>NC_136414.1:190266312-191693812 GCF_051521515.1 Lactuca serriola
TTTATTATTATTATTTTTTATTTTGGATGAAAAAAAAGAATTTAGAATTAAAAGGAATTATATTTTGGGCTGAAAGTGTAAAAAATGTGAAACTTTAAGCGAAAAAGACGGGTTATGTTTAAAATTTCGGAGAAATGAACAAGAAGCTTGCTAGTTGAGATGGTAAGGCGCTGTGTTATGGAGTTGGAGCTCGCGGGTTCGATCCCCAACACCTCCAAAGTTCCGTCCAATTTTTATTAAATGCGAAGCGAGGGTTGTTCTTGCGAGGCTGCGCTTGCGAGGCCGAGTAAGCTGATGCGAGGCCGTAAACCACCGAGGCCGAGTCCGACGACGTAAACTCCGAGCCGCAAGCTCGGACCGTGAACCTTTGGAACCCTAGCCGCCGGCCGCAAACTCCTCGCAAAAAACACCAATTTTTCGACTTTTTTTGCTCCAAAACTCGATCAAAAACCCTTTTTTATGAAAAACACGAAGAACAAACCCCCCTTATTTTTGCGAGATCTATTCAAAAACGCAAAAATATTTCGAGAATAAGATCAAATAATGCCCCAAATCTGACAAAATTGACTGATACAACTTGGCTCTGATACCAATTGTAAAGTCCCTAATCTGCCTGTGTACAAACCTGTATCTAAATCCTCTGCTTCATCGAAAGGGAAGTATAAAGCTTCACTTGAGGGAGAGTCCTCTGGTTCGCATAAGGGAGAATCTCCTGCTACATCTGAGGAGGAGCCTTCTGCTGCATCTGAGGGGGAGCCTTCTGTTACACCTGAGGGGGAGTCTTCTGCAACATCTTCGGGAGAGTCCTCTGCTACTCCTCAAGGGAGGCCGTTCTTGGAACATGATAGTCCTCAATCAGTCCATATTGATTCTTCTGATGCTGAAACGACACCTCACATATCTATAGAGAAAGAGTTCATTCCAAGTGATGCTTCTGCTGTCTCTTCAACCTTTATGGAATTACTCTTTCCTGATCTTATTGCAGATGAGTATGTCGTAGAACCATCTGGTGCTGCTCAACCAGCAAATGAAGGAGGTATCAACATTCACACTCTTCCTGTTTCTCTCAATGACATCAGCCAAGAAATACCCTCAAGGGTTCAACGCGATCATCCGATCGAAAATGTCATTGGCCAGCTAGATGATGGTGTTAAAACTAGAAGTCAGAGTGGAGATGTGAATACATTTCTGTACTCTTGCTTTATTTCTCAAATTGAGCCCAAGAATGTAGAAATGGCTCTAAACGAACCTAGCTGGGTGGATGCAATGCATGAGGAATTGCACCAATTTGAAAAACTCAGTGTTTGGAAGTTAGTTGAGTTACCGAAGGGCAAGAAGTCTCTTGACACATGATGGGTCTATCGCAACAAGCAAGATGATTCAGGGGTTATTGTGTGAGACAAAGCTCGATTGGTAGTTCGTGGGTTTCGACAAGTCGAGGGTCTTGACTACACTGAAGTTTATGCTCCAGTAGCTCGCCTGGAGGCTATTCGTATCTTCCTAGCGTATGCTTCTTATATGAAATTTACCATCTTTCATATGGATGTCAAGACTGCATTCTTGTATGGCTAGGTGAAGGAAGAAATCTACGTTGATCAACCCTTAGGGTTTGTTGACTCGAAGTATCGTAATCATTTCTACAAGCTGGACAAGGCGTTATATGGGCTGCATCAAGCTTCTAGAGCATGGTATGCGACCCTAACAAAGCATTTTCTCGAACATGGTTACTCTCGCGGAACTATCGATCAAACCTTGTTCATAAAGCACGTCGACAAGGACCAGATACTCGTACAGATATACATCGACGACATCATCTTTGGATCAACCAGTCAACAGCTTTGCAAGGAGTTCGAAGGTGTAATGAAGAAACAATTCGAAATGAGTTCTTTGGGAGAAATGACCATGTTTTTGGGGCTTCAGGTTAAACAGAATTCAACCAGAATCCTGCTACATCAAGCCAAGTATGTGGAGGATATTCTTGAGAAGTTCGCGTTTCATGATGCTAAACCTGCGTCAACACCAATGGCTGAACGACCTCTTCTGACTCCAGATCCTGAAGGCGAATCCGTAGATCAAACTCTTTATCGATCGATGATCGGGTCGCTGATGTATCTTACTGCAAGTCGACCTGACATTATGTTTGCAGTTTGTCAATGCGCACACTATCAGACTAATCCTAAACTTTCTCATCTTATTGCTGTCAAAAGAATTTTTCGGTATATCAAAGGAAGCCCTAAATTGGTTCTTTGGTATCCGAAGAATTCTGAATTTGATCTTTATGATTTTACTGACAGTAATTATGGAGGCTGTGAGCTTGATAGGAAATCAACCTCAGGAGGATGTCAGTATCTAGGTGACAGGCTAGTTTCGTGGCAATGCAAGAAGCAACACACTGTCTCGACTTCCACAGCAGAGGCAGAATACGTTGCTGCATCAGCGTGCTACTCTCAAGTTATCTGGATCCAACATCAGCTGTTGGACTACGGTTTGAATTACTTTGAAACCCCTATCTATTGTGATAATGAAGCGGCAATTCAAATTGCTAAAAACCCAGTCCAACACTCTAAAACCAAGCACATCGACATTAAAATTCACTTTATCAGAGACTGTTATGAACGATTTTTAATCCGGCTAGAACAGGTCCACACTGATAATAATGTGGCATATTTGTTCACAAAGCCATTTAACAAAGCTCGCTTCGATGTGCTTGTGGGATTTCTGAAAATGATATGTTTTGAGGATTAAGTTTTTTTATTTTTCTTTTCTTAATTTATTTTATTTTTATTTTTTTATTTATTTTCATTTTGATATCTTGTTTTAGGATAGTTTAAATTTACGCATTTTTAATTCTTTTTTAATTTTTTTTATTTCGTGTTCTCACCCATGCACAAATTTAGGGGGAAAAATATAATAATCCAAAAACAACAAAAAAATCAGAAAATAAAAATCCAAAAATAGTGTCATTTCTGTTCAGAAAATAATAATAAAAAAAATTATTGTTGACAGCTTCGGTTGTAGGTATTGTGATGGGAAATGAAATCAGCAAGTGATAACGGGCAACCTGAATCGGCGTAACGTACCTAAGTTGAATCGTCTACGCTCTGTGCTCGATGTGCTGGTAGGCACGAAAGATTTTAAATGGACTTGACTAGGAAAGTTGAACCTAATGAATTTAAGGACTTGACAAACTTTGACCTAGTTAGACCCATTTAACCTGATGTCACGACGCTCGGATAGGTTGAGCAAGGAGATATACATGAGAATCTACCCGTCACATTAATTGAACCCGTACTTGGAACCGTGGCTTAACTTTTCCTCGATGTGCGGATTCTGTCCTTAATTCTGGTTGGATGGGGCGACTGGTAAAATCCGATAAATTAGGTCTTTAGAATATCATTTTCTTTCTTTCCGTGTGTTAGTCATATGTTGTCTCATTTGCGTGACTTCCATTCCGACCTGGTACACAACATATGCAGCTCTATTTCTCTGCAAGTTATATATGTGAAATACTTCTTATCTGTTAGCCATATGATATCTCCTTTGCGTGACTTCTAATTCGACCTGGTACACAACATATGCAACCTTCTTCTTCTCAACCCCTCTGAAGTAGTAAGTAATAGAATTCTGAATCTCTTCTCTCTCTTAATGGTTGTCTGCTCACCCGGTGTAAGGAGTACTCTGGATGCTCTTGATGGCTGTGGCATATCAGGAAGCGGGAAACGCGTTTCAGTACACTTAAAATTGAACACATAAAGATTGTCTGTAGATCTCGCTGCTCGATTTAGGTGGACAACAATATCCCTGGTTATAGTTAGTTAAATGGTCATATGGTGAATTTATTTAAGATTTAGGAGTTATCATAATTACAGAAATTTACAATTAGATATATGCCTGAATCATGTCATTGGTAAAATGTCCAAAACTGTCACAAATCTTTCATGTTTAAGTGGACCACTATATTGGCAATCGATCAGACGAAGATGCGGAGATAAGGGTACCGACAAGTGGAATAAGGTTGTCCAACAACTTTGATCCAAGCATCACAAAAATTATAGTGGTTAAGTTTTGTTTTGTCAAATTATTTTCATTTGAATTTTATTTTTACTTTTAAAATCTTAATTTTAATTCTTAATTTTTAGTTTTTATTTTTTTTTTATTTTTAAATTTTATTTTTTTGTTTTACTTTTATTTTTATTATTTTTATTAATTTTACTGTTTTAGTTTTGTTTTTAATTTCATTTTATTTTTCCAGCAATTAAATATTGTTTTGTTTGTTTTTGTTTTTATTTTGTTTTTTGTTTATTTTCGAAATTATTTTAAAAATTAATCCTCAAAGTTTTTTAAAATTTTTTATTGTTGTGTTGGAAGTTGAAAATACTGGGTAGTTATCAGGTAAGAGGGTAAGTGATGGTAAAATGATTAAAAGGGAGTTCACTGCCGGAATCTCTTCATTCACGAGATTCCGGCCACAAACACCATCTAAACCCTCTCCAAAGCTCAAAAAAAAATTTCTTTGATTTTCGGAAAACCGCTTATACCATCACAAAGGTAATCACTTTTAGATCACGAATATGTGTTTTATTTCGATTTTCACCTAGTCATTTAATCGGAAATCACAAAAAAGTCTCCGACGGAGCTTACGGCCGTAAACTCCGATTTTACATTGTTTTGAATTTATTTTATTGCGATTAATACCTACATTTGCATATATCAAAGTGTTATACATTAATTCGTCGTGTAGGTGTGTTTTCTGTGGATTTTTCGATTGAATGTTTATCGGCCGTAAACTCGGTGTTTACGGCCCAAGAACAATTTCGTTTACTGCCCTGAAAGTGGTTTAAATAAATATTGAATTTAAATGTGATGAGTTTGCAAAAGGATTCTTAGGCCGTAAACTTCGAGTTTACGACCCAAGAACTAAGTTTGCTGCCGGTTCTTTTAAAAAATTAAAATCGAGATTTATTGTTTATTTCGGCCGTAAACTTATTTTTCAACTCAATTTTTAATAAATTTTTTTTGTTTTGATCATATTTTTAATTAAAATAATTTTTGGGTCAAAATAAAATTTTATTTTCAGTTTTCTTACAGTTCGTGTTTGAGTGCAGAAAATGGCAAATTTGAAATTTGCAGACATGCACAACCTTGCAATCGTGCTTGCAGACCCTCCAGCAATTCACTCTGATATGCGCTCGATGATTCATCGGTTACGGGAATGTTGTTTCGCATCCGCGATCACGATCAATCCAGTGGTGTATCAAAATTTGATTCGCGAGTTTTGGGCGACCGCTAACTCGAACATGGATGATGATGGCAACTTTACTATGAAAGCCAAAGTTCAGGGACGGGAGATTGTGATTGATGAAGGTTTCATTCGCGAGGCGCTGCTCATTGACGATCAACCCAATTTCCCAACGGAAATCGGAATTGAAGACGCTCAACGAATTCTACGTAGAATGAGCTATGAGGGAAATTTTCCGCCAACACTGAAGAAGTTACTGCATCCATACTGGAGGTTCTTAGCGCACGTTTTTGTTAGTTGCATTTCGGGCAGAAGGTCTGGAGCCGATGAGATTTCACAATGCACAACCGGTGCACTGGTATCCCTTGCTGCTGGCATAAGATTCAACTTCTCGAAGTTCATCTTGGATGAATTTTTCATTAACATCAGAGCCTTTACCCGAGATACTTTTCTGCTGTATGCTCGCTTTATCCAAGTGTTCATCAACATTCAGTTTTCTAATGTAGGGAACGAGGGCGAGACGCTTGATATGAAGTCCTTGGGTCCGCACACGGTGGGACTCATCAAACAAAATCGTAAAGGCAAGGTTATCTTTCAAGGACTGTATCCTCTAAAGAAGTTTGGAAAGTTTACAGAGTTGGATGAACCGACGGAGTCATACGATTCGTCTGAACAAACCTCATCAGAGCAGGCATCTGCAGAAAAATCGACTCCGAATAACATTGTTATTGATATATCAGAGGATGAAGGAACTGAAAAGGATAATACACCAACTCCTAATGCTTAATTCGCCTCAGAACTTGAAAAAGAGTTGAGCCATGATCAAGTGGTTAAAAGTGTTGGAATAGTGTCTAAGGCTGCAACTATATTAGGCAAGTATTTGATCCGGTTGTGCATGGTCCTTTTGGGTTGCCTTCACCATAGCAACTTGATAGGATGATTTAATAAGAGAGAGTAAATATTATTAATATATTATGAGAATAATATAAAGTATAATATATTGTTATTTGATTAATATAAGTCATAGAATTAATTAGAATTAATTTGGTGACTTAAAGAGGTTAATTAAATAAAGGGGTATAAACTGTCAATTGTTTGATAGTTAAACTTTAGACTGTAAATCCATTTGGATATGCTATGGACGAATTCTATAAGATATAGGATAGCTAAAATCGTCCAAAGGCTTATCTTAGGAATGGATTTGGATAGCCTTAATAGAAGATTATCTGATAGGGACTTATCTGTAATCCTTAAGGAGTCTACAAGTATAAATAGACCCTATGGCTGATGGAATTCGACACTTGACCTAAAGTAAGGAACCTCTGGTCGAAATTCCTCCCCTCTCCTCTCTCCCAAATCATCCTTCTTGCTTTGGTGTTTGTAAGCCATTAGAGGAGTGACATTTGTGACTCTAGAAGCTCCAAGACCACAAGATCAACAAGGAACTCAAAGGTATGATTCTAGATCTGTTTCAATGTTGTTAATTAACCTAATTAGCCATTAGAAGTCTTGGATTCAAAGCATGTTTAATTAGAAAGCCTAGATCCGAGCATTAGGGTTTTGCATGCGCACATAGGAAAGTTCTTATGGCTAAAACCCATCAGTGGTATCAGAGCCTAGCTTGGTTTTCTTTAAATTGTTGCTTGATTAATTGAAACAAACCTGCAAAATTCGATTTTTGGTTTCTGAGTCATGGACTCGGCGAGTCTCAAAGTGGACTCGGCGAGTCCCTTTGTGCACTCGGCGAGTCCAGGCGTCAGGAATGACCAGATTCGGGATTTCTTTGTAATTATCTTATGGAAACTTACCTTAATCATAATAGATCAACATAAATCCGTTTTTTTGATAAATATAACAATTATCTTGATCTAGTTAAAGGTAATTATCAACTAATTAAATATTTAATTTCCTTATATGATAATTAATTAATTATTTTGATTATTTTGGTAATTATCTTAAAAGAAATCTTGTATAAATCAAATATAGATAATTAGGATATTAATTGTTAATTGGAATTATTTGTTATTTGATCCTCCATGTTTTAAATGTTTAAAACTTGCCCTCAAGTTTTGAAATTTATATTTATGATTAAAAGTTTTAATTTAGACAACTTAAATTTCAAAACCCTAGATTTTAAAAGGTTTAAAACACAACCCTATACTAATATGATATTACTAGTATAATATATATATATATATATATATATATATATATATATATATATATGTATAACTAAATGCTAGTCTTACCGTTAGTAGGCCTCATTCATGAAGCCGATCTATAAGGTGGGTATAAGGTTGCGGCCTATAAAATGGCGCTTAATGGGTGTACACTCACACCCACCGCTTGCTTGATTGGTGGAGGGTCGTTAGCCGAACGGGTAGGATAGGGCAACCTCATCCTCTCATTAAAAGTATAATAAGAAATATAAAGTAACTACACATATTTTAAAATTCCCAATCTTAGTTACTTTAAGAAAAGTGAATTGATGCAATCCCATGAAATTACACTTTGCACCTTGCTAAGAAGTTAGTGGAGCGTGTGTGGTTTACCGGCACACTAATTGGTTCTAAGCGAAGGTGGCAAAGGGTGATTCATTGTTTATCATAGTTCGATGGAGCGTGTGTGGTTTACCGGCACATCGAATAGGTGATCGTTACAATGAAGGCACTATGTGAATTTGCATGGTAATTCACACCCGCTTTGTGATCCTCGGTATCCCAGTCACAAACAAGAGGGGCATATCGAGATTTAAACATGCCATTGAATAGTTTCAATGAATCTCATCCGAACCTAGGAATTCTAAAAAACACTTAGGACTAATAGTTTAGGTTTTGTGATGGAGAATTAGTGAATCGTCATTCACTTACCTTCAATTTATTTACATGTTAGATTACGACATCCCTTTTCTAATATGTAAATGTCATTGTTGGATCCTAGCCCTAATTTTTCTTATTGGGTGATAATTAGGGATTCATATTCTAATCTATCTTTGTCCTTTTCTAAATTATAGATGTCGAACGCAAACAACGCTGCTGCTAGTTCTTTCACGTTGATGAGCCTTTGCCAAAAGGTCACTTTCGATGGAACGAACTTTAGCGAATGGATAAGATACATTCGCACCATTGCTCACTATGAGGACAAGGAGTATGTCCTTGATGAGAAGCTCGAGAAAATCAACACCGAAATCGCTACTCCAGCCGAAATCACCGCCTTTGAAACTCATGAGCGAGATGCAACGAAGGTACATTGCATCATGATTGCTACCATGAACTCCGAATTCCAAAAGTCCTACGAGGACATGTACCCGTACGAGATGCACCAAGACTTATTGGAGAGGTACCACCAAAACGCGAGACAAGAGCGGTATGAGATTTTCACTAACATGATTTCCGCGAAGATGGGTCATGGAGAATCTCTTACCGTGCACTTGTAAAAGATGCAAAGGTATGTCGACCGCCTTCGCAAGTTAAATGTTGACTTCGGGAAAGACTTGGCGATCGACATGGTGCTTCACTCTTTGCCTTCGATGTACAACCAGTTCAGGATGACCTACCACATGAACAAAGAGGAGGTCACCCTAAGCAAGCTCCAAGGTCTCTTGAGGGTTGATGAGAGCAACTTCAAAGACAAGTCTGCTGCACCGACTCCCAATCCACCTGCTGCTCCTATCTTGGCTATTGGTCAAGGAAAGGGAAAGAAGAGGAAGGCTTCATCGAAGAACTATCCCAAGGTCAAAGCCCGAGATGGTGCCTCTTCTAGTGGGACCAAAGTTGATCCCGCTAAGCCCTGTCCTAACCCGAAGGAGGCAGAGTGCCACCATTGCCACAAGATAGGACATTGGAAGAGAAGCTGCCCAGAGTACCTGCAAGCAATCAAAGAAGGAAAGATCAAGCCATCTTTCGCAGGTATATACGCAATTAAATCTAACGATTCTAATCATGCTATTTCTTGGGTCCTTGATACCGGTTGTGGTTATCACATTTGTTCTAATGTGCAGGGACTAAGAAGAAGTAGGGATGTGGAGCAAGGAAGGATCAATCTAATCATGGGGAACAGAAGATCGTCGCCTGTAACCAAGATTGGAGTGTATTCTTTAGTTCTTAGGAATAGTTTGGTTTTAGATTTGAACAATTGTTGCTATTCGCCAGAAATGGCAAGAAACATCATTTCATTTCATGGTTTATATAGACAAGGATTTAGTTTTTCTTTTAATAATGAGAATGGTTCTATTTTGGCTTATCTAAATGGTGTCTTTTACTTTGAAGCTATACCATGTAATGGAATATATGAAACTGTTATGATTATTGATAACTTAGGAAATGATGTTTTGAATATTGATTCTTCCACTAGTATGGATAAAGCATCCTTGTGGCATTGTCGTCTTGGACATGTCAACAAGAAATGCATAGCCCAACTCCAAAAGGATGGAGTGTTGGAATCATTCGACCTTAGGGAAGATGACACATGCGAGTCTTGTTTACTTGGGAAGATGACTAAATCACCCTTCACGAGTACATGTGAAAGGGGCGAAGGTCTATTGGACCTAATACATACCGATGTATGTGGACCGTTTAGATCAACCACGAAGGATGGGAACCGCTTCTACGTGACTTTTACCGATGACTATAGTAGATATGGGTATATCTACTTAATCAAGCAAAAGTCAGAAACCTTTGAAAAGTTCAAAGAGTTCAAGACCGAAGTGGAGAATCAATTGGGCAGGAAAATCAAGATGCTTCGATCCGATCGAGGAGGAGAGTACCTAAGTCTTGAATTCCACGATTATCTCAAGGAGTGTGGAATAGTTTCGCAATTGACGCCTCCTAGGACACCGCAGTTGAATGGTTTGGCAGAAAGGCGTAATCGAACCTTATTGGATATGGTTCCCTCTATGATGAGTCGTGCTTCACTACCTATCTCTTTTTGGGGGTATACCTTAGAGACTGCCGCCCATATCCTTAACCGAGTCCCTACCAAGAAGGTTGCCAAAACACCTCACGAGATGTGGACAGGGAAAGCTCCCTCGTTGGCACATATCAAGGTTTGGGGTTGCGAGGCTTTCGTAAGACGAGATACTCACGACAAGCTTGAACCTCGAAGTGAGCGATGTATTTTCATCGGCTACTCGTAGACATCCTTTGGATATCTCTTCTATAGACCGAAGGACAATGTTGTCTTCGTTGTGAGGAGAGGAGTTTTCCGAGAGCGAGAACTCATAAGCCAAGGAGACAGTGGGAGGCAAATCGAGCTTGAAGAGATTCAAGAGTCGATAGATGAAGGAACCTCTATCGCTGGCACTCAACCCGATGAGGAAACTCCGGTTGAACCAATTGACGAATCCTTACCCCTTAGACGTTCCGATAGAGTTAGAGTTCATCCCCAGTTTTATGGCGTTCATATTACTACCGAAGGGGACACGTATATTAGTGATAGTACACTAATAAATCTTGACGAACCTAATAGCTATAAGGAAGCCATGGCAGGCCCGGAGTCTGCAAAATGGAAAGAGGCAATGGATAGCGAGATCCAATCCATGTATGATAACCAAGTTTGGAATTTGGTTGGTTATGTGCCCGGACGTAAGGCCGTTGGGTGCAAATGGATCTTCAAGAAGAAGACCGACGTGGATGGAAACGTGCACACATATAAAGCGCGGTTGGTTGCGAAGGGCTTTACTCAAACTCCTGGAGTTGACTATGATGAGACCTTCTCACCAGTTGCGAAGATTAAATCTATTAGAGTGATGCTAGCTATTGCCGCATTTCATGATTATGAGATTTGGCAAATGGATGTCAAGACCGCTTTCCTTAACGGGAAGTTGGCTGAGGATGTTTACATGGCTCAGCCCGAGGGGTTTGTGGATCTGAAGCATCCGAATAGAGTGTGTAAGCTTGAGAAGTCCATTTATGGACTTAAGCAAGCATCTCGCAGATGGAATCTTTGCTTCGATGAGAAAGTCAAAGAGTTTGGATTTGGACGAAGCGAAGACGAGTCTTGTGTATATGTCAAAGCTAGTGGGAGTATAGTAAGCTTCCTCGTTCTATATGTCGATGACATATTACTCATAGGAAACGACATCCCGACTCTGCAGGAAGTTAAGTCCTGGCTCGGGAAGTGCTTTGCTATGAAGGACCTCGGAGAGGCTTCTTACATTTTGGGAATAAGGATAGTGAGAGAAAGAAGTAAGAGACTAATTGGACTTAGTCAGAACACTTACTTGGAGAAGGTACTGAAACGTTTTAGTATGGAAAACTCAAAGAAGGGAGAATTACCAATACAAAGTAATGCCAAGTTGAGTAAGACTCAAAGTCCGAGTACCGAAGCTGAGATAGCAGAAATGAGCCGAGTACCATACGCTTCCGTAGTTGGCTCAATCATGTACGCTATGACTTGTACTCGCCCTGATGTAGCCTTCGCTTTGAGCATGGTTAGCAGATATCAAGGGAATCCTGGCAAAGCACATTGGATTGCGGTGAAGAATATCCTTAAGTACCTTCGGAGGACGAAGGAATGGTTCTTAGTCCTCGGAGGGAGTGATGACTTGAAGGTGCGAGGGTATAGTGACGCTAGTTTTCAGACCGACAGGGACAACTACAGTTCACAGTCGGGTTGGGTCTTTACCCTAAATGGAGGAGCAGTGACATGGAAGAGTTCCAAGCAGGATACCGTAGCTGATTCAACGTGCGAATCAGAGTACATTGCAGCGAGCGAAGCGTCGAAGGAGGCAATATGGCTAAAGAACTTCATTGGTGATCTTCGAGTTGTACCTGCCATAAAAGAGCCAATGGAGATTTTTTGTGATAACGAAGGAGCGGTTGCCTTAACCAAGGAACCGAGGGATCATGGTAGATCAAGACATATCGACAGAAAATATCACTTCATTAGACATCGTGTAGAAGAAGGACAACTCGTAGTAAAGAGGATATCATCAGAAGATAACCCAGCAGATCCGCTTACGAAGGGACTGAGTAGGGTTAAGCACTTACAGCATGCTAGGAGTATTGGGCTGAAGGATGATATTAGCATAGATTAGATAGTATTAGAAACGTATAATAGATAAATGTAATTAACATTTGATGATTAAATAAAGGAGTTTTATTTATGAGTAATGTTACTGTCTTATGTTAATTGTTTAACTATTGTTTCACTTTGCATGTTTTGACTTCCAGAATAATTGAAATTATTAGGAATAATAGAATTGTTCAAATTGTCCACAATCGTTCATATGTTGGAAGTAGATACGAATGAAGATTGTCATGAATTGGTGTGTAGATTGTCTAAATGGTGTTAGACATAGCAAAGGGTTGCTGCAACGTTCATGAGTGCTTATGAACTAGTTTTGAGCATTGGAACAAACCCGCGCTTGCTGGAATCACCTTATGGAATAAGATATAAAAGGGTGATCGCAAGACGATAATATCATATAGTCTTAAAACCTAGATATATGGTTTGTTATTTGTTAATTGGTTGTACATTGATAATGCGAAAACGCATCAGTAACTCGGTGTTATAAAACGCATTGTTGTGTATAGTTGGTTAATGAATAAGTAAATGCATATAAGTCGAAGTTTATCTGTAACTTTTATCTAAGAAGGTAAAAGCGATATCTCGGCCGCTCGATGATTTGATTAGACTTATGTGTTGGGCCCGGTCAGAACTGAATTGATGTGTTCGATTAAGTTCTATGTCGAATAAATCAGAGATCGAGAAACCTAAATGCTTGACTAACCATTCCATAGGATTGTCAGCATGATATCTAACAGAGGATTGTACGATCCCTTATCTAAAGGACAAGATTGATTAGATCAGAGTTTGACAGCGTCTTTGAGAGCTATGATTGCAAACCGAATTGTACTTGTATAGTTACTAGACTTATCCAAGTGGGAGACTGTTGGAATAGTGTCTAAGGCTGCAAATATATTAGGCAAGTATTTGATCCGGTTGTGCATGGTCCTTTTGGGTTGCCTTCACCATAGCAACTTGATAGGATGATTTAATAAGAGAGAGTAAATATTATTAATATATTATGAGAATAATATAAAGTATAATATATTGTTATTTGATTAATATAAGTCATAGAATTAATTAGAATTAATTTGGTGACTTAAAGAGGTTAATTAAATAAAGGGGTATAAACTGTCAATTGTTTGATAGTTAAACTTTAGACTGTAAATCCATTTGGATATGCTATGGACGAATTCTATAAGATATAGGATAGCTAAAATCGTCCAAAGGCTTATCTTAGGAATGGATTTGGATAGCCTTAATAGAAGATTATCTGATAGGGACTTATCTGTAATCCTTAAGGAGTCTACAAGTATAAATAGACCCTATGGCTGATGGAATTCGACACTTGACCTAAAGTAAGGAACCTCTGGTCGAAATTCCTCCCCTCTCCTCTCTCCCAAATCATCCTTCTTGCTTTGGTGTTTGTAAGCCATTAGAGGAGTGACATTTGTGACTCTAGAAGCTCCAAGACCACAAGATCAACAAGGAACTCAAAGGTATGATTCTAGATCTGTTTCAATGTTGTTAATTAACCTAATTAGCCATTAGAAGTCTTGGATTCAAAGCATGTTTAATTAGAAAGCCTAGATCCGAGCATTAGGGTTTTGCATGCGCACATAGGAAAGTTCTTATGGCAAAAACCCATCAAAAAGGTGTGGCTGTTACCTATGAATCGACTGGATCGAAGTGGAAATAAAGAGAAAGTAATGATATTTTTGTTAATAAGGGCTTGTATATTGGATGGTGAAGCAGATGTTAAAAGGGGCTCCCCTTTTAGGGTGATGACAGTGGGTCTTTTATTGAAGGTAATTTGTGGAATAGAAAAATCTGCTAAAATTAGGCCCAAATTTCTCACCATGCCAACCTTAGAATTATATTGGCTCCTTTTTCTAGAAAAATAAAGAAGGGAATTGAAAATGGAGCTTTATGGAGATGAACTTCAAGCTTAGGTTAAAACCCATTATAATGGAGGTAATCTCCACTGCTCACCATAATAGGAAAAGATGGAATTTCTTCATGTGGAAGCTTTAATGTGTTTATGATCCTTGGTAAAATAATATTGTGGAGGCTACCGGTATCAACAAGAAATTTGATCAACATGTTGTTTATGTAACTTGTGACACGTAAAGCTTGGGCTGATGCCAGTCCAAAGAAAGTCGTTGTCGTTAGTGAAAAGAATTGACTAGGTTACTTACTGATTCCATTGTCTATGATGGGACTAGTAAGGTGGGAAGGAGTGTTTGAATTGATGCTCTTATTGTTTTCAAAAATCATGAGGAATTAGGTGGCGGGGGGGGGGGGGGGGGGATTACACTTGTGTCCGGGTTCATATTTTTCAGGACAACAGAAACACAATCCTTCAACACGTCGTTTTTGAAGGGCTTCTGGTGATAAACTGGTTAATGGAAGGGTAGCATTGGTTTTCATGGGTGTGGTTAGAAGTTTGGTATATATGGAGATGGGTTTTATAGGTTATAAACACATTTACAATACGGGAAAACACTTAACAATTAACAAGGGCACATGCAACCTATAAGGATCTATGCCTTAAACTTTGAAGGCAACACACATGAATAACAAAAATAGATGAAACCTAATGAAACCCTAGTATAATCAAAATACAAGAATTATGATTACATACCTTTTGATTTGTTGTAGTAAACCAATCACCTTAATCCCTTGTAGTGGTTGGACTTGGAAAGCTTAGCACCAAATGGATGATGCCTCTAATGGCTCACACCCAAAACCTAGAACTAGAAGACAAGAGAAGAGAGAAGAGGAGAGTAAATTTTCATTCACAACCTTTTAGAAAGTGAGAACCATGAAATTAAGTGCCCCAAGGGTCCTATTTATAGTTTCGGTAACTTAGGGACAAAGAAAGATTTGAATGATTAAATAATAGATTTAATCCTACTTCAAATCCTTTTCTTATCTACTACTAGGAGGCTTCCAGAAACCTTCAAAGTTCTCCCAAAACCTTCCACATAATGGTAGATTCTAGAATTGTTTCTTTTGTTCAACTATTGAACAATTACAATTCACCCCTTGTACATTAATTAATTTCAATTAATCCCAAATTAATTCCAGATTAGTTCTGATTAATAATTAATCAATTCTAATTGATTTCACATTAACTTATTAATCATATAAATTAACAAATCAATTATTTAACAACTGATCTCGTATTAATTTATTAATCACATAATAAATTAACAAATCAACTGTCTATTTCCAATTAATATATTAATCATATATGTTGGGTTGCAGATTTATTTTGTATTGCGTCATTGGGCTCGGTTTATAGTCCAGTTTTGCACTCCGGTTTGGGCCTGTCCAACCGTGAGCCTGTTAGGTTTACTATATTCGACACGTTTGATTCATTCTTGAGTTGTTTATTGTTTTCGTGTTCTTGCTGTTTAATCTTTATTTTACCTGTTTGAGATCTAATCGATCTTCAAGATTAAGTTTTAATCTCATCAATTGGTATCAGAGCAGGAGGCTGTGTAATCGATACACTTCTTTTCTGTGAAAAAGGTTTTAATTAGGGTTTTCCGCAATTACTGATATTTATTGAGCCGTCATCTCATTATTGACGTATCTTGATATTTATTGTTTTGCCCTAATCTGATTTATTATAAGTCTGATCTTTAAACATGTTATTCGATAATTATGGACGAGTCGCAATCGAATCCCATCAATATTTCGAACAACATTGGATCTACCACGAAAATTCCCATCCTGTACACCCATGATTATGAAGTCTGGGCGCATCACTTTGAAGATTACATTATAGGATCTGAGGATAATGGATACCTCATCTGGGAAGCAATCATTAATGGACCGTTTTCTCATTCTGCAACTTCAAGGATTATTAAAACTCAAAAGGAATATAATGATCTTCTAAAAGATGTTAAAGATATTGCGCAAGATGAAAAGGATAAATTTCAGTGCAATATCAAGGCGTTAAGATTGATCAGATTCGCCCTTCACTCCGACACTTTCAGGCTGGTAAGTTCATGCACGACGGCAAAAGAAATATGGGACAGGTTACGTGAATTGTACTCTACAGACGAGGATCTTGAACACTCTATCCAAACCTTACTCTTGTCTGAGTTTGGAGAATCCAGGCAAGGAGCCGAAGAAACTGTGACCCAAACGTTCGATCGTTTCAATCATCTTCTCAGCAAGATGATCAAACATGAAATCGAAAGGAAACTTATTGAGCAGAAGGTTACGTTTTTAAATGGTCTAAGATCAGAGTGGAGAGTAGTGGTGTCTACAGTTAAAGCCCATGAGCAATTTAAATCATATTCCTTGGCGAAACTGGTGGGTATTCTCAAATCTCAGGAGAAGATTGTGTTGCAGGAAAAGAATGTGGTTTCAAGCCTAGGTTCGTTAGCCCTCTTGTCCAAAAGTAAAGCTGTAATGGAGGACGAAGACCTCAACCTGGAGGATTATGATCTCACGTCTGAAGATTATGCTATGATGGTATCTAACCCCAAGAGGTTCATCAAGAAGGGATTCCCCAACAACAAAAACCGAAACTGGCAGGGGAGTTATAGCTTAGAAAAGGTTAAAGACGAACCGAAGGTTGAAGAGTCTAAGAAGGAACCGAAGGCAGAAGGTGATTCTGGAGTAAGATGCTACTATTGTGAGGGAAAGAACCACTATGCAAAGGATTGTGTCCTCAAAAAGATGGCTGAAAAGGATGAAGAAGCTTTGTTGCAGAAAAAGCTTGATGAGATAAGGAAGAAGAAATCTACCGCTAACCCTTCTATGAATGCTCTAATTGTGCAGGGTTCGGTTGTTGATGACGAGTTTGGTGGCGTGGAGGTTTGGTCAAACGATTCTGAAGACGATGAAGTGAGGAAGCCTTCTCATGGAAAGGCTTGTGTGGCAAAAGAGGAAAACAATGGAGGAAGATGCTTGATGGTGTCTGACGTATCTCATATGAGGGGATACAACACTGATGGTGGAAGCAATGAACCGAAGGAGCAGCAGGATATGTGCTTTACAGCCAAACCGCTCAGCGTGCAATTTAACGAGCTCGATGAACTCATCAAGAAGGTACAATCGGTGTTTGTTTCATTTAAAGTCCCACAATGCTCATATGAAAAAGAACTAAAAAGCGTTAATTCAAGAATTTCTCATCTAGATAGTAGTTTAACTCAAACTCGAGTCACCAATTCTAACCTAACTGATCAATTAAGCAGGGTGTCTTCGAAGAGTGAGGAACGGCGCATGTGGATCGAATTGAAGGAGTCAGAATTAGTCAAAATAAAAGATGAAAACATTTATTTGCAAAGAGACAATTTAAAGTTGTTGAAACAGCGAAATGTTTTTTGTTTAATTGCCAAACGTCTTTACACTAATATTACTCAGCTTCACTTGGATTGTGAAATAGGACAAAAGATTCATCGCATGATTTTGCCCTTCCTTGAGTTTAAGGAGGATGAAATTGATGCTGAAGCTTACAATTGTGAGAGTGTGATATCATCTGATGACGTCAATCCGACCTATATGCATGGACTGGACAAAATAGAATCTTTCATTAAATCTAAGGACCATAAGGACATGCTTAAAAACCTTTTGGATGAAAATGATAGATTTAAACTGAGAACCAAAACCATACAAAAATTTGACTCTTTAAACTCCAACTTGAGCCCAGAAAACAAAATTGATGTTGAAAATGCATCTGAGCTTAATGAGGATGACAATATGAGTGAAATTTCTGTAAAGGACACGGTTGACTGCTCAGAATTTGTGAAAAGCGAACCTGAAAACCACAAGAATCTAATTTCAGAAAATTCAGTGGAGTTCGCTCGATTGTCCCAACAAAAGTCCCCGATCTTAGTAGAAAAAGTCGTTGTATATCAAAAGGTTAGGACCACTCCAAATCAAGTGTACAAGGTCACAGGAGTAACCGAACATCAAACTGCTGAACTCACAGCTATTGTAAACGAAGACAATGCTGATGGCTACGATGAGTTCTTCTGGTCAGCTCCAATTGATAATGCTGATGAAACAGTAGGTTTGTCTGAAAGGACCTCATGGAAAAGCAAAGGGAGATACGTACCAGAACCCTTGAATAAACCTGATAACTTCGATGTGCCAAGCACAAGCGGCACGAAAGACGTTCCTCAAGAAAAAGGAATTCCAGCAAAAGAAGTCACAACTTCAAGTGAAACTTCCTCAGTTCAGAGTGAACCAGCCATAGAAAAACCGAAACCGAAAGCTAATATCCATCATCAACCGAAGCAGATGAGAAATCAGAAACGTCAAAGGAATCAGAGATACAGGAAGAATCTCTCTGAAAGAAAACAGTTCTGGCAATCCCAGAATGCATATTTCTCTCATCAAGACAAGAACCTAAAGTCTGAAAAAAATCCTATCGAATCGCAAGAGAGACACAACAACCGAAAGTAGAGGTTCGGTTCAGAGAACGAAACCAACCGAAAGCAAAGGTTCGGTTTTGAGAATAACTCCAACCGAAAGCAAAGGTTCGGTTCAGAGAAGGAAACCAACCAAAAGCAAAGGTTCGGTTCTGAAATCAAAAGAGATCAAAACTCTAAGGTCAGTCCCACAAATGATCGAAAGCAAAAGGGTCACCTAGAGTCTCCAGCCAAGAAGTCATCTCAATCTAAGCCCTCTTAATCTCACTCATCTAATTCTGCTAATTCTTCCAACTCTTCTTCATCTCATTCTAAATCCCATTCTGCTCTTTCTCAAAAATCTCAATCATCAGCAGAACAAAAGGGAAAACAGAAGGGTTCAGCGTCTGAACCAGAGTCAAACCCAAAAGAACCTAATCCTAATAAAATCAAAGTTTTTACCATCAAAAAGAAAGATGAAACAACACTAATAAAACGAACATATCTTGTTGACATCTCTCTTACTATTCCTGTACCTATGAAAGGCTCACGAGGACCCAAGAAACTTTGGGTTCCTAAATCTGCTTAATTTTGCAGGTTATTAGTGACGAGCAGTTTGACGAAGAATGGTACATTGATAGTGGCTGCTCGCGTCACATGACAGGGAGGAAATAAGAACTAAGGGAATACAGGTCTCTTTCAAATGGTGGAAACGTCAAGTTCGGGAACAACTCCTTCGGCACCATAAAAGGATATGGAATGATTACTAACGGTGATTTCACGATAAGGAAGGTTGCATACGTGGAAGGGCTACAACACAACCTCATCAGTGTATCTCAGCTTGTTGGAGGTACCGGTATCAAAGTCTCGTTCGATGATGAGGGTTCTGAAATAATTGAGAAGAAGACGAAAAAAGTTATTCTCAAATCTGAACGCAAAGGTGAAATGTTTCCTCTAAACCTCAAACCCATCAAAGGAAACCCAGCTATCTGCTTATTATCAAAAGCGCAATCTAACGAAAGCTGGCTGTGGCACCGAAGGCTCTCTCATCTTAACTTTAAGGACATCAACAAACTTGTCACTGGAGGTCACGTTCGAGGTCTTCCACTGCTCAAGTTCGATAGAGACCATCTGTGTGCTGCATGTGAAATGGGGAAGCAGAGTCGTCAAAGTCACCCATCTATAATAAACACTAAAGTTGTTGAACCACTTGAATTACTTCATATTGATTTGTGTGGTCCTTCATCTATAGAAAGCATCGGTGGTAGCAAGTATATTCTTGTTATTATTGATGACGTTTCGCGTTTTACATGGGTGTTCTTTCTGAAGCTTAAATCTGAAACGAATCCTAAGCTAAAGGTGTTCATCAAGCAGATTGAAGTACAGCTGAAAAAGGTCGTTCGCAACGTCAGGAGCGACAATGGTCTGGAATTCAAAAATAGAGAATTCGAAGAATTCCTGGCGGGAAAGGGAATTAGTCACAACTTCTCAGCTCCCTACACTCCTCAACAAAACGGGATTGTCGAAAGACGAAATCGATCTTTGTGTGAAGCCGCCCGAACCATGCTAAGTTTCGCTTCCTTACCTCTTTATTTTTGGGCTGATGCTATTTCTGCTGCTTGTTTTACACAGAACAGGTCATATCTCAACAAGCGATTCTCGCTCACTCCTTATGAGATTCTCAACAACAGGAAGCCCAATGTGAAGTTTTTCCATGTGTTCGGTTCTAGGTGTTTCATTTTCAATTCCAAAGAACACCGAAACAAGTTCGATGTCAAAGCCGACGAAGGGATATTTCTGGGATATTCTCTCACTTCTAAGGCGTACAGGGTTTTAAACAAGCGTTCAAAGAAAATTGAAGAGACTTACTACGTAACCTTCGATGATAGCTATGTCAAAAGGCTAAAGGCCAGTGAAAACACTGCAGGGGAAATCTTTCCTCTAACTGGCCAGGTTACGGTCTCGATCGCTAATCTATACGAGAAGTTTCTAGAGCTATTCGATGAACCAGAGAAAGCCACTCTCTCAGAAGCAGGCGCAGCAGATAATAAAGTAGATCACATGAGGCAAATTGTCGAAGAAGCTGCAAGGAGAATAAATGAAGGAGGATCAATCTCTGACGAACCTCCATCACCCAATGCTTCTGTCGAGGGGGAGAATCCACCATCATCATCCCTGCCAAGCTCACAAGTTGAGGGGGAGCCAAGCACTTTGCCAACCGAAAGCACTTCACCAACCGAAAGTGCCACACCATCCGAAGGTGCATCAACGTCTGAAAGCTCCACACCTCAAGAAACCTCTGAAGCTCAAAACATTCCTGAAAGCTCATCTATCGAGGGGGAGCACGCTGACATGTCTTACGGCTATGAAAGCCAGTCCGAACCAGAAGAAATGATAAACGCTGAATTAGATCCAACCTTTGATCCAAACTACCCTCCTCTCACCAAATGGACCAGAGATCATCCTATTTCTCAAGTTGTTGGTGATGTATCTGAAAAAGTTCTGACTCGATCACAACTCAAGGCAAAACATACTTCCTTGTTTTCTAAAGTCGAATTCTGCATGTTGAACTCATTCGTATCAAAAGGTGAACCAAAGACAGTTAACACTGCTCTTGATCACTCCGATTGGGTTCAAGCAATGCAAGACGAACTGAACGAATTTGAAAGGAACAAAGTCTGGCGCCTCATTCCAACTCCTCCAGGAGCCTCGGTTGTTGGTCTCAAATGGGTCTTTAGGAACAAAATGGACAAGGAAGGAAACGTCATAAGGAACAAAGCTAGACTAGTAGTCAAAGGATATTGTCAAGAGGAAGGGATTGATTATGAAGTGACTTTCGCTCCTGTAGCTAGGCTTGAATCCGTCAGAATATTCCTTGCCTATGCTGCCCACAAAAACTTTGAAGTTTTCCAAATGGACGTAAAGTGTGCATTTCTTAATGGAGAACTCGAAGAAACAGTGTATGTGGAGCAACCTCCTGGGTTCGTGAACGAAAAATATCCAAATCATTGCTACATTCTGGATAAAGTCGTATACGGATTGAAACAAGCTCCGAGAGCCTGGTATGAAACGCTAACTAAATTCTTAAAGATGTCTAAATTCAAACAAGGTTCGGTTGACCCAACCTTCTTTCACAAAAAGGAAGGTAACCACCTTATGATCGTTCAAATTTATGTCGATGATATCATCTTTGGCTCAACGAATCCCAGCCTAACAGCTGAATTCAGAAAGCTGATGGAGACTAAATTTGAAATGAGCTCAATGGGTCCTATTAACTTTTTCCTTGGCTTAAATATTAGACAGGGACCCGAAGGCATCTTTATCAATCAGGAAGCTTACACGAAGACTCTCCTAGCAAAGTTTGGTATGATGGGAGACTCCAAAGTCAAAGTCCCAATGGCATTCGGCACCAAGCTCACCCCATCCCTGGACAAACCGGCTGTTGATATCACGCTCTATCGACAAATGATAGGCTCACTGATGTATCTCACTGCTAGCAGGCCTGACATTATGCTTTCTGTGTGTTACTGTGCTCGATTTCAGGCAAACCCACGTGAACCTCACATGCTTGCAGTGAAGAACATTCTACGCTATCTCAAGCGAACCACCTCTCTAGGTCTATGGTATCCTTCCAACTCAGGCATCTTTGTTCAAGCCTATTTAGATGCGGACCTTAGAGGTTGTGGACTCGACAGAAAAAGCACAACTGGTGGCTGCCAATTCCTTGACGGGAAGTTGGTTAGCTGGCAGTCAAAGAAACAAACGTGTGTGTCTTTGTCCACTGCAGAAGCTGAATACATTGCAGCTGCATCCTGCACCTCTCAAGTGATTTGGATCTAGAGTCAACTCAGAGACTATGGACTCAATATGAAAAAGATCCCACTATATTGCGACTCTGAAAGTGCAATTAGGATCTGTCATAACCCAGTGCAACACTCCAAAACCAAACACATAGCACTGAGGTATCACTTCATCAAAGATCATGTGGAAGATGGAAATGTTGAAGTACACTTTGTTAGAACCACTGATCAACTGGCTGATGTCTTTACCAAAGCTCTTCCCGAAGCCTCATTCAACAAAATTCTACAAGGGCTAGGTATGATGGAATCAGAATCAGTACCACAAACTACCTCTCGATCTCAAACGTAAGAAGCGAAATTGACCGAACGTTCGGGTTCGGTTGCATCATCTGCACTCGCTCATCATTTCAAAGGTAGTTTTCTTGGTTGTAAATTTATTATACAAAGTTGTTTATCTATTCGTCTAAAGTATTACCTACTTGAATGTCAAAATTCCTTGGTTTCTAAAAATTTTTCAAAACCGAAACCTACCGAAGGTTCGGGTTCGGTTTTTCAAAATTTTTCAAAACCGAAACCTACCGAAGGTTCGGGTTCGGTTTTCCAAAATTTTTCAAAACCGAAACCAACCGAACGCTCGGGTTCGGTTTTCCAAAACTTTTCAAAACCGAAACCAACCGAACGCTCGGGTTCGGTTTTCCAAAATTTTTCAAAACCGAAACCAACCGAACGCTCGGGTTCGGTTTTTCAAAATTTTTCAAAACCGAAACCAACCGAACGCTCGGGTTCGGTTTTTCAAAATTTTTCTCAAGCGACACCAACCGAACGCTCGGGTTCGGTTACCAAATTTTCCAAAGTTTTTTTTTAATCTTTCTAAATCTTATTTTTTTCTTCTTGCTTGTTTTTTTTTATTATTTTAATTTAATTTTTTTTATATATCAAAAACTCCAAAAATATTTTTTTTATTTGTGTGTTCGTTCGTCTATGGGGATAAAAAATTGCTTGATTAGTTAAGTGTCCCTAGAAGCATGCTACTGTATGTGTCCCAAGCCTCATACGATTCTGAATAATAGCCTTAATGACTTGGTATAAACAAACCTTGTCTTCCCAATTCGGCTATCACATTTATTCTAATCATGAGCTACCACACTCTCTTCTCACATGAGATAAGAGTTTTCTGCTTGGTCCTTATTTTCGCAGCAGAGATACTTTAATTTCTTACACCATCTCCATTACATTCGTTTCATCAACGTAACCCTTGAGACTCTCAGAATTTACCACTAAGGTTTATGGTTACACAACAACTGTGTTTATGATCTCAGTTTCGTGCCACTACGAGCTGAGTGAAACCCAAAATTCAACACCAAATTTGAATTGACGGTGAACAATAAATTTGCTCAAGTTTTCACCAAAGAATTGACGGATGTATCTTACTGAAATCTCAAATTTTTATTTTTGTGTGATTCCTATGAAATTGTTAAACACCCTAACATTTCTTCCCTTGGGATCCAGTTTTTAATTTTTTTTGAGATTTTCAATTTTCCAAGCCACTTTAAAATTAATTCCTACCTACTTGTTCAACAGACTACACCGGTCTCACAAGTACTTTGTTCACTTTCTTTCTTATTTCAAGATTAGAATTGTTGCATCAAAGCGAAAGCCACCCTTAAGTTGCTTAATTAAAAGAAGCCTTTCAACATTTATTAATAAGTGTTTGATCGTCATTCAACGGGAAACCACATAAACACTTTAAGGTCTCTCTTGATCTTGAAGGAAGAGATTCGTGCCCGGGATCATTTGTTTCGTGTCATTATTGACATCACATTTATTCCTAAAAAGAGTTGCTTTATTTCTTTTCTTTTTTACACTCTTAGCACGAAAATCTCTGATTTTCCACTATTCTGGTACTAATAATTACAGGCTGTATTATTGCTTTGGTGGTTAATTATCGATTTGTGGTCAAAGATCATCCACGTGGGAAATTAATTCACAAGATGCCATTTAAAAGATAACATTAAGGGTTGCTGACTCAGGCGGGAGATCAAAGGATTAAATTTCAAACGACGGTTAAAAAGGGACGCGTGCGAATTTGAAACGCCCATTCTTTTATTGACATAATGGACGCGTGTGCGAATTTCAAGCGGTTCCTCTCTGGCACTTAAAGGCGCGTGTGGATTTGAAACGGTTTGTTCTGAAACGGCGCTTGTTGGGCGGCGTGTTCCTAGGAATCTGACACTCTCTCTCTCCTACGTGATCATCGCATGCCTTAACTGTCACGCATCTATCATTCCGGAAAACCTTTTCGTATTTCCATAGAAGATTTGAACCGATTTTTCTCTCTCCATTCACCCACTATAAAAGGCAGTCTACACTCCCATTTACCTCTTTACTGCATCCGAATTTCCAAGAGAGCAAAAATTCCCTAAAGCTTTCCTGTTCATCTTCTTCTTCCTACCTTCAACAATGGCAGAATCATCCTCAGTCCATGCCACCTCCCACATTCTTCCCATTCGCCCTCAACAGTGTTTGGTGATTGACCTAACCCCTCTGGCGTACGAATCCTATATGTCTCCGATCATCGAGTGCCTGAAGTACTCACAAATCGCTCCTTCACTTTCTAGGGTTGATTCTGTGCCCATGGAGCTCCTATCGCAGGTGTATGCGACTGCACATTACGATAAAGCAGTCGATAGGGTGTTCTTCGAAGTTTCTGATCACAAGACCTCCATTTCTAGACAACGATTTAGTACACTGCTAGGGTTGGCTGCTGACCCTTCAAGAATTAATCCGGAGACGATTCCGATTGGGCATCTTTACAACATGTTTTACAATATGGGGTACACGGAGGCACTCCCCTCCGTCGCGAAGTTTAAAAAATCCTGCTTGCCGCCACAGTGGAACGGCATGTTTACAGTCCTCTTCAAGGGCTTATCTGAACGGAGCTCAGGATCTGATGGTTCTAGTCGACTGTTCTTGTCGATTATGTATGGCTTCTACAACGGAGTCAACCTTGACTATGGGTTTGTTCTCTGGCAACAACTCATCCAGAGCCTCTCTTCTTCTTCACGACACTCTGAGGTGTCGTATGCCCGGTTCTGGACTCTCATCACAAAATGGGCGATGGATAAATTTGATGTTCCCACTGCTGCCGGTGCATCGATGTCTTCGATTGGTACTTTTCATACCACGAAGATCATCTTCTCTGATGCATCCAAGTTTTCTTTCATTGGCTCAATTCCGGAGACAATGTACGGCGATGTTCCATCTGACAGCAGGCTCATCCGGACGATTAAGGAGTTCAAGACGTCTGGACCGAGGGAACTCACACAGGAAATGCTCAAGTCCATCCATGATGCTGACAGGCCTGTTAATAGGGGCAAAAAGGCGGATAAAAGGGAAGCAAGTGACCAAAGCTGCTAAAGGTCCTTCTCCCAGGAAGAGGAAACCAACCAAAGCTGCACAGTCCCCGCAGCCGAAGAGACGGAAGACTCAACCGAAGCGAAAGCTTGTAATCGCTTCCTCTTCGAGTGACTCAGAAGGCGAGAGTTCGGGTTCGGACGACTCTCAAAGAGGCGAAACCGCTCCCAGAGGCAACACCCCACCCCGATCTCCTACCCCAGACATGGAAATCCATGTCTCACCAATTCCCTCACCTACTCACACAATCCCCACTTCCATTCCCACCATAATCCCCACTACCAACATTCCTAAAACCTCTTTCCCTATACCACCACCCATTTTCACAGATACAACTACAACAACTGCAAAGGTTACAACCAACGTATCTGATACGGGGGTTCATACCGATGCAACCGAACCACCACCAGTAACCAAACCCATACACACAACCGAAACCCAACAACCACCCGAACCTACTCCCACTCAAACACAAACCGAACCTACCCCTCCTCAAACTCAACCTGAACCCACTCACATCACTACACCACCAACTTCACCATTACCCCCATCTCCTGGTCATGCCTCTGACGGAGATAACCCTTTCCTTGGTGGGAGAACATGCAATTTGATTCGGTCTATTTCAGTCCATTTCAGGTCCAAAGCGACGACGATGAGGAAGCTCCAGTAAAAAAGAAACATCTTAAGGAGCTGCATGAGAAGGTTGATCTGCTTATTGCTTCATCCTCTAACTCACAATCCTCTCTCTCTGAAGCTGCTCTTCAGAAGATCGTTGATGCCTTTTCCCAGGCTCAGCAAGCTTCAGTCGCTTCTGCCACTGCCGCCATTGACGCCTCGACGAAAGCATGTGAGGCTGCGACCGAAAAAGTCGATAAACTATTCTCTGACGCCTCTTCCCTGTTAAAGTCCTTACAGAGAGTGCCGATGCCACAAAGACAATGTTGGAACCAATCGTTCAACAATTGGCCACGTTCGTCTCCACGGAGTTGAAGTCGTTCGCTACCCTTCGCCAATCAATTAATGCTGACAACTCGGCCCTTCGTGCCTCCATTGACGAGCGCCTCTCTAAACTCCAAGAGGATCTCGCTGCAGAAAACTCGTTGATGGACTCCCTTGCAAGCAAAACCACCGCCCTCAAGGTCAAGAGCGCTCAGCTATCCACCTCTCAGCAACAACTTGACGCTCTTCGATCCGAACGGGAGGTCATCAAGACATGTGTTTCGGATGTACACTCTGCCATATCCAACATCCTGGAAGCACACGATCCGGTTCTCAACCACTCTGTGAGGCGAACCCTTGCAGAAAAACTTGCTCCTGCCCTGGACCTTCTCAGTAAAATAGAAGGGCTACCTAGTTTCGTGTCCTCTCCGAAACAAGGGGGAGAAGTGAAGACCGGATCGAAACCACCTCCTTCCTCAAAAGCTGCTCACACAACCGAACCTCCTCCTACTGGTCAAACTTCGGGTTCGGGTGTGAAGGATAAAGGAAAGAAGATAGCTGAGGAAGAAGATGAAGATGATAAAGAAACCATTGCTGACTTGCTGAAATGCAAAAATAGTCGCAATGTTGATAATGACAACATTCGTGTGGCGCGAGAAGCTGAAGAAGCCGAACGCAAGAAGAAAGAAGCTCACGATCTCCTCGAGAGCAGGAAGACTCTTTTCCCTGCTTGGACTCGAGAGAGAATGATTAAGGAGGCTATCGATACTCCGAGCATCCTATGGCTCGAACCAGTGATCTCCTTCGACTGCTACAACTCTGTCGACTCGCAGTTCGACATGCCCTTAACCCGAAAGGCGTTTATCTTCCACGCCTTCTCCAGCATTTTTGAAGTCCCTCATCCTCATCCTGAGGTTGATCGGGAGTTAATCGATTTCTATCTCAAGGCTGCTCAACCACAGTACCAAACATGGAGCGCTCAGAAGATCGTTAATGTTCGGGTTTTGAAGCCTTATTCTAAGGGGAGATTCATCAACGTTCGGTTCAGGGTGATCCGAGGGTCTGCAAGAACCGAACATCTCATATCTTTAGCAGATCTACCGAACCTCAACCCCCATGACTGGATTGTTCTGCATAACATCCTCTTGACGAATGAAGCTGAATATGGTCCGATTATAGACCATCTCAAAAGGATGTTAGTATGCTATATCATGGAGGTCGCCTTGATGGATCAGGAGGTAGCCACTGTCTTCAAGAAAAAACCGAAGATATCTCCTGTTGGCTCAGCCAGTGATCTGAACCAGATGAAGATGGGCAAGATTGACCCAAAGCGTAATTCGGTCATGTTCACTAGAGCAGAAGGACAGAAATGTCTCTTTGCCTTAGCGGATAAACATCTTTATACCACTGCTTGTCTTGAGCATGTGCTGGGGATCATCCATCGGTGTAAAGAGAATGCAGCGGATGATATCAAATACTTCAACGATATGATTCAATGGTACATCAGATTCAGACAAACGATACTTGCTCTTATCACTCGTCTGTTTCAGACTGTAAAGAAGAAGGTACCGGCTGCTGCTGTTGGCCCAAGTAAGAAGTGAAGATCTCGCTCCAATTGACGCAAAGGGGGAGATTTTTGGGTTGCAGATTTATTTTGTATTGCATCATTGGGCTCGGTTTATAGTCCAGTTTTGCACTCCGGTTTGGGCCTGTCCAACCGTGAGCCTGTTAGGTTTACTATATAATAATGTGCTTGCATGCATATTAGGTTAACGATCTAGAATACAAGATAGAGAATTACGATAGCTTTGATTTTCTTTATCGTTCTTGTAAACCTTTTAATCCTCTACAGTTGTAGTTCTTTATCGAGCTCTTCTGAGGATTGTTTTATAATCATTCGACACGTTTGATTCATTCTTGAGTTGTTTATTGTTTTTGTGTTCTTGCTGTTTAATCTTTATTTTACCTATTTGAGATCTAATCGATCTTCAAGATTAAGTTTTAATCTCATCAATATAATATATTAACAAGTTATTTATTACAATTTATTAATCATATCATATACTAATAAGTTTATCCTCTCTCTAAAAATGTCATTCTAACAAAGTTCTAGTTATGAGGGCAACCCAAAAATAACTTTTCTTCTAATTACAAGAATATACCAATTTATTTATGAGCTTAGACACCTTAATCCAATAGTCTCCCACTTGGATAAGTCTATAACTACAATTGCAAGTACAACCATGAACTAAACAGCAAAGTGTGCTATCCAAAGCTACTTCTGAGCTGTGATTCAAATAAAACGTTGGCCCTAAGATAAGTGAGCAATTATTTCTTCATTCTACAAGATATCGTATGAACATGAGACATGTACTAGAATCAATCTTATAGTCTAAGATTTTGTTTCTCAATTTCCCAATTTATGATGACTGAATTTAGACTACTAATTGTACTCATCAATTCAGTCAGGGTTTGGCCAAGCACTTCAGATGTCGAAAAAAAATCATTATGGGTCCCAAAGATATCATTTTTCATGCTAAGAAGAAAATAAATGAATAAACTTTGACTAAAAAACTATAACCGTTACTAATCAAATCTTACATGTTACTATGTTTTATAACATCATGTTACTAATGTGATTACGTAGCACCAATGCACAACCGACTTGCAAATTACAAATTATGTATCCCCATATCAAGAATAGAAAATATTATCATCTTAGAATTACTCGTGAAAAAAATCCATAAAGTAATCTTTAAGCGTGGGTTTTTCCAATACTCAAAATATCCATTTTCTAAGTACTCATTAATATTATTGCAATCCCATGCAATGTCCAATCTCTATGGCTAATCTACAATCGATTCATGACAATCTTGATTCACTACTTACTTCCAAAAGTATGAGCGGCTGTGGAATTCCGAATAATAAAATTATTTACGAAGTAAAACATGAAAAGTGAAACACAATAATAAATTAATTAACTATGGTATCATGCCCATTGAATATAAATAAATCCCTATTATTTAATCACCATAATAATTATGAATTTACTCCTTGTATAGTATTTTGAGTAATCAACTAACCACTTGAATGAAAAAACATTAGTCATGCCATGTTATGAAGATGCACACTATGCTTCTCTATGGTCTTTCCTTTGTGAATAGATCGACTAGACATTACTCCAATTATGCTCATTTCATAATTCCAAATTATTATTCTTATCTACGATGTAGTGGAATTTCATCTTTACATGGAATCACCTTCTGGGATGTCGAGGTTCTAAAGTCACAGAGATTGAGCCTTCGATATTAAAGAATGTTTCATCGGAACTTGTTACAAGAAACAATTAAATGGTTCTGAAGTCTCAAATTCAAGGTACACTTATTGAACACTTCTTTTGTGTGAAAGCTTCCACCTCACATGTAGATTTTACGAACAACTCCCATTATGGAAACATTTCCATATTTCCATATGGCCATCAATTCTGACCAAGAATCATCTCAATCCATAGTGTTTCATTATGGTCCATCCTAACAATAAGTACTCCCAATTGTCTATACGCAACCAGTCTTCGATAAATCTCAGAATGTTCTTGAAAACTGTTTAACAAATTTAGTCACATGAAATTCTAATCCTTTTTCACACAATGCTAAAGGCATTTGAAAAATTAGAATAAGAGAATATTATAATATATGTGTTCGATCCTATATATGAAGCATTTGGGACTCGTCTCATTATGTCCTTTATAAGGATTTGACATTTGTCCAATATCTTACTATAATATTTCTATATATCGAATCTCCTATGTTGAAAGATTGCAACATGTTATTCATATATGTCTTTGAGTAAGGTCTATTATTTGATCTAAACCTTATATTCCAAATGAAGTATGAGTGCTCTATCCCTTATGTCCATTATAGAAAAAACATTTTTCAAACATTACAATTTGCAAAAACATAGACATTGTTTCCTACGAGTAGTATTGTCAACATGCAATATGAGCATCACACTTATGGTCCCACTATACTCAGAAATCAACTAGACTTCTAGAAATCGATACCCTTTGACTTTCTTACAAAAGTGTAGATTTTTGTTATGTGATGCTATGATAAATCTCCAACTAGACTTCTTAAGCTTATATTCCTTAGTTGGATAGTATGTGTATGTGTTTAAACCCTTTCAAAACTCTTAGATATATCTCTTGAAAGTTCAAACAATTCCTTGTCATTCCTCACAATTCAAATTATGAAGAGGGATGTTGTAATCATATTGTGAATTTGAGAATCCAATTAACACAACCAATATTCATATTGATCTTTATTATATCCATCAAATCTATCAACGAAAGTATTTCCTCCTAATCGTTTTCATGAATTGGAGCGAAACCTTTTCCACTTAGATTTCAAGATGCATACGTTTCCATCCATGTGTATCTACCATTTCCAATATATAGTCGCAAGATAAGGTTTAGGACAAATCAAATTCAAATTCATCTTTCCTTAATGGAATAAACTTCATTATTCTAAATTTCTTGCCTCCTGGCAGCACAAAGGGCCTACCAGTGCTTCCATGTTGTCAGCAGCTCACCTATATTGATCACTGTACTTTCATTGACCAATGCGCTTTGCTTTTACATTTAAATGAAAAACTAACCTAACTGGTGGTACACAAAAATAAGAATGTGTCAATTAAACACAATATGTTATCAACCTCTGGTCGCATGCTAGTGATAACAAATATGATCATTGTCGGTTGACTCTTATAACTCTCAAGATCAATATAACTCCCAATGACTCCGTGACATATAAGTTTCTCTCTCAGGGAACATTCATTGACGAGCTAAAACAAATATTCAAAAGTTTGTGTGGATTCTTGACAAGAAAACATTTCATAGAATTGGTCCTAGTTTATCTTTTGTTTCTAGTTTAATGGAAGCATCATAACTCCAATTCTAAATGTGCTAGAGTAATAAGACATTATCATTCCACATATCATGAGGTGTTATCAAACTTCTCAGTTTGAAATGAGTTTCAAGATATGATTCACAGTTACTAGAGTACGACTTTGAAACTTGATTGGAACAAAGTATGACTCATCTATGATTAAACCATTTCCAACAATGTTCAATTCCTCTCCTTAGTCATAAAATTGCACTAAGATGTTCATTGAGGATTAATTGTCATACAACTCCCCAATTACCAAGATGATCATAAAACACAATACTAAAGTACTCTCCTTTCTTTTCTAATTAGAGAATCTTTTATCTTTCTTCTTAATAGATTCTTTTATTTTTTTTGCTACTCTTTGAACCTCTTCAAAAGTATCATAGTTTTGGTTAATCTTATAAACAAAATCATATTTACTGAAGCATCAGTAAATCATGACAAATACAGTCATCGTCCCTTGTGGTGGATTTGAAGAGTCCATATCAACATGTACTAGATCCATTAGTCCTTCACTTGTCTCACATAAACATGTGAACAATAAATTAGTCATAATTTTCCAATGAACAAGACTCTCTTGCATCATGCAATTCAAATTGTATGACTCCAGGTTTCTATCTAATTGAAACCTGGTGATGGTATTTATTTTCACTTGGTCAAATCTTACAGTACCACAGGCGCAGTATAATAATAATCAAATCCATAATTAATATTGTTATTATTAGAAAAATAATCAGCACACCTATCAATGCCATTGCAAGAAAATATAAATAAGGCAACTTCATAAACCAAAACTTCATTTTATTGCTAAAAAGAAAATTAGAACTTGTCCTAACAATGCATAAAATGTAAAACTATATTTCTAGACATCTCTAAAGAGTAATCGCAATCTATTAAAACTATCCTAAATCCCTAGTATTGGCTCCAAATTCTGACCATTAAACCATGCGGAAAAACTCCATATCCCACGATCAGATTTAGGTCACGTTTGCTTAAGCTTCCTTCTTTCTTTTAAATCTTGCAATACCATCAAAATGTGATGATCACATCATGTATTAAGAGTCTATGAATATGAACTTATAATTTGGTTAGATAATGGATGTACCTAAAGTAGAGTCACATGATTTGACTTTACCGTATTTAAGATCCTTCAGGTATTTTTGGGCAGCTTCCTTTCCAATGTCCCTTCAATTAGCAGTAGAAACAAGTGAACTCATTGGGGTAAACATTAGGAACGGTCTCATAACAAACCTTTCTCTTTACCATACAATCAAATGGTTTGACCTTGGCCAATCCCTTTCGCTTGGGAAGAGAAATGTTTTCTACATCACCAATGTTACCACTGTCAATGTCCATGAAATTCTTGGAATTAGACCGCATTTCTACTTCAACAACCATCAACATGTGGGTCAAATCAATTAGGGTTACTGTTGGATTAGTGTATAAGGCTATAACTATATTTGGTAAGTATTTGACCCGGTTGAGCATGGCCCTTTTGGGTTGCCTTCACCATAGCAACTAGACAGAATGATTTATAATGAGAGAAGAAATATTATTAATACATTATGAGAATAATATAAAGAATAATAATATTGTTATTTGATTAATATAAGTCATAAATTAATTAGGAATTAATTTGGTGACTTAAAGAGATTAATTAAATAAAGGGGCATAAACTGTCAATTGTATGATAGTTGTATTTTGGGCTGTGATTCCTTATGGATAAGGGGGTGGACGATTTTAGGGTTTGGAAGAGCCTAGAAATCGTCCAAAGGCTTATCAATAAGAATATTGGATTGCTTAGGGCCTAAGTTATCCAATTAGGGTTTTAAGGGTGAAACCCTAGAAGGCTCACTAGTATATAAAGACTCATGGGGTCAAGGAAATCGGCACCCTTGTTATTGGAGTAACCCTGGCTGATTTCTTACCCTCTTCTCTCTCTCTCTCTCTCTCTCTATTATCATCCTCTTGCTAGTTGGTGTTTGTAAGCAATTAGAGGAGTGACAATTGTGACTCTAACTCCAAAGACAAGAAGATTCAAGCAAGCAATTCAAGGTATTCCTTTAGATCTGATTTCATATGTTATGATTTGAATGTTTACACTATATCAATAGAAGTCTTGGATACATTGCATGTTCAATTAGAGAAACCTAGATCCAAGAATTAGGGTTTGTATGTGCACATAGGAAAGTTCTTATGGCTCAAACCCATCAGTGGTATCAGAACCTTGATTGGTTTCTATTGAATTGATGCATTGGTTGATTACTTGTTATTTTCAAAATTTGATTTTGTCCTTCTGCCTTATGAACTCGACGAGTTCCATAGTGGACTCAGCGAGTAGGCCTCAACTCGGCGAGTCCATTGTGGTACTCGGCGAGTTCGAGCGTCAGAAGGAGCTAGTTTCGGGATTTCTTGCTGTTTTTCTTATGGAAACTTGCCTTAATCTTTATGGGTCAATAAATTTCGGATTTTAACATATATGTGAGTATATTCTTGACCTAATAAAAGATATTTACCAATTATTTGAATAATAATTTCCTTATATGATATTAATTGATGATGTTAATTAAATTGGTAAATTGTTTTACAAGAAACATTTAAATAAATCAAATATGGATAATTATGAGATTAAATGGTTAATTTAAATTATTTATTATTTGATCCTTTATGTTTTGAAAAGTTTAAAACTTGTCCTCAAGTTTTGAAATTTATATTTTGTGATTAAAAGTTTAATTTAGACAATTCAAATTTCAAACCCTAGAATTTTACAAGTTTAAAATTCAACCTTATACTACTATATAATTACAACCCTCATTCACGAAGCCGGTCTGTAAGGTGGGTATAAGGTTGCTGCCTATAAAATGACGCTTAATGGGTGTACACTCACACCCACCGCTTGCTTGATCGGTAGAGGGTCGTTAGCCGAACGGGTAGGATAGGGAAACCATATCTCCTCATTAAAAGTATAATATTGAAATACAAAGTAACTACATATTTTTCAAATTCCCAATCCTAGTTACTTTAGGAAAAGTCAATTGATGCAAACCCATGAAATTACACTTTGCACCCTTGCTAAGAAGTTAGTGGAGCGTGTGTGGTTTCCCGGCACATCGAATAGGTGATTGTAAAAATGAAGGCACCGTGTAGATTTGCATGGTTATTCACTCCCACTTTGTGATCCTCGGCATCCCAGTCACAAACAAGAGAGGCATATCGAGATTTAAACATGCCATTGAAAAGTTCAATGAATCTTATCGAAATCTTGGAATTCTAAATGCATTTAAAACTAAAGGTTATGTTTTGTGATGGAGAATTAGTGAATCGTCATTCACTTACCTTCAAATTGTTTGCATGTTGGATTACGACATCCCTTTTCTAATATGTAAATAATGTTGTTGGATCGTAGCCCTAATTTTTCATATTGGGTGATAATTAGGGATTCAATTCTAATAAAACTTTGTCATTTTCTATTTGTAGATGTCGAACGCCAACAACGCTGCTACTAGCTCGTTCACATTGATGAGCCTTTGCCAAAAGGTGACTTTCGATGGAACGAACTTTAGCGAATGGATAACATACATTCGCACGATTGCTCGCTACGAGGACAAGGAGTATGTCCTTGAAGAGAAGCTTGAAAAGATCAATCCAGAAATTGCTACTCCGGCTAAAATGACTGCTTTTGAGACTCATGAGCGTGATGCAACAAAGGTTCATTGCATCATGATAGCCACAATGAACGCCGAATTCCAAAAGTCCTATGAGGACATGTATCCGTACGAGATGCATCAAGACTTATTGGAGAGATACCATCAAAACGTGAGGCAGGAATGTTACGAGATCTTCACTAACATGATCACTACTAAAATGGGTGATGGAGAATCTCTAACCATGCACTTGCAAAAGATGCAAAGGTATGTCGATCGTCTTCGCAAGTTGAATGTCGACTTTGGGGAAGACTTGGCTATCGACATGGTCCATCACTCCTTGCCTCCGTGTTACAACCAATTTAGGATGACCTACCACATGAACAAGGAAGAGGTCACCCTGCAAGCTCCAAGGGCTCATAAGGGTTGCTGAGAGCAACCTTAAGGACAAGTCTGTTGCACAAACTCCCAATCCGTCCACTACTCCTGTTTTGGCTATAGGACAGGGAAGGGGCAAAAAGAGGAAGGCTCCGTCAAAGAGCCACCGCAAGGGAAAGTCCCGAGATGGTTCCTCTTCTACTGGGACCAAGGTTGATCCTGCTAAACCCAACCCTAACCCGAAGGAGGCAGACTGCCATCATTGCCACAAAATAGGGCATTGGAAGAGAAGCTGCCTGGAATATTTGCAGGCCATCAAGGATGGAAAGATCAAGCCGTCTTTTGCAGGTATGTACACAATTAAATCTAGTAATTCATCCCACACTATTTCTTGGGTTCCTGACATAGGATGTGGTTACCACATTTGTTCTAATTTGCAGGAACTAGGAAAAAGTAGAGATGTGGAGCTCGGAAGAATAAATCTAATCATGGGGAATAGAAGATCGCCATCTGTTACCAAGATTGGAGTGTATTCTTTAGGGCTTAGTAATGGATTGAATTTAGATTTAAATAATTGTTCCTACTCGCCAGATATGGAACGAAGCATCATTTCTTTTCATGGGTGGTTTAAACAAGGATTTAGATATTCATTTAATAATATGAATGGTTCTATTTATGCTTATCTAAATGGTGTTTTATACTTTGAAGCAATGCCTTGTAATGGAATTTATGAAACTGTTATGGTTGTAGATAACCTAGGAAATGATGTGTTGTGTATGGATTCTTCCAATAGTATGGATAGAGCATCCTTATGGCATTGTCGTCTTGGACATGTCAACAAGAAGCGTATAGCCCAACTCCAAAAGGATGGAGTGTTGGAGTCATTCGACCTTAGGGAAGATGACACATGCGAATCTTGTTTACTTGGAAAGATGACCAAGTCACCATTCACTAGCACATGTGAAAGGGGTGAGGGTTTATTGGACCTCATACATACTGATGTATGTGGACCCTTTAGATCAACCACAAAGGATGGGAACCGCTTATATGTGACTTTTACCAATGACTATAGTAGATATGGGTATATTTACTTAATCAAGCAAAAGTCAGAAACGTTTGAAAAGTTCAAAGAATTCAAAAATGAAGTGGAGAATCAATTGGGAAGGAAAATCAAGATGCTTCGATCCGATCGAGGCGGAGAGTACCTAAGTCTTGAATTCCACGACTATCTCAAGGAATGCGGAATAGTTTCGCAATTGACGCCACCTAGGACACCACAATTGAATGGTGTGGTAGAAAGGCATAATCGAAATTTGTTAGACATGGTTCGTTCTATGATGAGTCGTGCTTCACTACCTATCTCATTCTGGGGGTATGCCTTAGAGACTGCCGCCTATATCCTTAACCGAGTCCCTACTAAGAAGGTTGCCAAAACACCTCACGAGATGTGGACAGGGAAATCTCCCTCGTTAGCACATATCAAGGTTTGGGGTTGCGAGGCTTTCGTAAGACGAGATAATCACGACAAGCTCGAACCTCGAAGTGAGCGATGTATTTTCATCGGCTACCCGCATAAATCCTTTGGATATCTCTTCTATAGACCGAATGACAATGTTGTCTTCATTGCGAGGAGAGGGGTTTTCCGAGAGCGAGAACTCATAAGCCAAGGAGACAGTGGGAGGCAGATCGAGCTTGAAGAGATTCAAGAATCAAGTGATGAAGGAACCTCTACCGCTGGTGCTCAACTCGAGGAGGAAACTCCGGTTGAACCAATTGACGAGTCCTTACCTCTTAGACGTTCCGAAAGAGTTAGAGTTCAACCCCAATTTTATGGTTTTCATATTACTACCGAAGGGGACACGTATATTAGTGATGGCACACTAATAAATCTAGATGAACCTAATAGCTATAAGGAAGCTATGGCAGGCCCAAAGTTTGCAAAATGGAAAGAGGCAATGGACAGCAAGATCAAATCCATGTATGACAACCAAGTTTGGAATTTGGTTGATAATGTGCCCGGACGTAAGACCTTTGGGTGCAAATGGATTTTCAAGAAGAAGACCGATGTGGATGGAAATGTACACACATATATGGCGCGATTGGTTGCGAAGGGCTTTACTCAAACTCCCGGAGTTGACTATGATGAGACCTTCTCACCAGTTGCAAAGATAAAGTCTATTAGAGTGATGCTAGTTATTGCCGCATTTCATGATTATGAGATTTGGCAAATGGATGTCAAGACTGCTTTCCTTAATGGGAAGTTGGCTGAGGATGTTTACATGGCTCAGCCAGAGGGTTTTGTTAATCTGAAGCATCCAAATAGAGTGTGTAAGCTTGAGAAGTCCATTTATGGACTTAAGCAAGCGTCTCGCAGATGGAATCTTTGCTTTGATGAGAAAGTCAAAGAGTTTGGATTTGTACGAAGCGAAGATGAATCATGTGTATATGTCAAAGCCAGTGGGAGTATAGTTAGCTTCCTCGTTTTGTATGTCGATGACATACTACTCATAGGAAATGACGTCCCGACACTGCAGGAGGTTAAGTCCTGGCTCGGGCAGTGCTTCGCTATGAAGGACCTCGGAGAGGCTTTCTATATCTTGGGTATAAGGATAGTGAGAGAATAAAGTAAGAGACTAATAGGACTTAGTCAGAACACTTACTTAGATAAAGTACTTAAACGTTTTAGTATGGAGAATTCGAAGAAGGGAGAATTACCGATACAAAGTAATGCCAAGTTGAGTAAGACTCAAAGTCCGAGTACCGAAGCCGAGATAGCAGAGATGAGACGAGTACCTTACGCTTCCGCAGTTGGTTCAATCATGTATGCTATGACTTGTACTCGCCCTGATGTAGCCTTCGCTTTGAGCATGGTCGGTAGATATCAAGGGAACCCTAGCAGAGCCCATTGGATTGCGGTCAAGAATATCCTTAAGTACCTTCGGAGGACCAAGGAGTGGTTTTTAGTCCTCGGAGGGAGTGATGACTTAAAGGTGCGAGGGTATAGTGATGCCAGCTTTCAAACCGACAGAGACAACTACCGTTCGCAGTCGGGCTGGGTCTTTACCCTGAATGGAGGAGTTGATTCAACGTGCGAATCAGAGTACATTGCAGCAAGCGAAGCATTGAAGGAGGCAATATGGTTAAAGAACATCATTGGTGATCTTGGAGTTGTACCTGCCATAAAGGAGCCTATGGAAATTTTCTGTGATAATGAAGGAGCAGTTGCCTTGACCAAGGAACCGAGGGATCATGGTAGATCTCGTCATATTGACAGAAAATATCACTTTATTCGACATCGAGTAGAAGAAGGACATATCGTGGTTAAGAGAATATCATCAGAAGATAACCCAACAGATCCACTTACAAAGGGACTGAGTAGGGTTAAGCACATGTAGCATGCTTGGAGTATTGGGCTGAAGGATGGTATTAGTTTAGATTAGATAGTTTTAGAAACTTATAATAGATAAATGTAATTGACATTTGATGATTAAATAAAGGAGTATTATTTATGAGTAAAGTTACTGTCTTATGTTAATTGTTTAACTATTGTTTCACTTTGCTTGTTTTGACTTCCTGAATAATTAAGTTATTAAGAATAATTGAATTATTCAAATGATCCACAATCGTTCATATGTTGGAAGTAGATATGAAAGAAGATTGTCATAAATTGGTATGTAGATTGTCTAAATGGTATTAGACATAGCAAATGTTTGCTGCAACGTTCATGAGTGCTTATGAACTAGTTTTGAGCATTGGAACAAACCCGTGTTTGCTAGAATCACTTTGAAACATATATATTATAAGTGATCGCAAGATGATAATATCATATGGTCTTAAAACCTAGATATATGGTTTGTTATTTGTTAATTGGTTGTACATTGATGATGCGAAACCACATCAGTAAATTGATGTTATAAAACGCATTGTTGTGTATGATTGATTGGTGAATAAGTAAATGCATATAAGTGAAGTTTATCTTTTACTTTTATCCTAAGAGGGTAAAAGCGATATCTCGGCCACTCGATGATTTGATTTGACTTATGTGTCGGGCCCGGTCAGAATTAAATTGATGTGTTCGATTAAGTTCTATGTCGAATAAATCTGAGATCGAGAAACTAAATGCTGGACTATGATTGTGTCCACATGATATCTGAACAGAGGACTGTACGATCCCTTATCTAAAGGATAAGAACTGATAAAGATCAGAGTTGACAACATCTTTGAGAGCTACGATTGCTAATCGGTTTGTGTTTGCATATATATAGTTACTAGACTTATCCAAGTGGGAGACTGTTGGATTAGTGTCTAAGGCTATAACTATATTTGGTAAGTATTTGACCCGGTTGAGCATGGTCCTTTTGGGTTGCCTTCACCATAGCCACTTGACAGGATGATTTATAATGAGAGAAGAAATATTATTAATATATTATGAGAATAATATAAAGAATAATAATATTGTTATTTGATTAATATAAGTCATAAATTAATTAGGAATTAATTTGGTGACTTAAAGAGATTAATTAAATAAAGGGGCATAAACTGTCAATTGTATGATAGTTGTATTTTGGGCTGTGATTCCTTATGGATAAGGGGGTGGACGATTTTAGGGTTTGGAAGAGCCTAGAAATCGTCCAAAGGCTTATCAATAAGTATATTGGATTGCTTAGGGCCTAAGTTATCCAATTAGGGTTTTAAGGGTGAAACCCTAGAAGGCTCACTAGTATATAAAGACTCATGGGGTCAAGGAAATCGGCACCCTTGTTATTGGAGTAACCCTGGCCGATTTCTTACCCTCCTCTCTCTCTCTATTATCATCCTCTTGCTAGTTGGTGTTTGTAAGCCATTAGAGGAGTGACAATTGTGAATTTAAGCTCCAAAGACAAGAAGATTCAAGCAAGCAATTCAAGGTATTCCTTTAGATCTAATTTCATATGTTATGATTTGAATGTTACACTAGATCTATCAATAGAAGTCTTGGATACATTGCATGTTCAATTAGAGAAACCTAGATCCAAGCATTAGGGTTTGTATGTGCACATAGGAAAGTTCTTATGGCTCAAACCCATCAGTTACATCGAAATTCCTCATATGAAATTTCTCAACTAACTGACCATATAACATAGGAAATGAATGAAGAACCAAAATCATCCACTTGCTCCTTTGGGAATATGACACCCATCATTTCCAATTTGTCAATGTACAATTCCATAAACCCTAATTTTGATCCATTCAATCAAAATAAAAAATTAAGCCTATGATACCACTGATGAGTTTTTTAGGTTATAAAAAGTACATATTAGCGAAAAAACACTTAAACCTTTGAGTACACATGCAGCCTAGAAAGGATCTATATTTTTTCTATTGATAGCTAAAAACTCTGAATATCAGGAAACCCTAAGGAGAGGATATGAAAATCAAAATTCATATAAAGATTAGGGTTACATACCTTTTGATTAATATAGAAAATAACCAAATCAAATCCTCTTGAAGTTCCTTTGAAAACAAGCACCAAAAAATTGAATGCCTCTAATAGCTTGTACCCAAAACCGTAGCAATTAGAAGACTTGAGGATAGAGGAGAGGGAGAGAAATTTTTTGGATGTTGTCTTGTGTAAGGAGTGGAAAAAAAATTCCTTAGGCAAGGGGTCTATTTATAACCGAGATAAAAAGCCTTGGATAACCCTAATCATTCTAGAAACCCTAAGATATTATTATACTAAATTGGTATATCCAAGTGGGGAACCGTAAAAGGACTTAGCCCGAAAGCTTAGTGAGTTACCACCAAAATACCAACACCATACCGATAATCATATCATATAAACATATAAGCAACAGAACAGCCATGCATCACGAGTCTATAGTGTGATTGGTCCGCCCGTACCGGGCCTTCAGTCCACCTGGTCCACTCCCTGAGTCTACAGTATGACTGGACCGCCCGCACCGGGCCTTCAGTCTATCTAGTCCACTCTCCAAGACTCGACACGTGTGCATCGCCCTCTCGGGGCCTTCAGCCTATTCGGACCGCTCGTCGGTCCTTTGGCCTGACTAGGTGCCCTCCTGGGTCTGCAGTCTATCCAGTCCGCCCTGGGTATGGTGGCCTACAGCACGAAGCAGGACCCACCTCAACCCACCCCCATACTAATCAAACAATCATGTGCACACAAATATCATATGCTAGCATGGATATAACAGAGAATCATACCGATCTAACAGATCCCTAACACAACAACCATCCTATAACAGGATACCGACCTAACCAGTCACTAACATAACATCATCCTATATACCACGATACCAATCCTAAACCAGAAAACTTATATAATACCATCCTATCTACTAGGATGTAGATCTAGTAGATCAATTTCATATCAAGCAAATACCCAGATACAAATCCGATAAGAGCCGACCTTGGTGCCTTAGACCTTGTTGATATAGTGAGGATAACTTACCTTGCAATTCCGGACTGAACCACGAAATCACGCTCCCGAAACACTGCCCCAAACTCCAACACCTATAACAATTAATGATCAAATTCATAAATACTCGCTTACCAATTACCCTCAAAAGTCAAATTGGTCAACCCTTAGTCAAAGTCAAAGTTAACAGTTAAGGTCAACAGTCCATGTTGCCTGAACTCGTCGAGTACCCTTAGCTACTCACCGAGTTCCTTGTATAACTTGCCAACTCGCCAAGCCACTAGAGTGACTCATCAAGTTCCTAAGGTTTGCAGTCATAAACTCCTTTGCCGACTCGTCGAGTCTCCCTTGCAACTCACCTACTTCATACATGTCCAAAGGTTGGGGAAAACCCTAGCGGACTCGCCGAGTCACTAGTCTGACACGCCGAGCCCAAGGCAATCTTCATCAGACTCGCCGAGTCACTATACTGATTCGCCGAGTCCCTTCGGTCTTTCATCCATACAGATGCTTTTTAAGCCATGCCAAGGCTCCATACTGCAGATCCAACTTCCTAAGGCATGCTTATCACGTAAAGTTGCAAACTTTACGTGCATGCAAGGCTCTAATGACTCATAATGCCAAATCCACATTTGAAATGGGGTCTAACTCAAATGGAAAGTTTCATACATGACAAGGCTAGAAACTTTATGAACCTAGATCCCAAGGAGGGTTTTGATCTGAAGTTGCAACTTCAGATCTAGCTCCTACCCAAGAATAGCTTCATAACCAAGCCAAAAATCACCAACCTTCATCCAAAGAGATCTAGAAAGGAATGAGGCCAAGATCATGAATTGATACCTCAAATGGGGCTAACTGAGATAGATTTTGCAGATCCACATGAGTCCCTTGCTGCTAGCTACTTTACCTTCTAGCTCCCTTCACAAGTACCTTCCAAAGCTCAAAAACACACTCAATGAAGCTCTCACATGAAATAGGGTTTGCTGGACTCTCTAGAGACTGGATGGGACTAAGGGATGCTAATGGTTCATTAAAAAGGGTGAAAAACCCCCAGAAATTAGGGCTTCACCCTCCAGCTCCAACTCGTCGAATCCCTTCTTGGACTCGGCGAGTAGGTCACTTAAACACGTGGACCAACCCGTTGCTACTCGGCGAGTCAGGCAACCAACTCGTCGAGTAGACTTGAAATCATGAGAAATTAAAACCACAAATTGATACTCAGAAATTGGGGCATTACAATTCTCCGCCACTTGAACTAGATTTCGTCCTCGAAGTCTGCTGCGGTGAAAAAGCTCGGATAGTGCTCCCGCATATCTGCCTCCGGCTCCCACATCCCCTCGAACCCTCTTTGGGGTTCCCACTGTACCTTTTCCAAAGGTACCTCCTTGTTTTGCAGAACCTTCACCCTGCTCTCCAGAATGGCCACGGGCCTCTCTACATAGCAAAGGTGCTCACTGACCTGAATGTCATCCAACTATACTACCGCCTCCTGATCCATGATGCACTTTTGCAACTACGAAACGTGAAAGATGATGTGAAACCCAACCGACCCTTTTATAAAAAAGGTCTATCCTACAAGCCACTTTGCCAACTAACAAAATCCTGATGATCCAACGTATCGGAAACCCAACTTTCCCTCTTCCTAAGGCGACCCCTCCGTGCTGACAGGACATTCGTCACACAACATCATACAAAAATCAATCCACTGAAACACGAACACTCATGCCTGGCCCAATCAGCCTCGAGCTGGAATACCAGGCATGCCTACGACGGGTCCAATCATCCCTAGGATGGAATACCCTCGCATCCTACACACGAATCCCAAGTCAGACACCTACTTCAACTCTTCCTGCTACCGTATGATGCTTCCTAGATGAATACGAAACCATCCTGGTCCCACTGGTCTGTCCACTACCCTCAACACCGGACGCCTCACCGATTGCTGAACCAAAAGACCCACACAGACGGTAGTCCCACGCATCTCCCGAAAAAAAACTGACTGGATGGACTTGCTTCTACACCCTGATAACAACCTCTACTAACATAATGAACGCTACATGACCCACGACAGCCTCACCTCTTACCTGATCTCCAACGCCCCATCTCCTCCTCACTTCAGACACACTATGGCTCTTCCACAGATGAAATCAACCCAAGTCACGCCACAATAACTCGAACCATCATCAACATACCTACCACTACTGGTCCACCAGTACGATACTCATATCTATCCCATACCACCCTTCAGGTGGGAATACCAATATGCCAAGTCCAATGGATCATAGGGTCCGGTCCTCCTCGAGATGAAATACCCTAGATTGGAATACCAAAAGATCGAATCAATTCAACCATCGAATTGAAACTCTCAGGGTTTGTTGGCCCACCACGTTAACCCTTCCGCTCACCTTGAGCCTCCGTGCCTACGAATTTCAGTCGACCCGCATTGGGTAGCTTGGCCTACTGCATAGGGCAGGACCGCCTCAACCCTACCCACATAACACATATACACTCAGAACATGATCATATAACTATCAAAAACCCACACAAAGCCTTCAACATAATCCATCAGCATGCTCAATACTTGGGGACAGACCTACTGATTGCTATAGCATAGCAGCATGCTCAATACCCACACACAAATCTACAAACACATACAGAGTCTTCAGCATGACTGGACCACCTAACCAAGCCTTCAGTCTATTTGGACCTCTCTCAGAACCTTCAACATGTCTGGACCACCGCTCCGGGCCTTCAGCCTGTCTGGACCATTCTCAGAGCCTTCAACTTGATTGGTACGTCCCACCGGCCTTCAGTCTATCCGGGCCGCTCTAAACTGTTGAACATCTCCCTAGACCACCCCTCCTGGTGGTCCTTCCCATGCAGACTGTTCTCACCCACTTGGGGTTCCGAACTCCTGATCCATTCCATGGACTCTAACCCCGACCTAACCCTAGGCCTCATGTCGATCGTCCATCCTCTCGGAAATCCATGGTCTGTTCCCTGATCCGCGTGTCTACCACTTATGCTAAATAATCCGCATACTCGCTGAATGCACTGTCGAACCCTGGCAGCTAATAGAACCCTTAATGGATGATGCTCCATCTGAGAATTTCCAATTCTCCCCCACTTGGGACACTAACTACTACCTGCACTGGTCTAGCAACCAGTTGTGGACAGTTGGTCTTCACGTGACCAGCCTGGTGGCAGTGATAACAAATCCTCGTGTCCCGAACTAGGGTCAACTGGCGACAATCCCTCGCATAATGCCCCTCCTTTCTGCACTTCCAGCACGCACCATCAGATCTACAAACTCCGGTATGACCCTTCCCGCACTTCGCACAAGTGCGGCTGCTCTCCTCTCCTACCCTAGAATCAGCGGTCTTGGACGCTTCGGCGTCGGCTAAGACTGCACTGGGGCTTGCCTCTGCTCTTGCAACTGCAACTTAATCTACAGCTCCCGCCGCTTGGCGACCTCCTGTAAATCCAGTAACATATCACATCGTTGGGTAGCAACAAACTGTCTAATGTCAGTCTTGAGCATGATCAGATAACGTGTCATCTGAGCCTGCTCGGAAACAAACTCCGGACAGACCATTGCCCTCTCATTGTACATACGGGTGATCTCCTTCACCGTCTCTGCACCTTGTCTCAACTCCAAGAACTCCTGACCTAGCCGCTCACGCTCGACTCACAGAATGTAACAGGAGCAGAAAATCTCTCTAAACTGATCCCAAGAAACTGCAGCTCTTCGATCATCTGAATAAGACCCTGTCATCAACCTCCACCAGTCCTTGGCCCCGGACCTCAACATGTTCAGGGCACACCTGACCTTCTGGTCAGCCGGTCAGGAACATGTGAAAAAACATCCCTCGATGTTCGATAGCTATCTCATGGCTATGATAGGGTCCTGAATCGCATCGAAAGTCGGGGGCTTCGTGTTATCAAAGTCGCGATACTGAAAAGCCTGACTGGTTCCTACCCCTACCGCTGATACAGCTGTAGTAGCTGCTACGGAAGCCGCCTCCGCAAGGGCTACATAGCGCTCGTCAAAGTAATCGAACATGGCGGTATTGATAGATCCAAACATCTCCGGTAACTGAGCCCGAAACATAGCAACAACCTCATCATGCAGGATCACCCGGATCCTGTTATCCATCTCGTTTGGCCTCATCTGGTCGATAGTCTCGGGGGCTGTCGGCTTCTCCTGTCTATCCTCTCTTGATCCTGACCCTGATCTAGTCACGAGTCATCGTGTAACCACCATACTGAAAACATACCGAAAATATATCATATACTCCTCATACCAACCCAGGAACCAACTCCCAACCAAAACCCTAGGGCCTTCATACGTGCATGGCTCTTGTGTTTTCAGTAGTACGGGCCCATATTGGCTTCCACACCTACCCATATTTGTCCCAAGTATCATCAAAATGCCCTAACAATACACAAAAATATAGCGAGCACTCAATCCTCACTCATAGAGGAAATGCTAAATATCTCATAACTGGCCTACTGGCCTTGCACAACCCACCCATCGATGAAACTTCCACTAACCCTGCAACAATAGCGTATGCTAGCCATACATAATGTTGGACCCCATAGACTTCCGAATATCCAATCCTACCCTTGTAACACCCAAAAATTTCAAGCCAATTTTAGACTTTTCAAAAATATTTAAAACCAAAAGTTATTATAGTTTTGTTTCCAAATAGTATATATTAGAGTTTTCCTAGAAAACCTAACAAAATATGAGGAGCTGTACGATCATGCCTTCGCCTTGCCACGATCCCCTGATGTACCTGAAACAATAAACTGAAACGGTAAGCCCAAAAGCTTAGTGAGCTCCCCAAAAATACCCAAACTCACAGTAATACACATAGAATCATAAACAACATACTACGGGTCCAGTCAACCATCAGGTTGGAATACCCCAGCCCTCAACCAACAGGTTGGAATGCCAACATACTATGAGTCCAATCATCCTCGGGATGAGATACCCTAACCCCACAACCAAATGGTTAGAATACCCACATACTATGAGTCCAATCATCATCGGGATGGAATACTCACGGCCCACAACCAACAGGTTCGAATGCCCAGGTTTATTGGCCTCTGCATAAAGCAGATAAGCCTCAACCGCCAAACAAACATGTGCACATATATATAACAAATAATCATATATCAGTCTATAGACAACAACCAATCTAACAGATCATACCATATAACGCATAATACCATCCTATCTACCAGGATACCGATCTAATAGATGATACCACATACTACATAATATTATCGTACCCTCTAGGATACCGATGTAACATATCACACCACATACCACACAGTATTATCCTACCCTATAGGATACCGATCTAACAGATCATACCACATACCACATAATATTATCCTACCCTCTAGGATACCGATCTAATAGATCATACCACATACCACATAATATTATCCTACCCTATAGGATACTGATATAACAGATCCTACTAGCATAACACAACTAGATAACAATCCAAAGGGTCGGCCTTGGAACCTTAGACCCTTAAGTATAGTGAGGATAACTCACCTTGCAACTACCGACTGGATATCGAAAGCTTAACTCTCGGATCACGGCCACCAATGCCACCACCTATATCCAACGCATCCAAAGTTCATAATTTTCCAAGATACCCCCAAAGGTCAACTGGTCAACCCTTGGTCAATGTCAAAGTCAACTGTCAAGGTAAACAATCCATGTTGTCCTCAACTCGTTGAGCACCCTCACCCACTCATCGAGTTCTTACCTAATTTTACCAACTCGTCGAGTCACTCACTGACTCGTCGAGTACAGGGAAATCTTCATCGGACTCGTCGAGTTACTCATCTGACTCGTCGAGCCCACGACCAACTTGATCGGACCCGCCGAGTCGACCTTGCCACTCGCTGAGTACCTTCAAACCTTCATCCATGCAGATACTTTTTAAGCCATGCAAAGACTCCAGATTGTAGATCCAACCTTCCAAGGCCTGCTTATCACGTAAAGTTGCAAACTTTACGTGCATGAAAAGCTTTAAGGCCCTAAAATGACAAAACTGAGCTTGAAATGAAGTCCAAAACTTGAGGGAAGGCTCATACTTGCCAAAACTGATACCTTTATGGATCTAGAGACCAAAGGGAGTCCAAATCTGAAGTTTCAACTTAAGATCTTGTCTCAAACACAAAAGCCTTTCCTAAAACCCACCCAAAAAGAGATTAAAGATCAGATGAGCCAAAGAGACAGCTTAATACCTTCTAGAGAATGTCAACTGGTGTATATCCTTGCTTTCTATGAGTTCCTAGCTTCTATTTACTTGTTTCCCCCAAGTGTTCCTCACCAAGATCTCTCTTCAAATCTCTAACAAACCAAAGAAACACATACACACACACACAATTAGGGTTTAAGGGTGCCAAGAAGCTGTAAAGGGGAGGTTGGGGAAGGCCAATGATCCTTTAAATAGGGTGCAAAACCCTGAGATTTAGGGTTTCATTTTCCAGCTCCTACTCGTCGAGTCCCTACTTGGACTCGGCGAGTAGATCACTAAAACATGCGGACCAACCCGTTGCTACTCGACGAGTAGGGCAGCCAACTCGTCAAGTAGACCTTGAAATCAAGAAAATTCTAACATAACAAATACCTAAAAGTCGGGGCGTTACAGTTCTCCCCACTTGCATTAGACTTCGTCCTCAAAGTCTGCCGCGACGAATAGCTCTGGATAGTGCTCCCGTATTTCTGCCTTTGGCTCCTATGTCCACTCGGATCCCCTCCTATGCTCCCACTGCACCTTCACCAAAGGTATTTCCTTGTTCTGTAGAACTTTCATCTTCCTCTCCAGAATGGCCACATGCCTCTCCACATAACTCAGGCGCTCATCGATCTGAATATCATCCAACGACAATATTGCCTCCTGATCCATAATGCAGTTTCGCAACTACGAAACATGGAAAGTGCAGTGAATTCGGCAAAGCTGCTCCGGTAGCTCTAGCCTATATCCTACCTTGCCAACCCTGGCAAGGATCCTGAATGGACCAATGAAACGGGGACCTAATTTCCCCCTCATCCAGAAGCGGATCACACCCTTCCAGGGTGAGACCTTCAGGAGTACCATGTCACCCACCTCAAACTCTAACTCCGATCGGCGTCTATCGGCATAACTCTTCTGCCGACTCTGAGTGGTTTGCAATCGCTGCCTAATCTGCTGAATTTTCTCGATAATCTGCAGAACTACCTCCATCCATCCTATCACCCTGTGTCCAACCTCACCCCAACAAACCAGGGTGCAACATCTCCGCCCATACAACAGCTCGTAAGGCGGGGCGCCAATGCTGGAATAATAGCTTTTGTTGTAGGCGAAATCCGCAAGCGGTAAATGGGAATCCCAACTCCCACCAAAGTCAGTGAAACATGCCCTCAACATATCCTCGAGGGTTTGAATGGTTCGCTCGCTCTGACCATTGGTATGAGGATGAAATGTTGTACTAAAATGCAACCGTGTGCCAAGTTTCTTGTGGAACTTCTGGCAGAAACGGGAGGTAAATCTAGCATCCCGGTTAGAAAAAATGGAGACCTGATCCCCATGGCAAGCGACGACCTCGCGAACGTATATGTCGGCCAACTTCTTGGCCGAAGAACTCTCCCATATAGCCAAGAAATGGGAACTCTTGGTCAATCGATCTATGACGACCCATATGACATCAAACCCTCTCGTTGTCCTTGGTAGTTTGGTAATGAAATCCATCGACATCTGCTCCTATTTCCACACGGGAGTCTCGGCCTTGACCATCCTACAGGTCAAGCACCTCTCAACGTACCAAGCGATTTCTCGCTTCATACATGTTCACCAGTAACTCAAACTCAGATCCATGTACATCTTAGTGGCCCCCGGGTGAATAGCGAAGTGAGACTTATGAGCCTCCTCCATGACTGTCTGTCTGACCCCACCAGAAATCGAAACCCATACCCGGCCGCATCGGGTCAATAATCCCCGGTTATCCTGCACAAACTAGGTGTTCTCACCCTTGATCCTCTCCAACTTCCAATTCTCCGGCCGCATGCCCTCAACCTAAGCATCACTGATCAAGCTCATAAGTGGAGAATCCACCGCTATCCTCATACATACTGCTGGGGTGGAAGACCCAACTACCTTGCGGCTCAAAGCATCCGCCACCACGTTTGCTTTACCAGGGTGGTAAAGGATCTCGCAGTTGTAGTCCTTGACTACATCCAGCCACCTGCGCTGCCTCATGTTCAGGTTCGGCTGATCCATGATGTGTCTCAAACTCTTGTGATCCGTGTATATGGTACAACGACCCCTATATAAGTAATGTATCCATATCTTGAGAGCGAACACCCCCGCTTCCAGCTCCAGATCATGAGTAGGATATCTCATCTCATGCGGCTTCAGCTGCCGTGACGTGTAGGCTATCAACCGTCCTCTCTGCACGAGGACTGCCCCTAAACCTATGATGGATGCATCACAGAACACCACAAAATCCTCTACTCCCTTTGGGAGTGTCAAAACTAGGGCCTCGCACAACCACTGGCGGAGGGTCTCAAACGCCCTCTGCTAATCAGGGCCCCACTGACGGAGGATCTTAAAACTGGACCTCTCGCAACAAAAACTCGCACTTTGAGAACTTAGCATACAACCGTTATCGTCTCAGAACTTCCAATAACTCCCTGAGGTGCTCCTCGTGTTGCTCTCGGGACTTGGAATATACCAAGATATCATCAATAAACATGATGACTGAGCGATCAAGCATCGGTCTGCAGACCTGATTCATCAGGTCCATGAATACTGCTAGCGCGTTGGTGAGCCCAAAAGACATCACCACAAACTCAAAATGACCATAACGAGTCCGGAACATGGTCTTCTCCATGTCCTCCTCTCTGTCCCGTACCCGATGATATCTCGACCTCAAATCAATCTTAGAGAACCAAGATGCACCCTATAACTAATCGAAGAGGTCATCTATCCCCGGGAGTGGATAACGGTTCTTCATTATTAACTTGTTAAACTTCCTATAATCAACGCACATCCGATGTGAACCGTCCTTCTTCCTGACGAAGAGGATCGGTGCTCCCCATGGAGAACTTCTAGGTCGAATGAACTACTTGCCCAATTGTTCCTACAGCTGTGACGACAGCTCCTGCATCTCAGGCGGTGCCAACCTGTACAACGCTTTGGCGATAGGGGCCGCGCCAGGCACCAGGTCAATCCTCAACTCGACCTGCCTCTCCGAAGGTATCCCTGGCAACTCCTCCGGAAACACGTCTGTAAACTCTCTGACTACAAGGACCTCAGAAACTAAAATCTGATCCCGGACTCGTGTATCCACCACATACGCCAAAAAACACACAAACCCATGCTGAATGTACTGTCGAGCTTTGGTAGCTGAACATAATCCTGATCCCATTCTGGTGCCCTCACCGTATACAACTAGTTCTCCCCCACATAGGGTTCGAACTACCACTCGCTGGCCCTCACAGTCAATCCTTGCACCGAACCGACTAAGCCAATCCATGCCCACAATCATACACAGCTCCCCCATGGGGATCAGAATCAAATCTATAGGAAAGGACACCCTGAAAATCTCCAACTCACACCCTTGGTATACTGAAGAAGCAGAAACCCCATGTTCGTTGGCGATAGAGACTCGCAACGGACACTCTAACTCGCCTTCTGGCTCACCAAACTCCCTACTAAACTACTGAGATACAAAATACCGAATCGCCCCGAGTCAAATAGAACCAAAGCGGGCAATGAGTTCACTAAAAACGTACCTAAACACAAGTACAACAAATAAGCATAACACATATATAATTAATGAGGTAAAGGATAGAAACATACCAACAACCACATAAGGTGCTACCCTGGCCTCTTCGGCCGTAAGATGGAAGGCACGACCCTTAGCCTTCGGAGGCTCTGCCTTGACTGGCCTCTAGTCTGTAATCCTCAGAGTAGTCGGTGTTGAAGCTTGTGCCGTCTTGGCGGCTAAAAGGGGGAATTGGGCCTTCATATGGCCCACCTGCTCACAATGATAACAAATTCTGACTCCGGAGGCCGAAGTCTGCTGTCTGCAATCCCTGGCCAAATGGACCCGCTTGCCACATCGGTTGCACCCACTCCCTAATCGGCATGTGCCGAAAAGAGCCTTTCCGCACTTTGCACGAGTGCGGCCTGGCTGTCCCCCAATCCTGGTATCGACGGTCTTGGACTGCTTCGGTGTCGGGGCCTGCCGTTGCTCCCTCAATTGCAGCTTGATCTCCAACTCATGCCGCCTAGTAGCCTCCTGTAACTCCAAAAGAGTATCACATCGCTGGGTAGACACAAACTGTAACATCCCGAAATTCAGGTAAAGCTATTTCACCCTTCTTTATTGTCAAGTTGTCAAGATTAGCCCTTGAGTGGAAATTGTAGCAAATGAGTACGCTGGGCGTACTGGAGAGTACGCTGGGCGTACTGGAGAGTACGCTGTGCATACTCATGCGCTTATTTTGGACGTAGACTTGCCTAGGTATGCTCGGCATACCCAGGGTTACGTTGGGCGTAGTGGGCCCAGATGCAACCCTAATATTTGGCTTGTGCACTATATAAGGAATGCTAAGGCTTTATCCTCAGCCACCATATCAGAGAGTGAAACCCTAAGAGAGAATTTCCTTCGTCCTAAAGCTTGTGTGTGAGTGTTTTGAGCTAAAAGTGCCTTTGTGTGTTAGTAAAGAAGAAGGAGAGGAGCTTGTGGAGGCTAGAGTTTGAAGTTCAAGTTTGGATCTGAGTTCTTTAGAGGGAGGAGCTTCATCTAGAGGTAAAATGCTCAAAACTTTCCTCTTTATTTTGGTTTGGTGTTGCATGGACCATTTCTAGGGCTAAAGTCCCAAATGTGGAGAGTTTATGAGCATAAGGGACTCCATGGACCTAGATATGTCCCATTCCAGTGATATATGCGTTGTAGATCCATAAAAATCCCAACTTGGTCGTTGTTATGGGGTCATGCTAGAGTTATCAGCTTTTCTAGAGTTGGAAATGGAATGTTATAGGTGTTGGTGACTATTACAGCCATGCAAAGGCTTAAAGTCACCAACTTTATGGATTAAGAGGCTTAGGGATGGTCAGATATGAAAGTTGGACGTTTGTCTTAACTGTTTAGGACCCCAAAAGCTAAGGAGTCTGAAACTGGGAGTTACGCGGCGCGTAATCCCAGTACGCGCGACGTAGGGGGGTCGCGTTCCCCGTTTCTGTGAGGTCGCCGGGTACACCCAGCGTACAGGTTTGGTATGCGCAGCGTAACCCGGAGAGTTGAGTTTTGTTGACTTCTAGGGTTTGGTCAACTTTAGGGTCTTTGAGCTATGAGAGGGGTAAAATGTTCTTTTACCCTTCTGAGAGTGCTAAGAGAGGGAATATTCTAGCCTTGAGAGTTGTATTGATTAGAGTGCTTATTCCATGTGATTAGGCGGAGGCTAGACTAGATTTTACCGAGTTCGAGATTACCGAGTTACCCGAGGTGAGTCTTCTCACTATACTTTATCTAGAGTGGTAATTAGAGTATATGACAGAGTGTCTTGTATGTTATTTATGTGATTGTGATGCACTACCTTATTTCTATGTGATTCATGCCGTGTATGATCCAAAGTTTACAAAGTTAGAACCGTAAGGTTCACAGAGTTAGAACCGGAAGGTTCACAGAGTTACGACCAGAGGGTCCACAGATTTAGGACCAGAGGGTCACAGAGTTATAGCCTCGAGTGGCTATTATGTGTTATATGTGGTATTTTGGGGAACTCACTAAGCATTTAGGCTTACAGTGTTGTGTTATGTGTTTCAGGTACCATTGAGGATCGAGGGAAGGCGCTGGCATGATCAGTACACACATAAGGAGCTTTTATATATTATGATCTCTGGATGTGTTACTATGGATTGATATGTGATACGATGACATTTTTATAACATTTATGAATGAAAGTATGTTTTTGAAATTGTGTATAATTGTTTGAAAATTTTGGGCGTTACAAGTTGGTATCAGAGCCTTGGTTTGAGGGATTCGGGTGCACCTTCGGGCGTATCTGGACTCAAGCTGAGGATTTGAGAGATTTTCAAAATAGAATCACAAATTTTTTCTCAAAGAGTAAAAAGTTTTTGAAAGAGCAGAGCAGAGTAGTGTGTACGATCAACCAACGTCCGAACGGTGATTTCCCAAAATACCCTTACATTATGAGTTATGAGATATGTTATGATATGATATACATGCTAGAGTAGGCTAGGTATTCTTATTAGGACTAGAGTGGCCTGATTTGTGATGCTTTAGCCTAGGGGTTTTGCTGCTAGGAGATGCTTGAGAGTGAATAGATAGAAGCGAGGAGCTTATGAGAGATCAGCTAGAGAGTAGACTATGCATAGAGAGAGTAGAGTACTTGGGACTTGGGATCCTAGGAGGAGGACTTGGGGTGAATATTGATGCGGTGTGGACGGTAGTATTGGGCCCGTACTATCGAAGGCACCAGATCAGTACGCAACCCAAGTAAGAATCCTTAGGGTACTAGGGAGCGAGTAGGAATGAGATATCGAGTGTGTGTACACTCGAGCTAGTCTCTGATATTTTGTGTTGTATTTTAGAGAGACATCATGGTTGGTACACACCACACACCTGAGAGCAGTGGTGTTAGTGATGTGGAGATCTGCAGGTTGATTCACGAGGAGGTGGTTGCTACCATCTGAGCCGATATACCAGAGATATTTGGGTCTTTCAAGACCACCCTGATCGAGACTTTTGACGAGCGTTACGTTGCTCTTACTGATGCTGTTGTTGCTGCAACCACCGCAGCCGTCGCTGCTGCGAGGCCACACGAAGCCACCAGATTTTAATGGGACGCAAGACCCGATCGCTACGATGAGATGGATTTCTGATATTCAAGGATGCTTCTATATGTGTTCTTGTTCGGAGGATCTGAGAGTTCGGTTTGCGCTGATCCAGCTTCGCTTGGGAGCGAAGGACTGGTGGAAGTTTGTGACAATGCACTATTCTTCCGTAGAGCTTGCCGCGCTGACCTGGGAAAGGTTCACCGCTATGTTTCATGATGAGTACGTTCCCCCGGTGGAAAGGGAACGTTTGGCCTAGGAGTTCTTGACCCCCAAGCAGGGTACCGAGTATGTTACAGTGATCACCAGGATGTTCCATGAGAGGGCGATGTTGTGCCCTGAGCACGTGTCTTTCGAGCAGGCTCGCATGAGTCGATATTTGAGCATCTTGAGGAGAGATATCCGCGAGTTCGTGGCAAATTCGTGGTACCGGACATTTTTCGAGCTTCAGGAAAATTCCCGGAAGAAGGAGATTGAGCTCGAGACCCAGGCCAGGGAGGAGGCGGAGTCTCATGGGAGGGATCAGTAACCGGCACAGTCCCAGCCGGCAGCCAAGCGGGCCAAGCCCGCCGATTTGAGATCAGGGAACCAGAAGGGCCGCACTTGTCGCAAGTGAGACAAGAGTCATGAGGGGGTTTGTAGAGCAGGGTCTTGCTACAAGTGTAGCAAGGAGGGGCACATGGCCAAAGATTTCCCCAAGGGGTTTGCAATATGTTTTCACTGCAACCAGACCGGACACCGGAAGGCCGAGTGTCCACAGTTGTGGGGGTCTGCACAGGGAACATCACAGGGATCTGCCCCTGCTGCCGTACGAGCTACAGAGAGTCAGCTAGTGAAGGCTGAGGAGCTAAAGGCTCGCGGGAGAGCCTTCCAGTTGACAGCGGAGGAGGTCTGCGCAGCGCCCGATGTTATGGCTGGTATGTATTCTTTCATCTATTTATTTTGATTTTTTGGTGTTATGCTTATATTGTGATATGCGTAGGTACATTTCTTGTGAGTTCTGTACCTGATTTGGTGTTATTTGACTCGCGTGCAAGTCGGTCTTTTGTGTTGTTGGCCTTTAGTCAGCACATCAGTATCTGTCGAGAGGCGTTGAGTCGATTTTTGCGAGTTTCCATAGCTGACGAGAGGTGGTGTATGCAACTGATGTGATTCGAGGATGTGTACTAGAGATCTTCGGCGTTGAGTTTCCGATTGATTTGGTCCCGATTGCTATGGGAGATGTCTGTGTCATTGTGGGCATGGACTGGTTGAGCAGATTTGGAGCGGTTATTGACTACGAGCGACAACTGGTGACCATACGAGACCCTAGTGGGGGAGTTCTTATGGTTTATGGTGAGGGTACCCATTTTGGGTCAACATTTTGTTCGGCCGCTAGAGCAAGGCAGAGTATACAGCAGAGCTGTAGCGGGTTTGTGGCTTATGTGGTGGATACGAGAGTAGGTGCAGAGAGACTGAGGTCGGTCAATGAGGTCCCGATAGTGCGTGAGTTCCCGGATGTTTTCCCCGAGGAGTTGCCGGGTGTTCCTCCCGGGAGGCATGTAAGTCTGTAATCTGCCTGTGTATCAATCAGATCCGTTTTATGGTGCGGAATCCCAATCAAACGGATGATGTCAGATCAAATAGAAGAGAATGAGAAGAAGAATAATATGAATCTTGTATTATATTAATAAGAATGTAGAACCGGATACAAGAACCACACACACTAACACACAATAGTTCTACTCTCTCTTTGGCCGTAAGCTCTCTTCGTGTTCATCAATCTCTACTCCTCACCCTAACACCTATATTTATACAAGGGAAACATGGGCCGGATAACATGATCCGTAAATGGGTTTACGGCCGTAAGGTGTTTACGACTGTAAACTCAACCGTAAACATGACCGTAAACTCCAAAAATATTACAGAAAAATATAATTGCCCAGAAAAGCAAAGTATAAACCATATTTTGGCCCAACAATCTCCCCCTTGGTTTATAGCTTTCTTTTCTTAATTGACCCAACAAGCTCCCCCTAAAAAGTAGCTGGCTCTTCTTGTCAATCTTCAATGAGAGCTTGGCTTCAGCATTTATCTTCAATGAATGACTTCATCTTGAGCACTTGGTCAATTCTTCAAGATTTGGAATTGAACGCACATTGGGTGAGGATGCTTGATGTACTTATTCTTGAAAGATGACACTTTCAGCTTGAGAATCTTCAGAGAGAACTTCAAAGAGAAATAATTTTCTGGATCACTTTAGCAGGTACAACGATAGCAACAGACTGATTGAAGAGGCTTCAGTGCAATCCGTCACATATTCTTCAATTTCAGCTTCACCTTGCTTCTGGGGTTGAAAGATTCAATGTCGAAAGAATAATCTTCATTTCTTGCTCCTTCGAATGCGAATTCTTCGATGCTCACGGACGAAGCATCGGCTCAGAAATCTTCAACACAAACTCCATGAGTCTTATCTATACCTGAAATCACTTTTCAAGACAAAACAAGACTAAAAGAAAACTTAGCACACAAATTAAAACATAAACAAAAATATTTTTGGATTTTTGATTTTTCTGAACATGAAATAAAACAGAAATAACACTATTTTTTTTTAATTTTTAATTTTAATTTTAATTTTTTTAATTCTCCCCTTTTATTTAAATTAGAAGAACACTATGAACAAAGTTAACAAAAACAAAAATAATAGATAACGTTAAGAGTGATTTGGGATCAAAGTTGTTGGACAGCCTTATTCCACTTGTCGGTACCTTCTATCTTCACGTCTTTGTCTGGTCGATCGTCAGTATTGTGGTCCACTTAAACACGAAAAATTTGTGACAGTTTTGGACAGTTTACCAATGACATGACATATGCATATACCTAATTGTAATTTTATCATCATGATTGGCCCTAATTCTTAAATAAAATTTTCTTATGACCATTTAACTGACTACAACCAGGGATATTGTTGTCCACTTGAATCGAGCAGTGAGATCTACAGACAATCTGTATGTGTTTAATTTTTAAGTGTACTAGAACGTGTTTCTTACTTCCTGATATGCCCCAGCCATCAAGAACTTCCAGAGTACTCCTTACACCGGGTGAGCAGACAACCATTTAGAGAGAGGATAGATTCAGAATTCTATAACTTATTACTTCAGAGGGGTTGAGAAGAAGAAGGTTGCATATGCTGTGTACCAGGTCGGATTAGAAGTCACGCAAAGGAGACAGCATATGGCTAACAGATAAGAAGTATTTCACATATATAGCCTGCAGAGAAATAGAGTTGCATATGTTGTGTACCAGGTCGGATTGGAAGTCACACAAAGGAGACAACATATGACTAATAGACATAAAGAAAGAAAATGATATTCTACAGACCTAATTTATCGGAATTTACCAGTCGCCCCATCCAACCGGAATTAAGGATAGAATCCGCACATCGAGGAAAAGTTAAACCATGGTTCCAAGTACGGGTTCAATTAATGTGATGAGTAGATTCCCATATATATCTCCATGCTCAACCTATCCGAGCGTCGTGACATCAGGTTAAACGGATATAACCAGGTCAAAGTTTGTCAAGTCCTTAAATTCATTAGGTTCAATTCTCCCTAGTCAAGTCCATTTAAAATTTTTTGTGCCTACCGACGCATCAAACCAGAGCATAGACCCTTCAACTTCGGGTATGTTACGCAAACTTAGGTTTCTTGTTATCACTTGATAATATCACTTCCCAAAACATCTCCTTCAAACACATTTCATAACCAATATATTTTTTATTCTCTAATTTTCTGATGTTTTTGGATTTTTTAAAATTTTCTAATTTTTTGTTTTGTTTTTATTTCTCCCCCTAAATTTGTGCATAGGAGAGAAACGAAAGTTAATGCGCAAATTTAAACTATCCTAAAAAAATTAGTCTTTAAAGCGAATCAACTTAAGAAAAACTCAGGAGTATAGAGAAGAAAATTCAAACCGTAAGTCACCGATTGAATTTGCATCCAGAAGGTCTGAGAACAACACGCGTAATCTCAGAACAGATCCAAAAATTCTTCAGATCGTTAAGCACTAACCCCATGAGTGATCCTTCCTTTCTTCCCTTCCCGCAAAGGACACATACTCTCAAACAAAATTCCGAGTGTTGAATACTTGAGAGATGCCTCCTATCATGTGCTTGGAACAGCCACTACCAACAAACCGAAGTATGATAATATGCCTCCATGGCTGCTCCAACACAGAGCGGGATAAGTTGGTCTTTGGAACCCAGTCCATTTTGAAACTGGGTCGACCTTTGTCATCAATGCAGGGTATTCTCTCCCATAACATATCCTGCTTATCACAAATAGAAGATGTAGAAACGTTAGAAGCATTAGGAGATTTGGGAGTTTTCACCTTTGGTACCCATCTATATTCTGGTTTAACCCATTTCTTGTTCGATCCGATGGGTTCCTCGGCACTTGCTTTGGAACTTGAAGTCGTCTGCCTAGATGACTTTGACCTAACCGGTCTTGGTTTCACATGAGCATCTCTTGAACTAGACTTCTGGGCCAGCATTCCCTTCTTGTTCTTAGGAGTTAGATGCTTGGCCTTGGGAGTTGGATGTTTGGCCTTGTGCGCATTCTAGTCATCATGGTCTAAACGTGACCTTGAGGGGTTTCTTTTGGAGTATCTACCTTTTGGTGCGTTCTGCCAGCCTTGTGCATAGTAAGGAACATATGCGCGATTTAGACAGTATCTGGCAATGTGTCCAGGTGTTCCACAGTGAAAACAAGTCCTTTTCTTCACTGGGAAATTGTTTCTTCCTGCCCCTGGTGGCGTATCTTTGCCTCGTTTCTTGTTGTTCCCACATGCACAATTGCAACAGGCACTTTGTTGCGTTGGAATTGGAGGCCTATATTTCTCAACGGCATGTTTGTTAGCAGTAACAAATTTAGAGTTCAAGGGGTCGTTTGTTTGTTCAGAAGAACTCTCCTTGTTCTCATCCTCTGCTACTTTACCTGCACATGTAACAGAAACATCAGTATTTTCAACATTAATAACTCCTCCTGACACAAATCCAGCTCGTTTGCCATATCGAAGATGTGGCTCCCTGTCAGTTTCGTCTTGTGTCATAGGGATGAATGTGTAGTTATGATTATAAGGAGGAGGTACACTATCATACCCTAGACCCTTTTTTTGATTTTCTTTGAATTTTAATTGGGTTTCATATAAGGACTCGACTGTCTGACTTGACGCAGTATAATTTTTGAAACTGACATCTGTTTTTCCACACTTAATTTTTAAAGCGTCAAGTTCTTCAGTTACAGCAGCAAGTTGTCTCTTAATATAATCATAATTTTCACACTTGTTGCTATACTCTTCCTGAAGTTTCCTAAAGTCCTTGGTTTTTGCTTCTAACTCAGCCTTTAGGGGTTTCTATCGTTTCCTGAGTTGATATCCTTCATATCTCAGGTCCTCAACTTCTTTTTTTAATAAATCAATTTGTTCCCGAAGAAATTTAATTGTATCTTCACTAGATAGTGTACATGAAACTTCACATGATTGAGAACCTGAAACTTCATTGACCGAGATGTTTGCAGAACTCATTGTATTTCCACACTTCAAAGCATCAAGTTCTTCAATTACATTAGCAAGACTAAGACGATTGAGATCTTTTGTCTTCTTGATGACAGCCACGTCCATATCCCATGATTTTGGAAGTGAATTCAATAGCTTTTTGTTTATCTCAGATTTAGACAAGAAGATCCCAGCTATATTCATCTCGGTAATAAGTGTAGTAAATCGCTGCAACTGAGTTTCGAGGGTTTCTCCAGGGATATAATCGAAAATGTTGAAATTTTGTCTTAACATATCCTGACGACTCTCTTTCATGTTTCAACTCCCTCGTAGACCTTAAAATCAATTAAAAAGCACAACTAGAAGCCAAAATCAAACTTAAAAGTCAAACCCTTTGATTATAAACCTCAACCTTAAAAGTCAAATTTAAAAAGTTAAACTTAAAAGTCAAACTTGAAAAGTCAAACTGAAAAGTTAAATTTGAAAATTTAAAAGTTAAACGAAAAAGTCAAAGTTTAATGTCAAAGGTCAAACTTGGAAGTCAAAGTTAAAATTTAAGGTCAAAAGTTAAAAATAAAAGTCAAAAATTAAAATATAATTTTATTTATTAATTTTAATTTAATTATATTTATATTTTATTTATTTATTTATTTATTTATTTATTATTATTATTATTTTTATTTTATATTAAAAAAGATGAAAAAGGAATTGAAAATTAAAAAAAATTTGAATTTTGGGCTAAAAGTGTAAAAAATGTGAAATTAGGAACGAAAGGAACAGGTTATGTTTTAAGTTTCGAAGAGCGGAAACAAAAGACTTGCTAGCCGAGTTGGTAAGGCGCTTCTGTTCTTGACCTGGAGGACGTGGGTTCGATCCCCAGCAATTCCGCTTCTGGTTCTTATTTTTTATATGCGATGCTGCTGAGTGCAAAGCTGCTGAGTGCGAGGTGCGAACCGGAAATGATGCTGAGCAGTAAACTCCGAGCCGCAAGCTCCGTAACCGGAAATGATGCGAGGCCTCGGACCGTAACCTATGACCTCGAAATCCTCGGACCGCAAACACCGGCCGCAAACACTTCGCAAACCCTAGCTGCTGGCCGTCACCCCCTCGCTGATTACGACCAAAAACACCGATTTTTCAACTTTGAAGCTCCAAAAGTCGATCAAAAACCCTTTTTATGTAAAACACGAAGAACAAACCCCCCTTATTGTTCAGAGATCTATCCAAAAACACAAGAATATTTGGAAAATAAGATCAAATAATGCTCCAAATCTGACAAAATTGACTGATACAACTTGGCTCTGATACCAATTGTAAGTCCCTAATCTGCCTGTGTATCAATCAGATTCGTTTGATGGTGCGGAATCCCAATCAAACGGATGATGTCAAATCAGATAGAAGAGAATGAGAAGAAGAATAATATGAATCTTGTATTATATTAATAAGAATGTAGAACCGGATACAAGATCCACACACACTAACACACAATAGTTCTACTCTTTCTCTGGCCATAAACTCTCTTCATGTTCATCAATCTCTACTCCTCACCCTAACACCTATATTTATACAAGGGGAATATGGGCCGGATAACATGGGCCGTAAATGGGTTTACGGTCGTAAGGTGTTTACGGCCGTAAACTCAACCGTAAACATGACCGTAAACTCCAAAAATATTACAGAAAAATATAATTGCCCAGAAAAGCAAAGTATAAACCATATTTTGACCCAACAAGGCAGGTGGAGTTCCGTATCGATTTGGTTCTGGTGGCAGCGCCTATCGCCTTGCGCCTCCAGAGATGCAGGAGTTATCCTCGCAGCTTTAGGAGCTGCTGGGAAAGGGGTTTATACGGCCGAGTAGCTCGCCGTGGGGAGCGCCGATCCTTTTTTGTCAAGAAGAAGGATGGTTCACACCGGATGTGCATTGATTACCGCGAGTTGAACAAGCTGACGGTTAAGAACCGTTACCCCTTACCGAGGATCGATGATTTTTTCGATCAGTTGCAGGGAGCGTCTTCGTTCTCCAAGATTGATTTGAGGTCTGGATATCATCAGATGAGAGTGCGTGATGAAGATATCCAGAAGACAGCGTTCAAGACTCGTTATGGGCATCATGAGTTCGTGGTGATGCCTTTCAGGCTCACCAATGCACCGGCGGCGTTCATGGATCTCATGAACAGGGTGTGCAGGCCGATGTTGGATCATTCGGTGATCGTGTTCATTGATGATATATTAGTGTATTCGAGATCCAGAGAACAGCATGAGGAGAATTTGAGGGAGATCCTCAGAGTTTTGAGATCGGAGAGGCTTTACGCCAAGCTCTCCAAGTGCGATTTCTGGTTACGAGAGGTTTAGCTCCTAGGACACTTCGTCAACCAGAATGGGATATTGGTCGATCCGGCCAAGATTGAGGCGGTGATGAGTTGGGAGGTGCCGAGATCCCTTTGAAAGATCAGGAGTTTTCTGGGGTTGGCCGGTTATTATCGGAGATTTATCAAGGATTTATCTAGGATTGTTGTTCCTCTCACCAGGCTGACCCGGAAGGGTGTGGCTTTCAGTTGGGGCCCTGAGCAGCAGGCCTCATTGGAGACACTTCGCCAGAGATTATGCGAAGCCCCCAGTGTTAGCCCTTCCGTAGGGGATGGAGGATTTTGTGGTATATTGTGACGCATCGATACCGGGACTGGGTGCGGTGCTGATGCAGAGAGGGCATGTGATAGCATACACATTGAGGCAGCTGAAGCCTCATGAGACGAGGTATTCTACTCACGATCTGGAGTTGGGGGCTATGGTGTTCGCCCTCAAGATTTGGCATCACTATTTGTATGGGGTTCGGTGTACCATATACACGGACCACAAGAGCTTGAAGTATCTGATGGATCAGCCCAACCTAAACATGTTCCAGAGGAGATGGTTGGACGTGGTATAGGATTATGAGTGTGTGATCCTGTACCACCTGGGCAAGGCTAACGTGGTAGCCGATGCCTTGAGTCGTAAGACAGAGAGTGTCCCGATACGGGATGTTTGTATGAGGTTGACAGTGATGACTCCGGTGTTGGACACCATTCGAGAGGCCCATGTAGAAGACATGAGACCGGAGAACCGCAAGAGAGAGCGGGTGATCGAGCAAGTATATGTGTTCATTGCCGATAGCTGAGCGCTTATGACCTTCTAGTGCCGGATTTGGGTGCCATTTGAGGGCGGGGCACGTACCATTTTGATGGAGGAGGCGCACGGGTCGAGGTTTTCGATCCATCCCGGGGCCACTAAGATGTATTTGGACCTGAAGAAAGATTATTGTTGGCCCTGTATGAATAGGGATGTGGCGTGGTTTGAAGAGAGGATCTTGACCTGTCACAGGGTTAAGGCCGAGCAGTAGTGTCCACATGGCAAGTTGCAGCCACTTGAGGTTCCCCAGTGGAAGTGGAAACAAATTTCCATGGATTTGATCACCAAATTGCCGAGGACTACGTGTGGTGTCGATGCAATTTGGGTGATCGTTGACCGGATGACAAAGAGCCCTCATTTTCTTGCTATCAGTGAGAGCTCTTCCGCAGAGAGGGTAAGTGTAGGTGTATGTGAGGGAGGTGGTATCGCGTCATGGTGTACCAATCTCGATTGTGTCAGATTGAGATGTGCATTTCACTTCCAGGTTCTGGAAGAAGTTCCATGAGGAGTTGAGTACTAGGCTGCATTTCAGTACCGCTTACCACCCACAAACGGATGCACAGAGTGAGCGGACGATTCAGACGCTAGAGGACATGCTTCGAGCATGTGTGTTGGACTTCGGAGGGAGTTAGGACACGTATTTGCCATTGGCTGAGTTTTCCTATATCAACAGTCACCATTCGAGCATTGGTATGCCTCCCTTTGAGTTGTTGTATTGGAGGAGGTGTCAGACTCCCATCTATTGGGGAGAGGTGGGGCAGCGAGTGATGGGCAACACTGAGATAGTGCTTCAGACGACAGAGCAGATTCAGCAGGTTAGACAAAGGTTGTTGTGGATAAGCGACGATCTGAGCTTGAGTTCCAGGTGGGAGACCTCGTGCTCCTAAAAGTGTTTCCTTGGAAGGGAGTGATTCAATTCAGAAAGAGGAGCAAGCTGGGGCCTCGGTATATTGGTCCGTTTAGAGTGATCGCGAGGGTGGGCAGGGTAGCATATCGTTTGGAGCTACCTGCGGAGTTGAGCCAGGTTCATGATACCTTCCACGTGTCTTAGCTGAGGAAGTGTATAGCCGACGAGTCGGCAGTGGTGCCGTTGGAGGATATCCAGGTGGATGCGAGTCTGAATTATGTTGAGAGACCGATCGCAATCTTGGACCGGAAGGTCAAGGTTTTGAGAAACAAGCAGGTGCCTCTGGTTCAGGTCCCGTGGCAACATCAGAGGGGTCCGAGCTGACTTGGGAGTCAGAGTCAGAGATGCGGGAGCAACATCCAAAGTTGTTTTCGGCATGAGACTTCGAGGGCGAAGTCTGGTTCTAGTGGGGGAGAATTGTAACATCCCAAAATTCAAGTAAAGCTATTTAACCCTTCTCTTTTGTCAAGTTGTCAAGATTATACCTTAAGTGGAAATTGTAGCAAATGAGTACGCTGGGCGTACTGGAGAGTACGCTGCGCGTACTCATGCGCTTATTTTGGACGTGGACTCGCCTAGGTACGCTGGGTGTAGCGGGCCCAGATACAAACCCTAATATTTGGCTTGTGCACTATATAAGGAATGCTAAGGCTTTATCCTCAGCCACCATATCAGAGAGTGAAACCCTAAGAGAGCATTTCCTTCGTCCTAAAGCTTGTGTGTGAGTGTTTTGAGCTAAAAGTGCCTTTGTGTGTTATTAAAGAAGGAGAGGAGCTTGTGGAGGCTAGAGTTTGAAGTTCAAGTTTGGATCTGAGTTCTTTAGAGGGAGGAGCTTCATCTAGAGGTAAAAAGCTCAAAACTTTCCTCTTTATTTTGGTTTGGTGTTGCATGGACCATTTCTAGGGTTAAAGTCCCAAAGGTGGAGAGTTTATGAGCATAAGGGACTCCATGGACCTAGATCTGTCCCATTGCAGTGATATATGCGTTGTAGATCCATAAAAATCCCAACTTGGTCGTTGTTATGGGGTCATGCTTGAGTTATGAGCTTTTCTAGGGTTGGAAATGGAATGTTATGGGTGTTGGTGACTATTACAGCCATGCAAAGGCTTAAAGTCACAAAGTTTATGGATTAAGAGGCTTAGGCATGGTCAGATCTGAAAGTTGGACGTTTGTCTTAACTGGTTAAGACCCCAAAAGCTAAGGAGTCTGAAACTGGGAGTTACGTGGGGCGTAATCCCAGTACGCATGACAGAAAGGGGGGTCACGTTCCCCGTTTCTGTGAGGTCGCCAGGTACCCCTAGCGAACAGGTTTGGTATGCGCAGCGTAACCCAGAGAGTTGACTTTTGTTGACTTTTAGGGTTTGGTCAATGTTAGGGTCTTTGAGCTATGAGAGGGGTAAAATGGTCTTTTACCCTTCTGAGAGTGCTAAGAGAGGGAATAGTCTAGCCTTGAGAGTTGTATTGATTATAGTGCTTATTCCATGTGATTAGGCGGAGGCTAGACTAGATTTTACCGAGTTCGAGATTACTGAGTTACCCGAGGTGAGTCTTCTCACTATACTTTACCTAGAGTGGTAATTAGAGTATATGACAGAGTATCTTGTATGTTATATATGTGATTGTGATGCACTGCATTATTTATATGTGATTCATGCCGTGTATATTCCAGAGTTTACAGAGTTAGAACAAGAAGGTTCACAGACTTAGGACCAGAGGGTCCACAAAGTTAGGACCGGAGGGTCACAGAGTTATAGCCTCGAGTGGCTATTATGTGTTATATGTGGTATTTTGGGGAACTCACTAAGCATTTATGCTTACAGTGTTGTGTTATGTGTTTCAGGTACCAGTGAGGATCGCAGGAAGGCGCCGGCATGATCAGTACACACATGAGGAGTTTTTATATATTATGATATTGGGATCTGTTACTATGGATTGATATGTGATACGATGACATTTTTATAACATTTATGAATGAAAGTATGTTTTTGAAATTGTGAAAAAGTGTTTGAAAATTTTGGGCATTACACAAACTGACAGATGTCTGTCTTGAGCATGCTCAGAATAACGGGTCATCTAATCCTGCTCAGAAGCAAACTTTGGGTAGAACATCGCCCTCTCTGTGAACATGCGGATGATCTCCGTCACCGACTCCCCCTCCTGTCTCAAACTCAGAAACTCCTGTGACAAACGCTCCCGCTCGACCCGCGGAATGTATCGGGCGCGAAACATATCCCTGAACTGCTCCCAAGTAACAACTATCTGATCATCAGCGTACGACCCTGTCGTTAGCCTCCACCAGTCCTTGGCTCCGAGCCTGAGCAGGTTCAGGGCACATCTGACCCTCTGGTCAGCAGGACATGAACAGGTAAAGAAACATCCCTGCACATCGGAAACCCATCTCATAGCCTTGATGGGGTCCTAAGTCCCATCAAAAGTAAGGGGCTTCGTATTGTCGAAGTCCCTGTACTGGAAGCCCTGACCGGCTCCAAATCCACCTCCTATTGCTGTTACAACTAATGTAGCTGCAGCAGCAGTCGTCTCTGTAAGAGCTGCATATCTGTTATCAAAGTACTCCATCATGGCGGACTTAATAGTCCCAATCAATTCAGGAATCTGACCCCGGACAATCTCGACCACCTCCTAGCGGATGATCTCTCTGACTCGGTCCTCTGCCAACACTAGCTTGTCCTGACTGATAACCTCAGGGGCTACTGGGGCCTCCTGATCACCCTGCCCTGATCCCGATCTGGATCCCGACACAAAACGCCTCGTAACCACCATACTGAAAATACAACAGGAAGATATTAGATAATCCACACAATTAACAGGGGACTAAATCCCGACCAAACCTTAGGGGTTGTGACTTCCTTGCTACGCGTATGGGTCCTATGCTTTCAGTAGTACGGGACCATACTACCTTCCACACTTACCCATATTTGTCTCAAGTATCACCACAACACCCTATCCATATACATAAACATAGCGAACGCTCAATCCTCACGCTTAGAGGAATAACTATCTTATTTTTGGCCTCCGGGCCTCATGCAACCGACCCATGAAACTTCCACCAATCTTGTAGCACTAATGTATAATAGCTAAACATAACGCTGGACCCTATAGAATTTTGAATGTCCAATCTTACCCTAGGCCCTAATCAATAAGAACAAAACATAATGCCAAATGAAACATTCTCAGGCTATAAGATCTTAATTACACACAGATGTGATGCATACACAAGCAACTACAGTAATGATGTCAATCTCATATAAGGAAAACCCTAGGCTAGCAGGCATCATGTAATCAAGCAATTCTATCATGCAATTCCTGAAGATCCCTAGCCTAGTACTAACATGATGTTCTATCATATCATATAATCAAATAACTGTATGGTATTTTGGGTATACTTACTGGCTCTGGCTGATCGTACACTCTGCATCCTCCTTTACTTATTTAGGAAAACCATTTAGAATTTATTTTCAAAATCCTTCCTCGATTTGAGACTTGATTCACACAAGTGTTCCTCCAATTCACTCAAACCAAGGCTCTGATACCAACTTGTAACACCCAAAAATTTCAAGCCAATTTTAAACTTTTCAGAAACATTTAAAACCAATGGTTATTACAATTTCGTTTCCAAATAGTCTATATCAGAGTTTTCCTAGAAACCATAACAAAATATGAGGAGTTTTACGATCACGCCTTCGCCTTGCCGCGATCCCCTAATGTACCTGAAACAATAAACTGAAACTGCAAGCCTGAAAGCTTAGTGAGCTCCCCCAAAATACCCATACTCACAGTAATACACATAGAATCATAAACAACATACTATGGGTTCAGTCAACCATCGGGTTAAAATATCCCAGGCCCTCAACCAACAGGTTGGAATGCCGACATACTATGGGTCCAATCATCCTCGGGATGGAATACCCCATGCCTACAATCAACAGGTTGGAATACCCACATACTATGAGTCCAATCATCCTTGGGATGGAATACTCACGGCCTACAACAACCAGGTTGGAATCCCCAGGTCTATTGGCCTCTGCACAAAGCAGATAAGCCTTAATCGCCAAACAAACATGTGCACATATATATAACAGATAATCATATATCAGTCTATAGACAACAACCGATCTAACGGATCAGACCACATAACGCATAATACCATCCTATCTACCAGGATACCGATCTAACATATCATACCACATAATACATAATATTATCGTCCCCTCTAGGATACCGATCTAACAGATCACACAACATACCACACAATATTATCCTACCCTATAGGATACCGATCTAACAGATCATACCACATACTACATAATATTATCCTACCCTCTAGGATACCGATCTAACATATCATACCACATACCACATGATATTATCCTACCCTCTACGATACTGATCTAATAGATCATACTAGCATAACACAACCAGATAAAAATCAAAAGGGTCAGCCTTCGTGCCTTAGATCCTTAAGTATAGTGAGGATAACTCACCTTGCAACTGTTGACTGCAAATAGAAAGCTCAACTCTCGGATCACTGCCACCAACGCCACCACCTATATCCAACACATCCAAAGTTATTAAATTCCCAAGATACCCCCAAAGGTCAACTGGTCAACCCTTTGTTAAAGTCAAAGTCAACTGTCCGTGTTGAACTCAATTCGTCGAGCACCCTCAACCACTCGCCGAGTTCTTGCCTAATTTTACCAACTCACCGAGGAGTACAGGCAAATCTCCATCGGACTCGTCGAGTTACTTATCCGACTCGTCGAGCCCACGACCAACTTCATCGGACCCGCCGAGTCGACCTTGCCACTTGTCGAGTCCCTTCAAACCTTCATCCATACAGATGCTTTTTAAGCCATGCAAAGAGTCGAGATTGTAGATCCAACCTTCTAAGGTCTTCTTATCACGTAAAGTTGCAAAGTTTATGTGCATGCAAAGCTATAAGGGCCTAAAATGACAAAACTAAGCTTGAAATGAAGTCCAACACTTGAGGGAAGGCTCATACTTGCCAAAACTGATACCTCTATGGATCTAGAGACCAAAGGGAGTCCAGATCTGAAGTTTTAGCTTCAAATTTTAGCTCAAACACAAAATCCTTTCCTAAAATCCACCCAAAAAGAGATTAAATATGAGATGAGCCAAAGAGACAACTTAATACCGTCCAGAGAATGTCAACTGATGTATATCCTTGCTTCCCATGAGTTCCTCGCTTCAATTTACTTGTTTCCCCTAAGTGTTCCTCACCAAGATCTCTCTTCAAATCTCTAACACACCAAAGAAGCGCACGCACACACACATACACGATTAGGGTTTAAGGGTGCCAAGAATCTGTAAAGGGGAGGCTGGGGAAGGCCAATGATCCATTAAATAGGGTGCAAAACCCCGGTATTTAGGGTTTCATCTGCCAGCTCCTACTCGTCGAGTCCCTTCTTGGACTCGGCGACTAGATCACTAAAACACGCGGACCAACCCGCTGCTACTCGACGAGTAGGGCAGACAACTCGTCAAGTAGACCTTGAAATCAAGAAAATTCTCACCTAACCAATACATGAAATTTAGGGCGTTACAACCCTAAGCTCCCAATCAGACAAGAACAGAACATAAGGCCAAATCAAACATTCTCAGGCTATAAGGTCTTAATTATGTATAACCAAGATGTATACACTAAGCAACTATAGTAATGATGTCAACTTCATCTAAAGGAATCCCTAAGCTAGCAGGCATCATGTAATCAGACAATTTTGTCATGCAATTCCTCAAGATCCATAGCCTAGTACTAGCATGTTGTTCTAACATATCACGTAATCAAATAACTATATGGTGTTTTGGGGTCTACTTACTGGCTCCGGCTAATCGTACACTTCACATCCTCTTTTACTTATTTTGAAAACCATTTAAAATTTTTTACTTGATTTGAGACTGGATTCACACGAATGTTCCTCCAATTCACTCAAACCAAGGCTTTGATACCAACTTGTAACATCCATAAAATTCGAGTCAATTTATAACTTTTTAAATCATTTAAAACCATTCAATTATTACAATTTGTTTTCAAAATAGTTTAAACATCAGAGTTCCCAGAAATCATAATCATCAATCGAGGAAGCGTACGGTCACGCCTTCGCCTTCCCGCAGCCATCCGTTGAACCTGAAATAATAAACTGAAACTGTAAGCCCTAGTAAGTTACCCCTAAAATACCAATGCCATACCGATAATCATATCATATAAACATATAAGCAACAGAACAGCAATGCATCACGAGTCTACAGTGTGACTGGTCCGCCTGCACCGAGCCTTCATTCCACCTGGTCCACTCCTTGAGTCTACAATGTGGCTGGACCGCCCGTACCGGGCCTTCAGTCTATATGGCCCACTCTCCGAGCCTCGACATGTTTGGACCGCCATCTCGGGGCCTTCATCTTATCTGAACCGCTCGTCGGGCCTTCGGCCTGACTAGGTCCCCTCAACCCAACCCCCATACTAATCAAACAATCATGTACACATAAATATCATACGCTAGCATGTATATAATTGATAATCATACCGATCTAACAGATCACTAACATATCAACCATCCTATAACCAGGATACCGACCTAACCGGTCACTAACATAACATCATCCTATATACCAGGATACCAATCCTAAACCAGGCCACTAATATAATACCATCCTATCTACCAGGATGCAGATCTAGCATATCAATAACATATCAAGCAAATACCCAGATACAAATCCGATAAGAGTTGGCCTTGGTGCCTTAGACCTTGTTGATATAGTGAGGATAACTCACCTTGCAATCCCAGACTGATCCATGAAATCATGGTCCCAAAACAACACCCCAAACTCCAACACCTATAAGCATCAATGATCAAATTCATAAATACCCGCTTACCAATTACCCTCAAAAGTCAAACTGGTCAACCCTTGGTCAAAGTCAAAGTTAACGGTCAAGGTCAATATTCCATGTTGACCTCAACTTGTCGAGTACCCTTAGCTACTCGTCGAGTTCCTTGTATAACTCACCAACTCGTTGAGCCACTAGAGTCACTCGTCGAGTTCCTAAGGTTTGTGGTCGTAAACTCCTTGGCCGACTCGTCGAGTCTCCCTTGCAACTTGCCTAGTTCATACATGTCCAAAGGTTGGGGAAAACCCTAGCCGACTCGCCGAGTCACTAGTCTGACATGCCGATCCCAAAGCAATCTTCATCGGACTCGTCGAGTCACTCTACTGACTCGCCGAGTCCCTTCGGTCCTTCATCCATACAGATGCTTTTCAAGCCATGCCAAGGCTCCATACTGTAGATCCAACTTCCCAAGGCATGCTTATCTTGTAAAGTAGCAAACTTTACGTGCATGCAAGGCTCTAATGACTCATAATGCCAAATCCACACTTGAAAAGGGGTCTAACTCAAATGGAAAGTTTCATACATGACAAGGCTAGAAACTTTATGAACCTACATCCCTAGGAGTGTTTAGATCTGAAATTGCAACTTCAGGTCCAGCTCATACCCAACAATAGCTTCATAACCAAGCCAAAAAGCCCTACACTTCATCCAAAGATATCTAGAAAGGAATGAGGCCAAGATCATGATTTGATACCTCAAATGGGGCTAACTGAGATAGATTTTTGCAGATCCACACGAGTCCCTTGCTGCTAGCTACTTGACCTTCAAGCTCCCTTCACAAGTTCCACCTTCCAAAGCTCAAAAACACACTCAATGAAGCTCTCACACGAAATAGGGTTTGTTGGACTCTCTAGAGACTGTAAGGGACTAAGGGAAGCTAATGGTTCCTTAAATAGGGTGCAAAACCCCAAAAATTAGGGTTTCTCCCTCCAACTCCAACTCGTCGAGTCTCTTCTTGGACTCGACGAGTAGGTCACTTAAACACGTGGACTAACCCGCTGCTACTCGGCGAGTCAGGCAACCAACTCGTTGAGTAGACCTAGAAATCATGAGAAATTAAAACCACAAATTGATACTCGGGAATCGGGGCATTACAATATAGGTCGCTTCCCCTAGATAATACAAACAAGTACAAACACGAAGAGAATATGATAGAGAAGAACATAATAATAAGAGAACAAAGATGATTACAAAGATGGTTTTCACTAAGAAAAAATTTCCCATAAAGAGAACGGGTTCACAAAGCAATCATAAAGATGACCATACAACACACTTGGGTTTAACCCTAATGCAAGACTATATACAAATACAACAAATTTAAATACCTTTTTCTTAAGTGATGTAATCTAATCTACGTATTGTCTGTTCCTAATCACTAAGATTACGCATCATATATCTATTCTATAAATACAAATCTATCTATAATTACAAAGTGCCTAACCGACTAATATACAAAAGTATCGGACTATTATACGAAAGGTCATCCTGTCGTTGATTGCATGATGATATTGGCATTGATGCTAGTGGACAACGTGTGAATGATGTTTGACTCATCAGATCATAAAGTGTGAACTTACAATCTCCCCCTTTCTAATGATGTCAAAACTAAATGTCTAAAGTATCATCAGAAAACTTGCTTCCAGCTGCATACTGAAGCCCCCCCCCCCCTCCCGAGAAAATTAAATATTTTAAGAGACACTTTGAAAACTTTTGTCTATAGCTCCCCCTGATAAGATGTGTGATTCTCCCACTTTTTGGCATCATCATTATGTCCGAGAGACGTAGAATCATCGTATCATGAGTTAAAGAAGAAGGATAATTGAGATTGTGATGTCTCCTGATTTTGATATAAATCACTGGCACAGTATTGCGAAGAATCATCAACGTATGGTTTGTTACGCTGAATCATAAACTTCTTTTATTAGAAGAATAGCGACAAGAGAGGAGATATGCGTGAAATACACTTTGGTGTTTTAGTGTACCCATCGACATAGAATTTTGATGTTTTATTAGTGTATGAAAAATACAGAGAATCATTAACCACTTTGATAGAAGATTTTTAGGGCGAGAATAGATAGGTGCATGTAATACATCAAGGTACATGATATACCCATTGGCACAAATTTGTCAAGATCTCATTAGTGTCTGGTATTATATGTTGAATCATAAAACTTTGAAGTAGAAGATAGGGTAAGAATGGATTGGTGCATGTGATAAGCTACGATATATAGGCTAACCATCAATACATATTTTTCAAAACTTTCATCAATGTGTGGTATTTCACAATGAATCGTTAAGTTATATGGAGAAGATTTATGGAAGAGAAATGGAATATTTCAATCACGCTGAAGTGAAATCAACATGAATCATAAATAGTGTCAGCTCATCAACAAGAAGTGGTTTAACTTTTGTATCATAGACTTGAGTTGCAATCTAGAATCAAGGATTCACAACTAATTCTATTAATAAGATATAGTAAAAAAATAGAAAGAAGATAAGGAGAAAGAGAACTGTCAATAAGGAAATAGTTGAAAAGGAAATATTCATCTTTTGCAGAAGAATCATTAAAATCTAGGCGCAACCTTTTTCAAGAGAATCATAAAAATTGATACTACATATCTTTTAAGTTAAAAGTTATGGGTTTTATAGGTTATAAATATATGCATAAGGCGGAAAATTACTTAACTCTTAAGTTCACATGCAACCTATTTGGATATATGTTTTCTCTAATGATAACAATAACTTATGAATATCAAGAACCCTAAGGAAAGTCTATAATAATTGAAATTTACATAGATTTAGGGGTTACACACCTCTTGATTATTATAGCAAATAATCACACCTTCTTGGAAACCTTGGAAAGCAAGCACCAAAAATTTAGTGCCTCTAATGGTTTCTACCCAAAACCCTAGAATGATGAGTAGAGGGAGGGAAGAGAAGGAAATGTCATTCCTAAGTCTTATAATAATGACATATCTCAAATTTATTGGTCTTGGGGTCCTATATATAGTTTAGGTAACTACAAGAAAAACAAGATTTGAATTAATTAAATAATAGATTTAATCCCAATTCAAATCCTTTTCTTATCTGCATCCATCAGGCTTCTAGAAACCCTAGAAGAGCCTCCAAAATCGTCCACCCTTGGATGGTTCTAGAATTGCCATCTTTTATTCAACTATTAAACAATTGCAATTCACCCCTTGCACCTTTAATTAAATCTAATTAATTCCTGATTAATTTTGATTAATAATTAATTAATTATAATTGATTTCTTCTTAATTTATTAACCATATAAATGAACAAATAAATTATTTAACTATTGATATCATGTTAATTTATGAATCACATAACAAGTTAACATATCAATTACCTTTTTCCAATTAATTTATTAATTACATAATATATTAACAAATTATTTTTCTCTATACTCTAATATAATTTCTACCTATTTATGGTTATGAGGGCCACCCAAAAATGACTTTGCTTATATTTGCAAGTTTATACCAATTTGGTTATGAGCTTATACTCCTTAATACAACAATTTCCTACTTGGATAAGTCTATAACTAAAATTACAAGTATAAATAGATAGCAAAGAGTGCTTTACAAAGCATTTTAGTCCAACTGAAATTAGACTACTAATTGAAACATATCAATTCAGTCCGGGCTCAGCCAAGCATTTCAAATGTCAACAACAAATCATCGAGGGGCCAAAGATATTAATTTTCTAGTTAGGGAAAAAGGAACGAATAAACTTCCACTTATTTTCTTGTATCTCTTACTCACCAAATCAAGCATCACACTAAATTTTATGGCATCTCGTTACTGATGCATTTTCGCAATACCAATGCACAACCGACTTGTAAATTACAAATCATATATCTCCATTTTAAGAATAAAAGATATTATCATCTGTCAATTACTCGTGATAGAACCCATGAAGTAATTCTCTGAGCGTGGGTTTATCTAATACACGAAATCCCTATTTTTCTAAGTACCCATGAACATTGTAGCAATCTTATTGCAATGTCTAATCCCCATAGACAATCTACCATTCAATTCATGGCAGTCTTATTTCACTACTTCCAAAAGTATGAGCGACCGTCGAATTTCGAACAATAAAATTATTTAGGATGTAAATCATGCAATGTGAAACACAATATAAACTAATTAATTATGGTCTCAAATCTATTGAATATAAATAATCTATATTATTTAAGCACCATAATAATTACGACTTTGTTCATTGTATAATGTTTCGAGTAATCAACTAACCACTTGAATGAAACATCAGTCATGCCATGTTATGAACATGTATACTATGCCACTCTATGGTCCTTCCTTTGTGAACAGATCAACCGGACATATTCCAATGATACTAATTTCACATTTCCAAATTCTTATCACTATCCAAGATGTGATGGAATTCCAAGTTAACATGTATTAATCTCCTAGGATATCAATATTCCAAAGTCTCAAATACTGAGTCCTCAATATTACAGAATATCTCATTAGAACTTTGTTACTAGAAACAATTCCATGGTAATGAGGATTCAAATTCAAGGTACACTCCTTGAACACTTCGATTGTATTAAAGTTTCCAAATCACGTATATACATTTCAACCATCTCCCATTATGCAACATTTCCATATTCCAATATTACCATCAACTCTGATTAAGAATCATCTTAATCCAAAATCATGTCATTATAGTCTATTTAAATTAATATCATACTTTTAACTGGCCACAAGTAAAAAGTCTTTTGATATAACCTTAGAACGTTTTTGATAGTTGTTTAATAACTTTAGTCACACAAAATTATAGTCGTTCTTCTCATAATGTGTTGAACATTTGAAAAATTAGAATAAGTGAATGTTATAGCATATGTAATCGTTCCTATATCCGAAGCATATGGGACTCGACTCATTGTATCGTATATAAGGATCATATATCTATTCAATCTCTTGCTATAACATTTCCATATATAGAATTTCCTATGTTGAACCATTTCAACACGATACTCATATAGGTCTATGACAAAGTTCTATTAAACAATACGATCTAAACCTTTAGAATTGAAACAAAGTATGAGTGCCCTCTCCCTTAAGTCTACTATAGCAAAACAATTCCCAAACTTTTCAATTTGTAAATTGAAAACTTTGTTCCTAATGAACAATATTGTCATCACACAATACTAGCATATCAATTACGCTCCCACCAGCTTTGAAAAGTACCAAGATATCAATTGGACTTCTAGAAATCAATACTCTTGACTTCCTTACTAAAGTACATATTTTTGTTACATGATGCTTCGATAAGTATCCAACTACACTTCTTAAGCTTATACACCTTCATTGGTTAACATATGCGTGTGTTTAACCCCTTTCAGAACTTATAGATATATGTCTAGAAAGTTCAAACAATTCCTTTCCATTCCTCACAATTCGAAATATGAAGAGGAATCTCATAATCATATTATGAATTTGATAATGCAATTAACACAACCAATATCCATATTAATCAAATCTTTTAAAATCTGTCAGCGAAAGTATTTCCTCATAATCATTCCCATGAATTAGAGCAAAAACTTTGCCACCTAGATTTTCTGGTGCATACATTCCGATCCTTGTAAATCTATCATTTCCGGCCTACAATCATAAGACGAGGTTTAGGAAAAAACCAAATTCAAATTTGGCTTTCCTTCATGGACTAAACTTTGCTATTTTATATTTCTTGCCCTCTGGTAGCTCAAGGGACTACCGGTTTTTCCATATTGTTAGCAAGTCACCCATATTGATCAATTCACTTTCACTCAACTATAAGTGCATAAAAATAAGAATGTGTCAACCAAAAGCGTGCTAGTGATAACTAAAACGTTTATTGTCTGTTGACTCCTAAAAATATCAAGATCAACACGACTCCAACTGAACTATTGATATATGAGTTTTCTCTCAAATAACATTCCTTTGAAGACCTAAAACAAATATTCAAAAGTTCATATGGATTCCTGACAAGAAAACACTTCATAGAATTGTTCTAAGTTTATCTTTTTTTTATTGATCAACGAAAAACATCAAAACTCCAACTCTAAATGTGTTAGAATAAGAAAACATTATTACTCCACATGTTATGAGGTGTTTTTAACCTTCTTATTATGAAATGAGTTTCAAGATACGATTTGTAGCAACATGAGTATGAATTTAAAACTTGATTGGAACAAAGTATTACTCATCTATGATCGAACCACTTCCAACAATTTTCGATTCCTCTTCTTAGTCATACAATTGCACTAAAATGTTCTTGCAGGAGTCAATTATGATAAAATTTCATAATTACTATGATGATCATAAAACATGACACTAAAGCATTCTCCTTTCTTTTCAGATTGGAGAATCTTTTATCTTTCTGCCTAATAGATTATTCTATTCATTCTACTACTCTTTGAATGTTTTCAAGGTATTAAAATTATGCTTAATCTCATTAACACAACCATATTTAACGATGCGTCAGTAAATCATGAAAAATAGAGTTATCGTCCTTTGTGGTGGATCTAAATAGTCCATATCAACATATACTAGATCAACCAGTCTTTCACTTTCCTCACATAAACATGTGATCAATGAATTAGTCATAATTTTCCAATGACCAAGATTCTCATGCATCACGCAGTTCAAATTGCATGACTCCAAGTTTTAGTCCTATTTGAAACTTGGTGATGAGAATTCTTTTGACTTGGTTAATTATGACAATACCACAAGTGATATTATAAGAATAAAAACCATAATTAATATTGCTAATACTAGAAACATAACCAACACTTTCATAAATGCCATTGCAAGGAAATATAAAATAAGGCAACCAAATAAACCAAAATTTCACTTTTATTGAAAATAAACGAAAAGTTTGAACTTGTCCTTACAACGCATAAAATAAAAAACTTTTTCTAGAAATCTCCTAAGAGTAACAGAAATCTATCAAAATTATCCTAACTCCTTAAAAGTAGCTCCAAATTCTGATCATCGAACCATGTGACAAAATTCCATATCTTAAGATCAGATTTAACTCACTTTTCTTAAGCTTCCTTCTTTCTCTTTGATCCTGCAATATCATCAATATATGACTAAACATCAAGTATTAAGAGTCTATGAATAAGATATTATAAAACAATGGAGTTAGATAATGGATGTACCTGAAGTAGAGTCATTCGAATTGACATTATCATCTCTGGGATCTTTCAAAACTTTGGGCAGCTTCGCAACCAATGTCCCTTCAATTGGCAATAGAAACAAATTAACTATTTGGGGTTAACACATGGAGTGATCCCATAACTAGCATTTTTCTTTACCGTATGATCTAATAGTTTGAGTTTGGACGAATCTTTTCCATTGGGAAGAGAAATCTTTTGTAGACTACTATTGTCACCATTGTCAATGTCCATGGAAATCTTAGAATTAGAACCTATAAGCATCTCTGTTCATATGTGCTCTTAAGCATTTCTTCTTTAGCAACAATCAACATTTAGGTCAAATCAATTAGGGTTACGTCGATATTCTTCATATAAAAGTTCTCAATGAATTGATCATATGACTTTGGAAGCGAAAGAAGAACCAAATAAATGGATGGCTCCCTTGGGAAAATCACACCCATTCTATCAAACTTGTCAATGTATGATTTCATTTTCAGAACATGCGGACACACATAATTTCCATCTTGATATCTACATACCAATAGGGCTTGAGTAGTTTCGTATCTTACAACTTGAGGAAAACGTGACGTTGGGAGAGTCTCTAGAGGAGGAGGCAGAAGAGTTGAAGAAGCATGATGTCCAATTCCACTAGTTCACAGAGAATGGAAATCATTTTCTCCTTGATCAGAATGTGGAAAGTCGTCTTCAGAAGGAAGAGGAAAACCATTTCTAAAAGAACGAGGAAGACTATTTGTATATTCATTTGGCATCTACAATTGCGAGAAAATAGAATTCAAGTTAGTTGATTTTGATCCTTAATTATTAACCCATAAAATTAAATTAAGGCTAGGATCCATATTTTCCATTCGAACTATGAAGATGGATGTCGTAATCAAATTTGAATCTATTTTAGGTAGGTAAGGATTTTACCAATTTCAATCTTATGAAACTCCTAGATCTTTTGAGATTCATTGAATCTTATCAATGACATGTTTAATCCCATATTATGTTCTCACTTTTGTGACTGGGATGCCAAGGATCACAAATGAGATATGAATAACCATGCAAACCCGCTTGGCAACCTCGAAGTCTTTTATCTTCTCAAATTGATGTGCCGGTTAACCACACATGCTCCATCAACAATGATAATTTTATAGATGCTCCATCATATCCCTTTATAGTCCCTGTTAGTGTGTCGGTTAACCACACACGCTCCACTAGTAACATATAAAACATGATGTGCATTGTCATGGATCAGCATACTTTTCAAATTTTTCCTAAAGTAACTAGAGTGGGATTTTTAATGAACGTTCTAGTACTTTTATATCATTATAGTTTTTATTGAGGTTATGTTCTAGTGAACCCGTTCTACTAACGACCATCCACCAAGCAAGGGAGTGGTGGATGAGAGTGGACACCTATTCAATGACCATTTTATACGTCGTTTCCTTATACCCTCTTATAGTATGGCTTCATGAATGAGACATACTTGCAATTTAACTGACTTTATCTTGTAGATATAGTAATTAACTTATATATATATATATATATATATATATATATATATATATATATATATATACACACATACATACATATAGTGTATTTTAAAACTTTTCAAAATACAAGTTTAAATATTAATTATCTAATCTAAACTTTTAATTTAATTAAATTTAAACCAATTATGATTTAATCTTTATCTTTTAATTAAATTAATTTAAATCATTTAGGGTTTAAATAATTATTTTCTATTAAAAATTTAATAAAATAAATCAAATTTAATCCTAATCCAAATCCTTTCTAATTTTCAAAAATTAGGGTTTAGGTTATCCAATTTTAATTATTCTATTTTAAGGATTTTAAAACAATAACTAAGGAAACTAGAAAACCTTAAGGAACCCTCACCATTTTCGAAATTTAAGGGGTGGATGATAGGGTTTCAAAAAAACCTATCCATTTTCGAAAAAAACAATCCTTTAGGGTTTAATTTCTATAAACCCTAATATTGATCTATTCACTATTAAGCACAATCAAATAGAAAATTATAGCTCTGATAACACTAAAGGGTTTTATAGGTTATAAATATATGCATGAGGTGGAAAATTACATAACTCTTAAATTCACATGCAACCTATTTGGATCTATGTTTTCTCTATTGATAACAATAACCTGTGAATATCAAGAACACTAAGGGAACTGTATAATAATTGAAATTTACATAGAGTTATGGTTTACATACCTCATAATTATTATAGCAAATAATCACACCAGCATCCTTCTTGAAAACCATGGAAAGCAAGCACCAAAAGTTTAGAAACCTTAGAATGATGAGGAGAGAGAGGGAAGAGAAGGAAATTTCATTCCTAATCATGATGATAAAGGTATATCTCAAATTTGTTGGTCTTGGGGTCCTATTTATAGTTTAGATAACTTGCAGGTAAAGAAAAATTTGAATTAATTAAATAATAGATTTAATCCCAATTCAAATCCTTTCCTTGTCTGCATCCAACAGGCCTCCAAAAACCCAAAAAGAGCCTCCAATATTGTTCACCCTTGGATGGTTCTAGAATTGCCTTCTTTTTTTCAACTATTAAACAATTACAATTCACCCCCTCACACCTTTAATTAATTCCATATAATCCCAAATTAATTCGTAATTAATTTTGATTAATAATTAATTGATTCTAATTGATTTCTTAATAATTTATTAACCATGTATATTAACAAATCAATTATTTAACTATCGATCTCATGTTAATTTATTAATCACATAACAAATTAACATATCATTTATACATTTCGAAATAATATATTAATGACATAATATATTAAAAAATTAATTTTCTCTATCTTAATATCATTTCTAGCTATTTATGGTTATGAGTGTAACCCAAATAAGACTTTGGTTTTATTAGCAAGTTTATACCAATTTAGTTATGAGCTTAGATGCCTTAATCCAACAAAAATCTCATAATGATATTTCCTCTTTCTAAGATATCTGCCATTCGAAGTTTGACTATAAAAGGATAAGGATTATAAACTCAAATCATTAAAAAAATATATTGCAAAACATATAATTGAAGAAAAAGAATTCTTATCCTTCGATGAGAAAAGAGTAATGGGGCATACTCTCTATAAACAACGAGTTAATAGGCTCTAATTTTTGTAACCATTGAGTTTCCAACATCAACATAAGGGAACTCGAGGGTTTACTGGATTATGAGCCAGTAGATGGAAGTAAGACTCTCTATATTGACAATGATCGTTTGCATCCACGACATGGAATGAAGGAGAAAGAGGGCATTGTCAACAAGAAGAAGAATTGTTGCCAAATTTTTCCTTCACATTCCCAGTTGCATTAGATGAAGGTTATTGAGGTGACACCAAAGCAATTAGAACATTCTACACGACCCCAACTGTTTCTAATTTCAGATAGAAGATATGTAGACCGACTGAATGCAAGAAATTGATAGACTCGATGGAGAGGCTAGAGAGAAAAGAAGACACTTGTAATCATTAGATACAAAAAAATTAAGAATGTTATGTAAATTCCTTTGGTAAAAGCAAAATAAATAAACTACTTGTGTTTTTGTGTGTGTGTGTGTGTGTTTTGTGTTTGTGAAAGCGGATAAAAACAAATTTCAAAGCAAACAAAAAATAGAAGTCATTGAAAGCTTTCCATGATCAACAATCAATTTGTTCAGGGTCTTCTTATCTAATGCCTTAGTGAATATATCAACCAGTTGATAAGTGGATGGAATATAGATGAGTTACACTTTGCCCTTTTGAACTATGTACCTGATGAAGTGATGAAGGGTATCATTGTGTTTGGTCTTAGAATGTTGCACCGGATTTTGAATCATCTGGATGGAGCTGGTATTGTCATAACAGATGGGAGTCTTTGAAAAGTTGAAGCCATAATCTAGAAGCTGATTGTAAATCCAAAGAATTTAAGCACTACACCTTCTAACAGTCACATATTCAGCTTCAATACTAGAGTAAGCCAATGATCTCTACCTTTTACTAGACCAAATAACAAGTCTATTTCCCAGTAGTTGAGATCCCCCAGTGGTACATTTTCAATTAATAATAATTGACATAATTCTTTACCTGATACATTGAGTATCGAAACAAAGATAATCAAATATGTCAACATTATCATTAGAATAATAATTGACATAATTCTTTACCTGATACATTGAGTTTGAGTCCCAGTCCTATGAATTTGAATCCTTTGTTGCTTGAGAAAGATCTGCATCAAATGTGTTGGTGCTACTTTTGCACTCTTCAATGTGAAGATCATCAATTCGATCCATAATACACTTACCTTTAGGGAACTCAACATCAGAAAGCCCTTCTTTGTTGAATGTTGTTGTTAATTTAATCATCTCATGAGCAAGTGCACAGTGTTGAACTAATCAATAAAAATGATAGGGAAGAAAGTTCTATATAGAAATCCTTTCCTTTACATCTATATTTAAGAGTCTTTTCTCTACCTTGATGTAGCCAGACATAGATTTGTGCTTTAGTCTATCGGAAGGCATATCATCACTTGTAGAATGATGCATGGAAGCTATAGAACCCTTATTAATGAAATCATGAATGTCATAGTTTATGTTTTCGAGAACGTACATAGCCTTTGATTTCCACATAGTAAAATCATCTTCATCAAACGGTGGAATTTTGGAAGCGGCAGAGGATTTAGGATTGTATAAGGAATACATGATAACTTGAATGTATCGAAGATCCCACTCTGACACCAATTGAAAGTTTGCTTGATCAGATATGAACAAGTATAAACACAAAGAAAAGAGGATATATAAGAATATAAGAAAAAAGTAACAATGATGATCACAAAGATGGTTTTTCACAAGGAAGAATATTCTCACAAAGGGAACGAGTGCACAAAGTAGTCACAAAGATAGTCACACAACACACTAGGGTTTAACCGTAATGGAAGTCTATATAAAATTACAATAAATGAAAATCCATTTATTTAAGGGATGTAAACTAATCTACGTATAGTCTGATCCTAATCAGTAAGATTACGGATCAAATATCTATTCTATAAATACAAAGCTATCTATAATTACAAAGTGTCTAACCGACTAATATACAAAAGTATCAGACTATTATACAACAGGTCATGTTGTCGCTGATGATGGTGTTGGTGGATAGCGTATGAATGATATTTGACTCATCAGATCATAAGGTGTGACCTACACTTTCCAAGCCAAGACTTAACTTCTTGCAAATTTGGAATGTTGTTTCCTGTAAGGAAGTATGTCATCAACATACAAGACAAGGAGGGTTACTATACTCCCACTAGCTTTGACATATATGAGGGACTCATCTTCAATTCTAGACAATCAAAACTCTTTGACTTTTCCATGGAAGCAAAGATTCCAGCTACGAGATGCTTGTTTCACTCCATAAATGGATTTCTCAAGCTTACACACTCTATCAGAAAACTTTACATGTACAAAACCTTCTGTCTGACTCATGTAGACGTTCTCAGATAAATTCCCATTAAGGAAAGTGGTTTTCACATCTATCTGCCATATTTCATAATCATGAAATGCATCTATATAAAACACTATGATGATATAATTTATGTTAGCTACAGGTGAAAAGGTATCATCATAGTCAATCCCTTAGTTTTGAGTAAATCCCTTAGCAATCAACCTAGCTTTGAAGGTGTGTACTTTCCCATCCATGTAGGTCTTCTTCTAGAAGATCCATTTTCACCTGACTATCTTCCGACCAAATACATGATCTACCAAGTTCCATACTTGGTTATCATATATGGACTGAATCTGACTCTAAATTTCCTCTTTTCATTTAGCAACTTCAGGGCCTGCCATCGCTTCCTTGTAGTTAGCAAGTTCATCCAAATTTACCAATGTACGATCACTAACAAACGTGTCACAATTTGTAGTAATATGGAAGCCATAGAATTTAGGTGGCATGCTAACCTTACCAGATCGATGAAGAGGTAATGAGTTGTCAACTAGCTCAACTGAAATTTCTTCCTCATGTTGAGTGCTAGTGTTGTCTGAGGTTCCATCATTAGATGACTCTTGAATTTCTTCAAGATCAATAATAATCCTACTGTCCTATTTGAATATGAGCTCTCTCTCACTAAAGACTCCTCTTTCAGTTACAAATACCATGTTCTCACTAGGTCTGTAGAACAAGTATCCAAAGGACTTCTGTGGGTATCCAATGAAATAACACTTCTCAGCTCTAGGATCAAATTTTTCATGAGTCTCTTGTCTTACGAGAGCTTCATAACCCCATACCTTGATATGTGCGAGCGAGGCATTCCCTATCCACATCTTACGATGTGTTTTGGCAACCTTCTTAGTTGGTAAAAGATTCATGATATGAGCAACCGTTTTTAAATCATATCCCTAGAAATATATTAGAAGAGAAGCTCGAATCATCATGGAATGAACCATATCTAGTAAGGTTCGATTACTCCTCTCAGCCATACCATTAAGTTGTGGTGTTCTGGGAGGAGTCAATTGTGAAACAATTCCATATTCCTTAAGATAGTCGTGGAACTCGATACTAAGGTACACACCACCTCTATCTTATCTGAGCATCTCTATCCTCATGCCCAGTTGATTCTTTACTTCGTACTTATACTCTTTTAACTTTTCAAAGTTTTCCGATTTATGTTTTATAAATAGATATAATCATATCTATTATAATCATCCGTAAGCGTCATGTAATATAGATTAGCATCTCTTGTGGAGGATCAGAATTGCCCACACACATCTGTATAGATTAGGTCCAACAGTCCTTCACCTCTTTCAAATGTACCATTTAAAGGTGCCTTAGTCCTTTTGCTTAATAAATAAGATTCACATTCTTCATCTGTCCTAAGATCAAATGATTCCAACACTCCATCATTTTGGAGTTGGGTGATGCCTTTCTTGTTTATGTGCCCAAGATGACAATGCCACAGACATATCTTGTCTACACCATTAGACGAATCAATATGAAACACATTATTGCCAAGGTTATCAAAACAAATCATAACTTCATACACACCGTTACAAGGTAAAGCTTCAAGCATAAAAACATCATTTTTATAAGTAGAAATAGATCTAATATCATTATTAAATGAATATCTAAAATCTTATCTGAACAATGCATGGAATGAAATAATTTTTTGCATCATATCTAATGAATAAAAACAATTTAACAAATCAATCCTAACACCACTACTAAGCGTAAGACCATACTGTTGGATTAGGTGTCTAAGCCCATAACTATAATTGGTACGTACTTGACCCGAGAGTAGCATGGTCCATTTGGGTTGCATATCACCAGGACAATTTGATAGAATGGACTTTTGAGAAGAGGTTATTTATGATTTGTTAATATATTATAAGTTCTAATGTATTAACATGAAGTCATATTATTTAATTAGTATTGATCAATAATTAGTTTGGAATTAATTTTGTGATAAAAAGAGACTAATTAAATGTAAGGGGATTGATTTGGTAAATCATTCATTCTTATGGTGTGGGCCAATGATCCATGATTCTCTAGGTTGGGCTAAACCAATGTTACAACCCATGGATGATCCATGGGGGTTTAAACCCATGGAGCCTAAGGAATATAGAAGGTTATACTCATTAGGGTTTACCTGGTGTAACCCTAATCTTGCCACACTATATAAGAATCCCCTTAGCATCCAAAATGGCACACTAGTAATCCTTGGAGTTCCATGAGCCGATTTTGGTGCATGAAATACTCTCTCAAAAGTATCCTTTGTTCTAGGTGTGTTGTGATTCCATTTGAGGTGCAATACTTGGGGCACTAAGTTCTTAAGGACTAAACTCAAGAAGTTCTACAAGCTACAACTAAGAGGTAATTCTATAACACTCTTTTATGTTGATTATGTCATTTCCATGCTAGTTGTATGCTTAATACTTTAGAAACAATATTGCATGTATAATTAGAGAAAACATAAATCCAAAGCATTTAGGGTTGTAAGTACACCTTAGGATGTTGTAGTATACTAAAACCCATCAGTGGTATCAGATCCATGGGTGGTTTTCTATCATATTTGATGCAAATATGTTATTTTTCAAAGTTGGAATGCTTTATGGCTGCTCTACTCAACGAGTCCATGATTGGACTCAACGAGTAGGGTGAGTTTTTCCTTGGACTCGTCGAGTCCAGTTTGGGGCTCGATGAGTTGCCTGTCCAGACATCAGTTTTTCAAGTTTTTTTGGCTTGTTTTGGATTAGGATCATTATCACAAAATGTTTTAGTTCATAAAATTTGATTTTGTTGCTATGGTAATGGTCATGCTCATCAAAAATAAAATATAATTGTCAAAGTTACATGATTTGTATTAGATTATATGATTAGGCTAATTTCTTGAAACATGTTTGATATGAATTATCTTAACTTATGAGTTTAATTAGATCATAGACAAATTGTTTGATTTTGTTAGTTATAATTTTTGATCTAAATGTTTTTGATGAAATCCATAACTTGTCCTCAAGTTATGTAAAGTGAAAAGTCTCATTTTTAAATGTCATCTTAAATGGTTTTAAGTCTTCCATAACTTGTACTCAAGTTATGGTACTTGAAGAGTCTTTTTCATAAATGTTTTTATGAACTCCATAACTTGTCCTCAAGTTATTGAATGTCAAGAGTCTTTTCATAAAACCTATATTAAACTCATAAGTTATGGAAACCAAAAGTTTTTGAATAGTTCAAAACTTGCCCTCAAGTTTTGAAATTTGTAAATGAAAAGTCTCACTTTGAAACATTTAGTTCCAAACCCTAGAATTTTAAAAGTTTAAAATTCAACCCTTATACTATCATAATATTATAGGTTTAATATTTATATATATTTATAAGAGTAAAGTCAGTCTTACCGTTAGTAGGCCTCATTCAAGAAGCCGGCCTATAAGGGGGTATAAGGTTACTGCCTATAAAATGACAGGTTAATGGGTGTCCACTCTCACCCACTGCTTCCTTGACTGGTGGAGGGTCGTTAGTCGAATAGGTTTCACAAGACATTTAAATTCTCATTAAAAGTATAATGAAATACTAAGTAACTAAACACATATAAATTCCTAATCTTAGTTACATAGGAAAATGTGAATTTGGTGCTAACCCATGAAATTGCATTTTGCACCTTGTTAAGTCGTAGTGGAGCGTCTGTGGTTAACCGGCACACTAATATAGGACTGACAGTGAGTGGCATAGGGTAGCTTGATGTTAATCATAGATCATTGGAGCGTGTGTGGTTAACCGGCACATTGATTAGGTGGTTGTAACATTGGGTGTACCAAGATAATTTGCATGGTTATTCACACCTTGTTTGTATTCCTCGGCACCCCAGTCACAAATCTGAAGGGCACAATCGAGATTTTGACATGCCATTGAAAAATTCAATGAATCTCAAAGGATCTAGGAATTTCAATCCATTTAAAACTTAATAATCAATTTCGTTTTTCATGGTGGAACTTGGTAAATCGTCATTTACCTACCTACAAATATTTTGCATTCGGATTACAACATCCCTCTTCCAAATTTTAAAATATTGTGTTGGGTCCTAGCCTTAATATTTCGTGTTGGGTGTTATATTAAGGACTAAAATCAACTAAACTTGAATTTCTCCCATTGTAGATGTCTAGTTTAAACAACTATGTTCTTCCCACATCTCTTGTAACAAGCTTTCCTCTTGAAGATGATGTTCCACAATATCATGCTACACTTCCTCCACCTCCTCTAATTATTCTCCTTAACCCACAAGTTCGAAGACTTGAAAGTTCAAGATCATTCAAACCCCATTGGATAGCTAACACAAGGATGGAAAGTTTGTGTGTACACATTTCTTAATTTGAAGTCACATATTGACAGGATAAGAATGTTGGGTGTCGTGTTCCCAAGGAATTTGGCTATATAGTGGGTTCTTCAATCACTTCCCGAGTCATATAGTGAGTTCATTAAGGACTACTATGTGACAGACCAGGACATGGACCTTACTGATCTTACTTTTTTGCTGATTGCTGCTGAATCAGCAATGATTTGGCGCAATGGTCAAGCAAATTTGACTGGAAGATCTACCTCTCAAGCTAACATGGGCAATGACATGGATATCCTAGAAATGGATCCTTCTCCTAAAGGGAAAGGAATTGGCCATGATCAAAAGTTTTGATCATAAGGGAAAGGACAAATTTGAGATTGTTCCATATACCATTTTCGATGAGCATGTTTGTTTCTATTGCCAAGGAAAGGGACATTGGAATCGAAGTTGCCCTGACTACCTAAGAACTTTGGTTAGATTGTATGGTTCTACTTCAGGTAAGTCCACTATTTAACTCTATTAAGTTCTTAATTGTTATTTCTTAATACATGATGTGATAAGGTTGTATTTTTGATGTTTTTTAGGATCATGCAAGAGAAAGGAAGCTTAAAGGAAGAGTATGAAGAATCTGGTCGCGAAGATAGATTTCAATCGCATGGTTTGATGATCGGATTTTTGAGCTGCTACTTTAAAGAGTTATGATAGATTGCTTAGAAATTTGTAATAACATAGTTCTCACTTATATTTGCATTGTAATGAAAAGTTTTTCCGCATTTTGTAAACAAATAAAATTTTGGTTTTATTTTATTATATCTCTTTAAAGTGGCATTTGTCAAAGTTGATGTTTGTATGTTTCTATGTTAGCAATATGAATTTGGTTCTTCCGTTTGTGGTAGTGTCATAATTTACCAAATAAGGAAAGATTTTCACCACGCAATTTTCAATTGGATTGAAACTTGGAATCATGCAACTTGTATTGTGTGATGAATGAGAACTTCATCTTTGGGAAATTAAGACTAATTCCTTGTTCACATGAATATGTGAGTCACGTTAAGGACTAGGGGATTGGGTACATTGGGTTTGTGTTGGTTAGGTCCAACACAAAGAGTGATAAGACTATTCATCATGATTTACTAAAGTTTAGTAAAGATGGTTATGCTTAAAAGTTTAAGTATATTTCTGAGACATTGAAAAAGTTTCAATGTATAGCAAAACGAATGAGAAGAATCAAATTAGGCAGAAAGATAGAAGTTTCTCCAATCTGGAAAGATAGGAGAGTACTAGAGTATCGTGTTTTATGATCATCTTGATGATTATGAAAACCATGTCACAATTGATCCTCTAAGGATATCTTAGTGCATTTGTATGGCTAAGAAGATGAATCGTGAATTGTTGAAATGGTTAAATTTAGAAGATGAGTCGTACTTCGTTCCAATAACAAGTCTTAGAGTTATACTCCAAGCTTGTGCCTTGAGTGACACTAAATTAGGAAGGTTTATAACACTCATCAAATGTAGAGTAGCATGTTTCTTACTCTTATACATTTGAAGTTGGTAAGTTGTGAGGTCTTAGTAAGGACAAAGACCAACTAAGACTAATTGTGTGAAGTGTTTGTCTTGATAAGAAACCACACTAACTCTTGAATATTTGTTTGTCAAGTAATGTTCCTTGAAAAAGTGAATCTTATATGTCAAGAGGTCAGTGGGAGTCTTAAAGATCTTGAAAGTTTTAAGAACTAATCAAGAATAAACCTATTGTTAAATACTAGAACATGACTTGAGGTTTGTAACCTATCGTGTTGACATATTCTTGTTTCTGTGCCTGTTCCAGTTAAAGTTGACTATGTATGTGAGTCCTATGAGTTCTCAGTTCTTTGCATAACAGCTTGGAAGCAATGGTAGGCCCTTGAGTGCCAGGTGGCAAGAAATTAAGATTAAACAAGTGCAGTCCATATGGGTTTGGATTTGTCATTAACCTTGTCTTGTGATTATGGTTATGAAAAATTCACATGGATAGGAACACATACACCAAAAAAATCTAAGTGTCATAAGGTTCCACTCCAATTCATGAAAATTATTGTGAGTAACCGCTTTCACTAAGTAGATTTTAAGGAGATAGCAATTGTGATATTTGCATTCTCAAATTCGATTATGATTACGGCATCCCTCTTCATAGTTTGAATTGTGAGAAATGGAAAAAGGTCTAAACATTTGAGACTTATTGATGTAAGTTCTAACATTTTTAGACACACATGTGATCTATCTAAGGAAAGATGTATGATTTTGAGAAGCCTAGATAAAGTCTTATCGAAGCATCTCATATCAGAAATCTGAACTTTGGTAAGAAAGTTAATAAGTATTCATTTCTAGAAGTCCAGCTGATTTTTGGGTACGTGTCAAAGCTAGTGGGAGCATAACTGTTATGCTAGTAAGATAATAATTAGTATGCTGGTGGGAGCATAATTATTATAAGTGTTGCGAGTTAGAAATGTTAATTATAGAAAACAAAAGTTTCAATTCGCAAAGTTGTTGATTTGAAAAGTTGATTTTGCTATAGTTAAGGGAGAAGAAATTATACTTCATTTCAATTCTAAAAGCTTAGATTGAGTTTAATCAATTTTATATGGAAATGTTGAAAAGTTGATTTTGCTATATGAAATGTTGAAAATTTGATTTTGCTATATGAATGTTTTGTTGAAAAGATTCGACATAAGGAAATTCTATATGGAAATGTTGATTACGTCCTCAAAATTCAATTATGATTACGGCATCCCTCTTCATAATTCGAATTGTGAGAACATGGAAAATAGAAATATTATAGAAAAAGGCTGATCAAGTTTCATGTGTTTATGTTAGACATTATGAATCGCATCTCATATGCTTTGGGTATAGGATCGATTACATGTGCTATAATATTCATCCGTTCTAAATTTTTACAAATACCTAGGGCATTAAGAGGGAAAAAGGACCAGAAATGGATATGACTAAAGTGGTAACAACTGTTAAGGACAATCTAAGGTTCACCAATGATTGGTCGCTTGTAGTTGGAAATATAAAACTGCATGGACCATATTGACATTATTATGAATAGACAAGTTTTTATTAATAATGAGTTGTCGTATGGCAAGATATAGAATGTTTCCATATTAGGATTTGGAGATTAAGAATACATGAGAAAGTTAGAAACTTTTATGCAATAAGGATGTTCAAAGGAATGTACTTTGAATTTGAGCATTCGCTTCCTTGGAATTGCTTTGTTGTCAATCTCCAGTGGAAAGTTTTGTAATATCGTTGGTAAAGTCTCTATGACTTTTGGTACCATGACATTACAAAGGCTGCATTACATGAAAGTTTAGCTATGACAAGAATTTGGAATTCTTACACTTGCCATAAAGATTTGGAATTGTGTAATGAGCATCATTGAAATGTTTTTTCAATTGATCTATTTCACAAAGTCAGTACCATAGATAAACATAGTGTACATGCTTGGAGCATGGCATAGCTATTGTTTTAAATCAAGTATTAAGTTGATAAATCGAAACATTATACAATGAATAATGATTAATCAATATGGCACTCAAAAGTTTTGGGATCACATAGGATTAGTATTATTCTTGTGTTTCACTTTGCATGTTTTGACTTCCCGAATAACTAGGTTATTCAAACCATCTACGGTCGATCATACTTTGGAAGTAGGTATTGAGGCAAGACTATCATGAATGGGTCTGTAGTTTTTCTAGGACAATGTGGTTGCAGTGTACATGAGTACTCCTAGAATAAGATTCGACTATTGGATTCAACTCACGCTGATCTGAATCACTTCATGGATTTTATCACGAGTGATTGTGAGACTATAATATCTTATATTCTTGAAATGGAGACAAGTGAGTTGTAGTTGCGAGTCAGTTGCACATTGATGTAGGTAAACGCACCAGTTGTTGGATTAGTGTCTAAGTCCATAACTACTTTTGGTACGTACTTGACCCGGTTATAGCATGGTCCTTTTGGGTTGCCTTCACACTAGTGACTAGACAAGATGACTATTGAGGAGAGAGGCTGATTTATTGTTAAGAATAATAAATTGGGGTATAAATAACACCTTGAAACCCTAGTTGACTTCAACTATAAATACCACCCTAAGGCACTCAAAATTGGTACGTCTTGGAGAAACCTTGGTAGAGCCAATTTTGTGATCTTGTTACCCTCTATCCTCTCTCTCATATTCATCCTCTCACTCAAGTGTGTTTGTGAGCCATTAAAGGTACTACACGTGTGGTACTTGCTTTCAAAAGATAAGGAGATTCAAGAAACAAGTTCTTATTACTACATAACAACAGAAGGTAAGTATTCTATTCTTTTATGTGAATTTATAAAATTATAGAAGCATGCTAGGTTTCTTTTTGTGTTCATAAAGTTGTATATCTAATAGTGAAAACATAGATCCAATTAGAGTTACATGCACACATAGGATTGTTTGTATAAAACCCATCAGTGGTATCATAGCTTTTGGTTTTGTTATCAATTAGATTTGATACAAGAGTTTGAATATGACAAATTACGGTTTATGGAAAATAAACCCTAAGGGCTTGATTTTCGAAATTAGGGTTCCTAAACCCATGTTTCGAAATTTTGCTAGGGTTTCCGAAACCCTTTCCTTAGCCCCCATGATTTCGAGTTTAGGGTTGTCTAACCCCAGGGTTTTCGAAATTGCCTCCTCCCCAAGATAAGATTCCCAAATTTTAGGGATTTGGATAATGCCATATCTTGTAATTATCCCTTTAATTATTTAATATGGTAATTAAAGATTTTATGAATTATCCCATCCCAATTTTCGAATTTTAGGGGATTAAGGGATTAGGTTAAATTAATTGTTTAATTTAACAGATAATCCTCCAAGATTTAATAAATCAAATTAGTTGTTTAATTTTGGGATAATTATTAAATCAAATGTTAATATTTAAAGTTTTTAATTTTCAAAATTTTAAATTTGATAAAAACCCTAGTATTTTGAAATGTTTAAAATACACCCTTATACTATTATAATTGTATAAGATTACTAATTATATATATATATATATATATATATATATATATATATATATGTATAAGATTAAGCTAGTCTTACCGTTAGTAGACCTCATTCACGAAGCCGATCTATAAGGGGGGTATAAGGTTATAACCTATAAAATGGCCATTTAATAGGTGTCCACTCTCACCCATTGCTTCCTTGATTGGTGGAGGGTTGTTAGCCGAACAGGTAGGATAGGGCAAAGTAATTACTTATTAAAAGTATAATGACTAATAAAGTAACTAAATGTTTTCAAAAAATTCCTAATCTTAGTTACTATAGGAAAAATGTGAATTTGATGCTATTCCATGAAATTACACTTTGTACCCTTGTCGAGACATTAGTGGAGCATGTGTGGTTAACCGGCACACTAATTTGGGTCTTAGCAAAGGTGGAAAAGGGTGACACAATGTTTTTCATAGATCAATGGAGCGTGTGTAGCTAACCGACACATTGATTGGGTGACTGTAACATTGAGGGTACCATCTACATTTGCATGGTTATTCACACCCTGTTAGTGATCCTCGGTATCCCAGTCACAAACATGAGGGGCATATCGAGATTTAAACATGTCATTGAAAAGTTCAATGAATCTCAAGGATCTAGGAATTTCAATACATTTAAAACTTAATTGCTTTTGTTTTTCATGGTGGAAATTAGTGAATCACCATTCACTTACCTTCAAATTATTTGTTGTTTAGATTACGACATCCCTCTTCTAAATTGCAAATAATGTTGTTGGATCCTAGCCCTAATTTCTCATTTGGGTATTTAATTGGGGATTCTTATCTAATCAAACTTTCTCTCTTTTCCTTTTCAGATGTCGAACTCAAAGAACAATGCTTCAAGCTCAAACACCTTCGGCTCATTCTTACTCATGAATTTGTGTGGGAGGGTGATCTTCGACGGAAACAATTTTAACGATTGGTTCCGCAACATAAGGATGGTCACCCTTTACGAGGACAAGGAGTATGTCCTCAACAAGAAGCTGAAAGAGGTAGACATGAACACTGCTACTCCCGAGGAGATCACTGCCTTTGAGGCCCATGAGCGTGATTCCACAAAAGTCCATTGCATCATGCTAGCGACCATGACTGGTGAACTCCAAAAGTCCTACGAGGATTTCTATCCCTATGAAATGCATCGGTATTTTCTTGAAAAGTACCACCAGGGTGCAAGACCGGAGAGGTACGAGATCATCACTTTGATGATCACGACCAAGATGAGGGATGAAGAGTCTGTCACTCCTCATCTGCAGAAAATGCAGAGGTATGTCGACTGCCTGTTGAAGTTAAATGTTAACTTCAATGAATACCTGGAAATTGACATCTTGACTGCCACGCTTCTTCAATCAGTTTCGCATGACCTGCCACATGAAGAAATAGGAGGTCACGTTGAGTAAACTTCAAGGGTTGTTGAGGACTGTTGAGAGAAACCTCAAACACAAATTTGTTGCATAAACTCCTACTCCTACTGCTGCCCTAGTCTTGGCTATTGGGCAAGGGAAGGGTAAGAAGAGGAAGGCTCCTTCAAAGAGGCGTCATAAGGGAAAGTCCCGTGATGGCACCTTTTCTAGTGGAACCAAGGCTGGTCCCACTGTACCCACCTCAAGCCCAGAGGATGCAAAGTGCTATCATTGCCACAACATAGGGCATTGGAAACGAAGCTGCCCAAAGTATCTGCAAGATATCAAGGACAAAAAGATCAAGCCGTCCTTTGCATGTATTTACACTATTCAATCTAATGATTCATCACATGCTATTTCTTGGGTACTTGATACACGATGTGGTTTCACATTTGTTCTGATTTGTAGGGCCTAAGAAGAAATAGGGATGCGGAGCATGGGAAGATAAACTTGATCATGGGGAGCAGAAGATCGTCGCCTGTCACCAAGATTGGAGTTTACTCTTTAGTGCTTAGTAATGCATTAGGACTAGATTTGAATAATTGTTGCTATTCGCTAGAAATGGCAAGAAACATCATTTCTTTTCATGGTTTGTATATACAAGGATTTAGATATTCATTTGATAATGAAAAGGGTTCTATTAATGCTTATCTTAATGGTGTTTTCTATTTTGAAGCATTGCCTTGTAATGGAATATATGAAACTGTGTTGGTTGTAGAAAACTTAGGAAATGATGTATTACATATTGAATCTTCCAATATTTTGGACAAAGCATGCTTGTGGCTTTCTCACCTTGGACATGTCAACAAGAAGTGCATAGTGCAACTCCAAAAGGAAGGAGTGTTGGAGTCATTCGACCTTAGGGACAATGACGTGTGCAAGTCTTGTTTACTTGGAAAGATGACCAAGTCATCCTTCACTAGTTCTTGTGAAAGGGGTGAGGGTTTATTGGATCTCATACACATCGATGTGTGTGGGCCCTTTAGATCCACCACAAGGGATGCAAGCCACTTCTATGTGACTTACACCGATGATTATCGCAGATATGGGTATATCTGCTTAATCAAGCACAAGTCAGAAACCATTGAAAAGTTCAAAGAGTTTAAGCAGGAATTGGAGAATCGGCTAGGCAGGAAAATCAAGATGTTTCGATCCGATCGAGGTGGAGAGTACCTTAGTCTTGAATTCCACGACTACCTCAAGGAATGCGGAATATTTTCGCAATTGACGTCACCTAGGACACCGTAGTTGAATGGTATGGCTAAGAGGCGTAATCGAACCTTGCTAGACATGGTTCGTTCCATGATGAGTCGTGCTTCACTACATATCTCATTCTAGGGGAATGCCTTAGAGACTGCCACCCATATCCTTAACTTACTCCATATAAAGAAGGTTGCCAAAACACCTCACGAGAGGTGGACAAGGAAAGCTCCCTCGTTGGCACATATCAAGGTTTGGGGTTGTGAGGATTTTCTAAGATGCGAGACTCACGACAAGCTCGAATCTCGTAGTGAGCAGTGTATTTTCATCGACTACCCGCAGAAGTCCTTTGGATATCTCTTCTATAGACCGAGTGACAATGTTTTCTTCATTGCAAGGACAGGGGTTTTCCAAGAGCAAGAACTCATAAGCCAATGGGACAGTGGGAGGCAAATCAATCTTGAAGAACTTCAAGATTCGAACGATGATGGAAACTCTAACACCGGCGGTCAACCCGAGAAGGAAACTCCGGTTGAACCGATTGACGAGTCCTTACCTCTTAGACGTTCTAGTAGAGTTAGTGTTCCGCCTGTGTTATATGGTTTTCATATAACAAGTGAGGGTGATACTTTTATTAGTTATAGTACACTAATAAATTTGGATGAATCTAATAGCTACAAGGAAGCCATGGCAGGCCCGGAGTCTACGAAATGGAAAGAGGCTATGGACAGCAAGATTCAGTCCATGTATGACAACCAAGTTTGGAATTTGGTTGACAATGCCAGGTCATAAGACGGTCGGGTGCAAATGCATCTTCAAGAAGAAGACCGACATGGATGGGAAGGTACACACTTATAAGGCGCGATTGGTTGCAAAGAGATTTACTCAAACTCCTGGAGTTGACTATGATGAGACCTTCTCTCCAGTTGCGAAGATAAAGTCTATTAAGGTGATGCTATCCATTGTTGCATTTCATGACTATGAAATATGGCAAATGGATGTCAAAACCGTTTTTCTTAATGGGAAGTTAGTTGAGGATGTTTACATGAGTCAGCCAGAGGGTTTTGTCGATGCAAAGCATCCTAATAGAGTGTGTAAGCTTGAGAAATCCATTTATGGATTAAAACAAGCATCTCGCAGATGGAATATTTGTTTCAACAAGAAAGTCAAAGAGTTTGGCTTCCTGCGAAGCGAGGATGAATCATGTGTATATGTCAAAGCCAGTGGGAGTATAGTTAGCTTCCTCGTGTTGTATGTCGCTGACATACTGCTCATAGGAAACGACATCCCGACCCTATAGGAAGTCAAGTCCTGGCTTGGGAAGTGTTTCGATATGAAGGATCTCGGAGAGGCTACCTATATTCTTGGAATAAGGATAATGAGAAACAGGAGTAAAAGACTAACAGGACTTAGTCAGAATACTTACTTGGATATAATACTAAAACGTTTTCGTATGGAGAATTTCAAGAAAGGGGAGTGGCTGATCCAAAGCAATGCCAAGTTAAGTACGACTCAAAGCCCGAGTACCGAAGTCGAGATAGCAGAGATGAGCCGAGTACCTTATGCTTCCGTAGTTGGCTCGATCATGTATGCAATGACTTGTACTCGCCCTGATGTGGCCTTCGCTTTGAGCATGGTCAGCAAATATCAAGGGAACCTTGACAAAGCTCATTGGACCGTAGTCAAGAATATTCTTGTACCTTCGAAGGACCAAGGAATGGTTTCTAGTCCTCAGTGGGAGTGATGACTTAAGGGTGTGAGGGTATAGTGATGCCAGTTTTCAGACCGACCGAGACAACTACCGTTCTCAGTCTGGCTGGGTCTTTACCCTAAATGGAGGACCGGTGACTTGAAAAAGTTCCAAGTAGGAGACCGTAGCTGATTCAACGTGTGAATCAGAGTACATAGCGGCGAGCAAAGCGTCAAAGGAGGCGATATGGTTGAAGAACGTCATCGGAGACCTTGGAGTTGTACTAGCCATAAAGGAGCCTACGGAGATATTTTGTGATAATGAAGGATCGGTTGCCTTGACCAAGGAACAGAAGGATTATGGCAGATCCCGACATATCGACAGGAAATATCATTTTATTCGACATCGGGTGGAAGAGGGACTCCTCGTAGTGAAGAGGGTATCGTTAGAAGATAGTGTCACACCTCAAAACCGAGAACGGCAGAATACGTTCTGGGGTGGAGGACGTCATGTACAGTATCATAACAATGCATAATAGTAAAAACAAGCAACAACATCCATTGCATTAATATAGTAATTGTAATACAAGCGTGTTTTGTACAGTTTGTTAGACACCAAAAAGTATAATCAAAATAAAGAGGAGTCTTGTATGTGCTCCGTCTTCTCAAAAGCTGCTTCTGTACCTGTCTACTGATGACCTGGGAATACAAGTTATTTTGAAAATGAGTATCAGCATAAAGTTGGTGAGTTCATAAGTATTTAGTGTCATTGCTTGTATAAAAGTGTTTTCAATCGTGTAATATAAAGGTCGTTATCAAGTTTGAATATAGTGTGAATCTCTAGAAAATCCTATATTTTCCAGTAAAAGTAGTCTTCTGCCAAGACTTGGTTGCTTATAGGTTTGATCCTTTGAGTGTGTAAAAGTTTTCCCAATTATACTCTCAATTATATAAAAATCTAGTTTTGGACTTCATTCGTGCAAAGTAAATGGGAAGATAATGTTTTATTCTAGCAGTGTTGATGTCGGCTGGATGGAAAAATAAACTGCAGACTCTAAGTAGTGATAAGAATATAATACACCTCGGGGAGTCTGTTTTACCTTTATTTCTTAATTTGTTAACTTAGGGATCCAAATGTGAATTCATATGTAACCATGCGGATATGCGATCGAATGTCTAATGACCCTCCAGGTCACACGTAGTGTGGTAAAATTTTGTCATCCCTGGGCCTAGTCGGCTCGGACTGTAGCTAGCAGTCGGGATATGGGAGTGTTTGTCCTGTATAGATCTATAAACATAGTGCCCGCTCTCCTTCCAGGAGACTAAGGTTACACGGCGAAGGCGCATTGAGGTGTCGTATAGAGGAATAGTGTGTCACATTCTGTTTTAGTATATTCTCTTGTATTAGTGTATAGTGTACTTCTCGGTAGCATGTATTTAGTGTTCTCTTGTATAGTATATAGTATTATTCTTATATAGTACTTAACATGTAGAGACTCATAATAGTACTAACTATGGTAAGTATCATAGTAATGGTAGTAAGGAGCGATAAACCTTAACTATACCTATTATAGTTAAATAGCATGTTGTAGTCTATCTTTGGTACACAAAGGTATTGAACTGAGTGAAGACATTCATATCCAACACAAATATATAAAATATATAACTAAGAATTCAACGACAGTCGGACATATAACAATATACCCTGTGACCACAATCAAACATGAGTAGGAAATAAGGCGAGCCATCAGTCCTAAGTCCTTCAAGTCTTACTTATATAAATATATTGGTGTAGATATAGTTTGGGTACATCAGAAGTTTAAAAAGAGTTTAGAAATAGTTCTATAACCATTTAAAACCAAAAATGAGTTTGATAAACATTCAACGCAGTTTTGATGACAAAGCAGTTAAAAGTATATAAATCCTTTTTGATTGCAAGTTACAAATCACATGTGATTGATACCATAATTTGTTGGATCCAACTTGTATCCCCCCCATAAAAGCATTTAAAAACATTTGAAAGGTTAATTAAGGGGTATGAACTCACCTGCAGTGAGTGGAGTGGATGGAATGTCGGGTAGGACGCTAGGTGTCAAGTGAGGACTTGAACACACCCACGGATCCTATGTAACATGTAGTGGCACATAATGATATCTAATTAGTCATTTAATCACCAATTAAGTAAGAAACGACCCTCTAATGCATGAAAACACCTTGTTTCAAGTGTTAGGAGTGCTAAGGGTTGCATCTAAGGAGTGTATGACCTCACTATGGAGTTTACTCCTCAATTACCCACCCTATGTGAGTTTACGGTTGAGGGGCCTTTTCCCCCATGAGTTTATGTCCATAAACTGATGTGGATGGTGTGCTTGTGTGCTTTAAGGCTTCATGCTTCACAAAGAAAGGTTCTAAGGTTGATTCAAGGGCTTAGGAAGTGGTTAGGGCATGAATTGCCCACTTATTGGAGTTTCCGGTCCTTGGACCATTTTTGGGGAGTTTACTACCATAAACCCATGAGTTTACGGTAGTAAACCCATGGTTACTCCATCCATTTCGTGTTTTAGGGCCCTTAGATCATTCATCTAATTCCCTAGTTCATTTGGCAAGCCTTGGAAGGAGTTTGGGGCATCAAAACCCCTCTTTGGGGTGTTTACGGTTTTGGGAGATCCCCAAACCGTAAATTCATGTTCTTGGGGGGTTTTTGGGTGTTTAATCCATGGATACTAAGCCAATAACTAGTTAGGAGAAACTTACTTATCGGAAGCTTGTAAGGGTGTTTTAGGACACAAAAACACTAGTGTGTTCTTGGTGATTTGAATATGCTTGAAGATCTAAGTAAAAATCAAAATCCATGGATGAAAATGATGTAGAAACACTAGATTTAGTGTTGTATGAACGAATTTAGGGAAGGAAACTTACATTTTGGCGGATTTGGAAGGATGAATTTATGATAGTTGAGAGAAAAACCTCGTGTTCTTGAGTGGGGAGTGTAAGAATGAGGGCCAAAGGAGTAAACTCATGCTATATGCATGAGTCTTGAGGGAAGAGGGTGTTTACGGCCCAAACACCCCTTGTTTGGCCGTAAACACCTAGCTAAGGTGTTGGGTTGTTTTGCCCGGGTACACTTTACTAACGACGACACTTATTTTATTTAATCGTTTTACGTAATTAAAAATAAAACACCAAATTGACTTAAATCCGGCCAAAAATGTATTAAAATATTTTTGACTAATATTTGGAGTGTTTGGATGTGGAAATTATACAACGAAAGTTTTGGGTTGTCACATCATCCCCCCGTTAGAGGGAATTTCATCCCGAAATTAGAGTTGAACAGCTATGTTTTTACACAAAACTAAGCAAAGAGATGGGGATATTTAAGTTTAATTTGATCCTCGCGTTCCCAAGTGTACTCCGGTCCTCGCTTGGCGTTCCAATGAACCTTCACAATTGAGATGTGGCTTAGTTTCGTTCGTTTGACCTCTCGGTCCATAATCTCCACAGGTTCTTCCACAAAGTTGAGGCTCTCGTTGATCTCGGTCTCGTCGAGTGGAATTACGAGAGTCTCGTCGGATACGCACTTTTTCAGGTTCGAGACGTGGAAGGTAGGGTGTATTTTACTGAGCTCGCTGGGTAGATTCAGTTTGCAAGCTACGGGGCCAATTCTAGCGAGAATCTCGAAAGGCCCTATGTATCTTGGATTTAGCTTTCCACGCTTTCCAAAGCGTATCGTGCCCTTTCAGGGTGAGACTTTCAAAAGGACTCGGTCTCCTACCTGGAACTCCAAGGGTTTTCTTCGTTTGTCTGCTTAGCTTTTCTATCGATCTCTAGCGGCTTTTAATCGTTCACGAATCTGTATGATCTTCTTGGTCGTTTCTTGAATGATCTCCGGACCCATGAGAGCGCTGTCAGGAACGCTTCCTTTAGCTAACTGAGTGTCACCCACCTCAGCCCAGCACAGAGGGGATCTACACTTTCGGCAGTAGAGGGCTTCGAATGGAGCTGCCTTGATGCTCGTGTGATAACTGTTGTTGTAGGAAAACTCGAAAAGGGGTATGTGGGTATCCCATGCCTTACCAAAGTCGATCACACAGGCTTGCAACATATCTTCCAGGGTTTGGATAGTCCTCTCACTTTGTCCGTCGGTCTGTGGATGGTAGGCTGTACTCATGTTCAGCCTCATCCCTAAGGTGTTTTGCAGTGATTGCCAAAATCTTGAAGTAAATCTACTATCTCTATCGGAGATAATAGATATAGGGACACCATACAGTCGTATGATCTCCCTAATGTATGTTCTTGTGAGTTTCTCCATCTTGTATGTTTCCTTGATGGGCAGGAAGTGTGCGGACTTGGTCAATCTGTCAACGATGACCCATATGGTATCAAGCCCACCTAATGTCTTGGGTAGCTTGGTTATGAAATCCATAGTGATCCGCTCCCACTTCCATTCAGGTATCTCCGGTTTCTGTAGTAGACCTGATGGATTCTGGTATTCGACCTTGACCTTGGCGCAAGTAAGGCATTTACCCACGAAGTTAGCAATCTCTGCTTTCATGTTAGGTCACCAGTATGATTTCTTGAGATCCATATACATCTTATCTGAACCTGGATGGACGGAATATCAAGTGTTGAGTACTTCCTTCATGACCAAGTCTCTGAAGCCACCGTGTCGCGGTGTCCAGATTTAGTGCATGAGGTATAAGGCTTCGTCACCCTTGACTTCCAAATTTTTATCCATTCCTCGCAGGGATTCTCCCGCCACATTTTCAGGTTTCAAGGCTTCAAGTTGAGCCTCCTTAATCTGTGCGGACAGATGTGAATGGATAGTCATTGTTAAGGACTTAACCCTTCGACCAGAATATTCTTTCCGACTTAAGGCGTCTGCTACTACGTTGGCTTTTCCCAGGTGATAACGAATCTCGCAATCGTAATCATTGAGTAGCTCGACCCACCGTGGTTCTCTCATATTGAGCTCCTTCTAGTTGAGTATGTGTTGGAGGCTTTTGTGGTCAGTGTATATCGTGCTCTTCGTACCATATAGGTAGTGTCTCCAGATCTTTAGAGCGAACACAACCGCTCCTAATTTGAGGTCGTGTGTTGTGTAGTTAACTTCGTGTGTCTTCAGCTATCTCGAGGCATAGGCGATGACCTTACCTCATTGCATCAGGACACAACCAAGACCTTGATTGGACGCATCGCAGTATACCACAAAGTCTTCTGTCCCTTCGGGGAGGGATAGTATCGGTGCGGTGCATAAGGCTCGTTTCAGGGTTTGAAATGCCTTCTCTTGTTTCTCTCCCCAGTCAAAGGCCACGCCCTTCTGGGTCAATGCTGTAAGGGGTTTCGCGATTCAAGAGAAGTTCTGTATGAACCTACGGTAATAGCCAGTGAGGCCTAGAAATTGACAAATTTCTGTAGGCGTCTTCGGTGTTGACTAGTTCTCAATAGCTTTAATCTTGGATGGGTCCACGTGGATCCCTTCTTCGCTAACCACGTGCCCTAAGAATTGGACTCTTCGGATCCAAAATTTGCACTTAGAGAACTTCGCGTATAGCCTCTCCGATTGTAGGGTTTCTAGGACTCGTCGTAGATGATCGCTATGCTCCTCTTTACTTTGAGAGTAGACAAGTATGTCATCAATGAAGACGATGACGAACTGATCCAGGTAAGGACGACACACCCTATTCATTAAGTCCATGAATACCGCAGGCACGTTGGTTAGTCCAAACGGCATAACTATGAACTCGTAATGTCCATAGCGAGTTCGGAAGGCTGTTTTCGGGACATCCTCCTCAAGCACTCGTAACTGGTGATACCCGAACCTAAGATCAATCCTAGAAAAGTAACCCGCCCCTTGCAGTTGGTCGAATAAGTCGTCTATATGAGGAAGAGGGTAGCGATTTTTCACCGTCAGCTTGTTGAGTTCGCTGTAATCGATGCATATACGGAACGATCCGTTCTTCTTCTTTACGAACAAGACCGATGCTCCCCAGGGTGAGAAAATTGGTCTTATGAAGCCCTTGTTGAGCAACTCGTTAAGTTGACCGGACAGTTCTTGCATCTCAGCAGGTGCTAGACGATAGGGCGATTTGGCTACGGGGGTAGCTCTTGGAATTAAGTCGATCCTAAACTCGACCTGACGTTGGGGAGGTAAACCTGGTAGCTCTTCTGGAAAGACGTCGGGGAAGTCGCATACTACGGGGAAGTCTTTTAGGTCTTTTGTTTTCTGGCTTGTATCGACGACGTGTGCAAGGAATGCATAATATTCCTTACGCAAGTACTTCTGTGCTTGCATACTCGAAATGATACGAAGACTCGTACTGGGTTTGTCTACGTAGATTAATAAGGTTTCGTTATTCAGTAGATTTAGATGGATTGCTTTGTCGAAACACCGGATGTCGGCATGATGGAGACTCAACCAGTCCATGCCTATGATGACATCTAAACTCTTGATCGATACTGGTATAAGGTCGATTGGGAATGAATGATTATCTAGCGTGAGGGTACAACCTATGTAAATTTCGTTAGAATTCTCTGTCTTTACGTTAGCCATTTCTACGACGAAGGTTTCTTCTAATGGTTGCGGGGATTGTTTAAGTAAGTGTTTAAAGTTTTGGTTTACGAAGCTTCTTTCTGCTCCACTATCGAATATGATACAAGCATAAAATTTATCGAGAAGGAACGTACCCGTGACTACTGTGGGGTCTGCTACTGCTTCATTGTGGCCAATGGCAAGTAGTCTCCCTGTTCCTCCCGCATTCCCAGCTTTCAGGCAGTTTTTCTTGAAATGCCCTACCTCGCCACAGCCATAACAGGCCTGGCTTACTCCCGACCCAGGGACCTGAGAAATGGGTTTGGTTTGATATCTGCAAAACCGGGCGGTGTGGCCCTTTCGGTCGCAGTTAGTGCGGTGCAATTCACGGTAGGGGCCGTTATGATGGAAGGGGCACTTTGGGCACTTGGGCAGGTTTCCAGCATAGGATTTTGCTGGTACATGGGTAGCAGGAGTAGTGGCAGAATGGACAGCCACAGTTTGTTGGTTTTTGGAAGAGGATTGAGTTGACTTTCCCTTCTTTCAGTCCCACCGTTTCCTCTTGTTAACGGATGTCTTGGTCGGTGCAGTGGCAGCTGCTGTTGTTGTTGATGGGGTGGAAGGAACTTCATGATCAATAAACTTGTGGACCAATTCCTTGGCGCTGTCAAAGGTCGTAGGGTGTGATGCTAGAACGTTCCCTCAATACGGGGGCACTAAACCCCAGATGTATCGTTCAATTTTCTTGCTTCCAGAAGGGACCATGTTAAGACATAGGGTTACCAGGTCGTAGAACCTGGCTGTATAAGCCACTATGTCTGTCCCCTTCATCTTGAGGTTTCAGAGTTCCTCCTCGAGTTTCTGAACTTCACTCCTAGGACAATACTCCCTTCTCAGAAGGTCCTTCAGTGTGTCCCAACCCATGGCGTTGGCTGTTACCAAAGAGAGTGAATTAACATGGCCATTCCACCATGTCAAGGCCCTTTCAGTGAAGGTGGCAGTAGCGAACTTAATCTTGCTTTCCTCGGGGCACGAGCACATCTCGAAGACAGCTTCGTTTCTTTTGATCCATTGGGACAGTGCAATGATCCCTCCGGTTCCATTGAAGAATGTTGGTTTGTAGCTCATGAAATCCTTATAGGTGCACCCCTGCATACGGGCATGGATTTCACCATGCCTAGAGTTGGTGCCCATTCCGGATCCACTCGCATCGCCAGAATTAATTTGGGCCATAGCTGCAATCACAGTGGCAATTACAACTGTCTGAAACATCACCGGATCAAACTGCAGAGGAGGAGGTGGTGGAGGTGGAGTTTGAGTCGCAGGTCTGCCTCTGTTCGGGCGCTTGCGGGGAGGTATTTTTTACTGAAAGTTTATGGAGGTGATGACAGTAGTAAGAATCAATTGCAAACATGATGAAAGTGTTTCATGGACTAAATCGACATAGCCCAACCATCAGATAGAGTCATAGCAACAGAGTAAGGAAAACACAAGAGTATAAACTTTCCCTATGGAGCAGGTAACTGCCAATATTACTGGTATTAATGACGTAATACGAGTTTGGGAAAAGTGACCTAACAGTAGGTCTTACATCAAACCATAAGGGAAGACGTTGGCAGCCTAGGAGCCTAGATAAGGTACTTTCAGTTAGAAATGTTTACAGAACAGTGCCCTACCGAGCATAGAAAAGAAAAGGTTATTCCTTAAACAAAAGGGGAAGATAAGTTGACATCTTCTACTGGTGACGGGTATCCCTTGGGTGAATCCTAAGATCAGCCAGTTGACGTACAACTTCTTGAAGATGTCATTCATGTGCTCTCTGATGCGCTCGGAGTTCCTTGACTTCAGCTCGGGATGCAACTAGTTGTTGCTGCAGAGCCTCATTGGTCCTGTTAGTCCTATCCATGGCTTCTTCCAGCTGGCGGATACGGACATTGTTAAGGTTAGAGTTGGCATCAATTTCCATAACTTTGCCGATAGCTGCATCACCTTGCTCGACGTTCCTAGCAATCCTCCGGACCATGACGGGTAGGGCTCGATCAGCTGAGCCACCCTCACTTATGTTGTAAAAGCTTAGGTCTCCGTTGAAAGGTAAGTGTTGACCCTGTTCATTGCTCCATCGATCCAAGGTTGATGCCCACATGGGAGTGGGACCTTGGAATGCTGGACGGGGGTTGGGGTTTGGAGCTATAAGGGGTAGGTTGTTGACTTCGGGTTCGGAGTCAGAGCTATCCGAAAAGCCTTCTGCACGGTGATCGTCCAAAGGGATCGGGTGATCATCTTCTGACTCTTCCTCGAGCCATCCTCTAATTCCTTGGTTTGGATAGTATGGATCGCCGAGATGGTGGAAACCAGCCATGCTATCTACGCGAGAATGAGGGAAAGAAGAGTTAATAGACATACTAATCTAGGATACTTATATGATGATCGTTGTTAGTTGACCTAATACCTGCATAATGCATACCAATTACATGTAATCTAGACAGGATAGACCTTCGAATAAGGGATCCTAACTCTAGATCCACAACCAAACAAGGAACATGAAATAAAGCAAAGATCATAAATTCTAAGTCTATAGCGTCTTAATCACATGCAACCGTAGGGTATCCACTTAGCAACTATTGTCCTACACGCAACGACCCTTTTAGTTATCACATATATAAATCACAGAATTGCAGAATACTCCTATAGTATTCTCGTTCTCATGTTCTTGTGGTAGTGTTGGTAAGTTTTTAGACTTGTTGCAACATCACAATCACTCTTAGAAACATGCTAGTCACTCCTACGAAAATGTAGTTGATCAGGCTACATTCACCCAGATTTGACTATATGTCTCTAAGCCTAATTGTGTTGTTCAACAATCTTAATACTTTTGTTATGTTCTAGTATGATACTGATCCTTTGTATTAATGGATGTGTATATATATATATATATATATATATATATATACTTAGTTAAATATTTTAGTATTTAAAAGTATATCTTCTTGGTCAGAGTGTTTTAATCCCGATGTGTTTATAGTTCGTATATCTTTTATGGGTTCATATACTTGATTCACTATAACGAATGCTCTGATACCAATCTGTCACACCCCAAAACCGAGAACGGCGGAATACGTTCTGGGGTGGAGGACGTCATGTACAGTAACATAACAAGGAATAATAGTAAAAACAAGCAACAACATCCATTGCATTAATATAGTAATTGTAATACAAGCGTGTTCTGTACAGTTTGTTAGACACCAAAAAGTATAATCAAAATAAAGAGGAGTCTTGTATGTGCTCCGTCTTCTCAAAAGCTGCTTCTGTACCTGTCTACTGATGACCTGAGAATACAAGTTATTTTGAAAATGAGTATCAGCATAAAGTTGGTGAGTTCATAAGTATTTAGTGTCATTGCTTGTATAAAAGTGTTTTCAATCGTGTAATATAAAGGTCGTTATCAAGTTTGAAAATAGTGTGAATCTCTAGAAAATCCTATATTTTCCATTAAAAGTAGTCTTCTGACAAGACATGGTTGCTTGTAGGTTTAATCCTTTGAGTGTGTAAAATCTTTCCCAATTAGACTCTCAATCATATAAAAATATAGTTTTGGACTTCATTCGTGCAAAGTAAATGGGAAGATAATGTTTTATTCCAGCAGTGTTGATGCTGGCTGGATAGAAAAATAAACTACAGACTCTAAGTAGTGATAAGAATATAATACACCTCGGGGAGTCTGTTTTACCTTTATTTCTTAATTTGTTAACTTAGGGATCCGAATGTGAATTCATATGTAACCATGCGGATATGCGATCGAATGTCTAATGACCCTCCAGGTCACACGTAGTGTGGTAACATTTTGTCATCCCTGGGACTAGTCGGCTCGGACTGTAGCTAGCAGTCAGGATGTGGGAGTGTTTAGCATGTATAGATCTATACACATAGTGCCCGCTCTCCTTCCAGGAGACTAAGGTTACACGGCGAAGGCGCATTGAGGTGTCGTATAGAGGAATAGTGTGTCACATTCTGTTTTAGTATATTCTCTTGTATTAGTGTATAGTGTACTTCTTGGTAGCATGTATTTACTGTTCTCTTGTATAGTATATAGTATTATTCTTATATAGTACTTAACATGTAGAGACTCATAATAGTACTAACTATGGTAAGTATCATAGTAATGGTAGTAAGGAGCGATAAACCTTAACTATACCTATTATAGTTAAATAGCATGTTGTAGTCTATCTTTGGTACACAAAGGTATTGAACTGAGTGAAGACATACATATCCAACACAAATATATAAAATATATAACTAAGAATTCAACGACAGTCGGACATATAACAATATACCCTATGACCACAATCAAACATGAGTAGGAAATAAGGCGAGCTATCAGTCCTAAGTCCTTCAAGTCTTACTTATATAAATATATTGGTGTAGATATAGTTTGGGTACATCAGAAGTTTAAAAAGAGTTTAGAAATAGCTTTTATAACCATTTAAAACCAAAAATGAGTTTGATAAACATTTAACGCAGTTTTGATGACAAAGCAGTTAAAAGTATAGAAATCCTTTTTGATTGCAAGTTACAAATCACATGTGATTGATACCATAATTTGTTGGATCCAACTTGTATCCCCCCCCCCCCCCATAAAAGCATTTAAAAACATTTGAAAGGTTAATTAAGGGGTATGAACTCACCTGCAGTGAGTGGAGTGGATGGAATGTCGGGTAGGACGCTAGGTGTCAAGTGAGGACTTGAACACACCCACAGATCCTATGTAACATGTAGTGGCACATAATGATATCTAATTAGTCATTTAATCACCAATTAAGTAAGTAAAGACCCTCTAATGAATGAAAACACTTTGTTTCAAGTGTTAGGAGTGCTAAGGGTTGCATCTAAGGAGTGCATGACCTCACTATGGAGTTTACTCCTCAATTACCCACCCTATGTGAGTTTACGGTTGAGGGACCTTTTCCCCCCATGAGTTTACGGCTGTAAACTCATGGGGATGGTGTGTTTGTGTTCTTTAAGGCTTCATGCTTCACAAAGAAAGGTTCTAAGGTTGATTCAACGGCTTAGGAAGTGGTTAGGGCATGAATTGCCCACTTATTGGAGTTTACGGTCCTTGGACCATTTTTTGGGAGTTTACTACCGTAAACCCAAGAGTTTACGGCAGTAAACTCATGGTTACTTCATCCATTTCGTGTTTTAGGGCCCTTAGGTCATTCATGTAAGTCCCTAGTTCATTTGGCAAGCCTTGGAAGGAGTTTGGGGCATCAAAACCCCTCTTTGGGGTGTTTACGGTTCTGGGAGATCCCCAAACCGTCAACACATGTTCTTGGGGTTTTTGGGTGTTTAATCCATGGATACTAAGCCAATAACTAGTTAGGTGAAGTGTACTTACTTATAGGAAGCTTGTAAGGGTGTTTTAGGACCCAAAAACACTAGTGTGTTCTTGGTGATTTGAAGATGCTTGAAGATCTAAGTAAAAATCAAAATCCATGGATGAAAATGATGTAGAAACACTAGATTTAGTGTTGCATGAACGAATTTAGGGAAGGAAACTTACATTTTGGCGGATTTGGAAGGATGAATTTATGATAGTTGAGAGAAAAACCTTGTGTTCTTGAGTGGGGAGTGTAAGAATGAGGGCCAAAGGAGTAAACTCATGCTATATGCATGAGTCTTGAGGGAAGAGGGTGTTTATGGCCCAAACACCCCTTGTTTGGCCGTAAACACCTAGCTAAGGTGTTGGGTTGTTTTGCCCGGGTACACTTTACTAACGACGACACTTATTTTATTTAATCGTTTTATGTAATTAAAAATAAAACACCAAATTGACTTAAATCCGGCCAAAAATGTATTAAAATATTTGTGACTAATATTTGGAGTGTTTGGATGTGGAAATTATACAACGAAAGTTTCGGGTTGTCACAGATAGCCCAGCAGACCCCCTAACGAGGCGACTGAGTAGGGTTAAGCACTTGCAGCATGCTAGGAGCATTGGACTAAAGGACAATATTATTTTATATTAGATTATTCGAATAGTCCACTGTCGCTTATACTTTGGAAATAGGTATAAATGAAGGCGGTCATGAATTGGTTTTGTAGAATGTCTAAAGTGTATTAGACATAGCAAAAGTATGCTACAACGTTCATGAGTGCATATGAATAAGATTTGAGCATTGGATTAGACCCACACTTGCTGGTATCACTTCCTGGAATTTATCAAGATTGATCGAAAGACGATAATATCATATGGTCTTGAAACCTAGATATATGGTTTATTGTTTGCAAGTTGGTTGTGCATTGATAAAGCGTAAACGCATCAATAACTTGATGTTATAAAATGCATTGGTGTGCATGATTTGATAAGTGAATGGTAAATGCATATAAGTCGAAGTTTATCTGTTCCTTTTATCCTAAGAGGGTAAAAGCGATATTTGGGCCCCACGATGATTTGGTTTGACTTATGTGTCGGGCCCGGTCAGGACTGAATTGATGTGTTCGATTAAGTTCTATGTCAGACAAATTTGAGATCGAGAAACAAATTGTTGGACAATAAGTATGACTATTTTCCATGTAGTTGACCGCATAATATTTAGATCGGAGGACTATATGATACCTTATCTAAAGGACAAGTTACTGATAAGATCAAAGTTCGACAGCGGCTTATGAAAGCTATGATTGCTAATCAGATCCTAAAGCCGCTCTTGCATTTGTAGTTATTAGACTTGTCCATGTAACAGCCCGGAATCTCAGGTATTATTAAATTATGTTTTTGGGGTGATTTAAGAGGGGACTCGGCGAGTTGGAGCCTAGACTCGCCGAGTAGGATCGCACACTTGGTCGCGGGATCGCGACTGGACTCGACGAGTCCAGATATGGACTCGGCGAGTCAACGCTGTTTAGCGAAAACCCTAACCGTTCAGGTTTGGGTCGTATATAACGCATTATATGCCGTCATGGTTCGTCTTTTAGTCGATTGAGAAGAACCCTAAGCGGCTGTGGGCATCTAGAGCAAGATTGAAGGGTATTAGGGCTTTGAAGAAATTGTTGTGCAAGGAGGAGAAGAGTTTTGGCTAAAGGAACAGCAAGGGATTCGAGTTCTGCGGTTTGGGGACACAGAGAGTGCGTTATTCAGGTAATATTTCGGATTCTTTCTGTATTGTTGATGTGTGCATGGATTTAGGGTTTATGGAACCCATTTGGTGATTAGATGAATTAGTACATTGTTACCCAAACGACTATAACCCTGTATTAGGACCTTTAGAGGTCCAGAAGGTCCCATGCTTGTGTATTTCGGGACAAAACTTATCTCAGGAAGCAGTTTGATCGACTGCATGGCATGGACTCGCCGAGTCCGATGAACAGACTCGGCGAGTAGCTTGGAGATTGACTGGAACTCGTCGAGCTGTTCTTCAGACTCGGTGAGTGGAGTCGGGGTGGCCTCGCGATTCTTCCACGAGGATCTCGTCGAGCCAAGAGGGATACTCGACGAGTAGAAAGGGAACATCAGGGGAAGTTGGGGGAGGACGTCTAGACTCGCCGAGTCCGGTCGAGTTGACCGTTGACCGTTGACCGTTGACCAGAGTTGACCTAAGTCTGACTTCTTAGGGATAGTCACACTTAGAAGATATAAGTGTTAATGAGGGATATGTGATGTTATAGGGGGGGTTGTAGCTCGTCGGATTGTGCACGAGTGATTTCAGGATTTGCTAGCTTTCAACATTCACGAGGTGAGTCTTCTCACTATACTGTACCCGGAAGGGTGTGACTGTGTGACCAGAAGGTCGGATATGATATGTGATATGTATGCTGTATGTGGTAAGTTATTTGTTATATGTGTGCTATGTATGTCATGGGTCGGAAGGCGATTATATTATGGGCCGGAAGGCAATATGTTATGGGCCGGAAGGCGATATGTTGTGTGATGGACCGGAAGGTCGGCGTGGGTAGGACCGGAAGGTTTACCCAGCAGGGACGGAAGTCCCCTGAGACACATGGACCGGAAGGTCAGGGCCTGGAAAGGCGTATGTGCGTAAGTTGTATATTGGGGAACTCACTAAGCATTTATGCTTACAGTTGTTGTGCAATGTATTTCAGGTACTAGCGAGGACCGTGGGAAGGCACCGGCGTGATCGATACACACTGAAGAATGCTTTTATGATCTTGGGGTTTTGATTATTTGTATTTGACAGAATACTTAAACTATTTATGCCTTGTTTGAATGGAAATAAATATATTTTTAAAATGAAAAATTTGTTTGAAAATTTGCGTTGTTACAATTGGTATCAGAGCCTTGGTTTGAGGGATTCGGGTGCACCTTCGGGAGTAGCTGAACTCAAACCGAGGATTTCAGGAAAACTTTTTAAATAAAGGCATAAACTTTTGTAAATGGTTTTGTGGTAAGCAAGAAAGAAGCAGTGTGTACGATCAGTCAGCGCCCGAACGGTAAAAATCCCCAAAATACCTTACAATATTATATGATATGAATTGTTATGCATGCTAGAAGACTAGGTATTCATGATAGGACTAGAGTGGCCTGATTTGTGATGCCTTAGTCTAAGGAAGTTTGCCTATATGAGATGCGTTGCTAGTATGCGGGTAGATAGTGCATATCAGAAGTAGAGTACTCATTATCCGGAGTTTGGGGAGGAAGACTTGGGATGAACGTTGATGCGGTGTGGTCGGTAGTATTGGGCCCGTACTACCGAGGACACCGGGTCAGTGGGAGACCCAAGTAAGAATCCCTGGATATCGGGGACTGAGTAGGGTTGCGTATCGAGTACGATTATACTCGATGGAGTCTCTGATGGTTTTATGTTGTATTTCAGAGACATCATGGTTAGACCACGCCACGGAGCGAGTACGAGCGGTGTGAGTGACGAGGAGATTCGGCAGATGATTCACGAGGAAGTAGCGGCGGCGATCTGGGCTGAGATCCCGGAGATGTTTGGGTCTATTAAGACCACCCTGATGGAGACGTTTGATGAGCGGTACGCCGCATTGACTGAGGCTGCAACCGCTGCAGCTACCGCAGCTGTGGCCGCTGCTAGGCCACAGGGGGGTGACTCGTTGCTGTTCCGAGAGTTCAGCAACATGAAGCCACCAGAGTTCGATGGGACGCAGGATCCGATTGCTGCGATGAGGTGGATCGCGGATATAGAGGGGTGCTTCTATACTTGTTCATGCCCGGAGCACCTGAGGGTACGGTTCGCATTGAACCAGCTCCGTCTGGGAGCGAAGGACTGATGGAAGTTCGTGACGGCGAACTTCACTTTGGCAGAGACTACAGCAGTAACATGGGAGGGGTTTACTGCCATGTTCAGAGATGAGTACGTTCCCCCGGTGGAGAGGGAACGATTGGTTCAGGAGTTCTTAACCCTCAAGCAGGGTACTGATTCTGTTGCGGTGATCACGCGAAAGTTTCATGAGAGGGCGATGTTCTGCCCCGAGCTGGTGTCCACTGATCAGGCTCGGATGAGCCGGTACTTGGGAGTGTTGAGGAGAGATATCCGGGAGTTTGTGTCAAACTCCACTTACCATACTTTTGCTGAGCTTCAGGCGAATGCCAGGAAGCGCGAGATCGAGTTGGAGACCCAGGCCAGGGAGGAGGCCGAGTCTCAGCGGGTGAACCGGCGACCGGCTCAGTTCCAGCCGGCAGCCAAGCGGATAAAGTCCGCCGATGCGAGCAAACGAGGTTCGAAGGGCCGCACTTGCGGAAAGTGCGGCAAGGGTCATGAGGGGGCGTGTCGATCTGGTGCTTGCTACAAGTGTGGCAAGGAGGGGCACATTGCTAGGGAGTGTCCCAAGGGATTTACGGTTTGCTTTCATTGCAACCAGACAGGCCATAGGAAGGCCGAGTGCCCTCAGCTTCTTCAGGGATCTGCACCTGCTGCCGGAGCTACTGCGACTCGACCGGTGAAGGCCGAGGCCCCGAGGGCTTGGGGAAGAGCCTTTCAGCTGACTGCGGAGGAGGTCCGCGCTGCGCCCGATGTCGTGGCAGGTATATTGTAATTCATGTATTTATTTTAAATGTCGAGATGTTATGCTTATGTTATTATATGCGTAGGTACTTTCCTTGTGAACTCTGTGCCTGCCTTAGTGTTATTTGACTCGGGTGCGAGTAGGTCCTTTGTGTCCTTAGCCTTTAGTCAGCATATCAGCGTTAATTGTGAGTCGTTGAGTCGACCTTTGAGAGTTTCTATAGCTGACGAGAAAGTGATTTGTGCCACGGAGGTTCTTCGGGGATGTGTACTAGAGATTTTCGGGGTTGAATTCCCGATTGACCTGATTCCTATTGCGATGGGTGATGTCTGTGTCATCGTGGGCATGGACTGGTTGAGCCGATTCGGCGCTGTCATCGACTGTGAGCGTCAGTTGGTGACTATACGAGACCATAGTGGGGGAGTTCTTTCGGTGTACGGCAAGGGTACCCGTTCGGGATCAGCTTTTTGTTCGGCCGCTAGGGCGAGGCAGTGTCTACAGCAGGGCTATAAGGGTTTTGTGGCGTATGTGATGGATACGCGGGAGGTTTCCGAGAGACCGAAATCAGTTGAGGAGCTCCCTGTGGTGCGCGAGTTTCCAGATGTTTTCCCCGAGGAGCTGCCGGGAGTACCTCCTGTGAGGCAAGTAGAGTTTGGTATCGATCTGGTTCCGGGGGCCGCGCCTATTGCTAAGGTGCCTTATCGTCTTGCACCTCCAGATATGCAAGAGTTATCCTCGCAGCTCCAGGAGTTGCTGGGGAAGGGATTCATTCGGCCGAGCAGCTCGCCGTGGGGAGCACCTATTATGTTCGTCAAGAAGAAGGATGGTTCACACCGGATGTGTATTGATTACCGGGAGTTGAACAAGTTGACGGTCAAGAACCGTTACCCGTTACCGAGGATCGATGATTTATTCGATCAGTTGCAGGGAGCGTCTTGGTTTTCCAAGATTGATCTGAGGTCAGGGTACCATCAGGTGAGAGTACGGGATGGGGATGTCCAAAAGACAGCGTTTAGGACGCGTTATGGGCATTATGAGTTTGTGGTGATGCCTTTCGGGCTCACCAATGCCCCGGCTGTGTTCATGGATCTCATGAATAGGGTATGCAGACCGATGTTGGATCGGTCAGTGATTGTATTTATCGACGACATTCTGGTGTATTCTAGATCTAGAGAGCAGCATGAGGAGCATTTGAGGGAGGTCCTCGAGGTATTGAGGTCGGAGAAGCTTTATGCAAAGTTCTCCAAATGTGACTTCTGGCTGCGGGAGGTCCAATTTCTAGGACATGTTGTCAATCAGAAAGGGATATTGGTCGATCCGGCCAAGGTTGAGGCGGTGATGAGTTGGGAGGTGCCGAAGTCACCTTCTGAGATCAGGAGCTTCCTTGGGTTGGCAGGGTATTATCGGAGATTCATCAAGGATTTCTCCAAGATCGCAGTGCCACTCACCAGATTGACCCGGAAGGGTGTTGCATTCTCATGGGGGCCCGAGCAGCAGACCTCCTTTGAGACACTTCGCCAGAGGTTGTGCGAAGCCCCGGTATTAGCTCTCCCAGAAGGGATGGAAGATTTTGTGGTATATTGCGACGCATCGATTTCGGGACTGGGTGCAGTGTTGATGCAGAGGGGTCATGTGATAGCTTATGCGTCGAGGCAGCTGAAGCCTCATGAGGCGAGATACCCCACGCATGATTTAGAGTTGGGAGCAGTAGTGTTCGCTCTCAAGATTTGGCGTCACTACCTGTATGGGGTTCGATGTACGATCTATACGGACCATAAGAGCTTGAAGTATTTGATGGATCAGCCCAACCTAAATATGCGTCAGAGGAGGTGGCTGGATGTGGTCAAGGATTATGATTGTGAGATCCTGTACCACCCAGGTAAGGCTAATGTGGTAGCCGACGCGTTGAGCCGCAAGGCGGAGAGCACTCCATTGCGAGATGTATGCTTGAGACTGACTGTGATGACTCCTGTATTGGATGCTATTCGTGGGGCATAGGCCGAAGCGGTGCGACCAGAAATGCAGAAGAAAGAGCGGGTTGTGGGGTTAATTTCAGAGTTCGTTCAGGATGGTCGAGGGCTTATGACGTTTCAGGGCCGGATTTGGGTACCGTTCGTGGGCGGTACACGTATTACTTTGATGGAAGAGGCTCATAGATCGAAATTCTCGATCCATCCCGGTGCTACGAAGATGTATTTGGACTTGAGGAAAGAGTATTGGTGGCCCTGTATGAAGAGGGACGTCGCATGGTTCGTTGAGAGGTGCTTGACCTGTCGTAGGGTTAAGGTCGAGCACCAGAGACCGCATGGCAAGTTACAGCCATTGGAGATCCCCGAGTGGAAGTGGGAACAAATCACTATGGATTTCATCACCAAATTGCCGAGGACTGCCAGGGGAGTTGATGCAATTTGGGTGATTGTGGATAGGTTGACGAAGAGTGCACACTTCCTTGCCATCAGTGAGAGTTCTTCAGCGGAGAAGTTGGCGGAGATATATGTGAGAGAGGTGGTATCTCGGCATGGGGTGCCGATCTCGATTGTTTCAGACCGTGATGTGCGTTTCACTTCCAGGTTCTGGAAGAAATTTCATGAGGAGCTGGGTACCAAATTGCATTTTAGTACCGCATACCATCCCCAGACAGACGGTCAGAGCGAGCGGACGATTCAGACGCTGGAGGACATGCTTCGAGCGTGTGTGTTAGACTTCGGGGGTAGCTGGGATGCATATTTACCCTTAGCAGAGTTTTCCTACAACAACAGCCATCATTCGAGCATTGGTATGCCACCTTTTGAGCTGTTATATGGTAGGAGGTGTCGGACCCCCATTTGCTGGGGAGAGGTGGGACAGAGAGTGATGGGCAGCATGGAGATCGTGCTTCAGACGACAGAGCAGATTCAGCAAGTTAGACAGAGGTTATTGACCGCCCAGAGCCGGCAGAAGAGTTATGCAGACAGGCGCCGATCCGAGCTTGAATTTCAGGTCGGCGACTTCGTTCTCCTGAAGGTCTCCCCTTGGAAAGGAGTGATTCGATTCAGGAAGAGGGGCAAGTTGGGGCCCCGGTATATTGGGCCATTTCGTGTGATTGCAAGGATAGGCCGGGTAGCCTATCGGTTGGAGTTGCCAGCGGAGTTGGGACAGATCCACGACACCTTTCATGTGTCGCAATTGAGGAAGTGCATAGCCGATGAGTCGGCGGTGGTTCCATTAGAGGATATTCAGGTGGATGCGAGCCTGAATTATGCTGAGAGACCAGTGGCTATCAGGGATCGGAAGATCAAGGTTGTGAGGAACAAGGAGGTACCCCTGGTGTTGGTTCAATGGCAACACCGTAAGGGATCGGAAATGACTTGGGAGCCGGAACGTGAGATGCGGGAGCAGCATCCGGAACTATTTTCAGAATGAGACTTCGAGGGCGAAGTCTAATCCTAGCGGGGGAGAGTTGTAATAGCCCGGAATCTCAGGTATTATTAAATTATGTTTTTGGGGTGATTTAAGAGGGGACTCGGCGAGTTGGAGCCTAGACTCGCCGAGTAGGATCGTAAACTTGGTCGCGGGATCGCGACTGGACTCGACGAGTCCAGATATGGACTCGGCGAGTCGACGCTGTTTAGCGAAAACCCTAACCGTTCAGGTTTGGGTCGTATATAACGCATTATATGCCGTCATGGTTCGTCTTTTAGTCGATTGAGAATAACCCTAAGCGGCTGTGGGCATCTAGAGCAAGATTGAAGGGTATTAGGGCTTTGAAGAAATTGTTGTGCAAGGAGGAGAAGAGTTTTGGCTAAAGGAACAGCAAGGGATTCGAGTTCTACGGTTTGGGGACACAGAGAGTGCGTTATTCAGGTAATATTTCGGATTCTTTCTGTATTGTTGATGTGTGCATGGATTTAGGGTTTATGGAACCCATTTGGTGATTAGATGAATTAGTACATTGTTACCCAAACGACTATAACCCTGTATTAGGACCTTTAGAGGTCCAGAAGGTCCCATGCTTGTGTATTTCGGGACAAAACTTATCTCAGGAAGCAGTTTGATCGACTGCATGGCATGGACTCGCCGAGTCCGATGAACAGACTCGGCGAGTAGTTTGGAGATTGACTGGAACTCGTCGAGCTGTTCTTCAGACTCGGCGAGTGGAGTCGGGGTGGCCCCGCGATTCTTCCACGAGGATCTCGTCGAGCCAAGAGGGATACTCAACGAGTAGAAAAGGAACATCAGGGGAAGTTGGGGGAACACGTCTAGACTCGCCGAGTCGCCATGGCACTTGCCGAGTCCGGTCGAGTTGACCGTTGACCGTTGACCGTTAACCAGAGTTGACCTAAGTCTGACTTCTTAGGGATAGTCACACTTAGAAGATATAAGTGTTAATGAGGGATATGTGATGTTATAGGGGGGGTTGTAGCTCGTCGGATTGTGCACGAGTGATTTCAGGATTTGCTAGCTTTCAACATTCACGAGGTGAGTCTTCTCACTATACTGTACCCGGAGGGGTGTGACTGTGTGACCGGAAGGTCGGATATGATATGTGATATGTATGCTATATGTGGTAAGTTATTTGTTATATGTGTGCTATGTATGTCATGGGCCGGAAGGCGATTATATTATGGGCCGGAAGGCAATATGTTATGGGCCGGAAGGCGATATGTTGTGTGATGGACCGGAAGGTCGGCGTGGGTAGGACCGGAAGGTTTACCCAGCAGGGACGGAAGTCCCCTGAGACACATGGACCGGAAGGTCAGGGCCTGGAAAGGCGTATATGCGTAAGTTGTATATTGGGGAACTCACTAAGCATTTATGCTTACAGTTGTTGTGCAATGTATTTCAGGTACTAGCGAGGACCGTGGGAAGGCGCCGGCGTGATCGATACACACTGAAGAATGCTTTTATGATCTTGGGGTTTTGATTATTTGTATTTGACAGAATACTTAAACTATTTATGCCTTGTTTTGAATGGAAATAAATATATTTTTAAAATGAAAAATTTGTTTGAAAATTTGCGTTGTTACAGTCCAAGTGGGAGACTGTTGAATTAGTGTCTAAGTTTATAACTACTTTTGGTATGTACTTGACCCGGTTATAGCATGGTCCTTTTGGGTTGCCTTCACACTAGTGACTAGACAGGATGACTGTTGAGGAGAGAGGATGATTTATTGATATTAATAATAAATTGGGGTATAAATATGATTTGTTAATATATTATATGAATAATATATTAATTTGGAATCATATTATTAATTAGTATTTAATGAGAAATTAATTAGGAATTAATTCTAGGATTAAAAGAATTAATTAAAAGTGCAAGGGCTGTTTTGTAATTATTTGAAAGTTGAGACTTTGGGCCATTGGATCACCTTTATTAAGGATTGGCCGAAAATCCTAGAAGGATCTAGGATTTTTCATCCAAGGGCTTAAGGAAAGGAGTCCATGGGTTTGCTTAGGCCCTAAGTTAAAGGATTAAGGTTTCCCCCTTGAAACCCTAATTGACTTCAACTATAAATAGCACCCAAAGGCACTCAAAATCGGTACCCCTTGGAGAAACCCTTGTAGATCCTATTTTGTGAGATTGTTACCCTCTATCCTCTCTCTCATATTCATCCTCTCACTCAAGTGTGTTTGTGAGCCATTAGAGGTACTACACTTGTGGTACTTGCTTTCAAAAGCTAAGGAGATTCAAGAAACAAATTGTTATTACTACATAACAACAAAAGGTATGTATTCTATTATTTTATGTGAATTTCGAAAATTATAGAAGCATGGTAGGTTTCTTTTTGTGTTCATAAAGTTGTATATCTAATAGTGAAAACATAGATCCAATTAGGGTTGCATGCACACAGAGGATTGTTTGTATAAAACCCATCACCAATAACTTGGTGTTATAAAACATATTGCTGTGTAATTTGATGAGTAGGTACAAGCAAGCATTTGGGTCGAAGTGTAACCGTTCCTTTTACCCCATGTGGATAAAATTGATATCTGTAGGCCCCTTGATGATTTAGTGATGAAACCCCTAAGTGCTCGGCCAAGCGTGGACTGATTTGATTTGTTCAATTAGTCGGTCGTCATAAATCGGAAATCGGGAAACAACAGATGGATAGAGAGAATTATTATAATCCATGTATTAGTCCATATGATATCTAGAATGGAGGAATATATGATCTCTTATATAATGGGCGCTTCATAGACTAGGTCAGAGTTCGACATCGCCTTTTAAGAGCGACGATTGTGGAGTCGTACTTGCAATAATAGTTATTAGACTTATCGAAGTGTGAGACTGTTGGATTAGGTGTCTAAGCCCATAACTATAAATGGTATGTACTTGACCCGAGAGTAGCATGGTCCATTTGGGTTGCATTTCACCAGGACAATTTGATAGAATGGAATTTTGAGAAGAGTATATTTATGATTTGTTAATATATTATAATTTCTAATATATTAACATGAAATCATATTATTTAATTAGTATTGATCAAGAATTAGTTTGTAATTAATTTTGTGATCAAAAGAGACTAATTAAATGTAAGGGGATTGATTTGGTAAATCATTCATTCTTATGGTGTGGGCCAATGATCCATGATTCTCTAGGTTGGGCTAAACCAATGTTATAACCCATGGATGATCCATGGGGGTTTAAACCCATGGATCCTAAGTAATATATAAGGTCATACACACTAGGGTTTACATGGTGTAACCCTAATCTTGCCACACTATATAAGAAGCCCCTTAGCATTCAAAATGGCACACTAGTGATCCTTGGAGTTCCATGAGCCGATTTTGGTGCAAGAAATACTCTCTCAAAAGTCTCCTTTGTTCTAGGTGTGTTGTGATTCCATTTGAGGTGCAAAACTTGGGGCACTAAGTTCTTAAAGGCCAAATTTAAAAGGTTCTACAAGCTACAACTAAGAGGTAATTCTATAACTCTCTTTTATGTTGATTATGTCATTTCCATGCTAGTTGTAGGCTTAATACTTTAGAAACAATATTGCATGTATAATTAGAGAAAAAAATAGATCCAAATCATTTAGCGTTGTATGTACACCTTATGATGCTGTAGTATACTAAAACCCATCACATACGTCCCGATCTTGGTAATAGGAGAAGTTTGCCTATTGCCCATGATCTGGTTCAAGCTTCCATGCTCCACTTCCTCACTTTCTCTTATCCCCTGCAAATCAAGACAAATATGGAAACAACATCTTGTTTCAAGGGCCCAATAATGAGAAAGTTGTGTGTTATTGACTTGAATAGTGTAAATATATGAACTGGACGCCTTGATCTTTCCATCTTTCAAGTCCCGCAAGTATTTGGGGAAGCTTATTCTCCAATGACCCTTTATGCCACAATAAAAGCAAGTGGCTTCCTTTGGGTTACTAACAACAGTAACATCAAAGTTGGGTTTCGAATTGGACCCACTACCAGACTGTCCAACATTGTCATTCCCTAGGAAGTTGGATTGGGAAGGAGCCTTTCTCTATTTCCCTTTGCCAGATCCAATGGCCAGGATAGGAGCACTTGTAGCAAAAGGGACATGATTCTTTTTCATCACTAATTCAGTAGTCTACAACAAGTTGTGGAGTTCGGTCAATGTCTTCTCCGTATTGTTTAGATGATAAATCAGTATGAACTGATTGTAACTAGGAGTCAAAGAGTTAAGGCCCATATCAATGGCTCACTCTTGGTCAAACGACACATTGATTTTTTTTCCCAAACTTTCCATGTATCTCTACATTCTTTGAACATGAGCGCAAACATATTCTCCTTCATTCAACTTGCATGCCATGAGAGACTTGACCACTTCATAGCGTTCTTGCCTATCCTTCTTGTGGAACTTTCCATTAAGGTCGAGGCACAACTCATATGGCCAGTAATCCTCATAAAAATTTTAGAGTTCTGGCGTCATGGTAGCAACCATGATGCAAGCAACTTTTGTGGCATCATCAGAATGCTTGCTGAAAGCAACTATTTCTTCAGGAGTAGCCATGGATTCATCGATTTCAACAAGAGACTTTTTGAGAACGTATTCCTTTTTCTCATAGTGAAGCGTCATCTTTAGATTCCAATCCATATAGTTTGGACCAATTTGTTTCTCTTTTGACAAAATCAAGAGAAGAGTTGTAACACCCGATTGCTGGTACGTATTTAAATTCAAGAAATGTTGCAATTTACTCTGGGACTCGGCGAGTTGGAGGCCCAAAACGTCAAGTAGACTCAACTTTTAATCGGGGGTTTAAGTGACCTACTCGACGAGTCGGAAGACCGACTCGACGAGTAGGACTGTCTAGATGAAACCCTAATATTTGGGTTTGCACCCTATTTAAACACCTTATAACACCCCAACCCAGCCCCTAACATCCCTCCCAACCCAGAGAAAACCCTAACTCGAAACCCTAGCCATTATTTAGTGTTCTTGAGCTTTGCGATGCCATTTTTGTGTGATTGAAGTTTGAGAAGGAGAAGGAAGCTTGTAAGATTAAGAGGAAGCAAGAAGATCCAGAGTTTTGGACACATTTCCAGCTTATTTGAGGTATAAAGCAGAAACCCTGGCTACTAATTGCTTAGATCTTGATTTGGGGCTTTTTCTATATATATTTCTAAGTATTAGTGAAGTTATATTCGGGATTGGGTGTAGAAGTGGGTTTGTGCTTCAGATCTGGAACCATCGAGGGTTCCCATGGCATAAAGGTGCCAACTTTATGGCCATGGGAGACCCATGCATCTTGTAGACCTCCTTTTATGGCTTTTTGAGCCAAAGGACCCATGCATGTACATCAAGTTTGAAGCTTTACGTATAAAATGGACCCTAGGAGGCCAGATCTATGGTTTTGACGCGTTAAGACCCATTATAATCGACTGTATAGTTTTGGACATAGAGGGACTCGACGAGTTGTTCATGGGACTTGGCGAGTTAGGGTGTATTTTCCACCAAATCCTTTCTGTTTATGGACTAGTTGTTAAGATCGAAGGTTCCCCAGTTGTTTAGGTTCACTAGGGACCTAGAAATCATAGGACTTCGCGAGTGGATGAACAGACTCGACAAGTTCAAGGCAATGTCCCAGCCACAAGAAGACGGACTCGACGAGTTCAAAGGGAACTCCGCGAGTCATAGACTGGACATATTCTTATGGATGAAGATGAACTCGGCGAGTTCAAGGACGAACTCGACGAGTCGGTTGAAGATTCTCCGATGTGTTGTTGAAGGCGAACTCGTCGAGCTCTTGCTAGACTCGACGAGTGGGGACGAGATTATGGCATTTTGTGGATATGGAGACTTGACGAGTTGACGGGCCAACTCGGCGAGTCGAGTCAGCCAGATGTTGACTTTGAAAAAAAGTTGACTTTGACCACGGATTTGACTTTAACTTTGACTTGGATTGAGTGACCATTGTAAGGGTTACGAGTATGAGTTGATAACTTAGAAGAGATGCCGTGTAGGGATTGAGGAGTCGGGGAGAGTCAATTTCCACACTGAGGGCACTGCAAACACTACACGACTTTGAGGTGAGTTTTCTCCTAGTAGGAATGGGTCTATGGCCACAATTTCAGCCCACAAGTAAGAGTGTTGGATAGATGATTGTCTTTATGATAAGTATCTAGGGATGATATGAGATATGTTTATTTGTGCCTAATATGATTATTGTGCTTAATATATGTTAGCGGTAGTATGGGTGAACTAGTCCCCGGTTACCGGTTGAAAGATACCGAAGGGGAGGGTAGCTCCCAGTTACCGGTTGAGAGATACCGAAGGGGAGGTTAGTTCCCGGTTATCAGTTGAAAGATATCGAGGAGGAGCCCAACTCCTGGCTATGCCTAATACTTACAGGTTGAAAGATATCGAAGATTATGCATTATATGGTATGCGTATGATGGGGGAACTCACTAAGCTTTGTGCTTACGGTTTTCAGTTTTGGTTTCACGTACCTCTTCATCTAAGGGGAATGAGCCGGCGGGTTAGCAGTGCATCACACATTCACACATGATATTCCGCATTTGAGAAACCTGGGATTGTGCTCTGATATTACACTATTTGATCATAGGATCTCAAGACTTGTGATTTGTGACTTATGTTAAAATGATATCAATGTTGTTTTCAGTTAACTGCTTTTACAAGTAATATACTCTAAAAATATAAAAATTTGGGTCTCAATTTTGGGCTGTTACAAGTTGGTATCAGAGCCTTGGTTTGAGGGATTCGGGCACACCTCCGGGGGTGTCTGAACTCAAATCGAGGGCTTGAAGGATTTTTACAAGAAAAAAAAATAGTTTTCTAAAATTTATGATAAGGAGTTTTGAGAAAGAACAAGGTGTGTAATGCGTGCGATCGGCCGAGCTCAAGTAAGTTTTCCTCAAGATACCCATACATGCCATGTTATGTTATATGATATGATTATGAGAATTGCATGCTAGTTTAGGGATAAGGATCTAGGAATGATGCCTATATGCCTGTTGTATGAGTTTACTGAGCTATATGCTACGGATGGTTAGTCAGCAGTATGGTAGCCTAATTAGGTTATGCTTGGTATTGGTTACTCAATGCACAAATGTTGCTCGCTTTGTGTTAATAGGGGTTCCAGCTAGCTTTAACTAACCAGTGAGCGGATATGTAATAGTATCCGCAAGCTAGTTAGGAAAAGATGGTAGGGACTCCTTGTGTAGCTGATGGCAGAGAGTAAGTCGGAGAGTGCCCTAGGACAAGCCTAGGATGAGATTAGTTGGAAAGTAAAAAGGGACTTGGTGAAGTCAAGACAATTCTTGAGGAAAGTACGGATAGATGTGGAAGGTAGTATGGGCCCGTACTACTGGAAGCAAAGGATTCGTACTCGAATCAAGGAGGGCTGAGATAGAGCCAGGAAACTTGGAGAGTGTGTGAGACCTCTCGAGAGTATGTATAACTCTGACATCATTGTTTTTATTTTTGGTATGGTGATTACACGACATGGAGTGGGATATGGGTCAAGATCAGGGTCAGGCTCGGGTGCGGGATCCGAGTAGGTTGATGACAGACTACACGAGTTCATCGCATCTGAGATCACGAGAGGTGTCCTTTAGGCGACCCCGGTTATTTTCGGGTTGATCAAGGAGGATATTGTTGAGCTAATGGAGGACCGTCTCTGAACATTCAGGAGTGACTTGGCGTCTAACCAGTCGGGTACGCGCACACTGTCCTTCAAGGAATTTTGGGGGAGTGGTGTGCCAGACTTTCACGGGGTGAAGGACCCCATTGTGGCCAGGAGATGGATTATAGACATCGAGTCTGCACAGTTGACGAGCTTCTGCCCGGAGGGGTCGAAGGTCCGCTTTGCTGCGGGATGTTTGAGGGATCGAGCCAGAGATTGGTGGGAGTTAGTGGGTGATTCACTGGGGGGGGGGCAACCATTGAGGCTATGACTTGGTCGGATTTTGTGACCAGGTTCAGGGTTGAGTTTGTGTCAGCTGTGGAGCTTCAGCAGCTGGCCAGAGAGTTTTTTGATATGAGGCAGACTACTAAGACTGTGGCGGAGACCACTGCCAAGTTCTGGGAGAGGGCATTGTTGGTACCTCAGTACACAGGGGTGAGGAGATGCGGAAGACCCGCTATCATGATATGTTGAGGGCTGACATTTTAGAGCATGTCAGCTATTCTGCTTGCCCGACTCTGGATTCCATGATTACCAGTGCGAGGGAGAGGGAGATTGATTTAGAGAACCTTAGGAAGAGGAAAGCGGAGACAAGACAGGCTGCTAGGGTTTCAGGGAAGAAACCCAAAGGATTCGACACAAGGTTAAAGGGCCAGCAGGGTCGGGACCGCTGTGGGAAATGCGGTAAGTCACACGAGGTAGTTTGCCGCACTGGGCAGGATCAGGCTGCTATAAGTGCGGAAAGACCGGGCATTTTGGCAGGGAATGTACAGCTCCTACCCGCATTGTTCAGATGTCAGGCCTAATTTGCTTCCATTGCAATCAGAGGGGCCATAAAAAGGCTAACTGCCCCAGGTTGACAGCAGCAGCAGTAGCAGTGCCAGTGGTGGCGCCAACTCCAGCGACTACACGGGTTACGGATGGCCGGAGGTCAAGTCAGAGGATCCAGTGGTGACGAGTTGATCTTTCCAGTTGACAGCCGAGGAGGCACGCGCCGCACCCGATCATTTGTCTCTCTTGCACTTAGCAAGAGGTTTCCTGAGTCTTCAGGAATGTTAGACTGCCCTTTAGAGGCCGAGATTGCGGACGACCGGTAAGTGCGAGTGTCAGAGGTTTTCAGAGATTGCGTTCTGAAGTTGTATGAGGAGCGCTACTTGGTAGATTTCATTCCCAAACCATTGCAAGGGAACAAGTTCATCATAGGGATGGATTAGTTGAGCCCCAATGGGGTAGTGATCGACTGTGCACAACAGTTAGTTCGGATTAGGACCCCAGGTGGGGGTGAACTGGTGATTCAGGGCGAGAGGCCACAACATGAGCCAAATTTATGTTCAGCGGCGAGGGCTAGGCGCTACCTCCAGCAGGGTTGTGCGGGGTATGTCTGTTGAGCGTGTCAAACCCAACAAATAAAGGGTACAAATGACTCCTTAAACACTACTACTATGCACTAATACTGTAGTACAAGGTAAGTAGGGTCGATCCACAGAGACACGGGACAAGTGTTTATACCTTTTTGCGTAAGGTACAAAAATGGTCACAGAATGGGGGAAATTTATAAGCAATGATTTAAACTATAGAATAAAGAAATAAGTAAATGCTTGATTTAATGAAGTAGATTCAAGATTTGTAAGGACTCCAGCTCCATCCAACACAAATTAGCAATGTGATTCCAAGGATGAAATGATATTTGTTCAATTCTATCTAAATTGGTACATGGAAATGATAACAAGATCTAGCACCTCCCATTCACCACATTGACTAACCAAAATAAGCTCTTTGATTAATCCTAACCTTACCAATCTAATCTAAACAAGCTCTTAGAATTAGGTTGAAAGATTGCATTAAACTTTATGTGAATGTTCCCAACAACACTCAATACTCCTCATAAACCCGGGAGCATAAGAATGTGTTGTCACACCCCCAAACCAAGGATGGCGGAAACGTCCGGGGGTGGAGGACTTCATGTACAGTATCACAACAACGTGTATAATAGTGCTCAAAGTAAATACAACCATCATAAATATAATTGAAAAAGTTACACCAAAATATATGTTTACATGTTTCAAAATCAATTACATTATGATGACAAAAATAAATTGTTGACGGTTTAACGTCCCGTCCTCAAAGCGCTGAAGTTTTCCTGTTTCACTGATTTCCTGAGAATACAAGTAGTTTTGAAAGAGTGTCAACAATTAAGTTGGTGAGTTCATAAGAGTTTTGTTTGGAGTAGAAACCGTTTTCCTTTTAAAATCGATAGAGTTGATTTCCAGAAAATCCAATATTTTCTTAGTTAAGTGTAAACAGAATATTCCTATATGATGTATTAATGAACTCTAGATTGACCCGTAAATTTCCCCTATAATCGTCCAGCGTATATAAGTTATATAAGATTTAGGTTAGATAAAACGTTGAATATAATGGGTCTGCCCTAGGTCCACAACCAAACAAGGAACAGGAGATGAGGCAGGCCCACCAATTCTAAGCCAATCACGACTAGATTCTATATAACTCTATCATATACACTTAGAAATTATAGTTGAAAACTAACAATGCGAAAGTGAATGTGGACTTAAACCCAATAACCGGAACCAATCCTAGTGCAGTGCACGAAATAGTAATAGTGACTGTGAACATAAACTCTACATATCATAGTTCATCGGATAGTGATAGTGACTAGTGAACATGAACTATGCATACTATAGTTTACCAAAAGTGGTGGTGATGGTGAATATAACCTATACATATCATAGTTCATCGGATAGTGATAGTGACTAGTGACCATGAACTATGCATATTATAGCTTATCAAAAGTGGTGGTGATGGTGAATTCCTTTCTTGTAATTAAGTTCATAGGGCAGATGAAACATAAACTATACCTATTATAGTTTATCACTTTGTTTGTAATATATATATATATATATATATATATATATATATATATATATATATGCCATAACTATACCGATTATAACTAGCGTGTTCGTTTGTGGGGGTATAATGGCTTATCTATGCTTATTATAATTTATCATAATTATCCATAGTGCTAATAACTCTTTTGTATGTGTAAAACCTTTAATAATGTGTTTGTTATGTAAAATAACCCTAAACTATACCTATTATAGTTTATTAATTATTTGTGTGGGTAGTGAGCATAAGCCTTACTTGTCATAATTTACCAATGTTTATTATTTTAATGGATATAGCCTTGTAATATCATTTATATATTTACCATACTTGTGGAGATATAAATCCATTTGTTTTCTGATGTATGTCTATATAAGAATACAAAATTGTCATATATTGCAACAACACATAATCACATAATGATGTATACCTTGCTCAACATGTTACAAGGTGAAATGAAATTTATAGTGTTTTTCTATTAATAACATTTTCTGTAACTGTTATTGGAAAAATTGTAGAAAAATCATAAAATGTCCAAATCAAGTTCTGTAACTTCTGAGAGTTTGGAAAATGAGTCTAGTTTTTTCATAATTTTTATTATAATTTTTAATGACTTCTTACTTGTGTGAAAAAGTCCATAATCACAGACTGGTCCAGATTGATGTTTGAAATGATAGGCAGTTTTGTAAAAATCACCATAAATTGTAAAAAAATCGTATGGAGATGTGCAAGTATCATTTTAAAGCTAAGAAGTGGAACTACATGCACCTAAAACAGTTTTGAAAACTAAAATGTTTAAGATGTCCAAAACAGTCCGTGAATGGAGTTGAACTTTTCTGATGAAGGCTGTTAGAAAAGTTTAGTTATGTTCTTGGTGTTTTAACTTGTATTCCCCCCCTAAAAACTTGAGAAAACATGAAAATGTAGGGGTATGAACTCACCTTAAGTGATTTCAGTAGATAAGTGTTGAAGAAGAGAAGTGTTCAACCCAAGAACACTTGAAGAATCCCTTGAAGATTCGAAGCTCTAACACAAATATAATGGAGTTTGTGTAAGATATCCATGATTTGAGTGGAAATAATTGAGATAATCATAAAGAGAATGGATTATGCTTACCAAATGTGGAGGAAAAACTCAAGATCAGCCCTGGAAATCTCGAATTTCTAGAGAGAGAAAGTGAGAGAGAAAAGAGTTTGATCTTCTTGTGAAATGAGAGCAAATGAGAGAGGTGAGGAGAGAGGATGAAAATTCAGCTCTCAAAAACGTGGGAAAGAGTAATGATTGAGTGGAACGGACATTGATGTGACCTAGGTAAGGTGGGGAGGTGTGGCTGGTCATAGAGTGGGTGTGGGAGTGGTTGGTTGTGTCATAAGGTAAAGCAAAGTCAACACTCCACCTCTTTGTACTTTACCCACTTGCTTTTATTATTTAAATAAAGATTTTTATGAAAATATGATTAAATTGTGAATATTTAGGGTTTATTATGTTAAAATATGATTTTGGGTGAAAATCGCGCGTTAAAATAATTAAAAACGGGCCTTAAACGCAAAACTACGCGAAAACCGGGAGAAAATGAGTTCCCAGCGAGACCTCTCGGTCCTAGGCCGAGGTTCGGTCCCTAGGCCGAGGCTCGGTCCATGCTGATGCTGAGTCGGAAGCGAAAGGCGCGAGCCAGAAGCGAGAAGCGAAGGGCGAGGGTCCGTCCGAAGGTTCGGTTCGGTTCCTCTTCATCAGAAGGTTCGGTTCGGTTCCTCTTCATCAGAAGGTTCGGTTCGGTTTTTCTTCATCAGAGGGTTCGGTTCGGTTCTTCTTCATCAAAAGGTTCGGTTCGGTTCCTCTTCATCAGAAGGTTCGGTTCCTAAGAGGGGTTTCGGTTCCTAAGAGGACTTTCGGTTCCTAAGAGGGGTTTCGGTTCCTTAAGTCCGTTTTTCGCTTAGACTTCCGTTTTTTTGGGCTGTTTTCGCCAAATTCGAGGGTCGGGATGCCCCGAGTGATTATAGAAAGTTGGGAGAGATTTCGAGAGAGATTTGAGAGAGATTCCACATACTCAGAGAGATTTGGGAGAGATTTGACATACTTGGAGAGATTTCACATACAGAGAGATATTTGGGAGAGATTTCACATTCGTAGAGAGATTTGGGAGAGATTTGACGTACTTGGAGAGATTTCACATACAGAGAGATATTTGGGAGAGATTTCACTTTCTTAGAGAGATTTGGGAGAGATTTGACATACTTGGAGAGATTTGACATACTTGGAGAGATTTCACATTCGTAGAGAGATTTGGGAGAGATTTCACATTCTTAGAGAGATTTGGGAGAGATTTGACGTACTTGGAGAGATTTCTCATACAGAGAGATATTTGGGAGAGATTTCACTTTCTTAGAGAGATTTGGGAGAGATTTGACATACTTGGAGAGATTTCACATATAGAGAGATATTTGGGAGAGATTTCACATTCGTAGAGAGATTTGGGAGAGATTTCACATTCGTAGAGAGATTTGGGAGAGATTTGACATTCTTGGAGAGATTTCTCATACAAAGAGATATGTGGGAGAGATTTCACATTCTTAGAGAGATTTGGGAGAGATTTGACGTACTTGGAGAGATTTCACATACAAAGGGAGATTTGGGAGAGATTTCATTGGTGACCTTTTTGAGTGTCCGGCTTCGCAATGCAAGGTCCGTAAACCCCGCTAAGCCTTGTTTAAGGATCTTGCATACTCCCGATGAGTATGTAACATTGTTTTATCGGTTTGGCTCTCTACGTACCACCGTTTTAGGTTAAGGAGATCTAGATGTACGCACTTTTCGATTTATGATCTCTCATTAGAATAGAGAGTTGTTTAGAAATTACATAATGTAAACTCTAGTATCTACGGGCAAATTGAGTTGACCTGTTTGACTTGTTGACTCTAGTTGACTTTGACTTGACCGAATATTGACGGTTGTCACATGTGTGGATAAGATTTACATTAAATTCATTCAATATAAATCAGTTTAGTGCTTGTTACCTAGTCCAATTTACAAAACAATTACGGATTTTTCAATTAGATAACTTGAATGATCAATCCCTAATTTAAATGGCCAATAAGAATCACAATTAGAATCAAACATTCGATTGAAACAAAATCAAATTCACTAGATAGAAAATTGAAAGAAAACATCAAGTCATATGATTGAAATCACAACTAGAAGTCAAGACATAAAGTTGGAGAATCTAGGGTTCTAGCCACTCATGACTAGAACAAGATCACAAATCTAGAAAATGAAATTAAAGTTCTTACAAAATGAAATCAAATGTTCGCAAGTGTTAATCAACTTCAAAATCCTCAAGAAAATCGCCTTCTCTACTCCAAAAGTCGACCCCACAAAGTAAAAAGTCGGTTCCCCCCTTTAAGAAAGATGAAAAACGGCTTTAAAACCCACGTTTACGTTTACACGGCCCGCGTAAATTAACACTGTCATTTACACGGCCCGCGTAAACGCAAAAATATACTGCGCAGAAATCTACGTTTACACGGCCCGTGTAAACGCAAGGCTTGCATTTACACGGCCATGTAAATCTATGCAAAGCCAAAATCTTCAATTCTTTGATATCTTGCTCCTTGGTGCTCCGCAAGTCCCAAAATTTTGTCCGCAACTCTTATTTACGTCCTCCAACAAGATCCTGCCTCCAAAAGTCCCTAAAATATCACAAAAGTATGTGAATGAAGTTGCCTCATGAAAAATCCCGAAAAACATGCAAAATGCATGAGTTTAAGCCTATATGCAATGTACTTTTATGAAATAAAGCTACAAAATGGGTACATGAAATGCACCCAACAAATCTCCCCAAGCATAAACCTTTCTTGTCCTCAAGAAAGAACAAGAAAATTTAAATCGGAGAAAATAAAATAAAAGAGAAGAAAAGAAAATCAAAGTAAAAACTTTTTTGAAACTTGATGCAAGAAATCAAAACAAACATGAAAAAAATATATATCCAACCCAATTAACCCTGTTTTGTACCATAGTTGAGAATGTACCTATCGTGCCTTGAGTCAACTTGGATTTAGTCTCAAAATATTATATAACAATAGAAATAAGACCTTAGCCACTCCCTAATATAACTCAACAGAATCAAAGATCATCACACTTGCTCCCTCTCAATAACAACAAGTCAATTAATGGAACAAATTATGGTCTTACTCTCGTGAAATTGTATGTGACAAAACATGCTCAATCATCTCTGTTTCACAAATTATAACAATGAACGACACCAGCTATTTGTTGATCAACAACAATCTTTTTCTAAAAAAAAAAATCTTTTCTAAAAATTCCCTAATATTTACCCAAATTGGTTACAAGTTTCAAACCACTTACTCCAGTCAAAGTAATTAACATTCAATCCTAATGTCATAAGTTCAAATCCAAGTCCAAGGGAATCTTTTGGCAGCCAAATATTTTTCCTAAACATATTATACAATTAACTATAAACACAAATATGTACAAACTTCCTAATTACATTTTCCTACAAATAAAGCTAATGGCTTTCTTTGAATCTGTGTAACGGGTTTTCAACCAACACATCCAAATCAAATGACCTTAGTGTGTTAGATTTAAAAAGACCCCTCGGGTTTACTTGCCTGAATCTCAAAGGCCACAAATTAGCTTTATTTGTTATTATTAAGTTCATGACTTTCTATGGAACCCGTGTAGCGAACTTTCAACCCAATCAGTCCCAAACAATTTAGCTTTAGGCGATTAGGTGTAGAACACCCCTCAGAGTTTACTTGTTCGAGTCCCAAAGGTCACAGATTAACTTAATAAATATAAATATTTGTTTTATTATTTTTTAATTTTTTATATTATTTATTTATTTATTTATATCTAACTAAGATAACACATCACACTCTTATTAATTTATTTATTTGGCTTATTTCTTTATATTTTTGTCCTTGACTTTTCTATTGTGGGACATCTCACGGTCTATTACCGTGAGAGATTTCTAGACATTTTTCGGGGGACTGAAGTCAACATGCAAAGACTCGTAGGTATAGTTGGAAACTATGTCCCTAAGCAGGGTATATAAAAGAGAATGAGTAGAAAGGACTTTTTAGAGCGCTGGAAGGCTCGGGACACTGAAATTTTGTATTCTTTTTATGAATTTTTGAATTTGGCATTTTGAGTTCATTTGAGCATCTACTGCTCATAAGACCAATCATACGTCCCAAAGAATTGACTCATACCTGCCGTTATGCTCCAATGTTGACAATCTTCTCACTTTCTGTTTTGCACGAGTAGCTTCGGGAGGTGTGTTCGTGTGTGATTAACTTGCTTTTAGATTTTTCAATAAAAAAAGCAAGCCAATTTCAAGGCACATGACTCATTTACCAGCTCAACTGTTTTGAAAAGATTCGGTTGCTTGAGATTGGATCGTTTTTTTTATTATGCAATGAATGCAATGTATAAATTTAGATGAAAACGATATGAAAAGAAAATAATAAAAATTAGAATAGAAAGAAAATCTTTTTGGTTTTTGAAAAATTTTCCATGCACAAAAAAAATGAAAAAGAAAATGAAATGAAAATTAATGCAATATGTACAAAACTACATGCAACGGGATTTATGCATGGATGGATGCCCCTCCCCAAGCTTAAAATATAGCATCGTCGTCGATGCTTTGAGAGAGGCATAGTCGGCCTATTGAGAGTCGGATGGTGGAGGATGGTAGCTGGGTTGGGAATGGGTCTAAAACAGTCACAAATGCACACCAATTGAATTTTAAGTAAAATATGAACGATTAAAGATATGGAAAGAATTTACCGAATCGTTCTTGGAGCCTCGCAATTATGGTGTAAACCTCCTCTTCATCCTCCCCAAGCTATCCGTGAAATATTTTTTGGAGCCGGAGATTCATTTTCTAGGCATAAAAATAAGTTAAAACCATTTGGGACATAAAAAAATTGAAATTTACCAAAGACTAAATAGTTTTAAAAGAAAGGACAAAAATAACCCCGGGTTGCCTCCCAGTTAGCTGCCCTTGTTTTAAGTCGTTGGCTCGACTTGGGCCCTAAATGTGCTTTGTTCTAAGTAGGTGGGCCTTTACAACACATTAACCTTCTCGCCACTTCCTTCAATTGAAAACTTATCTTCTACCTAACTTTTTTTTTGTTTTGAAAGCACCTGCTCACAAAATGCTTGGCATAAACAATTAGTAACACCGTGTCCCCGGCAACGGCGCCAATTTGTTTGGTTGTCAAACCAACAAATAATGGGATAAAATAATATTAATAAAGCTCAAATCACTGCTATTTCTAATACTAAAGATAGTATAGAGTAAGCAGGGTCGGTCCACAGGAATACAGGACTTCTTATCTTGCCATATTTTCACACGTAATACAAATAATATTAAAATGGGGGATTGTGTTTGAACTTGAATTAAACTTCATAAATAAGAAAGTTTGATAACAAAACGCAGTAAAAGTACATTTCCGATTCTGACTCTTATACATGTATTATGTTGAAAGATGTAATATGATTATAACTCATGTTCAATCTAGGTTGGTAAGTTTGATATTAATAAACTCTAATATCCAAATTTGCAAAAGTATTTTATTCAAAACAAGTTCTTCAAATAAAACTTCATTTAATTGATTCAATTCAAATAAGTTCTTGGATCAAATCATTAAATGACATTAAGTTCTTGCACTAATTACCAACAATGTTTAACATTCCTCTTAAGCTTGGGAATATAAACATTTAATCTTTGATTGCACTAATTTTGATCTAATTACAACCAAGTAAGTGTATGTTACTAACATCAAATCATGAAACATATACGAATTTCATAATTTGATTAACTAGATTGACTAGAACCCTAATTCATTGATCAAGTGAAAAAGAGAACCAACCAAACACATGATTAAGATCAAATCAAAGATTACTAGATGTTAAACACAAATCAAATTCAAGTTACAACCTAACAACACATACTTAAGAATTCAGATTTGGAAATGATAATGAAATCAACCACACATGTCTAGGTAGAAGTACAAATCAAACAAGTTTAAACTTAAAATTGACTTACAAAAAGGAAATTAAAGTGTTTCCAAGTGTTAATCAACTTCAAAATCCTCAAGAAAATCGCCTTCTCTACTCAAAAAGTCGACCCCCCAAAGTAAAAAGTCGGTTCCCCCCTTTAAGAAAGATGAAAAACTGCTTTAAAACTCACGTTTACGTTTACACGGTCCGCGTAAATTAACACTGTCATTTACACGGCCCGCATAAACGCAAAAATATACTGCGTAGAAATCTACGTTTACACGGACCGTGTAAACGCAAGGCTTGCATTTACACGGCCGTGTAAATCTATGTAAAGCCAAAATCTTCATTTCTTTGATATCTTGCTCCTTGGTGCTCCGCAAGTCCCAAAATTTTGTCCGCAACTCTTATTTACCTCCTCCAACAAGATCCTACCTCCAAAAGTCCCTAAAATATCACAAAAGTATGTTAATGAAGTTGCCTCATGAAAAATCCTGAAAAACATGCAAAATGCATGAGTTTAAGCCTATATGCAATGTACTTTTATGAAATAAAGCTACAAAATGGGTACATGAAATGCACCCAACAATGTCGCCTATGTTTTGGATACCCGAGAGGCGGTTCATGCAACGGTGAGTGATGTGACATTGGTAAGAGAGTACGCAGATGTATTTCCAGAGGAGCTGCCTGGGATACTTCCGGAGAGGCAGGTGGCGTTCAAGATCGACCTGGTCCCTGGTGTGGCTCCGATAGACAAGGCACCATATCGGTTGGCTCCTCCTGAGATGCAGGAGTTTTCTACTCAGCTGCAAGAGCTATTAGACAAGGGATTCATAAGACCGAGCAATACGCCTTGGGGAGCCCCCGATACTATTCGTGAAAAAGAACGACGGGTCGCATCGGATGTGTATAGACTACCGAGAGCTGAATAAGGTAACAATGAAGAGTTGTTACCCACTCCCGAGGATTGACTACCTCTTTGACCAGCTTCAGGGAGCATCTTGGTTTTCCAAGATCGATCTTTGTTTGGGTTACCATCAGGTGAGGGTCCGAGAGGAGGATGTGCAGAAGACTGCGTTTCGGACGCGATATGGTCATTATGAGTTTGTGGTAATGCCTTTTGGGCTCACCAATGCTCCTATCGCATTCATGGATCTCATGAACCGCATGTGTAGACTAATGTTGGATCGGTTTGTGATAGTTTTCATTGATGACATCTTGGTCTATTCCAAGACTCGGGAGCAATATGAGGAACACTTGCGGGAGGTATTGGATACTCTTAAGAGGGAGACCTTGTATACTAAGTTCTCGAAGTGTGAATTCTGGTTGCGCGAGGTGCAGTTTCTTAGGAACCTTGTCAATCAGGACGGGATTTTAGTCGATCCGGCCAAAGTGGAGGCTGTGATGAGGTGGGAGGTCCCAAAGTCTCCATCCGAGATTCGGAGCTTCCTGGGATTGGCAAGTTATTATTCTCAATTCATTCAGGACTTCTCTAAGATAGTCGTTCCCTTGACCCGATTGACAAGGAAAGTCGTGGTCTTTCGCTGGGGGTCAGAGCAGCAGGCTGCATTCGAGACTCTGAGACAGAGATTGTGCAAGGCGCCAATCTTAGCCCTGCCAGAGGGCATAGATGGTTTTGTGGTATATTGCGATGCGTCCATCTCGGGTTTGGGAACGGTATTGATGCAGATGGGGCATGTTATCGCCTACGCTTCGAGGCAACTGAAGCCTCATGAGGCGAACTATCCGACGCATGACTTGGAGTTAGGGGCAGTTGTTTTCGCCCTCAATATTTGGCATCATTACCTCTATGGATCCGTTGTACTATTTACACGGACCATAAGAGTTTGAGGTACCTTATGGATCAGCCAAATCTGAACATGAGGTAGTGTCGGTGGCTTGATGTGGTGAAGGATTACGATTGTGAGATCCTTTACCACCCGGGAAAGGCCAATGTCGTGGCCTATGCACTTAACCGCAAGGCAGCGCCGATCAGAGACATTTGCTTGAGCATGACCGTGGTTACTCTACTGTTGCAGCGGATTCGAGAGGCCGAGCAGGAGGCTATGAAGGAGGAACATCATAAGAGTAAGTGTATTGTGGGCCAGGTTTCCTCCTTTGATTATGACAACCATGGATTGTTGACTCTACACCGTAGAGTGTGGGTCCCATATCATGGAGGTGTGCGCCAGGTACTAATGGAGGAGGCGCATAAATCCATATTTTCTATCCATCCTGAGGCGACGAAGATGTACATGGATCTTCATCTTGACTATTGGTGGCCCTGCATGAAGAGGGATGTAGCATGGTTCGTTGAGAGATACCTGACTTGCGAGAAGGTCAAGGATGAGCACCAGAGGCCTCATATCAAGACCCAGCCGTTGGATATTCCACTATGGAAATGGGAAAACATTACTATGGATTTCATCACAAAGCTTCCCAGGACTGCACGAGGAGTGGATTCAATTTGGGTCATCGTGGATCATTTGACCAAGAGTGCCCATTTCATACCGATCCAGGAGAGTATCTCGGCCGAGAAGTTTGCCGATATCTACATCCGAGAGGTACTAGCTCGGCACGGAGTGCCAGTTTTCGGTGATTTCGGACCGAGACGTGCGGTTTACTTCCAGATTATGGAAGAAGTTTCACTACGAGTTGGGTACTCGTCTACACTTCAGCACTACTTTTCACCCACAGACAAATGGTCAGAGTGAGCGGACCACCCAGACTCTGGAGGATATGCTGCGGGCATGTGTTTTATACTTTGGAGGTAGTTGGGATACTTACCTCCCTTTGGCTGAGTTATCCTATAATAACAACTATCATGCGAGTTTTGGCCATCCTCCCTTTGAGATGTTGTATGGGAGGAAGTACATGACCCCGATATGTTGGGGTGAGGTTGGCTAGAGGGTCATGGGGAGTACCGAAGTGGTACTCAAGACTACGGAGATGATCCAACAGGTGCGGAGCAGGCTTCATACTACTCAGAGTCGGCAGAAAAGTTATGCCGACAAGCGTCGTTTAGACCTGGAATTCCAGATCAGGGATATGGTGCTTCTGAAGGTGTCACCTTGGAAAGGTGTCATCCGGTTTAGGAAGCGGGACAAGTTGGGCCCCATATATATTGGACCTTTCTAGGTTGCAGCCCGGGTGGGCAAGGTGGCATATAGGAATCATTCTAGATAACCTAAGTGGCTTCCCAAAATCGTCCCCCTCCTGGGAAGGTGTTGGAACCTCTCTTGTTCAACTATTGAACAATTATAGCTTAGCCCTTACACTTTTAATTAATTCTAATTAAACCGAAATTAATTCCAATTAATTTTTTATTAATTCTTAGTTAACTATTACTAATTCAAATTAATATATTAAACATAAAATGTATTAATAATTCATTTATTTCAATTTCTAATTAATTTATTAATCATGTAAAATTTAATAAATCAACCTTTCTCTCCAAAAGTCATTATATTTAGTTACTAGTTACAAGGGCAACCCAAAAGAGGAGTTTGTTGTTAGATCAAGGATATATCAATTTAGTTATTGGCTTAGACACCTTAATCGAATAGTCTCCCTCTTAGATAAGTCTGTAACTACAATTACAAGTATAGAACTTGAACTAGATTGCAAAGAGTGTTTTCCAAAGCCACTGATGAAATCTAATTCTAATTAGTCATTGGCTCTAACATAAGTTATCAACAATTCATTCATTCTTCATAATATCGTATGGACACGATACATAGATCAGAATCAATCTCATTGTCCAAGATTCTATTTCCCGATTTACCAATTTGTAAATACTTTATTAGACTTCAAATTGAACACATCAATTAGTCCTGATTGGACCCAACATATAATGTCAACATCAAATCATCGAGGGCTCAAATGATATCGCTTTCCTATTAGGGTAAAAGGTATGAATAAACTTTGACTACACAGTTGTAACCTTTACTTACCAAGTCATATATGATGCTACATTTTATAACATCAAGTTAATGATGCGTTTACGCAACACCAATATACAACCGATTTGTAAATTACAAATTATGTGTCTCCGTTTAAAGAATAGTAGATATTATCGTCTTAGAATTACTCATGACTAGATCCATGAAGTAATCTCTAAGCGTGTGTTCATCAAACACTTAGAATCTCTATTTTCAAAGTACTCATGAATATTTAGCAATTCCAATTACAATGTTAACCTCAATCGACAATTTACATTCAATTCATGACAATCTTAATTCACTATTTACTTCCAAAAGTATGAACAACTATGAAAGTTTGAATAATTCAAATTACTCAAGAATTAAAACATGCAAATGAAACACAAGAATAAATAACTAAAAAAGGTAGTAGAATACTCATAAATAATTCTCTATTATTCATTCACCAAAGTTAACTACATTTATTTTGTTACAAGTTTCAAAATATCACCTAACTACTAAACTAACATTGTCTCTTAAGCTTATGCTCCTAGCATGTTGGTAGTGTTTGACTCTAGTCAGAGCTATTGTGAAAGAATCAGCAACATTATCCTCTGATGATACTCTCTTCACCAGAAGGTGTCCGTCTTCAACCCAATGTCGAATGTAATAGTACTTCTTGTCGATATGATTGGATCTACCATGATCCTTTGGCTCTTTTGTCAAAGAAACTGTGTCTTCATTATCACATACCAATTTTATTGGTTCTTGAGTAGTTGGAACGACTCCAAGATCTTCGATAAAGTTCTTCAGCCAAGCCGATTCCTTCGATGCTTCACTCGTTGCAATGTACTCTGATTCACAAGTGGAATCAGCCACTGTGTCTTGTTTGGAACTCTTCCAAGTAATCAATCCCCCCATTTAATATGAATACCCAGCCAGACTATGAAAATTGTCTCGGTCTGTTTGAAAGTTGGCGTCACTTTAATCACTCATTCTTATCATATCATTGCCTCCATGAACTAGAAATGTCTTTTTTCTTCTTCGCATATACTTAAGAATATTCTACACGACAATCCAATGGGCTTTGCCAGGATTTCCTTGAAATCAACTAAACGTCATTACATACATGATCGATCCTACAACCAAAACATATGTGACTCGACTCATGTCATCTATCTCTTCATCAGTACTGGGACATTGAGCTTACTCAACTTAACAGTACTATGAATAAGCAATTCTCCTTTCGTAAAATCGTCCATACTTAAACGCTTCAGCATTTTATCCAAATCTGTACTCTAGCTAAGTCCAATAAGACAGTTCTTTCTATCCCGATGAATTCTTATCCCAAAAATATAAGTCGCTTTCCATAAATCCTTCATAGCGAAACACTTTCTGAATGTTCGCTTGATCGGATACTAACAAGTATAAACACGAAGAATAGATGGTATAAAGGAACAGAAAAACAAGAGAACAATAATGATCACAAAGATGGTTTTTCACTAAGAAAAATGTTGTCACAAAGAGAACGGGTGCAGTTAAATATTGGACATAAACGTCAAATCCATTTACTTGGTCGTGACGCGTTCGCACAGGACACGCATCCATGGAACATAATTCAAACTTGAGGAAATAATCATGTGTGACGACCATTCATGTAACGTTATTTAAATGAGTTTTTCTTTTCTTTTTCATTTTTTTCATTTATTATTTATTTATTATTATTTTTAATATTAGTTTTTTTATAATAAAAACTCGTTTTTTTAGTTTTTATAACTTTTTTCATTTTATTTTTATTTTATTTTTCGTTTCTTTGTTTATTTTTTGTTTTTTTATTTTTCAAAAAAGTGTTAAAAAAACCTTTTTAGATTAATATATACTCAGTTTTCAGATTTTTTTTTTTTTTTTTTTTTTGCGTTTTTAATACTTTTTTTTGCTTTTTTAACATTTTACTATGCCATTGATGTTTTTTGTGTTTTTTTTGTGTGTGTTTGTTTTTTTTTGTAAATATTGGTTCGAGTTTTTGATTCTTACTAATTATAAAAGGTTCGAATCGTAACGATATTATGCATAATACTATTTTTGATAATATTATTTTTGGATCATGAAAATTTGAATGATATCATTTTGGATCATAAAATTTTGTATCATAAAATTATGGATCATATCATTTTGAATCATATTAATTTGGATTATATCATTTATAAATCATATGATTTTGGATCATAATATATTGAATTAAATAAAGTTTTTTTTTTAAATATAACATTTGGATTAATATATTTTTTGAATCATTTAATTGTGAATCATAAAAGATATAATAATTAAGAATCATAAAATATTTGAATCAAAATAGTTTTACATCATAAAAAGATCATAAACATATTGAATTATATTTTTTTTATGAATAATAAATACTTTAAATCATCTCCATTTGGATCATATTAAGTTTAACAATTTTTTTAAAAACTTTTAATCTTTTAAATTCAAAGTTGGTATCTAAAATACCTCATTTTTTAAAAACTCTTTTTACAAAATCGATAGTATAATAAGCATAAATATTCCTTAAATTTTTATTATTTTTGGGGAAATTTTTTTCTAGGTTTTTGTATAAATATTAAAAATTAAAATATATTTCTTTTTCAAATTTTTATGATTGTGTTTATTTTTTATAGAGAATTAAATTTCAAAAACTTTAATTCTATTTAAAAAAATCACAATAAAAAAAGTTATTGCTAAAAAACAAAACGAGTGAAATAAAATAAATGCTTCAACCAGTAAGATGACGACATGTCGCAGAGGGAAGGAAATCGGCGCGTGTGATGCATGTATGCAAGTGTAATCCGCGAGTGTATTTTGTAAACAGAGTTCAGATTTTTACATCTTGACGACTTTAACCCTTCATATTTAGACCTTTGCTGGAAATATAAAGCATTATTGATAGTAATAGTATTACGAAACTGGTAGTGTCGGATTTTAATAAAATCGTGAAATATTAGATTTATTTCAACCATCATAAAGTGACTAAGATTTGTCCTTACGATTTCCTACCGTTTTTTGCGTTCATATACATATATATGGGCTTAGGGTTCCTACCGTTTTTTGTGTTCATATACATATATATGAGCTTAGGAATATGTGGCTATCATGTACCTAAGCTTATATATAGAATCCTTCAAATAATGTAGTTTTGATCCATTTATATACAAACTAATCATGATATCTCTTTTACTATTCTTTCTTAATGACATGACTTACTAAATCGATCAAATTTATGTTCTTTTTCTTCAATGTGTCTAAGAACTTAAAGCATTAAAAGTCATGACCATTTAATCAACCCTACTAAATTTTAAATGAAACTAATAGAATAGAAGATAAAAGAAGAACATGCCATAACTCAATCAAGTTTTTCACAAAATCATTGGGTATAGTTTTCAATTGAAAAACAAAACGCTTTATTTATATTCATTAAAAAATATTGGTTTTTTTATTTTCTTTATAAACTTTAATAATTATTTGTAATAAAAATATATATAATTGATATTTTCCATTCCTTAATTGAAAATAATTTAATTGTATTCTATTAAAACAAAACTAAGTGAAAATGAAATTGGATTTGTTTTGTTTAAAACTACGTTATTTAAAAGGTTCTATATCTAAGCTTAAGTACACACACACACACATATATATATATATATATATATATATATATATATATATATATATATATATATATATATATATATATATTAAATTCAATAGAGAACCATTATAAATGGTTCTCCAATGAACCAAATATTTTTTTAAGTTTTAAAACTTATTCTTTATCGAAAGAAAACTAAAAATATATATCTTCTTAAATTCACATTGTGAATGTTAAAAAATAAGTTATATATTTTTCGGATTCACCGTGTGAATTTATATTCATATTATGAATTACATAGATTCATATTGTGAATTTAACGTAAAAAAACAATTTTTTTTATCGAATTTGATATAATTGAAAAAATGATAAAAAGTTATGAATTTCTGTATTTTAAAATTTTTTATTAATAAAAAATATGTTATAAAATTTGAAAGCTAATAATTGTTTTCTATTTTACCTAATCATGGCTTCTTGTTGTTTTTTTTTTAAATATACATACATACACACACGAATATATATATATATATATATATATATATATATATATATATATATATATATATATATATATATATATTTCTTAGTGTATGTATGTATATTAAAAAAAATAAGAGAAACAAGATGCCATTTTGAAATATCATGTCAACCTTCTTATAATCAACCCACTAATAAATTGATGTCATTTCTCTTAAATTTTTTCCAAACTTAGATAAGCATCATGATATTTGTACTACTTTTTGATTATCACACACCAAATACCTTTTGCTGGGATTAATATATAAATATTACAAAATTGAAAAATATGTAGGTTCATAGTATTAGTTCGTCATGTCGATTTTCGTCCTTAATATTCGTTGTTTCAACATAACCCGAAAAGGAACAAATAATGACAAGATATGTTTATTCTATCTATATCTAATATTGTTGGAGTCAACACCATAAGACTAAAACATGTACTAAAATTTGATCACTATACACAAAAAATATGTAAATGTTAAAAGTTGATACTTGACTTTGAATTTAATTAAAAGGTGATTAGAGAAAGCAACCTTACCCCACCGGACTTTACAATACCTTAATTACCATATATCATTAAAACAGAATTAGGTCGCGTAATTACCATGTAATCTCCTTTTCCATTAATTAAAACATAACATCTCGATCAACTGTTATACATTTTTTTAAAGTTGCTTGATAGATACCTAATTGAGCGAAATAAGAAATTATAATGTTAATTTTGGTTTTGGTGGACTTATTTTTTGATGCTTTGATCAAAATAAATACTTACTTTTTGAAGGACGGGAATTTTGTAATAAAACCTGCAAAAGAATTATATATATATATATATATATATATATATATATATATATATATATATATATATATATATATATATATATATATATATATATATATATATATATATAGGAATGAGTTCTATGGAAAACAAATAACTAGGGCAACATCTACCGGAACCAATAATCAAATGACACGTGTCCATTTCTTTCTTCACAAGTAATGTATTGTGGAAGTGATGTGTTGTCATGTTTTCATTGGTTCAAATATGTGTTGCCCTAATCATTCATTTTCCATATAACTCTTCCCTATATATATAAAGGTTATAAAAATCGCTCGACTTTAGCTAGTCGGTGGACTGAGGTTAAGGGATTAATCGGCTAGGCGGAGATTAATCGGGGGATTAATCGGAGACTATTAATTGTTAATTTGTTAGATTTTAAAAAATTAAATAAGACTAATATCATATAAGAGTTCATAGTACCACTAATATCATAACAAAATAGGTTAATATGATAAATATAACACTAATCATACCTTAAATAGTTTCGATTGAGATATAACTTCTTCAAAGTGTTAAAATTTTATCGGGTTCTACTGTTTCAATTTTTTGTATGCATGGATTAATCGCTAGGTGCTCTCTAATTGGCCGAGTAGCGCTTAGGGATTAATCGGAGATTAATCGGGACCTAATCAGGATTTTTACAACGTTGATATATATATATATATATATATATATATATATATATATATATATCAGTTCAATAGAGAACCATTATTAATAAAGAAACCAAGTAACTAATCCAAAGCACCGAAATTTAAAACGATCAACGGCAAAAAAAAAGGGTTGTAGATAGGCCTGGCAATGGAGCGGGTTTTGACCCTGATCCGATCCAAACCCTTAACAATTATACGGGTTTGGAGCATAGTTTTTGATCCGTTTACCCATTAACGACCCTTACCCGCTAACCCTTTTATTAAAAGGGTCGGGAATGGATCATCACCGATCCGCTCCGTTTATAACCCGCCCCATATAAATTTTAGAATTATACATTTATAATTTATATTTCATAAAGTTTACATTAAATTCCAGAAAGTCCAAAGAGAAAAGGCCAAAGACTAAACTGTTTTTACATAGGACTCGAGGACTCAACTTCTAGACTTCCAGGACTCAACTTCTAGACTTCCAGTCTTCTCCCAAGAGCCATGATTTCATTTCATTTATATATCATCATGTAATTACTAATTTCATTTATAAATCAATAAGGTTATTTATCAACCGGAAGAAAGTTTGTAATTCCTATTCCCTATCAATGCAATCGACGGTCAAAAACCAATCAGAAGTAACTAAAATAATGATTTTAATTCCAATAGAAAGTCCTCGAGTACATAATGTGTTTTCGAAATCAACACTTAGTTTTACTTAATAAATGTGATTTTATGATTTAAGTAAAATGTGTTTGATTATTTAAAAAACCTACGGGTTACGAGGTAGGTTTGGATATCTGCTGATTCGGTGGATAAGGGTATGGGTTTGATTATTCAAAACCCTACGGGTTACGGAGCGGGTTTGGATCGGATTTTAAAATTTGTTAAAAGGGTTTGGATCAAGGTCGATTCGCTCCAAACCCGCCCCATTGCCAGGTCTAGTTGTAGACTTTTACAATGGACGCACATGCACCGAATTATAACAAAACTCACTTCTTCTTTTTTAGTTTAATTGTTTTTAGGTCATGTTTTCTATTTAAAAAAAACTGAATACACCATTGTTTGTGATTTTTTGTTATCTTTCCATAAAAAACCATATTGATATATAAAAGATATATTTTTAAAAAAAAAAACTCACTTCATTTTCTTTGTCTGTTGAAAAGTAGTTCTATTTTTTATAGAAAAAAATTAATAAATATATCAAAATTCATACTTTTTGGTACTATTTAAACATAGATTCATACTGATGTTAAAAAAATCGATATTTCAGTTCAGATTCACATTATAAACCTGTTCAGATTCACATTGTGAACCTGTTCAGATTCATATTGTGAACCTTCTCAGATTCACAGGGTGTATAATAGTAAGTCGGATTCACAATATGAATCTGAACTGATCGAGCCTTTTCATATTGTGCATGTTAAAAATTGAAATGTTTATAGTTTAGATTTACAGTGTGAATCTACATTGATCGAGGTTTTTTTTTAGTCGGTGTTGATGTTTATTAATAGAGTACAATTTTTTTTTTATATAATTAGTTTTTTTATAAAAATAAACTTAAATATTGAAAAAACTAAAAAATTGAAGTGAGTTTTTTTTCGAAAAAAAATCGTTTGTTATATATCAACATGGATCTTTATGGAAAGAGAACGAAAAATCGAGAACAACGGAATATTCGGTTTTTTTTCGATAAAAAATGTGGCTTAAAAAAATTTTAAACGAAAAAAAAAGAAATGGGTTTTTTTGAACCAGGTAGATTTTTTGGTATAATCTGATGTGTGTGCGTCCAATATACAAGTGGACATCTATTTCCTTGGCCATTGATCATTATGATTTCCAACGCTCACGATTGGTTCATTGGTTCCTTGTTAATTATGGTTCTCTATTGAACTCTGCCATATATACATATATATATATATATATATATATATATATATATATATATATATATATATATTGAAAGATCTAGTATGCACAAGAGTCATTCTAGAATGATATTACTAATAATACATGATTCTATAAGGTCACACCATATAGCAAGTTACCGTCAATTGATTATTTATTAGTATAATTTTATTATTAATAAATATATCAACACCTGTATTTATTTGGGAAATTATTATTTCATGGAAATAATATTTTACTAATTGAGAATTTATTATCTGTAGAAAGAATATTTATTGGAGAAATAACAACTTATGAAATATATTATAAAGTATGATTATTTATAAGTTATATTTATATCTTAATAAACTAGTTCAATTTACATTAAAGATAGTTTTATATAAAATAAGATATTTATATATTCTTATTTATATCTAAATAAGCTAGTTACAATTTAGATAAAAGATAGTTTTATATAAAATAAGATATTTTTATATTACTATATATATATATATATATATATATATATATATATATATGTTGGGAATTCTTCATAAAAATGATTGATTTTTATAAAGATAACATGTATGTGTATATAAACTAGCCATGAGACAACTTTTATCTTCTTTTGGACATGTTTTTCTCAAAATTAAGGGAGGAGACCAAGCATGATCTTCTTTTGCCATGCTTATGACAAAGTTGTCTCTCTTTTACTTTATGGTCTTCTTTCATTTTTTGGACATTATATAAGAGAGAGCATGGAAGGGATTTTGGAGACACTTCCTGGAAGTATTCTTCTTCCTCTTCTTAGAGCCAAATCCAAAAGCTCCATGCTCTCTAGAGGATTGCCAAGTTTTCAAGATTTGAAGGTTCTTCTTCTTCTTCTTCATTCTCTTGCATTTTGCTGCCAGACAAAGCCTCTTTGTTGCTTCGGCTTTGAACATATATTTGGTATATATTTCAAAGGCTTGTGAACAACAAATTACAAGTGAATACTAACATGTTTTGATGTTTCTACTCTTGCTTGGTGGATACTTGTAGAGGACTCTTGCTTTAGAGTTTCATGCCACACTTCATCAACTTCCAACCTCCCATGAAGATCAAAGTCTTCAAAGGTTGTTACGTTTTCCCTTCTATGGTTGTTTTAATCTTTCTAGCTCATGCAAAATGATCATTGGTGGGTAAAATATTTTGAGTTTTATTCAACATTTTTAAAACTTCCGTTGTCAATTTTACTGTTTGTGAACCCAAATTTTTGAATAAAAATCCCAACAATTGGTATCAGAGCCATTTTTGCAAGATTAGTTAGATTATTTCTTTAGTTGATGAAATCTTTGTTTTTCGAAAACATGGATGGTTTTCTCTTTGCAAAAAAATTCGTACATATTTTCTATGACAATTTTAAAATGTTTATAATTGTAATTTTTTGACCAAAAGTTTACATGCATATTTTTTGTCATAAAAGTTGTCTTAGAATAACAAAGAGTTGTTTTATATATTTTTTAGTATAAAAAAAATATATGATGTGCATAAACTAGTCATAGACATTTGTGTTGTTGCATGTGTTGATTTATTTAACATGGTTGTAATTATTTATTTATTCATATAATGTAATAATTAAATAAATAGTTTTCATTTGTTAATTTTTGTAAGTATTACATTAGTTTTAGAATAGTTTATTTTTATAAAAATGTAACAAGAATGAAGATGGTGACCATTTTGAAGATCAAAAATTTATAAACGTGATTTTATTAAAGTTTCTCAAACTTTATAAAATTATTTTTATAAACTTGCTACAAGATGTACATGAAGACATTTTGTGATAAATGTCCCTTATGTCCCTTTAGGAATGGACTTGATAATTTTGTGATGGCTCATAAAATTATTACTAGTTTATGCACATATGTTATAATTGTTATGCATGTTTGTGTTGTTTTATATTTATGTTATTATTATGTTATGGTTGATAAACTAGTTTTCAAATGATAAATAATATTTAGAATGTAAATAAACATCACAATGAGTTTGGTTTTAAAGAAATTTACCTTTTAACATAAAATGTTAAAAATAGTTTTAAAATAAAACAAGTTTTATCGTTAAAACTAGTAACCGATAAAATTTCGGAATTAAAATTGTATAAGTTTAAAATAGAAATTTGTAAACTTATCAAACTCAACCTTAGTTTATAAAATAAAGCTTTATTAAAAGGGTTTACAAATGTTCTAAAGCGTTCAAGCATTGACTTAATACTAGCTATTAAAAACTTTGATCGCGTCAATTATATAAAACCGAGTTTTATATATAGAACATTGTTAAAAATGTGACTTTAACATGAAATAAGTTATTTAAAGTATACAATGGTTTATTGAGAGTATACAATAACCATGATATAACATGTTTTTTAAACTAGAATTATAAAAACATCAAAGACCCCTTACAAATCTCAAATCTATGCAATCATTTTTAAAGAATACCTGCACGTCTCTTGTATGCACTAGTGAGATAAAAGATACCTAACTGCTTAATGTTATCTTTTGATGGCCGAGGTGTTTTCACGATTTCTATAACCAAGTTATAGACTGATTACACAAGTTTTTCAGATTGGACGATTTGATCTGAAATTTTTTTGTGATAAAGGATACCTAAGCAAGAGAGTTTCGAGACATAGATGAGATCGAACATGTCTAATTAAATTTGTTATTAGCGATCCCATAAATCTAGGAATTATATGGTAAGATATAGTTGATAATCGATATCTACCAGGTTGAATTCAGATGGATGAGATAAAGGATACCTAACCATTTATTTCTTTTGCAACTTGGATCCTAGACTTTGATAATTAATGTTTTTAGAAACTAAATGGATATTAATTATTAAAGATTAAATATTGAAAATACTAAATGCATTTTGTTAAAAAATTTTAGATATATAATCTGTCACACCCCCGAACCAGACGGCGGAAACGTCCGAGGGCTGTTGTGACTTAATTGAATACCATAACATTGAATATATATGAAACATAACATCATTCATCACCATGCATTAATATAGTACAACTGATAAAGTTTACACTGAGTACATTGTCTTAGCATTACATTCCCAAAAATAAATTGTTCGGTTCATAGATAAACAAACTGCAAGCCATCACTGAGTACATTTTCCTTCGGTTTACTTGTTACCTGAGAATACAAGTATTTTGAAAAACGTCAACATATGAAATGTTGGTGAGTTCATAAGCGGTATTTGAAAAGCAACGTTTTGTATTGTTTTGAAAAACTACCAGAAAATCCGATATTTTCTAAAAAGAGTTCATGAAAAAGTTTGTGAAAATCCATAAGTATGCTTGTTTGCTTCTATAGTTGTAAAAATTGTTCTTTAAACTTGTATACATTTCGAAACCGTATGTATTGAAAAACCCTAGGAAAACCCGATGTTTTCCTAACACTTTGAATTCCATGTAGTTGTTGTACTATCGCGGCGTGTGAAGTCATTGATTCCAGGCGACGTCGGATTATTGCGCATGATGAATTGCTATAAACACGCGTTACACAAACGACCAGTTTACAACTATACTAACGATCCCGTAGGCGTCGTCCGTACTATTCACGTAATCCAACCGCCCTGACTTCTTGTAGTCCCACATCCGAAGAGAAAGAGGGCACGAAGACCTCGATAACTCCGTTAGTCGGTTGGGGATAAAAAAGAGTGCGAAGGGCCCTTGACCCGACTCGCATTAGAATAACCGACTTTACTAGCAGTACCAAAGGACCCTTGGGGACCAATAGTATAAAAGCCATTGAAAGTCCTTTTACGCTGTGTTGGATCATGTAAGACCCAACAACTCGTAAGGTTGAAGTCTTCGGGCCTAAAGATCAAGTCATTGGGCTAGCTAGGCCCAACAAACAAGATTTTACACTTTTGGGCCCAAAGGTGGTGCGTCGACGTCTGTGCACTCTCACGTGTGTAATGATTTCCCAAATTTTCCGTGTATGAGTCGAGTTATCGTCGTGTTAGTAGTTTCGGGTTTGTTATTGATTCGAGACCGAATCAATTCGTTTGATAACGATTTTTGGTGTTGTTGTGTAATATAATTCGTCGGTAGTCGTAGTGCCAGTGTTTGTTCACAACGGATGTATTGAATTAACATTGCAACTTTTTTGTTACAGCCCCTCTTTTTGTTGTAAATTTACTTTTTCAACCCTTTAAATAAATAAATTTCCGGTTTAGTCCCTAAACCATTTTTCTTGACATTTTAACACCAAAACTTACTAAAATTGATATTTTTCAGCCTATTTTTAGTTGAAAACAGTTTTAGTCCCTGAAAATACAGTTTTCTCGGTTATAACCCCTCCTTTCGCAATTTTTACACTTTTGGCCCAAATTGGAAAATTTTTGCAACTTTGGTCCTTTTTAGTTATGAAAAGCATTTTTAACCTTTGAAAAAGACTTATAACACTAATAGTCCACTGTTTTACCGAAAAACACAGTTTCAGCCCTCCAAAATAGAAAATTTCGCATATTGGGCCCTATTGGGCCGAAAATGTCATTTTTAGCCCATTAAGCTTGAAATTTGTATTTTTAATCCTCCAAATGAGTATATTTTCAGAAAATATTTTATTGAAACTGTTTTGACTCCTCTCATCCATCAGAATTCGTAATATGTCAATTTGGGCCCTTTAACTTTATATTTTTAACATTTTGTGTCCAAAAATTGAGTTTTTAGCCCAAAGAAGATGTTATCAAGTCACTTAGCCATTTTTCTTGGAATACTTTGTATGTAATAATATAAGTTATGCTAATATCATTTAACATAAAATATATCTCGATTTTTAGGAGTTTATGGCTAGATCCATCATCAAAATCACACAAAAACACACATTTAAGCATAGAAATCATACAAGACATACAAAACACATATAGATCTACACTTTCACTTGTATTCCCCCCCCCCCCACAAAACTTATAAAACAGAAAATAGGGAGTATGAAGCTCACCTTAGGGTGTGGTTTCGGTTTTTGAAGAAAAGATGGAAGAAAGCTTGGTGATTTTTGGCCTTAGCACCCTTTTCTTGAAGATCTCGAGTTTGAGGTGATTCTAGGATGAAAGATCATGATTTTTGCATGGATTAGGAAGAGATTTTTGATAAAACAAAGAATCAAAGTCATAGATCCAAGCATAACCTTACCTTAGATGAAGAGTTTGTGGAAATATCCTCTTAAAAACCTCCTAATTTTTGAGATCTTGATGAAAGATGGAGGGAGTTTTCTTGAGAGAGAGTTGTGAGAGAATTGTGTGTGTGTGTGTGTGATTCGGCCGAGAGTGAGAGAGGGAGAGAAGAAATGGACCTTGAGTTGATGTATTCATAGAAGTATGAGATGTTGCATGGAGATATGTGGGATATTAGTGAGGTGGCATGCATTAAGTCAACCCCTCCTCTTTTCTTCTTGGATTTGGGCCTTGGGCCGAGAATGTGAAAGGAAAAAGGGTTTTTGGGCTTTATTGCCCTCAAGCCCATATAGAAGTTAATTTGGATTAGTCTTGACCTAAAAGAATTATAATATGATTTTCACACTTTGTTTGGCTAGTTTAGGTTAATCATGGTTCAAAACTTTTAATTTATTTCATTCTAGGCCCAATATGGCCCAAAATGTTGAAATAAATTAATGTGGGTCCAATTAGAGCCTATTTAAGGGTTCTAAGCCCATGATAGTCAAATTGGAAGCTTATTGGTCCATTGAGTCCAATAAGGAAGTCCTAGTCCAAAGTGGACCTAACAAGAACTTCTAGGATTTCCAATTGCTTGATGACTATTTGTAGTATTTGTATGATGTATTTGATTGAAGTTTTTGATGTCATAATAATAGGTATCACACATGCTCTTAAGTTTTTGATTCAACATTTACTTGAGTATAGTGATTACAAGACACAAAATTTCTAGTTGTGACATCATCCCCCCGTTAGAGGGAATTTCGTCCCGAAATTCTGTTTGAAAGCTAGATTTGAGAATGCTAAAATAGGTGAGGGTACTTTTGCTGCATTTGGTCTTCACGTTCCCACGTGAATTCTGGCCCACGCTTTGCGTTCCACCGTACTTTCACGATCGGGATGCGACTTTGCTTAGTACGCTTCACCTCCCTGTCCATGATTTCAATTGGTTCTTCAACGAACAGGAGATTCTCGTTGATTTCGATTTCGTCAAGAGGAATGACGAGGGTTTCATCTGATAGGCACTTCTTCAGATTAGAGACATGAAACACGGGGTGTATACTGTTTAGCTCTATGGGTAGTTGCAGTCTGTATGCTACCAGACCTATTCGGGCAACGATCTCGAAAGGTCCAATGTATCGTGGGTTCAATTTTCCCCGTTTTCCGAAACGTATAACCCTTTTCCAGGGTGAGACTTTCAACAGTACTCGATCACCGACCTGAAACTCTAAGGGCTTTCGCCGTTTATCAGTATAGCTCTTTTGTCGGTCACGCGATGCTTGTAATCGAGCTCTGATTTGAACGATCTTTTCCGTGGTTTCGCGAATGATCTCCAGTCCCGTTAGTGCCTGATCCGACGTGAGTGCTTTTGCTAGTTGGGTGTCACCCACTTCAGCCCAACATAACGGTGATCTACACTTACGCCCGTACAGTGCTTTGAAAGGAGCGACCTTAATGCTTGAATGATAACTGTTGTTATACGAGAATTCGACTAAAGGTAAATGGGTATCCCATGACTTCCCAAAGTCTATCACACATGCGCGAAGCATGTCTTCAAGCGTTTGAATGGTTCTTTCACTTTGACCATCCGTTTGCGGATGATAGGCGGTGCTCATGTCGAGATGAGTTCCTAGTGCCTTATGGAGAGATTGCCAAAAATGCGAAGTGAATCTACTGTCCCTATCCGAGATAATAGACACTGGTACTTCGTGGAGTCTCACGATCTCTCGAATGTACAAACGTGTCAATCTCTCCATCTTGTAGGATTCTTTTATGGGCAGGAAATGGGCAAACTTCGTCAGTCGGTCGACTATTACCCATATGGTGTCCAGTCCGTCCGACATCTTGGGTAGCTTGGTCACGAAGTCCATAGAAATCCCCTCCCATTTCCACTCAGGGATTACCGGTTGCTGTAATAATCCTGAGGGTTTCTGGTACTCCACCTTTACCTTGGCGCACGTAAGGCACTTACTAACATAGGTCGCAATTTCCGCCTTCATGTTAGGCCACCAATAGTGTTGTTTAATATCCAAATACATCTTGTCTGAACCCGGATGAATGGAGTATCGTGTCTTGTGGGCTTCCTTCATAACAACCTCCCTAAATCCTCCGATTTTAGGGACCCAAATACGGTTCATGAAGTAGTATACTCCATTCTCCTTTGCCTCTAGGTTCTTCTCCATCCCGCACAATGCTTCGCTTGCTCTATTTTCCGTCTTCATGGCCTCTGACTGGACTGCTGCAATTTGGGTGGCCAGATGAGATTGAATGGTTATCGAGAGGGTTTTCGCACGGCGATTAGAGTACTCCTTCCGACTTAGTGCGTCAGCTACCACGTTGGCCTTGCCTGGGTGGTACTTGATCTCGCACTCATAATCGTTTAGCAATTCAACCCATCTTCGTTGCCTCATGTTCAACTCCTTCTGGTTCAGGATGTGTTGGAGACTCTTGTGATCCGTGAAGACGGTGCACTTCGCACCGTAAAGGTAATGCCTCCAAATCTTTAGGGTAAAAACTACAGCTCCCAATTCTAGGTCATGGGTCATATAATTTACTTTGTGTGTCTTTAGTTGGCGAGATGCGTAAGCTATCACCCTTCCACGCTGCATGAGAACGCAACCTAAGCCCTGATTTGACGCGTCACAGTAGACTACAAAATCTTCCGTTCCTTCAGGTAGAGATAGTACCGGGGCGCTACAGAGAGCTTGTTTCAGGGTTCGGAATGCGACTTCTTGTTTGTCCGTCCATTTGAATGGTACACCCTTTTGTGTAAGCGAGGTAAGTGGTTTGGCGATCTTAGAGAAGTTCTGAATGAATCTCCTATAGTAGCCTGCTAGACCCAAGAATTGACGAATTTCTGTGGGCGTTGTCGGGGTTGCCCATCCTTCCACGGCTTTGACCTTAGAGGGATCCACATGAATTATATCTTGGCTAACTACATGACCTAGGAAGTTCACACTCCGGAGCCAGAACTCACACTTGGAGAGTTTTGCGTATAGCTTCTCCGATCGTAGCGTTTTTAGGATTTGTCGGAGATGTTGGCCATGCTCTTCTTCGCTTCAAGAATAAACAAGAATGTCATCAATGAAGACAATGACAAAGTTGTCGAGGAATGGTCGACAGATTCGGTTCATTAGGTCCATAAATGCTGCAGGGGCATTTGTCAGACCGAAGGGCATTACAACAAATTCATAATATCCGTAGCGGGTTCGGAAAGCGGTTTTTGGAATATCCTCTTCCTGGACTTTGAGTTGGTGGTATCCGGACCGTAGATCTATTTTAGAAAAATAACTAGCTCCTTGGAGCTGGTCGAATAGATCATCGATTCGTGGAAGTGGGTAGCGATTTTTAACAGTGAGTTTATTTAACTCTCTGTAGTTGATGCACATTCTAAAAGATCCGTCCTTCTTTTTGACAAAGAGCACTGGAGCTCCCCATGGCGAGTAACTAGGTCAGATAAATCCCTTGTCCAGAAGCTCACTAAGTTGGCTGGACAATTCCTTCATTTCAGCAGGAGCCAGCCGATAGGGTGATTTAGCGAGAGGAGTTGCTCCTGGAACGAGGTCGATTCGAAACTCAACCTGTCTCTCTTGGGGTACTCCCAGAAGATCTTCAGGAAACACGTCTGGAAATTCACGCGCTACCGGAATATCTTGAATGTTAGTCTCTTCCTTGGTTTTATCCACTATGTGAGCCAGAAATGCCGAATCCTTCTTTCGTAGGTGTTTTTGTGCCTTGATGCACGAGACGAGACGAAGGTTCATGCTAGGTTTGTCTCCGTAAATTACTAGGGTTTCGTGATTGGGAAGGCGAAGGCGAACGGCCTTCTCGTGACACATAATTTCAGCATGGTGGGGGCTTAACCAGTCCATGCCAATAATCACATCGAAACTCCTAATTGATACAGGCATCAAGTCTATTCGAAAGACGTGTTGATTGAGGGTTAGGGTACATCCGATGTAGATTTCCCCAGTGGATTTGGTTTTCCCATTGGCCATTTCCACCGTAAAGGTTTCATTTAGCTTTTGGGGCTGTTGTTTTAATAAATGCTTAAACTTATTGCTTACGAAACTTCACTCCGCTCCGGTGTCAAATAAGATGCATGCATAAGTGTGGTTTAGGGGAAACGTACCGGTAACAACAGAGGGGTCCTGAATAGCCTCACCCTGACCCATGGTCAGCATCCTTCCTGTTCCTCCGTTTCCTGAATTGTTGTTGTTAGGGCAGTCTCGGCGGAAATGCCCCGTCCTTCCACACCCATAGCAGGTGTGGCTAGGTCCTGAATTGCTGCCGCCGGTGATGATGTTGTTGTTGTTGCGATGGTTGTTATTGTTGTTTCCCTGATTTTGGTTCTGGGGAGGGTAAGTCCTGCAGTATCTTGCAGTGTGTCCCCTTCGATTGCAACTGGTGCACTGAAAATCCTTGCATTCTCCATTATGATGGAGACCGCACTTATTGCACTTGGGAAGATTACCGGAATAAGGTCTTGAAGCATTTGAAGCAGCTGAGGCTGGAGCATGTGGTGCGGCTGGAACCGGTGCGGTGATAGCGTTAACCGCCACTGTCTGCTGCTTTTTAGAGGTCTCGGGGCCCTGGCTCCCCTTCCTCTTATTATTCTTTCCCTTCTTGCCATCACCTTCCTTCTTTTTCTCAGCCTCTACTGGCTTCTCGCCCTTCTTGTTGTTATGGTCATACAACTTCTTTGCCAATCTTTTTGCACTATCAAATGTTTCAGGGTTCGCAGCTATCACATTCCCTTGAATTGGTGATGTTAGTCCCCAGATGAATCGCTCAATCTTCTTTCCTTCCGAGGTGATCATACCCGGGCACAACAGAGATAGTTCACTAAATCTTGATATGTAGGCATCGATATTCGCATTCTGCACAGTGAGGTTCCATAGCTCTTGCTCCATCTTCTGTATCTCCCCTCGTGGGCAGTACTCAGCCATTAACATTTCTTTCATCTCTGCCCACGGCATAGAGTTGGCTACAGGGAGCGTCATGGCTTCCACATGTCCGTTCCACCAGGTGAGTGCTTGATCCACAAAAGTGCAGGCCGCGAACTTCACTTTCATCTGCTCAGGGCAATCACATATCTCGAATACCGACTCCACTTTCTCGATCCATCGCTTCAGGGCGATCACTCCTCCAGTGCCGTTAAAAGTTCGTGGTTTGGCGTTCGTAAAGTCCTTGTAGGTACATGTTTTGGTAGGTCCTTGATTCATCCCGTTGTTCGAACTCCCTGCCCCTTGCCCGTTGCCTCCTCCATTATTCCCCTGATGGAGTTGTGCCATAGCTGCGGTGACCGCAGCAGACATGGCTGCCTGGAATGCAGTGGAGTCAACTTCGGGTGGGGTTGGTCCAGGGTTTCCGCGAGTAGGTCGGCGAGGCATCTTCTTGTCACGAAACGGAAAGATGTTGAGTGTATGTGGTTTCCGTGAGGTTGTGGTCCTACTGACTAGGTGTATGGCACGAACTTAAGTACTTCTATCATTTAGCATACAATCATAGATTCGCAACACATAGCAAAACACGTAAGAGCTCACTAATATCATCCTATGCCTCTTCCACTATTGCAGACTAAACAGACGTTCTCTTTTTGGTGATAAAGGGGTATAGTTTTAGGTTCCCTAGATATCACGATTTCATCGGGACATGCATTAGTTATACCTTGGAGGGAATGTAGTTGATCAGGCTACATCCACCCCTTGATACTACTAAGAACAGTCCGGAATTAACCGAGATACTAGCATTATTTTGTTTGGTTCGGCGTTATGTTCTTATTCCTAATGCAAGAAAGGGTGTTTTATTTACTCGTCTTGTTCAGAGTTATGTTAGTCCCTCTTTTTGGTTTATAGTTGCATATCAATGTGTGGCTAGATATTCTAGTTCACTATAAACCTGGCTCTGATACCAACCTGTCACACCCCCGAACCAGACGGCGGAAACGTCCGAGGGCTGTCGTGACTTAATTGAATACCATAACATTGAATATATATGAAACATAACATCATTCATCACCATGCATTAATATAGTACAACTGATAAAGTTTACACTGAGTACATTGTCTTAGCATTACATTCCCAAAAATAAATTGTTCGGTTCATAGATAAACAAACTGCAAGCCATCACTGAGTACATTTTCCTTCGGTTTACTTGTTACCTGAGAATACAAGTATTTTGAAAAACGTCAACATATGAAATGTTGGTGAGTTCATAAGTGGTATTTGAAAAGCAACGTTTTGTATTGTTTTGAAAAACTACCAGAAAATCCGATATTTTCTGAAAAGAGTTCATGAAAAAGTTTGTGAAGATCCATAAGTATGCTTGTTTGTTTCTATAGTTGTAAAAATTGTTCTTTAAACTTGTATACATTTCGAAACCGTATGTATTGAAAAACCCTAGGAAAACCCGATGTTTTCCTAACACTTTGAATTCCATGTAGTTGTTGTACTATCGCGGCGTGTGAAGTCATTGATTCCAGGCGACGTCGGATTATTGCGCATGATGAATTGCTATAAACATGCGTTACACAAACGACCAGTTTACAACTATACTAACGATCCCGTAGGCGTCGTCCGTACTATTCACATAATCCAACCGCCCTGACTTCTTGTAGTCCCACATCCGAAGAGAAAGAGGGCACGAAGACCTCGATAACTCCGTTAGTCGGTTGGGGATAAAAAAGAGTGCGAAGGGCCCTTGACCCGACTCGCATTAGAATAACCGACTTTACTAGCAGTACCAAAGGACCCTTGGGGACCAATAGTATAAAAGCCATTGAAAGTCCTTTTACGCTGTGTTGGATCATGTAAGACCCAACAACTCGTAAGGTTGAAGTCTTCGGGCCTAAAGATCAAGTCATTGGGCTAGCTAGGCCCAACAAACAAGATTTTACACTTTTGGGCCCAAAGGTGGTGCGTCGACGTCTGTGCACTCTCACATGTGTAATGATTTCCCAAATTTTCCGTGTATGAGTCGAGTTATCGTCGTGTTAGTAGTTTCGGGTTTGTTATTGATTCGAGACCGAATCAATTCGTTTGATAACGATTTTTGGTGTTGTTGTGTAATATAATTCGTCGGTAGTCGTAGTGCCAGTGTTTGTTCACAACGGATGTATTGAATTAACATTGCAACTTTTCTGTTACAGCCCCTCTTTTTGTTGTAAATTTACTTTTTCAACCCTTTAAATAAATAAATTTCCGGTTTAGTCCCTAAACCATTTTTCTTGACATTTTAACACCAAAACTTACTGAAATTGATATTTTTCAGCCTATTTTTAGTTGAAAACAGTTTTAGTCCCTGAAAATACAGTTTTCTCGGTTATAACCCCTCTTTTCGCAATTTTTACACTTTTGGCCCAAATTGGAAAATTTTTGCAACTTTGGTCCTTTTTAGTTATGAAAAGCATTTTTAACCTTTGAAAAAGACTTATAACACTAATAGTCCACTGTTTTACCGAAAAACACAGTTTCAGCCCTCCAAAATAGAAAATTTCGCATATTGGGCCCTATTGGGCCGAAAATGTCATTTTTAGCCCATTAAGCTTAAAATTTGTATTTTTAATCCTCCAAATGAGTATATTTTCAGAAAATATTTTATTGAAACTGTTTTGACTCCTCTCATCCATAAGAATTCGTAATATGTCAATTTGGGCCCTTTAACTTTATATTTTTAACATTTTGTGTCCAAAAATTGAGTTTTTAGCCCAAAGAAGATGTTATCAAGTCACTTAGCCATTTTTATTGGAATACTTTGTATGTAATAATATAAGTTATGCTAATATCATTTAACATAAAATATATCTCGATTTTTAGGAGTTTATGGCTAGATCCATCATGAAAATCACACAAAAACACACATTTAAGCATAGAAATCATACAAGACATACAAAACACATATAGATCTACACTTTCACTTGTATTCCCCTCCCCCCCCCAGAAAACTTATAAAACAGAAAATAGGGAGTATGAAGCTCACCTTAGGGTGTGGTTTCGGTTTTTGAAGAAAAGATGGAAGAAAGCTTGGTGATTTTTGGCCTTAGCACCCTTTTCTTGAAGATCTCGAGTTTGAGGTGATTCTAGGATGAAAGATCATGATTTTTGCATGGATTAGGAAGAGATTTTTGATAAAACAAAGAATCAAAGTCATAGATCCAAGCATAACCTTACCTTAGATGAAGAGTTCGTGGAAATATCCTCTTGAAAACCTCCTAATTTTTGAGATCTTGATGAAAGATGGAGGGAGTTTTCTTGAGAGAGAGTTGTGAGAGAATTGTGTGTGTGTGTGTGATTCGGCCGAGAGTGAGAGAGGGAGAGAAGAAATGGACCTTGAGTTGATGTATTCATAGAAGTATGAGATGTTGCATGGAGATATGTGGGATATTAGTGAGGTGGCATGCATTAAGTCAACCCCTCCTCTTTTCTTCTTGGATTTGGGCCTTGGGCCGAGAATGTGAAAGGAAAAGGGTTTTTGGGCTTTATTGCCCTCAAGCCCATATAGAAGTTAAGTTGGATGAGTCTTGACCTAAAAGAATTATAATATGATTTTCACACTTTGTTGGGCTAGTTTAGGTTAATCATGGTTCAAAACTTTTAATTTATTTCATTCTAGGCCCAATATGGCCCAAAATGTTAAAATAAATTAATGTGGGTCCAATTAGAGCCCATTTAAGGGTTCTAAGCCCATGATAGTCAAATTGGAAGCTTATTGGTCCATTGAGTCCAATAAGGAAGTCCTAGTCCAAAATGGACCTAACAAGAACTTCTAGGATTTCCAATTGCTTGATGACTATTTGTAGTATTTGTATGATGTATTTGATTGAAGTTTTTGATGTCATAATAATAGGTATCACACATGCTCTTAAGTTTTTGATTCAACATTTACTTGAGTATAGTGATTACAAGACACAAAATTTCTAGTTGTGACATAATCCACTCTCATAAGCATGAATTGTCATTTCTCTTTAAATAACATATGGAGATAATAACATTCAATAGATATAGTTCATGTCTTAAGAGACAATCTCGTGAAAGATATGAAATTATATACACTTAAAGGACCTACTCCTAAATAAATTGCTTTGAGCAATAAACCTGAATACGATACCTAGTAAATGCATCACAGTGATGCTCAAGATGCTTCTAACATCATACTAGGAACAATTATTCATGAATTCTAGGAAGTTTTGGATAATTTTTATATATATATATATATATATACATATGATAATATAACAGGTTAAGCAATATTCCAATAAATATAGTGATATTTTGTTGGAATAGTGCAAGGCTACGAGAATCATCTTGTGTGATCTAAAAGGCCCATGTTTTATGGAGCAAACACCTTTAAACCCAAGAAATCCAAAAAGGCCCACATAGATGGATCTTGTTGTTGGATTAGGTGTCTAAGCCCATAACTATTTTGGTATGTACTTGACCCGATTGTGAGCATGGTCCTTTTGGGTTGCCTTCACCATAGCAACTAATATGATGAATTAAGGAGAAAAAGGATTACTTATGATTTATTAATATATTATATGAATAATATATTAAAAGAGAAATAATATTATTTAATTAATATTAGTCAAGAATTAATAAGAAATAATTATGTAGCTAAAAGAGATTAATTAAATAAAGGGGACTGATTGTGTAATTATAAGATAGTTGCACAAATGGGCTAATGGACTCCATAGAAGTTGAAGTGGACGAAATCTATGGGGAAACCCATTAGAATTTTTCCAAGGCTTTTAAGGAGGGAGTCCATGGGCTGCTTAGGGCCTAAGCAGTCAAATTAGGGTTTCCTGGTAGAAAACCCTAATAGCCTACTTATATAAGGAACCCCTAAGCCCCCAAAAACGTGACCAACTCTTTGAGAGAACACTAGAACGTTTTTTGGCTCTTCCTCCTTCTTCTTTGTTCATCTTGTTGCTCATGGTGTTTGTGGCTCCATTAGAGGTGCAACATTTGAGGCACTAAGCTATCAAAGGTCAAGATCAAGAGGAATTGAGATTGTAATTACTACATAACAATCAAGGTAATATTTAAACCCTTTTATTATGATAATATCGATTATTGTATGCTAGAATTAGGGTTTATGAGCTTTGGATGATTATTGCATGTTCATTAGACAAACTAGATCCAAAGCTTTAGGGTTTGCATGTACACCATAGGATTGATGTAGTTCTCATAACCTATAAGTGGTATCAGAGCCTAGGATGTTTGTTTGATGTATTTGATGCTTTACATAATCGTTCAAGCTGAAAATCGCGAAAATCTGCATCTTGGAGCCTCAACTCGCCGAGTTCACTGGGAACTCGACGAGTCCATCCCTGACTCGACGAGTTTGTAGGACTGATTGCTGATTTTGCGGGATTTTGACCTGTTTTGGCTGTGGATAATTACCATAAACGTTTTTTTATTGATAAAATCCGAATTTTATTAATTTGGAGTGATTATCCTTACCAAAATAGAAGATTATTGTCAAATTAGTTAGATAATCATTGCCTTATGCGATAAACTTGATTTATTTGAATTATTTGATAGATTATCTTGCCATAAAATTGAATTTAATTGCCAATTATTTGATTAATTAAATTATTTGTAATTTGATCTAGATAGTTTTGAAAAGTTTCAAAACTTGCCCTCAAGTTTTGAAATTTAAATTTTTTGATTAAAAAGTTTAATTTTGAAATGTTTAAATTCTAAACCCTAATGTTTTGAAAAATTTCAAAACTTGTCCTCAAGTTTTGGAATTTAAATTTTGATTAAAAGTTTAATTTTGAAAATTTTAAATTGTAAAACCCTAGTTGTTTGAAAAGTTCAAATTACACCTTATGGTTTTATTAAGTTAATTAAATGTATAAGTAGAAGAGAGTTAATAAATCCATAATAATATGGTTTGTATTTAATTAAATTAAAAGTATAATTTTATTAAATTAAACCACTTATTATTTTAAAATAGTAAAATACACCCTTATACTATATATAAAATTAAAAGTCAAATATTATATATGTAATGAGTAAAAGATCAGTCTTACCGTTAGTAGGTCTCATTCACGAAGCTGGTCTATAAGGGGTGTTTAAGGAAATTGCCTATAAAATGGCGATTGAATGGGTATCCACTCTTACCCACCGCACTCTTGACTAGTGGAGGGTCGTTAGCCGAACGAGTAGGATAGGACGCAACGTTCCATTATAAGTATAATGAAGTATGAAATAACTAAACACTTTTATAAATTCCCAAATCTTAGTTACTTTAGGAAAAATGTGGAGTTGGTGCTATTCCATGAAATTACACTTTGTACCCTTGCTAAGACATTAGTGGAGTGTGTGTGGTTAACCGGCACACTAATTGGGCTCTAAGAAAAGGTGGCAAAGGGTGACTCGATGTTTATCATAGATCGATGGAGCATGTGTGGTTAACTGACACGTCGATTAGGTGACTATAACATTGGGGGAATCATGTATATTTGCATGGTTATCCACAACTTGTTTGTGATCCTCGGCATCCCAGTTACAAACGAAGGGCACACTCAAGATTTAAACATGTCTTGAAACTTGGGCGAAATTAAGACTAATTCCTTGAGTCGGCATCCCAGTCACTAAACACTTTTATAAATTCACTTGGTATCATACAACTTGTATTATATGATGAATGAGAACCTTCATATTTGGAAAATTAAGACTAATTCCTTGACAAAAGCTCAAGTGAAGGACTAGGAGAACTGGGACACAATGTTGTGCACTGGTCAAGTCCACCACAAAGAGCAATAAATTATTCATCATGATTTACTAAAGGTTAGTATATATGGTTATGCTTACAAGATTAAGTAAAATTCTGAATTATTGAAAAGTTTCAATAATAGCAGAACGAATAAGAAGAATCAATAAGGAGGAAAGATAAAAGTTTCTCTAATCTGAAAAGATAGGAGAGTACTTTTGTATTGCATTTTATGATCGTCTTAATGATTAAGAACCATATCACAATTGATCCTCTAATAAGACCTTAGTGCACTAGTATGGCTAAGAAGAGGAATCAGAAATTGTTGAAATGGTTAAATAAAAAAGGATGAGTCATACCTCGTTCCAAAATCAAGTCTTAGAGTCATATTCCAAGATTGTGACTTGAGTGACACATCTTAAGAAGTTTTAACACGCTCATCAAATGTAGAGCAGAAAATTGTTTTTCTTACTCTTGCACGTTTGAAATTGGTAGATTGTGATGTCTTGGATAAGACAAAGACCAACTAATACCAATTGTGTGTAGGGTTTGTCTTGATAAGAATCTGCATTAACTCTTGATTATTTGTTTGTCAAGAAATGTTTCTTGACAAGAGAATCTTATATGTTAAGAGGTCAGTGGGAGTCTAAATGGTCTTGAAAAGTTTTAAGACTAATCAAGAGTAAATCTATTATTAAACACTAGCACACGACTTGAGGTTTGTAACCTATCGTGTTGACAAAATTTTATTTCTATTCCATTCCAGTAAAGTTACTTATGCATATGTAACGCCTGTGTTTCCGGACTTGCCATTTTTAGCAATGTAATAGTCTAGGTTAACCTTTGTAACCCATTTTGAAATAATAAGAGTGTATTATTTGAGTATTATGTGTTTTGTGCTTAATTGCTTAATTATGTGGTTTGATTAATTAAGAATAAAAATAAGCGTCAAAATTTAAGTGTAAAATAAACTTAATATATTTGGTTAATGTTGTAGTAGTTGAAACGAGGTTTCCGAATATATATAGAACGCCCAAATCTGACTTCGTATGAGGAAGTTATGATTTATCGAAGTTTCGACTTAGCAGTATCCAACCTGAAATACTCGATTTGGGATCGAGCGGGTTTTAGCCGAAGCATTCTAAACGAGGATCGAAGGTCTCGTTGTTGGTATCGAAGCAATAAAAAGTTAGGCGAGAACCGACGTCAAACGAAGAAGTTAGGAATTTATAACGAAGTTTTTCTATCGCGGCCTATTAAAAATAAATAATAAAAATAAAGTCAAAATTAGCCGATGGAGTCTAAACGAAAGTTGTAGAGCGTAGTCTCACCTTCGCGTGGATATAAAGAACGTCGAAAACGGAGTTTGTATGACGAAGATATGAATTTCCGAAGTTTGTTAAATAATTTGTATTTATTTTTAATTGAAAAATCCGGCATTATCCGAAGGGGAGTCAGCAATCCGATCCGAAGTACGCCCCGCGTACTCCGAAGATGTCGACACTCGCAGCAAGTGGCTTCGGATGACGAACACAGTGACGATTTCGGACCTGTACGCCCCGCGTACAGGCGTACGCCCCGCGTACGTGCGAGGCTCAGCCTCTATAAAAGGCTTGCGAGGGCAGCCAAGAGTTTTGTTCATTTTCTCTCTTCTCTCTCCCGTTTTGCATCGTTTTGCGTGCCAGAAATACCCCGAAGCCCCGGTATCATTCTCGAGCCCCGAGGCAAGTCCCGAGATCCCGAAGATCCCGAGAAGTGCGGTTCCCGAGTCGAAGCTCTGCCCGCGAGAAGTTCGATTTTTGTAGAGATCTTCCAGATCTGCTGAGGATTACTACTTCTGCAAGTCGTAGTGTTGTCCGATCATCTTCTGATCAAGTGAGTGTATACTACCTTTCATAAACACGATAATAATACAAGTATGGTTCGAGTGTATTAAGTATATTGTTGTTTATATGTGTGAGTGTGTAGTTACCTTCTTCTAACGCATGATTAGGAAGTATTTTATACGTAATACGTGTTATGTGTAGAATTTGTTGTTATGTGTGTGAATGTATGTTCACCCTCTTCCATCTCATAGATCTGAATTTCTTTCTGTGAAATACATGTTACGTGGGTATGCCTCATCTGTTATGTGGAATATATATTGAATGAAAATGCTGTACAGGTTTTAAACTATGTATGAAAATATATATTTTATCTACTAATATGTTGGGTAGAACATGGGTAGATAGTTGGTGTGTAATAAACAGATGAGAGGCCTCGATGTTGTTGTTGTTGTTGATGTAGTTATTCAGCGGAGTATGGATAACGACCACGGACTCTTTCTAGACAGTCCAGTGGAACGCTAGCAGGTTCATAACCTGTAGGTGTTGTGAACGATGTGTTCACTGGTGTACTGTATCCCCCTCATGGTTGCCTTTAGGATATCTATTGTTGAGGAAACCCCTTAGCAGTGATGTCCGTCTCGATGAAAATCCTAGATTAGGTCCCTCGAGATAGATGTTATTTTAGGGACGTAAAGTGAGGATAATGGGAATGGGTAATCGGGATAGTGATTGGTTGGTGAAATTAAATATAATTTATTTATTGTGGGTTGAAAACCCTATATGCTCACCAGGCTCCCAAGCCTGACCCACTCAGTTTTATTTGTATTACAGGTAGTGGCGCGAGGGCATAAGATGGTTAAATCATCAAGTTGTTTTGTTTACAAGTCTGTATATGTATATATTTGTTGAATGACTTGTAATGTTATCGTTTATGCTTTATGGTCTGTATCGGAACATGACATCCAAAGTTTTGATTATATAATGAAAATGCATCTCTTGATGAAATGCTTTGATAAATATTATTTTATCATGTTTTGTTTTGGGAACAAATCCGCAACTCTTTTAAATCAAAAGGATTTACTCTGAAATTATTTAAAAAGCATAAATGAAATCGGTCTTTTTTGGCTGAGATTTTAGGGATGTCACAGTTGGTATCAGAGCATTAGTTTAAGCGAACTAGGAATTTGTAGGATTTCTAAACTTAAACTTAGAATGCTAAGTGGAATTGTGAGTTGTGTGTCTGTTGGATTTTAGACACGAGCACTAATTTATTTTAGGAAAGTTGCCTAAAATGCTTTTATGTGCTAAATGTTATATGTTGCCATATATGATATTAATTGTTCGGATCTACGGTCTGTTGCCGACTGGATCTGGAAACCTTATGTGTGTAGGATTCTAAGCGTATGTCTACGGTATTAGAACTAGCCTGTAAACGTTTCGGAGTAATAAGGATGATTTGAATATCTATCGTGAATGAAGATCTAAATTTCACCTTATTCGGTGTGTAGATCAAAAATGGTGAGAACAAGGAGTGGCGTTGGAAACGCAGATGAAAACAGGAATCAACCACCAGTGATTGAGCAAATACCTGTTGTCGCAGCAGCACCAGAACCAATAACAATGGCTGCGGTGCAAGCCATGATTCGGGCTATGCTAGCCGAACAAAGGGAGGAGATGCGACAAATGTTGCATGATAATAGGGACGAACCTATTATACCTATTGAGGAACCCGAATTGATTCCCGAGCAATCAGAGGAAGGGAACAATAGTCGCATTATGAGTCAAGTTGGGACTCAAGGAGAACGAAGGAACGATCCGGAAAGGAGAAACAATAAGGATTGGCGAATGTACAAGAACTTCTTGGGCGCCAAGGCGCCAAGTCTTTCTGGAAGCCCAAAGCCTGTTGAGATAATGGATTGGATCTCCGAAATGGAGATGGTATTTGAAAGTTGCGACTGTAGCAACAAACAGAAGTCTGTCTTTGCATTTAGACAACTGAAGACTGGAGTCTTGAGTTGGTGGAAGTTGTTGGCAGATACTATGCCACGAGGGGAAGCCCTGAAAATGTCATGGGAGGAGTTCTTGGAGCAATTAAGGGTGCAGTCTTGTTCAGAGATAGACCCGATTGATCTGAACAATGAGTTCCAAAACTTAAAGAAGGGGAGGATGAGCATAGATGACTATGCTACTGCATTCACTGAGAAAATGAAGTTATTTCCGTACCTAGTGCCAACAACACTCTCCAAGATTGAGAGGTTTGCTAATGGACTGCCTGCCGACTTTGGTCCGACAGTCAAGATGGCAACTACTCTGAAAACAGCTGTTCGTGCAGCTAAGAATGTGGAGGCCCAGCAGAAGGAAAAGGGTCTGGAAAGGATAGAAGTTGGTGAAAAGAGGAAGTTCGATGGAACTTCAGGGTCCAATAAGAAAAACAAGTTCTCGAAGTCTGGTTCGAGGGGAAGTGGAGGCGAAGCGAAATGGTGCGACAAATGTAAGAAGAAGCATCATGGAAGATGTGAGGTGGCGAACACATGCTACAAGTGTGGAAAGCCAGGGCACTATGCCAATGAATGTAGCCTCACTAAGAAAGTTTGCTATGGTTGTGGTGAGGAGGGACACATGTCGAGGGACTGCCCGAAGAAGAAGGAGGCAGCTAGACCCAACATTCCACCAAAGCCAAAGGCGAGAGCATTCCAGATGACACTGGAAGCTGCTAAAGATGAAGCTGATGTCGCTTCAGGTTCCTTTCTCGTTAACGAATTGCCTGCCCAAATTTTATTTGATTCTGGAGCCAGCTACTCCTTTATATCGCATGAATTTGGTAGAAAGCTAGCTTTGCCTGTTGTTAGACTAGATAATGCCTTATTAGTCGAAGTTGCTAGTGGCAAGTTTGTACCTGTTAGCCATCGTATGAAAAACATCTTAATTGATCTGAATGGGAATAAGTTCCACGAGGAATTATTGCCTATAGAACTAAACGGTTTCGACATCGTTTTGGGAATGGATTGGCTTAGCGCCAATGATGCCGAAATTTTATGCAAGAAGAAGATAGTTAAAGTAAACCCGCCTGGGAAAGATTCGTTTATGGTGTATGGGGACAAACGCAGAGTGAATTCTGGAATCATTTCTCTAATGAAAGCCAGAAAGTGTTTGACCAAAGGGTGTACATCATATTTAGCATTCGTGATCGATGCTAAGAAGGAAAAGAAGGTGATGCAGAATATTCCTGTTGTGTGTGATTATCCGGAAGTATTTCCCGAAGATCTTCCTGGATTACTGCCTGATAGACAAGTGGAGTTTAGAATAGACTTGTTGCCAGGGACCACACCAATTGCAAAAGCACCTTATCGATTAGCACCGACGGAGATGAAGGAGCTAATGATGCAACTTCAGGAGTTATTGGACAAAGGTTTCATTAGACCTAGTTCATCGCCCTGGGGAGCTCCGGTATTATTTGTGAAGAAGAAAGATGGAAGTATGAGAATGTGCATTGATTACCGAGAGCTGAATAAGGCAACAATAAAGAATAGATATCCGTTGCCAAGGATTGATGACCTGTTTGATCAATTGCAAGGTTCGAGCTATTTCTCGAAGATCGATCTAAGGTCAGGATATCATCAGCTAAAAGTAAGAGAGCAAGATATCGAGAAGACTGCATTTAGAACTAGATATGGACACTACGAGTTCTTGGTTATGTCGTTTGGACTAACCAATGCTCCAACAACATTCATGGATTTGATGAATAGGGTTTATAATCCGTTCCTTGATAAATCCGTGATAGTGTTCATAGACGACATTCTGATTTACTCGAAAAGCCAGGAGGAGCATGGCAGACACTTGCGAGAAGTGTTAGAAGTTTTGAAGAAGGAGAAACTGTATGCTAAGTTCTCCAAATGTGATTTTTGGATTCGTGAAGTCTAATTCGTGGGTCACGTGGTCAACCAAGAAGGGATAATGGTTGATCCAGCAAAGATTAAAGCTGTGACAAAGTGGGAGCAACCGAAAAGTCCCACGGAGATTCGAAGCTTTTTGGGATTAGCTGGATATTACCGAAGGTTTATCCAAGGCTTTTCTTCGATCGCTACTCCGTTGACAGCTTTGACCCATAAAGGAGCTACTTATGCTTGGAGTGATAAGCATAAAGAAGCATTCGAGAAGCTAAAGAAGAAACTATGTGAGGCACCAATACTTTCTTTACCCGATGGAGTTGAAGACTTCGCCGTTTATAGCGATGCGTCTGGGGTTGGATTGGGTTGTGTTTTGACCCAAAGAGAAAAGGTGATAGCATATGCGTCTCGACAGCTGAAAGAGCATGAAAAGAACTACCCGACTCATGATTTGGAGTTGGCAGCGGTAGTTTTCGCTCTGAAAATATGGAGGCATTACCTCTATGGCACGAAGTGCAAACTTTTCACTGATCATAAGAGTCTCCAATATCTCTTTAATCAGAAGGAATTGAATATGAGACAACGACGCTGGCTGGAATTACTTAAGGACTACGACTGCGAGATACTTTACCACCCCGGTAAAGCTAATGTTGTTGCTGATGCTCTCAGTCGGAAAGTCAATCTTGAAAGGAAAAGGCCAAGAGCGTTGAGAATTGAAATTGTCTCGACCATTTTGGAAAGTATAAATAAAGTTCAAAGCGAAGCTTCTGAGAAGAATGACCGAAAGGAGGAACGTTTGGGCAAAACGTTGGTGTTCGGTGTAAACAGTCATGGACTGAAGGTGTTCCAAGATCGGATTTGGATACCTAAGTCCGGAGGAATTAGAGGTCTTCTAATGGAAGAAGCTCACAAGACCATGTTCTCGATTCATCCGGGTAGCACTAAAATGTATACGGACCTGCAACCCTACTACTGGTGGCCGACGATGAAGCTTGATGTTGCAAAGTATGTGGCTGAGTGTGTGACTTGCGCGAGAGTAAAGACACAACATCAGAAACCGTATGGGAGTTTAGAACCTTTGCCTATGCCAATAGGTAAGTGGGAAGACATTGCTATGGATTTTGTCACTAAACTGCCCAGAACAAAGAATGGTCACGACATGATTTGGGTTGTCGTTGATCGATTCACTAAGAGTGCGCATTTCATAGCGGCCAAGGAGAAATGGTCTATGGAGAAGCTTGCGAATTCTTACGTGAAGGAAATTATGAGGCTTCACGGTGTTCCGTTAACGATTGTATCGGATCGTGATAGCCGTTTCACCTCACGATTTTGGAAAAGTCTACAAGAGGAATTGGGTACCAAGTTATGTTTAAGTACAGCTTACCATCCGCAGACTGATGGTCAGAGTGAAAGAACGATACAAACACTTGAAGATATGCTAAGAGCATGTACCTTGGAAGATTTTAAGGAGTTAGTTGCTGTCTAAATTGCATTCACAAATTTGATTATGATTACAGCATCCCTCTTCATAGTTCGAATTGTGAGATTTGGCAATTAGTTTAAACATTTAAGACTTATTGCTATAAGTGCTGAAATTGTTAAGACACACATATGAACTATCTAAGGAAATATTTATGAGTTTGAGAAGCTTAGATAAAGGCTTATCGAAGCATATTGTATCAGAAATATGAACTTTGGAAGTCAATAAGTATTGCTTTCTAGAAGTCCAAATGTTATCTAAATACGTGTCAAAGCTAGTGGGAGCATAAATGTTATGCTGGTATGGATATAATTATCATGTTAGTAGGAGCATGATTATTATTTTAAGTGTTGCATGTTAGCAATATTAATTATAGAAAAAAAAGTTTCAATTTGCAAAGTTGCAGGGGTTGAAAAGTTGTTTTGCTATAATTAAGGGAGAGAATATTACACTTCGTTTCGAAATCTAAAAGCTTGGATCAAGAAATTTTAATAATATTTAGTCAAAAGACATATATGGACGTTATGTTGAAAAGATTCAACTTAAAAGGATTCTATATATGGCAATGTTATAGCAAGAAACTCATAAAGTATCACGTTTTTCATTATGAATCGTGTCCCATACGCTTTGGGTATAGGATCGATTGCATATGCTGTAATATTTGACCGTTCTAAAATTTTCCAAATACCTAGGGCATTAAGAGGGAAAAGGGACTAGAACCAGTTTGACTAAAATAATTAAACAACTGTTAATGATATTCTAAGGTTCACTAATGATTCGTCACTTGTGGGCAAGTGGAAGTAGAGTGACGAATGGACCATAATGGCATTATTATGATTAGATATGATTCTATTAATAATGAGTTGTCGTATGGAAAATATGGAATGTTTCCATATTGGGAGTTGGATATCGAGAATCTGTGTCTAGATTAGAAACTTTTATGCAAGAAGGATGTTAAAAGGAATGTACTTTGAATGTGATACTTCACATCTATGGAATTGTCTTGTAACAATCACCAATAGAGAACTTTGTAATTTCATTCGCAAAGTCTTGGTGACTTTTGTGCAGTAAGATTACAAAAGGATCGTTTGATAAAATGTTCGAATCTAACATATTCTAGTAGTAGCAAGAATTTTGTATTCTTACACTAATGATAAGGATTGGGAGTTGTGAAACAAGTATCATTGGAAATGTGTTCAATTGATCTATTTCACAAAGTATGGACCATAGGTAAACATAGTGTGCATGCTTGGTGCATGGGACAACTGTTGTTATAATTCAAGTAATAAGTTGATTATCCGAAACATATACAATGAATATTATGTAATCAATATAATGACTAAATAAAACGGGTTTTATTTATACTCAAAAGTTTGGGGCCGTATTGGATTCGACTATTTTTGTGTTTCACTTTGCATGTTTTGACTTCCTGAATAATAAGATAATTCAAACGTTCCACAGTCGCTCATACTTTGGGAGTATGTATGAAATAAGATTGTCATGAATTGGTTTGTAGATTGTCTAAAGTGTATTAGACATAGTAAAAGTTTGTTGCAACATTCATGAGTGCTTATGAATAAGATTTGAGCATTGGAATAAACCTACCCTCACTTGAATCACTTCATGGATTTTATCACGGGTGATTAGTGAGATGATAATATCTTATATTCTTGAAACCGAGATGTGTGAGTTGTATTCTGCAAGTTGGTTGCACATTGATAATATGTAAACACACCAGTAACTTGGTGTTATAAAACATATTGTTGTGTGTGATTTGATGAGTAGGTACAAGCGAACATTGAGTTAAAGTTTATCCGTTCCTTTTACCCAAAGTGGGATAAAAGCGATATCTATGGGCCCCTCGATGATTTAGTGATGACACCCCTAAGTGCTTGGCCAAGCCGGGACTAAGTTAATGTGTTCAATTGTAGTCTGTTGTCAGTCGTCATAAATCGGAAATCAGGAAACAACACATAGACTGATATAATGATTATAATCCCTGTCTTGTGTCTATACAATACCTAGAATGGAGGAATATATGATCCCTTATCTAAAGGACACGTTACTGATAAGATCAAAGTTCAACAGTGGATTTTGAAAGCTACGATTGCTAATCAGGTTCCGAAGTCATACACAATATAGTTATTAGACTTATCCAAGTAGGAGACTGTTGTATTAGGTGTCTAAGCCCATAACTATTTTGGTATGTACTTGACCCGATTGTGAGCATGGTTCTTTTGGGTTGCCTTCACTATAGCAACTGATATGATGAATTAAGGAGAAAAAGGATTAATTATGATTTATTAATATATTATATGAATAATATATTAAAAGAGATATCATATTGTTTAATTAGTATTAGTCAAGAATTAATAAGAGTTAATTCTGCGGCTAAAAGAGATTAATTAAATAAAGGGGACTGATTGTGTAATTATAAGATAGTTGCATAAATGGGCTAATGGACTCCATAGAAGTTGGAGTGGACGAAATCCATGGAGAAACTCATTAGAATACGTCCAAGGCTTCTAAAGAGGGAGTCCATGGGCTGCTTAGGGCCTAACCATTCAGATTAGGGTTTCCTGGTAGAAAACCCTAATAGCCCACCTATATAAGGAACCCCTAAGCCCCCAAAAACGTAACCAACTCTTTGAGAGAACCCTAGAACGTTTTTGTGGCTCTTCCTCCTTCTTCTTTGTTCATCTTGTTGATCATGGTGTTTGTGACTCCATTAGAGGTGCAACATTTGAGGCACTAAGCTTTCAAAGGTCAACATCAAGAGGAATTGAGATTGTTATTACTACATAACAATCAAGGTAATATCTAAACCCTTTTATTATGATGATATCGAGTATTATATGCTAGAATTAGGGTTTACGAGCTTTGGATGATTATTGCATGTTCATTAGACAAACTAGATCCAAAGATTTAGGGTTTACCTGTACACCATAGGATTGATGTAGTGCTCATAACCCATAACTTGTTTCTTTTGTGAAGAAACTAGACAATGTTAGAGGGACAACTCCTCTCATCTAGAAATAAAGTCTGAAAGAGACTACTAATTCAGATATCTATAGGATAGAACTCATACTTTTCGTGTAACACTCAAGTACTTGGTAGTTGAATGTTAATCTAACATCTGTAAATTGATTGCAAATATTTACAAAAGAGTAACTAGCTGAGCACAAGCAAGTTGGAACTGTTGGATTAGGTGTCTAAGCCCATAACTATAATTGGTATGTACTTGACCCGAGAGTAGCATGGTGCATTTCAGGTTGCATATCACCAAGGCAATTTGATAGGATGGATATTTGAGTAAGAGGTTATTTTTGATTTACTAATATATTATAAGTATAATATATTAACTGAGAAATCATATAATGGAATTAGTATTGATCAAGAATTAATTTGGAATTAATTTAGTGATCAAAAGAGACTTATTAAATTAATGGGGCTAATTGTGTGAATTAGTGAAACATATGGATTAGGCTATTGATCAATAATGGAGTAAGTTTATGTAAGAATCCATAAAGGGTTAGTCCACATGAGTTATGGATCATAAGCCTATGTGTATAGATTAGGGTTTACCTATGACCCTTGGAATCCTACACTATATATGTTATCCTATAGCCTAAAATTGGACACTAGTGTTCTTGGAGTTCATATAGCCGATTTTGTGCCTAGTAACTGATGGGTTTTGGCCATATGAACATTCCTATGTGCACATGCAAACCCTAATGCTTGGATCTAGGTTTCTCTACTTAAACATGCTTTGAATCCAAGACTTCTAATGACTAATTAGGTATAAGAACAATACAAAATCAGATCTTGAAGTTTACCTTTGAATCTCTTGTTTAATCTTGTTGTCTTGGAGCTCTAGAGTCATAATTGTCACTCCTCTAATGGCTTACAAACACCAACTAGCAAAGAGGATGATTTGAGAGAGAGAGAGAGGAGAGGGAAGATTTGGCCAGGGTTTCTTTTCTTTAGAAGAGATGCCGATTCCCCTTGCCCTAGGGGTCTATTTATACTTGTAGGCTCCTAGGGTTTCACCCTTAAACCCTAGTTGGATAATCTTTCCTTAAAGCAATCCAAATCCTTACCTAAGATAAGCCTTGGACGAATTTGAGGCTATCCCAACCCCTAGAATTCGTCCAACCTCTATCCATGGAGGATTTACAGCCCAAAGTGTAACTATCAAACAATTGACAGTTTATACCCTCTTATTTAATTAATCTCTTTAAGTCACCAAATTAATACTAATTAATCTATGACTTATATTAATCAAATAAAAATATTATTATTCCTTATATTATTCTCATAATATATTAATAATATCTATTCTCTCATAATAAATCATCCTATCAAGTTGCTATGGTGAAGACAACCCAAAAGGACCATGCACAATCGGGTCAAATACTTGTCTAATATAGTTGCAGCCTTAGACACTATTCCAACAGTCTCCCACTTGGATAAGTCTAGTAACTATATGCACAACTACAATCCGATTCGCAATCGTAGCTCTTAAAGACGCTGTCAAACTCTGATCTAATCGATCTTGTCCTTTAGATAAGGGATCGTACAGTCCTCTGTTAGATATCATGCTGACAATTCTATGGAATGATTATTCAAGCATTTAGGTTTCTCGATCTCCGATTTATTTGACATAGAACTTAATCGAAGACATCAATTCAGTTCTGACCGGGCCCGGCACATAAGTCAAATCAAATCATCGAGCGGCCGAGATATCGCTTTTACCCTCTTGGAATAAAAGTTACAAATAAACTTCGACTTATATGCATTTACTTATTCATTAATCAGCTATACATAACAATACGTTTTATAACACCGAGTTACTGATGCGTTTTCGCATTATCAATGTACAACCAATTAACAAATAACAAACCATATCTCTAGGTTTTAAGACTATATGATATTATCGTCTTGCGATCACCCTTTTATATCATATTCCATAAGGTGATTCCAGCAAGCACGGGTTTGTTCCAATGCTCAAAACCAGTTCATAAGCACTCATGAATGTCGCAACAATCTTTTGCTATGTATAATACCATTTAGACAATCTACACACCAATTCATGACAATCTTCATTCATATCTACTTCCAACATATGAACGATTGTGGACAATTTGAATAATTCGATTATTCTTAATAAACTCAATTATTCTGGAAGTCAAAACATGCAAAGTGAAACAATAGTTAAACAATTAACATAAGACAGTAACATTACTCATAAATAAAACTCCTTTATTTAATCATCAAATGTTAATTACATTTATCTATTACATGTTTCTACTACTATCTAATCTATGCTAATATCATCCTTCAGCCCAATACTCCTAGAATGCTGCAAGTGCTTAACCCTACTCAGTCCCTTCGTAAGCGGATCTGCTGGGTTATCTTCTGATGATATCCTCTTCACTACGAGTTGTCCTTCTTCTACATGATGTCTAATAAAGTGATATTTTCTGTCGATATGTCTAGATCTACCATGATCCCTCGGTTCCTTGGTCAAGGCAACCGCTCCTTCATTATCACAGAAAATCTCCATGGGCTCCTTTATGGCAGGTACAACTTCAAGATCATCGATGAAGTTCTTCAACCATATTGCCTCCTTCGACGCTTCGCTCGCTGCAATGTACTCTGATTCGCACGTTGAATCAACTATGGTTTCTTGTTTGGAACTTTTCCAAGTTACTGCTCCTCCATTCAGGGTAAAGACCCAGCCTGACTGCGAACAGTAGTTGTCCCTGTCGGTCTGAAAGCTGGCGTCACTATACCCTCGCACCTTCAAGTCATCACTCCCCCGAGGACTAAAAACCATTCCTTTGTCCTCCGAAGGTACTTAAGGATATTCTTCACCGCAATCCAATGGGCTCTGCCAGGGTTCCCTTGATATCTACTAACCATGCTCAAAGCAAAGGCTACATCATGGCGAGTACAAGTCATAGCGTACATGATTGAGCCAACTGCGGAAGCGTATGGTACTCGACTCATTTTTGCTATTTCAGCTTCGGTACTCAGACTTTGAGTCTTACTCAACTTGGCATTAATTTGTATCGGTAATTCTCCCTTCTTCGAGTTTTCCATACTAAAACGTTTTAGTACCTTCTCTAAGTAAGTGTTCTGACTAAGTCCTATTAGTCTCTTACTTCTTTCTCTCACTATCCTTATTCCCAAAATGTAAGAAGCCTCTCCGAGGTCCTTCATAGCAAAGCACTTCCCGAGCCAGGACTTAACTTCCTGTAGAGTCAGGATGTCATTTCCTATGAGTAATATGTCATTGACATATAGAACGAGGAAGCTTACTATACTCCCACTGGCTTTGACATATACACATGATTCATCTTCGCTTCGTACAAATCCAAACTCTTTGACTTTCTCATCGAAGCAAAGATTCCATCTGCGAGACGCTTGCTTAAGTCCATAAATGGACTTCTCAAGCTTACACACTCTATTCGGATGCTTCGAATCCACAAACCCCTTTGGCTGAGCCATGTAAACATCCTCAGCCAACTTCCCGTTAAGGAAAGCGGTCTTGACATCCATTTTCCAAATCTCATAATCATGAAATGCGACAATAGCTAGCATCACTCTAATAGATTTTATCTTCACAACTGGTGAGAAGGTCTCATCATAGTCAACTCCAGGAGTTTGAGTAAAGCCATTCGCAACCAATCGCGCTTTATATGTGTGTAAGTTTCCATCCACATCGGTCTTCTTCTTGAAGATCCATTTGCACCCAACGATCTTACGTCCGGGCACATTATCAACCAAATTCCAAACTTGGTTATCATACATGGATTGGATCTCGCTATCCATTGCCTCTTTCCATTTCACAGACTCTGGGTCTGCAATGGCTTCCTTATAGCTATTAGGTTCATCAAGGTTTATTAGTGTATCATCACTAATATACGTGTCCCCTTCGGTAGTAATACGAAAACCATAAAACTGGGGTTGAACTCTAACTCTTTCGGAACGTATGAGAGGTAACGACTCGTCAATTGGTTCAACCGGAGTTTCCTCCTCGGTTTGAGTGCCAGTGGTAGAGGTTCCTTCATCTATCGACTCTTGAATTTTTTCAAGCTCGATTTGCCTCCCACTGTCTCCTTGGCCTATGAGTTCTCGCTCTCGGAAAACTCCTCCCCTCGCAACAAAGACAACATTGTTCTTCAGTCTATAGAAGAAATATCCAAAGGATTTCTGCGGGTAGCCGATGAAAATACATCGCTCACTACGAGGTTCGAGCTTGTCGTGAGTATCTCGTCTTACGAAAGTCTCGCAACCCTAAACCTTGATATGTGCTAACGAGGGAGCTTTCCCTGTCCACATCTCGTGAGGTGTTTTGGCAACCTTCTTAGTAGGGACTCGGTTAAGGATATGGGCGGCAGTCTCTAAGGCATACCCCCAAAAAGAGATAGGTAGTGAAGCACGACTCATCATAGAGCGAACCATATACAATAAGGTTTGATTACGCCTTTCTGCCACACCATTCAATTGTGGTGTCCTAGGTGGCATCAATTGTGAAACTATTCCACACTCCTTGAGATAATCGTGGAATTCAAGACTTAGGTACTCTCCTCCTCAATCGGATCGAAGCATCTTGATTTTCCTGCCCAATTGATTCTCCACTTCATTCTTGAACTCTTTGAACTTTTCAAAAATTTCTGACTTTTGCTTGATTAAATAGGTATACCCATATCTACTATAGTCATCGGTTAAAGTCACGTAGAAGCAGTTCCCATCCTTAGTGGTTGATCTAAACGGTCCACATACATCGGTATGTATTAGGTCCAATAGACCCTCACCCCTTTCGCAAGAACCAGCGAAGGGTGACTTAGTCATCTTTCCAAGCAAACAAGACTCGCATGTGTCATCTTCCCTAAGGTCGAATGACTCCAACACTCCATCGTTTTGGAGTTGGGCTATGCGTTTCTTGTTGACATGTCCAAGACGACAATGCCACAAGGATGCTTTATCCATACTATTGGAAGAATCTATGTTCAAAACATCATTTCTTAAGTTATCAACAATCATAACAGTTTCATAAATTCCATTACATGGTATAGCTTCAAAGTAAAAGACACCATTTAGATAAGCATAAATAGAACCATTCTCATTATTAAAAGAAAATCTAAAACCTTGTCTAAACAAACCATGAAATGAAATGATGTTTCTAGCCATTTCTGGCGAATAGCAACAATTGTTCAAATCTAAACTTAAACCATTCCTAAGAATTAAAGAATACACTCCAATCTTGGTCACAGGCGACGATCTTCTGTTCCCCATGATTAGATTAATCCTTCCATGCTCCACATCCCTATTTCTTCTTAGTCCCTGCACATTAGAACAAATGTGGTAACCACAACCGGTATCAAGAACCCAAGAAATAGCATGAGATGAATCGTTAGATTTAATTGTGTATATACCTGCGAAAGACGGCTTGATCTTTCCTTCCTTGATGGCTTGTAGGTACTCTGGGCAGCTTCTCTTCCAATGTCCTATCTTGTGGCAGTGGTGGCACTCTGCCTCCTTTGGGTTAGGGCAAGGCTTAGCAGGATCAACTTTGGTCCCACTAGAAGAGGCACCATCTTGGGCTTTAACCTTACGATAGTTCTTAGACGAAGCCTTCATCTTCTTTCCCTTTCCTTTTCCAATAGCCAAGACAGGATCAACGGGTGGATTGGGAGTTGGTGCAACAGACTTGTCCTTGAAGTTGCTCTCAGCGACCCTCAAGAGACCTTGGAGTTTGCTTAGGGTGACCTCCTCTTTGTTCATGTGGTAGGTCATCCTAAATTGATTGTAGCTTGGAGGCAAAGAGTGAAGCACCATGTCGATCGCCAAGTCTTCCCCAAAGTCAACATTCAACTTGCGAAGGCGGTCGACATACCTTTGCATCTTTTGTAGGTGCACGGTAAGAGACTCTCCATGACCCATCTTAGCGAAAATCATGTTAGTGAAAATCTCATAACGCTCTTGTCTCGCGTTTTGTTGGTATCTCTCTAATAAGTCTTGATGCATCTCGTACGGGTACATGTCCTCATAGGACTTTTGGAATTCGGAGTTCATAGTGGCTATCATGATGCAATGTACCTTCATTGCATCGTGCTCATGAGTTTCAAAAGCGGTCATTTCAGCCGGAGTAGCGATTTCAGGGTTGATTTTCTCGAGCTTCTCATCGAGGACATACTCCTTATCCTCATAGCGAGCAATGGTGCGAATGTATCTTATCCATTCGCTAAAGTTCTTCCCATCGAAAGTGACCTTTTGACAAAGGCTCATCAATGTGAAAGAACTAGCAGCAACGTTGTTTGCGTTCGACATCTACAAATAGAAAGGACAAAGATAGATTAGAATATGAATCCCTAATTATCACCCAATAAGAAAAATTAGGGCTAGGACCCAACAACAATATTTACATATTAGAAAAGGGATGCCGTAATCTAACTTGCAAACACTTTGAAGGTAGGTGAATGACGATTCACTAATTCTCCACCATGAAAACCTAACTTTAAGTTCTAAATGAATTTGAGAATTCCTAGGTTTAGATGAGATTCATTGAAACTTTTCAATGGCATGTTTAAATCTCGATATGCCCCTCTTGTTTGTGACTGGGATACCGAGGATCACAAAGCGGGTGTGAATTACCATGCAAATTCACATGGTGCCTTCATTGTAACGATCACCTATTCGATGTGCCGGTAAACCACACACGCTCCATCGAACTATGATAAACAATGAATCACCCTTTGCCACCTTTGCTTAGAACCAATTAGTGTGCCGGTAAACCACACACGCTCCACTAACTTCTTAGCAAGGGTGCAAAGTGTAATTTCATGGGATTGCATCAATTCACTTTTCCTAAAGTAACTAAGATTGAGAAATTTAAAAAAACATGTAGTTACTTTGTATTTCATATTATACTTTTAATGAGAGGATGAGGTTGCCCTATCCTACCCGTTCGGCTAACGACCCTCCACCGATCAAGCAAGCGGTGGGTGTGAGTGTACACCCATTAAGCGTCATTTTATAGGACGCAACCTTATACCTACCTTATAGATCGGCTTTGTGAATGAGGCCTACTAACGGTAAGACTAACATTTTAGTTATACATATATATATATATATATATATATATATATATATATATATATATATATTAATCTTGTAACATTATATTAGTATAGGGTTGTATTTTAAACTTGTAAAATTCTAGGGTTTGAAATTTAAATTTTCTAAATTAAAACTTTTAATCACAAAACATAAATTTCATAACTTGAGGACAAGTTTTAAACATTTAAAACATGGAGGATCAAATAACAAATAATCTTAATTAACAATTAATTCCATAATTATCCATATTTGATTTATTTAAGATTTCTTGCATAATAATTTACCAATTTAATCAAAATAATTAATTAATTATCACATAAGGAAATTAAATATTTTATTAATTGATAAACATCTTTAATTAGATCAAGATTATAGTCATATATATCAAAAAATCGGATTAGGGTTGATCTAATATGATAAAGGCAAGTTTCCATAAGATAATTATCAAAAAATCCCGAATCTGGCCCTTCCTGACGCTTGGACTCGCCGAGTGCACCATGGGACTCGCCGAGCCAGGCCAACTCGCCGAGTCCACAATGGGACTCGCCGAGTCCATGACTCAGAAACACAAATTTCGAATTTTGCAAGCAATATTCAAACAAACAAGCAACAATTTAATAGAAACCAATCTAGTCTCTGATACCATTGATGGGTTTTGGCCATATGAGCATTCCTATGTGCACATGCAAACCCTAATGCTTGGATCTAGGTTTCTCTAATTAAACATGCTTTGAATCCAAGACTTCTAATGACTAATTAGGTATAAGAACAATACAAAATCAGATCTAGAAGTTTACCTTTGAATCTCTTGTTTGATCTTGTTGTCTTGGAGCTCTAGAGTCACAATTGTCACTCCTCTAATGGCTTACAAACACCAACTAGCAAAGAGGATGATTTGAGAGAGAGAGAGGAGAGGGAAGATTCGGCCAGGGTTTCTTTTCTTTAGAAGAGATGTCGATTCCCCTTGCCCTAGGGGTCTATTTATACTTGTAGGCTCCTAGGGTTTCACCCTTAAACCCTAGTTGGATAATCTTTCCTTAAAGCAATCCAAATCCTTACCTAAGATAAGCCTTGGACGAATTTGAGGCTATCCCAAGCCCTAGAATTCGTCCAACCTCTATCCATGGAGGATTTACAGCCCAAAGTGTAACTATCAAACAATTGACAGTTTATACCCTCTTATTTAATTAATCTCTTTAAGTCACCAAATTAATACTAATTAATCTATGACTTATATTAATCAAATAAAAATATTATTATTCCTTATATTATTCTCATAATATATTAATAATATCTATTCTCTCATAATAAATCATCCTATCAAGTTGCTATGGTGAAGGCAACCCAAAAAGACCATGCACAATCGGGTCAAATACTTGCCTAATATAGTTGCAGCCTTAGACACTATTCCAACAGTAACCTCTCTCTGAAGTTCTCCATTTGTTCATGGTGTGTTGTGAATCGTTTGAGGCATCACACTTGGGGTGCTAAGTTCTTAAAGGCCAAATACATCAAGCTACAACAAAGAGGTAATCATCTAATCTATTTTTATGATTCAAGTATCAAACTATATGCTAGTTGTAGGCTTCATGCTTTGGATATTTTATTGCATGTATAACTAGAAAAAACTTAGATCCAAAGCATTAGGGTTGTATGTACACCATAGGACTGTTGTAGTATACAAAACCTAACAGTAGTATCAGAGACATGGGTTGTTTTATGTTATATTGATGCATGCTTAATTGTTCAAAGCTGGAAAAGTCAGAAAATTGCACTCTGCAAGGGGGACTCGACAAGTCCACTCATGAACTCGGCGAGTTCATAGTGAACTCGACGAGTCCATAATTTGACTCGATGAGTCGGATAGCCTGATTGTAGTTTTTCGGGGTTTTTGGCCAAAATTGAATTTGGATTATTATCTTAAACTGTTTTGTATCATAAAATATGTTTGTTCTGGTATGGTTATGATTATTCCGTCCAATTAAAAGATAAATTGTCAAATCTTGAAAATTTTTACTAGTTTATATGATAAGCTAATTTTTTGTAAAATTTGATTTGAAGTTATCTTACTATAAGAGTTGCATTAAGTCAAATTTGTAAAAGATAAAATTATGATTATTTTATTGGTTTTAAAATTTGAACTAAAAAGTTTTTTTTATGGAGTTACAAATTGTGTCATCAAGTTTGGAACTCAAAAGGTTTTAAGGAGTTACAAAAAAATTAAGTCTGTTAGTTATGGAATCAAAAAGTTCTCAAGAGTTTCATAACTTGCCCTCAAGTTATGGAATACGAGAAATCTCATTCATGAAAACATTAACTCTTGTAATTGAAAGGTTTCAAAAGATACAACTCTTAGGTTAATAACTTAAAAATTAATTAAATAGTTTTTAATTTTGAATTTTTATATTTAGAACCTTGATGCTTTGACTAGTTCAAATTACACCTTTATGGATTTTATTTAATTAATTAAAGTGTATAACTAAAAGAGATTAATAATCACATGGCTCAAGTTTAATTAAATTAAAAGATTAAACCACAAAGTATTTTAAAAGTTTAAAATACACCCTTTTACTATATAAAATTAAAAGTTTAATATATTATATATGTATAAGTAAAAGGTCAGTCTTACCGTTAGTAGGCCTTATTCACGAAGCCGGTCTATAAGGGGGGGGGGGTATAAGGATGTTGCCTACAAAATGGTGGTTTAATGGGTGTTCACTCTCACCCACCGCTTCCTTGACTGGTGGAGGGTCATTAGCGGAACGGGTAGGATAGGACATTAATTCTCATTAAAAGTATAATGATAATTATAAAGTAACTAAACGTTTTATAAAATTCCCAATCTTAGTTACTTTAGCAAAAATGTGAAAATGATGTTATTCCATGAAATTGCACTTTGCACCGTGCCAAGTCGTTAGTGGAGCGTGTGTGGTTAACCGACAAACTAACTTGGACTAACAAGGGTGGCAAAGGGTAGATTGATGTTTGTCATAGATCAATGGAGCGTGTTTGGTTAACTGACACATTGATTAGGTGATAAATGACATCGAGAGTACCAAGTATATTTGCATGGTTATTCACACCTTGTTTGTGATCCTCGGTATCCCAATCACAAACTTCAAGGGCATAATCGAGATTAAACATGCCATTGAAAAGTCCAATGAATCTCAAAAGATCTAGGAATTTATAATTCATTTAAAACCTAATGTTCAATTTCGTTTTTCATGGTTGAAATTCATAAATCGTCATTTACCTACCTTCAAATATTTGGGTGTTATATTAAGGACTTAAATCAACCAACTTGAATTTCTCCCTTGTAGATGTCTAGTTCTGACAACTATGGTCTTCCCAAATCTTTTGAATATAAATTTCCTTATAAATATGATATTCCACAAGATGATCGAGGTGGAAGATTAATCCCTTCTTTGTGCTGTAATGGAACTTCTCTTCCTCCACCTCCTCCAATAATTCTCCCTAACCCAAAAGTTCAAGGTCACTCAAGCCCTATTGGCTAGAAAACACTAAGATGGAAGGTTTGTGTGTGCACATGTCTTGGAGATGAAGTCATACATTGACATGCTAGGAATGTTGGGTGTCGTTGTTTCAAGGAAGTTGGCTGTTGACTTGGTTCTTCAATCACTTCCTAAGTCATATAGCGGGTTCTTTAAAGACTACTATATGGGAGATCACAACATGACCCTTATTGATCTAACATATTTGCTTGTTTATGCTGAATCAGCAATGATTTGGCGAACTGGTAAAGCAAAATTTGATTGGAAGATCTACTTCCCAAACGTCCATAGACATTGACAATGGAAACATTAGAAGTCCAGAAAAGTATTCTCTTCCCAATGGAAAGGGATCGGCCATGGTCAAGTCAATTTTACGTGACCAAATCGTCCCTAGAGTCCAGATCTATGACCCCATGGCTTATCTTGAAGTTTTGATGGCTTTTGGAGTTGGATCTAAGCCATTTTGAGTTAGGGTTAGGGCTCATTTCTTCTAGGATGGGTCTTAATGGGTAAAGTTGGAAACTTTTCCCTCCTAGATGTGTATTCGGTCCAGATCTGGAATATGCGACTTAGATTCGAAGAATGATGGCTTAATACATTAAGAAGGTTTAACATACTGAAGAACTCGACGAGTTCATAGAGGAACTCGACGAGTTCATAAAGGAACTCGACGAGTTGGGTCGAAGTGTCCCAATTCTGTTAAAAGGAAGAACTCGATGAGTTCAAGGACAGACTCGACCAGTTGATTTTGAGAAGTTCTGATTCTATTGATCGGGAGGGACTCGACGATTTCATGAAAGAACTCGAGGAGTTGGATAGCGATTCCAGGTTTTATGATTTACGGAACTCGGCGACTTGAAGGGCCTACTCGGCGAGTAAGTCAACTCGGAATGTTGACTTCGACTTTGACTTTGACCAAAGTTGACCCTTAAGGGGTTATGAATATGAAAGGGTAATTAAAGGAAATATTTTATGTGTAGGAGTTTGAGTGGGGTTAATTTTAGTGCCGAGGACCGTTCAGCTACTTTATAGCATTTGAGGCAAGTTACCTTCCAGTAGAAGTGCGTCGAAGGCACCAATGTCGGCCCACTGGTAGTTGGTTATAGTAGATATGATTATCTTTGTGATAGTTGTATGGTATGCCATTATGTGTTATGGTTTATGTGCTAGTATGCTATGATATTATGTGATAATGGTAGGAGGGGTGGAATAGTCCCCATAACCGGTTGAAATAAACCGGAGGGTAGGTCCGACACCCCAAAATGCCTGACAATATGTTTATGTTATGTATTATGTGGTAGTGGTAGGGGTGAAATAGTCCCCATAACCGGTTGAGATAAACCGGAGGGTAGGTCATGCACCCAGATATGTCTGGCAGGGTAGGCCGAGCACCCAGATATGCTTGACATGATAGGTCGAGAACTCAGGTATGCTTGGTAGGGTAGGCCGGGCACCCAGATATACCTGGCAGTATGTGATTATGTGGCATGATGGAGGAACTCACTACCCTTTGTGCTTATGGTTTTTAGTTTTGGTTTCATGTACTTCTTCTTCGAAGGGAAAGGAGCTGGCATGATTGCAGCGCAATAAACTAGGATTTCCGCACATGAGATCTTTGGGAGTTATACTCTGATGTTGTTTTATCATGACATGTTTTGACTATTGATACATTGGTTTTGATATGAGTTGATACTATGGATGTTTTTAGAAAAATGGTTTTTTAATTAATAAATTAAAAATGAAATTCTTTGGTCTTGAATTTTGGGATGTTACAAGTTGGTATCGGAGCCTTGGTTTGAGGGATTCAGACACACTTTCGGGGGTGTCTAGAGTCAAATTGAGGGTTTGAGAAATTTTTGCAATGAAAACAATTTTTCAAAAAATTAAAATTAAGCGTTTTGAGAAAGAATAAGGAGTGTGATGCGTGCAATCGGCCGAGCTCAAGTAAGTTTCCCCAAGATACTATACATGTTTGCTATGATACATGATATGATTATGAGAATTGCATGCTAGAATACGGCTAAGGATCTAGGAATGATGCCTTATACATCTACTGTATGTGTATGAGAAATGCATGTTAGATTAGGGCTAAGGATCTAGAAAGATTCCTTATGTACCTCCTGTATGTGCTTATTGAACTACATGATAGTATAGATTAGACAGTAATATGATGGTCTGATTAGAATATGCTTGGTTTTCGTTACTCAATGCTCGAATGCTGCTTGCTTCATGCTTTTAGGAGTCCTAGTTATCTTTAGTTTACTAGTAAACGAATACGTTAAGTTACATGTTACGAGGACTAAATAATTTCAGAAGGATAGGTCTAGCCCTATTTCGCAGCTCTTGTATGAGTCCAACCGTTGTAGGGGAGGACCTCTCATTCGAAGAATTATCTGGTCTTAGTAATATGTGATGGTATTAATAAGCTAGTTAGGGATGGATCGCGGACATTGAGTCTGCGCAGGTGACGACCTTCTGCCCTGAGGGGTCGGAGGTCTACTCTGTTGCTGGTTGTTTGAGAAAGTGGGCCAGAGACTGGTGAGAGGCAGTCAGTGATACGTTGGGAATCCCAACCGTTGATGATGTGACTTGGTCGGACCTAGTGACTAGAGTTCGAGCCAAGTTTGCGCCAGCTGTGGAGATTCAGCAGCTAGCCAGGGAGTTCTTGGATATGAGACAGACTAATGAGATGGTGGCGGAGATTACCGCCAAGTTCAGGGAGAGGGCCTTGTTGGTACCTAAGTACGCGGGTGATAAGGAGATGAAGAAAACCCAGTATCATGATATGTTGAGAGTTGACATTCGGAAGTATGTCAGCTATTTGGGGTGCCCGACCTCGGATGATATGATAGCCAGGGCACGAGAGAGGGAGATTGTTATAGAGCACATCAGGAAGAGGATGGCGGAGACTGGGCAGAAGACTGGGTTTCTGGGAAGAAACCCAAGGGATGTGACTTGAGGTCTAAGGGACAGCAAGTCCGGAGCCGCTGTGGGAAATACGGCAGGCCACACGAGGGAGTTTGCAGAGCTGGGGGATCGGGCTACTACAGGTGCGGCAAGACTGATCAATTTAGCAAGGATTGCACAACCCCTACCCCAACCATTCATACATCAGACCTGATTTGCTTTCAATGCAACCAGAGGGGCCATAAAAAGGCCAACTGCCCGAGATTGACATCAGGAGCGCCAGTGGAGACGCCAGCTCCAGCAACCCTGCGAATCACAGATGGCCTACAGGGAAAATCAGATGCTCCAGTGGTGAGGAGTCAAGCCTTCCAGCTTACCGCCGAGGAGGCGTGTGCCACACTGGATGTGGTGATGGGTATGTTTTCTTCTCCTTAACTTTTGTTACATGTCAATTTTGATATTTATATTCTATGTGTTTTGTTTAGGATCGTTCCATGTGAATGGCATCCTAGTACAGGTACTATTTGACTAGGGGCTACCCGATCATTCGTATCTCTTGCACTCAGCAAGAGGTTTTCTGAGTCTTCAGGCATGTTGGATTGTCCTTTAGAGATCGAGATTGCGGACGATCGATCCGTCCGGGCATCAGAGGTTTTTAGAGATTGTGTCCTGAGGATGTACGACGAGCCTTACCTCGTGGATTTGGTTACCATTCCTTTGCGTGGGAACAAAGTCATCATAGGCATGGATTGGTTGAGCCCTGATGGGGCGGTGATCGACTGTCAGCAGCAGTTGGTTTGTGTTAGGATCCCAAGTGGGGGAGAGTTGGTGATTCAAGGAGAGAGGCTGCAATGTGGGCTGACATTGTGTTCACCAGCGAGAGCTAGGCGCTACCTTCAGCAGTGTTGCGCAGGTTATGTCGCCTATGTTATGGATACCCAGGAAGGGGGTAAGGCGACCGTGAGCGATGTGCCAGTTGTGTGGGAGTATCCGGACGTGTTCCCAGAAGAGTTTCCTGGGATACCTTCGAAGATACAGGTGGAGCTCAGGATTGACCTATTTCCTGTTGTGGCACCGATAGCCAAGGCGCCATATCGGTTGGCTCCTCCCGAGATGCAAGAGTTGTTTACATAACTACAGGATTTGTTAGACAAAGGATTTATCAGGTCGAGCAGTTCGCCTTTGGGAGTTTTGATTCTATTTGTGAAGAAGAAGTATGGGTCACATCAGATGTGTATGGACTACCGAGATTTGAACAAGGTAACCGTAAAGAACCGTTACCCACTCCTGATGATTGACGATCTCTTCTTCCATCTTCAGGGGGTATCTTGGTTTTCCAAGATCGATTAGCGTTCAGGCTATCACCAGATGAGATTCAGAGATGAGGATGTACAGGAGACTACTTTCGGGATTCGCTGTGGTCATTACGAGTTTGTGGTGATGCCCTTTGGGCTCACCAATTCCCCTTCCGCGTTCATGGACCTCTTGAACTGCGTATGCAGACCGATGTTGGATCGGTTTGTGATAGTCTTTATTGATGACATATTGGTTTACACCAAGACACAGGAGCAGCACGATGAACACTTGCAAGAGGTGTTGAATACCCTGAGGAGGAGAGCTTGTATGCCAAGTTCTCCAAGTGCGTTATTTTTGCGCGAGGTGCAGTTTCTGGGGCAACTTGTCAACCAGAACGATATATTGGTCGACCCGAATAAGGTGGAAATTGTGATGAGATGGGAGGTTCCGAAGTGTCCATCTGAGATTCGGAGCTGCCTCGGTTTAGCAGGCTACTATCGGATATTCATACAAGATTTCTCCAAGATAGCAGTACCCATGACTCGGCTGATGAAGAAGGTTGTTGTCTTTTGCTGGGGGCCTAAGCAGCAGGCAGCGTTGGGGAGGTGTTGTGATGCGTAATCTCGGGTTTGCGCGAGGTTTTGGGAGGTGCTGATCTTAGCTCTGCTAGAGGGCATTAAGGATTTAGTAGTGTATTGTGATGTGTCATCTCGGTTTTGTGTGCAATGTTGATATAGAGGGGCACGTCATCGCCTACGCCTCAAGGCAGCTGAAGCTTCATGAGGCGAATTACACAGATCACAAGAGTTTGAGGTACTTGATGGACTAGCCAAATCTGAACATGAGGCAGCGACTGTAGTGGACGTGGTGAAAAGATTACAATTACGAGATTGTTTACCACCCGCGGGAGGCCAACATTGTGGCCGATGCACTTAGCTGCAAGGCCTTAGAAGCCCTGATCAGAGACATATGCCTGAGGATGATAGTAGTAACCCCGCAGATTCGGGAGGCCCACCAGAAGGCTATGAAGGAGGAACACTTGAAGAGTGAGCGTATCGCGGGTCAAATTTCCTCCTTCGACTATGATAGTCGCGGGATGTTGACACTCCACCGCAGAGTGTGGATACTGTATGCGGGCGGTGTGCGACAAATCTTGATGGAGGAGGCACACAAATCCATATTTTCCATCCATCCCAAGGCAACGAAGATGTAAAGAGATCTCCGTCCTGATTACTGGTGGCCCTGCATGAAGCGGGATGTAGCCTGGTACGTTGAGAGGCGCTTAGCCTGCAGGAAGGTCAAGAACGAACACCAGAGACCTCACGACAAGACGCAACCGTTGGATATTCCTGTGTGGCAATGGAAGGATATTACTATGGATTTTTACACAAAGCTTCCCAAGACGGTAGGGGAGTGGATTCGATTTTGGTTATCATGGATCGGTTGACCAAGAGTGCCCATTTCATTCTGATTCAGGAGAGCATTTCGGCTGAGAACCTGGCTGACATCTACATCAGAGAGGTAGTAGCTTGACACGGGGTGCTAGTTTTCGTGATCTCTAACCGAGATGTGGGGTTCACTTCTAGGTTCTGGAATAAATTTTGTTGGGATTAAAACCCTAATTGTGATTTGATGAACAAGATGCAAAAAATGAAAGGAAGAAGAGGAAGAAGAACAAGAGTAAAATGAAGAAAATTTGGATGCCCAAGGTACAAGTACCCAATGCTTGTGAAAAAGTTGAGAAAGTTGAAGTCAAGCATGTTCAAAGAAACCTTAATTCTCATTTTTCTTCGGATAAAAATGTTTGAAGTTGGAAGGAAAAGAAAAGAGAATTTTGTTGGTTTAATGAAATTTATGGAAAATTTTGTTTTCCATCTAAAAGACGGGTGTTATTTTCAAAAGATGATTGATTTTCTTCAAATAAGTGGGTAGGCAAGAAACCAACTTCAATGTTAAACCTTAAAACGGTACTAAAAGTCTCATAAATAGTTTTGTCCTTTATTAAAAAAAAAGGACAAAATATGGTGAAATCTTACGAAGATTCAGTCAAAGAGGAGAAAGTTTATTGAAGAAATCAATTTCCATTGACTTTTAAGTGTTGGAAATGACAAAAGGCCAATTTTTTTTTGAAAAAGGGGTGAAAAGTGACATTTTCTGCAAAAAGGAGGCTGCCATCTGACACATTTCATCAAAAGGGGTACAAGTCGTCAGTTTACAGCATTCAGGGGTCAGATTCGCTATTTATTGAAAAATTGGGGGTAGTTTCGCTTGTTTGCTCGTTCCTGTGTTCTTTGAAGCGAAGATAACCCAAGACGCGAAAGCAAAGATGCTTTCTTATTACTCTGAGAAACGAATTATACTTCTCAGCTCTCGCAACGAACCTTACAACCAAAAGCCAAACTCAATATCAAGAAACGAACTTCATCAACCAAAAGCGAACCTCAACATCTATCAAAAGCGAAAGTCAAGAAGCAAAAATCATAGAAGCGAATGTCACGAATGTCAAATAAGCGAATGTTAGATTCGCAGGTTTCTTGTTTGTCAAGCGAACCTATAATTGGCTTTGAAGCGAACCAGAGACTCGCATTTGGTCCACGATCGTTAGATTCGGAGTGAACTTCCTTGCAATCGAGACTACACATGGCTTAAATTCGGAATTGGAATCTGGGCTTGCACTCAGTTTCTCCCACTTTCGTTCGGAACTATGAAGTTGGAATCAAAATCGTCGTTATCAGAAACGGGAATCGGAAATTCAAATCAGAATCGAAGAAGCAAAAAAATCGAAATTGTTCATTGGAACTTTGGCGATCGTATCTTAATTGGAAGTCGACACTGGGAATCGGAACAGTTACCGTCTTCGCTATTGGTAATACAAAGAACTTCTAAGAATCGGCGTCGATCGGTAGTCTGAAACTTGCATTCGCCATCGTCGGTTTCAAACGTATCTGTCTCAACCGAAATTGAAGTCGAAATTAGCGCTTACAATCGAATCTTGATGGGGCGATGGGCATTTCATGAGTTCCTGATTTCGAACCAATACTATCGGAATTTGATTTTAAGAATTTTGACTTTTATAAGTCAAAATAAGTGTTCATCTGATTAAACGATGATTAAACGAAGAAGATGGATTTTTTACAATTTCAGTCCCTGAGTATTTACAAACTTTACAGTTTCTACCCCATTGGAAGATGTTCTTTATTTCAGCATTCCAAAGATGAAAATGGGTTATATATTCAAATTTTACCCCTTGACTTTCAGATCTTCATAGATTTACCCAATTTCCAAAATTCTTTTCAATTTCTTGGGGTTTTAGCATTTTTACCCCCTTCTTTCCAAAAGATTTTCACTACTTATCCTTTTTTCCTTGGTCTTATTGTTTTTAATCCCTTCTAAATAAATTGCTTCTTATTCTATTTTTTTGTCTAAATTTAAATATCGAAAAATACAATTTTTTTCCAGTTTTAATTTTTTAAAGTTTTGCATTATTCTAAAAGAGATATATTTCATCAAATCTGACGGGTTTTGAAGATTACTGGTAATTCTTCTTAGCTCTCTGGATTCTCTCCATGACATTTGTTGAAGATTCAAGGGGATGTGATGATTATTCAAGGGGGAGTTTGTATTTGGAAGATTATTCTTATTTCTCTCGCTTTGAAGATCCTATGTGCTGATGAGTCTCACAATTTAGGGGGAGAAATGCCAACAAGATCGAAAATCGTGATCTTCATCAGTTTCAACATCTTGAGGGAGATTGTTGAGTATTTGAGATATTGAAACTGATTTGGCATATTTGGTTATTTAGGAAAGCCTTTTTAGGGTTAATCATTTTATGATTCCCTACAGTGCCTTTACAATAGAAGTTCTTAATCGAGCACTTCTAAGGCATTAGTTTTATATTAAGGCATAGATTTTATATTTATGGTATATATTTATTGTTCCGTATAAATAATCATTATGTTAGCTTTTGGTGCAAGCTTTTGACCAGATTAGGGTTTTTCTCTGTACGATCATGTGATAATCAATATACACAAAACCTTTATCAGATTACTTGCATATGATTGTGATTGATTCTTGATTGTTCTTGATATTCCGCATTCATCATCTCAGATTTATTCCTAACAAATTTCATGATGAGTTGGGTACTCGTTTACACTTCAGCACGACTTTTCACCCACAGACGGGTGGTCAGAGTGAGCGGACTATCAAGACGTTATAGGATATGCTGCGGGCATGCATTCTAGACTTTGGTGGTAGCTAGGATACATAACTTCCCTTGGCAGAGTTTTCCTACAATAATAGCTACCATGCTAGCATCGACCGTCCTCCCTTCGAGATGCTTTATGGGAGGAAGTGTAGAGGCCCGATATACTGGGGTAAGGTTGGACTGAGGGTCATGGAGAGTACTGAAGTGGTACTCAAGACCACAAAGAAGATCCAGCAGGTCCAGAGCAGGCTCCAGACTGCTCAGAGTCGGCATAAAAGCTATGCCGACAAGTTCCAATCAGACCTAGAGTTTCAGGTAAGGGATATGGTCCTCCTGAAGGTGTCACCTTGGAAAGGTGTCATCCGGTTCAAGAAGCGGGGCAAGTTGGTCCCCATATATATTGGTCCGTTCAGGGTCTTAGCTTGAGTGGGCTAAGTTACGTATCGACTGGATCTGCCAGCCGAGCTTAGTCAGATCCATAGCACTTTCCATGACTCCCAACTGCAAAAGTGCTTAGTGGATGACTCCACATTTGTGCCTTTGGAGGATATTCAGGTGGATGACAGCTTGAAATACATCGAGAGACCAGTTGCTATTCTCAATAGGAAGACAAAGGATCTGAGGAACAAGAGGATAGAGTTGGTGAAGGTGCAGTGGCAACACCGCAAGGGATCAGAATGGACATGGGAGCCGGAGAATGAGATGAGGGAGCACTACCCAAAGCTATTTCCAGACACAGCTGACTTCGAGGACGAAGTCTGAGATAAGTGTGGGAGATTTGTAATACATGGTTCCTATTATGTATGTAAAATCATAATTTATTCATTTTTGTATAGAAACTCGACGAGTTGGAGGCCCCAAACTCGTCGAGTACTGATGGATTGGGATGCGGGTTAAAAAGTCTACTCGACGAGTAGGCTGGAAGAATGAAACCCTAATTTTTAGGGTTTTGCACCCTATTTAAACACCTTAACCTCCATAAGCTAGCCTCATTTCCAGCCTCCATTGTCCCGAACCCTAGCCACGAAACCCTAATTCACTTTTAAGAGCTTTGAGCCAACTTTTGTGCATTCTTTATGATTTTGAAGAAGAAGGTGCTTGAAGAAAGAACAAGGACATGTAGGAGGAGAGTAGACCCAGAAGTTGGGCTTCATTTCTGGTTCTTCTGAGGTATAAAGCTCCTACGTTGTCTATAGCATGCTTAGATCTAGTTTTAGGATGCTTGCTTCATGTTTTGATCCAAGTATGTTGGTTTTTTGGGATTTGGACGTCCCATTTGGGCATACCATTCAGATCTAGGGTCTTGAGGTCGCTTCATGGCATAAAGGTTGAATGGGGTTGATTTTAGAGCCCATGATCGTTCATCTATTTTACAACATTTGAGGTGAGTTACCTTCCAGTAGAAGTGGTTCGAAGGCACCAATGTCGGCCTACTAGTAGCTGATTACAGTAGAGATGATTGTCTTTGTGATAATTGTATGTTATGCCACTATCTATTATGCTTTATGTGCTAGTATGCTATGATATTATGTGATAGTGGTAGGAGGGGTGAAATAGTCCCCAGAACCAGTTGAAATAAATCGGAGGTAGGTCGGGCCCCCATATATGTCTGATAATATGTTTATGCTATGTATTATGTGGTAGTGGTATGGGTGAAATAGTCCCCATAACCGGCTGAGATAAACCAGAGGGTAGGTCGGGCACCCAGATATCCCTGACAGGGTAGGTCGAGCACCCAGATATGCTTGATAGGGTGGGTTGGGCACCGAAATATGGCTGACATAGTAGGTCGGACACCCAAATATGCCTGGCAGTATGTGATTATGTGGTATGATGGGGGAACTCACTAAGCTTTCTGCTTACAATTTTCAATTTTGGTTTCAGTTACTTCTTCTTCGAAGGGAAAGGAGCCGACATGATTGCAGCACATGACACTAGGATTTCCGCACATGAGATCTTTAGGAGTTATACTCCGATTGTTGGGCTTATAGTATTGTGTGATGGGATCGGTCCTTAGCCCAGTTTTGGTTGTCGGTTTGGGCCTGTCCAACCATGCATGTTTTTCTTCTAGGGTTTAGTATTTAAGTTGCATGCATGCAGCCTTTGTAAAATACGCTTTTATTTATTTTTCTCATTGAGTTTTGTAAACCTTAGCTCGCCTCTATAGTGGAAGTTCTTCATCGAGCTCTGCTGAGGCGTGACTATATTTGAATCATAAGCATAACGTTGATTCCATACTGTGTTCATAATGTTATTATGTTTGATGTTCATCTGTTTACCTGTGAAAGATCTAATCTATCTGAGATTTATTCTCATCAATTGGTATCAGAGCAGGAGACTGTGTAATTCATACACATCTCTTCTGTTGAAGAAGTTATTAGGGTTTTATTCCGCATTGATTGATATTAATTGAGCCGTCATTCTATATTTACGTATCTCATTAATTGTCGATCTTACTCTAATTGATACAATTACAAGTCTGATCTTAAAACAGGTAATCGATCAAATGCCATCACAATGTCCATGGATGATTCTCAAACCAATCCAATCAACATCTCTAACAGCATTGGTTCAACAACAAGGATTCCAATCTTGTATACTCAAGCTTATGAAGTTTGGACGCATCACTTTGAAGATTATGTGATCGGATCAGAAGATAATGGGTACTTGATCAGGGAAGCTATCACTGTTGGCCCATTCGCTCACTCAAGCACCTCAAAGATTGTCAAAACTCAGAAGGAGTACAATCAGCTTGTGAATGATGTGAAAGATATTCCTAAAGACGAGAAGGAAAAGTTTCAATGCAACATCAAGGCCTTAAGGATGATTAGGTTTGCTTTATAGTCAGATATGTTCCGTTTAGTGAGTTCTTGTGTTACTGCTAAAGAGATATGGGACAAGCTAAAAGAATTGTATACCACTGATGAATATCTGGAACATTCGATTCAAACTCTTTTGCTTTCTGAATTTAGTGATTTCAAACAGAATCCCGAAGAGAAACTGGTTCAGGCTTTTGATCGCTTTAATAATCTCTTAAGTAAGATGATAAAGCATGGGATCGAAATGAAGGTTATTGAACAGAAGGTTACATTCATGAACGGTCTAAGACCTGAATGGATGGCTGTCGTATCCACTGTTAAAGCACATGAACAGTTTAAATCGTATTCTCTAGCAAAACTGGTGGGAATTTTGAAATCCCATGAAAGTGCACTATCTAAGGAAACAAATGTGGTTTCTAGTTTGGGTTCGTTAGTCCTTATTTCTAAAGGGAAAAATTATGTTGAAGAAGAAGAGGAATTGGATCTTGCTGACTACGATCTAACCGGTGAAGAGTATGCCCTGATGGTGTCCAATCCTAGAAAGTTTATTAAAAGAAAGTTCCCAGCCAACAAGAACCGAAACTGGCAGGGAAGTTATAGCTCTGAAAAGGTGAAGGAGGAACCGAAGATAGGTTCGAAGTTAGAAGAGTCCAAGAAAGAGGTGAAAATTGGTGGAGACTCAGGATTTGATTGCCATTACTGTGGAGGCAAGACTCACTTCGCCAAAGACTGTATGCTGAAAAAGAAGGCGGAAAAGATAGATGAGGATGATGAGGAAGCGAGCCTCCTGAGACGACTGGAGGAAATCAAGAAAAGACAGTCAGGTGCTAACAATAAAACCATGAATGCTTTGATTGTACAGAGGACGAAGAAGTAAGAAACCCCACTCATGACAAGGCGATGCTGGTGAAAGAACCTGCTACAGGAAGGTGTTTAATGGTAACCGAAGGTGTATCTCAGATGAGAGGATATACAAATGATGGTGGGATAGAAGGCGAGAAGGAGCGAGAGGACAGGTGTTTTGCTGTGAAACCTGTTAGTGCACAGATCAACGAATGTGATGAGTTGATCAAGAAGGTACAAAATATTCTTACTTCTTTGAAAATACCTGTTACTAACTATGAAAAGGAATTGAATAACTTAAAATCTAAATTTTCTAGTATAAGTAGCAGTCTTACCCAAACCCGAGTCACAAACTCTAACCTGGCTAATCAAATTAGCAGGATATCGTCGAAGAGTGAGGAAAGGAGGATGTAGATTGAGCAGAAGGAGAAGGAGTTGATTAGATCTAATGATGAATCAATTTATTTGCAAAGAAACAATCTTAAACTTTTAAAACAACGAAATGTTTTTTGTTAGATTGCTAAAAGACTTTATTTTAATATCACTCAGCTGCATCTCGATTGTGAAATAGGAAAGAAGATACATCGCATGATTTTACACTTACTTGAGTTAAAGGAGGATGAAGTCGATGCCGAAGCTTACAACTGTGAAAACGTTGTATCTTCTGATGAGGTCTCACCTGCATACAAAATTGGTCTTGACAAAATTGAGTCCTACATAAAATCCAATGACCATAAGGACATGCTCAAAAATCTGTTAGATGAGAATGATAGATTGAAATTAAGAACCGAAACCGTACAGAAATTTGACTCATTGAATGCCAAATTAAGTTCAGAAAATAAAATTGATGTTGAAAATGCATCTGAACTTAATGAGGATGATGATCTGAGTGAAATCTCTATAGAGGATTTGGTGGACTGTTCATAATTTGTCAAAAACGAACCTGAAACTCACAAAAATCCGATTTCTGAAAATTCTGTTGAGTTTGCTCGCTCATCAACAGACAAGACCAAAATTCTCAAAGCAAAAGCTGTTGTGTATCAAAAGGTACAAACCACTCCAAATCAATTCTACACAGTTCCAGGAGTCACTCCACAACAAATAGCAGAACTAAAAGTTATGGTGGAAGAAGATAATGCAGCTGGATGTGATGAATTCTTCTGGTCAGCACCAATAGACAACGCTGATGAGACAAAAGGCCTCTCTCAAAAGACCTCATGGAGAGTGAAGGGTAGATATGTGTTGGAACCACTAAATGAGCCTGCAAGATATGATGTGCCAAGCACAAGTGGCACTAAAACATGTTTGGGCGAACTAGTGCAAACTACCAGTGAAACATCTTCAACAAAGAGCGAAAACTATGCTCGTGTTCCAAAGAAAAAGGCTAACATCCACAAAAATCCAAAACAGGTGGCAGATCAAAAACACCAACGAAATCTGAGATACAAGAATAATCTCTCAGAAAGAAAACAATTTTGGAGATCACAAAATCCTCACCATGTCAGGTACGAAAGGAAGCATAAGTCACAAGAGGAATCAAGGAACTGAAAGGGTAGTTTCGGTCCATCGAATGAAAGGAACCGAAAAGGTAGTTTCAATCCCTCGACTGAAAGGAACCAAAAGAGCAGTTTCGGTCCACAACAAACAAGGAACCAAAAGGAGAGCTTCGGTCCTCAAAACATCATCAACCAAAAGAACGGTTTCGGTCCTCAGAACATCAGCAACCGAAAGAATGGGTTCAATCCAAAGGTCAATCAGAAGAACAAAAGTGAAGAGTGTTCACGTTCTCAAACAAGACAGACTAATAATCAACGAACCAAGAACTCTTATAAATCTTACTCTTCCTATTCTTATTCTAATTCGTTTCCTTCAAAAGACTTGAAAAGAAAAGGAAAGCTCTTTCCAGAAGACAACAAGTGCCCAAAAGACATCCAAAAGAGAGCTGACGTCAAAATCTCAAAACCTACGTCTAATGAACCTAAGCCAACCAAAATTAATGTTTTCACTATAAAAAGAAAAGATGAAAAAACTTTAATTAAACGTACTTATTTAGTTGATATCTCTCTTACTATTCCATGTCCTGTAAAATGCTCACAAGGACCCAAGAAACTTTGGGTTCCTAAATCTGCTTAATATTTTGCAGGTTATTCGTGACGAGCAGTTTGACGAAGAATGGTATATTGATAATGGCTGCCCGCGTCACATGACAGGAAGGAAGGAAGAACTATGGGAGTTTCAGTCTCTCAAGGATGATGGAATTGTGAAGTACGACAACAACTCATATGGAACTATCAAAGGCTATGGAATGATTACGAATGGTGATTTCCCAATAAGAAAGGTCGCATATGTTGAAGGACTGCGGCACAACCTTATCAGCGTATCACAGCTGGTAGTTGGAACTGGATTGAAGGTATCGTTTGATGATGAAGGCTCAGAAATAGTGGAGATGAAGTCCATTAACATTCTATTGAAATCGAAGCGAAAGGGGGAAATGTATCCTTTAAACCTCAACCCAATTCTAGGTAAACCAGCAGTTTGCTTACTCACGAAGGCTCAGTCAGATGAAAGCTGGTTATGGCATCGAAGACTCTCTCATCTTAATTTCATGGATATCAACAAGTTAGTTTTAGGAGATCATGTTCGAGGTCTTCCAGTTCTCAAATTCGACAGAGAACATCTATGCGCAGCCTGTGAAATAGGAAAGCAGAGTAGACAAAGTCATCCCTCTATTATCAATACAAAGGTGATAGAACCATTGGAGCTATTGCACATCGATCTGTGTGGTCCCTCTTCTATTGAAAGTATTGGTGGAAACCAGTATATTCTGGTTATAGTTGATGATTTCTCTCGGTTCACATGGGTGTTTTTCATGAAGCAAAAATCTGAGGCTACTCTAAAGCTCAAGCTCTTCATAAAGCAGGTAGAAATTCAACTGAGGAAAGTTGTTCATAACATAAGAAGTGACAACGTCTTGGAATTCAAGAACAAATATTTTGAAGATTTTCTTGCTGAGAAGAAAACGACTCATAATTTCTCAGCCCCATATACTCGACAACAGAATGGAATCGTTGAAAGGTGAAACCGATCTTTGTGTGAAGCAGCTCGAACAATGTTATGCTTCGCATCCTTGCCCTTATATTTTTGGGCTGATGCAATTGTTGTTGCTTGTTATACTCAGAACATATCATATTTAAACAAGCGATTCTCTATCACTCCTTACGAGATCTTGAACAATCGCAAACCGAATGTGAAATTCTTCCATGTGTTCGGTTCAAGATGCTTCGTCTTTAAATCTAAAGAGAATCGAAACAAGTTTGATGCTAAGGCTGATGAAGGAATATTCTTAGGTTACTCCCTGAATTCTAAGGCATATAGAGTTCTGAAAAAAGGCTCTAAGAAGATTGAAGAAACATACTATGTCACTTTTGATGATAGCTATGTTAAGAAGATGAAGACAACCGAAGGTGCAATGCAGGAAATCTTTCCAAAGACCAGTGAAGTTACAGCTTCTATCTCAAATCTTTTCGAGCAATATATGCTTCTTTTTTATGAGCCTCAAATGGCAATTGATTCTGAATCAAAGGCGAAAGACAACAAGGTTGATAGTCTAAGACAAATCATCGACGATGCTGCTCAAAAGATGGCTGATGATCAACCTAAAGCAACCGAGAGGCCAGACATAAGCGAACCTTCGAATGACCGTTCTTCTATCCATGGGGAGGGTCCGTCTTTACAACACGATCAAGGTTATTCATTCCAGGGGAGAATTCAACGTCTCAATTATCAAGCTCTACTGAAAGTCCAAATGAAGGAGAACATTGTAATCCAGATACTGAACAGGAATGTCAATGATGATGACATACTATCAGAGTTGGAAGAAGAAATCAATGTAGAACCGGATCCCTCTTATGATCCAAATTACCAACCTCTAATTAAATGGACCAAAGATCATCCAAAAAGTCAAATCATTGGGGAATCTTCAGAAAAGGTGTTAACTCGATCACAGATCAAAGCGAAACAAGTTGCACTCTTTTATCAAGTAGAGTTTTGCATGTTCAACTCCTTTGTTTCCAAAGTTGAACCGAAGACTGTTAACTCAGCACTTGATCATTCTGACTGGGTTCAAGTCATGCAAGATGAGTTGAATGAGTTTGAAAGAAACAAAGTATGGCGCCTTATTCCAACTCCAAAGGATGCTTCGGTTGTCGGTCTCAAATGGGTATTCAGAAATAAGCCGGATAAGGAGGGGAATGTGATTCGTAACAAAGCTCGGTTGGTTGTGAAAGGTTACTGTCAGGAAGAAGGTATCGATTATGAAGACACCTTCGCTCCTGTCGCAAGATTAGAGTCCGTTCGTATCTTTCTTGCCTACGCTGCACACAAAAACTTTGAAGTTTATCAGATGGACGTCAAGTGTGCCTTTCTCAATGGGGAACTTGAAGAAACTATGTACGTTGAGCAACCGCCAGGCTTGGTGAACAAGAAGTATCCAGATCATTGTTACATACTTGACAAAGCGGTATATGGCCTAAATCAGGCTCCTAGAGCATGGTATGAAACTCTAAATCGATTCTTAAAAATGTCTAAATTCAAACAAGGTTCGGTTGACCCGACCTTCTTTCGTAAGAGAGAGGGTAACCACCTTATGATCGTCCAAATTTATGTTGATGACATCATCTTTGGCTCCACGAATCCCAGCTTAACAGCTGAATTCGAGAAGTTGATGGAAACTAAATTTGAGATGAGCTCAATGGGTCCAATTAACTTTTTCCTTGGCTTAAACATTAGACAGGGACCCGAAGGCATTTTTATCAACCAGGAGGCAAATCTTACACCCTCGTTGGAGAAGCCAGCCGCTGACATGACGCTTTATCGTCAAATGATTGGGTCTTTAATGTATCTCACAACTAGTAGACCTGACATCATGTTTTCAGTCTGTTATTATGCCAGATTCCAAGCTAAGCCACGCGAACCTCATATGCAAGCTGTGAAAAACATATTTCGCTATCTGAAGTGAACCTCCTCTCTCGCTTTGTGGTATCCAGCCAACTCAGGATTCTTTGTCCAAGCATTTTCAGATGTTGACTTAGGTGGCTGTGGATTAGATCAAAAAAGCACCACTGGAGGGTGCCAATTTCTCGACGATAAATTGGTTAGCTGGCAATCAAAGAAACAAACCTGTGTTTTTCTCTCCACTACAGAAGTTGAATACATTGCTGCAGCATCATACACCTCTCAAGTTGTATGGATACAAAGTCAACTTAGAGATTACGGGCTGAACATGAACAAAATCCCACTATATTGCGACTCTGAAAGTGCAATTAGGATTTGTCACAACCCTGTGCAAAACTCGAAGACTAAACATATAGCACTGAGGTATCACTTCATCAAAGATCACGTGGAAGATGGCAACGTGGAAATTCACTTCGTAAGGACGACTGATCAACTGGCAGATATATTCACTAAGGCTTTACCTGAAGCAAGTTTCAACAAAATTTTGCAAGGTCTAGGAATGATGGAAGCAGAATCTGTACCAAAATCGCATTCGCTTCAATAAAGTTATGAAGCGAAATAAAGCAAACCGAAATGAATCGAACGCTCGGTCTATTTCGGGTTCGACTCGACCAAGAACCGAAATGAACCGAACGTTCGGTCTATTTCGGGTTCGGTCCTTCTGAACTTGTTCGCTTCTTTTTCTTATCAAGGCATTTTGATTGTATTCCTTTGTACACTCTTTTAAATACTTCTTTTTATATTTTATTTTCATAAAATACAAAAATATTTTTCTTTTTCGTTCAATTAAACAATTCTTCACAAAATACAAAAATATTTTTCGTTTTAATCTAATGCTTTCTTTTGTATAAGTGTTACTCTCGATGATGAAGATCCGGAAGGTATACTTTCTTTTGTATACACTTTCTTCATGTCCCTAGAAGCATGCTGCTGCATGTTGACTAAAGCCTCGACAGCTTTTGAGTGAAGCCTTAATAACATGATACATACAAATCATGTTTTCCCAAGCTAGGCTGCTATATTCACTCTAATCATGAGCTACCTTACTCTACTCATATTGAGCTTAGAGTTTTCTGCTTAGTCCTTCTTTCAATAGCAGTGGTACATTCGTTTCTTATACCACCTTTATCATTTTTCTTCATCATACTTCATATCACCAATATAACCCTTGAGACTCTCAGCATTTACCACTGAGGTTTGTGGTTATACAAAAATCTGTGTTAATGATCTTAGTTTTGTGTCACTACGTACTAAGTGAAACCCACCATTCAACACCATTAATGAATTAACGGTACAAGATCACTATGTTACAAATTTTAAATGAAATCTCTTTTTATTTTGAATGATTCTTCTGAAAATTTCTATTACCAAGAATTTTTCTTCCCCAAGAATCCAGTTAAATTTTTTTTGGGATTTCTCACCTATCCAACAGTCAATAAATATCCCCCTTACCTACTTGTTCAACATATCACATTGATCTCACAAGTACTTCGTTCAGTTTCGATATTATATCAAGTATTGAAATCATGGATTGAAGTGAAAGCCACCCTTTATAAGCTTTAATTAAAAAGATGCCTTTCAATACTTTTTAATAAGTTATTGATCGTTATTTAATGGGAAACCACACAAGCTCTTTAAAGTCTCTCTTGACTTTGAAGGAAGAGATTCGTGCCCAGAATCAATTGCTTTATGTCTCAACAAGACATCACCACTACCCATAAAAAGTTTGCTTTATTTCTTTATCTTTTACACTCTACGCACGAAAATATTTGATTTTCCAAAATCTGGTTCCATTAATGATGCTCTACTTGTTCTAGCTTCGTTTCTTCAAGTATTCCAATGCTCGATAAAGTTAAAAGGCAGTGATGGTTCATGTGAAATATGGGGTGACCTTTGGGATAAAGTTAAAGCTGAGTTAGCAGTTATCCAATCATCTTGACGATTTGAAAAAGCACTTTTTATGGAATGGCATGCAAAAAGGAAACGTCCTTTCTCTTTCCTGCATCATCATCGGGTATGACAACTGTTCACTCTGTCACATCACGTACGGTTTCAAATTAATCCAAGATATCAGCCGTATTTTTCTCTCTCCTACTAGTATGTATAAAAGGATCAGGCACGATCCACTTTTCCCTTTTATCACTTACATATTCTCTCAAAAGCAAAGAGCGATTTCTCTCACTGTTCACCTTATTCCTCTCAAAGCTTCAACAATGGCAGACTCCTCTTCAGTTCATGACACATCTGTTCACAAAACCCTCCTCACCATCAAACCTCAACAAAACCTGATCATCGATCTTACTCCTTTCATCTATGAACCCTACATGCTATATGTCGTCAAGTGTCTCAAATACTCGCCTCTCATCGACGCTCTGTCAAAAGTTGAAATTGTTCCCATGTCCTGCCTCTCATTCATCTATTCAGCTGCTTACTACAACAAGGCTGCTGAGAGGATTCACTTTGAAATCCACAATAAGAAGACTTCCATCTCCAAGAACCGCTTATGTGCCCTAATTGGTCTCTCTCAAGAACCAACTTTGGTAAACCATGAATCGATCATTACTGGTCAACTGTTCTCCATGTTCTATCAAATGGGGTAGACTGAAACCCTAGCCACCATTACCAAGTTCAAGAAGTCCCGCCTTCTTCCTCAACGGAATGGCCTTTTTACTCTCCTGTTCAAAGGACTCTCTGAGCTTAGCGCCGACTCAGATGGAGCAAGCAAGTCATTTATGACTGTGCTTTATGGTCTATATCACGGGATTGATTTGGCTTACGGGTCCATTATCTGGCAACAACTGGTTCAGAGTTTGTATTCTTCCTCAAGACACTCAGAGATCTCCTGTGGTAGGTACTGGTCCATCATCACTAAGTGGGCAATGGATCGTCTTCACGTTCCAATCATGGAGGAATCTCTTCTCTCCTCCATCGCCACCTTTCACACCACCAAGATAATTGTCACGGATCCCACCAAGTACTCCTTCATTGGATCAATCCCTGATACCATGCTTGCCTGTGTATCTGAAGCAAGCAATGTTCTGCAACAATACAGGAAGATTCCTTCTTCAGGTCCAAGGGAACTCACGCCAGCCATGGTTCGCTCCATTGAAGAGGCTGACAAGCCAGCCAAGAGGGGAAAGAAAACTGAGACACAGAAGGAGACGAAGGTTACAAAACCAACCAAGGGGCAAACCCCTAAGAAGCGAAAGTCAGACAAGGTTTTTCCGTCACAGCCTCAACCGAAGAAGCAGAAGAAGCCCGCTCGGAGACTCATACTCCAATCTTCAAGCGAATCAGACTCAGAGTATTTTCCTCCTAAACACAAATATTCTCCTCCTTCAGAATCTGAAAGCGAAAGCTCTGACGATGAGGCTTCGGGTCGTGGTGATACCCCGCCTCGCTCGCCTACCCCAGAAATTCCTGTTCGCTCCCTACCTCCTTCTCCTCGACCCGTTTCTGTACCAATATCCATACCTCCAATATTTTCCATCTCTACCTCTCAACCATCAACCACTATTCCCATCCCTGATCCAATCTTCACAGACACTACCACTACCACTACCACCACTACTACAGGGGCTCATTCCACATCACCCAACCCTCCTGTTACAACCGAACAACCAGTAACTACCGAACCTCCCACAACTACAAAACCCTTATCACCTACTCCATCCACTGACACCACCCCCGTTCTAGGCGGTGAGGACTTGGAATTTGATTCCACTTATTTCAGTCCTTACCATGTACAAAGTGATGATGACGAAGATGCCCCTGTCACCAAGCATCATCTCAAAGCAGTCGATCAACTGCTTTCCTCCTCTTCCTCTGGGGCCTATTCAGATGCTGCTCTCAAAGCATTTTTCTCCTCCGTTGTCCAAGAACATAATGCCTCCCTAACTGATGCAGCTAAGGCTATAGGCGCCTCCACTTCCCAATGCCAAAAGGCCTCACTTGCTATTGAGGCTTCCTTGAAGGACTGCAAAGAAGCGACCGCAAAAGTCGATAAACTAATTTCTGAAGCTCGTTTGTTTCTAGATTCTTTGCAGGCGGCTGCTCAGAAGAACTCTCAAAACGTGAATGCTTCGGTTGATAACCTTCAACGTTCTCTTCAAGCTGAGAGATCCAATCTTGAAGCTGCTCGTTAAGCAATCGAAGAAGCCAATGCCTCTCTGCATGATAGTGTCAATGATCGATTGAATCAACTGGAGGCAGAGTTGGCTGAGGAAAATCGCATCATGGATGAACTGGACAAACGAACCCCTCAACTGAAGATGCAGAATCTCAAACATCGCACTGCAACAACTGAACTCAACGATTTGAAATCTGAAAGGGAGGTTATTCGAAGCTCTGTTGGCGACGTTCACTCCATTTTGCTTCACCTCCTTGATGCCCATGATCCCGTCATCACCATTACCATCCGAAGGCACTTAGCTGAGAAACTCAGACCTGTACTGGACATCCTTAGTCATATTGAGGGTGTTTCGGTGACTGGTGTCTAGCCGAAACAAGGGGGAGAGAAGGCAGCGAAAACTCAACCTCCTCCTGAACTGAAACCAACTGCAGAACCGAAGGATAATGAAGCTTCGGTCAGTAAAAGAGACAAGAAGACAAAGAAGATCGGTGAAGATGACACTGATGAAGAAGATGATGTTTTTGAAGAAAATCCTAAAAAGCCTTATCAGAAAACAAAATCTACTAATAAAGAGCTTCAAGAAAAGTTCAAGAAGCAAACGGCTGACCTAGAGAAGTAGCAAAAAGAGAAGCAGCTTTTGGAGAAGAAGAAGTCCATTTTTTCTAGAATGGACTATTGACTCGCTTCAAAGAAGCGCCATAAACGAACCAAGTGTTCATTGGCTCGAACCAGTCATGTCGTTTGGGCTTGAAAACTCCAAGGATGCACAATTTGACATGCCGATCACTCGAAAGGCATTCATCTTTCACTACTTTAACTTAACTGTTGCTATCCCTTCTCCAGACCCGAAGGTGGATCGAGATCTGTTGGAGTTCTATCTGGAGTTCGCTCAACCCTAGTACTTGACCTAGAGTTCGCAGAAGATCACAACCGTCAAGGTTCTGAAGCCCTACTCAGCCGGGAATTTTGTCAATGTCAAGTTCAAAGTGACTCGAGGCTCTGTAGGCTCGATTCATAACTTCACTCTGGCTGATCTGCCGAACCTCAATTTCCACGACTGGATACTCCTCAACAATATCTTGCTGTCAAATCCACATGAGTATCAGTTGATTATTGACCATATCAAGCGAATGCTTGTATGCTACATTCAAGAAGTAGCGAAGATGAACCAAGAGATCACCTCAGCCATTCACAAGCGAACCACGATCAAAACAATGGGCAGAGCGGGCGATGTCAATACAATGGTCAAGGGAAAAATCGACTCAAAGTATCACATAGTGATTTTTATCAGGGGCGAAGGTCAGAAATGTCTATTCGCTCTTGTTGACAAACACCTCTTCTCAACTGCTTGCTTGGAGCACATTTTGGAGATTATTCAGAGGTGTAGTCAGAACACTGCAGCCGACAAGAAGATGTTTACTAATATGCTGAGATGGTACATTCAATTTCGGCAGACACTTCTTGCAATCATCCCTCGGTTGTTCAAGGTTGTGAAGACCGTGAAGCCTACTCAAAGGAAATGATCTCTCACCTCTTTTAACGCAAAGGGGGAGATTGTTGGTCTTATAGTATTGTGTCATGGGCTCGGTCCTTAGCCCAGTTTTAGTTGCCGGTTTGGGCCTGTCCAACCGTGCATGTTTTTCTTCTAGGGTTTAGTATTTAAGCTGCATGCATGCAGCCTTTGTAAAATACGCTTTTATTTATTTTTCTCATTGAGTTTTGTAAACCCTAGCTCACCTCTACAGTGGATGTTCTTCATCGAGCTCTGCTGAGGCGTGACTATATTTGAATCATAAGCATAATGTTGATTCCATACTATGTTCATAATATTATTGTGTTTGATTTGTTTGATCTTCATCTTTTTACCTGTGAAAGATCTAATCGATCTGAGATTTATTCTCATCATCGATGTTGTTTTATCATGACATGTTTTGACAATTGATACATTGGTTTTGATATGAGTTGATACTATGGATGTTTTTAGACAAATGGTTTTATAATTATTAAATTTAAAAAGAAATTTTTGGACTTGAATTTTGGGATGTTACAAGTTTGTATCAGAGCCTTGGTTTGAGGGATTTGGACACACTTTCGGGGGTGTCTAGACTCAAATCGAGGGTTTGAGAAGTTTTTACAATGAAAACAATTTTTAAAAAAATTAAAATCAAGCGTTTTGAGAAAGAACATGGAGTGTGACGCGTGCAACCAGCCGAGCTCAAGTAAGTTTCCCCAAGATACCATAAATGTTTGCTACGATATATGATATGATTTTGAGAATTGCATACTAGAATAGGGCTAAGGATCTAGAAAGGATGCCTTATATGCCTACTGTATGTGTATGAGAACTGCATGCTAGATTAGGGCTAAGGATCTAGAATGATTCCTTATGTGCCGGTTGTACGTGCTTATTGAACTGCATGATAGTACTGATTAGTTAGTATTATGATGGCCTAATTAGGATATGCTTGGTTTAGTTGCTCAATGATCGAATGTTTCTTGCTTAGTGCTTTTAGGAGTCCTATTTATCTTTAATTAACTAGTAAATGAATACATTAAGTTACATGTTACGAGGACTAAATGATTTCAAAAGGCTAGGTCTAGCCCTATTTCAAAGCTCTAGTCTGAGTCCAACCTTATTGGGGATGACCTCTCATTCGAAGAATTATTTGGTCTTAGTAATATGTGGTGGTATTCACAAGTTAGTTAGGGAGAGATATCAGGGACTTCTTATGCAACTGATGGCGGAGAGTGGGTCGGAGATTACCCTAGGGTAAGCCTAGGATGAGATTAGTGAAGTGAGTAGTAGTAGTGAAAGGGAATTGGTGGAGTCAAGGAAATTCTTGAGGAAATTACGGTTAGATGTGGAAGGTAGCATGGGCCCGTATTACTGAAAACAGAGGATATGTACTAAAATCAAGGAGATATGAGATAAACCAAGGATATGTAGTGAGAATGAGATATCTCGATATTATGTATCACTCTGATGATTGTGTGGTTTGTTTAAGAATGGTGACGACACGTCATGAAGCAGGAGGTTCAGGGTCTGGGTCAGGGTCAGGTTTGGGTACAGGTTCCGAGCCAGTTGATGATGGATTGCGCGAGTTCATTGCATTGGAGATTACGAGAGGCATCCTGGAGGCGACCCCGGAGATTTTCAGGTCGATCAAGGAGGGTATCATGACGCTGATGGAGGGTCGCCTTAGGGAATTCAGGAGTGACACGGCACCTGGCCAGTCAAGGACTTGTACACTATCCTTCAAGGATTTAAGGGGATGTAGAGCGCCAGACCTCAGGGTTGAAGGACCCCATTGTGGCGAGACAATGGATCGCGGACATTGAGTCTGCGCAGGTGACGAGCTTCTGCCCTGAGGGGTCGAAGGTCTGGTTTGCTGCTGGTTGTTTGAGAGAGCGGTCCAGAGACTTGTGGAAGGCAGTCAGCACACGTTGAAGCCCTAGACATTGAGGCTATGGCCTGGTCGGACTTTATGACTGGATTCCGAGCCGAGTTTGTGCCACCTATGGAGATTCAACAGCTAGCCAAAGAGTTCTTGATTATGAGACAAACTGCTAAGACGGTGGCGGAGATTACTGCCAAGTTCAGGAAGAGGGCCTCGTTGGTGCCTCAGTACGCGAGTGATGAGGAGATGATGAAAATGCGGTATCATGATATGTTGAGAGCTGACATTCTGAAGTATGTCAGCTATTCGGGGTGTCCGACCTTTGATGATATGATAGCCAGGACACGAGAGAAGGAGACTGATATAGAGCACATTAGGAAGAGGAAGGTGGAGACTAGGCAGACGACTAGGTTTCTAGGAAGAAACCCAATGGATTTGACTCGAGGTCGAAAGGCCAACGGGTCTGGAGCTGCTGTAGGAAATGCGGTAGAACACACGAGGGAGTTTTTGCAGAGCCGATGGATCGGGCTGCTACAAGTGAGGCAAAACTGAGCAATTTAGCATGGATTGCACAGCCCCTTCCCCCACCATTCAGACATCAGACCTGATTTTCTTTCATTGCAATCAGAGGGGCCATAAAAAGGCCAACTGCCCGAGATTGACATCAGGAGCGCCAGTGGCGATGCCATCTCCAGCAACCCTATGGATCATAGATGGCCGACAGGGCAAGTCAGATGCTCCAGTGGTGAGGATCCGAGCCTTCCAGCTGACCGCCGAGGAGGCACGTGCCACACTGGATGTGGTGACGGGTATGTTTTCTTCTGCCTAACTTTTATTACATGTTAATTTTGATATTTATATCGTATGTGTTTTGTTTAGGAATGTTCCATGTGAACGACATCCTAGTATAAGGGCTACCCGACCATTCGTATCTCTTTCCCTTAGCAAGAGGTTTTCTGAGTCTTCAGGCATGTTGGATTGTTCTTTAGAGGTCGAGATTGCGGACGACCGATTCGTCCGGGCATCAGAGGTTTACAGAGATTGTGTCTTGAGGATGTATCACGAGCGTTACCTCGTGGATTTGGTTCCCATTCCTTTATGTGGGAATAAGGTCATCATAGGCATGGATTGGTTGAGCCCTAATGGGGGCAGTGATCGACTATGAGCAGCAGTTGGTTCGTGTTAGGACCCCAAGTGGGGGCGAGTTGGTGATTTAAGGAGAGAGGCCGCAACGTGGGCCGACCTTATGTTTAGCAGTAAGAGCTAGGCCCTACCTTCAGCAAGGTTGCGCAGGTTATGTCGCCTATGTTATAGAGCCTCAGGAAGGGGGCAAAATGACCGTGAGTGATGTGCCAGTTATGCAAGAGTATCCAGATGTGTTCCTAGAGGAGTTTCCTAGGATACCTCCGAAGAGACAGTTGAACTTCAGGATTTACCTAGTGCCTGGTGCGGCACCGATAGCCAAGGAACCATATTAGTTGGCTCCTCCCGAGATGCAGGAGTTATCTACACAGCTGCAGGATCTGTTAGACAAAGGATTTATCAGGATTCGCTATGGTCATTACGAGTTCGTGGTGATGCCCATTACTAGGATCTGTTAGAGAAAGGATTTATCAGGATCTGTTAGACAATGGATTTATTAGGAGTTGTCTACACAGCTGCAGGATCTGTTAGACAAAGGATTTATCAGGATCTGTTAGACAAAGGATTTATCAGGATGTATAGAAGACTACTTCTGGGATTCGCTATGGTCATTACGAGTTCGTGGTGATGCCCATTGGGCTCACCAATTCCCATGCTGCGTTCATGGACCTCATGAAACGCGTATGCAGATCGATGCTAGATCGGCTTCTGATAGTTTTTATTGATGACATCCTGATTTACACTAAGTCGTAGGAGCAACATGAGGAACACTTGTGAGAGGTGTTGGAAACCCTGAGGAGGGAGAGCTAGTACGCCAAGTTCTCCGAGTGCGAGTTTTGGTTGCACAAGGAGCAATTTCTGGGGAACCTTGTCAACTAGCACGATATTCTAGTCGACCCAGCCAAGGTGGAGTCCGTGATGAGATGGGAGGTTCTGAAGTCTCCATCTTAGATTCGGAGCTTCCTCGATTTAGCAGGATACTATCGGAGATTCATACAGGATTTCTCCAAGATAGCAGTACCCGTGACCCGGTTGACGAAGAAGGTTGTTGTCTTTTGTTGGTGGCCTGAGGAGCAGGCAGCGTTCGAGACTTTGAGGCAGAGGTTGTGCAAGGCACCGATCTTATCTCTGCTAGAGGGCGTTGAGGATTTAGTAGTGTATTGTGATGCGTCCACCTTGAGTTTGCGTGCATTTTTTATGTAGAGAGGGCACGTCATCGCCTACGCCTCAAGGCAGCTGAAGCCTCACGAGGCGAATTACCCGGTGCATGACCTAGAGTTGGGGTGGTTGTTTTTGCCCTCTAGATTTGGCGAAACTACCTCTATGGGGACTGTTGTACTATTTACACGGATGACAAGAATTTGAGGTACTTGATGGACCATCCAAATCTGAATATGAGGCAGCGACGGTGGCTGGCCGTGGTGAAAGATTACGATTGCGAGATTGTTTACCACTTGAGGGAGGCCAACGTTGTGGCCGATGCACTTAGCCGCAAGTAGTTAGAAGCCCTAATCAGAGACACATTCCTAAGGATGACAATATTAACCCCGCTTTTGGAGCAGATTCAGGAGGCCCATCAGGAGGTTATGAAGGAGGAACACCGAAGTGCTAGCGTATCATGGGTCAGATTTCCTCCTTCGACTATGCTAGCCGTGGGCTATGAACACTCCACCGTAGAGTGTGGGTACCATACGCGGGTGGTGTGCGCCAAATCCTGATTTTCCATCCATCCTTGGGCGACAAAGATGTACAGAGATCTCCGTCCTAATTACTGGTGGCCATGCATGAAATGGGATGTAGCCTGGTATGTCGAGAAGTGCTTCACCTACAGGAAGGTCAAGGCCGAACACCAGAGACCTCACGACAAGACGCAACCATTGGATATCCCTGTGTGGAAATTGGAGGATATTACTATGGATTTTATCACGAAGCTTCCCAGGACTGCACGAGGAGTGGATTCGATTTTGGTCATCATGGATCGGTTGATCAAGAGTACCCATTTCATTCCGATTTAGGAGAATATTTCAGCCAAGAACATGGCTGACATCTACATCAGGGAGGTAGTATCTCGACACGGGGTGCCAGTTTTCCGTGATTTCTTACCGAGATGTGCAGTTCACTTTCAGGTTCTGGAAGAACTTTCATGACGAGTTGGGTACTCGTTTACACTTCAACACAACTTTTCACCCGCAGACGGATGATCAAAGCGAGCGGACCATCCAGACCTAGGAGGATATGCTGCGAGTGTGCGTTCTAGACTTCAGTGGAAGATTGGATACCTACCTTCCCTTACCAGTGTTTTCATACAACAATAGCTACCACGCCAGCATTGATCGTCCTCTCTTCGATATGCTTTATGAGAGGAAGTGTAGAACCCCAATATGTTAGGGTGAGGTTGGACGGAGGGTCATAGGGAGTACCGAAGTGGTAGTCAAGACCACAGATCAGATCCAGCAGGTCCGGAGCAGGCTCCAGACTAGTCAGAGTCGGTAGAAAAGCTATGCCGACAAGCGCCGATGATACCTAGAGGTTCAGGTAGGGGATATGGTCCTCCTGAAGGAGTCACCTTGGAAAGGTGTAATCCGGTTCAAGAAGCGGGGCAAGTTTGTCCCCATATATGTTGGTCCATTCAGGGTCTTAGCTCGAGTGGGCCGAGTAATGTATCGACTGGATCTGCCAGCCGAGCTTAGTCAGATCCACAACACTTTCCATGACTCCTAACTGCAGAAGTGCTTAGTGGATGACTCCGCATTTGTTCCTTTGGAGGATATTCAGGTGGATGACAGCTTGAACTACATTGAGAAACCAATTTCCATTCTCGATAGGAAGACGAAGGATCTGAGGAACAAGAGGGTAGAGTTGGTGAAGGTGTAGTGGCAACACCGCAAGGGCTCGGAATGGACATGGGAGTCGGAGGATGAGATGAGAGAGCACTACCCAGAGCTATTTCTAGACACAACAGACTTCGAGGACGAATTCTGAGATAAATGGGGGAGATTTGTAATGTCTGGTTCCTGGTATGTATTTAAAATCATAATTTATTCATTTTTTTTTATAGAAACTCGACGAGTTGGAGGCCCCAAACTCGTCGAGTAGGGATGGATTGGGACGCAGGTTAAAAAGTCTACTCGACGAGTTGAGAAGTCTCAACTCGACGAGTAGGCTGGTAGAATGAAACCCTAATTTTTAGGGTTTTGCACCCTATTTAAACACCTTAACCTCCATAAGTTGGCCTCATTTCCAGCCTCTATTGTCCCGAACCCTAGCCACGAAACCCTAATTCACTTTTAAGAGCTTTGAGCCAACTTTTGTGCATTCTTTGTGATTCTGAAGAAGAAGATGCTTGAAGAAAGAGCAAGGACGTGTAGGAGGAGAGTAGATCTAGAAGTTGGGCTTCTTTTCTGGTTCTTCTGAGGTATAAAGCTCCTACGTTGTCTATAGCATGCTTAGATCTAGTTTTAGGATGCTTTCTTCATGTTTTGATCCAAGTATGTTGGTTTTTTGGGATTTGGACGTCCCATTTGGGCAAACCCTTCAAATCTAGGGTCTTGAGGGGACTTCATGGCATAAAGGTGCCAACTTTATGGCCATGGAAGTCCCATGAAACTTTTAGACCATCTTTTTGGTCTTTTGAGGCAAGTAGGTCATGCATGCAAGTGAAGATAGGAATGTTGACTTTGACTAGAATGTTGACTTTGACTACAATGTTGACTTTGACTTTGACTTTGATCAAAGTTGACCCTTAAGGGGTTATGAGTATGAAAGGGTAGTTAAAGGAAATATTTTATGTGTAGGAGTTTGAGTGGGGTTGATTTCAGAACCAAGGACCGTTCAGCTACTTTACAACATTTGAGGTGATTTACCTTCCAGTAGAAGTGGGTTGAAGGCACCAATGTCGGCCCACTAGTAGCTGATTATAGTAGAGATGATTATCTTTATGACAATTGTATGGTATGCCATTATCTGTTATGCTTTATGTGCTAGTATGCTATGATATTATGTGATAGTGGTAGGGGTGAAATAGTCCCCAGAACCGGTTGAAATAAACTGGAGAGTAGGTTGGGCACCCAAATATGCCTGATAGTACGTTTATGCTATGTATTATATGGTAGTGGTAGCGGTGAAATAGTCCCCATAACCGGTTGAGATAAACCAGAGGGTTGGTCGGGCACCCAAATATGCCTGGAAACGTAGGTCGAGCACCCATATATGCTTGACAAGGTAGGTCGGGCACCCAAATATGCATGACAGGGTAGGCCAGGCACCCAGATATCCTAACAGTATGTGATTATGTGGTATGATGGGGGAACTCACTAAGATTTGTGCTTACGGTTTTTAGTTTAGGTTTCAGGTACTTCTTCTTCGAATGGAAAGGAGCTGGCATGATTGCAGCGCATCACACTAGGATTTCTGCACATAAGATCTTTGGGAGTTATACTCTAATGTTGTTTTATCATGACATGTTTTGACTAATTATACATTGGTTTTGATATGAGTTGATACTATGGATGTTTTTCAGACAAATGGTTTTATAATTATTAAATTAAGAATGAAATTTTTGGTCTTGAATTTTCGGATGTTACAATTTTGATTTTTTGAAATCCAACTGAAGTATCCATGAAGGTTAGGATTTCATGACTTGTAGTTGAATCTACAAAAGAATTTATATGTAGAAGGGGAAATGGATCTATATATGAGGCTTTATTAAGATCCGTGAAATCCACACATACTCTCCATTTTCCATTCTTCTTTGCGACTACCACCACGTTGGCCAACCATCTTGAGAACTTTACTTCTTTGAACATCTTACCCTTGAGCAATCTTTCAACCTCCTCTTGGATGATCAAGTTTCTTTCAGGAGCGAATTTACTTTTTTTTATGATCTGGCTTGACACTTGGATCAATATTCAGCTTGTGAGTTATTACATCTTTAGATATACCTTCCATATCTTCATGTTTCCAACAAAATCTTGATTTCCTATTTTTTCAGGAACTTGCTAATATATTTCTCAAGATCTTGGTCAAGTTCTATGTCCAACAACACTTTGATTTCAGGATCCTCAAGATTTAACAAGACTTCTTTGACTTCACTTTCCTCGGATTTCATAACATTTCGTTCCTTTTATTTAATTTCTATGCTTGTCTGGGAGTAGTTGAGTTTTTCATCGAAGTGCTATAGCAATCTTTAGCTTCTTGATGGTCGCTATTGATCTTGACTATTCCCCATGGTGTTGGTATCTTCATACATTGATGGTAAGTTGAGGGGACAACTTTCTTGTCGTGGATCCAGCCCCTGCCTAAGATAATGTTGTAGAAAGACAAAGAATCAAAAACATAAAAAACTTTAAATAAATTTAACTCCCTCTATATATTGGCATTATGATATCTCCAATGGCATTCTTGATTTCACTACTGAATCCTACAAGGACTGAGGATCTTTGGACTATCTCAAATTTTGGGATGTTTATCTTGATGAGTGCTTCTAACAGGATAATATTGATTGAGTTTCCACTATCTATCAATATCCTCTAAACAAAATGGTTAGCCACATGTAATGTTATGAATAGAACATCATGGTGTATATCTAGGACATTCTCGTAGTTATCTTCGTCAAAAGACATCTCCTTCGTGTCGATCAATAATGCATTCTTTCTTGGCTTGTATTACTTCTCCATCTTGGAACTTTTTGCACGTCTTTTAGTTGTAGAATAAAATGGTCCTCAGATGTTAGATACACCAGAGATAAATTTAATTATTGTGGCGTATGAGGGTGGAGATGCTACTCTTGGCGGAACAATTGCAAGATCTTGGGATCTTTGGCCATTCTTGTCCTTTCTTCTTCCCAAGAGTTCCTTTAAGTGTCCTTTGGTTAACAAGTAACTAGTTTCTTTTCTAAGAGAGAAGAAATCTTCAGGAAGATGTCTGAAGTGTTCACGATAAGCACACCACTTGGATTTATCTTTCCATCCTGGGGTCTAGGTCAGCATGGATATGATCTCATTGTTCGAGACCATAATTGGTATTTTTTGGGTTTTACTTCCTGAAAATTAAACAAATGAGGATGTTGGAATGGTCCTTTTAGGGATCTCAATATTCTTTCTTTATGACGTGACAGCAAGAGGTAGGGTTAGGCTCAAACTAGCGGATATGGATGGAATAATGCTAGAAGTGGATTTTGGTAAAGAAAACATTTTTTGTGTAAAAATGTGTAAGTGATTGAACATATGAAAAAAGAAACTTTTTGGGTAACTTTAACAACATTTATCCCACGGATGGCGCCAATTTGTTCTGGTAAAAAATTAACAAACTAATTTTGTAAGGAATTTAGTAAGTGTGGTGTGATTTTTGAAATAAGGTAAATAAATTCAAAGTGCTTAAGATTTTGAGATGTGTAGAAAATATTGGCCGTGCCTAAGATCCCGGGTAGAAAACTATGATGCTTAGAAAAGTATTTGGTTAAAATATAATATTTGCTAAGATAAATAAGTATATTTTGGGATAAAATATTGCTTAATAGATTTAATAAGTATAATTATGCAATAAAGTTTAATATACTAAAAATATAGTAAGATACCATAAGATACGTTAACGATTTTAGAAATATAAACATATGAATATACAAAAGAATAAAGGAAAAAGATTGTATTTGAGAAAGCAACAAGTAAATAAAGTAAATTCAAGAAAATAGTGGGTTACAAGGAAACCCCTTAATCATTTTGGATCTCTATTATAAAACCTTGGGAGGTGATGAGATCACCTGCCTTAAAACTTATATTAAAATGAAATCAAGTTACAGGTGCTAGCTGATCTAAGAAATGAAGTGCATCTGCTCAAGTTTCGAGAGAATTAGAGAGGTATTAGCAGTGGAAGTGTGTTGTTGTGTGCATCGATCAACTAGTCTTTATATACATAAGAATAATAACTATAATTTTGACATTCTTGGGATTATCCTTGATCTTTGCATGAACAGGATTTCACGAGAATCTTCAATGTTCATGAAGCATTGACAACATGTGGTTTGTCTTCTTCTATTCGTCTTTCATCGAGCCTTAACTTCCTACATAAGATTTCCCGAGAACCATGATGGTCGTCCAAGTTATTGATTAATTCTACGATCTGGGGCCCACTCGTGATGTTAGTACTAGTTTAAGATATACAAATACTAAGTCAAATTTTGTACGTACAACATATATGAAACACAAAGTGTTAATATTCTAAAATTTTATACAAATCAAGTTTAACGAATCTAATTAACTAAGTTCCTTCATTAGATAAAGCATGAAAGTCATGTGGGAGCTATATGACCTTGTTATTCTAAGTGATGTGATTTGATTGAAATTTAGTATTTGGAAAAGAGAACAGTATAAGCAACATATACTATGATATCTTTATACATTGGATATGATCTTTTCTTAAATAATCGGTGTGTTCTATATTAGCATGTTTCATCCTTGAATAACCTAGTTATTATATATGTCCATAGTCGTTCATAGTTGTCAGATATTTGTGACAACCCGATATTCCGAGTCAATGTAATGTTCAAAAATTCGAATAGTATAATCTATTTTGGAATCAATAAAAATAATGTCAAAAATGAAATGTTCAAAAGTCTCAATTGATATACATAAAATGTTAGATATCGTGTCAAGGTTTTCAGAAATATAAAGAACACTCAAATCCGAGTTATAACGAAGTAGTTATGACCAATCAAAGATTCGCGACTAAACTGATAAAACATTGTTGAGCGAAAAAAATTGAAATTTCAATAAAATACTTTTTAGCCTTAAGTATCTAAATGAAATTCATAGATATCCCTAAACCGTGATCACACATAAAAACAACGCCCAAATCTGACTTCATATGAGGAAGTTATGATTTTTTGAAGTTTTGGATATAGCAGTAGACAGCTAAAAACTCGAAATAGAGATCGAGTGACTTTTTGCCAACATGACCTAAATGAGAATCGAAGACCTCATCGATGGTATTACAGCGGTGAAAAGTCTGAAGAAAACGGACGTCGGATGAAGAAGTTATGGATTTTAACGGACTTTTCCAGTCCTGGCCAGTTAAAAATATATTATTAAAAATAAAGACAAAACTAACTGACGCATGCATATAAAGAACGTCAAAAACGGAGCTCGTATGCGAAAGTTACAGATTTTACAAGTTTGAGGCACACAAACCAAGACAATTTACGCCCAGCGTACCCTCGTACACCCAGCGTACTCGGGTGGTAGGCCTCGGCTCGTCCACGTCGCTCCGGGTCCCATCCAATGCTTCATCTGAGGATGGGGTAAGCCATGACACATGCGAACGCGCCGCGTAACTTCGCTGGTACGCCCCATGTACGCGAGGGTTCCAACCCCTATAAAAGGGATGCGAGAGTTCCGAGTTTCTTTGCTCATTTTCTTTTCTTCTCTCGTGTTTTTACCTCATTTTGCATGCAAGTTATATTCAGAAGTCCCGTTTCTCATATCCAAGCCCCGAAGGAAGTTTTACGCTCTCGAGATTCCCGAGAATCCTGAGAAATCCGCTTTCTTCTGTCGAAGTTCTACTCGATTATTGCCTTATCTTCTTCAACCTGCCTCTTCAACCAAGTGAGTTCATACCCCTACATTTTCCCATTTTCTTTAGTTTCCAGGGGGAATACAAGTTAACACACCAAAACATATTTGAAACTTAGCTTGACAGCGTACAATAGCAAAATTGTGGCCTGTTTACAGGCTGTTTTACCCAACCTTAACTTGATATTTTTACAAATTTGTCGAGTACATGTTTAAGAGTTATCCACACCTTGCAACATGCTGAGGAAGGTGTGTACCGCTTACACTCATTATTTCAAATGTCATTTTATGGTAATACAAGGACTTGCATAACAAGGTTTCATTCAAACACACACAACACTTTTGATAAACTATAATAGGTATAGTTTGAACACTTCGTTTGACAAAGAAATAGTAACTTAATCGACTTACAAAACAAATACTTCATTGCACACTACGTGAACTTGTTAATAAATAAACTTACGAGACATTCTCCTTCAGGGTACTCCTAAGTACCACAGAAAAGTCCTGTAGTTATAATCAGAATCTCTTGGAGTGAGAACGTGATAGTTGTGTATAGATATATACTGGGTCTGACAAACCTGCACCTAAGCTGCTTGCAACAGCTAGACCGGCAGCTCTGGGGTGACAAGTGTCATAACATTCGGACGCCTGAAGAACGTCGCATACGAGGTCATCTAGTCTTTAGTATGATTATAACATCTCATAAGTGTGACGATTTACTTACATATACTAAGTCTCGGTTCAGTTGAGACTAAAACAAACCTTTTTGAAAATATTAGATTTTCTGGTAACAAACTTAAAGGAACTACATTCATTCTTCACTCATAAATTGCTGATGAACTCACCGGCTTTATGTTGATACTCTCTTTTCAAAACAACTTGTATTCTCAGGTAATCAGTAATTCAGGTAACCACAATATTTCTGAAGTCAAGACGCTAAGGCGTAGATTCTTTTGCTATATTTTGAACATCATATGTAATTTATTTTCAAACATGTATTTTGGAAACAATGTAACCTTTTAAATTATATATATGATGGTTGTGTTTGACTTTATTCACAATGGCTATGATACTAAACATGACGTCCTCCGCCCCCGAACGTTTCCGCCGTTCAGGTCTGCGGGTTTGACAATCTTGTAGCACCTGGTTCCTAGTATGTATTTCATTCAAGTATTTTTCATAATTTGGACTAAGACTCGGCGAGTTGATGGCCCAAATCATCGAGTAGTAGAGACTTAGACCCGGGGGTTAAGTGGCGGACTCGTCAAGTCGGCGGCATTACTTGACAAGTAGACTGTGGCTGGACAAAACCCTAATCCAAGGGTTTGCACGCTATTTAGACGTCTTATTCAGCCTCCCTCGTCCCTTATGCTCTCAGAACTCCCTCAAATCAAATCCTAATCGTTCTTGATGAAGATCTAAGGCCTTTTTGGAGATTCTTGGTGGTTTGTGGTGGCAAGAAGGAAGGTGAAGCTTGAGGAATCAAGAGGTTGCCTAGAGGAGTCTAACTTGTGCATCATCTACAGTCCTTGGAAGGTATAAAGTCGTCACCTTGATCTTTCTTGCATTAGATCCCTTTTTGGGGAGATTTAGGGCTTTTATAAGCCATTCTTGGTGACCAACCATGATTTCAAGCATGGTGGGGGTTAAGTTTTCAGATCTAGGCTCATTAAAGGGTTAAAAGGCACAAAGGGACTGCCTTTGCACCCATGGAAAGCCTCATGCAACTCAAGAGCTTCCCTTAGGGTCTTTTTAGCTCATAATCCCATGCATGCACGTAAAGTTCGTAACTTTACGTGTTAGATCAATCTTAGGAGCCTAGATCTATCATTTAGATAAGTGTTGTACATCAGAAATCAAGAAATGAGACTTGGACAACCTCGACTCGGCGAGTTATTCTTGGGACTCGGTGAATCCGAGGCTTGACTTCCCTTTTCTGTTAGGGTTCAATGGAACCCAGTGAGTGTTAGAATGGCCTTGGAAGGGTCCGGGGGAGTGACCCGATGCATTGGACTTAGCCATAATCCTGGAGTTCATAGGACTCGACGAGTGCATGAGCAGACTCGGCGAGTCCAAGGAAATCTCCCAACTGTTGAAGATGAACTCGACAAGTTGTTCATACAACTCGGCGAGTCGGATGAAGGTTCATTCGAGGTTGTTTTAGAAGGAGAACTCATCGAGTCATTGCTAAACTCGACGAGTAGAGGTAAAATACTCGATGAGTTGGAGGCCCAACTCGGCGAGTGAGGTAAACTAGAAGTTGACTTTGACTTTGACTTTGACTTGGTCAGGGGTAAAATGGTCATTTTACCGTAAGAACAGTCATCAGTGTCTGACTAAGTGTTTTATGGGAATTATAGTCGGAGGATCACTGGCGCAGCAGTTAGATATCTGTCGATCAGCTTTTTAGCAGTCAGCCTTACGAGGTGAGTTACCTTCCAGTAGGGGTGGGTCTAAGGCACCAATATCGGCCCACCAGTATGTGATTATGGTTGAGATGGTTATCTTTGTGATAATTTTCTGGTTTCTAATTTTGTGCTGAGAATGTGTTCAGTAGTAGTAGGGCACACTAGCCCTGGTTACCGTTTGAAAGATACTGAGGACAATTACCGGTTGAAAGATACCTAAGGGGTGGATAAAACCCACACATGTATAGTAGTATGATTATGATATGTCATTACGTGAATCAGTATGCTTATGTATGTTAGTATGAAACCAATATGTTTATGACATGTAATATGTGATAGGGATAGGGGTGAAATAGTCCCAAAATATCGTTCTTGGTGAAGATCTAAGGCCTTTTTGGTGATTATTGGTGGTTTGTGGTGGCAAGAAGGAAGGTGAAGCTTGAGGAATCAAGAGGTTGGCCAGAGGAGTCGAACTTGTGCATCATCTACAGTCCTTGGAAGGTATAAAGTCGTCACCTTGCTCTTTCTTGCATTAGATCCCTTTTTGGGGAGATTAAGGGCTTTTATAAGCCATTCTTGGTGACCAACCATGATTGCAACCATGGTGGGGGTTAAGGTTTCAGATCTAGGCTCATTAAAGGGTTAGAAGGCAGAAAGGGACTGCCTTTGCACCCATGCAAATCCTCATGCAACTCAAGAGCTTCTCTTAGGGTCTTTTTAGCTCATAATCCCATGCATGCCCGTAAAGTTTGTAACTTTACGTGTTAGATCGATCTTAGGAGCCTAGATCTATCATTTAAACAAGTGTTGTACATCAGAAATCAAGAAATGAGACTTGGACAACCTCGAATTGGCGAGTTATTCTTGGGACTCGACGAGTCCGAGGCTTGACTTCCCTTTTCTGTTAGGGTTCAAAGGAACCCAGTGAGTGTTAGAATGGCCTTGGAAGGGTCTGGGGGACTGACCCGACGCATTGGACTTAGCCATAGTCCTGGAGTTCATAGGATTCGACGAGTGCATAAGCAGACTCGACGAGTCCAAGGCAATCTCCCAACTGTTGAAGATGAACTCGGTGAGTTGTTCATACAACTCGGCAAGTCAAGGTCAGGACTTGTTTGTAGGACAAGGATGAACTCGACAAGTTGTTCATGCAACTCGGCAAGTCGGATGAAGGTTCATTCGAGGTTTTTTTAGAACGAGAACTCGTTGAGTCATTGCTAAACTCGACGTGTAGAGGTGTGGAGAAGGACAGATGAAGTGTAGGGACTGGACGAGTTGGAGGCCCAAATCTGCGAGTCAGGTTAACTGGAAGTTGACTTTGACTTTGACTTTGACTTGGTCAGGGGTAAAACAGTCATTTTACCCTAAGAACAATCATCAGTGTTTGACTAAGTCTTTTATGGGAATTATAGCCGAAGGATCACCGGAGCAGCAGTCAGACATCTATCGCTCAGCTTTTTAGTAGTCAGCCTTACGAGGTGAGTTACCTTCCAGTAAGGGTAGGTCTAAGGCACCAATGTTGGCCCACCAGTATGTGGTTATGGTTGAGATGGTTATCTTTGTGATAATTGTCTGGTTGCTATATATGTGTTGACAATGTGTTCAGTAGTAGTAGGGCTCGCTAGCCCGGGTTACCGGTTAAGAGAAACCGAGGACGATTACCGGTTGAAAGATACCGAAGGGGTGGATAAAACCCACACATATATAGTAATATGGTTATGATATGTCATTAAGTAACTCAATATGCTTATTTATGTTAGTATGAAACCAATATGTTTATGACCTGCAGTATGTGATAGGGATAGGGGTTGAAATAGTCCCCAGATACCGGTTGAAAGATACCGAAGGGGACGTAAGTTCCCGGATACCGGTTGAAAGATACCGAAGGGGAGAGTAGCTCCCAGCTACCGGTTGAAAGATATCGAATGGGAGGATATTTCCTGGTTACCAGTTGAAAGATACCGAAGGGGAGGATAGTTCCCGGCTACCGGTTGAAAGATATCGAAGGGGAGGGTAGCTCCCGGTTACCGGTTGAAAGATATCGATGATTATGTGCTATGGGTATGATGGGGGGAACTCACTAAGCTTTGTGCTTACAGTTTCAGTTTTTGTTTCAGGTACCTCTTCATCTAAGGGAAAGGAGTCGGCGGTGTAGCAGCGCATCACACACACACACATGTTTTCCACATGGAGTTACCTGGGAATGTACTCTGATTTATTTCACTTTTGACGAAATGGTTTTTGTGGTGACATGTTTTGGATTATTGAGACATTGGTTCTGTCATGAGATATCATCATGAATTTTTTATAAAGATGGTTTTTATGCTACAATTTATTTAAAAACGAAATTTTTGGCCTTGAAATTTGGGGTGTTACAAGTTGGTATCAGAGCCCTAGTTTGAGGGATTCGGACACACCCTCGGGAGTGTCTGGACTCAAAATGTGGGGCTTAAGGATTTTTTCAAAAATAAATGGTTTTCTAAATTTAAGAAAAAGAGTTTGAGAAAGAACAAGGTGTGTGATGTGTGCGACCGACCGAGCTAAAGTAAGTTTTCCCCAAGATACCCATACTTGTTATGTTATGTTATATGATATATGAGTCTGAGAACTGCATGCTATATTAGGGCTAAGGATCTAGGAGGATGCCTTTTATGACTGATATATGTTTCGAGAACTGCATGCTAGATTAGGGTTGAGGATCTATGATGGATGCCTTATATGCCTATTGTATGAGCTGTATGCTAGGACTACCTAGTCAGCAGTAGGAGGGCCTAGTAGGTAATGCTTGATATGGTTACTCAATGCACGAATGCTGCTTGCTTTGTGCTATAGGGGTCTTGGCAAACTTCAACTGACTAGCGAGCGGATATGTAACAGTATCTGCAAGCTAGAAAGGGGAGGGTGGTAAGGACTCCTGGTGCAGCTGATGGCGAAGAGTAGGTCGAAAAGTGCCCTAGGGAAGCCTAGGATGAGAATAGTTGGAAAGGGACATTGGTTAAGGGACTTGGTGAAATCGAAGAAATCCTTGAGGAAAGTACGGATAGATATGGAAGGTAGTATGGGCCCTTACTACTGAAAGCAGAGGATCCGTACTCGAGTCAAGGAGGGCTAAGATGGAACCAGGAATCCTGGATAATGTGTGAGACCTCTTGAGGAATGTTTTGATCCTAACATTTATGTATTTATCCTCAGTATGGTGGTCACACAACATGGAGCAGGAGGCTCAGGATCTGGGTCAAGATCGGGATCGGGCTCGGGCGCGGGATCCGATCAGGTTGATGATGGATTAGGCGAGTTCATCGCTTCTGAGATTACGAGAGGCATCGTCGACCCTAGTCATTTTCAGGTCGATCAAGGAGGGGATCATTGAGCTGATGGAGGATCGCCTCCAAGCATTCAGGAGTGATTTAGTGTCTGGCCAGGCGAGTACGCGCACACTGTTCTTCAAGGACTCTAGAGGGAGTGGTGCGCCGGATTTTCACGGGATAAAGGACCCCATTGCTGCCAGGAGATGGATTTCAGACATTGAGTCTGCATAGTTGACAAGCTGCTGCCCGGAAGGGTCAAAGGTCCGCTTTGTGGCGGGATGTCTAAGAGACAGATCTAGAGATTGGTGGGAGTCAGTTGGTGACTCATTGGGAGCCCCGGCCGTTGAGGCTATGACCTGGTCAAACTTTGTGACCAGATTCAGAGCGGGGTTCGCGCCAGCTGTAGAGCTTCAGCAGCCGGCCAGGGAGTTTTTGGACATGAGATAGACTACGGAAACTGTGGCGGAGATCACCTCCAAGTTCTGGGAGAGGGCTCTTTTGGTGCCCCAATATGCAGGAGATGAGGACATGAGGAGGACCCGCTATCACAACATGTTGAGAGCTGACATCCGGGAGCATGTCAGCTTCTCGGCATGCCCGACCTTGGAATCTATGATTGCCAAGGCGTGGGAGAGGGAGATCGGTTTGGAGCACCTCAGGAAGAGGAAGGCTGAGACTGGGCAGGTTAAAGGGGTTTCGGGGAAGAAACCCAAACCGTCGTGGAAAATGCGATCGGTCACACGAGGGAGCTTGTCGCACTGGGTCGGGTTCTGGCTGCTATAAGTGTGGCAAGGCTGGGAATTTTGGCAGGGATTGTACTGCCCCCGCCCCCACAGTGCAGATAATGGACCTGATTTGCTTTCATTGCAATCAGAGGGGCCACAAGAAGGCCTATTGCCCTAGGTTGACGGCAGCGACAGCAGCGGCACCCACCCCAGCAGCAGCGGGGGTTACAGATGGCCAGAAGGCCAAGGTCGAGGCTCCAGTGGTACGGAGCCGAGCATTTCAGTTGACAGCCGAGGAGGCACGCGTTGCACCTGATGTGGTGACGGGTATGGTTTCTTCTCTTACTTCTTTATGATTATGTCACTGTGATTTTGATATATTATATGTATGATCCGTTTAGAATCGTTCCATGTGAACGGTATCCCGGTTCAGGTGTTGTTTGACATAGGTGCTACCCGATCGTTTGTTTCTATTGCGCTTAGCAAGAAGTTTCCTAAGTCTTCGAGCATGCTAGACTACCCTCTAGAGGTCGAGATTGTGGACGAATGGTCAGTGTGAGCAGCAGAGGTCTACCGGGATTATGTATAGAGGTTGTTCGAGGAATGTTACCTGGTAGACTTAGTTCCCACACCTTTGCAAGGGAACAATGTTATTATTGGTATGGATTGTCTAAGCCCCATTAGGGCAGTGATCGACTGCGCTCAACAGTTGGTGCGGATCAGGACCCCAAAGGGGGGAGAGTTGGTGATCCAAGGCGAGAGGCCACAGCAAGGACCAGCTTTATGTTCAGCAGCGAGAGCGAGGCGCTAGCTCCAACAGGGTTGCACAGGATTTGTGGCCTATGTTATGGATACCTGGGAGCCGGGTAAGGTGACGGTGGGCAATAAGCCCGTGGTACAGGAGTTTGCGGATGTATTCCCCGAGGAGTTGCCTGGGATACCTCCGGAGAGGCATGTGGAGTTCAGGATCGACCTCGTCCTTGGTGTGGCTCCGATAGCCAAGGCACCGTATTGGTTGGCACCTCCTAAGATGAAGGAGTTGTGTACAAAGCTGCAGGAGCTGTTAGAAAAGGGATTCATCAGACCGAGCAGTTCACCTGGGGGAGCCCCGATTCTATTTGTGAAGAAGAAGGACGTGTCGCATCGGATGTGTATAGATTACCGGGAGCTGAATAAGGTAATGGTTAAGAACCGTTACCCACTCCCAAGGATTGATGACCTCTTTGACCAGCTATAGGGAGCGTCTTGGTTCTCCAAGATTGATCTGCATTCAGGATATCATCAGACGAGGGTCAGAGAGGAGGATGTGCAGAAGACTGCGTTCCAGACGCGCTATGGTCACTATGAGTTCATGGTGATGCCTTTCGGGCTCACCAATGCTCCTTCTACGTTCATGGATCTCATGAACCACGTGTGCAGACCGATGTTGGATAGGTCTGTGATAGTTTTCATCGATGACATCTTCGTTTATTCCAAGACGCGAGAACAGCATGAGGAGCATTTGCGGGAGGTTTTGGGTACTTTGAGGAGGGAGAACTTGTATGCTAAGTTCTCCAAATGTGATTTTTGGTTGTGCGAAGTGTAGTTTCTTAGGCACCTTGTCAATCAGGATGGGATTTTAGTGCATCCGGCTAGGGTGGAGGCCGTGATGAGGTGGGAGGTCCCGAGGTCTCCATCTGAGATTCAGAGCTTCGTAGGGCTGGCAGGCTACTATCGGAGGTTCATAAAAGACTTCTCCGAGATAGTCGTACTCTGACCAGGCTGACAAGGAAAGTCATGGTCTTTCATTGGGGGCCTGAGCAGCAGGCTGCGTTTGAGACATTGAGACATAGATTGTGCGATGCGCCAATCTTAGCCCCGCCGGACGACATGGAGGATTTTGTAGTGTACTGCGATGCGTCCGTCTTGGGTTTGGGCGTGGTATTGATGCAGAAAGGGCATGTTATTGCTTATGCTTCGAGGCAGCTGAAGCCTCACGAGGCGAACTACCCGACGCATGATTTGGAGCTGGGGGCGGTTGTTTTTCCCTCAAGATTTGGCATCATTACCTCTATGGGGTTCGTTGTACCATTTACACGGACCACAAGAGCCTAAGGTATCTCATGGACCAGCCGAATTTGAACATGAGGCAACGTCGGTGGTTAGATGTGGTGAAGGATTATGATTGTGAGATCCTTTACCACCCAGGAAAGGCCAATGTGGTGGCCGATGCGCTCAACCGCAAGGCAGTGCCGATTAGAGATATCTGCATGCGGATGACCGCGGTGACTCCGCTATTGGAGAAGATCCGAGAGGCCCAACAGGAGTCTATGAAGGAGGAACATCGGAAGAGCGAGCGTATTGTGGGTCAGGTTTCCTCCTTCGACTATGATAGTCGAGGGTTGTTGACCCTCCACCGTAGGGTGTGGGTCCCGTATCACGGAGGCGTGCGTCAGACATTGATGGAGGAGGCGCATAAATCCAGGTTTTCTATCCATCCTGGGGCGACCAAGATGTATAAGGATCTTCGTATTGACTATTGGTTGCCCTACATGAAGAGGGACGTAACATGGTATGTGGAGCGGTGTTTGACCTGTAGGAAGGTCAAGGCCAAAAATCAAAGACCACACGACAAGATGCAGCCGTTGCATATTCCCATGTGGAAATGGGAAGATATTACCATGGACTTCATCACCAAACTTCCCAGGACCACGTAGGGAGTGGATTCCATATGGGTCATTGTGGATCGGTTGACCAAGAGCGCCCATTTTATACCGATTCAGGAGAGTATATCGGCCGAGAAACTGGACGTCATCTACATTTGAGAGGTGGTGGCGCGGCACGGGGTGCCGGTGTCAGTGATTTCAGACAGGGACGTGCAGTTTACTTCTAGGTTTTGGAAGAAATTCCACGACGAGTTGGTTACTCGCCTCCACTTTAGCACCACTTTTTATCCGCAGAAAGATGGTCAGAGCGAGCGGACCATCTAGACTCTGGAGGATATGTTGCGGGCGTGGGTGCTAGACTTCGGTGGTAGCTAGGATACTTACCTCCCATTGGCTGAATTCTCCTTCAACAACAGCTACCATGCGAGTATCGATCAACATCCCTTTGAGATGTTATATGGGAGGAAGTGCAGGACCCCGATATGTTGGGGAGAGGTTGGCCAAAGGGTCATGGAGAGCACTAAAGTGGTATGGTTCTTCTGAATGTGTCACCTTGGAAAGGCTTCATTCGATTCAGGAAGCGGGGCAAGCTGGGCCCCAGGTACATTGGACCCTTCAGGGTTATAGTCCAGGTGGGCAGGGTGGCATATCGACTGGACTTGGCAGCTGAACTCAGCCAAATCCACAGCACTTTCCACGTCACCCAGCTGCGGAAGTGTCTGGTGGACGACTCGGCGGTGGTGCCCCTAAAGGATATTCAGGTTGATGATAGCCAGAACTACATTGAGCGGCCTGTGGCGATCCTCGACCGGAAGTCGAAGGACCTGAGGAACAAGAAGGTCGAGCTGGTGAAGGTGCAATAGCAGCATCGGAAGGGGTCGCAGTGGACGTGGGAGCGGGTGGATGAAATGAGGGAGCATTATCAGGAGCTTTTCCAGGACCAAGAAGAAGACTTTGAGGACGAAGTCTAAAATAAGTGGGGGCGATTTGTAGCACCCGGTTCCTGGTATGTATTTCATTCAAGTATTTTTCATAATTTGGACTAAGACTTGGCGAGTTGATGGCCCAACTCGTCGAACAGTAGCGACTTGGACCCGGGGGTTAAGTGGCGGACTCGTCGAGTCGGCGTTATGACTCGACGTGTAGACTATGGCTGGACAAAACCCTAATCCAAGGGTTTGCACCCTATTTAAATGTCTTATTCAGCCTCCCTCGTCCCTTATGCTCTCAGAACTCCCTCACATCAAACCCTAATCGTTCTTGGTGAAGATCTAAGGCCTTTTTGGTGATTATTGGTGGTTTGTGGTGGCAAGAAGGAAGGTGAAGCTTGAGGAATCAAGAGGTTGGCCAGAGGAGTCGAACTTGTGCATCATCTACAGTCCTTGGAAGGTATAAAGTCGTCACCTTGCTCTTTCTTGCATTAGATCCCTTTTTGGGGAGATTAAGGGCTTTTATAAGCCATTCTTGGTGACCAACCATGATTGCAAGCATGGTGGGGGTTAAGGTTTCAGATCTAGGCTCATTAAAGGGTTAGAAGGCAGAAAGGGACTGCCTTTGCACCCATGCAAATCCTCATGCAACTCAAGAGCTTCTCTTAGGGTCTTTTTAGCTCATAATCCCATGCATGCCCGTAAAGTTTGTAACTTTACGTGTTAGATCGATCTTAGGAGCCTAGATCTATCATTTAAACAAGTGTTGTACATCAGAAATCAAGAAATGAGACTTGGACAACCTCGACTTGGCGAGTTGTTCTTGGGACTCGACGAGTCCGAGGCTTGACTTCCCTTTTCTGTTAGGGTTCAAAGGAACCCAGTGAGTGTTAGAATGGCCTTGGAAGGGTCTGGGGGACTGACCCGACGCATTGGACTTAGCCATAGTCCTGGAGTTCATAGGATTCGACGAGTGCATAAGCAGACTCGACGAGTCCAAGGCAATCTCCCAACTGTTGAAGATGAACTCGGTGAGTTGTTCATACAACTCGGCAAGTCAAGGTCAGGACTTGTTTGTAGGACAAGGATGAACTCGACAAGTTGTTCATGCAACTTGGCAAGTCGGATGAAGGTTCATTCGAGGTTTTTTTAGAACGAGAACTCGTTGAGTCATTGCTAAACTCGACGAGTAGAGGTGTGGAGAAGGACAGATGAAGTGTAGGGACTGGACGAGTTGGAGGCCCAAATCGGCGAGTCAGGTTAACTGGAAGTTGACTTTGATGCCGATGATTATGTGCTATGGGTATGATGGGGGAAATCACTAAGCTTTGTGCTCACAGTTTCAGTTTTGGTTTCAGGTACCTCTTCGTCTAAGGGAAAGGAGTCGGCGGTGTAGCAGCGCATCACACACACACATGTTTTCTGCATGGAGTTACCTAGGAATGTACTCTGATTTATTTGACTTTTTACAAAATGGTTTTTGTGGTAACATGTTTTGGATTATTGAGACGTTGGTTGTGTCATGAGATATCATCATGAATGTTTTTATAATGATGGTTTTTATGTTATAATTTATTTAAAAACGAATTTTTGGCCTTGGAATTTGGGGTGTTACAGATCTACATCAAGATCACTTTGTGGATCATAGTCATATGTGATGTTTGATAAAGGTACTATCTGTGTATTCATCGGCCTGAGATACATATTTGGAACTTTAGTGTAGGAATTATTGTACTTTGATATGTTTTAAAGTTATTGCTATTCAAAGGCAGTTATAGCGGAAATTGTTGGGTATAACATGTATTATATGAGAGATGTATATAGTTTGTAACGCCGTAAATTTTCAAACAAAATTTTCATTTTAAAATCACATAATTCTCGTAACACATTACACAAAAATATCATTGATTTAATTTACAAAACGCAACTCCATAATTTATCGATTAATAATCTAGGATCTTCAAAACATAACTCTTTCTCTGGTGTGTACAATTAAGCCGATGGCTTCCCTCGATCCTGAGAAAACCTTAAACACATATCATATAACACAGTTAGCACGAAGCTTAGTGAGTTCACCAAAATACCACACACAAATCATTGGACACTCGAGGCTATAACACAGTAAGACCCTCCAGTCAATGTGTCTCAGTGGGACCCTCCGGTCCCATAACTCGGGTGGACCCTCCAGTCCTAGCTCAGTAAGCACATAATAATACACAACATAAATCACATAAACATAATGCAGGATATCACAGTACTCAATATAAACACATAGGACCCTTCGGTTACACATAGATACCAATCATGGTAAAGTATAGTGAGAAGACTCACCTTCCAAGCCAGCAAATAATTCTCCTCGAACTCAAACCTCGAATTAGCCACCGCCTAACACATAGGGTAAATATCACTAATTAGTACATGATTCTCAAATCTAAGTAACCAAATGTTATTCTTTTCTCTCTAACTCTTAAATTGGGTAAAAGACCATTTTACCCCTCCATGGTCTCCATTACTCATATTGACCAACCCTAAAGTAAACAGAAGTCAAACTCGAGTCAACAGTCCATGTTTGACCCGACTCGTTGAGTGCACTCTTGCGACTTGTCGAGTCCCCTTATTTCCTCAGAAGTCTTAAGAAGGTCCAACCCAACTCATCGATTTGACCCCCAACTCGTCGAGTTATCGCACAATCAAACCCATCGGGACAAACCCTCACCGACTTGTCGAGTCAGGCCAAGGACTCGGCGAGTCCCTTCGATCTGGTTCCTCATTCAGAAGATTTCAAACAGATCTATCACTCCAAATACTAGATCTGTTATCTCAAGGCTCAATAAGCACGTAAAGCTTCGATCTTTACGTTCATGCATGATGTTATTGCTCCAAAATGCTAATACAATCCCTTCATGAAAGATTAAGCTCAAAAACCCTCATATGGATGAATAAAGCTGGGACACCTAGACTCTAAGGACCTCACAAGGTCCAGATCTGAGGTCTAGACTCTTTGATAACTCATGTCACTCAAAAACCCAAACAAAAGATGGCAAAAAGCCCTAAAACTCCATAGATGTGAGATTTATCCAAAATAAGGAGAAAGGTGAAGACTTCATACCTTCCTCAGGAGCTTCTGGATAGGAAATCACTGGATCCAATAGCCTCACCTCAAGCTCCTTGCTTGATAACCTCATCCTCTTCCTCAAATGAGGCACAAGAACTACAATATGAGCTTCTCTCTCACTCTCTAGCTCAAATAGCAATTAGGGTTTGCTTTCAGGGGTGTAGAGTAACTGATGAGACGAAATGGAGGCCATAAGTGTCCTTAAATAGGCCACAGACCCAAGAATTTAGGGTTTCCCTCAACAGCGTTGACTCGGCGAGTCCGCTCACAGACTCGTCGAGTCAGCTCATTAATCCACGTCACCAGTCGCAACTCTACTCGACGAGTTGAGGCACCAACTCATCGAGTCACTCATGCAAACTCATACAGAAATGTTACACCTCGGAACTAGGATGTTACATAGTCAAGATGACATTTGTTCATATTCTTCCTTAAGAGTAGACATCTAAGGCCTTACTAAAAGTTGACCACCATAAGAGATTGATTGTGATCCATGCATCACATTCAACATGATGTCTGTGACATAGAAATAATTGACCCAACACCTTATAATTAATTATAGCTTGGAGCTCTTCGAAATTCGTAGTTCCTAGATGGCACTTCTTTGTGTGTTGTGTGTGTGTGGGGGGGGGGGGATTTCTCTGTTGCTAGATGTCAACCATTGTCTATGTTAAACTACAATGAATTTTATGTAAGTAAGAGATTATTTGATCTATATCCTCAAGAATCATTTTAGAATGATGTTTGCCAATGACATATGATCCTATAGGGTCATACCTTTAGCAAGTTGCCACTTATTGAATATTATTTGTAATTTGATTGTTAATAAATTAATTTAGCTCTTGTAATTAATTAGGGAATAATGATTATTTTATGAAAATAATATCTCAATAGAGCATAGATAGTTACTAAATCGTATGGTATGGTTTAATACGTCATCTACAAGCTTTTGGACACCTTAGATTCCACTATACTTATTAAGTACAGTAGTTTAATGGGATGAAGTGTTACACACTCTACTTTCTTTCTGTTTCTTCCTTAATGTTAAATCCATCATATGATAGGTGACGTTGCTTCTTAGCTTTTGTTTCTGATATGTCCCATACTCTTACAAGCATGCCTCTTACTAGTGTAATAGTATGGTTTGTAGATCTAATATGTATGTATTTAAAGAGACTAAAGGCTTGCAAAAGGGTTGTGATATGTGTATTTTTATATATATTTTTATGCATTATATCTTAATATTTTGGCCTTTATTATTCTCTTTTAGAACTAAAAAGTACTCATAATGCTTTGAATTATGTTTTGCAGCTATTCGTTGTCAATAAAGCACAAAAGAAAAGACTGAAGCGGAAATCGGGCTTAGAAGCTAAAAGAAAGGAAAAAATGTTGGAAGGCCAATTACGCCCCGCGTAATACAACTCTACGCTCAGTGTAGCGACCAAAATCATATTACACCCAGCGTAACTTAAGGGTACGCCCCGCGTAATGGCTGGCACCGGATAAAATCAATCGCGTAGAAATCCTTAGTACGCCCACCGTAATCCGACTTATGCCCAACGTACGTAAGTCAGCTACAAAGGTTATAAAAGTCGATTTTCAGCTAACCAGAAAGGGGGATTCGACTTCCAACTTAATTTAGTCGATATTAAACTTCTATTAAGCCGTTTTGAGGGTCTAGAAGGCGGCCGGAAAGCCGTTAAGCTAACGGGAGCGGAGATCGGAAGGGTTGGAGAGCGGATACGTGTCGGTAATCATATGGGTTGCTAACGTGACCATGTTTAGCATTCCATTGAGTTACTATTCAGTATTTATTTTTTGATTTGGGTGTAAAAACCTTTTACTTGTGTTTATGATTGAATGAAGCTTTGATTATTAGACTAATTGCTATATTGAATTGTTTATTTATGTTTAATTTATCTTGCCAAGCTTGTTAAAAGATCCTTACGTATTAATGATGATTATTTGCTGTTAATTGTTAAGTGAATTGAGTTGTATGAACATCTGCTTGATTGCTTGTCTCTTATGATTTTGGTGATCATCGAGATTATAAGTCTAGGAATAACGAATGTGAAACTAGGATTAACTTGAGAATAAGTAAGTTAATGTGTGAGCCTTGTTTGATGACCATCAACAAGAGGTTAAATTGAATTAGTAATTCGATTAACTATATTTACAAGTCTTGCTTGATACGAACTGAACACTAGGAAGCATGTTAGTTTAATCAACCGATCACTGATTAAATTGACTTGTTTGCTAAAGGATTAGTTATAGTGAACGCGAATCTAATCATTTTAGGAATAGGTGAACATGAATAAATGAATTTGTGTATGCAATTGTCTATGTTTTTAAGGTGTAATTTATCTAAACCAAAGTACCTGAAGAGATTTGCTTTCCTGTGAGTTTATCGAGAGTTGTTAATTGTTAGTTTGAGATTTATTAAACTATTTCTTTATTATTTTCGTGTAACCTGTAACCTACAATCAAATATATTAAATTAATTCACCACCGTTCCCTGTGATCGACACCCGACTTACCTAAGCTATACTGTAATCTGACTAGGTACACTGCCTATAAGTGCATAGTTAGTCTAAGTTTGTTAGGTTAAAAATATTAAAATTAGTGGGTACTATTTGTGCACATCAGGTTGCTAGATCTCATCTTCGATTCTGTCTAGAACCCGAGAATATCCTGTCGCCATTATTCTTCTTCTCTTTTGAAGTGTTATGCAAGAAGTGTATGATTATGAAGTTCTTGTCCTTTAAGACTTATATGTGATAAGTTCTTAACGGCTTAAGAAGTATTTTTACAAGAGAGAACTAACATTCTTGGTGACTTAGTCTTGTTGGTGGATACATTATAGAGAAACTATATCTTAGTCATTTGCCATCTTCATCAACTCCCTAACTGCCAAGAGGGATCAAAGTCATTAAAGATTATATTTTAATCATCATATGTGTTGTTTATAATCTTTCTATGTTAAGTAATTGGATCATTGGTGGTTTTGTTTTAAAACAGTCTTAAAATAAATGATATTTTAAAATCGGTTCCATTTTCCATTTATAATAATTTTATAAAAAAGTTATTTTTAGCTTCCCAAAACTAATAAGTTAGAAGAACCATGATGAGATAGTCCTTCATTTGGGGTTATTGTTGGCTGGACTAAGGGTTGCCCAAAGCTACAAAAGGGGTGCTAAGGCCCGCTGAAGTGGTTTCATGGCTAAAAATCACTATAGCTTTGTCATCCAATTCCAAGGATGCCACAAATTATTGTTAATGTATAGTTGAATTTCTTGTAAAATAATTAGGATTATTTGTGCTATTCTTATACCTTCCTCTTGAAGCATTTTAGACTTGTTGTGGTTGTTATTCCACTGATTCTTCGACTTTCCAGAAGTAATGTTAATAGAGTAAAGATCGGGGCTTGATGAGTGAGTTGTGTTAATGGAAGGATCAAAGTTTTTTTTCACAACACTCATGAAGGGTTTGGTGTTGGATGAGTGTTGGTGATGACATAAACTTTGATGTGGTATCATGGTGTTAATTGATGAATGATTTGCATAATGAGTACCACTTTGTTGATCGCGAAATTAACATGGGACATTGAATCAAACAAAAATTTAAGGGTATGACAAAAGTCAGTGATGTATTATGTTCCTTTCTTGGTATTTAAAAACTAATATTAAATGTGAAGCATTCTAGACATCTTGTTATTTAGAAAAAGAATTCATCAAGCTTGTCCCATAAATCCTTAACAGTTCAATTATCGCTAGAAATGATTTGTGATAGATTGGGTTCACAAGGAAAATAGAACTAAGATTTCACATGGTCATTAGTAGATTCCTAATGTTCATCATAATCACCAAACAATTTTGATTTCATATTGAGATGAACTAAAACCTTTATGAGTTCACACATATCCAGAATAATTTCATGCCAAAGCTTATACTTCGAACCATCAACCGTTAGTTTAAAACTAAATTAATTAAAGAGATCGGTGAGTGCATATATTAATTGATGAGAAGTGGGCACGGTGGTATTGGATGCAACTACAAAGGTCATGATGATGACATGGAAATCAGTAAAAAACAAGTAATGGATAGAAAATTCTTAGAGTAAGAACTACTAAAACTTTATGGTGTATAAGGATTTTTCCTACATATCTTTCTGCTCATATAAAGTAATGACATGTGGAACCAATAAATTCTCTCTCTTAATCCCCTATTTTAATTTTGACACGTATATTGATTCAATGAGTAGGAATATAAGTAGAAGGATATTTGATTTTATAATTAGATACTCCTTCTCATTTTAAAAGTCTAGTTAATTATCTTGTGTACGTTTTATTCACATTTACATAATTGATCACCAATATAAAACATAATTTAACCGTTCTATTTTTTTGTATTTCAATTGAGTCGTCATTATAATTTCTAACATGTTATAATAAAAACTATATGATGTTGTTCGGTATAGTTTAGACCATAGTTTTGTAATGAAAAATGGAAAACTGCACCACAATGGTTCTAAGCCGTATTATGTGGTGTTGTTTGGTATGTGTGGACAGTTTTTATGTTTTGATTAACAGCCTAGAACAAACCATAGGACACAAGATAAAATCATTGTCGTTTATCTTCAAATGCTTATCACAAATAGGGTAAAGAAGAGAATCGACATCAATTCATTACAATACATCTTTTACTGAAATTTACCCATAAAAATAATCTAATCCAACCAAAGTCTCCAACAGAAGATGTTAAGTTTAATGGAAACTATTTTTTTTCCGTCTGGTAGCATTTTCTCCTATAATCAAAGTTATATCATTAATAAATGTCTCGTCGAGGCTACTACGAAAGAACATTTTGAACCCAAATCTCATGTCTATCCACTTGATTGATCAAAATTCAAGTGTCTAAAAGGGCAAGAACTTCTCGCAATTAGGATTCATCATACCCTCCCCATGCTTGCATACACAAGTCAAACGTCCAAGTGCCAATTTAATTATCCTTCCAAAACCTAGTGTTCAATTCATTGCTTACTTTAATTTTTAAAAGTAAAAATGACGTTCAAGTCAACGCCTTTTAAGACTAGGTGATTAAAAGGCTCTTATGATGTTAAACCACACTACTTGATTATTCACTCTGAAAAGATTTCAAACAAACTTGATGGTTCTAAACCTCCACTATCATTTGTAATGAAACGCATGATCAAAAGAATATAGACTTGCAATGCACATCCCATTTTCTTGTTTAAAAGCTAAAAATAATTCTATTTAACCAAACACATCCTTTTTTCACCTACTTCACCACCCCAAAGGAATCAAGACTCCAAAGATCTCAAAAGCTTTAAACTCCTTCTCGAGCTCCTAAAATAGACATGTAGTAAATTCCAATGCTCCTCAACACCGATTTGAGCACAATACCCCCCCCCCCCCCCCCCCCCCAACACACACACACATACACACCTTATATATATATAAACTCTTAATTTTCGTATTATAAAGTCTTTTCAAAACAATCAATGATTAGCTTCTAGCCTTCTATCATTGTCATATTATTCCCAATTGGTAAACCGAGATAAGTAGAAGGTAATTTATCCAAACAACATACCACAATAATGCTAATTTTGAACATGTCCAAAGTTCACTCCAACCCCAATTAAAATGCTTTTTTTCAATTCCTTTTTAATCCATCAGCAAAATGAAAGCCTCTTTAATGCATATTATATTCATCATATTTTGATGTGACCATTTTCAAAGACAAATTGTCATTATCTGCAAAAAAAAAAAAAAAAAAAAATAATAATAATAATAATAATAATGATAATAATAATTATAATAATTGAAACGGAACCACAACCCCATTTCCAACTTGCTCCAGTTTAAATCATTATTATTTCTAGTCGCCTCCTAAACATAAACATAAAAACCCTAATAAGATGTAAAAAATGGAGAAAGAAGATCTCTTTGACATAACATGATTTTAATTTGGAATTCACTTGTTGGAGAGCCATTAATCAAGACGGAAGCCATGAACAAATTTAAGAAACATCAAATCCAACGCTTTCATTTTATAACAAAACCCATGGCCATATTTAGGAATGTAAATGAACAGAACGAACACGAAGGGGGACTTATTCATGTTCGTTCATTTAAGTTAGCCGAACAAATGAATGGATATGAACGGATAAATGAACAAGTTTTCTTATTCATGTTCGTTCGTTTAACAAATTACATTGTTCATGTTTGTTCATTTATGTTTGTGAACAAGTTAAACGAACAAATATAAATAAAAATAATTGAACATATATGAACATAAATTAACACAGTAGCGGATTTTATGAGTGGCACAGGGTTGCACCGACAACACCTGTTTTTCCGACAGATAGAAGAAAAAATTTTGATTTTTTTGTGCCACGATGTGGCTACTACTAAACAAATGGCAACTACGTAAAAAAATGTTAACACATTGGATCAATTAAGCCCCAGTAATTAGTAGCCCAAACACATTTTTATTTTAATCCACCTAATATTAGCCCAAAGGAAAAAGAATAGAAGAAAATAGCACAAATAAAACAATTATGCGATTGTATAATTGGGTCCAATACTCCAAGAGTCCGAGTCTCAATTTCTTGAATCACAAAAGAAAAAAAATAAAAAACGAGAAGCCTCGTTTTTCTCTTCTATCCATCCTCACATCGACAATTCGACATTCTGTCATTCTTACATTCGACTTCGACGACTTCAGACTTTAGTTCTTCTAATCTTCTTATGTTCGAGTTCGACTGACAATCCACAATTTCCAAGTGCAAAAATCGTTTTCCAACTTCCAAGTGCAAAAACAACTCCAATCCAAGGTCCAAACCCTAATGAAGCAAGTAAGTATTTCTAATTTTCTATGGTTTTTAAATTTATAGTTGTAATTGCTAAGCAAAATTCAAAATTGCTATGGTTTATAGGTTAAAATTGCTATGAAGTTATTGGATATTTGGATGATTTGGTAAAATTGCAATGTTATTATAGAAAATATTGTTTGATTAGTTGTAATTTCTATGCTTTTTATTAAATTGATTGTTTAATATGTTAAAATTGCTATGTTTTAGGTTTACATGTTATTGTTTGATTAGGTATTAGGTGAAAATTCTATGTTTTATTGAAGTTATTTTTTGATTAGGTTAAATTGTTATGTTTTTATAGGTTAAAGTAAGTGGTTTTTTTACCAAAAGACCAAGACCTAATCCTAATGAAAGTGGTGAAGGATGTTCCCAAACACCAATCACCAATCAATCATTCCATTCTGTTTCTAATTCTAATGCAACTCCACAAACACCTATTTTCCAATCAATCAACCCCGTCGGTTTCTAATGCAATTTCACAAACACCGTGATCTAATGAACCTAATGATAATGTTGATTTGAAAGATCTTCCAAAGGACCCAACGGATAGGCCAAAGATTACATGTTACAAATCAAAGGTAAGAGATGATGTAAGATGATCATATTTGCTTCACGGACCTTGTTAAATAAGGTTACATAAGTTTCCAAAAAAGAAAATAGGTGATAGATTTAGAAGATTCGTTCCTTCATGGTTTGATGATTTTGATTGGTTGGAATATATTGTGAAAAACAATAGAGAATATTGTTTATATTGTTATGTGTTTGGAGACCTCATGAATCAAAGAGGAGGGAATGATGCATTTGTTTCCCAAGGTTTTGATACTTGGGAAAAAAGATGCATTTTGGGTGTGGGATTGGTGAGTACGCTGGGCATACTGAGGTGTACGCCGCACATACTCGCGTGCTTAATTTGAACACAGACTCGCCAGGGTATGCTGGGCGTAGTGAGCCCAGATGCAAACCCTAAATCTCTGGCTTGTGCACTATAAAAGGAACATGTAGTCCTTTGCCCTAGCCACCATACCCCATTGAGTGAGTCCTTAGAGAGCTGAGATCTGTGCTTTAGCTTGTGTGTGTGTGTGTGTTTGAGTTTGAAGTTACCTTTTCAAGGTAAAGAAGGAGAAAAAGGAGCCATTGTTGGAGCTAAAAGTTGAAGAACAAGTGTAGATCCGAGTTCTACAGTGGTTGGAGATCACTTCTGAGGTAAAAAGCTCAAAGCTTTCCTTGTTCTTCATAAGTTTTGCTTTTTGGCCCATTTTTAGGGTTTTTGGCTCAAAGTTGGAGACTTGATGTGCAAAGAGTCTCCATGAGTTTAGATCTGACCTTTTCTAGTGTATATTGTGTTGAGGATTCATAAAAATCCAGTCTTGGACGTGGATCTCGTGCCATGCATGAGTTATAGCCTCATTATGGAAAGAGGAAAGGTGTTTTGAGAGCAAAGTGACATTTACAGCCATGCAAAGGCTTAAAGGTTTCAACTCTATGGATTAAGTCATGTTAGAGGAGTCAGATCTGAATTTTGGATGCAAGTCTTAACCGTTTAAGCCCTAAATGACATGGATGAGGAAGCTGGGTATTACGCTGGGCATAATCCTAGTACGCGCGGTGTAAGGGGCCGCGTACCCCGATTCTGTGAAGGCTTCGGGTACGCCCAGCGTAACCCGGAGGGTTGACTTTTGTTGACTTTTAGGGTTTGGTCAACTTTAGTGTATTTGAGCCAAGTAAGTGGTAAAATGGTCTTTTACCTCTCCTGAGAGTGATGAGAGGAAATGGTTGAGCCTTGGGAATTATGTTGATGACAAGTGATTATTTCATATGATTAGGCGGAGGCTAGGTCTTATTTCTTTGAGTTCGAGATTTCCGAGTTACCGAGTTACACGAGGTGAGTCTTCTCACTATACGATACCTAGAGTGGTATTATGTGTTGACCAGAGGGTCTTATGTGTTATGTATGAGATTATGTGTTATGTGTTATATGTATGTTGTATGATGTTATAGACCGGACCGGAGGGTCCAACGATACAGACCGGGTCGGAGGGTCCAACGAGCTATGACCGGACCAGAGGGTCCAACGAGCTACGGGACTAGAGGGTCCCGCTGAGACACATCGACCGGAGGGTCGTATTATACCCTCGAGTAGTGTATGTGTTGTATGCAGTATTTTGCGGAACTCACAAAGCATTTATGCTTACAGTTGTTGTGTTATGTGTTTCAGGTACTAGCAAGGGTCGTGGAAAGGCGCCAGCATGACCCGTACTCACTAGAGAGAGGATTCGATTTTGTGATCTTGGGATATGTTATGTTTCGATAACTATTGTTGGATACCTTTGAGAATATTTTTATGTGTGGTTGTTGAAAAATGAAAATTTTGTTTTGGAGATTACGTTGTTACAAGTTGGTATCAGAGCCTTGCTTTGAGGGACTCGGATGCACCTTTGGGCGTATTTGAACTCAAACTGAGGATTTGAGAAATTTTCAACGATAAAAACTAAATTTTCTAAAAGAGCATGAGGTTTCGAGACAACCAGAACAAAGCAGTGTGTATGGTCAGCCAGCGCCCAAACAGTGAATCCCTAAAGTGCCCTTACATTATGTGTTATGAGATATGCTATGTTATATTATGCATGCTAGATTAGGCTAGGTATTCATATTAGGACTAGAGTGGCCTGATTTGTGATGCCTTAGTCTAGGAAATTTCTGATGCTGAGTTGCCTTGAGAGCGAGTAGGTAGAGTTAGGAGCTCATGAGAGGTCTATCAGAGGGTATCCAATGCATAGCGAGAGTAGAGTACTTGTGATCCGGGATCCAAGGAGGAGGACTCGGGGTGAATGCTGATGCGGTGTGGTCAGTAGTATAGGGCCCGTACTACTGAAGACACCGGATCAGTGGGCAATCCAAGTAAGAATCCTTTGGAAATCGGAGGACGAGTAGGGTTGCGTCATCGAGTGCAAGTATGCTCGATCGAGTCTCTGATATTTATATGTTGTATTTCAGAGGCATCATGGTTGGGACTCGACACACACCTGAGAGTAGTGGTGTCAGCGACGAGGAGATCCGTCGATTGATTCATGAGGAGGTGGCTGCTGCCATCCGGGCTGAGATTCCAGAGATGTTTGGGGACATCAAGACCACATTGATTGAGACCTTTGATGAGCGGTATGCAGCAGTGACTAAGGATGCGGCTGCTGCAGCTACTACTACTGTTGCTGCTGCCAGACCTCAGGGAGGTGACTCGTTGTTGTTTTGGGAGTTCAGTAACACGAAGCCACCAGATTTCGATGGGACGTAGGACCCGATTGCTGCGATGAGATGGATCTCTGACATCGAGGGATGTTTCTATAAATGTTCTTGCCCAGAGCACTTGAGGGTACGGTTCGCTCTGAACCAGCTCCACTTGGGAGCGAAGGATTGGTGGAAGTTCGTGACGGCGGGCTTCACTCTGGTGGAGATTTCTGAGGTGACCTGGGAGAGGTTCACCGCTATGTTCAGAGACGATTATGTTCCCCCAGTGGAGAGGGAACAGTTGATTCAGGAGTTCTTGACCCTCAAGCATGGTACTAATTCGGTTGCAGTGATTACCATAAAGTTTAATGAGAGGGCGATGTTTTACCCTAAGCAGATGTCTTCTGAGCATGCTCGCATGAGCCGGTATCTGAGTGTTCTGAGGAGAGATATTCGGGAGTTCGTGGCGAACTCGACTTACCAGACATTTGTTGAGCTCCAAGCAAATGCCCGGAAGAGGGAGATTGAGTTGGAGAGTCAGGCCAGGGAGGAGGCCAAGTCACAGAGGGTGGATCGGCGGCCGGCTCAGTCTCAGCTGGCAGCCAAGCGGGCTAGACCCGCTGATTCGAGATCTGGGGGCGCGAAGGGCCGCACTTGTGGGAAGTGCAGCAAGAGTCACGAGCGGTCGTGCAGGGCTGGAGTATGCTACAAGTGCGGGAAGGATGGGCATATCGCGAGGGATTTCCCCAAAGGATTTTTGGTTTGCTTTCATTGCAACCAGACCGGCCATCGGAAGGCCGAGTGCCCTCAGCTACTTCAGGGATCTGCGTCTGCTACTAGGGCTACCGAGGTTCGGCCAATGAAGGCCGAGGTACCGAAGGCTCGTGGGAGAGCTTTCCAATTGACCGCGGAGGAGGTCCGCACGGCGCCCGATGTTGTGGCTGGTATGTATTCTATATTTATCTTTTATTTGAGTTAAGTTATTGTGCTTATATGATGATATGTGTAGGTAATTTTCTTGTGAGTTATGTGCCTGCTTTGATATTATTTGACTCGGGTGTGAGTCGGTCGTTTGTTTCCTTGGCATTTATTCAGCACATTAGTATCCGTTGAGAGGCGTTGGGTCGACCTCTACGAGTTTCCATAGCTGATGAGCGAGCAATGTATGCTACGGATGTGATTCGAGGATGTATCCTTGAGATCTTCGGTGTGGAGTTCCCGATAGATCTGGTCCCGATTGCGATGGGGGATATGTGTGTTATAGTGGGCATGGATTGGTTGAGTCGATATGGAGCTATTATAGACTGCGAGCGTCAGTTGGTGACGATACGAGACCCTAGTGGGGGAGTACTTACGGTGTTCGGTGAGGGAACCCGATGTGGGTCAGCGTTTTGTTCGGTTGCCAGGGCGAGATAGAGTTTGCAGCAAGGCTGCAGTGGATTCGTAGCCTATGTGATGGACACATGAGTGGCCGCTGGGAGGCCAAGTTCGATTGATGAGGTTCCGATAGTGTGCGAGTTTCCGGATGTTTTTCCCGAGGAACTACCGGGTGTACCTCCCGAGAGGCAAGTGGAGTTCCGTATCGATTTGGTTCCGGGAGCAGCACTTATCGCCAAGGCGCCTTATCGCCTTGCGCCGCCAGAGATGCAGGATTTATCCTCGCAGCTTCAAGAGCTGTTGGGGAAGGGGTTTATTTGACTGAGTAGCTCATCTTGGGGAGCGTTGATCCTTTTTTTCAAGAAGAAGGATGGTTGACACCGGATGTGTATTGATTACCGAGAGTTGAACAAGTTGACGGTCAAGAACCGTTATCCGTTGCCGAGGATCGATAATCTGTTCGATCAGTTGCACGGGGCGTCTTGGTTCTCCAAGATAAACTTGAGGTCGGGTTATCATCAGATGAGGGTTCGGGATGAAGATATCCAGAAGACAGCGTTCAGAACTCGTTATGGGAATTACGAGTTCATGGTGATGCCTTTTGGGCTCACCAATGCACCAGTTGCGTTCATGGATCTCATGAACAGGGTGTGCAGGCCGATGCTGGATTAGTCAGTGATCGTATTCATTGATGATATTTTGGTGTATTCGAGGTCTAGAGAACAACACAAGGAGCATTTGAGGGAGATCCTTGGAGTTCTGAGATCGAAGAGGCTTTATGCCAAATTCTCCAAGTGTGAGTTCTGGTTACGAGAGGTTCAGTTCTTGGTACATCTCGTCAACCAGAATGGGATATTGGTCGATCCGGCCAAGATTGAGGCGGTCATGAGGTGGGAGGTGCCGAGATCACCCACCGAGATCAGGAGCTTTCTGGGATTGGTCGGCTATTATCGGAGATTTATTAAGGATTTCTCCAAGATCGTCGTGCCACTTACCAAGATGACCCGGAAGGGTGTCGCTTTTTCCTGGGGTCCGGAGCAGCAGACCTCATTTGAGACACTTCGCCGGAAGTTGTGCGAAGCCCCGGTGCTCGCACTCTCGGAAGGGATGGAGGATTTTGTGGTGTACTGTGATGCATCAATATCCGGTTTGGGAGCAGTGCTTATGCAGAGGGGGCATGTGATAGCATATGCATCGAGGCAGCTGAAGCCTCATGAGTCGAGGTATCCCACCCATGACCTGGAGCTAGGGGTTGTGGTTTTCGTCCTTAAGATCTGGCGTCACTATCTGTATGGGGTTCGGTGTACCATATACACGGACCACAAGAGTCTGAAGTACTTGATGGATCAGTCCAACCTGAATATGTTCCAGAGGAGATGGTTGGATGTCGTAAAGGATTATGATTGTGAGATCCCGTACCACCCGGGCAAGGCTAATGTTGTAGCCGATGCTTTGAGTCGTAGGGCGGAGAGCACCCCGATTCAAGACGTTTGTATGAGGTTGATAGTGATGACTCTGGTGTTGGACGCCATTCGAGGTGCCCAGACGGAGGTCGTGAGACCGGAGAACTGCAAAAGGGAGCGGGTGATCGGGCAGGTATCGGAATTCGTTACCGATAGTCGAGGACTTATGACTTTCCAGGGTTGTATTTGGGTACCGTTTGTGGGCGGAGCGCGTACCATCTTGATGGAGGAGGGCCATAGGTCAAAGTTCTGGATCAATCCCGGGGCCACTAAGATGTTTTTGGACCTAAAAAGGGATTATTGGTGGCCGTGTATGAAGAGAGATGTCGCATGGTTTGTGGAGAGGTGCTTGACCTGTCGCAGGTTTAAGGCCGAGCACCAGCGTCCACACGGCAAGTTGCAGCCATTGGAGATTCCCGAGTGGAAGTGGGAGCAGATTACCATGGATTTTATCACCAAATTGCCAAGGACTGCTAGAGGTGTCAATGCAATTTGGGTGATTGTAGACAGGTTGACCAAGAGCGCTCACTTTCTTGCTATCAGTGAGAGCTCTTCTGCTGAGATGCTGGCAGAGCTGTATGTGAGGGAGGTGGTATCACGGCATGGAGTTCCGATCTCGATTGTTTTAGATCGAGATGTGTGATTTACTTCCACATTTTGGAAGAAGTTTCACGAGGAGTTGGGTACGAGGCTGCATTTCAGTATTGCATACCACCCACAGACGGACGGACAAAGTGAGCAGACGATTCAGACGCTCGAGGACATGCTGCGGGCATGTGTACTGGATTTCGGTGGAAGTTGGGACACGTATTTGCCCTTGGCTGAGTTTTCCTACAACAACAGCCATCACTCGAGCATTGGTATGCCACATTTTGAGCTGTTGTATGGGAGGAGGTGTCGGACCCCCATATGTTGGGGAGAGGTAGGGCAACGCGTGATGGGTAGTACGGAGATTGTGCTTCAGACGATAGAGCAGATTTAGCAGGTCAGATAGAGGTTGTTGTCCGCTCAGAGTCGCCAGAAGAGTTATGCGGATAGGCGATGATCTGAGCTCGAGTTCCAGGTCGGCGATTTCGTGCTCCTAAAGGTATCTCCTTGGAAAGGAGTGATCTGATTCAGGAAGAGGGGCAAGCTGGGACCCCGGTATATTGGGTCGTTTAGAGTGATCGTGAGAGTGGGTAAAGTAGCGTATCGCTTGGAGCTACCTGCGGAGTTGGATCAGATTCATGATACCTTCCATGTGTCGCAGCTGAGGAAGTGTATTGCCGATGAGTCGGCGGTGGTACCATTAGAAGATATCCAGATGGATGCGAGTCTAAATTATGTTGAGAAGCTTATCGCAATCTTGGATCGAAGGATCAAGGTTCTGAGGAACAAGGAAGTGCCCTTGGTTCAGGTCCAGTGGCAACATCAGAGAGGGTCCGAGTTGACCTGGGAGCCAGAGTCGGAGATGCGGGAGCAGCATCCGGAATTGTTCGCAGCATGAGACTTCGGAGGCGAAGTCTGGTTCTAGTGGGGGAGAATTGTAACAGCTCGAAATTCAGGTAAGCTTTATGACCCTTCTATTTTGGAGAGTTGTCAAATTAGGCCCTTAAAGTTAGGTGTGGGATTGGTGACTACGCTTAATTTGAACGCGGACTCGCCCGGGTACGCTAGGCGTACCCAAGGGTTACGCTAGGCGTAGTGAGCCCAGATTCAAACCCTAAATTCCTGGCTTGTGCACTATAAAAGGAACATGTAGTCCTTTGCCCTAGCCACCATACCCCCTTGAGTGAGTCCTTAGAGAGCTGAGATCCGTGCTTTAGCTTGTGTGTGTGTTTTTGAGTTTGAAGTTACCTTTTCAAGGTAAAGAAGGAGAAGAAGGAGCCATTGTTGGAGCTAGAAGTTGAAGAACAAGTGTAGATCCGAGTTCTACAGTGGTTGGAGATCACTTCTGAGGTAAAAAGCTCAAAGCTTTCCTTGTTCTTCATAAGTTTTGCTTTTTAGTCCATTTTTAGGGTTTTTGGCTCAAACTTGGAGACTTTATGTGCAAACAGTCTCCATGAGTTTCGATCTGACCTTTTCTAGTGTATATTGTGTTGAGGATTCATAAAAATCCAGTCTTGGACGTGGATATCATGCCATGCATGAGTTATAGCCTCATTATGGAAAGAGGAAAGGTGTTTTGAGAGCAAAGTGACCTTTACATCCATGCAAAGGCTTAAAGGTTTCAACTTTACGGATTAAGTCATGTTAGAGGAGTCAGATCTGAATTTTGGATGCAAGTCTTAACCGTTTAAGACCTAAATGAAATGGATGAGGAAGCTGGGTATTATGCTGGGCATAATCCCAGTACACGTGGCGTAAGGGGCCGCGTACCCCGATTCTGTGAGGGCTGACTTTTGTTGACTTTTAGGGTTTGGTCAACTTTAGTGTATTTGAGACAAGTAAGGGGTAGAATGATCTTTTACCTCTCCTAAGAGTGATTAGAGGAATTGTCTAGCCTTGGGAATTATGTTGATGACAAGTGATTATTTCATATTATTAGGCGGAGGCTAGGTCTTATTTCTCTAAGTTCGAGATTTCTGAGTTACCGAGTTACACGAGGTGAGTCTCCTCACTATACATTACCTAGAGTGGTATTATGTGTTGACCAGAGGGTCTTATGTGTTATCTATGAGATTATGTGCTATGTGTTATATGTATGTTGTATGATGTTATAGACCGGACCGGAGGGTCCAACGATACAGACCGGGCCGGAGGGTCCAACGAGCTATGACCGGACTAGAGGGTCCAACAAGCTACGGGAGTGAAGGGTCCCGCTGAGACACATCGACCAGAGGGTCGTATTATAGCCTCGAGTGGCGTATGTGTTGTATGCAGTATTTTGGGGAACTCACTAAGAATTTATGTTTACAGTTGTTGTGTTATGTGTTTCAGGTACTAGCGAGGACCGTGGAAAGGCGTCGGCATGACCCGTACACACTAGAGAGAGGATTTGATTTTGTGATCTTGGGATATGTTATGTTTCGATAACTATTGTTGGATACCTTTGAGAATATTTATATGTGAACTTGGTTGTTGAAAAATGAAAATTTTGTTTTGAAAATTACGTTGTTACACATTTCGGACTCATGTGGGTAGTGTTGACAGTTTGCACAACAAAGCAAGAGAAAAGTGTGAATTTTTAGTGAGAGAAAAACACGCTATTAATGTAGTCTTGAGGAGACAAACCGAAGCGGAGGACCATAAATATAAAGATCGATTACGTGTATCTATTGTTGTTGTTAGACTTTTATTGAAAACCGGTTTACCGTTTCGTGGTCATGATGAGTCGGTTAAATCGGAAAATATAGGGCTTTACATTGAAGCGCTAAACGCCATTCGGGAGACTAATGAAGATATTTTCAACAATACTTTAGAAAATGCTCCTAAAAACAATCAACTTATTTGCCCTAAAATTCAAAAAGAACTTGTACAATGTTTTGCACAAGAAGTCCTTTTGAGTATTCGCCAAGAGATTGGTGTAGATCTATTTGCTTTATTAGTCGATAAATCTAGTGATGTCTCGAGAAAAAAACAAATGGCTACTGTTTTGCAATATGTTGATAGTCTTGGTTTTGTGAAAGAAATATTCACAGGCATTGTGCACGTGAAGGATACATCATCTTTGACACTCAAAAACGTCATAAATGAAGTACTTACAACTTACAAGCAACAAGTTGCGTTTTAGTCAGGTAACTTTTTTTTATTTAAATTTAATTTAATTCCCTTTATCTGTAATATTATATATAATATTTTTTAATTCTTTTAATAGATAAGAAGACAAGGTTATGATGGGGCTAGCAATATGCGAGGGGAATTCAATGGTTTGAAAGCTTTGATATTACAAAAGAATGACACAACTTTTTATATATATTTCTTTCCACACCACCTTCAATTAGTGGTTGTGGCTGTAGCAAAAAAGGATGATGGTGTTAGTAACTTTTTTGAACAAATTTCGTTGGTAGTTAATGTTGTTTGTGCCTCTTGTAAAAGAAAACACTTACTACGGGAACAAGCAAGAGAAAGGGTGCAAAAAGGCTTGTGTAGTGGTGAACTTGAAACCGGGAGAGGGTTAAATCAAGAGACTTCACTTGTTTGAGTGAGAGATACAAGATGGGGTTCACATTTCAACACACTCACAAGTTTATTGAAGTTGTTTGCGAATGTTATTGTAGTTTTAGAATTTATGAAAGTGGATTTGGGGGGGGGGGGGGGGGGGGGGTCATTGGCAAACCATCAACAAGCGTCCGGAATTTTAGCATTCTTTAAATCTTATGAATTCATGTTTTACTTATATATGATGTATGATATTTTACGCCTCACGGGTACATTATCAATGCAACTTTAAAAAAAAAAAAAAAAAAAAAAAAAAAAAAAAAAAAAAAGATCAAGACATTTTAGAAGCAGATTTGATGGTTAGAGGGGCATTGGACGCATTGCAATCTTTAAGAGACACGGGGTTTGCTAGCATTTTGCCAAAGATATCATCTTTTTGTCAAACACACAATATTGCTACTTTGGAAATGGAGGATTTTTATGTTGGTAGGAGAAACCGTACGACCATAAAGACCCGTAGATTTCATTTTGAGGCTGAAATCTTCAACACAATGGTGGATATGCAACTTATAGAATATCAGGATTAATTTAGTGAATCAAGCACCCAGTTACTAGAATACATGGGTGCTTTAAGTCCTTGTGATTCATTTGCACAATTTGACAAATCAAAGTTGTTGAAGTCGGCTAAGTTGTACAAGTATGATTTTGTTGATTCGGATTTGATAGATCTTGAAGGACAACTTGAGATATTTTATCACACTTGCATCAAAGATGAGCGTTTTACCACTTTGAAAGGAATTTCCAAGCTTTCTCGTTTGATGGTTAGTACGGGCAAACATCGGTCTTATCATTTGGTTTATAAACTTTTGAAGTTGGTTTTAATTTTACCCGTAGTGACCGTAAGTGTGGAAATATGTTTTTCGAATATGAAGCTCTTGAAGACTGACTTGCGCAACAAAATTGGCGATGATTTTTTGAACGACGCATTACTTTGCAATGTTAAGACCGAAACACTTGTGAAAGTTGAGAATAAAAAGTAATGGAGTGGTTTCAAAAGATGTATTCATGAATAGGACAAATTTAAATTGTAGTAGATAGTTTTATTTTTTATTTTTTATGTAATGAATCGTTTTTTTTTTTTTGTATTAGACGTAATGAATTATTTATCAGTTTTAAATTATGTTTGACCGAATTTTTCTTTGGCAACCCCTAGTATCAATTCTTGCGTCCGCCCCTGAATGAACATATAATATAGTAATGTAATCAAACACGATTAAACATATATGAATATAAAATGAACTTATATGAACGAACATAATTGAATGAACGAGACCATTGTTCATGTTCGTTCGTTTAACTAAACGAACGAGAATTTACGTTCGTGCTCATTCATTTATTAAATAAACAAACATAAACAAATTTACTGTCGAACGGTTCATAAACAGTTCGCTAAACATGCCGAACAAATTTACTGTCGAACGGTTTATATACAGTTCGCTAAACATTCCGGTCGTTTACAACCTAGCTATATTTGATGTTTCTCCTCTTTTAGAACTCAAATTACCCTTATTATGACAATTTATTCTAAATATTATTAAAAAAAAAAAAAAAAAAAAAAAAAAAAAAAAAAAAAAAAAAAACCAGTTTAACCGGACATAAAAATTAAACAACCTTGGATTAATTATAGGAGCTTAGGTATGAATTATGTCATATACCAAACATTTAATTGAAGGGATTACGTGTGACAAAAGCGATAATTATGTGAAACAGATTATTTAACATGCATGTGTTTGGTCACATGTTTAAGGATCATGCAATTAGTGACCATGCCCGATTCTGTTACATATGAGATGTGTGAGAGGGAAAATACGGTGAGATGGTCGGTTAGTTCTTTTGTCATTCCCACAATCTCGAAACATATATTTTTTATTTTAATATTAATATTTAAAATAGTTTAATTTTGCTAATGATTGATATTCATAAATATATTTTAATATTAATATTTAAAATAGTTTAATTTTGCTAATGATTGATATTCATTAATGGTAACAAGTAACATTTATTACACTTGTTTCTCCAAAAAATATGATATATCTAAAATTATAGGTTAATTTGCTTTAATATTATAGCCTATTTTATGTAGTCCCGTGGTCCATGGAATCACAAATATAAAAGAGGACGTATGGTGGTGTTGACTTTTTCTGGAAATCAAGATTAAGTTGGCACATAATTCATTTCAACTTCAACAATCAAGTGGCTTTATTAGTAACTTATAAATTATTTACTGATTAGGTGATATACTTTATATTGAAAAAAAAAAAGTGATGAACTATCTAAACCAGAATAGTTTTAAACTAAAAAATTATTATAAAAAGATAAGTTATTGGTACTTTTATTAAAATGAACTATCTATTCAACCGACTTGACATTTGTCCATCAATGGTGGTTTCACCACCACCATCTCCTGAAACTTCCATTTGAATACTCGTATGCCTTCCCATATACATCAAACACTGAAATGCAATCATGTCAAATTACTGCATTCAATAAAATTTAAACTTAACAAAGTCGTGATTAATTGACCGTAAGGTATACTAGAACACCGTCACTTTATACAAAAATATGTATGTAGATTTATATCCACGGAGATGTTTTTTCTATAGTCAAGTACTTAAAACATGTGGTTGACAAAAATTATTTATAGAAAAAGAAGTCCACGTTAAAACACATTTAACCTCCTCTTTGAATTATCTTTTGCCCATTCGGTGACTTTTATGCTCTAGTGCATGTAATGAAAAAAAAAAATATATATATATATATATATATATATATATATATATATATATATATATATATATATATATATATATATATATATATATATATATATATATATATATATATATATATATACAAGTAAATCAAATCATTCATGTATATATGTTTTACATTTACCACCCTATTGCTAGTGTTTATAATACCACTTCTGCATTGTGCTCTGGAAAAATTCAACTAGCATAATAAGTGGCCTTTTATGTGCATGTCTGGTAATTAACGTGTTAATGAAATCGAAATATTAGACGTCATTACACTATAACATACCTTGTAAAGCATGTCCTTTCCTATTTTTGTATCTGATTTCATCTAGGTTCTTGCATGTGCGAGGTACTAAATGGCACAACACCACCAAATTTTCAAGTTTAATTTCATATACTTTTTGCATGTTTTACATAATAGATTATAAGTTGTCGTACTATTTTTTCCAACTTCAATCAAAAATTCATGGTAAGTCCACGGTGGAACTAAAGCTTGTGGAAGGCATGCAAGTGGGAATATTTTTTAATAACGAGATCAATGCAAGCCACTCTAGTGAGATTTATGATCATATATATCATCGATGCATGCCGAGAACTTACTTAAAAACCACATACAAGAATCCCTAACATGAGTAATTGATTATTTATATCCATAGTAATTGCAAAAAAAAAAAACCATGGTTCCTAAGTACTTCTTCAAATAGGCATCATCTATAATGACCAATGAGCATGTGTTATCCTTTAATATATAAATCTAAGTTCATAAAGGGTATAGTAATTCTATGGTTCTAAATAACGTTTGGCATGACTTGGCGACAATTTCAAGCCTCGAACTTTTATTTGTTTTGGTGAGTCACATCGTTTGTAAGGCGTGACTTAAAACGAAAATTTTGTATATAAACTCGTCACGGCACGCCATGACTCCAAGGCTTGTACTTGACGCCAAACTTTAACAAATGTCGCCTTAAGTCACACACACACACACACAAACACACACACACACACACACACATATATATATATATATATATATATATATATATATATATATATATATATATATATATATATATATATATATATATATATATATAGAAGCATAAAAATGTTCTACAAATTATGAGTGATAAGTTAGGTTATTTTATTACCTTTTATTGTATTGCAAGCTACCTCTCTCTATAAATAGAGAGAGTGGTCATTTATTATGTGGGCACCAAAATATTGTTCCCTAGCTAGAGAGAGTGTGGTGGGATCTCTCCCACCATGTGTTCTTCACCAAGTGTTCTTCATATTCATATTGTAACTCTTTCTTCCTAATAAAATTATCAGATTATTCATCTCATTGTGCTCTTCATATTTTTGTTATCGTTAAATCACAAGATCATATTATTCCGCACAAGCCGATCGTTAAAATGGGCTTCTACAGTTGGTATCAGAGTCATACATTGAAGATCTAAGGGATTATTTCAATGGAACGATTTCCGATCGGTTATCTTATCATGATGATTTTTCGATATTCTACCTAGAATTTCTGGGTTTGCAACCGTTTATTCTTATAATGAGTTTTTCTGATTTTTCGAGTGTTAATTCAAAGCTTTTTCAAGCTTTCAAGCAAGGTTGTAAAAATCGTTCGACGTTAGCTAGTCGGTGGACTGGGGTCAAAGGATTAATCGGCTAGGCGGAGATTAATCGGGGACCATTAATTGCTAATTTGTTAGATTTTAAAAAATTAAATATGACTAATATCATATAAACGTTCATAAATACCACTAATATTATAACAAAATAGGTTAATATGATAAATACAACACTAATCATACCTCAAATAGTTTCTATTAAGATATAACTTCTTCAAAGTGTTAAATTTTCATCGGGTTCTATTGTTTCAGTCATTTTGTATGCATGGATTAATCGCTACACGCTCTCTAATCGGTTAAGTAGCGTCTAGGGATTAATCGGAGATTAATCGGGACCTAATCGGGATTTTTACAACACTGCTTCCAAGAATAAATGTGATGTTGTCTTGTTTATTTGTCTGCTGAAAATCCAGGTTTACAAGCTTTTTATTTTGTTGTTGAAAAAAAAGAGGGAAGATGATATTTGTGGTCTAAAACTCTTGAAGATTATGCTCATGCACTTTTTTGCTATGGAATCAAGACACAATATCTTGGGTTTTGTTCAAAAGATTGGAGAATATTTATTTTTAAAGAATTTATCAACATATTTGTTTTGGAGTTCATAAATCTGCACGTAAAAATCATAAGAAGATATGAAGCTCTTTTGTTCTTCATTGATGCTGGTTGATATTTATTAGAATATCTTGGACGTTATGAAGTTGTTTATACAAAGCATGTCCTTTACTTCTCCATGTAATACATTGCCCTTGACAATCTGAACAAATCCATGTGACAAGCAACGTTAAATAATGCCTTTTGTACCTTTTGTCCCCTGCACACTCAATCTTTTTCCTTAGACCCATGCCTTGTCCCCTCACCTTTTACCTTTCTCTCTCCTACTTTCTGTCATTTTTATCCTTCCCAACACCCCATCTCATCCCCATATGTTTTAGGAAAGATTCCCTTTGATAATCACGAAGATATAGCCTCTACGGTATCAAAATTTCATGAAAAATGACATTTTTCGTAATCAACCTTCTCATCCTCGGCGCCCAACACCGAAGACCTAAAGTTAGACCGAAAACTTGCCTTACAAGAAGGAAAGTCCATATCGAAGAAAAAAGCACACATCGAAAGTCTGTTGAAAGGCCTCTTATGCGCAGCTTCTGCAATCCTCGTAGACTGGAGACTTCAGCCCGGAGACCTGACACCGCAGACCTTCAGCATACCCAAAGATCCCCTTCGCTCTTCGCTTCCACTTTTCGCCTACCCGCAAACTAACCTTTCTTTGCAATCTACTTGCTTCAGCTCCTCGCATACCGCAGACCATTTACCCCCATCACCCGCAACCTAACCCAACACGCAAACCCTCTATACATACCAAAGACCCTCCCTTTACCCGGAGACCTTGCTCTTCGGCATCTACCCTGACCTCAACCTGAAGACTTCAGTCTTTGGTCAACATCTCGTCTACTCTTCCCACTACAGCCTTGCCTTGTCACCTAGAGACGTCAGGTCCTCAGTACACCCTCCTCGGTACTTAACCCTATTCGCTATCAACTCCTCGGTACTCACCCTTTCCTCTCCTCCTTTTCCTTCTGCCCTCTTAACTCCTCAACTTTACCCCTCTCATATCGCAACCAATTATCTTTTCTTGCCAATTTTTTTACACCTTTTTTTAACACCATTTTTTTTAAACCAATTTTTTTAACATCAATTTTTGCCATAACCCAATCCATGATCGGAAGCACTTTTGTGAAGAATAATTTTTTACAAGACTCGATTTATTGTCTTCATGAATGAGATTATTATTGGATATTCATTCAAGCTTCGATCATCACAATGGACTTCATACCGCAATCGGACATCATATTTTTCTTCGCAAGGATTGTACCGCAATTGCGTCTAACCAACAAAATTGTTTCGCAACCTTCGCTCTGTGAGGACTTTTTATGACTGGTCGCTCTTGATCTTTGATTGATGAACTATGTATCTTGAGCATGTGGACTTTATTTATTGAAGATCACTTCAGGAGTTTCGGCACTAAAGTTTGGGTACATCGGCATTCTTCATCATAGCAGAGACTTTTCATGTAGAGTTATTATTGTTACTTCGGTACTTGTTCGAGCAGTTTTCAGTCAATCGGACACGGATGATCGGTGAGTATTTATTTTACTCTCATTCTCGTATTTTATCGAGACCCTTCGTACATCTAGGGTGAGCATGCAAAGCTCTTGGTATCCGACATTCTCCGTCCATATTGATTTATTTATATTTAATATCCGATCATTGATTATCAAAAATAGGGAAAGAATATTATGTTATCATCCAGATATGATTTTATGATTGTTTGAGCTTAGATTTTCGATACTTCTGGAGACGATGATTTATTTAGTGATGCGACATGGAACTGATTTTTAGTCATCTTTTCATCAAATTTTTGGCTTCACTAGATGTTTCCCTTATCCAAATTCTTTATTATTCAGACTCACCACAGGACATTTCATACTTTTTAGGAGGTTATTCTTTTGAAGATTTTTGGGTGTATTATGATTCGAGAACTAGAGATGTTTCAGACTTCATGAAGCCGAAGTGTTTTTCTGATTGGATCTTCAACTTGATCATTGTGCTTGTGATGAATTTGAAGGTTTGGATCTTATTTTTCTGCCTCAAGAGTGGTGACCTTGAAGCCGAAGACCTTTACTGACTAGAGATTCATGGCAAACATCAGAGATCACAGACACTTCAGAGTTTCTGAGAAATTTCAGTATTTAGTTCTTATTATGTTTCATTTTTATTATCGCACTTGCTAGTTGGTTACTGTGTATTTTAGCCTTTTATCATTCTATTTGTATCCCTCATCATTTGTGGGCATTTAGGGAAAAATTGTTGGATCATAGAAATGTTCTACAAATTATGAAAGATAAGTTAGATTATTTTAATATCCTTTATTGTATTGTAAGTTACCTCTCTCTATAAATAGATAGGGAGTGGTCATGTATTATGTGTGCACCAAAATGTATTTCCCTAGCTAGAGAGAGTGTGGTGGGATCTCTCTCACCAAGTGTTCTTCGTTTTCATATTATAACTCTTTCTTTCTAGTAAAATTATCGGATTACTCGTCTCATTGTGTTCTTCATATTTTTGCTATCGTTAAATCTCGAGATCATATTATTCCCCACAAGTTGATCCTTAAAATGGCTTCTACGTGATTTATCGTAGAACTATTTTTATTCACAAAACCATATAACCATTTGTTGACTATTAATGATGCCCTAAATTATAGTAGCATTTATATATAATCAATCCTAATAAAATAGATATGAAAAATTTAAGCATCAATTATAAAGAAAATCTAACTCCATGAATCAACAAAACATCAAGCGTTGAACATCAAAAAATTTATTATGATTAATGTTCATAAGTGAATGTTGTTGATTACTATTCATAAATGAACATTGTTGACTACTATTCATAATTGAACATTAGAAAATATATAAACATTCATAATTGTTCATAACTGAACATATATGAACAATATCCTTTTATAACCCAAAAGTTAATTCATGTTCATAGGTGAACATGTAGTAATGTTATAACTATCACAGATGACCATTTATTCGGAAATCAAAATTCATTCAAAAACCCTTAAAATTAATCATGTTCATATATGTTCATAGGTGAACATGTATGAAAGTGTTACATCACAACAAATGTGTTCAGAATTGAATTTTTTTACAAAAACCAAGAAACTAGTCATGTTCATACATGAATATCAAATGTTCACAGTGAACATGGGTTAGGAATTATTTTCACGATGACTCTGAACGTAAATCTAAAAGATATTGGAAACTTAGCACTCTCTCTAAACTTTCTAATTTGATGGCTCTTTTGCATTTTAGCAATACTTTTTCTAAAGGTACTTTTGTAGGCTTAGGCAAAAACAATCTTGTGTTGACAAATTTTAACCTTTTCAAACAACAGTTTCACCAAAGAACTACCTGCAAAATTTTAACCTTGTCAAATTTTAACCTTTTCAAACAATAGTTTCACCAAAGAACTACCTGCAAAATTGTACAATGGCATTTAGTTTTGATCAATTTGTTGTGAATGTAAACAATTTCATGAGGATATTACTAGATTGATTAACGTACTGCATGAGACTGTGTCATATCAGGCTTGATGGAAACCACTTCTTTGAGGATATTTCATAAACACTTCGTGTGAAACCAAATATTACATACATCAATCTAAAAGGTACTTGTGAAAGTAATACCTTTACTGAAATAATAAAATTTTATTTCGGTCAATTAAACAATAGTTGCAAAAAGCAATGTAAAATGCAAAATAGGGGCTACTGCAACAAACCAAAAAAACATTGGGATATAGATTTCAATTGTTCTCGTTATACTGAAAGTAGAAAAAAAAAACAAAGACGATAATGATATAAATAAATATATAATGAAATGGTAATATATATATATATATATATATATATATATATATATATATATATATATATATATATATATATATGGAAAACGAAATCAATAGTTTCAAAAACGCTCTTCTTATAAAAGTCGAAGTATGATAAGAATGGAAATCTTTATTCTAATCTACTCATGTTTTCTTGAAATCTTGCAAGAGAGAAAGTGGGTGTGGTTACTGATTTGTGGGTCAAACTCTTAAAGACCGAAGCACGCTACTTTAGGTTTCTAGTTTATTGAAAAATCAAGTAAAAACAATTGTATCTTCGCTAAAACAGCCAGTCTCTTTGCTTCAATCCAACATCAAAATTAAGAAAATAGAGAAGGTGACTTCGTCACTAGGAAAGAAAGAAGCCAGAGAGTGATGAATGGTTGTGGCAATGGTATTACAAAGGACATCGGAGATAGTGTCTAAAGAGATATTGAAAGTCGACAATCGAGGGGAGAAAGAGATTGTGAATGGTAACAGTGGAATGAGTATGTAGAATGGCTAATTTTTAGGTGTTATACCCATGTATCTATTTGATCCTATACATAAGGGTATATATTTTTACTAAGCACTCTATTAATCTAATCCTTCAATAAAATAATCATATGGTTAGAAATATAGTTCTCTGGTTCTATAAATTTATATTGGTTGTTTACTCATCTCATGTCTATATACATACATACATATATATATATATATATATATATATATATATATATATATATATATATATTCTATTTAAAGTAATTATTGTGTTATTGTATGCATAAATGTGGGCCAATCATTTTTGGTAAATTAAGAAAATGATTATTGTGGTTAAAGAAATTAAAAAAGAAAAAGAAAAAGCTTTCCGTTTAATAAATAGGTAACATTCACTTTCTTAATTTACCAAAAATTTACTAATTAGGAAACACAATTTTAATTAATAAAAAGTTTAGAATTTTCAAAGATATTTGATTTTTGATTTTTTTTTAACTAATTAGATTATAATTCTATGATAATTCTGTTAGAATGATATTCTATGAGAATGTCAGATTATCTATTCTGACAAAATAAATGTTTTGAATGAATGAATATTTTGAAGACAAACAGTAGTTTTGAACCATCAATTTAAAAATAACATGATTCTTATATATATATATATATATATATATATATATATATATATATATATATATATATTCATAGACATTGAATGTAAATATAGATTCATACATATTCTTATAGAGTAATAGTCTTGTATATTTTAATACAATTACACATATTCTAATAGAATGTCATAAAAAATAAATAAAGATTTTAAAAAGCATAGAATTCTTAAATATAGAATTCTTGAACGAATGCACTTGATCATTTTATTATGGACTATTCTGCCAGAATATAACGACGAATAGCGCTTGCTTTTGTGAAGACCATTGAGCATTATTCATCTTCATCTCACGCGCCATCATCCAACGTTCACGCCCTTGATCAGCATGTCTCCTTCACGCATTCTATGAGAATAACTGCTATGAAATTGAGCATTTTATAAGAATAACTACCATGAAATCGTATGGCAATCCTTAAAACCAAATTCACAAATTACAAGCAAGAACTTCCAAAATGATGAATATATTTGTTTTAAATAATAACATAGCAATGTATCTAATTTGACAATTAGGCCTTATGAAGAATGCTTATTAGTTATTATTATAGTTGCAAATCAAAACTCATAATCTATTTTGAAAATGCAAAATCCCGAATACACCTTACTTTAATCTAAATGAATATTTTATGTTTGTAAAACAAGTGAAGATAATAGGGCTTGAATAACTGTCATGAAATTGAATTATGTAAGAATAAAACTATGTGAGAATGCTTTTATACGACAAAAATAAAACAAAATTTAGTAATTCTTACAGAACTCATAGTACATGTTAAAATCAAGTAACACAAATAACGAACTCATAAATTATTTTTGTGTTCTTCAAGAATTTGAACATCAAGTTCTCTTTCTGACATTTCTACAAACACCTGGTGTGCAATATTCTCATAGAATTATTTTTGTGTTCTTTAAGATTTCTTAACCCAATCATTCTTTTTTACTTCCTCAACAAATGAAAACCGCACCAATTGTCTTTGTTCTTTCAGCATTCCAGCAAATATACATGAGATACATAAAGCATAAGAATGAAATCGAGGAAGTGAATTAGAGGACTTACACAGTGGCATCTTCCCTCCCACGAAGTTTAACAGGAGTTCCAGATCGGGGAGACATGAGAGGAGAAGCAGAGAGCTCATCGGGGCCTAGGATTTTACCTGGCTACCATGACCCATTCCGCCTCCGAACCCAAACGATGGTCCCAACACCACCGAGGAGGATAGAAGGCAGCTTCCGGTGTTGCGAGGGCGGCGATATGTTACCAGATTTGGGTGGGATGGGGTGTGAAGAAGGAGCAACGATGAGGAGAATAGGGTCAAATGGAGATGCATGAATGGTCGACAGATGGTGTGCGACACCGGCGGAGGAGCGACAATAACTTCCAGTGGTATGAAGGTAGTGCTAAGTCGTCGGTTGGATGGACAGGTGAGTGAAGCAGGAGCCTTCAAAGGATTTTAGGGTCTGCGTCTTGAACGAATTTGAAGGGATTTATACGAAAGCAATCCAATATTTTAGGGATTAATTAAATTTTTATTTAGTTAAAAAAATTTAATTAATTGGTAAAATTAGATATCCTTATTTAAGTTTTTGAAATGATTGACCCACATTAATGTATACAATAATACAATAATTACATTTAATACCTGAAATTAGCTCTCTCTCTCTCTCTCTCTCTCTCTATATATATATATATATATATATATATATATATATATATATAACTTAAGACATCATTTTGTTACAGTTTGGCGTTAAGTACAAGCCTTGTAGCCATGACGCGTCGTGACGAGCTTTTTAGAATCTTGATAGTAACTCATAGATGTGAAAGAAATTAGAATGAATTGAAAAATAAATGATACCTTACTATACAGTAGAAACCGTTTTAGGTCATCCTAAACATAAGGTTATATATATTTACTATGCACTCTATTAATCTAATCCTTTAATAAAATAATCATATGGTTATAAATATAGTTCTATGGATCTATAAATATATATTGGTTCTTTATTGATCTCATATCTATATATGGATCATAGTGACTTGATCTACCTTGCCAATTTGCATACAAAAGTGTCTATGCATTTGTACATCTTATTAGTTCAAGTGCATACTTATTCAAATATTAAGCTTGAGAGTAGGTAAATTGACCATTAATTAGATTCTCATATACTAAGTGATTTCTTTCCACTAATATACTCTATTAAACTATGTCATTGAATAATCTAATAGTGTATTGATCATGTAGTAGTCAAACATGGAATATTACATCTTTAATTTTGATAACCAAAATACATCTTTCACAGTTTTCGTAAAATATGGCCACAAAGCCTATTTCGTTATGACATTATGGTATTATATTGAAAATATTATCCAATGCATTTTCAATCCAAGTGCTTGCTTCAGTGCCCCTTTGATGCAATTAATTCACAAAGTAGGACTTGTGCAGTAGGCTCATATAGCATTGATATTGTAACACTCGATTTTTGAGGCACAAATTTTAAGTTAATAGTTTTATATTCAAAATAAATTAAATACATTAAAAAAAATTTAATAATATAATATGTCAAAAAATGAGAAAATGATAATAATAAACCATGTCATTAGTTGATATTGAAGAATTTTTTTGTAAAAAGAATACTTTTAGTGATGAGGGGTCTAATATGAAAAAATGGTGAAACTTGTGTTTGACTATGGATTTGAACAACTAAATGGTTAGGACCAAATTTGTATAATATACTTTAGGGAGGGATCTTATGTGAAACAATTAAGGTTCCAATTAATGTGGGAGCCATTTTAAAGGGAATCTTGCTATGAGTGGTCATAGTTGCCAATATTGCATAAGAGGAGTGATACATGGACCCACATTTTCCTCTCTTTTTCTTTATCACATATAAGGCAAATCATCCACCTCCATGGTGATTTTCCTTGTCCAATTCCTTGGAAATTGATGCTTGAAGTCTAATTGTTGAAATCTTTAACAAGTCTCTTTCATTTATTTTCTTGGAAGGTAATTCTTTTTTTCCTTTTCTTTTTCAAATTTGTTGGGGGTTCATGCAGGTTTTGCAAAACCAAATTTACTCTCTTAAGAATAGAGTTTACATAATTTTTATGTGATGATCCATCTTCAATCTACGATTAAAAAATAGTTGGTCGATTTGGAATATTTTGGGTTTTTTACAGGTTTCCAAACCTTAAGTGTACTAAATCCAATTTCATGTTCAACGAAATGACATGAGCTTGCTTTTATGATTAGATTTTGTATTTCACTTCAAATCCACGATGTATTCTACAAATCATGTCTCATGGTGAGGTTTCATGTTATTTGGTATAAAACTTAGAATTTGTGGTTAGTTCTTCATGTATAGTTATGTTATTCTTAATCTTAGATGTTCATTAATCCTTCTACAAGTTCTAATAGATGATATGGTTAGTTCTTCATGTATAGTTATGTTATTCCAATATCAAATGATGATTTCTATTGCTATTTATGCATCTAGTGTTATATGTAGTGTGTTAGTAGTATTGAGCTTCTATGAAGTCTATGGAGGTTGTATCTAAATATTGATGGATGATTAAGGTCCCGACACCTTATTATAGGTGCATTTCTTGTATTTTATGTCTCATTTATGACATCCCTGTTTTTATAGCCCGAAAAGACATTTTCTTTACGTTTATTTAAAAATAGAGTATTCTTTATATTGTAGAATTTGTCAAATAAAAAGTAGTTCTGAAGAAATGTTTTTAATTGATTATTAAAAACTTGGGAATTCATAACTGATACAAGAAACATAAGCATAAACATAGTCACTACAGGCCTTACAACATAATATTACAGTACCGCTTATATCTCTTCGAATATCTCATCATTTCCAAACACCACTCTCCATGTACATTGGTATTGCTTCATGCCCATGTATGATCGATTAACACCCACAGGTTGTAAACCTGCCTGTATATGACTTATAAACACCTAGAAGTTACAAGCCTATCCATGTTTCACGAGACTTCTCTAGAATATTTTGTGGCCTATTATTTATATCCTACTAGATGACTTATCTCTAGTAGTACTATAACCTCCCAAAATCATAACAAAATTTTCATTTCAACCCATTTCAAAATCCATAGGTTACATCAAAACATAGTGTTAGATGCATTTTACATGCATTACATTTTCCTCGCTATTTCGTAACAAAAATCTAACTAACTCCCGATTATTCTTATGTATTATGTGTTTCGTGATTATTTTGTAGAATGCCCGTACTGCCCACCTTTGTTATGATTTTTCAGGGTAATTTGGAGAACATGGATGATTACTCGAGTTCAGGATGCGTTAATGGATGCTTTGAAGCTTAAATGGAGTCTAGACTAAGGAAGGATGCCAAGGAATGATCAAGAATTGCTTAGAAGGAGGAATGATGATTGAAAAGAGACGGAATCAAAGACCTGCGATCGCAAGCCTTATATCTGCGATCGCAGCTTTGACCTTGCGATTGCATGTTTGGTCGCAGCTTCATTTCGGAGATTTTTCATGCAAAAAATTCAAATGGATGAGAAAATACACTTCATGCGATCGCAACAACATAACATGCGATCGCAGCTTGGCAAAAACGTCTCGAAATAGCAACGCAATTCATTTAAAAGAATCGAGACAGGTTTTCAATAATACCTGTGATCGCAACTTCTGTACATGTGATCGCATGTGCGTCGTTTTTACAGTAGGACGTATAAATAGAGCCACACACTTATCCAGTAACCCTAATTGGCAATTCCTAGGGATTCTAAGGTGATTTTAGGAGACTTTCAAGTGAAGAACGCAAATCTGAAGGAGACGATTCAATTTCTTTTCATTGTTTAGTAAGACTTATCGTTTAGACTCAATTTTTGTTGTTTGTAATCCGTTTTTAGCCATGTCAGGCTAAAAACTCAGATTTAAGTTTTGCAAGACGTAACCTTTTCATATGATTAATTATTAGACACTATGTTTGACTGTGATTACTATTTAGTTTGATCAATTCTGATTTTAAATGAATGATTGATTTTTATTTCAATTTTTGTTGGCCACTTAAATTGTTTGTTAGTCATTCTAGTTATCTGATTGTTTAGATTCGTAATTATCTAGACTAATTAGTATAAAGTAACAAATATTGGAATAATTATGCGTTTAGGGTTAACTGTAATATGAATTGATCGAACAAGTTTTTATGCCTCCGAGCTTATGAGAGGTATTGGACTTTACTGGGAAATTACACTGTGTCTAATGCAACTTTTCTTTGTTAATCAGAGCTTGTTCGGTTAAAATGGTAAAAAGTTAGGTTCAATTCAAAGAACTTATTTTGATTAAATAATTTATGTAATAGAGTTCTAGAGCTTGTTAATGAACTTCAATACCAATTTAAACAACTACACAGTTAAATATTGTGTTGAAGGTTAATTACATGATCAGGGGAGTCACCGCGGAACTGAAATTAATTTCTCTATATTGAAATTTTCCAACCTTTTAATTGAGTCATTATTTTATGAATTCCAATTTTTAATAGTTTTAATTTTCAGAAAAGCCCCCCCCCCTACCCCTTTTTCATGTTTTATACATTTGTGAAGAATTAGTTCATGCCTTACGCAAAGAGGCAAAGTCTTTAGAACGTGTCCTTGAGGATCCTACCCTGCTTACAATGTGAGCATGTATTCTCAAGACGTGAGAGTTCTCCAGAACACTACTCTAGGCTAGAAAACACCTGGTAAGGCTATAGGATGACTCATGGAACCTCACGACGTGAGCAAGTCATTCTCACGACATGAGCAGGTCATTCTCAGAACTTGAGAAGTCATTCGGACACCTTCTGAAGCTAGAAACACAAATGGCAAGTCTACGAGGTAACACAACCATGGATCACGATGTGAGTATTGTTTTCTCACGACATGAGAGGGCCTTGGACAACCTATAAATAGCATTTAGGGCTCATTCAATCTTTACACCTTCTACTTTCATCCTCTCTCATTTTCTGACAGCTGTTTCCCTTCTCGAGCCTGACAACGACGATCTGCTGACCATTTCTAGTTCGATACTATGAAATCACGCTACTATAGTGAGTTTCACTCCCCCAATTTTTAATATTTTCAGGGGTAAATGTATGCTAAATATTATATATAAGTTAATATTATGTTTATATGATAATATGTTCGTATCAAGATAACTAGTTATATTAACCGGGATATAGTTGTTTTGTATCATATATATACCTAGAATATATCTGATATATTGAAATCATACAACTATCTTAAACTTGTTAGCATGTTTTTATAATAGAATTTACTAATATAGCCAGGGAGTCATACTCGATAATTCTATATACTATTTTGTGTTACAGTCCCAGAGTTATACTCGGGAGTTCTATATACTATTTTGTATTATAGTCCCGAAGTTGTACTCGGGAGTTCTATATACTATTTTGTGTTATAGTCTCGGAGTTATACTCGGGAGTTCTATATACTAATTGTTAAGTGTGTTGCTATTATTGGTTTTATGTTCGATAAAACCTGGTTTTTACTTCAAGTTATAGTTGTTGTACTGCCTAAGTATTATAAATATTAGGATTAATGTTTAAATTATAGTCTAGTAACTTAGGGTTTTAGACACGAATATGATTTCATTATTAGAACTATAGGAACTCGACAAAGTCTACATGAGCTATTTTATTCATCAAATAAGATTGGAAATCTTAGGGGAAATCCTCTAACCTATAGCCGCTAATCTCGTGAGAATGAGGAAGTTATGTAGAGATTTATGCGGGTTAACACCCTACCTGTGGTTGGTAGCTACAACCCAATGGTTTTCGGGGAACGAACTTGCCCATTTTTCTAACGAGGAAGTTGTGTTTGGATCTATACGAGTTAACACCCCCACCCGTGGTTGCTAGCTACAACCCAATAGTTTTAGGGGGATGAACTTGCCCAGTTTATTCTATTCTGGCGACGATGAAGCGTACGGAATCTATTACCAAGGTGCGACACTTATAGCACCATTCAGAGGTAGTGGCGTCATATAGAAACGGTTATGGACTCATAGTAACACAATTTTAGAAGAATTGTACTTTGTCGATATACAAGTATTAGTATTAAGTATAAGTTTCCCGAACACTTATAATGTAAGTACAAGGAATTTGTAGGTATTTTACTTATTCAATAGTTAAACAATTCTACCTAGTACACATACTCGTATAGAATTGAAATAAGATTTATACGTAGGAACCTTCGTTTGTATAGGATTACAAACACTTATATTCATAGTATATGAAACTTGTAGGTATACTACTTATTTAGTTAGTAAATCACTATACCTAGGATATATATATATATATATATATATATATATATATATACACTATATGTTAGAAACAAGGATGAGTCAGAATAATATTTTCAAACTATGTTCTATACTTTTGAAACTTGGGAAAAAGTACTATTTTTATTCAGAGTCAAAACATGTGGACTCACCAACTTTGTGTTGACATAATTTCAAAATGCATGTGTTTTCAAGAATTTGATAAGCTGGAATGTTACTCGAACAAGGGAAGTTTTACTATTATCCTCTCTGTTCATATGGAACATATATATATATATATATATATATATATATATATATATATATATATTAAGATGTGTGTGATAATTTAGGTACTATGTAATAATCACTAGGAAACAAGAATAATTTAACTTTCTATCATCAATAAAGGTACATAGTTTATAATAATTCTTATGTACTATTCAGTATATGTTTGATAACTGTGATACAAGAATGAAGTTACACCGCCTTGTGTTTCCGCCGCCGGCTGGGGATGTGACCCCCCACACCACCAAATAGATAACAACAAGCACACATGAGCCTTTAGCATGACTAGACCACCTCGCAGGGCCTACAACCGATCTAGACAGCTCTCCGGGCCTTTGACCTGACTAGACCATCTCGCAAGGCCTATAGCCTATTCGGACCACCCCGGGTATCTTGCCCTTTAGCACAAAGCAGGAGTGCCTCAACCCAACCACAATATGTTGAAATATGGAACAGATAAACATAAACATATAGCTCGCAAGTACAGGTAATCATATAGATCTACCAAGTTTTGAAAACTCAAACCTTGAGTTAACTTAAGATCAATGTTTGCTAATAATGGAGATCCAGTCAAGTCTAGATAAACCAGTCTTGTCTCAGAATTAAGATAATTAACGAAGTGATCAAAAGTATATATGATTAAGTATGAACAATGTAAAGTAGTTAAAGAACAAGAAGAATGTAAGAGAGAATGATTGATTAGATAATTCTTGATAGATGTGGAAAAGGTGCATGTTACGCACATGATACATAGGCTGCTACTCCAAAAATAGTCAAGTAGTAACTAGAAGACAAGTAAGAAAAAGTAAGCATGGACTGCAAGACTTTTGAAGATCAACAGACTTACTTAACCATTGCTATTGATCTTGTCTCATGCACTATACTATAAGAAAATTAAACATAAAAAAAGAGTACTTATAACAATTAATGCACATTACAAACTTAAAAACACTTTAACACTAAGATGCATCTAAGACGAAACTATGACTTTGGAAATCATCACCTCGAACATGCTTCACCTCAGATTGATTAAGGGTCACTTTTCATGTTCTAAAAATACCCCCGTAAGTGACCTTAGCAATCATCTAATTTATCACTTAGATTTATCAAACATAAACAAATAAGCACTTGGAAGCCAACTTTGGACTTCGGTGTACCATTCACGATGCACAATAAATTTCTTTTTGATGTGCTCAAAGGAATCACTCTTGGAAGCATTTGAAATGCAGTCTGAAGAATCTTTGTGGGAAAGAGGTGTTTTTCAAGCACTCTGAAAAATTATTTTTGATTGGTCTTAATCTTAAGGTAGACATAACCAAGTTTTGGTTCTTCAATTGGTCCTTTTGCTAAGATCTGAGCTTTAGGGAGTTCATTTCTGAAAAGGTGAGCAAATTCTACGTGGGATCAATAGAATTCAACAATGTAGTCCTTGAGAAACCTGATTGTTGAGTTGTAAGATCTAATGCTTGATTCATTTGATTGACGATCTCGGAGATGAGCAACTATAATGAGATTGTCGTTTGGATTCATCGTGGGAAAGTCTGCATCAGTAATGGTAATGGTGGATTCCTTATTCCAAGGTATAAAATATATGTATAGAAGACATTCAAGCTCAAACACGCTTGGAACCTTATTACCATATCCAATAATCTTTGTAATTCTTTTCCGAGACCACACTTCATTTTGAGGTCGTGCATTAGTGGAATAGAAGGTTCTAAATATCTCACGCTCAATTCAAATAATGATTTGTGGATCATCAGATGGATGCAAGGGTGCAAAATTGATATTGTAGCATCCATGAGAAGATATTGGTAAGTCAAGTTGATGAGCATCGTGTGTTAGAATATCGAAGTACATAAAGGGCACAAAGTGTATGTCGTGTAGAATCCCTTCTTGGAAGAGAGAAATGCCCAAAATTGGATTGAGATTGTAGTTGAGTGCTTGAATGCATATGCTTTCTTCTAGTGCTTGTTGTAATTATTCTTTTTACAAGCCCTCAAAATTTTCGGATGAATTTACTAGGCTGTCCAAACCAATAGCTATTTCTTTGCCTCTGTCTATTGATTGATCAGCTTGAGAAGAGATGGATGAGATGATTTGATGGTCGTATGGAGTAATGAATAGCTTGGATGCAAGAGGAAGCAAGGGCTCTTCAGGGATTTCATTAGGTTTCCTAATAGGATAACCTACATCGATTTAAACAAACCATGGAGCAGGATTCAGATGAAGCATTGGTTGAGTGGCTTGGAAGGAATCAATTGTCAGCTAGGTTTTGTCCTTCTCCATGTATCGGCTCCTTTTGAATGCTTCGGACAAAGACAATGGCCAAGAAATTGAGGACCATTTCATCTTTTCTGCTTCCGAAAGGACTTTGGTAAGTGGTTCACTTATAGGTATCATCCAGAAAATTATCTTCATCACCATCAGTTTCAAAAGTTTCTAATTCCATAATTTATATATCTGAATCTTCACCTCGGAGAGCAAATTCCGAAATTGATCTCCATTGAAATGTTTTTTGTGGTTCTCTTTGTTGTTCTCCCCCTCTTGCATGGGATGGCCCTTCCTTTGATGCAAATGGATTAGACTTGAGCTCGCTTAGATGTTCAAAAACACACTGAAAGCTCATATTGATTTTCTTGGAAAGTGAATCATAAGCTTTGGTAGTTGGAGCTTGTGCTTTGAGGTGAGCAAAGGCTTCTTCAAGAATGATAAGCATTTCAACAAAATTGTAGTTCGGAACATCCATATGATGTTGAGCTACATGGACGAACTTGAGAAGTACTTCTTTCATGACCATATTCATGGCATCTTTATGACGAATCTATTTCTCCAATCTTTGAATCTATTTCTCATGATGAATTTGAGTTTACTGGATCAGGGTGTTTGTATCAGAGAGCATATCATCATGGACATTGAGCATGGTGTTGACGATAGTGATGTGATGATCCATGTTGTGCTTGTAACATGCTTCAACATCTTCTAGAGTACGACTCAGGCAAAACAAAATAAGTTGGTCCAGTTGATTGGCACGATCAAGTTTGGATGGAGCGGCAACCTTGATCTCGGAAAGGGATTTGAGTACCAGGTCATGTTTTGATTCTAGACCTACTACTTGCTAAGTGACCTTGTCAACTATGGAGTTAGCTATTATAACATTTTCCTGGAGTTCTAACAAGGAAAATGACTCCACAATATTATCATCAGAGGATCTCATGTCCGAAGTGGAACTTTCAAACTTGTGATCTTCATCATCTTTTCTCTTTTCCTCATTGTGTGGAGCTTCTTCAGTGGGGGATTCTTGATGAACTTCTAATGTGTTTTATGGAGGAGGAGGAACGACTTCATTTTTCTCAAGTTCAACATTTTCATCCAAATCTACAGATGACAAAGAGAGTCCAAAATGAAATGAGCTTTAGAGGTGGAAGGCTTCTAGAAAATATTGAACAAGGTGGGAACATGAATGCCTCTGAAAACTGTGCTACCATATTCAAAGAGGAATTATTTTGAGACTTCATCATCGGAAACTGGAGAAGAAATATCTACAACACTTACAAACTTTGGAGGAGGATCATCCGAGATATTGGATGACTCGGGAACATCTCCTTTGGCATCAATATTGTCTTGAAGATGATCATTCATATATAATATTGTCAAGCACAGGAACTTCTAAACTCTGTATGACCTTGACTGCATTGATGGAAGGTTGAGGCTCTTGGTGAATTTCTTCATTTGATCAGTAACCGAAGGGGTTGTGACTGATGATTTCTCGTTGGCTCATGCAAATGAGCGTATATTCCACTTGTTCTCTTCATAGATTCGGATGCAGTGTGTGAGCCTTGTCAACAAAATCTTCCTAATTTTTGTCAAATATAGCTGAATGTCCTCTACTTGAAGCAGGAATCAGACTGGTTGCGGCTTTCAAAATAGGAGGGACTACTTCTGTGTCGGAAAGCTTGAAATCAGTGAAAGGGTCCACTGATTGTGCTTGTGTAGAAGAAAAGGGCAAATTCAACTTGACCTGTGAGTGTGTCCTAAGGGGCTCCAAGGCACTTTGTTCAATACTGTCACCCCCTTTTTAGGAAGACGGGGGTAGATTATGTGTAGAATCCATGTGTGTCTGTGTATTTTGTGACTTTGAAACTCCGAAGGGTACTTTAAAAGTGTGGCTGGGTGGGGTAGAGTGAGACCCAAAGTCAGGTCGAATTCCGATTTTTGAATCCTTCTCAAAGGATTCACCAGCTTTGGTTCTCTTTCTAGCTCTGACTTTTGAAGGGGGTGCCTCTTGCTTGGTAATCTATTTCACTCAACCTTCAGAGGTGGCTGGTTTATTCTCTTCTGAGGTTGTTTCATCCTAGACCAGGACAGGTTTTGTTGGGTTGAACACAACCGATGTCTTAAGATGGTGTTTGAGATGAGGTGAGTTAGAAGGAATAATGCTTAACATATAATGAGGTACACGTCTTATATGTCCGAAAATAGTTTGGCTTGGCAACATATATGTTTTGATATTTTTGAAAGACGAGTATACCTCTCGGATGTCTGATTTGAGTGAAATAGCTTCATGTATCTCGGAGCATATCAATTGCAGATCCAGAGCCCAAAATCTTGGACTTGGTATTTCATTCAGTTTCCCCTTGACAACGAAATTCCTGAAGTCTTTCCAGAGGACTTCCAGTTGATCGACGACGCTGGCTTTTCCGGTGAAGATGTTGTAACCCACATAAAGCCGGTCCTTGCTCATAGTGTCTATACCACCATGTTTTTCGGAAAAACCCTTAAGAATAAAATGCATTAAGATTGTCCAATGACCATGAATGGTTGATTTCTTGAACTCTTTCACCTTGAACTCTCCATTGTAACCGATTTGAGCAAGAATGATTGAAACTCTTTAAAAGATGGTTCCTACACTTGAAAACCTTTGGGGTTTTCTTTAAATCCAATGGCAATGAGGAATGTTACCTTGTGAACTGATACAATCCTATCGCCAGTGATCTTCACTTCAAGAAATTCAACTTCAATCTTCACATGTTCGAAGACTTTGTGAAGAATTCTGAGATGGAAATTAGGGTTAAGGATTTCAGTAAGAGGAAGGATGATAGGATGACAAGAGATGAAGTAGATCATGATTCTCACATAATTATTATAATCCACTATATCAAGTGAAAACAATTGGGCAGTTTCTCTGAGAATGAGTTCGGTTGAAGAAGATGAAGTAGACCCTTTGGAATATTTCTTCTTTGTTGCAGGTTTTGATGATTTGGGAGCCATACCAGAAGATTCGGAAGCGATTTCATAGAGTGAGAAAAAGCTTGAAGAACAGAATACGAAAGAAAAGCTATAAGAAGACGATAGCCAAAGTGAAAAGTAGGAACAGTTAGGATTCAAAATCTTTTTATATGTAGGAGTTCTTGGTTCGGGTCGAAGAGTTGAATGATGACATCCGAAATTGGAAATGGATTGCAATTACTGCACACGCTAAAAAGGCATCCTATGTGATAGTTAACATCCAAATGGTAATACGTTTGTTTATTTTACTTTGGAAAAATGCCGATTAAGTTCTGAATACTCAGTACTTTATTGGAATGTGTGCCAAAATCACTTTTATTGTGAATTAAGAGCATAATCATAAAATAAATTACCGTTAAGATAAATATGAGAAAACCTTTCGGAATTAAACTCAAATAACAACCTTAAAATTTATTTATTGCTGAGAATCCCGTAACAATCAGATTTCGAGATGGAATGTCATCAGATGCTTCGGAAAGAAATGAAACACATCATTGCTACATGATATAGATTTAGAGATGGCACGATCTCAAAATGAATATCAGAGGTAGCAATGCATGAAGATCTTAGAGGACAAGTTTTTGAAGAAGAGATTTCAAATTCCGAGAACTAAAGGAACAAGGCTCGGAAGGAGATAAGTGATGAAATCACACTACCATTCGGATTTGAATTTTGAGGTGTACTTCATAGAAAATGTTCTGAGGAAAGATATTCAAGTATCCGATGTGACTATATCAGATGAATCATCTAGTAAGGTAGAATTATAAAAAAACATAAGACAAAAAGAAACGCTTGAACAAAAAGACACATATTGATCCTTTATTTTCTAAGAAGAAACAATTATGAGGAGAAAAATGTTTTAATTTAGAATTATTTGACTTTCTAATGTATCCATTAGAGAGTACAAAATGTTGATACGACGTACTCTAGGCGCATGATTAGCTCTTTCACCCTAAAGGGTCTCATCCAATAGGCGTCTAATAACTCACTTTGCGTAAGAATAACAAAAGCTAGGTCAGAAAACCATACCGTGGGTTAGACCCGACATAGCTCTCTGATGCCTAAGTTGGATTGTGACTTTTCGGTGTTGCTTTTGTGTTAAGGAATATATGTTATCCTTTCTTACCTGCCTGTTTATCATGTCTTCAGGGGTATTTATAAGTTGTCTGTGGTTAGTAAAGCCCATTTATTACACTGTTCGTTCACCCATTACTCGATCTGCGAGCGGTCGCACTTCATGTCCTTTCATTGTTTATTTTATTTGCTTTGTACTATTTGGTATACTTTTTGGGATACAATTCTGAGGCTTGCGTATTATGTATTCAAATTCATATTTGTCCGAAACAAGTGGCAATGCTTGTAGCACCGACCTAGTGAGTACCAGGCCGATAGTAGGTTTCCTTGGACTACCGGCTCTGGTACACCATTAAGCCCCCCCCCCCCCCCCAGTCTGAAGGGTAGAAGAAAATTGTTGAAATATTTTTTCCATTCAGCCTTTTAAATACATATCTGGTACTATAAAATCCTCCACATGTTGTGAATTAAATGCTTGTGTCGTCGCACATCATCTTTCTTGCTTTGATTAGGTTTCCCTTAATAAATGCTTTAACCGGTTCCCTTGACTATTTATCGGGTATGCCTGATTGTTCTTGTAGAAACTTCATTGCATGTGTTCTTTTTGACTTTGCCATCACTTTGATTGGTATGGGTGATGAAATGTACGTAATTGTGTCCGAAGTGGACTGCTGAACATTGGAGTAGTATATTCATGAATATCACATGTCTCTTGTACTTGGTTTCCAATTTTCATCTTCATCTTCATCTGTTCTTGATGCCCTGCCTGGTAAGATTGGTTTCTATCTTCGACATCTTGTATGTGGGTTATGGTTACCCCCATCTTGCTTCTTCTTAGAAGTTCTTTGTTACTATAAAGCTCCTCTAGTCCAACTGTGTCCGAATGCAGTATCAAAGATTATCACTTTTGAAGTTTTTGTGTTTCTCATGACATACCACTTGATGTCTCTTTGTTTCACTATATTTATCGCTTGAAGAAGTATGATAATTGGTTTTATTTCAGTAGTTGTCACTTTCCTCTATCTCCAGATTTAGCTCATTCGAATGGGAACTGGAAAAGTAGGTTTTGCTGGGTGGACATACATAGCTTGTGTTTACCATTTGTCCCATGTTATGTTTCACTTGGTGATGACTCGGTATCTTTGTTTTCCAATTTTCTTGTGTTTGTGCTTTTATTTTTTGCATTTCTATGTAAAGAGGGCATTTCTTCCGGAAGTTATACTTGTCCTATTTCATATTAGCCTATTCTGGAAAGCCAGTTGTCAACTACCAATGTTGTTTGTATGTCATGTAGGTTTGTCTAACCTTTTTACTAGATTTAGCATAAGTTCTTTTGTGTTTTCTTTCCCTGGTTGTGGTAATCTCCTGATATAAATGTTAGCTCCGGGTTTTTTATCTATGCTCATTTATTATTGCAGATAGGAGTAAATTCTCCTTTCAGCTGACATCTTATTTGGTTGGGGATATCCCTCCCAAGTCTATTGTGGTGGATGATGCGGTTCTTGACCAAAATATGGACCGAATGACTTCGATGCCCAAATCACCCATTTCTCTTCCAGGGTTTGGACCGAATGCTTTCTCTATCGATCAACTTCTGGAAATAATTTTTCCTGGGATTGGCTCTGCAAAGGTCTGTTCCTCTAGCTCCGTAAGAATTGTGCCCCCAGGAAGTGTCTCTTCTAGTCGAAAGAGTAGGCAAGTACTTTCGCCTGATCAGTTTGAACAGTTTCTCCATAAGATTTCCCATGTGGGCCCTCTCTTCTTTTCTCCTTCGTATTTTGGTCATGTTGACCCCAGACCGGCTGGTATGTAAATGATTTGGCATGCGTAACATATTTACATCTATGTTATGGGTTTTAAATGATTATTTCACTTTACTAACATTGTTTTCCCAATTTTGTAGGTGAGTTCCCTTCTTATGTGTTGTTTGAGGAAGAGTTGGATGAAGCATGGTGGTTAATAGTGATGGGTTTGAGCATCCTAACACTTCCTAAGTGTACATGCAACCCTAATAACCTTGGATCTATGTTTGTCTAATAATCATGCAAAGTTGAATTCCAAGTTTATATTCCTATCTAGCATACATGGGGAAAAATTTTTAACTTGAATGAAAGATAGAATAAGTTACCTTGTTGTTGCTTATGATCCTTGAAACCTTGTGAGCCTAGCACCCCAAGTGTGATGCCTCAAATGCTTCACACAACACCAAATGCTTTTGGAATGACTTTAGAGAGAATACACACTTCTAAAATCGGCCTAGCCCTCCTGTTTCTTATGTGTAGCCGATTTTGGTGGAGAATATGTTCTTTATATAGTGTTGACACATCTAGGGTTACACCATGTAAACCCTAATGTGTCATGACTCTTCATTTCCATGACCCATGGGTTTGTAACTACCATGGAGTATCCTATGGGTGGAACCCAACTTGATAATCCATGGAGCCTCTTAGCCCCACTATACAAGTTATTGATGATTTACATAATCAACCTATATATTTAATTAGTTATCTTTTGATCACTTAATTAATTCTAAATTAATTCTTGATCAAACTAATTAAATAATATTATTAATATATTAGAACTTATAATATATTAATAATCCACAAGTGTTATTTCTCTCATTTAGTCTATCCAATTGCATGGTGCCATGCAACCCAAATGGACCATGCCGGGTCGGGTCAAGTATGTACCAGAAATAGTTATGGACATAGACACCTTATCCAACAGTCTCACACTTGGATAAGTCTAATAACTATAACTGTAATACTTCAGGAACCGAACGGCAATCGTAGCTCTTTCAAGGTCTCTCGGAATTGAGAAGATGATGATACGCCATTTAAGATAAGTGATCATATAATCCTCTGTTCTAGATATCAGCCGGACAAATACATGGAACAATGTCTTACTTATTGTCCAGCAGTTTATTTCCCGATTTCCGATTTGTTTGAAAAAGAACTTAATTGAACACATTAACTTAGTTCTGATCGGGCCCGGTACATAGGTCAAAACAAAATCATCGAGGGGACCAGATATCAACTTCTAATCCAAGAAGGAACAGATAAACTTCGACTCATATGTTTGTTCTACTACTCATTGAATTATACACAAAAGCACATTTTATAACATCGAGTTACCAATGCGTTTACATACAATCAATGCATAACCAACTCATAAGTAACAAATCATATCTCTAGGTTTGAAGACTTATATGATATTACCGTCTCACGATCACTCAAGATAAATTCCATGAAGTGATTCCAGTGAGCATGGGTTAAGTCCAATGCTCAGAACTTATGAGCACTCATGATTGTTGTAGCCATGTCCAACACCTTAGACCTCTGCAACCAATCATGACAGTCTCGATTTATGCCTACTTCATATGACCGACTGTGGAGGTTCGAATAATGTGATATACCAAACATAATTATTCTAGAAGTCAAAACATGCAAAAGAAATATAGTAAACGATCGACAAGAGATAGCAACACTTTACTCATAAATAAAACACCTTTTATTCATCATCTAATGTCAATTACACTTTACAAATTGCAAGGTTATCTAACTACTAAATCTAATATCATCCTTCAGCCTTATGCTCCGAGCATGCTGGAGATGCTTAACCCGAGTCAGTCCCTTCATGAGGGGATCTGCTGGATTCTCATCCGATGATACCCTCTTCGCCACGAGGAGTCCTTCTTCTATTCTGTCACACCCCAAAACCGAGAACGGCGGAATACGTTCTGGGGTGGAGGACGTCATGTACAGTATCATAACAATTGCATAATAGTAAAAACAAGCGACAACAACCATTTCATTAATATAGTGATTATAATTACAAACGTGTTCTGCACAGTTAATAGACACCAAAAGTATAAAAAAAAATAAAATATGAATCTTGTATACACTCCATCTTCTCAAAAGCTGCACCAGTACCTGTCTATCTTTGACCTGAGGATACAAGTTATTTTGAAAACGAGTATCAGTATAAAGCTGGTGAGTTCATAAGAATTTAGTGTCGTTGTTTGTATAAAATTGTTTACAATCATGTAATGTAAAAGCTGTAATTACTGTTTGAGAATAGAAGAAATCCTTATAAAATCCTATATTTTCCAAAATTGAGCATTTGTAAGTTAAATCCTTCATGTGTATAAAAGTATTTCCATTGAAACTTTCAGTTATAAATATAATGTAATAAACTTCCTTCATGTAACGTAAATGAGAAAAAGTATTGCCGGTTGGCTGTAATAGTGTTGCAAACTTCAATCAGTAATATGTATTTGTTTACTTCGGGAATTTAGCTTAGACTTTAAGTCTTAGTATGTTAATTTAGATATGGATGTGATCTCTCATGTAACCAAACTGAATGATAAGAGGGAGTCCGATGACCTTCCCGGTCATACGTAGTGTAGTGATGTAGTGCCACCCCTGGGCCTAGTCGGCTCGGACTGTAGTTAACAGTCGGGATGTAATAGTGTCTGTCCTGTATAGATCTATACATGTAGTGTTGCTTTCCTTCCAGGAAGCTCTGGTTACATGGTATTTGCGCAGTAGAGTGTCGTATAGAGGGATAGTGTGTTATACTCTGGACTAGTGTATTCTCTTGTGTTATAGTATAATAAGCTTTTAGTATAGTACATAGAGTGTTCTCTTTAATGTGCATTAACTTGTAATAGTAGCAATTATAGTGAGTATAGTAGTAATAGAGGTAACAAGCAGTAGTCTTAGCTATACCTATTATAGTTAAATAGAGTGTGGGGTTGCATGCCTTTGATTTACAAAGGTATTGAATAAGATGAGGACTTTCATATCTAAATATATAACTAAGAAATCAACGACAGTCGGACGGATAACAATATACCCTAAGACCACAATCAAACAAGGACAGGAAATAAGGCGAGCTATCGGTCCTAAGTCCTTCAAGTCTTACTTATATAAATATATTAGTGTAGATATAGTTTAAAAGAAAAGTAGTTTAAACACAGTTTGAAATAGTTTAACAACAATCTAACCTTGAAAATGCGTTTGATAATTATTTAAAACAGTTTTATTGATAAGTAGCTAAAAATATAAAAAAATCCTTTTTAGTTGCAAGTTATAAATCACATATGATTTGATACTAACACTTGCTGCATTTAACTTGTATCCCCCCCCTAAAACATGTAAAAACATTTGAAAAGATTCATTAAAGGGTATGAACTCACCTGCAGCGAGTTTAGTGGGTGAAGTTGTCGGGTAGAGTGCTAGACGCCAAATGAGAATATGAACACTCACACGGATCCTATGAAACACGTACTGACACATAATGGTGTCTAATTAGTTATCTAATCACTAAATAAGTAAGTAATTACACCTTAATGCATGAAAACACTTTACTTTAAATGCTAGAAGGCTATTGGGTTGCAAGGAACTAGTGTAAAGCCTCACTATGGAGTTTACTCCTCAAATACTCACCTTAGGTGAGTTTATGGTTAAGGGACCTATTCCCCCATGATTTTACGGCCGTAAACGCATGGGAGGAGTATATTTGTGTGCCTTAAGGTTTCTTGTATCACTAGGAAGGGTTCTAGGGTCAAATCCAAGGCTTGAGGGGTGTTTAGGGTTCAAATGGAGCACTCCCTTGGAGTTTGCGGTCCTTGGACCACTCCTTGGGAGTTTACGGTCATAAACACTAGGTTTTATGGCCGTAAACCCTTTAGCACATCCTTCACTTCGTGTTTTGTGGTCCTAAGCTCAAACATACAAGTCTCTAGCCCAAAAATCATGTTAAAGAATGAGTTGGGGGCACCAAAACACCATTTATGGTGTTTACGGTTTATGTGTTTACGGTTCATGAATATTCATGGACCGTAAACCCATGTTTACCCTCCTAAAGGCCCGATTTTTGGTTTCAAGCTTCATGCATGTATGTTTCTAAGTCAAGGATGAGTATTAGAAGAGTTTTGGAGGGATTTTGGGCTACAAAAACCCCGTTAAGGGTGTTTACGGTTTTGGGAGGTATTCCCAAACCGTAAACTCAAGTTTTTAAGGCTTTTGAGTGATTAAATCTCGAGGTTGTATGAATGCAAAGCTAGACAACAAGTTAGGGAGTATTACCTACGATTTGGAGCTTGAATGAGGTGATTTTTGAACAAACCCACTTGTAGAGAGAGTGACTAGAGTGGTAAAAAGCTCCATCTAGTGCCCACTCACCCTTTATATAGGGGTTGGGTTTGGGGCTAGGTGGGAATCTACCCGATATTGACGCGAAACGGGGTTTAAATTTTTACCCGATTAAATAGTCGTAATTAAAAACTTTTTCTAACTAAACGGGAGGGCAATTCACATGTTTTTATTTATTTCAATACGAAAATAATAAAATAAAATAAAACACTTATTTATTTTTCCACCCCAATATTAAACGGAATCTTAATAAAAATAGAATATTCTTTTAACAGAAACGGGTTATAACGACGGAATAAATTTCGGGTCGTCACATATTCGATGTCTAATGAAATGGTATTTTTATGTCGATGTGTCTGGATCTCTCGTGATCCCTTGGTTCCTTAGCTAAGGCAACTGCACTTTCACTATCACATAAAATTTCCATTGGCTCTTTAATAGCTGGTACAACTCCAAGGTCTCCAATGAAGTTCTTCAGCCATATCGCCTCCTTTGCTGACTCGCTAGCTGCAATATACTCTGATTCGCAAGTTGAATTAGCCACTGTCTCTTGCTTGGAACTCTTCCAAGAAATTGCTCCTCCGTTTAAGGTAAAGACCCAGCCTGACTGAAAGCGGAAATTATCCCTATCAGTATGAAAGCTAGCATCATTATACCCTACAACTCTCAAGTCATCACTCCCACCGAGGGTAAGAACCCAGTCCTTAGTCCTCCGTAGGTACTTTAGGATATTCTTTACCGCGGTCCAGTGTGCCTTGCCAGGGTTCCCCTGATACCTGCTAACCATGCTCAAGGAAAATGCTACATCAGGTCGAGTACATGTCATAGCATACATGATCGATCCTACAACCGAAGCATAAGGTATTCAACTCATTTCTCCTATCTCAGCCTCAATACTAGGGCTTTGTGTTGTACTCAATCTGGCGTTACTCTGGATGGGTAACTCTCCTTTCTTGGAGTCTTGCATGTTGAATCTCTTCAGCACCTTATCCTAGTAGGTACTTTGACTAAGTCCAATTAGTCTTTTACTCCGGTCTCTCAAGATCCTTATCCCTAGAATATAGGCAGCTTCTCCTAGGTCCTTCATAGAGAAACACTTCCCAAGCTAGGACTTAACTTCCTGCAGAGTTGGGATGTCATTTCCTATGAGTAGTATGTCATCCACATACAATACCAAAAAGCTAATTATACTCCCACTAGCCTTGACATATACACAAGATTCATCTTCACTCCTAGAAAAACCAAATTCCTTGACTTTCTCATCAAAGCAAAGATTCCATCTGCGAGGTGCTTGCTTTAACCCATAAATGGATTTCTCAAGCTTACACACTCTATTAGGGTACTCTGTGTTGACAAAAGCCTCTGGCTGACTCATGTAAACATCCTCAGCCAACTTTCCATTAAGGAAAGCGGTTTTGACATCCATTTGCCATATTTCATAGTCATGAAATGCGGCTGTGGCTAACAGAACCCTAATAGACTTAATCTTGGCCACTGGAGAAAAGGTTCATCATAATCAACTCCCGGAGTTTGTGAGAAACCCTTTGCAACCAGTTTTGCCTTATAAGTGTGTACATTACCATCCATTTCGGTCTCCTTCTTGAAGATCCATTTGTACCCTACAGTCTTACGACCTGGTACATTCTCAACCAAGCTCCAAACTTGATTGTCATACATGGACTGTATCTCGCTGTCCATTGCCTCTTTCCACTTGGCTGGCTCAGGGCTTGCCATGGCTTCCACGTAACTGTTAGGTTCATCCATACCTATCAGTGTATCATCATTGATAAGTGTATCACCTTCCGCAGTAATATGGAATCCATAGTAATGCTCAGGTGCATTCCTAACCCTTGAGGAACGCCTCAGAGGTACAGACTTGTCAATTGGCTCAACAGGAGTTTCCTCCTCAAGTTGAGTGCTAGGGTTTGAAGTTCCTTCACCACTTGAATCTTGAATTTCTTCAAGGTCAAATTGCCTCCCACTGTTTCCTTGGCTTATGAACTCTCTCTCTCTCTCTCTCTCTTTCTCTCTCTCTCTCTCTCTCTCTCTCTCTCTCTCTCTCTCTCTCTCTCTCTCTCTCTCTCTCTCTCTCTCTCTCTCTCTCTCTCTCTCTCTCTCTCGAAAGACAACCCTTCTAGCTACAAAGACCACATTTTCACTAGGTCTGTAGAAGAGGTAACCAAAGGATTGTTGTGGGTAGCCAATGAAAATACACCTCTCATTTCGAGGTTCGATCTTATCATGAGTCTCGCATCTCATGAAAGCCTCGCAACCCTAAATCTTGATGTGGTCTAGTTTGGGTACTTTACCAGTCCACATCTCATGAGGAGTTTTGGCAACTTTCTTTGTAGGGACTAGATTATCAGAATCAATACACAATACATTATTTCCTAATTTATCAACCACAGATACAGTTTCATACATGCCATCACAAGGTAATGCTTTAAAATAAAGAACACTATTAAAGAAAGCATTAATCGAACCAACTTCATTATCAAATGAAAAGGTGAAACCTTGTTTATACAATGCATGAAAGGAAATAATGTTTCTTGCCATTTCTGGAGAATAACAACACTTATTCAAATCTAAACTAAACCCACTACTTAGCGATAAAGTATAAACTCCAATATTGGTGACAGGTAAAGCTTTCATATTCCCCATGATTAAGTTTATTCTTCCATGCTCCACATTCTCACTTCTTCTTAGTCCTTGCAAATCAGAACAGATATGAATACCACAACCGGTATCAAGGACCCAAGAATTAGAATGGGATGATTTATTAAATAAGATAGTGTAAATACCTGCATGGTTGGGTTTAACTTTCCCATCCTTCACATCTTGCTGGTATTTTGGGCAGTTCCGCTTCCAATGTGACTTTTCATGGCAATAGAAGCATTCAGCCTCTTTTGGGTCAGAAGAAGGAGTGATGTAACCTTTCTTGGTTCCACTTGAAGAAGAGCCATCAAGGGTCCTAGCCTTGGTACCCTTCGGAGAGCTCTTTCTCTTCTTCCCTCGACCTTTCCCGATTGCCAAAATCGGGGCGGAGTTCGGAGTAGGAGTGTTAACAACCGACTTCCCCATAAGACCTGTTTCTGCGGTCTTGAGAAGTCCCAGAAGTTTGTTGAGTGTGACCTCTTCCTTATTAATGTGACATGTCATGTGGAATTGATCATAGCATGATGTTTGTGCCTGATTGGATGCTAAACGTCAGTTCGGGGCTTGAACGCGTGCTTGGTTCCTATGTAATATGAAAAGATACATATTTGTATCTAATTAGGCTTTGAACTATTAATTAGTTGAGGATATACACTTCTAGTTGCGAAAACACTTCATTTCAAGTGTTTGGAGTAACCCGGGTGACATCTATGGACGTATATGGCTTGGATATGGAGTTTACTCTTCAAGAGTAAACTCCCAAGAGAGTTTAAGGCCCTAATGACCCACTCCCCATGCGTTTACGGCCATAAACTCATGGTGGGGTGTTCTAGGGTGCTAAATGGCCTTATAACATTTGAGGGGTGATGCTAGTTTTGGTTTTAAGGCATTGGAAGTGTTTAACCCAACATATGGACCACTATAAGGAGTTTACGGCAGTAAACTAAGAGTTTACGGCCGTAAGATCCCCCACACACCTTCCTTTGATGTTTTGGTGGTCCTAGGCCATTCACAAGTGTTTCTAGCTAAATCTACAAGCCATGGATTGAATTTAAGGCACCAATTGACCCATTTATAGGAGTTTACGGCCCAGGAACCCATACTTAGGGTTTTTACAACCGTGAACCCCTAAGGGAGTAGTTTTCATCAAGTTTAAGGCTCCTAATTCGTTTGTGGTTGCTTCTAGACTTTATTCCAAGGCTTAGGAGGTGTTTAAGTGGCATTTTAACACCTTAAAAGGAGTTTACTACCCATGAAAGGGTGTTTACGGCCCAAGCATGTTCTTGGGCAGTAAACTCATTTTTACTCCCTAAATGATGAGTTCAAGGTGTTCCAATTCCATTCCAATAAGTCCTTAAGCCATATCTAAGCTCCAAAGGTGGTTTGGAAGGGTTTTTGGGCTCCAAAACCCATTTTATGTGAGTTCACGGCCTAGGACTGTTCTAGGGCCGTAAACTCATGTTAAGGGTCCTATTTCATAGATTAAACACGAATTTGAAGGCTAAAGATGTTATACTATGAGCTAGGATTGTTACCTTGATGATTTGGAGCTTGAAATGAGTGATTTTGGATCAAGAACTTGGATTTGAGGAGAGAGGTTAGAGATAGAGTGAAAAGGATTCAAATGAGGCTTAATCAACTTTATATATGGTTTGGATTTGAGACAGTGGAATTCTACCCGATACTGACGTTAGACGGGGCTTTTGGTTGTACCCGATTTAACTGTTTATAACCCGACGGAATAAAACTAAAATTTTTCCAACTAATAATTTGAGTCATTTTCATGTGTTTCTAACGGGTTTGGATACCAATTAAGTCATAATAGAAGTCTCGAAATAAATGACTTAATTTAAAAATGTAAACGGAAATGATTCGAAAAAAGACGAATTTTATGGACGGAAACGGGTTACGGCGATGGAGCAAACTTCGGGTTGTCACAGAGTTGTAGTGTAATTTCATTTGATTAGTGGAATTCAAGATGGTTGGGATCTTTCATGGTTGATAAATGTAAGGGGTGGTGAGAACACGAATGCAAGGTGAGTTTCTGCTAGGTTCATGTTTTCAAGAATGTAAGTGTGGTCCTCGTATCAAAAGTTTCTAGGAAAAGGTTTCATGGTAGTTTGGTGTCTCTTCTGGGACAATGAAGTAAGGGTTCAAGGTGCTTATGCTACTCGATTTGGCTATTAGCTTATGGTTGATTAGCTCATTAAGTCGGTCGCCGCCATTAGTAGGGTAAGAATAGTGATGACCTATCGCTCCTAGGGTGAATGATACATTGTTTTTAGGAATGGTTCTACATGTGTCGAGGTCAAGCAAGGTATTGGATTTCCATATTTTTGGCAGAGAAGTGATGTTTATTTTGCATTATTTAAAGTTTATGGGTCAATGATTCATTCTCCATCAGGAAGTGTGAGTCATGCTAATATTGGGTTTTGATTGTAACATTGGAAGATCGTTGTGTATATGAGTCGTCATTTAGCCGAAGCAAGGTTCGGGAAGAATTAACCGGTTCCTCCGGGTGCCTGGAAAGTAGCAATGAGTGATTGCGAGGATGATATCAAGTTTAAGTGGGGGAGAGTTGTAATATCCAATTTCAAGAAGCTTACTATTTTGGGAAATATGGGCATTAAATGAATCAATCTAGAGCCCTGGACTTCATGGGGTTTGGTTTTTAGGCCCATTTGGGAGTAGATTATATAGGTTGTGTGATCTAAGATTTTGGTTTGTGCTTTAGAGGTCCAGGGGCATAATGGTATTGTTGGGCTTTTCATTACCTTTATGGCCATATAAAGAAGACTAAAAACTGAGTTGGGACGTAGAAGTTATGACCTTTGGAAGTTAGGAAGGAATGTGGTGTTGACCTCTACATTGGGTGTATTGCATGGAAGAAACTCCGACGTTCTTTAAGTATGTCAGGCGTACATGTGGTACTCACGACGTACTCACGTGAATCATAAACCTAAATTTTAAGGTTTGGACCCTATAAAACCTCATTATCTCCCTTGAGGTTAGCCTCATTTCCAGCCTCCATCCTCTCTTATCTTAATTTTGAAACCCTAGCCTCATTTGTGAGACTCTTGAGCCTTTGAGTGTTTTGGAGTGTTCTTGGTGCATCTTGGAGAAGGAAGAACTCATAGGAGAAGTTTACGCTGGCTTAGAGCTTGTAGATCCAAACCTTTTTCACCTTGATCTTTCTTCTGGAGGTATAAAGCTTCAATCTTGATGGTTCTTTAATGTAGATCTAACTTTAGGTTATGTTTTAAGCATTTTTTGGTCCCATGCTTTGGATATTGTGAGTAGAAGTTACTCCAAAACCTTTGATCCTCATTCTAGTCATTTTTGACGTCATTAAGTCATAAAAACCGAATCTTGATGGGTATATCTCTTCCATGCATGAATTAGTGGTCCTTTAGTGGAATGATGAATTTAGGGTTTTGTTTTGAACTCCATTAAGCCATGCAAAATCATAAAGTCGGGAACTTTATGACTTAAGATGTAACGAGCCAAAAATCAAGGGTAAAATTTTAACTTTTAATATAGCTAAAACATTGATACCATTTATTCTAAACATTTCAAATCATCATTAAGTAAAACATTTATCAGAGTTCATCCCAAAATCATTCACTGCGGAAATCATAGGTGTGTGCACTGCGATCAATCCGAGCTCTTCATTTCCAAATCGATGATACCTAAAACCAAAACTATAAACCGTAAGCATAAAGCTTAGTGAGTCCCCCAGAGCATACCCCACACACAATCCACATAACACATACCATATTAGCTATAAAAGCTACATATATCACATAAGCCATGCATACATAAACATGTAAGAATGTCATGGGCTACCCCACAGGGTCTTTACATAGGACTGTCATGGGCTACCCCACATGGTCTTACATCCAATGCCATGGCTACCCCACATGGTCTTTACCTAGGACTGCCATGGGCTACCCCACATGGTCTTACATCCAATGCCACGGGCTCCCCCCGGCGTCTTCCACACAAGTATCACAAAGACAACTAGCATAACACATATCATATAATCACTAGCATACCACTTAGCATAAAGCTAACTATCATACCACATATCTCTACTATAGCTAGTGTACCGCATAACATAAAATGGGCCGGCCTTGGTGTCTTAGACCCATTGGCATGGTGAGAAGACTCGCCTCGCACTGCAGAAGCTTTCCGCATGAATTCCTTAGCTACTGCCCTACCAGCTTCCTGAGCTGTCACTACCAATCAATATACCCCAATTAGCAATCGGGTCTCATACCATAATCCTTAATCCATGCATGGGGTAAAATGACCATTTTACCCCTGCCCAATATGATCCAAAACTAAGACCCAAACCCAAAACAAAAGCCAAACATTATAATGTCCATAAAACCATCAATGGCCCAATTTTCCAAATTGGGCTTGGACCTTCCTAATGGACCTTATACTAAAGCCCAATATTCTCTTTAGTCAATAATCCTGACCCAATTGGCCCATGAAGGCCCACAACAACCTAGTCCAAGAATAGGCCCAAATCGAGGCCCATAATGCGAAGTCCATTTCTATATTGGGTCACAAGGCCCAATGGGCCCAAATATTCCATTATTGGCCCAAAGATACATTCAGGCCCAACTATCAGCAAATCCAGACCCAAAACCATTAGGGCCTAAAGGTCCGAAGTCCACAAAGGCCCAAGACCTCCCGAGAGCGTATGTTGGGCGTACCTCTTATGTACGCTTAGTGTACTAGGCAAAAGGGTTGTACGCACAGCATACCACATTGTACGCCCAGCGTACAAACGGCTGATGCACAAAATTTATTAAGTGCTTAATGCTTCAAACCAAGGGACAAAATTACAGATCTGAGCTCTACTTAACGTCTTAATCCATAAAGTCACTAAATTGGTGACTTATATGACCCACATTAACCCAAAATCAAAGTATAACAATCTACTTCCATTAAAATGACCATAACTCTTGCATGAATCCATTAAGACCTCCAAGATGACAACTTTCTGCCTTAGAGATTTAGTTAGCACCAAGGGTGGCAACCCTAAGCCTAAAAACGGATTTGGAACCATAAAGCTCCATTCTTGGGACCAAAAAGATCCAAAAACTCAACATAATAGATCTAAGAATTCAATGGTCAAGTTTAGAACTTTATACCTTCATCAAGCTGAAAATGAGTCGCAAAAGCCAGATCCATAAGCTTCTTCTTGATCTCCATCTTTCCACCTAACTCCACCTTCTTGAAAATGGGCCAAACACTCCAAAAATGGACTCCATAAGCTCAAAATGCTACCATGAATGGTATAAGATGATTTCTAGGGTTTAGTGGGGTGGAGGCTAAAGATATTAGGGTTAGGTTATGAGATAAGGAGATTAAATAGGGTCCAACTCCCTAAAATAGGGTTCGGATCTGATTGGAGTACACCCAACGTACATATGGTACGCCCAGCGTACTCCGGGGAACATTGGCGATCCTCCTGGTCAGTACACCCAACTTACTCCAAGGTACGCCCAGTGTACTACCTTCATCGCTAATACGCCCCGCGTACGCTTTGTGTATGCCCTGTGTACTCGGCTAAGCCTGAAAACCACGAAACTTCTGAAGGCCATAATTTCTTCGTTATAAGCCCGATTCCAACGATCCTTATATCCACAGAAAGGTGAAGAGAAGCCCTACACTTCTAACAACTCAAACCTTTCTTAAGACCTTTCGAATAAAAACCCATTTTCCACAAAATCCCGAACTGCCACTTTACCGAAATACCCCTAGGCTCCAAAACACGAACCGAACACCCAGATCACTTCTAATACATCACCTGCATCCAAAAGGGCCTAGATCTTACCTTCCCAAGAGCCATAATCCTTATAATGACCGACCTTCGAGCCACCGCTTCAGACTAGGAGTCAATTCGGAACAGAGCGTTACATAAGACGTCCCTTAGAGTCACATCTTGAAGTTAGACGTTTTGTCTTAAGGTATTAAGAGCTTCGAATGAGATTTTGGGCTTCACGACGCAGTACGTCGGGCGTACTGGGGTGTTACATTGGTCGTACTTACCAGAATGTCTATATGGGCCATTTTGGGCTTTGGGTTGTTTTAGGATTGATCCATGCTTTGTTGGGCCAAGTATAGGAAGGGTAAAATAGTCTTTTACCCCTTAGCATGATAGAAAATTATTGGAACTTTGATTATACGTTATTACCCTAATTATTGACTAGGGGTGATTTTGGATATGTTTAGTGTGAAGAGCCTTGTAGCAGCAGCGCGTATGTGATTCGGTTATCATCAATTTGAGGTGAGTCTTCTCACAATGTTTGGCGGGTCGAAGTCTCAATTCCTGCCCATTGATTATGTTTATAGGATGCTAGTTGTTTGTGTGACTCTTGCATGTATCGTATATGTTTATATGTATACCGTGCGGGGCCCATGACATGTTACTGTCAGATATGTATCGGGCGGGGCCTAATGTCGAGCGGGGACCGATGCCGGGCAGGGCCCATTATATACATAGTATGTGTTATTTGGGGAACTCACTAAGCTTTGTGTTTACGGTTTATGTTTATGGTTTCAGGTACTTTCGGTTTTGAAGGGAAGGGACCGGTCTGACTGCACTGCATCCCCCAGAGTTTTACGTATTGACTATTTATGATTTTTACTCTAATGTTTAATTTATTTAATCACTTTGATTGGTTTTGGAACAACTTAATTGTATGACTTATTGTTTTGAAATTGAAAATTTTTACTCTAATTTTTGGGACACTACATTTGGATTTTTAGAAGACTTGTGTTTGTAATGTCTTCTTACACCTTTGTTGTCATATCTGTTGTCATAATCTCGCGTGAAATATTTTTATTAAACCCGAAGTGTTTAGAAAATTTATGATTGGGACCATTTTCTACAAACTAAAACTTTAAAATTAATGTAAAATATTTTATTAAAGGTTATTTCAAATAGGCTTATGCGAGAGGTGTTACAATTAACCATAGAATATACGACTGGATCTCCCATGATTTTGAACAAATGACTCATCCCACCAAACAAAGAACCCTAGGATCACTTACTGTTTGACTTACACTGTGACTTCTGAAAAAAAGTTGATGAAAGAAGATGAAAGTTATTAGGTTCGAGATCACAAAATTAGTAGTTAAAGATCGGGATTTATGTTGCTTTACGTTTTACAATATCTCGATTCACAAGATTAAATCGGGATACAAAGATCCTTTTAAAATCGATTAAAAAGGACGAGGATACCAAGACAATTGGTGGTAGAAGGAGAAGTTGTATGTGGATTGAAGGAGAAGGAAGAAGTCACGTCCAAGGACAAAAAGAAAGAAAAAGAAAAATATGTGAAATTGGTTCAAAGGAAGTCGTTTTCTTTGAGATCCGAATTAAAGATTTGGACCGAATATGTGCAAAGAATCATAATCAAACAAGCTGATCTAGACCAAGTCCAGAAAAAAGTCTAATTGGACCTAGTTAGACCAACATCAAACACCGCTAACATAATTTAAAAAATTATGGATATGTTTTTGTGAGGAAATCAGTTCCATGAATATGTGAGACAAAATTCGCACTACACTCGCATGTTCAGTTTTAAAGTTATGGAAAATAATGGTCTTATGTTGATACACCGCCTCTAATTATTTCCGCGAGTAACTAAAAATATCATGAGAAATATTGTAATAATTCGCTACACTATAATAATATCAACACATTTTTGGGGCAAGTATAAGTGTATAACATCCGAAGGGCCCATTGGCTAATTTGCCCATCTGGAGTATGACGTGGCGTCAGATACTGCAGAAATATCCTAGTTTTGAAACCAACGGTGTATGACCACTGATTCTGTACGGGTCACCCTATATTAATACCATGGTCCTACACTCATGTAAAAGATCAGCTCTCTCTCTCTCTCTCTCTCTCTCTCTCTCTCTCTCTCTCTCTCTCTCTCTCATGATCATGCTCTTCTCTGATCGAAATCTAAATAAAGAAAAATCGAAGTAATTTTGTTGATATGGAGAGTACAAATTCGTCGACGGGTTCTCAATTACTTCAGCTCCCGCCGGGATTCCGCTTCCACCCCACCGACGAAGAGTTGGTGGTTCACTACCTCAAGAAAAGAGCTGCCTCTACGCCTCTTCCGGTGGCGATCATCGCCGAAATAGACCTCTACAAGTTCGATCCATGGGAGCTTCCAGGTGACTGTTAGGATCACTCCCTGCATCCATCTTTTCATCTCTGTTAGTTTTCTAAATTTTAATGGCGTATGTTAATTGTTACAGCTAAGGCAACGTTTGGGGAGCAAGAGTGGTACTTCTTTAGCCCGAGGGATCGGAAGTACCCGAACGGAGCTAGACCTAACCGGGCGGCGAATTCTGGGTACTGGAAAGCTACCGGAACTGATAAACCGGTGATGACGTCAGGTGGGACGCAGAAAGTTGGTGTGAAGAAGGCACTGGTTTTTTATGGAGGGAAGCCACCGAAAGGGGTTAAGACAAATTGGATCATGCATGAATATCGATTAACTGATGGTAAAACAATCTCGAAACCCCATGGATGTGATCCCACCAAACAAAAAGGTTCCTTAAGGGTAATAATTTATTAATTCAAAAGCTTGAAACTTTTATATTTTTTTTTGTAGTTCTGGATGATTTTAATTGGGTATAAGTTATAAATATTTGTTTTATAAATTTTTAGTTAGATGATTGGGTTTTGTGTCGAATCTACAAGAAGAACAATCTACAGAGACCGATGGATAGCGATGGTAGTGATCATCTTCACAACATGAACGGGATGTTGTCGTCTATACCTCCGTCTATCTCGCTTGCCGGCGGCCACCAAGGAACTATCGTGAAGCCGACTGGAGGTGTGGGGTATAATGCAATGATGGAGAATCATGAACATAACCTCATGTTTGATGCTAGAATAAACTCAAATGACACCGATACCAACACCTCCAATCTCCTTCCGATGAAGAGATCCATGCCGGGTCTTTTCTGGAACGAAGACGCCGGTGCCGGCGCCGGCAACACAGGAAATTCAACATCCACGTACACGAAAAGGTTTCTCACCGAAAGTAATAGTGATGTTAGTGTCATGGCCACACGAAACAACGAGGAAAACAGCGGTTCCATTGCAAGTTTACTAAGCCAGCTACCACAAACACAACAAATGCAACCGCAAGCAATGTTGGGGTCTCTTGAAGACGGCGTTTTCCGGCAACCATATCAGTTACCGGGCATAAATTGGTACTCTTAGATCAGTAATTTTGGAGAGTGGGTATGATTCCAAAAAGGAAAAAAACGATAAAAGTGAGACGCCCCCATCTTCTTTTCCATGAGCCACTACATAAACCCTAAAAGGTAAGAACGGTTTTTAAACTTTTCTACAGCTGTTTATAAACATGCATATTTCTGTAATATATACAACATGCACAATTTGTGTAATATATCAATAGAAATTTAGTGTATGCATATGTGTGTGTGCGTGTATATATATATATATATATATATATATATATATATATATATATATATATATATATATATATATATATATATATATATATATATATATATATATATATATATATATATATATATATATATATATTAAGTATCTTTTATATTTTTTCTTTCTTATTTATATTTTTATCCATTTAAAATAGTAACAAATGTTATATTTTGATAATACTAATTATATTTAAAAACAATTATATCATTTCAAATAAATAGTAATATATATTCTTCTACTTATATCACTATTTACTTGAAATGTATACTTGTTTTGAAATCTAATATATATATATATATATATATATATATATATATATATATATATATCTTGAGATTAAACCCAGTTACATATTTTTTATTTGTTGCTCTAACGTTCCAGCGTACTGGTAGAAAACAGAATATACATAATCATAAATGATTATATGACAAAGACGTATAATCATATCTGATTATACATATATGTTTAATCATAAACGATTATACATATATCTCTGTTCACAGATTGGGTAAAAATATATGATTATGACAATTGGTGACAGAATAAATTGTAGTGTGGCAATGGTATAAGTGATGGAGGTGACAGTGGTGGGGTTGGTTGGTACTATCAAAGGTGGTGGTAGTGTCGGTGGTGGTTGTGGTGGTGGGATGGTGGCGGAAGAGAAAGAAACGGGCGACGCAATATAACCATTTATGATTATAACAGGTCCGTTGTGTCGGTACACCGAAAAGTTAGAGTAGCAGATGTAGAATATGTGGCTGAGTTTAAATCTCAAGATCTCTATTTTATTTTTAATATCAACGGAATATATATATATATATATATATATATATATATATATATATATATATATATATATATATATATATATATATATTCAAGTGAAATAACTATATGTGGTAAATCCTTACTTATAGTTAATTTTTATAATTTTGTTTCAAAAATCATATTTATTTTTTGGAAATATGGTCAAAAGTTAACATTACAAACCCATAAATAATAGTCAAAACAAATATATATATATATATATATATATATATATATATATATATATATATATATATATATATATATATATATATATATATATATATATATATATATATATATATAAAATTTACCATATTAATAATTTTGTTGCTACCCTGAATTGAACCGATATTTCCTTTAGAACCCAACATAATTTTTTGATGAAGTGTCGGCATGAAATTAAAATGAGATATATAACACAAGCATTGAAAATAAATTTACGATGATAAATTTTAACGACGTCAATATCATCCACGATTACTTATGCATGGTATTGATATAAAATATTTACTGAAAATGGAGGGTGAGTGTTGTTAGTGATAAAATATATAGATCTACCCTAATAAATGAAGGTTTTTTTTTGTCACTTGTCATAATCTCATTCAATTTGCTACATGTAATTTTATGGTAATTTTAAATTAATTTTTATTCTACTTGTCATTTTATATTTTCTATTTTATTAAATGTCAAATATTATTTAAATCTAATAATAAATGCATATCAATTTCATTAATGAACTTTCCTTTTAATTTCAAAATTACTAAATTAAAGTTTCATTAACTTCCTTTATTTATTTATTTAAATTATTTGTTTAAATTTAAAAGAGAAAAAAAAATACTTTAATTTTTATAATTCAATATTTTTCTCACTTTTCTTATAAATTCAAACTTCTCAAATATTTTAAATTTTATATTAATTTTTTTAAATAAACTCATGTAATACATGGGTCTCACACCTAGTTTAAGAGTAAAATAAGATATGTTATTTAGTAGTCTAAGAAAATATAATATGTTTTGTAAACATATAATATTCCAATATTTCATATGTGGTGTTGTACTTTAACATGATCTAATATATATATATATATATATATATATATATTCAAACTAGGTGTAAGACTCGTGTATTACACGGGTTTATTAAAAATAAAATTTTAATATCAATATATAAATATGAAATATTCTATAATGTAATATTTAATAACATAATGTAATCTTCTGAAAATTTGCAATAGAAACTAAATTGTTTGAAATATTTATGAGAATTTATTACCAAATTAATATGATGATTTTATTTCCTTATAAAACTCATTACAATTTTATGGAATTTAATTTTAAGAAAATGGAAATCCCTAAAAATGACAAGTGGAAAATAAAATTTATAAAATTCTCACAAAATGACAAGTGTCAAAATGATGGAGAAGATGACATGTGGCAAAAACAAATCTTCATTTATTAAAGAGGATGTTTCTCACATCTATTGTGTGCTAGAATGCATCAATAGAAATTTAGTATTAATTACATGTATATTAAATATTATCCATAGTTATAACTCAATTTTATGGAAACTAATTAAATTCATCATTAATGTTAACAATAATATTCTTTCATAATGAATTAATATCTAGAAGAATGAGAGTGTATTTCAGCAGAATTAGAGTGTATTCTAGTAGAATACACTATCGTTCTTCATATTCCATGCAAATTTATTGTATTTTAAGTGAGTAAGTTCTGAAACAAAATATGAACTCATAAACCTAGATGCGAATTCATTCTGAAAGAATGTTATTGCTGACATTAATGACGGATTTAATTAGTTTCCATAAAAAGAGAATTATAATTATGGATATCATTTAATATACATATAATTATGGAAATCATTTAATATCTATATTTATTTAATTAAATAATTATCTAATTTACTCAAATCCTATTGGTGTATTCTAGGACACAATAAATATAATAAACAAAATATCCTAGCGTTATATATATATATATATATATATATATATATATATATATATATATATATATAGAGAGAGAGAGAGAGAGAGAGAGTTAGGTTCAAATGTTTTTCACTATCTATTGTGTGCCTATATGATTGATTCTGGACCAATCATTTTAGTTATTTTAAGAAAGTAATTAATGCTTATTAAATTCTGAAGATGTAATTAATACATATTATATCTTCAACATGTAATATGCATTAATTACTTTCTTAAAATAACTAAAATGATTGGTCCAGAATCAGTCATACATGCACACAATAGATAGTGAAAACAAAATAACCTTACCTTATATATATATATATATATATATATATATATATATATATATATAATAGTTTATAACCCGTGGGAACCACGGTTATAAAATTAATCAAATTTTTATAGTGAAAACTCAAAATTATTAATAAGTTATTTTAAATAAATTATTAATTTAAGAGATATTTTTATTAGTTATGTGAAATTATAATCATTGATTCAAATAAATATATAAAATTAATTTTTAATATAAATTAGATATTTTTTATTTGTGAATTAATGAAAACAATAATTTAAAATTTAAAATTTAAAATAGAATCATATTAATGAGGAGGTCTAATATATTTAAAATGAAAAACTAATAGATTGACAAGTGATACATATTAATTAAAATGTCTAATATGATGACACATGGCAAAAGAGCTACCTTTTTATTAGTATAGAGATATATAGTTGGATTCATTAGATTAGGGTTTTCTCTGTGTTTAAAAAATATATGAACGTATATATTATATATGTTATATATCCTTGAGTGCTATGAAAAACCTCAGCTCAAGCTGTGGATACATTCTATTATTTTAATACTAATATATATATATATATATATATATATATATATATATATATATATATATATATATATATATATATATATATATATATATATATATATATATATATATATATATATATATATATATGTCGACAAAGTAAAAGAAAACATACTATTGAGGAAAAGCAACCCTACAAACCTCGCCGGAATCTTGGCTCATTAGGTTAGCTTTTGCTCTTTACATCAAGATAACAAAATGGCATACCTCGTCAAAATAGGTGTTAGAAAGATCGAACCCTTTAAACCTTTTATGTGATTGCCTTTTATACCCTCCAAGAGTTGCAAGCTTAAAAAGATTTATTGGACAAAAGCGAAAACCGAAACTGAAATGCCACTAACAATGTGAATGCAATGTATAATTACTCGATCGCTCTCAATTGCTATTAAGAAAATGACATAGCGCGTCATTAGAATAGAAACATGCAAAGAAGCGCGTTATTTAATATATACCACATAATCTATGTTCAGTTGTATTTTCAGCGAAAAATATATACTCATATAGAAAAAATAAAATTAGAACAAAAACAAAATTGTGATGTTATCTTTTACATATGACACCTTTGACTTAACCTAACAGAGATGTGATCTTTAATTTGATATTATCTCTAACTTAATCTCTCTAATTATTTTATATTTTATGTGACAAATGTCATTATCCATGGATTTGACACTTATTTGACCCTTACAATGGTTCACTAGTTGATTAACTACACCTCACAAGGTCCTTTTGCTTTCTTGATCATTGATTATTTGTATCACTTGCTAATTAACTATACATCACAAAGTCCTTTTGCTTTCTTGGATTTTGATAATTTTTTGGCGGTGGGACCATTACGTTGTCATCAAAAGGAACCATAATCTTAAAACCACACAAATTAAATCACATTAGGTGCATTCCTTTCCTTTTTAAGTAAAGTGTACAAACCAACTTTAATACATTTTGCATCACTAGTGGCTTTATTTGGATACCTTAATGGGACAATCTTGATATGGACAATCTTTTTTATCATATCTCTTTTTCATGGAGGAGTTGAAGGCATTTAATTACATAAATAACCCTAATATCATTTACCCACCCTTTTAACATTACTATTTACCAACCAAGTTCTAAGGCTTAGCATGGTAAAATTAGCAGGGTTCAAACAACAAGGCTAACTCTTTTTTTTAATTAAAGAGGCATGTCCATATCCAAAAAGGATCATGTATACTTTTTTTTTTTTGAGAATAGTGTTTTCTTTTGAACGAGTGGATTATCCAAATGTTGATCCATACCACATTTAAAAAATCATCGAAGAAGTCTATACACCGCTAACAGTTGAGGTTATATGGTTCAAGATAATTACTTATCTTTATTATAGTAATTTGATTTTTTTTTTAACGTTGGAGCTTGCAGTGTGTACCTTACCAAATTTCATGAAACCAGACCCAAAATTAAAACCGGCGCTTTTTGAAATGTTGGAATTATGGACAGTCAAAGAACCGATCATAATGGTTTTTTTGGATTTTAGAACGGTCGTAGAACAATCTAGAATATGTTCTACTAGCCAAGGGCGGAACCCAAGCATCAAAAGTGAGGGCTCCGAAACCAAAACTTCAAAAGAAAAACTTATAAACAAATTATTTTGATTTACATACAAAAGTCATTATTATAATTTAATAAAAATACAAAAATAATTAACAGTAAAAAATATACAGAATCTAAACAATTAACATATACATTTAAAAAAATATATCCTAATTCATGTTTGCATTTTGGTAAAAAATTTATATAACTCCTTTGTTTTAACAATTCAATAACTTATAACTTGACCAACAATAAAAAATAATAAACCATTATTGTTGCTTTTTATTACTTTTACAGTTGTCTAGTTTGTTTCAGTAATTATATCACATCTAGAAAGAGAGATAGAAAAAAGATAAAGATAAAAGAAATTAGAAAGAGAAAGTGAGAAATATTTATTATTAAGTCCACTGATGAGAATATGTTCGAGAAGAGAAACAACAAGCAAACAAATGTCAACACAAATCTATCGGAGAGGAAGCACCGGCTGCTGAGGTCGTTGGTCAGAGTAGTCGGCAAATGACGGAGACGAGTGACAGTAGTCGGCAAATGACGGACACGAGTGACAGACACCGCACGGAGGTGATGAAGGTAAAGCAAAGAGAGAGAGAGAGGGGGAGGGAGGGAGGGAGAGAGAGAGAGAGAGAGAGAGAGAGAGAGAGAGAGAGACTGTGGAGCATTCCGGCAGCCGCGGTAGTGGTAATATAATCTCGTGAACAAAGTTTTTTTATGGCGGCAGAATTCTTTAGTTTAGGGTTTATAGTTTCTCAAAGATTTGAGTTTATAAATTGTAGATTAGAATCTTTTTTGTGGTTCATAAAGTTAATTTCCTAATTTATTGTGTTTTATTTTAATCTTTTTTCAGCAATTATCACGATTTCCGTTAATTACTTATTAGATCCATGATTTACATATATATTTGCGGATGATAAATCTGGGGGACCATAAACTTACTGAAAAATCAAAGTAATCCTATACATATATAATCCAGGCATTGATAAGTAAAAAATCGGGGGGGGGGGGGGGGGGGGGGGGGGGGGACACTCTGTCACTGCTACTAGCCGTTAAATATTTTTCAAAATTTTGAAATTACTTGTAGTCAAATATCGACAAGAATGCCAAGAAAATTGGTTTTAGTATGCTTAGAAAGCCCCCTTGAATTTATAGAGAAAAGTTATTGAGTTTGTTTGCTTCATGAAATAATTGGAATATGATGTTTTATCTTGGAAAAAAAAAATATATTTAAGAAAAAAAAAAAAAAACTAGCAATGAGCTAAAAAGAATTACAGAGTCATAGAAGTAATAATCATTATTTGAAAACAAGAATAAAAAATAGTAGTTATAACGATCAAATTTTTGTTAAACTTCGAAACACCCAAATAGCAGTGATGACAACCGCATCGAAACATTTTTGTTGACAGTTGTTTAAAAGCACCAAATCCACCCGTTTGATCCAACTTTCAATCGACATTGATTAAGGACAATCAATGTTCCACCACCTACTAATAAACAACAAAACTTCCATAATCCCCGAGCTAACAAATGATAAATATATTCCACATCAAATTTAGAAAATTGTGGAAGACATGTCTAACCATTTATTTGAGAGATTAAGATGAGTAGGGATCATATTTTAATATACAATGTAAAGTAAAGTATCACTAATAATAAGGATACCGTTATCAAGGAATGATCTAACGAAAGACACCAAAAAGTTCACCAATGAATTTAGGGCCCACGACAATCTATTATTGGACTTGGTGAAAAACATTTTTTGTATAAACGGTCCAAAACCTGAGATATATATAAGTGCATGATCGAATATAACCGATTTATGATCCAGAAAAATTCATCTAAGTCTTATGAAATATAATTGAACTTTATTGAGAAGATAAGAAAAGAATATCGTGCTCTCTTAAAAATGGGCAAGAGGAAAGGGTATTGGGCTATAAGGGTATATAACCACAAAGAGATCAGAAGAAAACATGTTTAGTCATAATGAAGTGTGTTCACGAGGACAGAAAATGAAAAAGATATTATTGAGCAAGGTTATTAAAATCGTGATCATAATTGTAGGATCGTACGATCCCACCTAGGTAAATCGATCTTGATCTTACTTGGATCGTTTTTCGGTAGGATCCTATGATCGATCATAAGATTGTAGGATCGTTAATTGGACTAACTATGTAGAATACCCTTTTTGAATTGTTTATCATTAAATAATGTATTAGAAATGTATTTTTTTTAGTTTTAAAGTATTTATTGTTAACTGGATGGTTAACTGATTGATGAATATGTATTTTTTATATTCTATAATGCTTTTGGTAGCATCTTACGATCCTATTCTATCTTACGATCACGATTTTGCAAAGCGGAAAACAACTATATATAAGATCCCGATCTTAACAATCTGGCCATAGAGGCCTCTTTATGTGTCTATTAATGATATACGACCAAGAAAAGAAGGAAAAACAAAGTGATCAAGATTGAGAGGTTACGTGAAAGAGAAACCAAAATGGAAACAGAAAATCGTGAGGATTAAACGGTGGCGATATGTGCAATAGCGACATAAGTGGTGGTCCACGATGGTCCTAACATTGACTTGGTGGCCGAAATCCACCCTAACCACTTCCAATCTTGTTGTTTCATCTAATTTGAAGGTAATATTTTAACCATAACAAAAAAAAATAGTGAACTTGTTTGCAATTGTTTGGATGGATGTTAAAATTAGAACTAGATTTTGAATTACATCTTGTAAGTAATTGGAATACATATCTTGTAAGTATTGTTACCTTCTATCTTCAAGGTAATTGTAAACCTTAAAGTTGATTCCTAAATGAAATTCGGAGTTATGTTATACCCGTCATACATAACTATTATTCGATGGGAATAGCTACATTATATTAATAGAGTAAATTGATTTATCTTTCGATGTCTATAACATGTCTTGAAGATTAGTGAATTTTTCTCTCATTCATCCTTTAAGACAAATCCTAGACAAATTCTTCAAGAACACTACTTAATCTTCATGGTAATTTTTCATCCATTTAGACATGAATCATGCCTTATCTCCTGCGCCAAACATCAAGATGCATTATCTAAAGGGATAATGACTTGATAGGGTAAGATACTTTTTAAAATATACACATTTAGTCCTTATTCTTTTTTCTTGTAAAATAAACTCTTATAATTTATTAATATGTACACAATAGGTCCTTTTCACCAGATTCTACAGGTTTTGCTGACGTGGAAGGGTTTATTTTACAAAAAAAAAAAGAATAAGGACTAAATGTGTACATTTCAAAAAGTATCTTACCCTATCAAGTTATTTTCAGTTTCTTTTATTTTGTTGAAATGAAATACACAGGTGGCATCCACATATCCACAACGAAATTTTTCCAACTTTTATTTATCATGAAAAAGAAGGAGAACCCCGATCTCCGTCGACTCCTTTGTGTGTTCCTACACATCATTGGTAGCAAGGAGGAATGATGACAAAAACAACAAGGTCGAAGGGGGAGGCAGGAGGAAGTAGAGACGGTAGTTGGCGGCGAGGAGCTGCTCTGGTAGCCCCCTCGTCGATTCTTTCTTCATTTTCTGGAAACATATCTCAAAGATGGAGGCAAAGAGAGACAGATTGGAGAAACACAATAGGTAAAGGGTGTTTGGCTGTTATTGTTCGATCGGAAGGAAGTGAGACGAGAAAAAGAAGGGTCGCCGCCCTTTTCTTGTTGTCGGAGGATCACCCATCTCCGGTGAATAAGCTAATTAATTGCTATTTAGTGCCACTTGTGCTTCCACATCAGCAAAACCTGTAGAATCCGGTGAAAAGGACCTAATGTGTACATATTAATAAAGTATAAGGGTTTATTTTACAAAAAAAGAATAAGGACTAAATGTGTACATTTCAAAAAGTATCTTACCCTATCAAGTCATTTTCCCTAAAAGAAAATTCGTATATGACCGGTATACCAGGTATAGCCGGTCACAAGGAGTGCATTGTTACAAAAAAAATAAAGTATAAGGGTTTATTTTACAAGAAAAAAAAAATAAAGACTAAATGTGTATATTTCAAAAAGTATCTTACCCTATCAAGTCATTATCCCTTATCTAAATATGCCTTCTAATTTTTCTGTGTTAGAATTGATAAGAAAATGAAAGAAACATAAATGTTTTTTTTTAATTGACTACGATGTTGTATCAAAGTCTTCTTGCTCTTAATCGATTCAAACCAATCACTTTCCATTTTGACAAAACATTCAGTATAAGATTATAAACCAGAAATTGAAATTAATTCTGAATCTTCTATCTCGGTTTACAAATGCCAAAATATTTCTCGATCAAAATACGTCTGCTTATCGTTTTGTGGTTCATCAATCTGGTTGTCATAATAAACCGTCAAGAATGGTGTATTTTCTCTTCCCTTGTGTCAAGTATCCACATTTTCACTAGAATATTTTTCGTCAATGTTGTTACATGTGTCTATAAACGTCGTTGCATCCATAAAAGTGTTAGTTATGGGATGGAAACACCCTGTTATGGCCAACGTAGACCAGCCTTAACGTCGTAGTAATGGCTGGAACAATGTCCTACTTTGGCGTTATAGTAACTTGTGTTTGCGTGAGAACGGCTTGCAACAAAAAAAAAATTCTTTGGACGGTCGAGTGACCATTGACAACGGTCTAATTCAATATATATATATATATATATATATATATATATATATATATATATATATATATATATATATATATTCTATTAATGTTACTTATAAATTTACAAACTTATACCACATTTTAGTCAAACCCGTCTTTTCTTTCCCTATATATTACAAAATTAAATATCCTTTTCAACCTTTTCAACCAAAAAATGAAACAAAACCCAAACATCATTCCACCAAACACAAACTCTCCATTTCACCAAACACAAACTCTCCAATTATATTCACGCAATATGAAAATTACATAAAATTATTAAACTCTCAAACCTTACCATAAATACTATTACAAGAAAGTTATTTTAATCTCACCTCACCTCTAATGCAATTTCCTTCCTCACCCTACATTCAACAAAATCTTTTTTGGCAAAACCCAAATCTACAACAAAATATTTTCAATACTTTTTATTGGATGCCTCAAAGAACCACCCAACCACCACCCACATAACCACCATCAACACAATCATCGGTAGAAACGCAAGTGGGAGGTAGGGGAGAGAGATAAATAAAAGGGAAATGGAAAATGTTGTCATGAAAAATGAAGGACTTCCACAATTGTTAGACACCAAAAGATGAATACGCTTTGGTGGTAGCATGGTGAAGAACTTCAAAATGAACGTAAAGGAAATGATATGAAGAAAGTTGTATTTTGGGAAGTGGTGCTCGAAAGATTTCATGCTATTTTGAAGAAAAAATCATATTGTAATACCGATATGCTTAGTATCAAGTGGACTCAAATGAATCGAAGTTGCACTAGATTCAATGGTATCTACAACAAAAGTTATTCGGAAAAGCAAAGTGGTGCCAACGATTTCGATTTGCTTTAACCGTCAAAGAGCAATATCGCATCGACGTTTCCTAATGCGCGGACTAGCAGCGACCTCGACATCAACACCGATGAGATTCCGGATGACATCAGAGAGATCTCTCATCCACGATGACCGGCAAGACAGGGAAAAGCGAAGCGCGCTCAATGTCATGTGGATGAAGTTGAAAAAAGAGCACAACATATGGCAGAAATCAAAGTGAAGTTCGCCGCACACAATTTACTAGCAAATGAATGAATGGGTTTACAACATGAACTCTTGGATTTCCTTTGTAGGCAAGCACGTGAAGAGAAGGAGCGACGCGATTGAGCGAGAAGAAATGTCAAACTAATTGGCAATTCTTAAGTCTAGCGAGGATCATTTGTCTCCCCGATATGTGGAAGTGCTTCCAGCGATGAAGTAGATGATTTGGACCACTTATTTGGGATGTTTGGACTATTTTTAATATTTTAATATTTATCGTATTTTTCCTTGTAATGTTTTTTAGTTTTTAAATTATATGTTTAATTAAAAAATTAGGTTTTATTTAAATAATAAGTTTTATAAAACTACATTCGTTTTTATAATTTTTAAAAAGTAAATTGAAAAAATATGAAAAGAAAATGATAATATAAAATTAATGAATGTTATAACATGGTGACATCATTGATGATATAACATATAAAACTAAATGTAACAACATAAAATTTCAATTAATTTTTTTTATTTTTAAAACCACCAAATGTATATCATATCATAATTTCAAATCCGAAACAACAGTGTTTTCAAAACAAATTTCCAAGATCTCTCAAATGTGAACTCCATCGGTGTGAGTGTGTACGAGTCAAGCCGTCGCCTTCCCACGGTCCTCGCTGGTACCTGAGACATCAAACACAACAACTGTAAGCATAATGCTTAGTGAGTTCCCCAAAATATCACATACCACAAATACATCACTCGAGGCTAAACCCGACCCTATGGTCAAGATGTCTCAACGGGACCCTCCAGTCCCGCAGCTCGTCGGACCCTCTGGTCCAGTCATAGCTCATTGGGCCCTCTAGCCCGTTCTGAATCGTTGGACCCTCCGGTCCGGTCCATATAGTCATACAGCATACAAATAACACATAGCATACAATCTCATAAATAGCACATAAGACCCTCTGGCCAAACCAGAATACCACTCAAGGTAACGTATAGTGAGAAGACTCACCTCGTGGAAAGTCTAAGATCTCGCGTACTCGCTATCTCCAAAACCCAATGACGACTCTACCTCGCCTAATCATAAAAAATATCATTTAATAATCAAGACTTCCACAACTAAACTTTAACCCTTATCATCATCCTCAGAGGGTAAAAGACCATTTTACCCCTCCTTGACCCAAAGTCCTCATGTTGAACAAAACCCTAAAAAGTCAACAAAAGTCAACCCTACAAGTACGCGGGGCGTACTGCTTGATGTACGCGGGGCGTACATCGCCAACCCATGGATCGGGGTCTCCACCCAGTACGCTGCGCGTACTGGAAGTTACGCCCAGCATAACCATCAGACTTTAGCATACATCATTTCTGGTCTTAATCGGTTAAGCCATTACTCCAACTTCTAGATCTGGCTCAGTTTATGCGTCTATACCCATAAAGTCGAGACCTTTAAGCCTTGGCATGGTTGTAAAGGCTCCAACACTTCATAACATCACTCTATTCCAACTCAAGGACCTAGATCTCATGCATGGTGCAATGTTCACGACCAAGATTGCATTTTTATGAGTCTACAACTCAAATAGACCATAAATACGAAGGATCTAAGCTTATGGAGACCATTTGCTCAAAAGTCTCCACCTTTGGGACTAAAACCCTAGAAAATGGTACATGAAACATATTACAAGAACTATAGAACAAGATCCGAGCTTTTTACCTTGAAATGAAGCCTCAACCTTTGCTAAGCTCAGATCTACACTTGAGTACCACTTCAAGCCTTCCCCAATGAGCTCCTCTTCTCCTTTGCTACCTAGAAATGGCACCACCAACCTTAGAATACTCACAAATGGCCTAAGAACGGTTGCACACTCTCTTTAGGGTTTCTTTCTGAGGGATGGTGGCTGAGAAGTCAAGCCACACATTCCTTATATAGCCCTCCAAATGAATTAGGGTTTTTAGGTCTGGACCGGTTACGCCCAGCGTACCTGAGGGTGAACGCGTCCAAATGAAGCGCACGAGTACGCGCAGCGTACTCGTAAATCATGCAACCCTAAAAAGAGAACATAACAAAGATGAAGGGATAAATAGAAGGGTACCTGGTTTTCGAGCTGTTACAATTCTCCCCCACTAGAACCAGACTTCGTCCCCGAAGTCTCATACCGAAAACAACTCCGGATACTGATCCCGCATCTCAGCCTCGGGCTCCCATGTCAGCTCGGACCCCTTCTAATGTTGCCACTGCACTTGTACCAAGGGTACTTCCTTGTTCCTCAGAACCTTAACCCTTCGATCCCTGATCGCCACTGGCCTCTCCACATAATTCAGGCCTGCATCCACCTGAATATCATCCAAAGGCACCACGGCTGACTCGTCGGCAATGCATTTCCTCAATTGAGAAACATGAAAGGTGTCGTGGATCTGTCCCAATTCAGCAGGTAGGTTCAACCGGTAGGCTACCCTGCCTACCCTAGCAATTACCTTGAAGGTTCCAATGTATCGGGGTCCCAACTTGCCCCTCTTCCTGAATCGTATCACTCCTTTCCAAGGAGAGACCTTTAGGAGCACAAGGTCACCGACCTGAAACTCGAGCTCGGACCGACGCCTGTCCGCATAACTCTTCTGGCGACTCTGCGCGGTCAACAATCTCTGCCTGACCTGCTGTATCTGTTCGGTCGTCTGGAGTACAATCTCTGTGCTACCCATTACCCGTTGCCCCACCTCTCCCCAGCAGATGGGGGTGCGACACCTCCTCCCATACAACAGCTTAAAAGGTGGCATACCAATGCTCGAATGATGACTGTTGTTGTACGAAAACTCTGCCAAGGGTAGATAGGTGTCCCAACTCCCTCCAAAATCCAAAACACATGCTCGGAGCATATCCTCAAGCGTCTGAATCGTCCGCTCGCTCTGTCCGTCCGTCTGCGGGTGGTATGTGGTGCTGAAATGCAGCCTCGTACCCAACTCCTCGTGGAACTTCTTCCAAAATCTGGAAGTAAATCGCACGTCTCGATCTGAAACGATCGACAACTGAACCCCATGTCGCGATACCACCTCCCTCACATACAACTCTGCCAACCTCTCAGCAGAAGAGCTCTCACTGATAGCAAGAAAATGAGCGCTTTTCGTCAACCTGTCCACAATCACCCAAATTGCATCGACTCCTCTCGCAGTCCTTGGAAATTTGGTGATAAAATCCATGGTAATCTGTTCCCACTTCCACTCGGGAATCTCCAACGGCTGCAGCTTACCATGCGGACACTGGTGCTCGGCCTTAACTTGGCGACAAGTTAGGCACCTCTCAACGAACCAAGCAACATCCCTCTTCATACAGGGCCACCAATACTCCTTCTTTAGGTCCAAATACATATTGGTAGCCCCGGGATGGATCGAGAACTTCGATCGATGCGCCTCCTCCATCAAAATGGTACGCGTCCCGCCCACAAACGGTACCCAAATCCGACCCTGAAACGTCATAAGCCCCCGATTATCGGTAACGAACTCCGACACCTGCCCAACGACCCGCTCCCGCTTTTGGTTCTCTGGTCTCGCAGCCTCAGCCTGGGCCCCTCGGATGGTGTCCAATACCAGAGTCATCACCGTCAATCTCATACAAATGTCTCGTATCGGGGCGCTCTCCGACCTACGGCTCAGAGCGTCGGCTATGACATTAGCCTTGCCCGGGTGGTACAGGATCTCACAATCATAATCCTTCACCACATCCAACCATCTCCTCTGGCGCATATTCAGGTTTGGCTGATCCATCAAGTACTTTAAGCTCTTGTGGTCAGTGTATATCGTACACCGAACCCCATACAGATAGTGACGCCAGATCTTGAGGGCAAACACTACAGCCCCCAACTCCAAATTGTGGGTGGGATATCTCGTCTCATGAGGCTTCAACTGCCTCGATGCATACGCGATCACATGCCCTCTCTGCATCAACACCGCTCCCATCCCCAATATCGAAGCATCACAATACACCACGAAATCCTCCATCCCTTCCGGTAGTGCGAGTACAGGAGCTTCGCACAATCTCTGACGAAGGGTCTCAAACGAGGTTTGCTGCTCCGGACCCCATGAGAAAGTAACACCCTTCCGGGTCAACTTGGTAAGTGGCACGACGATCTTGGAGAAATCTCTGATAAATCTCCTATAGTAGCCTGCCAACCCCAAGAAGCTCCTGATATCCGTAGGTGACCTCGGCACCTCCTAACTCATCACAGCCTCAATCTTGGCTGGGTCAACCAATATCCCGTTCTGGTTAACGAGATGCCCTAAAAACTGGACTTCCCGTAACCAGAAATCGCACTTGGAGAATTTGGCAAAGAGCCTCTCCGATTTCAGAATTCCAAGGAGCTCCCTCAAATGTTCTGCATGCTGCTCTCTGGTCCTCGAATACACCAGGATGTCATCAATGAAAACAATCACCGAACGATCCAACATCGGCCTACACACCCTGTTCATGAGATCCATGAACGCCGCTGGTGCATTGGTGAGCCCGAATGGCATCATCACGAACTCATAATGCCCGTAACGAGTCCTAAACGCCGTCTTTTGGATATCCTCATCCCGAACTCTCATCTAGTGATATCCCGATCTCAAGTCAATCTTGGAGAACCAAGACGCCCCCTACAACTGATCGAATAGATCGTTGATCCTCGGTAACGGATAACAGTTCTTGACCGTCAACTTGTTCAACTCCCGGTAATGAATGCACATCCGGTGCGAACCATCCTTTTTCTTGACAAAAAGGATCGGCGCTCCCTAGGGAGAGCTACTGGGACGGATGAACCCTTTCCCCAACAGCTCTTGCGGCTGTGAGGATAACTCCTGCATCTCTGGCGGTGCTAGCCGATACGGCGCCTTGACGATAGGCGCAGCCCTGGGAACCAAATCGATACGAAACTCCACCTGCCTCTCGGGAGGCACACCCGACAACTCCTCGGGAAACACGTCCGGGAACTCACGCACTATCGGCACCTCATCCACTGAACTTGGCCTCCCAGCGGCCTCTCGCACATCTGTCACATAGGCTACGAACCCCTTGCAGCCCTGCTGCAAACTCTGCCTCGCTCTAGCGGCCGAACAGAAAACCGAACCACCACGAGTCCCCTCGCCGTAAACCGTCAGCGCTCCCCCACTAGGATCTCGGATCGTCACCAATTGACGCTCGCAATCTATAACAGCCCCAAAACGGCTCAACCAATCCATTCCTACTATGACACAAACATCCCCCATAGCGATCGGAATCAAATCAATCGGTAACTCCACCCCGAAGATCTCCAGCATGCATCCACGTATCACCTCGGTAGCACATACCTCACGCTCATCTGCTATGGAAACCCGCAGAGGTCGACTCAACGCCTCCCTCGGAATACTAATGTGCCGACTAAAAGCCAAAGATATGAAAGACCGACTCGCACTCGAGTCGAATAAAACCAATGCAGGTACAGAACTCACAAGAAAAGTACCTACGCATAACATATAGCAATTACAATAGCATAAACTCAACATAAAATAGATAAAGATTACATACCCGCCACGACGTCAGGTGCTGCGCGGACCTCCTCCGCAGTCAGCTGGAAGGCTCTCCCCCTAGCCTTCGGCGCTTCGGCCTTCACTGGCCGGGTCTCAGCAGCTCGAACCGCAGGTGCAGATCCCTGCGCTGACCTCTGAAGCTGGGGGCACTCGGCCTTCCGATGGCCGGTCTGGTTGCAATGGAAGCAAACCGAGAACCCCTTCGGACAGTCCCTCGCAAAATGTCCTTCCTTCCTGCATTTGTAGCATACCCCAGTCTTGCACGGCCCATCATGGCTCTTGCCGCACTTCCCACAAGTGCGACCCCTCAAACTGCCCGTCTTCGAATCAGCGGGCTTTGCCCGCTTGGCGGCCGGCTGCGACTGCGCCGGTCGTCAATCACCCCTCTGCAACTCAGTCTCCTCCCTCGCCTGTGTCTCAAGCTCGATCTCCCTCTTCCTGGCATTTTCCTGGAGCTCGGCAAATGTCTGGTAAGTCGAGTTCGCCACGAACTCACGGATGTCTCTCCTCAAAATACTCAGATAACGGCTCATGCGAGCCTGCTCAGTGGACACCAACTCCGAGCAAAACAGTGCCCACTCATGAAACATCCTCGTAATCACTGTCACCGACTCTGTCCCCTGCTTGAGGGTCAGAAACTCCTGAGCTAAACGTTCCCTCTCCACCTGGGGAACATACTCGTCACGAAACATCGCAGTAAACCTCTCCCAGGTCACTGCAGTCAGCTCAGTTGTAGAATAGCTCGCGGTCACGAATTTCCACCAGTCCTTCGCCCCCAAGCGAAGCTGGTTGAGTGCGAATCGCACCCTCAAGTGCTCCGGACACGAGAACGTATAGAAACACCCCTCCATGTCTGAGATCCACCTCATAGCGGCGATCGGGTCCTGCGTACCATCGAACTCTGGTGGTTTCGTGTTGCTGAACTCTCGGTACAGCAACGAATCACCACCCTGGGGTCTTGCAGCAGCAACAGCTGTTGTGGCTGTAGCAACAACAGCATCAGTCAAGGCAGCATAACGCTCGTCAAACGCCTCGATCAGTGTGGTCTTAATAGACCCAAACATCTCCGGAATCTCGGCTCTGATGGCAGCAGCCACCTCCTCATGGATGATCCGACGGATCTCCTCGTCGCTCACCCCACTGCTCTCGGGGTTATGGCGTGTCCCGACCATGATCAACCTCTGAAACACAACATAAGAAATATCAGGGATACTCTCGAGTATTCTCACGCTCGATAACTCAAACATCCTCACTCCTGGTACCCCCAAGGATTCTTACTTGGACTGCGCACCAATCCGGTGTTTTCAATAGTACGGGCCCAATACTATTGTCCACATCGAATCAATATACAATCAAAGTCCTCCTCCTAGGATCCCAAGTTGTAATACTCTACTCTCGCTATGCATTGGCTACCCTCAGTAGACCTATCATGAGCTCCTCACTGCTACCTACTCACTCTCAAAGTATCTCATAGCAGCAGTAATCTCCTAGGCTAACGCACCACAAATCAGGCCACTCTAGTCCTTATAGGAATACCTAGCCTCTCTATCATACATAAAATAATATCTCATAACTCATAACATATAATGTAAGGGTATTTTGGGGATTCACCATTCAGGCGCTGGCTGACCGTACACACCATCCACTTTGCTCGTTTCCAAAACTTCTTTTTCTTTTTAGAAAATTTGTAGTTTTGGTTGTAAAATTTCTCAAATCCTCGGTTTGAGTTCAAATACGCCCGAAGGTGCATCCGAATCCCTCAAACCAAGGCTCTGATACCAACTTGTAACAACGTAAAATTCCAATTAAATTTTTTTATTTTTAAAACCACCAAATGTATATCATATCATAATTTCAAATCCGAAACAACAGTGTTTTCAAAACAAATTCCCAAGATCTCTCAAATGTGAACTCCATCGGTGTGAGTGTGTACGAGTCAAGCCGTCGCCTTCCTACGGTCCTCGCTGGTACCTGAGACATCAAACACAACAACTGTAAGCATAATGCTTAGTGAGTTCCCCAAAATACCACATACCACAAATACACCACTCGAGGCTAAACCCGACCCTCTGGTCAAGATGTCTCAGCGGGACCCTCCAGTCCCATAGCTCGTCGGACCCTCTGGTCCAGTCATAGCTCATTGGGCCCTCTGGCCCGTTCTGAATCATTGGACCCTCCGGTCCGGTCCATATAGTCATACAACATACAAATAACACATAGCATACAATCTCATAAATAGCACATAAGACCCTCTGGCCAAACTAGAATACCACTCAAGGTAACGTATAGTGAGAAGACTCACCTCGTGGAAAGTCTAAGATCTCGCGTACTCGCTATCTCCAAAACCCAATGACGACTCTACCTCGCCTAATCATAAAAAAATATCATTTAATAATCAAGACTTCCACAACTAAACTTTAACCCTTATCATCATCCTCAGAGGGTAAAAGACCATTTTACCCCTCCTTGACCCAAAGTCCTCATGTTGACCAAAACCCTAAAAAGTCAACAAAAGTCAACCCTACAAGTACGTGGGGCGTACTGCTTGATGTACGCGGGGCGTACATCACCAACCCATGGATCGGGGTCTCCACCCAATACGCTGCGCGTACTGGAAGTTATGCCCATCGTAACCATCAGACTTTAGCATACATCATTTCTGGTCTTAATCGGTTAAGCCATTACTCCAACTTCTAGATCCAGCTCAGTTTATGCGTCTATACCCATAAAGTCGAGACCTTTAAGCCTTGGCATGGTTGTAAAGGCTCCAACACTTCATAACATCACTCTATTCCAACTCAAGGACCTAGATCTCATGCATGGTGCAATGTTCACGACCAAGATTGCATTTTTATGAGTCTACAACTCAAATAGACCAGAAATACGAAGGATCTAAGCTTATGGAGACCATTTGCTCAAAAGTCTCCACCTTTGGGACTAAAACCCTAGAAAATGGTACATGAAACATATTACAAGAACTATAGAACAAGATCCGAGCTTTTTACCTTGAAATGAAGCCTCAACCTTTGCTAAGCTCAGATCTACACTTGAGTACCACTTCAAGCCTTCCCCAATGAGCTCCTCTTCTCCTTTGCTACCTAGAAATGGCACCACCAACCTTAGAATACTCACAAATGGCCTAAGAACGGTTGCACACTCTCTTTAGGGTTTCTTTCTGAGGGATGGTGGCTGAGAAGTCGAGCCACACATTCCTTATATAGCCCTCCAAATGAATTAGGGTTTTTAGGTCTGGACCGGTTACGCCCCGCGTACCTGAGGGTGAACGCGTCCAAATGAAGCGCACGAGTACGCGCAGCGTACCTCTTGTACGCCCAGCGTACTCGCAAATCATGCAACCCTAAAAAGAGAACATAACCAAGTTGAAGGGATAAATAGAAGGGTACCTCATTTTCGGGCTATTACACTAAACATTTTTTTATGTTATAGATATGGGAAATTGAGTAATTTAATCATTTTTTGGGTTTTCTTTTAAATATAACATTGTTTTGCAAAATAACCACATATTCCGAAATTGGTCATTCAAAAACGAATTCCGGATTATTTTTCGGGTGGCCCGGCCCATTTCGTTGGATTTGGAATGCCTATTACGGATCAGTCGTATATGTTCAGGATCGGGATTTTGAATTTCAAAATCTGGAAATTTGAGGCGGCAATTTCATTCTGGAAAGGCGCATTCCGATTTCGATGTTCCGACTCGATTCCGACACGCAACTTTCATCTCTGACACGCATCGACACCCATTTCCGACATGGAAGACGAGAACTACGACTCTATTATTTTATGGGTACGTGCTTTTTTTTCTCTTTGTTTGTTTAAGGTTTCTATTTTTCTACTGTTACTGTTCCGGAATTTATATATCACCTCCGGAATTAACTAAAAACGTTTTGGAGCTTAAATTAAAGACGACATTGTTGAAGGACCAACTGAAAAGTAGTTTAGATGTTTATGTATTGTTGATTTAGATCGAAAAGTCGTATTCTGGATCTTAAAATTTCATTCTGAAAGCCTCCGAAATGCGAAGAAATGTTCCAGAACACGATGAACTTGTCCGGAACATGAAGAATAGGTCCGGAACTCCTCCGGAACAGGTCCGGAATTTTTTCATTTCTATTTTAGAATGAAGGGATAACATCTTTAATGACTAGCAATCACAGCAGCAATGGTGGCAACCATAAACGAGAAATCAATCTGTATTGACGGAACATAGAAATGCCCTATATCGGCAAACATCCGCTAAATCGACCAGATAGGAATTCTTTTTGAAGAATATGTAAATGTAAACGGGGTTAATCGCCTTCATTGATACATCACATTTGATTAGGTTGTATAATCCAATCGATCCAAGATTAAAGAATCACAAACGAGACATGAGATGATGTGGGTTTTATTTTTATTTTTTTTAGTGAAATAAAGTTGGAAACCGGTAATGACAAGTTAACATACCTTTTTAGCAGGTAAATTGGGAGTTCGTTCCCTTAATGTGCAAAAAAAAATTAAGTGATATTTTAAAACAAATATGACAAGTTTGTTAGGTTAACATGACATTTGCCCCATAAAATTCATATTATTCGCCGGAGAATTCATAATACTCGCTGAAACTTATTTTTGACCGTATGTTCATTTCCTTGACAAAACTTATAATAGTCGGTTATAAATTTTTTTTTTTTTTGAACAAAACCAATGATAAAACTATCATGTATATAAACTCTTATATGCAAAATATATAGCGAACCTTCCATATGTCCATATCTATTTTATAAAAGTCCAAAAACGCGTTTGGCTGTTAACGATCCAGAAGCTGCCCTTAACGGTATGAGATTCACATTATTGTTTTTTAAGAATAAGCTGCCGTTAACGGTCTAAAAGCAACGACATAACGTTCCAATTGTCAAATATCAACGGCTTAATTTCGTCAAAGTCAAAATAAAAATCAACACGTCAAAAGTCAATACATCTTCAAGATGCCACCCACTCATATAAATCGGTTTCAATTCAAGCCAAGATCATCGACACACTTTGCTTCATCGTTAATTCATGATCATCAGGAAGGATAATAACACCGCCATGGCCAGCCTTCAACACCCTTCTCCGGTAAAAAGATCCTCGATTTCCGGTGAAAAGTACAGGGATTTGCTCAACGACTTGCCGTCACCGTCGCCGAGGATTCGCCGGTTGAATTCGTCGCTTGTTCGGAGGAATAGTAGTCGAGAGATGGTGGTGCCCAGACGGCGGCGTGCCAGTAAAGAGATTGTGAGGAGGGCGTTGACGCCTCCTGCTCGGAGGGTCATCAGACGGTGGTTCGATTTTAGGCCGACACCTAGCCGGCTTTCAGTTATGTCCATGGCTGCTTAGAAATTTTTTGTAATCGTTGATGAAATTAGATCCGTGTTTTTAATCGGTTTCAGATCTTTTTTTCTCTGATTGTTTATGTTATAAAAATTTATTCATTCCTTTATCTATCTGTTCAATTTGCTTGAATTTCACCTCTGATTTCCTGCAAATTTTGATTTTTTTTTCTTTGACTATTTCTCCGCCGAAAGAAACATGACGTCGCCGATGACAGCCCACTTTCAGAAAACAATCTCCCCTGACTACCACCAGACCCACCATCGAATTCGGCGGTGGCAAGGGAACACGGTCAACGTGATTCTTCATCTTCCGGTGAAGACTACTGTTTAAGACTCGATCTTAAGTTCTTAACTCGCCGGTTCAATTGATTGATTTACGTTTAACATTTAACCGAATAGTATATCAATGTTATTAAGGAAAGTTTCACAAAATCTCAAATATTACTAAAAGAGGAAGCTTATGACATCATCTTAGATAATCTGGACCATTGATTGTATTTCAATCTTATTTTTTTCACCCTTAGATCAAATTGCTGACATCATCTTCCCTATATGGAATGTATTTAATTCCAATAAATGTTTTCCAATCATTAATCAATAACTTACATTCGTTGAAATTGAATGTATTTAATTCCAATGAAAGCTTTCCATATTTTACATCTTGAATTTTCAGTTATGAAGATTTTAATATGGTCAATTTTAAAAACATATTACTAACAAATCATTTCAATCAAGGTCTTAATATCAACCATTAATATAAATACGTTTATATTAGTAAACCATTAATATAAAATCTTTTTTTATTAGGAAATCATTAATACCGAAAAATTATATTCAAATTATCACATATATATACGATTGATCATTGAATCCGCGACTCACATTTATTTTGAATCATTTCTTTTCTTCAAACCTTCTCCTACAACATCGTTAATATTGCTTATAACTTCCATCATCATTCTCTACTATAAAGATTCACTCTTGTGCGCTAGAAGGTCAGTACCTTCTTTCGCTTTTTATATTTTTTTCGATTATTTTTTGTTCCTATATCAAATGTATGTATTCATATATTTCGATTTTCTTTATCACAAATTACATGAAATCAGTTAACTACTTTTCTAAAACTTTTCAAATAAACATGAAAAGATATTAGGTACCTTTAACAAAACAAAAATTAACTATCTTTATAACTGACATTAATTACGAAAATATTACTTTTATATATTAGAGATGATTATGATTTTTTTTTTAATTTTTATGTCATAAGAATCCGGTTAAGTTTGGCATGATTTTAAAATATCATTGAAATTATTATGTTTTTGTATATCATATCAACCTACTTTTTTATCTTTGTATAGTAACAATAAAATTTATTAATTTACACAACAAATATAGATATTTCAAATTTTGTAATATTATTATACTTTACAAAATACAACTCTCTCCAAAATAAATTTTTGCCAGTAATTTCATCTATAATTTCAACAAATTTAAATTTGTATTTTCTTTATTTAATTTTTTTTAATGATCCTAATTTTTTTTCTCCAAAAGTATATCAAACATTTACGTCTTAGATAATGCTACCCTATTATAATTATTATTTTCCAAAAGTATATCCGTTTAATGAGGAATTTGATATAATAAAGGAATTGAATGTTAATTAAAATGAGATATATATTCCATAATTATTACATGAGTTTATTAAAAAAATTAATATCAAGGTGTCAACATTAAACATTTTTAAAGTGGAATTTCAGAATACATACAAACGATGATGTTGTACAATGAAATATAAAATTGAATATACCGAAAAAAAACACTATTAAAGCAGTCAATCTTGAAAATAACATAGTTATGAAAAATTATAAAGTAAGATAAAAATTATAAGATATTAGGAGATTTGTAAAAAGTACATTTAGTAAAAGCGTTACGGTTATTAGAAAAAATAAGACCGTTAAGATTAGTGAAAATACAATATATATAAACTAAATTATCACAATAGTAATGAAATGTCATTATTTGATATTTCATATAATTGACAGATATATCAAATTACATTAATGATATACTAAAATTATTCAAAGTTGCGCCAAAACTAATGCAAAGTTCTTGCGAACACTTAATAAATAAGAACAAACATAAAAGCTAGCATTTATATTTATAATCAATTTAAAATAAATAAATCATGATTTAGAAAAGAATCTCCATTGGTGATATACTAAAATTAAATCTATATAACATTTAACATTTTATAAATTATATTACATAACTTTATTTGAATAAATAAAATAGTTGTCAATATTTAATGCAATAGAAAAAACGGTATATTGGTTGTCAATATATGTTTAAATTAGGTAACATTATTATGCAAGGAACGTTTAATTAAAATGCTTATAAATATATAAATATCATAACTATATGAAACGAGGAAAGTCGTTCAACTAATAAAATAAAAAATGATGTCTACAAAGAGATCTTTCAATGATTATATATATTTATCGTTTTTAATGTATTTTCTACACATTTCAATAATACCAATAACCATATATTTTTTTATACTCATTATACAATATCTATAAACGATTATATGTTTTTTATGCGTTTCCCGCGTTTAACGCGGGTTATAATCTAGTAATAATTTAAAGAAGATTTTTAGTTGCTATATTGCATAGTATTCTTTTACGTAGTTAAGAAGTTATGAAGCAATAACCCCTGCTTATCGAATTTATAATCATTGACTGTAAAACGTTCAATGATTTTATTATATGTTAAATAAGAAATATATTCTTCTCTAGTAGTTTTTTAATTAAATTGCTTAAATTTTGACCTCGTTTCTAAAATAGCCCTTACTTTTTTTATTATAAAAGCCTAGAATACTTACAATTGTATTCGATTTTAGAAAATTTAGTTCGTTGCTAACTTGTCATACTCCTTTTTTTATTATAAAAGCCTAGAATACTTACAATTGTATTTGATTTTAGAAAATTTAGTTCATTGCTAACTGGTCATACTCCTTTTGTTGCATCATATTAAGTGAAATCGTTACTAAATTTTTTAAATTTTAACCTTATTTATAATTAAACCATGATTTTTCTTTTAAAAGTAAACCAAAAGTACTTGCAATTGTAATCCGTTTTAGAAAATGTCATGGTTAAGGGTTGTTTGTGGGTGACATTGTTTGGGTGGAGTCCAAATGGATAAGTGAGTAGTTGAATTTTTTTTTTGAAAAATAAACCAAAAATACTTGCAATTGTAATCGGTTTAATGATATAACATGGTTACCCGGTGGTATGTTAGGGTGGAATCAAATGGATAAGTGAGCTATTGATTTTTTTTTTCTTTCTGGAAAAATAAACCAAAAATAATTACAACTGTAATCAGTTTTAGGAAATGTCTTAGTTACCAGCTGATGCCTGGCCTGTCTTATTGCTTGTGGTATTGTTGGGTGGAGTCCGGCCTCTCGTATTGCTTGTGGTATTGTTGTGTGGAGTCCGAGTGATAAGTGAGTTGTTGAGTTGACATTTAGAGACATAAAATAGAATCGAGTTTTAGCTACAACCTTATTTGCAACCCCATAAATAGATAAGGCTTCTTCAATTACATCATCTTTTTCGAGTCACCTAGGCGTATGCAATCTCAATCAATCAGTTTCACAAGGTGTTAGGGTTAGGTGTGATTATAAAGATCAATGTAACATGAGGACTTCTTTGACTTCAAAGAATCCAGAGAGCATATTCATAGGTAGAGCATCCTATGAATATGCACCTTGCGTTCTTTGAAGTCCAAGAAGTCCACATGTTACATTGATCTTTACAGTCACATCTAACCCTAACATCTTACGGATATGATTCTTTAAGATCGTGTACATTTTGGCTACTTGAAGAAGATGACGCCATTAAAGAAGCCTTAGAAATCTGAGGATTTGGAAGTAATGTATAAATTGATACTCGATTCTATTTAACTCCATAAATGTCAACTCAACAACTCGTTTATTCACCTAGACTACACCTTAGCAATGCCACCGACAAGTAATTTTGGTCGGTTGGAAATAGGGTAACCAGGAAAAAATTTCAAAAATTGAATATCATGGGTAACCCGAACATTTCTCAAAAACTTATTGTAATTGCAAGTATTTTACGTTTTACTGTTCAGAAAAATATTATGGCTTAACTGTAAATAAGGTGAAAATATAATGAATTCGCATAAAGTGGATGATTGATTGGCAATAGGGTAAGTGGGAAAATTTTAAAATCAAATACAATTGTACATAATCTGAGCTTTTTTATTTGTCTTCAAGATCTGCTTAAGATAATTGATTTTTAATAGATTCATAATTTATCTTTTCCGGTTGTTCTTCCCTACCTTGTTGTTAAAAAGATGATGAGTCTCATTCGTCTTTGTTGGGGTCTTTGCGGCTCTTCAATATTTAACACCTCTTCCTTTTCGTTGAATTCTTTTAGAAATTACGCATCCAATGAGCTTGTGTAATTGCTTGATTCGGATGTCTTCAATCTTTTTGATGGTATGGATAAGATCATCCATTGGAAATACGATTTTTCATTTTAATTAAGTGATCTTTAATAATTAGTTATGCCACCTTGTGAGGAAACAATTTATTTTTATAAAGTTTTCTATATTCAATGTGTGCCGACTAAATTATATCATCTTCTGATACATCATTGCGACGGTGTTGTTTTTTTTGTATATCATGCACAAGCTTGGTGCTTATTAATTTCATGTCCTTGGAATTCATTTGATGAACAGTACGACCACTACAACGTTGTTTTTTTAATTTTTTTAATAAAAACTTGTCGTAGGAGACCAAGCCTCTTTCCTTTTAGTGTCAAAATGGTTAGTGTCGCGAGCATGAGGTGGTGGTATCGTTCGTACATGATAGTAAGCTCAGCCACCCTGCCGTTTCCATGTCCTTATTACTCCAAAGACGTTAAATATGACAATAATTCTAAATGAATCTTTTATTAAAAAAAATATAGTTTGTTATATATGAATAACATAAACTCAATTAAAATTATAGAATTATTTTCACCGCCCATAATGAAACTCTATCATTTTTATAATCCAATGTTGAAATAATATGAAATTATAAAATTATCATTCATGTCTAAAATTTAACAAAATAGACCACTTATTTGTCATGTAAATTTTAAAAATAAAAATAAGATAAAATTGCATTTTTCATGTGGCTTGGTTATAACTCCCTATTGGTTTGGTTCAACCTTTAAAATGTTAATAGGTGGTATCAATGTGATTTTAACAAATTTACAACGCTCCGCTTTGATCTAAATCAAAAACTATATTACTTTTATTAATATCTTCTCTTCTTTCTTTTTCACATTTATAAATTTTACAGTGTTGTAAAATTCCCGATTAATCTTCGATTAATCCTTAGGCGCTACTCGACCGATTAGAGGGCGCCTAACGATTAATCATTGCATACACAATGAGTGAAACAGTAGAAGTCGATGGTATTTTAACACTCTGAAGAAGTTATATCTCAATAGAAACTATTTAAGATATGATTAGTCTTTTACTAATCACAATAACCTATTTTGTTATGATATTAGTGGTATTTATGAACTTGTATATGATATTAGTCATATTTACTTTTTTAAAATTCAACAAATTAGCAATTAATGGTCTCCGATTAATCTTCGCTTAGCCGATTAATCCTTTAACCTTAGTGCATCGACTAGCTAACGTCAAACGATTTTTACAGCCTTGAAATTTTAACAATATAAAAATAAAAGAGCCTCATATTATGGTAATACAATTACCCTACATTGCCATACCCCCACATCCAACATATCATTTACATCTCTTATTCATCGTGTGGTATCTTCTTATATTTTCTTCCTCACAACTATGGTCCCTATTAAGGATATACCTTGATACACTTGCCTAAACTGTTGCCTCTTGATTATTGGAGTCAATGATTCTCCTATTCATTGCATTTCATATATAGTTCCTAGATGAGTGCACATTCAATGCATTCCATATATAGTTCCTAGATTAATGCACATTCCTTTATTATAATCATGTATATATGTCTATTTGTAATATTGATAATACATACAAATTCTCATATTTATATGGTATCAGAGCTCCTACTCTAATGAGCATTTCTGATCCGATCTTTTTCTTTGCAACCCTAATCAGTCACCTCCTATGGCTCCTTCCTCCAACACCATCATTCAAATCACAGCCGTCAATCACTTCCCGATCAAACTCACTGCAACTAATTTCCTAGTATGGCGATTCCATACCAATCAAAATGATAATTGATAAAGGTATCACCACACCAAATCCAGCATACATAATTTGGTATCGTCAAGATCAAATCATCTCCCACGCGATTCTTGGAAGTTACTTTGATGCCATTCAACCAATGATCACATCCTCCACCACTTCTATGGAAACTTAGGATCGATTAAGCAAGAGTTATGCCAGCCAATCTCGTTCTAGAATCATGTCATTCAAGTCCATACTTGCTAAGTATCCCAAAGGAAATCATCCTTTCACTGAATTTTTCAATGATATAAGACTCATCTTTGATGAAATTGCACTTGTGTAAAGCCGTATTCATAAAGAAGATCTATTGGTCCACATACTCAGTCAACTTAGAGAAGAGTATGGACCAATTACCGTTGCTCTGAAGGTCCATGAAACCTCCATTTAATTCCTAGAACTATTTGAAAAACTTGTTGACTTTGAAAGATCCATCAAGTAAATAAAGGTTGTTGCTGCTCCTATCATTGCCACTACCAACTACTCATGGCGCCAACCTGGGCGGTTCAACAATCGCTCATCAAATGAATCTTCTTTTCGTCCCAACAAATCAACTGCTGAAAATCAGTCGCAAAATAATCGAGCCACCAACAACCAGAACAGGAACAATTATTCCTCGTCATTATGCCACTTCTGTGCCATACCTTGTGACATCCCTAAATTTACCGTCATTTTAAAAAATTTATTATGCTTATTATAAAACATAATATTCCTTTTGTTGCGGAATTTGTTCCAAAAATATATTTCAATGTCAGATAATATTAACATTAAACATTTTTGAAGAAACATTTGATATTGGTATTCTTTCAAAATTTAGGATGTCATAATTGATACAAAACATAAGCATAAACAGACCTTACATTTATATATACTAATGATATACATCTCTTTTAATCTCTCAGTCTAATGTATATTCGCATCAATACCTGTGATACAAATTAACTGATTGGGTCGGGTTGGGAAACCTAGTAAGATACATAGGGTTTTCAACCCATAATATTATAATCTTTAATTATATATTCTTCAACATTCAAATAACCCCATTACCCCATTCACATTATCCTCACTTTCTACTCCTAATATGGTGATCTTGAGAGATCTTTCCTAAAAAATCTCTGTCAGCAATATGATAACAATTTGGGTAAGCATGGAAGTACAAAAGTACTTGTATAGGCATGACAGTACAAAAGTACTTGGATAGACACGACAATATAATAGTACTTGGCTAGGCATGACAGTACAATATTACTTGGCTAGGCATGGCAATACAATAGTACTTGGCAAGGCACGACAGTACAATAGTACTTGGCTAGACACGATAGTAAAATAATACTTTGGATAGGCACGACAGGTCACGACTTACAAATTTGCACAACTCTCACTTAACCTATCACAACCGCTAACTTACACGACCCTAGCACAACCTTTCATTCAATATTACGCACAACCCTTTACTACTCAATTATATTATTAAGTATATGATTATATCAAGTAACAATCATATCATATTGTACAAATATATTAAACACATCAAAAATAGTGCACATAGCATTTAATAAATCAGAATATTTGTATCTATGTGTAAGTAACTATACACTCACTTGATAAAGTGGATGACTGACGATTTCGTCAGAGCTTCGCTTCATACTTTGAAAAGACCTAGACGCATAGAGTACTAAGCCTTAGTCTAGTTTCGTAATCCTGGTGACCATAATAATTGTAGTCTAGATTCTTCACTAATCCCAATGTCTACATCAAGATCTATCAAGTAAGAATCAGTCAGACATGACAGTTGGAAGGCAAGACCATTTCGGCATAATAACTTTTCTAAAATCCAACAACCAAGCCAATGTGACTATTCTAGATACCTCACACATAAGTAGATCGATCAGTATAATGACATGGAATTAATGATAAATCTTATTTATATTTATAGGTTCATAATAACGACTTATGACTATAAATATAAGTTTTACTGAAAAGACTAGAATGCATCTTAACTTACAAAGGTTCTTCCTGACAAAAGTTAGGAAATTGCATTGGCAGAGTTCTACTTGCTAGCTACTACTACTTCAGGGGAAGCAGGGCTTCACTAGAGACTAAACCTAAGGGAAAATGGGCTAAATCGAAACCAACTCGAGAAAGAAGATCTTGGGAGGTGTGGGAAGGGAATGAGGATTGGCCTCCTATTTATAGCTGTTTTTGGGGTGCACGACGTGAAAAAGAGGTGTACGTCGTGTATTTAAGGCTCTATACCCCCATCCACTTTGTGCCACATGTCGGCCTCTCCGTGGTCCGTGTTTTCACCTTCTAGAAGCGTACGTCGCGCACCCGACGCTCACCTGACGTGCACTGCACATGGCGCAAATCGCAGATTTTGTAAATTCCATAACTTCTTCATACGGACTCCGTTTTCGACATTCTTTATATCCTCAGAAATCTCTCGACGAGATCTACAACTTTCCTTTAGACTCAATCAGCTAATTCTGAATTTATTTTTTGTCCCTATTTTTATAAGATTAAATGATTTTGCTAAAATCATAACTCTCTCATACAAACTCTATTTTTGGCATTCTTTTTCTTAAAATTCCTATCTTAAAGAGTACTATGATTGTCTTTTTGGTAACTTTAGCTAAAAGTTAACTATTCTCTTTGTAGCGTATAATGCCACACATTCCTTGTGCGTGACTGACTTTTATATCTTATAAAATCATATCTAATTCATACAGAGTCGGATTTCTATGAAATTTATATTTTCATGATCAGGAGGACTTGTAATTTCTAAATATATAATAATATATATGTTTTGGCGCACTTATTTTTACGATTTACGGACGATTCGGTTGATTTTTCTATTTTTCATAATACGAAACTTATATTATATCTTAAATGTCTAGCCACATTTTGTGGGTGTTACATTCCTGGTCACGAAATCAGAGACTGCCGAAAACTCATTCGCTTCCTAAAAGATCACCACATCACCAATCAAAACCCAATTCCCAATGCCACTTCCTCGATTCAAACTTCCACATCCAACCTCGTTCCATGGATGTTTGATAGTGGAGCCTCTCATTATCTTACCTCTAATCGACCCGGTCCTCACACTGTATCAGAATATGGTGGACCGGATGAAATTCTTCTAGGTGATGGTACCACTCTTTCTATATCTTTCACTCGTCACACTAATCTTCCCACTCCATCTCGTCCTCTATCCTTATCCAATGTTCTTTGTGTCCCTTGTCTTCGCAAAAATCTTATATATGTTGCTAAATTATGTCGTGCTAACCGATTCTCTGTTGAATTCTTTCCTTTGCATTTTCTTGTGAAGGATCTGTGCATGGGGCGCCTCTGATGTAGGGGGAGAACATAAATGATGCCTACTACATCAACCCATCCTTGAAGCTGCAAATCAACATCACCATCAAAGCATCACTTCTCGATTATCATCACATACTTGGCCATCCATCTACTCGCATTTTAAAACATCTTGTTAAACATCTAGATCTTAGTTTCAAGTCCTCTTCGCAATTTAATTTTTATGTTACTTCATGCTCCATTAATAAAAGTCACAAAGTTCCTTTTGGTGAAAACTATTTTGTTGCAACAAAACATTTATAGCTCATTTACTCAGATGTATGGGCCCTGTGCAAAAGTCTGTTGATGGTTTTGTCTATTATGTGGTGTTTGTTGATTAATACTCCAAATACATATGGCTTTATCTAATCAAATATAAATCTGATGTTGCCAAACTATTTCCACAATTCAAGATCTTGGTTGAAAAATATTTTAATACACCCATTATATCTATGTTCACTGATAATGGTAGGGAGTATCAAGCTATTATTCCTATATTTTAATCCATGGGTATCTCTCACTACACCACTCCTCCGCACACACCTGAACAAAATGACATAGCCGAACGTCGCCATCGCCACATTGTCGAAACTGGACTCGCTCTCTTACGCTTTGCGGGTCTTCCTTCCTGTTTTTGGTCCCATGCTTTCCAAACAGTTGTTCACCTAATCAACCGTTTACCAACACCAATTCTAAACTCCCAAAGTCCATTTGACCTTATGTATGGCCGTCACCCGAACTACAAAAAACTCAAACCCTTCAGATGCCTTTTCTATCCATGGCCCCGTCCTTATTCCACCTCAAAACTTCATCCTAGATCCTTCCCTTGCATCTTCCTAGGTCATTACACTCCCAAGTCGGCCTATAAGTGTTTTCATCCTGAAACTCGTCGACTCTGCCACTCTTTCCATGTTGAGTTCATTACATATGTCTTCCTTTACAAAACTTCATCAGTGTCTCCTTCCTCTTTACCCATTATTAAGGAATTCTTTACCTCCGATATACCACTCTCACATAGCACCCCCCACCTACATGCTTTTGTATCATCTTCTCCCACTCTCACCACTCAAAATATAGCCATATCATATACTCCTCTCCAATCGGTTCCCACACATACACATGTTGTCCCTGAGGCCACCTCCGTCAAATGGCAACCTAATCCGACATATCTCACTAACAAACCGTCATTGCCACCCTCACCCTAACCGAATCCCCCACCCATTCCGCCATACCCTCCATCACTTACACGTCACCACAAATTCAACCTAAAATATTTCAATCCTAGTTTTTTCAACACCACCACCACTCATCCTATTCCCCTGGCCTCAGAACCCACCACCCCAACTTAGGACTCGAATGATCCGCTATGGCACAAAGCAATAGATGATGAGTACAATGCCTTGATCTAGAACTCAACATGGGAGCTTGTACCCCCTCAATCTCATCGTCCCATAGGATGTAAGTGGATTTCCGCATAAAGCGGAACCCGGATGGCACAGTCGCAAAGTACAAGGCCCGGTTTGTGGCAAAGGGCTTTCTCCAACAATATGGGAAGGATTACTTTGATACTTTCATCCCGGTAACAAAAATAGTTACAATTCGCACTGTGTTATCTATTGCTCTCTCTCTAATAACTGGCTCTTGAGGCAAATTGATGTTAATAATGCATTCTTGCATGGAACCTTACAAGAAGAAGTGTACATGCTTCAACCATCGGGATTCGTTGATACGCAATACCCCAATCATGTTTGCAAGCTTCGAAATTCCTTCACGGTCTAAAACAAGCACCGCATGCATGGTATATGGCCCCAACAGAGTTTCTAATTAAATCGGGTTTTCGAAAATCTCATTATGATGCCTCTTTGTTTATCTACAACCGTGATAGATATGGTTTGTGTTGAAGATATTTTGATCATAGGAAACAACTCACCCTTTCTTTCCAAGTTTGTGGATTTGCTTGCCAACAGATTTTCCATCAAGGATCAGGGACACCTAAATCATTTTCTTGGTATTGAAATCATTCCCACCAAGATTGGCTTATTTCTTTCGCAACACAGCCATGTCCGAGACATTCTCACCCAGTTGAAGATAGATGGTGCCAAGGAAGTCACATCCCCTTTAAGAACTTTTGTTAATCTAATGGAAGACGATAACACACCCAAAGTTGACACGACACCATATCGGAAACTTGTTGACACCCTCTAATATCTAGCATTCACTCGCCCGCACATCTCCTTTACGATCAACAAACTATCATAGTTTATCCCACCCTCCGAAACTCATTGGCAAGCACTCAAATGGCTACTCCGCTACTTAAATGGTACCATTTACCATAGACTCTTCCTCAACCGACATTCTACTGTGGACCTCTCGGCCTTCTTAAACTTAGACTAGGGAGGGATACCTACTAAAGTTTGCTCAATAATAACCTATCTAGTTTATATTGGTTCAAACATCATATCTCGGCGCTCCACTCGGCAAAAGACAGTTGCTCGGTCATCCATAGAAGTCGAGTGCAAAGCTCTCGCCAAAGCGACTGCAAAACTCTTTTGGATTAAAAAATTACTGATTGAACTTGGCATCTCCTCCTATCAAGCACCAACTATTCGCCATGATAATACTGGTGCTACCTACCTTTGTGTAAACCCATTCTACCACTCCCGTATGAAGCATATGGCATTAGACTATCATTTTGTTTACGAACAAGTTTCTGGTGGTACTCTCAAAGTTTGTTATGTTCACCCACTGGACCAACTAGCAGATATCCTCACAAAACTGTTGGATCGCGCATCCTTCTTGAAGTTCCGCTCCAAGATTGGCGTATCTAATGGATCCTCCATCATGCGAAGGGTGTATTAAGGATATCCCTTAATACACTTGCCTAAACTACTTCTCCTTGATTATTGGAGTTAATGATTCTCCTATTCATTTCATTTCATGTATAGTTCCTAGATTAGTTCACATTCAATGCATTCCATGTATAGTTCCTAGATTAGTGCACATTCCTCTATTGTAATCATGTATATAGATTTGTAATCTTGATAATACATACAAATTCTCACATTTATAGTCCCGACCTTATAGTCGGAAATGAATAAAACAACATGAGATTCTCATGTCGGCAGTCTCCATAGAAGATTCGATCCGGCTGATGATATTTTCACAAAAAAAAAAAAAAAAAAAAAAAAAAAAACGATGGTATGTGGAGGACTCGATTTGGTCGATGAAAGTTTTGATCCCAACCATCAACCTTTGTTACATTCGTTCTACATCCCAAATAATCATCAATATAACTTTTAGATGGGGTGTCGATGATTTATTAACCTACTCCGACCCCAAACCGTGAATCTTACGAGGTTGCTAATGATTTCTCAACCCTTCTCCACTTTAAATGTGACATTTTTTATGAATTAAATTCCTGAAAATAATAACTTTAATATCTTGGACACTTCATAACCAGGCATAATATGATTTCAAGTTTATTCTAGTGGGTTGTTTTTGGGTTTGTATCTTAGAATAAGAAATTATTCATCATGTTTTTCCTGGGTTATTTGGATGTCGATTAGATTCAAGAAGCAAGAAGCAGTGTACATGAACTAAAACAAATATGTGTGGATTTATGATATTGCCACCAAAAGCTATCGGAGACATGAGAGAGTCAACTTGGAGCGAAGTGGGTCACATGACCCACCAAAACTTTAAATTTGTACAATAAATTATATATAAAAAAATTTAGGACCGGCCTAAATGTGTTTGGCAAAAAAAAAAGGAAATAACAAAATATATAAATATAGACAATCAACGCATATTATATTTGATGGTATGAATGAGTTTCACATCAACTCTAAAAAAAAGTGATGAAGGGTTACCCATTATAAAAGAATGTTTCCTCTTTTACACTTCCCCACCGTTGAGGCCCAATTCAGACTGGCATGCTGCAAATATTAGTTGGTCTTAGTCAAAATCATTTTAAGAAATGATCGATTTAGCTTTGGTCTTTCATACATGTTGAACTTGTTATTTGTTTGGTTGAGCTTTGTTTTCTCTTACACCGGTCCATCAATGGTGGCAACGTCCTAACAACACCATTGGAATGCATCCTCATCATCTCTATAAGGGTGTAGTTCATCTAATCCACACCCGACACCTAAGCTTTGAACCTAATAAACAAGAACAAACTATCAATTCTATTTTTGTAGATATGGATCAAGAACATCAATTTCATATTTGTACACCTATACCAACGACATCAAAAAAATCACAATTTTGAATTGAGGCTTCATAAGATGATGGTGAAGGGTAGGATATCTTGTGTGAATTTTTGGAAACAACCAAAATGACTAAACAGGAATAAGAGAAAAAAAGGAGAATGGGTGGGAAGGGGGCCTTACGAAAACAAAAATCAGTTTAACAAGGTTACTATAATCTTTTTATATGGATCAAGTATTGACACTTTAATTTTTTTGAAACCACATGGATGCAATAGATTAACTTTTTAAAGGTTTGACAAACCTGTAACTTTGACAAAACCATGGGGACTATTTCTGTAATTTACTCTAAAAATAAAATAAAATTTTAAACCGTAAAACCAATTAGACTGTTTCCGGCATTTCCATTCAAAGAAAACCGAAAATGGCGGTCGAGTCCCATAAGACAGAAAACCCAACGGTGATCGCTCCACCCAAACCAATAATCATATCTGCAGAGATCGGGAGGAGAATGGATCCACCCCTCATTGAATCTCAGCCATGATCAGAGGAAACGTCGATTATCCGGATACACTAAAATCAACCCACAATTGAAGTAACGGCGTAAGAGGTTTTAGTTTACTAATCCACTTCCATTATCTTGATTAACGAACACATTCTATTTAATACTTCTAATTCACCTATTTTCCTCCACAGATTGATCTTATAAATGGCGAATTTCTTATCTCAGTTTCAGTCTATCAAAAATTCTTGCGATCGCCTCATCATTGCAAGTATGATTCCCAAATTTCCTTAATTACAGCTCTAAATTCTAATTTTGAAATACGCATTAGCGTACTGAAATTCACTTCCACTCTCAGTAATCAGACCAAATTTAATGCGCATTGAGTTGTGAGTTGTGACATTGAATACTGAAATTAAATTGTTTTCCAGTTGACGATGTGAGTGATTTGTGGCCCCTTGTGAAGGAAGGATTTGAGAAACGGCTTCCATTTAAAAGAGCTACATTGAACAACAAAACCCGAAATCCTGTGACTGTAGATAATCTTCCAGCCGAGTTTATCTTAGCATCAGATCAAAGGGTCAGAAGTCGTTTCCTTCCAGAGCAACCATTGTTTTGGTTTAAAGAACCATATGCAACTGTGGTTCTTGTGACCTGTGAGGTAACTACTAAAACCTAACGTGAAACATTCATTGATCTGTATGAGTTGAAAAATGACAAATGATTGCTACAGGATCTGGATGAGTTCAAAACAATTCTGAAACCACGTCTGAAATTAACCTTGCAAAATGATGAGAAGCAGTGGTTCATTGTGTTTGTGTCTAAAGCTGCTCCCAATAATGACCAAGCATACAAGATGGCACAAAAAGTTTATGGAAGACTTGAAGTTGATTTCAATTCAAGAAAAAGGGAAAGGTAAAGTTGCATCTACTCATTAATCAATCATGAATTTCATTTTGTAACATTCGCATACTTCCATGAATTCAACTCAGGAGTAGTGGTTCATCAGGTGCTGCAAATTGGATCTACATGGACCTGAAACAACTTTTTGGGAAGATTTACAGCTCAAAATCATGGAGTGCATTAGAAACAGTCTTGATAGGCGTATCCAGTTTTATGAGGATGAGATTCGAAAGCTCAGTGAACAACGTTTTATGCCTATTTGGAGTTTCTGTAATTTTTTCATTCTCAAGGTAACCATAAAGGCTAAAGCTCTTCTGTTAATATGATAATAAAAGCATTTTTAGTATGAAATAATTAAAAATCTATTTACAGGAGAGCCTGGCATTCATGTTTCAAATGGCTCATCTTAATGAGGAATCATTGCGCGAATATGATGAACTAGAGCTCTGTTATTTGGAAACAGGTGTTTTATAGTTTTTATATATGTGCTATGTATATTTTCTGATTTTTTTTTTTGCCACATTTAAGCTTTTTCTTTTTTTTTTCTTGTAGTTAACAATGCAGGAAAACAAAGGGAGTTTGGAGGAATAGACCATGGAGATGATCAAGCTGCAATATTAAACCCTAACAACAAACAACTGTCACAAATTGTTGAAGATGATTCCTTTAGGGAGTTTGAATTTCGACAATACCTATTCTCCTGTCAAGCTAAGGTTATTTAAATAATCTTTGTTTTTGTTAGTAACTTAATATGGATTAATGATTATTGAACTTTTATTTTTCTTTTCACAGCTGTTATTCAAGCTAAAACGTCCATTTGAAGTTGCATCAAGAGGGTTTTCATTCATTGTTAGCTTCTCAGAAGCATTGGCCTTACGTGAGGTAGGCATTCAATTCATATCATTAATATTTAACTAATTTTTATTTTCTTATTAATTGGTTATTATTCTCCAGAGTGGTTTGCCCTTCTGTATGAGGGAAGTTTGGGTTTTAACTGCATGCTTGGGGTTGGTCAACGCAACTGCTGACCATTACAAGGATGGAATAGTGGCACCAGAGATAGAAAAAGAATTTTATCGTGTAAAAGGAGAGTTGTATACTCTATGTCGTGTTAAGGTAATTAAATTAAATAAAAATAATAATTTTGAATATGGATGATTATGATAATATTTATATTACCTTCTTCTGTGTGTATGTGAACATGATAGTTCATGAGGCTTGCATATTTACTTGGGTATGGATCTGATATAGAAAGAAGTCCAGTCAACAGGTGAGATTGATTTCAATTCTTGCTTGAAAGTCAATTCTTTATTCTATACGTGATTCTCAAAAGTCAAAGGTGCCTCTTTTTTTTTTCTTGTGTAGTGCTTCACTTAGTATGCTACCATGGCCTAAGCCAGCAGTTTGGCCTTCAGTTCCCTCTGATGCTGCATCCGAGGTTCTTGTGAAAGAAAAAGTATGTATCTATGCTATATTTACTTATAAGTTATGATGAAACAAACTTTGTTTTAGTAGAAATGATTGTGATTGAACTAAATTGTAGATGATGCAAGAAGCTACTCCAAGGATCAAACATTTTGGTATTCAGAAGAAACCATTGCCTCTTGAACCCTCTTTTCTTCTACATGAAGCTAATCGCCAAAAAAGCTCTCGTTCTACAGGTAATATCGATGATGATTCAAACATTACTTTTTCATTCATTGTTATCCGTTTTGTTAACATATTACATGATGCCAGCTCAGATTCCGAAGCACAATCATCTCAACAAAGGAAACTCGCTGAAGTTTTTGTGGCTTCTCAACATGCTCTACGAAAAACTATCTCCGATCCTGGTTTATGGAACTCGTTATCATCTTTACAAGAGTTTGAGGTATATACAGATTAAGTTTACTATATGTATAATTGGAATTTTAGTATTGAATTCGTATACACAAACAGAAAAAGTATCTGGAGCTATCAAAGGGAGCTGCTGATAACTACCATCATTCATGGTGGAAAAGGCACGGAGTTGTCCTCGACGGCGAAATCGCCTCCGTCTGCTTCAAAAACGGCAACCACGATCTAGCTGCGAAATCATACGAGAAGGTTTGCGCGCTTTACTCCGGCGAAGGGTGGCATGATTTGTTAGCCGACGTACTCCCAAACTTAGCCGAATGCCAGAAAATCCTCAACGATCGAGCCGGATACCTTTCGTCATGTGTGCGATTGCTTTCACTCGATAAAGGCTTGTTCTTAACAAACGAACGTCAAGCGTTTCAATCAGAAGTCGTTCGTCTTGCTCATAGCGAAATGGAGGATCCTGTTCCGTTAGATGTGTCGTCGTTGATAACATTTTCCGGCAACTCAGGGCCGCCGATGGAGCTTTGCGACGGAGATCCGGGTTCGTTATCTGTAACTTTATGGTGTGATTTTCCCGATGACATCACTCTTGAATCACTTAGTCTCACCTTAACTGCCACCAATAACGCCGACGAATGCGTCAAGGTATTCATTCCACCATTTTCTCCAAGTTTTCTTCAAATTTCTAAACTCAAATTTAATTTCTTCAAATTTTCAGGCAATTAGAAGCGGTGATGTAACGATACTGAAGCCTGGGAGAAACACAATCACGCTTTCTTTACCCCCACAGAAACCCGGTTCGTATGTGTTGGGTGTTCTCACGGGGCAAATTGGTCATTTACGCTTTAGGTCTCATGGTTTCTCGAGAGGTGGGCCCGCTGATAGTGATGACCTCATGAGTTACGATAAACCCACTCGACCCATTCTGAAGGTAGTAATTAATTATTATTATTTTTTTTCAAAAAACAAAGTACATTGCTATTAAGTCAAAATTTGGTGATATAATTTATTTTTGTGTTATGTTTTGTTGTTTTAGGTGTTTAAACCAAGATCACTTGTTGATCTTTCTGCAAAAGTTTCATCTGCGTTATTAATGAATGAAGCTCAGTGGGTTGGAATAATTGTAAAGCCATTTAAATACTCCTTAAAAGGAGCTGTTTTGCATATCAACACTGGGCCTGGATTGAAGATTGAGGAGTCACATGACATAGAAATGGAGACACATTTTACTTCAGATGATGATAATAATAATAATAATAATAATATTAACAATAATAATAATGATGATGATTCTGTTGTTCCAAAAGAATTTTCTAAACTTACTCTTAAAAATGGTAGAATAGAGTTACCAGATTGGGCAAGCAATATTGTTGGTGTTTTGTGGATACCTGTGCGTGCCATAAATGAAGGACTACCAAAAGGAACATCTGCAGGTTTTAATGATTTTTGCAATTTTGGTTTAAAAAGGTTTCCATTTGAAAATTTGGTCCTTATTTTATGTGGACCAAAGTTGCAAGAGAAAATCTTTTAGGATCAAAAGCGAGAAAATCAATGATACTTATGGACCAAATATGTAATTTACTCTAATCTGTCTTTATTATTTGTTTTAGGGGTAGTATTGTCCCAAAGAGCAAATGTAGTCGATGGACTGAGGACATTAGCTCTAAAGCTTGAATTTGGAGTGTCAAGAAATCAGATATTTGAAAAGACAGTAGCTGTTCATTTCACTGACCCATTCCACGTCAGCACACGCGTGGCAGACAAGGGCAATGATGGTGCTTTGCTTTTGCAGGTTTTATTTTCATTAAAACTATAAATAATTTCACAAATCAATAATTTTCTACTATAAAACTAGTGTTAATGTTGGGTGAAAAAATATAGCACATTACATATTATGATATAAAGAGTAAAGTATGTTGCTATTTCCTTCAATTTTTGTGCATTATTAATTTTTGTCATTTTGTTGTTCCAGGTGATATTACAGTCACAAGTCAAAGCCTCGTTGACTATTCATGATGCATGGTTAGATCTACAAGATGGTTCTGTTCATGATGGAAAACCAACATCTGCATTGTTTCCTCTCATTGTTCCTCCAGCCTCTAGAGCTGGAATTTTATTTGGTACTTTCTTTAAAAAAAATTTTAAAAAAAATGATATTTTGATTCTTATTTTATTTGACATGGATTTGTGGTTTTGCAGATGAAAAGAAAGCATTGCATCCTGACACAATATTAAATATTAAATACAAAATTTCTGGAGACAGAAATCATGGATCTCATACTCCCGTATCCTTGGAAACAAAAGCACATGACAATGATGTATTGACATTCAGGAGTTCTCTTGAGTTACAACGACCTGTTCTAGAACCTTCTTTAGCAGTTGGTTTTCTTCCTCTTCCTTCAAATGGTCTTAGAGTCGGCCAGCTTTTCACCATGAAATGGAGAATCGAAAGATTAAAGTTTTTTAAAGATGAAACATCTTCTGGTAACAACAACGTAAGACTACTCTAATTAATCAACAACTTTTAAAAATATTACATCACCATGTTATTTAAATCTAGAAAGAATTAAAAAAAATGTTAAAAAGATTTATATTTCATGTAACAGGACGAAGTAGTGTATGAAGTGAAGGCGAATTTAAAGAATTGGATGATTGCCGGGAGGAAGCGAGGCCATGCTCCCCTCTCCACAAAGCAAGGTATATGCAAAAGACGTTAATACCCTCGTTATCCTGATCACTGACACTGATACTGATACTGATACTGATACTGATAGGTTCAAGGATCGAGATTTCTATATTGTGTGTACCGCTAGGTGCTGGATATGTTCGGCCTCCACAACTGGAATTGCCAAATGTGAATCGGGCAAATATAATATGCAATCCTGCGGGACCACATTTGGTGTGTGTCCTACCTCCGCCTTTGAGCTCATCATTTTGCATTCCAGCGTGATTTCGATTTAAGAAAAAAAAAATCATGTTTTTTTTTTTGTTTTTGGTGTGATTGCATTTGGTTCTATAGAGAATGAGTGACTATGATAAGCAATTTTGTAGTTTTTATTACCAACTTTTAACATAAGAAGTTGAACGTTATGTAAAGAAATACATTTTTTGGATTTATTAATAACACCGGTTTTGTAGTTATATTTAGGGTTATTGGAGAAATCTCAGATATCACTCTGGTGGATGTACTTTGTTTGTAGTGGTTGCTTTCTCCAACAACAGTTTCACGGGGGGAATTTAGATAATATTCAATCTTTCAAGCTTGAGGCTCACCGGAAACTTACTTTTGGGTGACCTACCAAGTAGAGTAGCAATTTAGATTCCTAAAATGTTTAGCAGCGTAAACTTTTCCCGGCAACACTAACCACCACCTTCAGCCGATGAATGGTGGTGATGGTGGTGGGAGACGGAGGTCGTTGGTTTGGAAGACATGTAGGCAAATGGGTGGGGTTTCGATAGGAGAATGCCACATCATCAATGCATGTCACATTAGCGTCCAAGTGTAACCTATGTGGACATTAAGTAGACCACATCATCTAAATAGACTCTCGATAGAACAAGGTAAACATTGTCTCCTAACATACATTAAGGGAGGTATTAAGCAACACTCACTACCATCTTAACAAGAGGAGAAAGACCTGGCTTGCTTGTGATTGGTCTTTTTCTTTTTTTTTTTTTTTACAATTGATGTAAATAAATTTAATTATCATCGTACAACAAGTGACATGGCAAACGGGCAACAAGCTGTGTCGCTACGCCTTTTTGTATAGCAAAGTTCAATCTTTTAAAGACTACATTCATAGAACTAGGGGATATACCATTGCAATGCATGATCCGTTGTATTTTATTAAGAAGTTCTACCGCATCCGGTGCGAGTAAACCAAACATATCAAACGCAAATAGTATGAACACGTCTTTTTCTTTGTTTTTTTTTTTTGCATCACGCTTTTTGATTGATTCTTTTCATTTGATTTTTTTTTATTTTTTTCTTTCTAAAATCCAAGTGTACGTGAAAGCTTAGGTCGAAGGTAAACATATGATGTGCAATGTTTTTAGCATGTGCTAAGCGTTCGACCACTTCCTATAGCCTAAGGTTCACATCATAAGGCATGTATTTCAAACATCAATGACTTAAAAGACATAAAATTTAGTTCATAAAAAATAAAATAAAATAATTTGTTGGGTTATAATGACAATAACGCTTATTCCAAGATGTAGTTTTTTACATCAATTTCTTCTTTTTCCATATTCACTTAAAAAAGTTTAGCTAATTTATGTGTTAAATATTAGGGAAATTTTCAAAAAAAAAAAAAAAAAAGCTATATTTTCAATTTTATAACTGAAAAAGCCATTATTTTTTTTTCAAAAAAACCACAACATTCATGAATATTTCAAAAATAACCAATATTTACCTACTATAGCCTTTTATATAGCATATAAAGGGCATGAATATGACACTATCACACCATATATTGTCATAATAACGTCACATCATTCTTCGTTATTCACTGTTCCACATAAGAATTATTTACCAAACAGGTGTTTTTCAAAATTTTATTTACCAAATTTGTATAGTTTTAAAAATATTTACTAAATATAGTTTTAAAAAATAATATTTTTTCTAAAGCTTTCAATTTTTTTCCTTTTATCTTTTTTTAATATACTCTTTAGACTTTTATTTTAACTTTTTGTTTTTTGCTTTTAGTTTTTTATCAAATGAGAAATTACAAACACCATTTTACCTTTTATTATGTTCATTTTATTATTTAACTAGAACGATGGTTCTTCAAATGACGGAACCAAAACTAGAACCGGCCAATTTGATTGTAATTGCAACTGACGGTTCTTCAAATGATGGAACCGGAACAAGAACTGTCACACCGGTTCTTTGGATTTTGGAACCGATTTTGATTATAGATACTCGGTTTCATTTGTTTTTTTAACTTTACTACTAATTAACCATTACAAAGTGCCCAACATAAGAAAATTAAGCATCAAATAGTGACAAAAATTAACCATTACAAAGTGTCAAACATAATAAACTAAACATCCATCATCCAATTCGGAAATTAACAAAAATATAGCCATTACAAAAAATTAACCAATCAATGTAATTGGTAAAAGATTAAAAAATTTGAGCAAACCATCACTTCATTGGTTTAGCAAATAGGCAATAACGAAAAACTTATTAGTTGAGGCCATCTGCAATGCTCTTCGTGACCATAAACTCCTTCCACCTCCACGTCACCATCATCCTCTTCCACAACATAGCCGGTATATTGTCCACATGGATTGTGGGCGTGGTCAGCAGGAGAGAAGAATAGAGACTTGATTGGTCGTTGTCCTCCGATCTCCCCACAACAAATCACCACGATCATGAGTTACCATGAGGGTTCGGGATGGTATACACGAACCACGTTCGTGGCCACTTAGACTATGAAGCTCTTCTTGGTATGCATTCATGTAACGCCCCAAATTTCAACCCAAAAATTTCAATTAAAATTTAAGCGTGTATTCAAATCACAACTACAAAATCTTAAATAGCATGGCGGGTGATGAAGGGGGACAAGATGGGCATGTGCACAGGGAATCACAAAATTATATCACGCCCAATTATAATCCACGACTCTACGCACAGAAAGCAACGGCATTCAGTCGATCATTCAAGACAGCGACATTCGGACTTCAATTGTTCTCTTGGTCAAGGTTAGATTTTTCTAGTTCTCATTTTGTTTAATTTTCCACTTATCAAATATTTAGATTATCTTATGATTGTTATCGATTATTATTCTTATCAAATGTAGAGAAACTGAATTAGTGAATATTGAATACTTATGAGTTATCATTGTTGCTAGATTATGTTATCAGAAATCAAAAATTTTGAATGTTGAAATAGATTGATTGATGATTGAATCGGAAATCAAAGATTCTAAATTTTGAGATAGATTATAGATTCTTGCATAACCTTCCATGAGAAGAGAAGACCCATAAAACAAAATTACAAAATTTGTATGACTCTAAAGTAATCACATATACATAAAAAATTATATTTCTTAAGTCTTACACATTAAATTGTATTTGTTTTCTTTTGATATACAAGTTTAATGGCATCATGGGCACGTTGGGTTTGAAGGAACAAAAGAAAATGTGAACTCATCACTTTCAATGCATTTGGAGTTCGAAACTTATTTTTCTCCATTAATAAACCCATCAAATTACACCCCACAAAGCACACATAAACATTTTTTTTGAGTTTTTCCCATTTTTTTGTTTAGATTTTTTGTTGAAAATTTTAATGATTTATGAGATTCGTCATATGAAATAGTTGCAGAAGACAAGGAGAAAAGCGTTGTAAGCTTCTTTAGAGATCAAAGAAGGTTAGTCACAAATTTGGCATCAAATAGTTTATGTTTTATATTTTCAAGTTCAATTTGTCATTTTAAGTTATGTATATTAATTTGATTTCATTTTCGGTTAAGCAAATCAAGTTTTGGGGATCATCTTTGGATTGAAATAATTCGTTACACGTTAGGGCATTTTTTTCCGGTTCGCCCTGGACATTTGAATCCACAGAACCGGCCCTATTAAATAGGACTATTTAATCTTAAAATATTTATCAAAGTATCGTCAAAAGTTATCACATGCACAAGTCTCCCATGGATACGATGCAATCGAATCGTGCCCCTCCTTTATTATAAGAAAACCTAAAAACATTTAAACCACAAATTGTAAGCACAAAACTTAGTGAGTTGCCCAAAATACCACACACATCACTACAGTTATGGGTTATCAACAACCCTGGAGACTACTCGAAGTCTCAGCACATACATTATCACATATCACAATAACAACACTAAGACCCAACTGGTCAACACGTATATACCACCACACAGGCAAGCATATAAGAGTCACAAGAACAGAAAGCATCCTACATACACAATTTAGTGGGTCGGCATTAGTACCTTCGACCCACGAGCACAGTCAGAAGACTCACCTGAATCAAAGAACTCTAAAACACTACGATACGATCCCTTTTCTGCACTACTTGCACCGGCGAATCTAGTAACACTAGATCCATATAAAATCTTAATTAATAGCCCAAAATCCTCAAGTTTGATTGTCACACCCCGAAACCGGAACGACGGAAACGTTCGGGGATGGATGACGTCATATGTAGTATCACAACAATTTCATTATATTAATCAAAGTGAACACAACCATTACATTGAATATATAAAAAGTATTTACATCTATTTGCTTCACATTTTTATACATCAAAAGTAGCAAAAAGAAAGACGAGACTCTATATGCTCCGTCTTCTCAAAAGTCTGCTGAGGTACCTGTCTACTGATTTCCTGAGAATACAAACAGTTTTAAAAACAGAGTATCAGTGTAACAGCTGGTGAGTTCATAAGCATGTTTTTATAATGAAAACCTGTCACTGAATCTGTAAAATGTTTGTATGCTTCCCAAGTCAATCCAATATTTTCTAACATATATGTTTATTACTTTGTTTTGTAGTAGTGTATAATGTATTAGTTTGCATGTCTGGTTACCACCAGTTGTACTGTATAACGTTGTTTTGAATGAAAACCCTTTGTATGAAAACCCTGGATATCACCAGTAATGTATAGAATGTTCTGTTTGAAAACCCTGGTTACTACCAGTATGTATAGTAGTTTCATTACTTAAAATAAAACTATGAGTTGAAATCCCTGGAATCCTCCAGTTGTATTATGAACTAGTTTTATTAATGAAAATAAAACTAATGAAGAACGAAATCTCGTAAACAATAAGGTTAGTTTATACTATTGTGAGTTTGTATAACCATGCTTGATATGACCTAGTGACCTCTACGACGTTCTTCAAGCATCGGACGTTATGACATTTGTCACCCCAGGCATGCCTGCCTAACTGTAGCTAGCAGTTCAGGTGTGGGATAGTCAATCCTGAATAGATCTATTCACAAATCTCACGCTCTCCCTCCAGGAGACTTTGGTTATACTATGATAGGATTTAACCCGCACCCTGAAGGGTACAATTGAAGTGATGTCTCACAACCCTGTATTAACTAGTTTATGTGTAGCTATGTATGGTTCTTTTGTATTTGAATTCATGTGTATACTTTATAAGGTAATAATTATACTTAAATAATTATTTAATGTTGTACTCTTGAAGTCCGATTGTAGTAATGTATATCATAAACTAAATTTGTCATAGTTTATATGTTTTGCAATGTATAACTCTGAATTCATAAAATTGTGTATTGAAAATCCCAAACTATACCTACTATAGTTGGCATGTATGTTGTGTATTTGGTTCGTGTATTGATCTGAAAACTATGCAATTATGGTTGTACGTTGAAAACGTCCCTTATGCTCAGCATGTTACAAAAGGGATAAAATATCTATATATTTTATTAAACATAGAAATCTTTTGGTTATATTAATTGCATAAGTTTTAATCTCGTTGAAATTCTTTTGTATAAGTTCACAAAATCATTCGTGTTTGGCTTGTATTCCCCCCTGAAAACATGAAAAATAGAAAAAGCATAAGGGTATGAACTCACAGTTGGTTGTGTGATTAGTCGAATAGCGAGACTGGGAGTGGAAACCCTTGGTTGGATGCACGCGGTACTCAACGAGATCCTAATCAACAATTAAATACATAATTGTATTTTATTAGCGAAACCATTATTTATAGTGTTAGAAAAACACTTGCTTCTGGTTTAGGAATGTTACCAGAACTCAATTGAATCAGAAAAGTGGGTTTTCAGTCAAGATTCACGGTGTGAAGGAGTTTGCGGCCGTAAAGGGTTTCCGACCGTGAACTGTTCTCGGCCGTGAACAGCCCCTTGAAGGGTTTACGGCCGTGAACGGTGTTCCTGAAGGATTTATGAATCTTTGAAGGGTTTACGGTCATAAAACGGTTTACAGTCTTTGAAGATTTAAAGGTTAGAAGGGTGTACGACCGTAAACTCAAGAACAATAATGTTGGATTCGATGAAAAACGTGTTTTAGATGCTCGAAAACAACCTCCAAAGGTGATTCTTGATGATTTTTGGAAGAAAAGAGGGTGTTTTTGGTGTTTACGGTTGAGGGGTTAGAGAGAGAAAGAGAGAGTTTTCGGCCAGAAAAGTATAAATGAGGGGTAGATGCTCATATTTATAGGGGGTTCCATGGTCGATGGTGGGGGCCACATGTCGCTGGCCGTAAACGGGTTTACTGCCGTGAACATCACTTAGGCCGAAAACTATCGATTTTTCAAAGGAAACTCGGGTTTTTCGCGTGATTTTGGTTCCGACTCATATATATAAAATTCAATTATATAACTAAATGATTTTCCAAACCAAAGGAATTTGACAAAAATCAATAAAATTCAAATTTTATTAACAGAAATCGGCTAACGGTAACGGAAAAAGGTTCGGGTTGTCACATTGACCCACGGTCAAACTTGGTCAAAAGTTAACGGTCAACGAAAGTCAAACTTCGGGCTGACTACGCCCATCGTACTTAGCTCGTACGCATGGCGTGCTCAACTCATACGTATGGCGTACTCACCATCCAGAATCGGGACCCCATAAGAGTACGCACAACGTACTCAAAGGTACGTCCAGCGTACTTGGTCAGATGACACTTTTCTGTTTAGTGCTTATTCTCCAACACTCAAATCTAGTCTCACAACATCATTCTAAGATGTTGTTTGTTTTTTTTCTGCGGATCTTCTTGGCCTCTTCTGTCTGCACCATGCAGACCACGCGCAGACATTAGCATTCGCAGACTGTTTGTTTTTTTGAAGACTGCAAACTTAAAAATGTATGCGCACCCTCTTTTCGACACAGATGTCGACCAGAGTCTTCTAACATTTTCAGACATCTTCTAGCCTAAAAACACATATATCTTTCACTTTTTTTAGTTTTTTTAATTTATATTTATTCCAACTTTATTAATTATAAATAATTTGAAAAAAAAAGTTACAATACTTTAAAAAAAAGTTCAACGACACAAACATGATATTTTTTGACAAATTTATAAATAAAGATTTATTACAACAATGGTCATTGAAGTTGTTTATATAAATATGAAAAAAATCATAATACATTCTTATATTTTTGTGCCAAATTTTTTAAAACATTATTTAATATAATATCGTCAATTTCATGGGAAATTTTTATGGCACGTTTTTAATTGATTTAATTGAAAAAATCGAAGTTTATTTTCATCTATGTACGTATCAAATTCTTTGATTCCTAATTACAATGTTTAGATATAACTTTGTGACTAAGATTGTTGGTTTTTATCAAATATATACATTAATTTGTACCATTTTTATTTAGATTTTTTGTACAATAATACATAAAAGTTGATCTAAATTTGTTAATTATTTATAAAAAAAAAGTCATAAAATATTAAAAAATCACTTTGAAGTTTATAAAAAATCAGTTCATTTAGATTTTATTTTATTTTAGTAGCCTATAGATGTTAAAAGAAACAAACAATCTTCTTTTTTCATACTAGAGACGTTTGGCCCACCTCTTCTACTGCAGAGGTCTATAGATGTGGTCCGCAGACTGCAGACATTTTGCCTCAGAAAAAACAAACAACACCTAAGTCATAAAGTTTCCACCTTTATGACTTTCCATGTCTAAAAAAGGTCCAAAAGTCAAAACCTTAACTTATTAATCCATTAAGACATCATGACACTTACATGGAAGGAATAGAAGGACCAAAATCACATTTTTATGAATACTAATAGTTCCATAATGGATAAAGTTTCCAACTTTATCCATTAGAATGGTCCAAACCACCAAGATCTATTTTTTAAGTCTCAAAGGGACTAAAAGAGCATCTCTTTCAACTTAATCCATTAGTTCCAAGTCTCCAACCTTTAGATCTGAATTAATATGATGTTTAAATGGATAGATTTTCCAACTTATCCATAACAAGGCCACAAAATTTCAAGATCTAAACTTTATGCACTAAAGTGACCAAAAGATCATAACACCCAAGACTAGCTAGATCTATCAAATGCACCATCAAGATTCAAACTTTATACCTCTAGAAGAAAGATCAAGGTGAACAAAGTCTGGATCTACAAGCTCCAATGCAACCAACACTTCTCCAAATAGATCTTTCTTCTCCAAGATGGACTAAGAACACTCCAAAGAACTCAAGATCACCTTCTTTTGCTCAAAAGGACCAAACTAACGGTTAGGGTTTTCATGGGAGGGTGTTGGAGAGGTGGAGGTTGAGAATTGAATGGGTTTGGGGAAGTTAAGGAGCTTAAATAGGGCTCAACCTAGGAAAATAAGGTTTGGGCACCAATCGCGTACGCCCAGCATACTCATGGTACACCCATCATACTCAGGGATGCCCTAGTACGCCCAGCGTACTTCCCCGTACACCTAGCGTACGCGGCTTAACCCAAAACTACCCAAACTTCAAACGGTCATAACTTCTTTGTTTCAAATCCGATTTCGACGTTCTTTATATCCACGGAAAGGTGTTGAGGAACTCTACAACCCTTGACTTAAAACAAATCGAACTAAAATCCATAATTTATAAAAGAAGTCTGAAACACTACTTTTCCCATTTTACCCTTTGACTACAAAGTAGAAACCGAACTCTTGGATCACATAATCTACATTACCCACATCCAAATGGGTCTAAATCTCTCTTTCCCAAAACCCGAAGCCTTATGATACTTGATCTTCAGGTCACAACCCTGAATTATGAAACGACTCGAAACAGGGTGTTACAATTCTGGGTGGCCTAATGCAAGAAAAAGAATTAAAGAATGTAAACTATTTTTTATCAAACCAACCACGCCTCCAATTTTACCAACAATTGAATGTAAATTATCATTAGTAAAAATATATTTTGACTATAAGTAAATTACATAGTGCATCTATAACCTAAATAACATGTACTTCTTCATCGCTTTCTCCTTATTGGGATTTCACTAAAAAACAATGAACCAAAAAACATGTATGTTGTGGAAACCACCTATTACTATTACATTCCAAAGTATGTAAGATCTAAAGCAAATATTTTCTATATATAGTAGTGTTATTTTCATACATTACCTTGAGATCAAAAATATGAAATCGGGAAACAAAAAAGATGAAAAAGATGAAATTAGAAAGATGGAATCTTGAAATCAAAAACTTAAAATAAGAAAGATGAAATCAAAAAATATGGAACCTTAGAATCTCAATGGAGATGATAGAAGATGAGGAATCGTCGGAGGTGAGTGGTCGTGGAGGAAGCACCGGATGGTAATGGTCAACGGCGTGTGGAGGAAGCGTTGATGACCGGTGCGGCGAGAGAGGACAATGTCTAGCCGGAGATGGAGACGTCTGAGAAATCGAGATGTAGGCGTGAGTTTGGGGTTCATGGCATCCGATTTCTATAAATTTCAAATTCACCTTATTTGGAAAATATTTTCAAAATTATACTTATTCCGTAATTTTTTGGGGATAATGACTTAAAAGAGTAATATAATTTTCGATTTGTACATATTTGGTCATTAAGTTTTTTGTGTCCATATTTATCCCTTCAACTTGTTAAACTATACACCTTCAGTCCTTATGACCGGCTACTCCAAGTAAGCCGGAAAAAAACAGCTTAACGGGGTAATATATTTCTCATTTTATATACATTTAGTCCTTAATATTTTTGTGCACATTTAGTACTTATTTTTTGTTGAAAACTAAACAAACTGGTCATAAGTATTTTTAATACTTATGACCAGTTTGTTTAGATTTTTCTCACGGCATCCTACGTGGGACGATAATTAATAAGGTTTTTGGGGTTATTGATGTTTATGGTCACCGCACCCTCTGTTCCTTGGTTGCTTAGGTCTTATAGTTTGACTTCGTTCTTGTGTTCTGAACGTCGTAACTTCTTCATAAGATCTTAGATTTTAACGATCTCTATATTCGCACGTTCGTATTTGAGTGTAATACAACTTTCATTTAGATTACTCGCGTTAAAAAATTAATACATTTTTACTTACGATCATTATATCCATGCGTTCTTTAGGAATGTATGTATGCATATTTTTTTTATAAAATCATAAGTAAAAATATATTACTTTTAACGGGATTAATCTAAAGGAAATTTATAGCAGACTCAAATATGAAGGTGTTGATATAAACATCATTAAAATCTGAGATCATATGAAGAAGTTACGATGTTCATAACACAAGACCTGAGCCAAACCATAAGACCTAAGCAATCAAGCAAGTGAGGTTGTGGTAGCCATAAGAATCACAGCCCCGAATACATTATTAATGTTTGTCTCACATAGGATGTCGTAAGAAAAATCTAAAGAAACCGGTTTTAAGTATTGAATGTGTACAAAAACAACAATGACTTATTTTGTAAAAAAAAATATTAAGGACTAAATGTGTACAAAGTGGAAAATATGTTACCCTATTAAGACAAGTTTTCCGGTTTACCTGGAGTAACCGGTCATAAGGACTGCATGTTTACAGTTTAACAAGTTGAAGGGGTAAATATGGACGAAAAAACCCATTGACCAAATATATACATATCAAAAAATATATTATATTTTTAATTCATTATCCCTATATAAAAAAACATCATTATTGTCAAAAAAAAAAAAAAAAAAAAAAAAAAAAAAAAAAAAAAAAAAACTCATCCACATAATCTTATAGGGGTGTTTACATCATACCATTACAACTTTATTATTTTTAATCTAATACAAATATAAATAAAAACAATATAAATGATTAATTAAACATAGAAATATTTCTTCAATTTTATAACATTCAATGATAAAATTAAAAACATTACATAATAAAAATAATGAAAATTACGTCTACTCGTCATTGTTGTCGTTGGATATCAAATTGTTGTATGTATGTTCCGCCAAATCATCGTGAAGGTTGTTATGTCCTTCTCATCTTTGAACCTTTATTAGTCTCGGTAAATAAAGTGTGGGTTCATGCACTACTTCAAGTTGTGGAAGTGGTTCTTCTTTATTATTGATGACGATCACAGGTCGGCTCGGTCTCTTATACGAAGCATCCAGTCCTTGAAGTGGATTAAGTTATTATTGGATTTTTTGTATATATTAATTCCAATTCTTATTCCTTGATTTTAGCCTTGATTGATAGAGAAAATACACATCTCTGATTACCAATTTGTTCATGGTATCAAATTAGGTCAAAAACAAGAAATCTTAAAACCCAAAAATTTTAGATTCTTCAAGAATTATGGGAAGACCTCCTGTACTTGCATTCTTTAGTAAGATTGGAACGACTATAGTCCTGGAAACCTATCTAAAATGCAAAGATTTTGATATTCTATCTTGAGACTTTAACTTCGGTAGAAACTATCGCCTTCACCGGCCGATGATCAGACAACTTAGATTCATTTCAAGGGTATAGTATCTGCTTTAGTTCATCCCCAGTCCATATTATCCTATCACACCTACCATATATTCATAATCCGTCTAGAGTATTTGAAATTATACAAACTAAGTGGAGAAATGAATGATATAAAGGGATTTAATTACCATGCAGCAGAAGCAAACTAAAGGAGTCGAAGGTACGAAATCAATGATATAAAAATATTTAATTACCATGCAGGAGCAGGCTTTGTTTCATCATTCCTGCCAAATTTTCATCATAAGTGGGAACATATTTATAAGTACGTAGGAGCAAAATCAATTGTTCATTCATTTCATGCTCTAAATTCATCATCTATAGTTCTATTCGTGGCTTCAAAAATTCAGTTATTTAAAGTGTTTGATATGTGATTAATTACTTTGAAGATGAAAATGTATAGGAGTTTCAAATGCATGAGGTGTTTGGAAATTTGTGTGGGGGTTTTAAATGCATGAGATGATTGGAAAAATGTCTCATTTATAAGTATTGTATGATGATATTCTATCTTGAGACTTTAACTTCGGTAGAAAGTATTGCCTTCACCGGCCGATGATCGGACAACTTGGATTCATTTCTAGGGTATAGTATCTGCTTTAGTTCATCCACATACCATATTATCCTATCACACCTATCATATATTCATAACTCGTTTAGAGTACTTGAAATTGTATAAACTATAGGAGTGGAAGTTGAGAAACGAATGATATAAAAGGATTTAATTACCATGCAGCAGAAGCAAACTAAAAGAGTTGAAGGTATGAAATGAATGATATAAAAAGATTCACTTACCATGCTGGAGCAGGTTTTGTTTCATCATTCCTGTCAAATTTTCATCAGAAGTGGGAACATATTTATAAGTACATAAGGGCAAAATCAATTATTCTTTTATTTCATGCTCTAAATTCACCATCCATTGTTTTGTTCGTAGCTTCAAAATTTAAGTTATTTAAATTATGTGATGTGTGATTAATTATTTTGAAGGTGAAAATATATAGGGTTTCAAATACATGAGATATGTGGAAATTTATGGAAGGGTTTAAAATGCATGAGATGATTGAAAATGTCTTTTTTATAAATATAAATATAATATGACGATTAACATGTAAGTAAAGTAAACACGTAAAATGTTACCGGAAATGTAGCGAGACGTAAATGTATTTACTTAACTCGGATAGTTATGGGATACCATATTTGAGGTTTGAGATCAAATAAAAATAAAAACTAAAATCAATGCTTGATAACGACGGCTTGAGGTTTTTTCCCCAGTTTCAATTTCCCTCCTTTGGAGGAGCAACATGATTTTCATTCTTTAATACCAACGGGTTCATTGGTATCAAATATTCAAATGTACTAAGAGAAATCAAATATATATTGTTTTCTATTCATTAGATCATGATGTGTGTCAAAATTGAGATATTTTGTTCTAAAATTTTGAAGAAAAAAAGGTTAAGAAAGAAAATAAGAAGATAAAAGGAAAGAAAAGGTTCTTTAATCGAAAAGAAATGAAAGAAAAATAAACATTTTATTTACTTTTTTCAAAATCATTTTAAATTTAAAGAAAAATTATGAGGAAAAGTTATCCTTCCACTTCTTCATTTTCTTCCATTAAAAGTTCAAGAACTTCAAAAAATAAATAAATAAAATCTCAAGTCCATCTATTTTTTTTTCCTCTCACTAGGTTAGACTGAGAAACAAGATGTAGAAAGAGATAATTAATAAATTTCATTTGGTATTATTTTATAATTTTTTTTGGAAACGAATAATATATTATCAAAGAACCCTCACGTAACAAGTAGCTAGGAGAAGGCAAAAAAAAAAATGAAATACAAGATATTAATAGGAGAATGGTGAAGAACTGAAGATATCCACTCTTTCCATATTCTATCTGAGTAAAAAAATAACTATGAATAAAACATAAAAGGATATTTAATTTCTCATTTACTATTTATCTCTGGTGCATTAGATTTATGATTGTTTGATTTACGCTAGTTGGAGGTGCCAAAATTCATGATTCTAAGATAAAATAAAACACATCTATAATACTTATCGTTTTTATTAAGAATAACTTCAATAATCTTGCTTTTATTGTTATTTATAATTATTGTTATTAGTATTTTGATGTTACTATTATTATCAGTATTGTTACTATTATTACTTATGATAAATTAAAGACACGTTATGATTAATCGCTAGCAGGGTAGGACTTAGGAGGTGAAGTAGGTGCAGAAATTATTGACTTTGAAATTAATTGACTTAAATGGGAAATTATTAACAAAGAAAATAGGCACGAATATATTTATCTTTGACCATTTTTTTCATTTTTTTTTATTATATTGGGACTACGGGTGACAATTGTTGACACGAAAAATAAAAATACACGGCATTAAACGAAAATGGGACGAAACTAAAATTCAAATTCGTGTTCGTGTCAAGTGTAAAAAAATGATATTGTGTCGTGTCGTGTTTGTGTTCAAAATTCGACACGAAATTGACACGATTTAGCATTTATTTGTCGTGTTTTTCGTGTTATGTATGATTAAATATTAATTAAATAAACTAATTGTTCTATTATGTTATCTTTTTCGTATCGTGTGGTGTTTGTCGTTTTTTAATTGGTTTATTTTCTTGTTACTTGAAAAAACACAACATTGTGTTGTGTCTTGCTCATATTAAATATAACATTGTCGTGTTGTGTTAGACAAACAAACGACATAATGTCCCAATTTACTATCAATTGTGACTTTTTAATAATATTATTGATATTTATTTTTATTAATAAAAATTGTAAAGTATTTTTTTCTATTAAGTTGAGGGTTTAAATTACAATGAGATATAAATGAAAAATGTAAAATTTTAATTTAACACAATAATAACGTTAAAAAAAGCTCCTTTTAGATGTTTAACACGAATTTATCATAGAATATGATACGTAATCTATTTATTATATTTATTAATTTGCCTATCTGTCAATTATATAATATATTTATTTTTTAGAACATCTTTAATAGTAGTCGAATATTTATAATCAACCTCAAAACTAGTTTTTTCTTCGATGGTTATACGGGTATCCAAAATACCGCCGCTTTTTCAATGATTTATTTCGTTTTCTTTTTCCTTTTAAATTACAAGGTTGGTGGGAAAGGGCTCGGCAATTGGGTCGGGAACCTCCTCGAAGGCTTAGGCTAATGAGAATAGTAATTCACTGTTCATTATTAATTGAGACAATACAATTTTTAATTGAACCACTTAGATATGAAATAAATTTCTGTTTATGTTTGTCTTTAATAAACTAAATCTCACATAAATTAGTGATATTTCATACTACTATTGCTTAATTATATTTAAACTATAAATTTGTTTTTATTTAGCAGTTATTTTCTTTTAATAAATATCAAATATCATTTCATCTTAATGGTTTATATAATACAACTAGGATTTATTAGATGCGCGTTGCGGCGGTAATAATGAATTTAAGTAGCAGAGCTTTTTCAATAGCAATATAAATATAGGACTTAAGTTACCAAACCACAAAATTTGTGGACCAAAGTTATGCATAGAAACTTATAGGACTTAAGTTGCCAAAGCACAAAATTTAAGGACCACAACTTTGCCAAGAAAAATGCGTAAAAATAACTACGAAGATATAAAAAATTTACGCCAAAACATAGATAAAGTCGGTGGATAGGAAAATCATATTATATATAATATACGGTAAACATGGGTGTTTAGTTTCTAGAAGGGGTGTAAGGTTGCGGGGGCAATAATATATTTAAAAAGAGGAACTATTTCAAACGCGATGGGTAAAGTGATATGAAATTAAATCAGGTCCCAAAATCACTTAACTATAAAATAAAATGAAGTATTTCAATCAGACCTTAAGTACATACTCAAAAGCAAAATTCATGAAACAATTATTCAAACAAAATAACGAAATAAATCCTAGCTTGAAACAAACAACATGAACTTGAAATAAGTTGATTTAAATAAAATTACGACTTACAAAAAAAATGGATCAACTTATCTCCTTCATCAAAGGGATTAGGCCTAATCGACCAGCCATCACCGCCCGATTCGTACATAAATATTAAAAATTGATGCGGAAACTCAGAATAATTGGTTAGATTCGAAATTGATACTTGGTCAAGTAATTTAAAAGAATATGAATCTAGATAAATTAAAAAAAAAAAAAAAAAAAAAAAAAAAGCAAGCATCGGTAGCTAGATATATGAGGGTCGTGGTGGAAACATGGGCGAACATAGTCGGTTCCCAGAATGGCGGGTGCAATACTTCAAATTTTGCATAACAATGTAAATTTTTGATATGTAGTTCTACCATGAGATTGTCTTTGTCTTGGGTGGAATGTTTTAACACAAAATGAATGGTTCATATAGTCACCATAGATAAATGGTTGAGAGGGGTTCTGATTCGTTCAGAAATTAAAAAGAAAAAAATACATATTACATACGAAACGCTCTTAATTTAATACCGAATGATTAGGAAATTGCCTCTTAAAAAACTTACCAAACACCCTCTAAAATATTTTTAAAAGTTGTCATTTTCTTAGTATTTAAAGATGAAGAGACTAATGTGGTTGATGCGTGAAGATGTCCAAAAAACCTTCAACCCAAGGGAAGGGCCACTAGGTACCAAATAACAATCATATCGCATGTGATGCTATTTATTGCCAATCACACGTCACACGTCTCAAACAATCACTCCACAGTATAAAAAATTAACCCAAAGGTTATGTTTTACGCCAAAGGTTCTACTATTTACTACTTTAACAAGTATAAAAAGTAAGTATTAATGATCACATGCAACACTATAAGCAACTTGTAATTTTGTTCTTATTTATATTTCAATAAACTAAATTACAATTCAAACAACATACTTCTGGTTCCACTTTGTTTCACCAGACCTTTTACATTCCTCGTATTTTCCTAACACATCAAACTCTAATATTAATTAGTTAATTATAATTATATATCTTATTATTTATACGTATATAAAATATTTTCTATTAAAATAAGCTTAGTGGATATTGTTTTTTATCTTTTTTTTTCCGGATTAAATAATTCAACAGATATTGTGGAATCTCCAATCCAATCTCACTTCAGTGGGACCCATCACGTGCTGATGGCTGGGTTTCCGGAACGACACGATGTGGCTGCTCACCATGAACGCCGTTACCCGCTCCGATACTCTGATCTCCTCCATTTTCAGTTCTTGTAGCCGGAGAACGTACTCCGGTACGTGAACCATGTCCCAAACCACCCCTACTCCGCCTTCTTTCAACACCCTCACCACCTCCCCCACCACTCTCATCCTCTCCGCCGATGCCGCCGCTGTTTTCGGTCCGAACTCCTTCCCGACTTTGTGAACAAACCCCGCCGACACCACCACGTCGAAGTAGTTGTCCGGAAATGGTAGCCTACGCGCGTCTCCTTCACGGCAGGTCACGTATTCCTGTACGCCTTCCATTCCTGCCGTCCTTAGGGTTGATAAAGTCGTGTTTTTACGGTCTAACCCGACGACTCGGCCGGAGCTGCCTTCTTTTTTGAGCTGCATTGCGACGGTGTTGAGGAGGATGCCGCGACCGCAGCCGACGTCGAGTACGGTTTTCACGGTGGACCAGTCGTGGACGGCGCTGACCATGCGTTGGGCCATGTCCCAGCGAAGGGCGACGGAGGAGTAGAACATGTTGCCGGCGGCGTAGAATAGGCAGACGGCGGAGAGAGCTGTGACGGAGCCGGTGAATCCTGCGGCGAATCTGGCGATACTGGTTGAAAATACTGACGGGAGGATTGATTCGAAGGAGTAGCAGATCCAGTTGAAGTATAGAAGGAATACGAGTGATGAAGCGGAGAAGACAATCGCATGGATCAAGAGAAAAATCGGTGTGTGCCAATCTTCCATGCCGTATATTGCATAGATCTGAGTCCAATCTCTTCCTGCTTTCCCCATTGTTGGAAGTTGATTTTGACCAGATTTAGAACTCAGAATCTGCAGTTTTAAAGCCAAAAAATGTTAGAAAAACAGTTTGAAATTTGGGATTTAGCAACTAGCATAACAGTATTCTCGACCAGTAAACAGTAAGCGAATATATCCCACAAAATCAAGCGTAAAGTCATTTCACCAATGAAAGCTCAGTCAGAGTGCAAATTCCATTTACTTTAAGAAACTAAAACAAAAAGAGGCACACATTCCTTTTGTAAATCACGAGAATATGTTAGGTTGCCGCGAAAATTCACCAATTTGGAATGAATTCACATGTTTCACTTCTATCTCTTTCATCGGCAACCAAACAGATTACCAAAAAGTAGAGAAATTAAACATCATAGAAGCCTAAATCAGATTAACTATTCCTACGAAAATGAACTCTGCAAGAGCACTGAAGTAACACTTACAGTTCAGGACAACGCAACGCGAGATTCGTTATCAGATCCACAGAGAACGATGTAGAAGTTTTTGATCTTCACTAACTACTTGAAACTCAGCAATCCGAGAGAGAATTATGAGAAATGAAGGAGAGATTTTTTCAAGGCAAAATTCATATCAAAATCAGCAGTCATGAAAGACGGTGATTCAGATCTAGAATCAACCGGCGACGACTTTCGCTTTAGCTTTCGTCCTTTCGTTCTTTGCAGTTTGCAGCGCGCACAGCCTTCTGAAAGTCGAGTGAGTGAAGAAAAGGAAGATAGTGAATGAATGTGGAGGGAGGGAGGGAGGGAGAGAGTCGGAGGTAGAGGTGGTGGTTGCGGTGGTGGGTGGCGGTGTTTAAATCGATAAAGAAATGGGTAATGCTGTCCCTCTTTTTATACTGGTGGCCTGGTGGGGGTTAGTGAAGTGAGGTACGGTTATACAGACGCGATAACCAACCAAGACTTTGTACGGAGTTTAATTTAACCGCTAAAATGTTTTGAAACCAAATATAAAATCATAATTAACAATAATAAATATATTTTTAAATCAAATTTTATTATAAATATTATTCTCCTTTTTTGCAAAAGAGAGCAACATCATTATGTTAAATCATCATTAGTAGACAAAATTTCGAGTATTTGTTTATGTTAAATCATCATTACTAGACAAAATTTCGAGTATTTTTTGTTTTACGTAATATGATAATAGTATTATATCTAACTTAGACAAAATATTAAATATTTTGTCACTTTACATAAAAAAAAACATTGTTTAAAATATAAATTAGCATAGAATAGAATGGTATTATATACATACATGAAGCTCACGGCACATAAACTTTTTTTTTGTGTGTGGATTTAGTCTTTTGTTGAAATAGTATAATGCAATTATTCTTAAATGTATAATTGTTTAAATAGTATAATGCAATTATTCTTAAATGTATAAAGTCTTTTGTTGAAATAGTATGATGCAATTATTCTTAAATGTATAAAGGTTAAAGGTTGTTCGATATGACCCGGTCAGATAGGTTAAAAAGTTGTTCGATATGATTCGATCAGATTCAAACTGTTTGATATCATATTTTGAAGTCTCTGACTCGATCATGACTCATCTGATATTCATCTTACCCGGTCAGATTTAGGATCGTGTCTAATTCAATCATATAACTATCAAACAACCCATTAGAGAAAAATATAAGTGGTACATGTGTTTTGAAAAGTCAATTTTCAAAAACAAAAAAAAGGAAAAAAAAAAAAGATGTATATTTTTTTCTAAACAAAAAATAATTCTATATATCAATTGTCATCGTACAATGAGTGAGATGGCAAACGAGCAACAAGATGTATTTTGTTTATACTTTACATTTATGATGTGTTATTATATCATGTTTGGAAGATTACGATGTAACACGTATATAAAGGTAAATGTATGATTTACCTAAAATTGATATTTTTTTTTCATGAAAACATTATAATATGTTTTTTGACATTTGTTATGAGAAATCAAGTTTTTAGATGTTTCACAAAAATATACTTTATTTTATTTTGAAAGCTTTCTTGTTAAAAATGTTTAAACTTTTGCTTTAGTTGTGTTAATGAATATGATTTGGCTCGGGTTTGATCAATCCAAATGGTTGATTTGTATATATGAACTTGATCTATTCATTTACCTATTGAACAATCGAATCAATTTTCTTATGATTTTTCAGTAAAAGGAAATAAGCTGAGTCAAATCATTACCCCCTTTATTTTGCACCTATTTTGCACCAGTTCCAAATATGAGCGAGTGTATGGTTCTTTTGTCTGTGTTTATTTGTATTTCTTTTGGGTTAATCACAAAAATGATCAAAAATGGTTGTGCTCTATTAGAAGAAAATGACCAAACTTGAAATATTTTTCATAAAAGTATTTATTTTGTGAACTGTTTAACTTCACAAATATCACATACAATAACTTATTAAGCATATCCAAATATAAAAATATAAACATAATATTGATTGAAATAATAAGAAGAGAGTGTATCCGAATAATTGTTAGAACAAGTTATAACATATATATTTAACTTGGCCACTGACGAAATTTTCATCCTTTGACCAAGAAAATGTCAAAATCTCGATGGAGTACAATGTGTGGTTGACAAATTCAATTTGTATTAGAAAAATATCCACCATGTAGTTATAACATATGAGTTTACATGTTGTATGATATAAAAAGGATTATAGGTCAAAGCCCGTACTAGTTGTTAAGACCGAGTAAAGATATCGTATTTTATCTATATCATAAAAAAAAACTTATTCTTCTAAGAAAATATGAGCTACGTATGCTTGCTGAAATAGGTTTAGAATAACATTTGGACATCCTTTCTCATTAATCACAATGGGTACTTATAGATTACAATATTCAAATTTATTCTGACTCTAATACAAAATAAGGAAAATTATAATGTGGAAATTATGACAATAATAAACCTAATATTGATCGAATTATATCGCTAATACGTCCCCCTTAGTTTGAGCGGGAAGTGGCGGAACGTTCAACTTATAAATGAAATCTTAAACAATATTATCCTTGTTGATCCTTGAACTTTTGAGCTTAAAAGTGGTTCTTGCATGTTCTTGATTTTGGATGATTTTACATTACTAAGGTTGAGCTTGTATTGACTTGATATTTGAAGGTTGATATAAATCATGATTCAACACAAGAAGATGGTAGCATGTTTGAGACATTTATTCAAAACCCCGTTTGTTTGACATAAATCGGACTACCAATGGTACAAAGAAACTTCTAAAAAAGAAAAAATGTAAAACACCATAAAACATTGTTGAAAACTCGATATCCTGTTTTTTCCACCTACCTAGAGGATACTAGAGATAATCTCGATGAACCGATAAATTCCACACACACACACACACAGAGAGAGAGAGAGAGAGAGAGAGAGAGAGAGAGAGAGAGACTAATGGAAGACACATTAGTGAATATAAAGAGGCTTGAGAGTGCTTATAGTGAATTTTGGGGTAGAGAGAATTGAGATTAAGGTTCCGTTTGATAGACATCTTTTCAAATCCAAACAGATCTTTCTGGCTGAATGGACCGGAAAGATTGTTTGATATGTATAAAAAAAAAAATGGGTTTTTCCCGGTAACATATGTATTTCCCAGAAAGCTCCAAAACCATATCTTTCTGGCCGAATAGGCTGGAAAGACAATTGTGCCCCAAATTCTATCTCTTTCTTTCTTGCATTATTAATTTCTTTTAAATAATTTTTTTAATTTCTTTTTTATTGAATTATTATACATTAAGAAATATTATTTTTAATATATAATATTTATGTATTAATTAATATTATTTTATTGGATTATTATTTTCTTTTAAATATTTTTTTTATTTCTTTTTAATGGATTAATTATTTTTATTGGATTATTATATATTAAAAAATATTATTTATAAATATATAATATTTATATAGTAATAAATATTACTTTGTTGGATTATTAATTTCTTTTGTTAATTGTTTAATTCATTTTTATTGGATTAGTTCTTTTTTTTGTCAACATTACCACCATCCTAATATATTTTGAAAAAATTCATCCACTCCACCACTATCGGACATAAACCGAGTCAAGAATCACATGTTGAGTTATAAAAAAATTAATTTATAGTAAGAACAAAGACGTAAAATTAACTTGAAAAAAAAAACTAAACAACTTAATCGACATTCTATTTGGATTTTTAAAAGATTATTGTGTAATTTTGATTTTGTATGATAATTTGTATGTTTTTATAATTATTCAGCAACTTCATCTATCACGGTATAGAACAGCAGGGTAATACTGTCATTTTTCATTTCATTCAGCACACTCAATCAGATATGCAATCAAACAACATGGTTTATTTCTCAGTCATAAAACTTTCCCATACAACACTTTTCTATAAAGCATTTTTCCGGACAGAAACTATCAAACATGACCTAAGGCGAAATGATCTGAGAAGTGTCAGGTGTATGATGGAATTTTGAAAGGATGTGTGGATCATATAATGTTCTTCGATCAGAGAGATTCTCGATGTTGTATGTCTTGGAAAAATTAAAGAGAGATTGGCGGCATTGATTTTGTTAGATATATGATGGAATTTCTCATGGAGGTGATTTATTCGTTAAGGTAGTGAAGAGACGATTTTTTTCATATCTAAAATCTTTGATGGAGTGTCTCTTATAAATGAGGTTGGTTCTTAGAGTTAGGGTTTAGATGGAAGGATAATTTTGGTATCTTCAATAATCATGTACTTTTTGGATAGAAATGTTGTTTTGCCAACTCGTTTACCTAGGTGGAATAAGTTAGTCATGATAAAAGGCATCATTCTTGCTAGGCAATGGGTGTTGAATCATTTAGACAGAAGAGATAATTTGGATGATCGAGGTACAATTTTTGCTTTTATGCTCGTTCCGTAAATTGGTGACTGAGTATGTTTCGTGCTTTTTTGTTTTTAGATACACCTAGCAGCGGATATGGTATAGAAGAAATAGGGTATATAGACCGACTTGTAAGTGGATCCTACCTTATAATTTAGATAAAATAAAGACAAAATTGTAAAAAGGGTCTTTGAGGTTTGTCAATGTCTTTGGGTAAGGTCCAAAAAAAGTTTATTAGCAAAAAAGGTCCATATTTGGTGGTTTTGTAGTGGTTGTGGTCTCTACCTCGTTAAGATTTTGGCTGTTAACTTTTGGGAAATGATGGATTTACCCCCAGGGATCATTTTTATAGTTTTATCTTTTAACCAAACTACAAAGACCAATTATACAATTTTTATTTTTTATTTTATTGAAATATTGTAAATTAATTCTTTTAATTAATTATTTTTTAACTTATTTCTTATTGTATTATTTTTTATTGGATTATTATATATTAATAAAGATTATTTTTACATATTATATTTATATAATAATAAATACTACTTTATTTGATTATTAATTATATTAATTAATTTTCTCGAATTTCTTCTTAATAATATCAATTCTCTTTTATTGGATCAGTATATATTAATAAATATTATTTTTAACATATATTATTTATTTATTAGTAAGTGTTACTTTATTGGATTATTAATTTCATTTAATTAATTTTTTTATTGCGTTAATTATTTTTATTGAATTATTACTTTAAAATTATTACTTTTATTTATAATAATTATTATTTTTTATATTAACTTCTTTCTTTATTGTTTTAAACAAAAATATCAAAAAATCTCACCCACCCCACCTCTCCTAATTAATTTTAAATATTTTGAAGATAACATATTTTGGACAATACCACCAGCATCACTCAGTCACCAGCACCACTATTCGGCCATCTCCAACCCCTCTTACTATATATATATATATATATATATATATATATATATATATATATATATATATAATTTTCAATAGTTATACACGAAGTAATATCATCGTGTGTATTTTAGTTTATGTGTATTCACATGTATCTAAATTTATTATATATTTCAATAAATTTATGATTTTAACTCATGATTTTGATATATATAATTACCCTAAAAATATTTCTACATGGATAACCAAATTCGAGTACTCGTTACTTAGCAGCCGCCCGAATGAGTAGCGAATAACGAGTTTTACAACCTTTCTACCACCTGTAGTGGCTATGGTGGTTTGAAAACTCTTGATCTAACATTGTCGTCATCGATAGTGGTATCAGTAATGAATGGTCGGCTGGAGGCTGTATGTTTTCTGGGGTTTGTGGCCCATTGTGTGGGTAGTCGACCGGTGTAGTTTTCGTCGAGAATGACCGAATCTAAGCGATGATCGGGGATTTCCAACGAGATGATACGATAGCGTAAGGTGGTAGAAGGCAACTAATGGAGGAGCTGACCTAAAGTGTTTGGATCAAACCTCCGATAATTGTAGCAGATGTGGTCGACTTAGTGGCAGATATAGAGGATACCGAGTTACCGACGGATTGTGATGAGGTTGTCGTAAGTGGCTATTGTGGGCATTAAGTCTAACAAGTTGGTGTGGTTTTCTTCGAACAATCGATGAAGGTGATTGGCGGTTGTCCTGCTGATTTTCAACGATGGGACACGATACTTTTGCATATTCTGAGAACTATCAACCCAAAAAAAATGATATTTATTATATATAAAATAATAAATTAAAAATAATAATCCAATAAAAAGAATTAACGTAATAAAAAAGTAATAATATAATAAAGTATTATTTATTAATATAAAATATTATATGTTAAAAAATATTTATTAATATATAATAATCCAATAAAAAAGAATTAACCTAATAAAAAAGAAATTAAAATAAGAATTAATTAAAAAAACTAACAATATAATAAAATAATATTTATTAAGATATAAATATAATATAAAAAAATTATTATTTACTAATATATAATAATCCAATGAAAAATAATTAATCCAACAAAAAAGAAATTAAAAAAATTAATTAAAAAGTTAAAAATATAATAAAATAATATTTACCAATATATAAATATAATATATTAAAATTAATATGTATTAATATATAATAATCCAATAAGAAAGAAATTAAAAAAAACTAGGATAAATTCATCATTTTCAAAAACTTAACAGTTAAACTATTAAACTTAAATCAAATTATTAAACTTAACGATTTAAAGACCAAAACCACAACAAAACCATCAAATATAGACATTTTTAGTTAATAAACTTTTTTTTTTACTCTAACCAAAGAAATTTACAAATCATAAATCATAGGTCCAATCTTATTTTTTAGGGATAATGACTTGAAAGGGTAACGAACTTTCGATTTTTGTTACATTTAGTCACTAAACTTTTTTTCGTTATCTCTTTGCCATTGAACTATTGAAACTGTTCACATTTTACCCTTATGACCGGCTGTTCAAAAGAAAAATACTTAAATTATGATACCTGAAAATCCGGATGTTACATTTTGTTTTTTTATTTCATATATTTCTTTATCAACAAATGTTGCTACAATTAAATAAAAATAAATAATTTGCTAAAACATAATACAATAGGAAGTTTGTTCACATTTAGTCATTGAACTTTTTAGAGGGAAACAAACTTTCGATTTTGTTCACATTTAGTCACTAAACTTTTTTTCGTTATCTATTTGCCACTAAACTATTGAAACTGTTCACATTTTACCCTTATGACCGGTAACAGCCGGTCATAAGGGTAAAATATGAACAGTTTCAATAGTTCAATGGCAAATAGATAACGAAAAAATGTTTAGTGACTAAATGTGATAAAAGTCGAAAGTTCGTTACCCTTTCAAGTCATTATCCCTATTTTTTATTAAACCGAAAATGATGTCCCCACTGGTTATACTGTCGACATTCGCTTTCAAGATTTCTAATTTTGGTATGGTATTTTTACTTTTATTTAAGGCTGATTGTTATGCTTTTCTTTTTCATTTTTTTAATATCTTTTACTTTTCATCCCCTTAGACTTCTTATTTATTTTTTATTTAAGAAAAACAAACAAGCAAACCCCTACTGTAATTGTAAATATTAAGAAAACAACACTAATAGTAAACTTCGGCTACAACTGGTGTAAGCAACCACTTTGCCAAAACTCACATGGATCGTTATTATTAATTACATAGTAGATTTGTGTTGATTTTTTTATCTAGATACGATATACCTTTAGTGGTGATATGTTCTTCTCTAGTTGGGTGGTTAGATTCCATTGGGTTTAAAGTTTCGACACAAAATATGGTCACTTTGAAACGATAGAGTTTTCAAGGAGGGTCGATTCAGTTGAGTTTTCAATTTGATTAAGTTATGGTTACATCGTTTTCTATTTGATTCAGTTACAGTTACATCTTTTTCATGGCCTAAATCCTGTTGTAGCAACTTCAATGGTTTTTGATCTAATTAGTTAAACAAATACCATTTAATTCTTGCATCCAGCTTTTTTCTAGTTTATCTACTAATATCTTTTAAAAAAAATATATGATGTTTATATTTTTCTAATTTTTATCAAATCGTTTAAAATGATTTTAGCCTTAGGTGTCGTTCGACAAATTGAGAGTACAATCAGTATAACCGTCGGCAGGTTCCCTCCGCAAATTAAGGTGTTAAAGTCTGTCTGGTCAATGGGCACTTGATTCGAATTAAAAGGATTTATCAAATTAGCATTTTCAACCCTTTCACTTATTGGAAATTATCATTTACACCCCCTATACATTTTTCAAAACATTCAAATAAAAAGTCCTCTTTTCTCTGAAATGCCAATTTTAGCGTATAAAGTGTCCGTATTCCGTCGTTTATTGCATTTTTGTGAACCCACTTTGACTTCTTTTAGTCTTCAAATTTTGACTTTCCCTATTCGGAATGACTTTTAAACTGAGTTTGACTTGAACCAATACTAGTATTTTTTAAGCTTACTGGATATAATATTTGGGAGTTATTTCAAACATATTACTTGGGAGTTATTTCAAATATATTACTTTTTCGAAAATTTTAATTTATTAATTACTACGTATATAGATTTTAAAAACATGTATTAAAATATCTAAAGCTGCAAAATAAAACTATGTATATCTTCTGTACATATAAGTTAAACAAGTAAAAATGTAAAATGTAGAAATAGTATAGTCTATAACTTTATAAAAAGATAATATGAAAAACTTAAAATTTTGACAGCGTTTAGAAATTTATAAATACTATAAAATCAAATATTTGGTAATAACAAGAAATAAATAATTATAGATTTATAGATTTATTAATAATATATATTTTTTAAGTATAAGAAAATTACAAATCCTTATAAAATTAAGTAGAAATATATTTACTTATATAAAAGTAATCTCCCTATTTTAATAAAAGAATACGTTTAATCTCATATTGACAAGTGTCATACAATTAGAACTCATCATTAATATTATATATCATCTATCACGCCACTTGTCAACCTATTAATTATCAATTTCAAATTTTCAAATTTTAAATTTCCACTCTAATTACATTAAAATAACAATTGACTATCCATTTCAAATTTCAAATTAAAATTTTCACTCTAATTACATTAAATTAATAATTGATTCTTTATTTTAAATTTCAAATTTTAAACTTTCTCACTTTAATTATATTTAATTAATAACATTTGATTGAAAATAAAATAAAATTAATACAGATTATAAGGTGATATAACTGAACATATTTATTTACATCAACGATTATGATTTTATATAACTAAAAAATATATATCTTAAGTAATAATTTATTTAAAATAATTCATTAATAATTTTTACTTTTAAATATGAAAGTTTAATTAATTTTGTAACCGTGGTTCTCACGGGTTATAAACTAGTCAAAATGATATATATTAGACTTAGATTGTGCTTGGCGTGTCACAATTAACTGATAAACTAATTTATTTTAATTTTTTTAAATTGATATATTTGGCAATCCAAAAATTAACTTACAAGCTAGTAAAAATAAAAGAAAAAAAATACTATTTAAACTAGCATTTTAGGAATTTTTCAAAATTTTCCAAATGTATCTTTAATTAATTATAAAAAAACATATTATTCTAAATGTATTTTTATGCCACTTTATATTTTTTTGTCTTTCAGCTAACTTATAAGTTGGTTTTTTTATCAAATGTTATTTTGTTATTAGACCGGAGGAAGTGGGTCGCGGTAGTGATCGCAGTCGAGTGCCACATAGGACGAAACACCACCCCCTGGGTGTGGTAGAGGTGCGGCAGAGACTACACTACGACACTCTAAGGGTGCACTCCTTCAAGCAATGTGATTGGTCCCTTTACTTACCACCCCCTAATTGGTCCCTTTTGTTTATTAAAAAGAAAACCCAAGTGTGTCACCACTCTTTGGGTGTGGGATGAAACCAAACTTTTGAGGTAAAGAGTAAGGTGACGCCTACGTGGCACTGCAGTTTCATGAGGACGTGTGGTATCACTCCCTCCAGCCATAGCTAGCAACTAGCATTTCAACTAAAAACTAACTTTCAACTAACGCCTAACTTTTTTTAGCTAATTTGTCAAACATATATATATATATATATATATATATATATATATATATATATATATATATATATACACACACACACACTAGCCGTCTACCCGCGCAAAGCGGCGGGCGGCGAATATTTTGATCTCTTTAGAGTTAAAACCATTTTGCGTTCACTTCGACAAATGAATATTAAATGACATCTATTTTTCAAGATGTATCGACTGAAAAATACAACCAATTTTAAATTTTTCAAAAACAGCTCGATTCCATTAAATCTTTACAAAAAGGTTTTCAATACAAAACATTTAACGTATTCCCAGAATCACATTACTACAAAATCATGAGGAGCGGTACGATCACGCCTTCGCCTTGCCACGGTCTCCTGAAGAACCTGAAAAACATAAAACCACAACTGTAAGCCCGAAAGCTTAGTGAGATATCCCCAAAATACCAACCACATATACCATACACGCATAACATGCCATAACATATCCGATCACAGAACAGCCATGCACTTCGGGTCTACTGTGTGACTGGTCCGCCGCGCCGGCCTACAGTCCACCTGGTCCACCCTCTGAGTCTATCCACATACATCGAGTATGCAGTGTGATTGGTCCTCCTGCTCCCGGGCCTTCAATCCACTTGGTCCACTCTCTGAGTCTATAGTATGACTGGTCCTCCCGCACCGGGCCTTCAGTCGGCCTGGTCCACTCTCCGAGCCTCGGCACGTTTGGTCCGCCCTCTTGGGGCCTACAGCCTATCCGGACCGCTCGCTGGGCCTTCGGAACAACCGGTTCGCCCTGGGTATCTTGGCCTACAGCACACAGCAGGACCCGCCTCAACCCAACTCCAATCCAAACAACCATGTGCACATATACATACAATCATATAACAATTCACAGTCAACAAGCAGATCAAACAGATCACATAACATATCATCATCCTAACCAGGATACCGACCTAGCAGGTCACTAGCATAGCATCTCCCTATCTCTCAGGATACCGATCTCAATCAGGTCTCTAACATATACCATTCTAGCTCTCACGATGCAAACATATCACAGCAACAACATAACAACAACTACCCGGATCTCAATCCGATAAGGGCCGACCTTGGTGCCTTAGACCCTGTTGATATAGTGAGGATAACTCACCTCGAAACTGCCGGCTGAAAGGATAAGATCCCGCTGCTCCAAGCTCCGACACGAACTCCTCCACTGAACACCAACACACTCAACTCAATAAATACCCTTAATTACCAAAATACCCCTGAAAGGCAACTGGTCAACCTTTGGACAAGGTCAAAGTCAATCCCTGACTGACTCTACTCGCCGAGTCAACCCAATGACTCGCCGAGTCCCCATACTCAGAACTTCCCTCAATCCACGACCTAACTCGCCGAGTCACCCCGAGACTCGTCGAGTCCAACAACTCTGAGTCCACTCGCCCATAACTCACCGAGTCATCCCGTGACTTGCCGATTCTCAACTCAACCAGAAAATATTGGGACTCTTCGACAAGACTCGCCGAGTCCAAGAACAGACTCGCCGAGTCTAAGGCTATCTTCAACCTACTTGCCGAGTTGTTCATACAACTTGCCGAGTTCCAGGCCATCTTCATCCAACTCGCCGAGTTGTTCTTCCAACTCGTCGAGTCTCAGCTCATCTTCAAGCAACTTGTCGAGTCCACCCATGTGACTCGCCGATTACCACCGGTCTGAATCCATACAGAAGCATTCCAGGCCATGCAATTGATCCAAAACATAGATCTAGCCACCTACAACTCATCCATCACGTAAAGTGGCAAACTTTACGTGAATCCAAAGAGATCTATGCATTTTGCACATTAGGGCTAAGGTTTGGGACATGATAGCTTCACCCAACACTCAACACAGGGACTTTCAGGCATTCCAACCCTTCTCCATTTCAAATCTGAGGTAGCAACCTCAGATCTAACCTCTAAACTCCAAAACACCAAAAGATATGATCTCTAACACCCCCAAAATGAAGAATCTAGACAATAGCAGCTCAAACAATGGAATGATACCTCAAAAGGAAGCTCCAAGAGAAGATTATCTCAAATCCTTGCAAAGCCCTTTGATCCAAGCCTCTTCTTCTTTAAGATCTCTTCAACAACCACCTCTCCAAGCTCCAATTTGCTCAACAATGGGGTTTCTCCACGAAATTAGGGTTTCTGGAACTCAAGGGATGATAAGGAGGCTGGGGAGGAAACATAATGTTCTTTATATAGGGGTCAACCCCGAGAATTAGGGTTTTCTCCACTCAGCGCCTACTCGCCGAGTCCATCTCACTGACTCGCCGAGTCGGCTACTTAACACGCGACCAAGTCGCGACTCTACTCGCCGAGTCCACCCATGGACTCGCCGAGTCGTTCTTTCCCAATTTACTCTTTTAGCCCTTCAACTCTACTCTTGATATTTCGGGATGTTACAATTCTCCCCCACTTAAATTAGGCTTCGTCCTCGAAGCCTACGGCAACACAACTCTTAGAAATACCCTTGACATGCACCACCTGGCATTAATCCAACCAGGGTTCTCAAAACACAACCATAGAACCAGAAACTCGTTTTCTCCTTCCTTACGGTGTCCTGACCACCGTCTAGAGCCGGGCACCAGCTGTACCCTCTGATAATCACACTCAACAACCGAGAATTACCCACGATGCATCACTACTCCAAATCTCAACAATCACTCGACCCATATGGGCTAGAAAACCATGAACCATCGGATCCCCGATCCACATCCCACTCTATCCATTCCATGATGACGGAAAGACCCATTCTTCAATCTCAGAGCAACTCCCACGAGTTCTCCTCTTGCAATCACATTCACATGTTGAACTAGCTCTAGCACCCTCAGGTTGGGAAAACCCGATACACTGATGATATCCTCAAACATCCCCCAGGATGAACCACTAATACATACCCAATACCCTGATCAGAATCACACTGAGAGCCCAAGACTCTCTCCCTGCATCCCTTCCGAGCCTCTTGGCTCTACACCTGCGGAATTCCCTCCGCGACCTCAGCAGACATCCCAAACCGGATGAGCTTTTATTCCACTACCGCCAACACGCTGCTCAATAACCATACTAGAATCACTCTAATCATAACTCTGCTCTTCTGCTTTCACTTCCGTGAACTTGCACTCCCTCTCGGAGTTACACTCCTCTCTCTTTTCTTTACCAAGGAAATTCACTTGGCCGCCATGTCACTCCGACAAGTGCCATGGTGATCGCCCAACGCTACACCACCCTTTTATAGCGTATCCGCTATCCATCCAACACACATACTCTGACTCTCATCGCAGGGAGTCTCAAGCCCATGCACTATCTCAACTAATCAAGATCACTACCCGGGGCCAGACCTTCTAATGGAATCACACTGCAACATACACAATCCATATCCTCGAACCGATCCAACAATACCTGCAGAGTCTTCAGCATGACTGGACCGCCTCACCAGGCCTTCAGCCAATCTGGACCACTCTCAGAACCTTTAGCCAATCTGGACCGCTCTCAGTGCCTTCAGTTTGGCTGGACCATTCTCCGAGCCTTCGGCCTGATTGGTACGCCTACCGGCCTTCAGTCTATCCGGACCGCTCAACTAGAATTCATCATTCCGAGCTATCACTCCCGGAAATCCTCCTATGCGTACTGTTCTATCCCTTTAAGGGTTCCGAACTCTGACTCAATCGCACATGCTCGATCCCGGCCTGCTCCCAGGCCCTCCACAATCAAATGCCCTAGGTCTGTATCCCGCCCCGCATGCCTGACACTTGCTCCTATCAGCCTATACTCTGGGCTGACAGAACACTGCTGAAACCCAACAGCTAAGCACCTTCAAATACCCATCGATCTCCCGGAGAATTCTCCAATTCTCCCCCACTTGTAGCACTGATTAACAACCACCGGTCGTCATCACCGACCTCCCAGAACAACTCTGCACAAAGAAAACACTTACACGCGGACTGCTTCCCCCAAGCATACACAACCTTAACGAGATCTCACATCAACACCGATTAACCCGCTCGAAAGAAACTCAATCTGCATCTAACCACTCCTCAGAAAGCAGATGCTACCCGGCCTTCAAACCAAGGCCAGGCTCCCACTAATAACTCTCATGGATGATAACCAACGAAATTTCCCAAAACAAAAACCCATAACCAAACCACAACCCTCAAAACGACGAATACCGCAACGAAAACCACACAAAGATACCAGAACATAAACAATACACCACAATAATCACAAGATAACAAGATATCAAGAAAGAAACATACCCGCAGCTGCATCTAGCACTGCCCTGACCTCCTCTGCTACAAGCTGAAAAGCACGACCCTGAGCCCTTGGGGGCTCCGCTCCACCCTGACCTCCACCTGTAATCCTCAAAGTGGCAGGTGCTGGAGCCTGCACTGGTCCTGCAGCAAGCTGTGGACAGTTGACCCTCAAATGCACAATCTGATGACAATGATAACAAATCCTCAAATCCCGAACCGGCGCTGACTGCCTACAATCCCTCGCATAGTGCCCCTCCTTTCCGCACTTGCGGCATGCACCACCGGACCTACAAACTCCGGCGTGACCCCTCCCACACTTCCCACAAGTGTGGCTGCTCAGATCCCCCACTCTAACATCAACGGTCATGGACCGTTTCGGTGCCGACTGCGACTGCACCGGAGCCTGCCTCAGCTCACGCAACTGCAACTCAATCTCTAACTCACGCCGCCTGGCGGCCTCCTGCAATTCCAACAAGGTCTCGCACCTCTGCGCAGACACAAACTGTCTGATGTCCCTCTTGAGCATACTCAGATATCAGGACATCTGAGCCTGCTCCGAAGCGAACTCAGGGCAAAACATCGCCCTCTCAGTGAACATCCTGGTGATCTCAGTCACCGACTCCGAATCCTGCTTCAGCTCAAGGAACTCCTGAGCCAATCTCTCCCTCTCCATTTGCAGAACATAGCGAGTGCTGAACATCTCTCTAAACTGATCCCATGAAACCGCAACCCTCTGCGCATCCGAGTATGACCCCGTGGTCAATCTCCACCAATCCTTCGCCCCGAGCCTTAACAGGTTCAGAGCACACCTCACCCTCTGATCAGCAGGGCATGAACACGTGAAGAAACACCCCTCCACGTCCGATAACCACCTCATAGCAACAATCGGATCCTGAACTCCATCGAAGTGGGAGGCTTCGTATTATCGAAGTCCCGATACTGAAAACCCCGACCAGCTCCTCCCCCTGCCGCTGCTACAGCCGTTGTAGCCGCCGCGGCAGCCGTCTCCGCGAGAGCCGCATAGCGCTCATCAAAATACTCAACCATGGCGGTCTTGATCGACCCAAACAGCTCCGGCAACTCAGCCCGGAACAACTCAGCAATCTCATCACGCAGGATCTCACGAATCCTCGCATCCAACTCGCACGAGCTCATCTGACCGATAACCTCGGGCGGTACTGATCTGCCCGGAACTCTCTCTCCTACTCCCGATCCTGATCCAGATCCACTCTCATCATGCCTCGGAATCTCCATACTGAAAAAAAACACCACACAAAATCTCAGACTCTTCCCACTATCCTGGGATCCAACTCTCTCGACCCAACCCTAGAGATCATGGTTTCCCTGATACGCGTATGGGTCCTGTGCTTTCAGTACTACGGGCCCATACTACCTTCCACACCTACCCATATTTGTATGAAGTACTACCACAACACCCTAGAGAAACATGCATAACAACGCTCAACCCTCACCACTGGAGGAACACTGAAAATCTCCCATAAGGAACCCTAGGCTACAGGCATCACAAATCAGGCAACATTATCATGAAATCCTGAAGATCCCTAGCCTATCACTAGCATGCTGTTCTATCAAAACTCAAAAACAAATAACATGCATGGTATTTTGGGGTTACTTACTGGCTCCGGCTGATCGTATCTCCGCGTCCTCCTTACTCATTTTGAAAACCATTTTAAATACTCTTTTTAAAAACTCTCCTCGATTTAAGACTGGAGTCACACGAATGTTCCTCCAATTCACTCAAACCAAGGCTCTGATACCAACTTGTAACGACTGAAAAATACAACCAATTTTAAATTTTTCAAAAACAGCTTGATTCCATTAAATCTTTACAAAAAGGTTTTCAATACAAAACATTTAACGTATTCCCAGAATCACATTACTACAAAATCATGAGGAGCGGTACGATCATGCCTTCGCCTTGCCACGGTCTCCTGAAGAACCTGAAAAACATAAAACCACAACTGTAAGCCCGAAAGCTTAGTGAGATATCCCCAAAATACCAACCACATATACCATACACACATAACATGCCATAACATATCCGATCACAGAACAACCATGCACTTCGGGTCTACTGTGTGACTGGTCCGCCGCGCCGGCCTATAGTCCACCTGGTCCACCCTCTGAGTCTATCCACATACATCGAGTCTGCAGTGTGATTGGTCCTCCTGCTCCCGGGCCTTCAATCCACTTGGTCCACTCTCTGAGTATATAGTATGACTGGTCCTCCCGCACCGGGCCTTCAGTCGGCCTGGTCCACTCTCCGAGCCTCGGCACGTTTGGTCCGCCCTCTTGGGGCCTACAGCCTATCCGGACCGCTTGCTGGGCCTTCGGAACAACCGGTCCGCCGTGGGTATCTTGGCCTACAGCACACAGCAGGACCCACCTCAACCCAACTCCAGTCCAAACAACCATATGCACATATACATACAATCATATAGCAATTCACAGTCAACAAGCAGATCAAACAGATCACATAACATATCATCATCCTAACCAGGATACCGACCTAGCAGGTCACTAGCATAGCATCTCCCTATCTCTCAGGATATCGATCTCAATCAGGTCTCTAACATATACCATCCTAGCTCTCAGGATGCAAACATATCACAGCAACAACATAACAACAACTACCCGGATCTCAATCTGATAAGGGCCAGCCTTGGTGCCTTAGACCCTGTTGATATAGTGAGGATAACTCACCTCAAAACTGCCGGCTGAAAGGATAAGATCCCGCTGCTCCAAGCTCCGACACGAACTCCTCCACTGAACACCAACACACTCAACTCAATAAATACCCTTAATTACCAAAATACCCCTGAAAGGCAACTGGTCAACCTTTGGACAAGGTCAAAGTCAATCCCTGACTGACTCTACTCGCCGAGTCAACCCAATGACTCGCCGAGTCCCCATACTCAGAACTTCCCTCAATCCACGACCTAACTCGCCGAGTCACCCCGAGACTCGTCGAGTCCAACAACTCTGAGTCCACTCGCCCATAACTCACCGAGTCATCCCGTGACTTGCCGATTCTCGACTCAACCAGAAAATATTGGGACTCTTCGACAAGACTCGCCGAGTCCAAGAACAGACTCGCCGAGTCTAAGTCTATCTTCAACCTACTCGCCGAGTTGTTCATACAACTTGCCGAGTTCCAGGCCATCTTCATCCAACTCGCCGAGTTGTTCTTCCAACTCGTCGAGTCTCAGCTCATCTTCAAGCAACTCGTCGAGTCCACCCATGTGACTCGCCGAGTACCACCGGTCTGAATCCATACAGAAGCATTCCAGGCCATGCAATTGATCCAAAACATAGATCTAGCCACCTACAACTCATCCATCACGTAAAGTGGCAAACTTTACGTGAATCCAAAGAGATCTATGCATTTTGCACATTAGGGCTAAGGTTTGGGACATGATAGCTTCACCCAACACTCAACACAGGGACTTTCAGGCATTCCAACCCTTCTCCATTTCAGATCTGAGGTAGCAACCTCAGATCTAACCTCTAAACTCCAAACACCAAAAGATATGATCTCTAACACCCCCAAAATGAAGAATCTAGACAATAGCAGCTCAAACAATGGAATGATACCTCAAAAGGAAGCTCCAAGAAAAGATTATCTCGAATCCTTGCAAAGCCCTTTGATCCAAGCCTCTTCTTCTTTAAGATCTCTTCAACAACCACCTCTCCAAGCTCCAATTTGCTCAACAATGGGGTTTCTCCACGAAATTAGGGTTTCTGGAACTCAAGGGATGATAAGGAGGTTGGGGAGGAAACATAATGTTCTTTATATAGGGGTCAACCCCGAGAATTAGGGTTTTCTCCACTCAGCGCCTACTCGCCGAGTCCATCTCACTGACTCACCGAGTCGGCTACTTAACACGCGACCAAGTCGCGACTCTACTCGCAGAGTCCACCCATGGACTCGTCGAGTCGTTCTTTCCCAATTTACTCTTTTAGCCCTTCAACTCTACTCTTGATATTTCGAGATGTTACACAAGAGCATTACCATATCATATTATGGGGGTGTTTGGCTAAGCTTTTTTAAAACAACTTATTAGGTTCCACATCACTATAAATTAAAAAAGTGTTTGGATTAAAATAACTTATTCCGGTGGGGAACCTCTAATACGTCATTTTTTCATAAGTTACCCTACACTTACTTATTAACTTATAAGCTAATCAACTAATAAGCAATAAGCTTTTTTGCCAAACACCCCCTAAATGGTTATTACTTCCATTTATACATACCCAAACCACTTGTACTATTTATCGTCATCTTTTTTTTTCGTTTTTCTTAATTCATTTATTAATTTAATGTCCTACTAAGTAAAATGCTAAAATATATAAATAATAGTTTATAAAAATAAACCTTTAGAATATTAGGTATTGTGATTCAAAAGTCGATAAATAGGCCTTTGAGAAGGCCAAAATACTCAGGTGTCAACTTGTTCATTGTGATTTTAAACCAAGTTTGGTCACAAATTAAAACATTTTCAACGATGGTATGTATTCAAGGATTCATATTGATTTAGGTTCTTGAAACCATAAAATATTGAACAAAATCTATATAGAACCTTATAATAAGGACAATAATCACCGTAATCAGGAAGTCCATGTGATGAAACTTCATAGTATAAGGACCAATGATCAAAAAGGTTTCATTTTTAGACTAAACAAGATGAAAAATATACAAACTACCTTAATCATGTCAAATCTTGTGTTTAACCGTTCTTTATTGCAAAAGTAAGATGCTAAAATATACAAACTAATGATAATACAATGCTCTAACTGACCCTCTTGGTTGAGTTCTTTGAACCTGCAAAGACAACACATTAAAGAAACATAACAAAAAACCTTTTTAGGAACAAACCTGTTAAGTTATAAAACAAACTTGAAGATCGATTAGATCTTTGTAACAGGTATTGCGATGAACACAAAAACAATAAATAACACAAGTGTGGATCAAAATATGTCGAATGATTAGATCAAACAATCCTCAGCAGAGCTCGACTAAGAACTTCGGCTGTAGAGGATTTAGGGTTACAAGAACGATAACAATAAACTTGCTGAAATAAATCTCTGATTGTTCTATTCTATCGTTAACCTCTAAGATGCATGCAAGCACCTTTATTTATACTAAACCCTACTAAACTCACGGATGGACAGGCCCATACCGGAGATACAAAATGGACTAGCTAACGAGCCCAATAGACGCAACACTATATACAAAACACGACCCAACAATCTCCCCCTTTGCGTCAAATTGGAGCGAGACTACTTCTTCTTCTTGCTTGGGCCAGCAGCGGGAACTTTCTTCGTAGTATCAAACAGACGTGAGATTAACGCCAGGATAGTCTGTCTGAACCGAATGTACCATTGAATCATGTCATCAAAGTACTTGACATCATCCGCTCTGTTCTGCTTGCATCTGTGGATGATCCCCAAAACGTGCTCTAAACAGGCAGTGGTGTAGAGGTGTTTGTCAGCTAAGGCGAAAAGACATTTCTGTCATTCGTTCCTGGTAAACATGACAGAGTTCCTCTTTGGGTCAATCTTACCCATCTGCATCAGATTGAGATCACTGGCAGAGCCAACAGGAGATATTGTAGGTTTCTTCTTAAATACGCTCGCAATCTCCTGATCCATCAGTGCAACTTCCATGATGTAGCACACGAGCATCCTCTTGAAATGGTCGATGATCGGACCGTATTCAGCTTCGTTGGTGAGGAGGATGTTGTGCAAGATAATCCAATCATGGGGATTAAGGTTGGGAAGATCTGCAAGGGAAATAGCATGTTCGGCTTTGGCAGATCCCCGAAGTACCTTGAACCGAACGTTGATGAAGTTACCTTCACTGTACGGCTTCAAGACCCGAACGTTGACAATTTTCTGAGCGCTCCAAGTCTGATATTGGGGTTGAGCAGCCTTCAGATAGAAATTGATTAAGTCCCGATCAACCTGTGGATGAGGATGAGGGAACTCTGCAACGTTGGAGAAGGCATGAAAGATAAACGCCTTTCGGGTCAGTGGCATGTCGAATTGTGAGTCGACAGTGTTGGAACGATCTAGAGAGATCACAGGTTCCAGCCACAAGATACTCGGTGTGTCAATGGCTTCTTTAATCATCCTCTCGAGAGTCCACGCAGGAAAAAGAGTTTTCCTACTCTCAAGAAGGTCGTGGGCTTCCTTCTGTTTTTGTTCGGCTTCTTCAGCCTCTCTTGCCACACGAGCACTGATATCAACCTCTCTGTCTCGACCTTGACGCTTCAACAGGTCCGCGATTGTCTCTTTATCTTTATCTTCAGTCTCCTCAGCAATCTTTTTGCCTTTGTCTTTCACACCAGAACCGGAGGCTTGGCCTACTGGAGGAGGTTCGGTTGTGTGAGTTGCTGTTGAGGTAGGAGGTGGTTGAGACATTGTTTCCTTCTCTCCCCCTTGTTTCGGAATGGACACGAAATCAAGGAGCCCTTCGATTTTGCTGAGTAGGGAAAGGGCAGGAGCGAGCTTCTCTGCAAGGGTACGCCTTACAGAGTAGTTGAGAATGGGATCATGTGCTTCTAGGATGTTTGAGATAGCAGAGTGGACATCCGAAACACACGATTTTATGACCTCTCTTTCAGATCGAAGAGATTCAAACTCCTGTTGAGAATGGGAGAGTTGAATGCTCTTGACCCTCAGAGCGGTGGTCTTCCTCGTGAGAGCATCCATGAGAGTGTTCTCGGCAGCCAAATCTTCTTGAAGCTTGGAGAGACGCTCTTCAATGGTTGTGCGAAAAGATGAGTTGTCGTCAGAAATTGATTGACGGAGAGAAGCGAAGGACTTCAACTCAGTTGCGACTGATGTTGCCAGCTGGTGAACAATAGGTTCCAGCGTAGTTTTGGCAGCGTTGGCACTCTCCTGTAAAGACTTTAACAGGGAAGAGGCATCAGTAAATAGTTTATCGACTTTTTCGGTCGCAGCCTGACAGGCTTTTGTGGAGGCATCGATGGCGGTGGTGGCAGAAGCAAGGGAAGCTTGCTGAGCTTGGGAGAAAGCATCAACAAGTTTCTGAACTGCAGCTTCAGATAGGGATGACTGAGAAGTGGAAGAGGAGGCGATGAGCGAGTCAACTTTGTCATGGAGATCCTGGAGATGCCTTTTGGTGACAGGAGCGTCGTCATCGTCATCACTTTGTACTTGAAACGGGCTATAGTAGACCGAGTCAAAAGTCATATTCTCCCCGCCAAGGAGTGGTTCTGCTTCCTCTGATGCATGACCAGGAGAAGATGGTGGTGGTGAAGCTGGTGGTTCGGTAGTATGGGTAGGTTCGGGTTGGGTTGTTTGTTCGGGTGTAGGTGTGGGTTCGGGTGCTTGGGTGGTTTCGGGTGCTGGAGTGGATTTTGGTGCGTCAGTATGAACCCCCGTATCAAATACGTTGGTTCGCACTTCGGCAGTGGTGGTTGTGGTTGCTTCAGTAAATATGGGTGGTATTGGGATGGAAGTGGTTGGAATTTGTGTAGTGGGGGTTATGGGGGGAATGGAAGTAGGAATAGTTTTAGGTGGAGAGGAAATTGAAGAAGGAGAGACATGAACTTCAGGGGTTGGAGATCGTGGTGGAGTGTTACCACGTTGAGAGCCTTCAGAATCAGAACTCTCACCATCAAACTCGCTTGAGGAGGAAGCGATAACCAGCTTTTGTCTTGGTTGGGTTTTTCTCCTCTTCTTCTGTAGAGACTGAGCAGCCCTGGTGGGTTTCCTCTTCTTTGGAGACGGGCCTTTTGCCCCTTTGACCACCTGTTTTCCCTTATCAGCCTTCTTGCCTCTTGGAGCAGGCTTGTCGGCGTCATGAATTGATTTCAGCATCTCCGGAGTAAGCTCTCTCGGACCAGAACGCTTGAACCCCTTGTACGTCTTGATAATCCTGCTATCAGCAGGAACATCCCCATACATGGTTTCCGGGATAGACCCGTTGAAGGGAAACTTGGAAGCATCCGACACAATGATCTTCGTGGTATGGAAGGTACCAATCGAAGACATTGGAGCACCAGCGACAATGGGGATGTGGCACTTGTCCATCACCCATTTCGTGATAATAGTCCAAAACCTGGCATAAGAGATCTCCGAGTGTCGGGAAGTTGAGGAGAGACTCTGAATGAGTTGTTGCCACAGAACGGACCCGTAGTCAATGTTGATGCCATTGTAGATCCCATACATGATGGAGAGAAATAAACGACTGGCTCCATCAGACCCGACACTTTGTTCAGATAAACCCTTGAACAAAACAGTGAACATCCCATTCCACTGTGGAGGTAGGCACGACTTCTTGAATTTCGTCACCGTAGTAAGCACCTCTGTGTAGCCCATGTTGTAGAACATGTTGAACAGATGACCCATGGGGATTGATTCCGGATTGACCCTGGAAGAATCCGCATCAAACCCTAACAGCGAGCAAAACCGCTGCTTTGAAATCGACGCCTTGTGCTGAAAGACATCGAAGAAGATTCTGTCGACGACCTTGTCGTAGTGAGCGGTGGCAAAGATCTGTGACAGGAACTCCATTGGAACAGTCTCAACCCTGGAAAGAGCAGGAGCGATTGGAGAAAACTTCAGGCACTCCATGATGGGGAACATGAACGCATCATACGAATGTGGGGTTAAATCGATGATCAAGCTTTGCTGTGGGCGAATGGGCAAAATGTGGGATGTTGCGTGAACTGAGGAAGAATCTGCCATTGCTTTGAAGAAATTGGAAAAGATGATGAACAGTGAAGGGAGAAGAATTTATGGCTCTCTGGAAATATAGGCACGGTAAAGAGGTAAATGGTGGTTTACACTGCCTTTTATAGTGAGGGTAAAGGACAGAGAAAAATCTTTCCAAATCTTCGATCGAAAAACGAAGGGTTTTTCGGAGTTGACTGACGCGTGACAGTTGACGCTGGCGATGATCACGCATGAGAGAGAGTGTCAGGCCCTAATTACACGCCTTCCCATCAGGCGCCGTTTGGAATCAAATCGATTGGACTCCCGCCAGAGTCATCATGTCGTCATCTTATCCCTTTAAATTGTAACAGCATCTTTTAAAAATTCGTCCACGTGGATTAAAATCCACCGCAAATAACCAAGCCAATTAAAACCCCTTGAAATTAATGAAACCAGAATTTTGGAAAATCAAAAAGATTTTCGTGCGGAGTGTGTAAAAAATAAGAAGAAATAAAACAACACTTTTTGTGGGATTCTGTGATGTCAATAAAGACACGAAACAATGGATCCCGGGCACGAATCTCTTCCTTCAAAGTCAAGAGAGACCTTAAAGTGTTTGTGTGGTTTCCCGTTGAATAACGATCAGACACTTGTTAAGAAGTGTTGAAAGGCTTCTTTTAATTAGGCTTATGAGGGTGGCTTTCGCTTCAATTCAGAATTCCTAATCTTGAAATAAGACAGAAACCGAACGAAGTACTTGTGAGACCGGTGTAGTCTATTGAACAAGTAGGTTTGAGATAATTTAATTTGGCTAGGAAATATAGAAAATCTCAACAAAAATTAAAACTGGATACCAAGGGAAGAAATGTTATTGGTTTTAACAATTTCATAGGAATCACACAAAAGAAAATTTTGAGATTTTATTGAGGTACGTCCGTCAATTCATTAGTGAAAACTAGAGCAAATTAATTATTCACCGTCAATTCATATTGGGTATTGAATTTTGGGTTTCACTTAGCTCGTAGTGGCACGAAACTAAGATCATAAACACAGAAATTGTGTAACCATAAACCTCAGTGGTAATTTCTGAGAGTCTCAAGGGCTACGTTGGTGAAACGAAGAAGATGGAGAAATGTAATGTAGATGTCGTAAAGAAACCAAAGTACCTCTGCTGTGAAGAGAATGACCAAGCAGAAAAGTCTTATCTCATGTGAGAAGAGAGTTAGGTAGCTCATGATTAGAATAAATATGAGAGCCTAATTGGGAAGACAAGGTTTGTTTATACCAAGTCATTAAGGCTATTATTCGAATCAGGTGAGGCTTTGGACACATACAGCAGCATGCTTCTAGGGACATTTAGCTAATTAAACGATTTCCCCATAAACGAACACAAAAAAATTAGAACCAAAAAGAAAATAAATAACAAAATATTTTTGGAGTTTTTGAATTTATGATAAAAAAAATATTTTTGGAATTTTTGATAATAAAAAAAATTAAGACATAAAAAAAATGAATACAAAAAAATGTTGGAACCGAACCCGAGTGTTCGGTTTATTTCGGTTGTGAAAAACTTTGGAACTGAACCGGATCGTTCGGTCTATTTCGGGTGAGAAAAATTTTGGAACCGAACCCGAACGTTCAGTTTATTTCGGTTGCCAAAGAAAATAGGTTTGAAAAAGAGAATAACTTTGACAATAAGATAAATGCATTTGGAAAAATTATACATAAGATCTACAACCAAGGAAACTACCTTTGAGTGATGAGCGAAAAGCAGATTATGCAACCGAACCCGAGCGTTCGGTTTATTTCGGTATATTAGTACAAGACCCGAACCCGAACGTTCGGTCTATTTCGCTTCTTACTTTTGATCTTGAGAGGTAATTTTTGGTACTGACTCCGATTCCATCATACCTAGCCCTTGTAGAATTTTGTTGAACGATGCTTCAGGAAGAGCTTTGGTGAAGATGTCGGCCAGTTGATCAGTGGTTCGAACAAAATGAATTTCGACGTTCCCATCTTCCACATGATCCTTAATGAAGTGATACCTCAATGCTATGTGCTTAGTCTTGGAGTGTTGCACTGGGTTATGACAGATCCTTATTGCACTTTCAGAGTCGCAATACAGAGGGATCTTTTTCATATTGAGTCCATAGTCCCGAAGCTGGCTTTGGATCCAAATCACTTGAGATGTACAGGAGGCAGCTGCGATGTATTTTGCTTCAGCGGTAGACAAAGATACACAAGTCTGTTTCTTTGATTGCCAGCTAACCAACTTCCCATCGAGGAATTGGCAGCCACCCGTGGTGCTTTTCCTGTCTAGTCCACAGCCTCCAAGGTCTGCGTCAGAGTAGGCTTGAACAAAGAATCCTGAGTTGGATGGATACCATAAGCCTAGAGAGGTCGTTTGCTTGAGATACCGGAGTATGTTCTTCACTGCAAGCATATGAGGTTCACGAGGATTCACCTGAAATCTAGCACAGTAACAAACAGAGAACATTATATCAGGCCTGCTAGCAGTAAGGTATATCAGAGAGCCGATCATCTGGCGATATAGTGTAATATCAACTGCTGGCTTATCCAAGGATGGAGTGAGCTTGGTGCCGAACGCCATTGGAACTTTAACCTTTGAGTCTCCCATCATGTCGAACTTTGCAAGGAGAGTCTTGGTGTAGGCTTCCTGGTTAATAAAGATGCCTTTGGGTCCCTATCTAATGTTTAAAACAAGGAAAAAGTTAATCGGACCCATTGAGCTCATTTCAAATTTAGTCTCCATCAGCTTTCTGAATTCAGCCGTTAAGCTAGGATTCGTTGAGCCAAAGATGATGTCATCGACATAGATTTGAACAATCATAAGGTGGTTACCTTCCTTCTTACGAAAGAAGGTTGGGTCAACCGAACCTTGTTTGAATTTGGACATCTTTAAAAACTTGGTTAGTGTTTCATACCAGGCCCTCGGAGCTTGTTTCAGTCCATATACTGCTTTGTCCAAAATATAACAGTGATTGGGGTACCTTTCATTGACGAATCCAGGAGGTTGCTCCACGTACACCGTTTCTTCAAGTTCTCCATTTAGAAATGCGCACTTGACATCCATTTGGTAGACCTCAAAGTTCTTGTGTGCAGCATAGGCAAGAAATATTCTAACGGATTCCAGCCTAGTTACAGGAGCAAAAGTTTCTTCATAGTCGATTCCTTCCTCCTGGTAGTATCCTTTCACCACTAGACGAGCTTTGTTTAGTATCACATTACCTTCCTTGTCCATCTTATTTCTGAAGACCTATTTGAGACCAACAACCAAGGCATCTTGAGGAGTTGGAATGAGGCGCCAAACTTTATTTCTTTCGAATTCATTAAGTTCGTCTTGCATAGCTTGAACCCAATCGGAGTGATCAAGAGCAGTGTTAACTGTCTTTGGTTCAACTTTTGAGACGAAGGAGTTAAACATACAGAACTCTACTTTTGAAAATAAGGAAGTTTGATTTGCCTTTAGTTGTGATCGGGTCAGGACCTTTTCAGAGACATTACCAACAACCTGTGAAACAGGATGATCTCTGGTCCATTTGACAAGAGGAGGGTAATTTGGATCATAAGATGGATCCAATTCAGCATTTACCAGCTCTTCTAGTTCAGATTGACTATCATCATCATAAGACATATCTGCATTCTCCCCCTCGACATATAAGCTTTCCGGTGTATCTTGAGTTTCCGAAGCTACAGGAGTTTCGGGTGGTGTCGAGCTTTCGGGTACCACAGGACTTTCGGGTGCAGATCGGCTTTCGGGAGCAACGGGAGAGCAGTTCTCACCCTCAACATGTGAGCTCGGCTGTGATGAAGAAGATAGATCCTCCCCCTCAACTGAAGCATCGTGCTGTGGAGGTTTGTTTGGACTTGATCCTCCTTCATTCATTTGCTTGGCAGCATCTTCGATGAGTTGCTTCATATGATCTACTTTGTTGTTTGCTGCACTAGCTTCCGAGAGAGTAGCCTTCTCTGGTTCATCGAATAACTCAACAAACTTCTCAAATAGATTTGCGATCGAGGCTGTGACTTGGCCTGTTTGAGAAAAAAATTCTCCAACTGTGTCTTCGGTGGCCTTCAACTTTTTGACATAGCTATCATCAATAGTCACATAATAAGTTTCTTCTATCTTCCTCGAGCGCTTATTTAATACCCGGTAGGCTTTCGAAGTGAGAGAATATCCCAGAAAAATCCATTCATCGGCTTTGACGTCGAACTTGTTACGATGTTCTTTAGAATTGAAGATGAAGCACCGTGAGCCGAATACATGGAAGAATTTGACATTTGGCTTCCTGTTGTTGATGATCTCATAAGGAGTGAGAGTGAAGCACTTATTGAGATATGACCTGCTCTGCGTAAAACATGCTGCAACAATAGCATCAGCCCAAAAATATAAAGGTAAAGAAGCAAAACTTAGCATGGTTCGGGCTGCCTCACACAAAGATCGGTTTCGTCTTTCGATAATCCCGTTTTGTTGAGGGGTGTAGGGAGCTGAGAAGTTGTGACTGGTTCCTTTTTCGGCCAAGAAATCTTCGAATTGTTTATTTTTGAACTCCAGCCCATTGTCGCTCCTGATGTTGCGAACGACTTTCCTCAGCTGCACTTCAACTTGCTTGATAAACATCTTGAGCTTGAGAATTGCTTCAGATTTTTGCTTCAGAAAGAACACCCATGCAAAACGTGAAAAGTCATCAACAATGACAAGAATATACTTGCTACCGCCGATGCTTTCGATAGATGATGGACCACACAAATCAATGTGAATTAACTCTAGTGGTTCAACAACTTTAGTGTTTACAATCGATGGGTGACTTTGACGACTCTGCTTCCCCATTTCACATGCAGCACATAAATGCTCTCAATCATACTTGAGCAATGGAAGACCTCGAACATGACCTCCGGTGACAAGTTTGTTGATGTCCTTGAAGTTGAGATGAGAGAGCCTTCGGTGCCACAGCCAACTTTCGTCAGATTGTGCTTTGGATAAGAGACAGATAGCTGGATTTCCTTTGATATGTTTGAGATTTAGGGGAAACATTTCGCCTTTGCGCTCTGATTTGAGAATAACTCTTTTCGTTTTCTTTTCTATTATTTCCGAACCCTCATCGTCGAATGAGACCTTGAGACCGGTACCTCCAACAAGCTGAGATACACTGATGAGGTTGTGCTGTAGTCCTTCAACGTATGCGACCTTTCTAATCGTAAAATCTCCATTTGTTATCATTCCATAGCCTTTTATTGTGCCAAATGAGTTGTTCCCGAACTTGACATTTCCACCGTTTGAAAGAGACCGGAATTCCCTCAGCTCTTCCTTCCTTCCTGTCATGTGACGTGAGCAGCCACTGTCAATATACCATTCTTCGTCGAACTGCTCGTCACTGATAACCTACAAAAATCAAGTAGATTTAGGAACCCAAAGTTTCTTGGGTCCACGTGAGCCTTTCACAGGTACAGGAATAGTAAGAGAGATGTCAACAAGATATGTTCTTTTTATTAACGTTGTTTCATCTTTCTTTTTAATGGTGAAAACCTTAATTTTATTGGGATTTGTTGCTGTCGGTTTGGATTCTGGTTTAGGTATTTGGACTTTGGCATGATTTTGATCTGTCTTGACTGATGAAACCTTCGATTTTCCTTTCAGATCTGTTGAAGATTTTGGTTTTTGAGTGTGAACAGAATTGAATTTAGAATGAGGTTGAGAGGAATTAGAAGAATTAGAAGAAGTAGAACGAGAGAATTTAGACTGAGATGTTTTCTTGACTTGAGGTTCTAAGCGACCCTTTTGTTTTTGATCATTAGTGGGACCGAACCTAGAACTTTGGTCGCTTTTGCTCTCGGAACCGAACCTATGCTTTCGGTAGCTTGTGTTCTCTGAACCGAACCTTTGCCTTCGGTTGTCATATTTTTCAGAACCAAACTTGTCCTTTCGGTTGTTATGATCCTCAGAACTGAACCTCTCCTTTCGGTTGTTATTACTTTCTGGAGGTCTAACAGTACTTTTCTCTGACTTCGAATTTCTATCATGATAGGAGAAATGGGCGTTTTGAGATTGCCAAAACTGTGTTCGTTCAGAGAGATTCTTTTTGTATCTCTGATTCCTTTGCTGTTTTTGATTCTTCACTTGCTTCGACTGTCGATGGATATTCGCTTTTTGCTTTTGCTTTTTGTCAGCTGGTTCACTTTAAACTGATGATGTTTCGCTTGAAGGAGTGACTTCTTTTGCAGAAACTCCTTTTTCTTCAGGAACAACTTTTGTACCACTAGTACTTAGCATGTCGAAGTTATCAGGCTTGTTCAAAGGCTCTGGCACATATCTGCCTTTGGTTTTCCAGGACGTCCTTTCTGACAGACCAACGGTTTCGTCAACATTGTCGATAGGGGCGGACCAGAAGAACTCATCACAACCATCAGTATTATCTTCGTTTACAATGGTTGTGAGTTCGGCTGTCTGATGTTCGGTTACACCTGTGACCTTATACACCTGATTTGGAGTCGTCCTTACCTTTTGGTATATAACAGCCTTTTCTTCAAGGATCGGGGACTTTTGTTGGGACAGACGAGCAAACTCCACAGAATTTTCTGAAATAAGATTTTTATGGTTTTCGGGTTCGCTCTTAACAAACTCAGAACAGTCAACTTCATCCTCTACAGAAAATTTCACTCATATCATCGTCCTCATTAAGCTCAGATGCATTTTCAACATCAATTTTATTTTCTGAGCTCAAGTTGGCATTCAATGAGTCAAACTTTTGTATGGTTTCGGTCCTTAGTTTCAATTTATCATTTTCATCCAAAAGATTTTTCAGCATGTCCTTATGGTCCTTGGACTTTATGAAAGATTCGATTTTGTCTAGACCATACATATATGTCGGATTTACATCCTCAGATGACACTACACTTTCGCAATTATATGCTTCAACGTCAATTTCATCCTCCTTAAACTCAAGGAAGGGCAAAATCATGTGATGAATTTTCTTCCCTATTTCACAGTTCAAATGAAGTTGAGTGATATTAGTGTAAAGACGCTTAGCAATTAAACAAAAGACATTTCTTTGTTTCAAAAGTTTCAAATTGTCTCTTTGTAAATAAATATTTTCGTCCTTGGATTTGATTAACTCCAACTCCTTCAGCTCTATCCACATCCTCCGTTCCTCACTCTTTGAAGACACCCTGCTTATTTGGTCGGTTAGGTTAGAATTGGTGACCCGTGTTTGAGTTAAACTACTGTCTAGATGAGAGATTCTTGAATTTACATTTTTTAATTCTTTTTCATATGAATTTTGTGGGACTTTGAATGAAACAAAAATAGATTGTACCTTCTTGATTAATTCATCAAGCTCATTAAACTGCATGCTGGGAGGTTTTGCTGTGAAGCACAAGTCCTCTCGCTCCTTCGTCTCTTCATTCCCACCGCCAGTGTTGTATCCCCTCATCTGTGATACATCCGACACCATCAAGCACTTTCCACCGCTTCCTTCGCCTTTTGCAACATAAGCCTTTCCATGAGATGACTTCCTGACTTCATCATCCTCAGAGTCGGTTGACCAGACCTCCACGCCACCGAACTCATCATCCGCTACCGAACCCTGCACAATTAAAGCTTTTTTATTGAAGGGTTAGTGACAGCTTTCTTTCTCTTGATCTCTTCCAGCTTTTTCATCAACACAACTTCTTCATCTTTCTCCTCATCCTTTTCTGCCATTTTCTTTAGACCACAGTCTTTGGCATAGTGGTTCTTTCCTCCACAATAGTAGCAGTTCACACCCGAATCTCCTTCAGCTTTCGGTTCTTTCTTTGGTTTTTCTGCCTTCGGTTCTTCCCTGACCTTTTCAGAACTATAACTTCTCTGCCAATTTCGGTTCGTATTGGTAGGAAACCTTTTCTTGATGAACCTCTTCGGGTTTGACACCATCATTGCATAGTCTTCAGAGGTAAGGTCATAGTCTTCTAAGTTAAGGTCTTCATCTTCCACCACACCTTTGCTTTTGGACAGAAGGGCCAATGATCCCAAGCTTGAAACCACATTTTTCTCCTGCAAGACAATCTTTTCTTGGGATTTCAAAATCCCTACCAGCTTTGCCAATGAGTAAGATTTGAATTGCTCATGTGCTTTAACAGTGGACACAACCGCTCTCCACTCAGATCTAAGACCGTTTAAAAACGTAACCTTTTGTTCAATCAACTTCCTTTCAATATCATGTTTAATCATCTTACTAAGAAGATGATTGAAGCGATCGAACGTTTGAGTAACAGTTTCTTCAGGATTCTGCTTAAATTCACCAAACTCAGACAAAAGTAAGGTTTGAATGGAATGCTCGAGATCTTCGTCTGTGGAATATAGCTCTCGCAGCCTATCCCATATTTCTTTAGCAGTGCTGCACGAACTCACTAGCCTGAAAGTATCAGATTGAAGAGCGAATCTGATTAGTCTCAATGTTTTAATATTGCACTGAAATTTATCCTTTTCGTCTTGGGCAATATCTTTTACGTCTTTCAGCAGATCATTATACTCTTTCTGAGTTTTAATGATTGTTGACGTTGCTGAATGAGTGAATGGTCCAGAAACGATTGCTTCCCAAATAAGATATCCATTGTCTTCAGATCCAATGACATAATCTTCAAAGTGATGTGCCCAGACTTCGTAATCCTGGGTGTAAAGGATGGGAATCTTCGTCGTTGATCCAATGCTGTTTGAGATGTTAATGGGATTTGATTGTGACTCGTCCATACTTGATCGAATAACCTGTTTGAAAGATCAGACTTGTAATATATTAAATTAGGGCAAAACAAATAAATGCTGAGTTACGTCAATTATGGGACGACGGCTCAATAAATATTAGTTAATGCGGAATAACCCTAATCGCAACCTTTTTCACAGAAAAGATGTGTATGAATTACACAGCCTCCTGCTCTGATACCAATTGTTAAGTTATAAAACAAACTTGAAGATCGATTAGATCTTTGTAACAGGTATTGCGATGAACACAAAAACAATAAATAACACAAGTGTGGATCAAAATATGTCGAATGATTAGATCAAACAATCCTCAGCAGAGCTCGACTAAGAACTTCGGCTGTAGAGGATTTAGGGTTACAAGAACGATAACAATAAACTTGCTGAAATAAATCTCTGATCGTTCTATTCTATCGTTAACCTCTAAGATGCATGCAAGCACCTTTATTTATACTAAACCCTACTAAACTCACGGATGGACAGGCCCATACTGGAGATACAAAATGGACTAGCTAACGAGCCCAATAGACGCAACACTATATACAAAACACGACCCAACAAAACCTGATATAATAAAGTCTTCACCCAATATATTTATAAGATAAAAATACAAAAAGTTAAAAATGATGAAATCAATTACAAGGATTAAAATAAAACATGTTAAGAAAGTGCCATCTGCAGGAGGGATATTTGAATCAACATGTATTTTCTGATGGTTTCAAATTTTAAATTATCCGAAATTCAGGGAAGGAGATAGAATTTGTTGAGAAATATAAGGATTCAAAACACATGTTAAAATTTAATATTATTTTATTGATGACTACTTGTACTATTAGTTTAATGATTTGAACGTCTTAAAAAAATAATATTATTATATTCAATCTATTTTTAGAAATAGTAGGATTTCTTTTATAAGATAGTATATATATATATATATATATATATATATATATATATATATATATATATATATACGGGAAATCTCCATAAAAGTTTTAAAATTTTAGTCCAATTTATGAAAAGTCTCAAACTAATTTTTGTTTACAGAAAAGTACAGAATACCGGCTAAAACTTCGAAAAAACCCTTTTTGGCCGGTTTCGTAGATTTAGCCGGTATTCTGTTCTTTTTCGTTAGTTTGTTCAAAATATTAGGACTTTTCTGAAAATTATCCGATAACCAAAATATTGTGACTTTTTTGAAAATTACTATGGAATTAATAGTGATTATTATTAACAAATAATTTATAAACATAATTTTTTTTTATTATAAACAAAAGAAATACATTTGTTGCTAATTTCTAGGAATAGAATGGTCGACTATGTATTTCTCAATTGTTTGTTGACCACTTCAAAGTCTCTATGTTCTTCCTATGTATCGTTGTGGGTGTCATAATGAGAAGTACTCTATTAGGCGTGACCAATACAAGAGTTGATATATTTATTAATACACAATCAATAAGTGTCTAGTTGCTATTAGGTGTGATGCTATATGATCATGTGTTATTAGAAAATATCATTACACGAACATATAGATCTTTCATTATGTTTTTTAACCTAACTACCACCTAACCTTCAAACATTACCCGGTAACAAGCATAAAATTACACACATCTATCGAGAGTGAAAAGTAAACTTTGAATGACAATTTAAATAGATAACCACACTTCACTTGTTTCCATATAAATTATCATTCACGGTTCACTTTTCACATTTTATAGATGTGTGTTAGCCGATGGTTGTGAACATGTAAGGTATGAATGTTGGTTGGTAGTTAGGTTAAACAACATAAAAGGAACAACAACATTAGAGGAATGCTAACTAACTTCGTCTCACCATCATACCCACAACAATGCATAGGAAGAACGTAGAGAGTTTGAGTGGTTAGGAAACAATAGAGGAGTACTTAGAACACCAATATTTTGGTTATTATGTAATTTATAAATGATTTGTTAATAATAATATCCATTAATTTCATGGTAATTTTCAAAAAAGTCCCAATATTTTGGTTATTATGTAATTTTTGGAAAAGTCCCAAAATTTTGAGCAAAACTAACGAAAAATGACAGAATATCGGCAAAATCTGCGAAACCGATCGAAAAAGGTTTTTTCAGAGTTTTAACCGGTATTCTGTGCTTTTCTGTAAATAAAATTTATTTTAGGACCTTTTTATAAATTTGACTAAAATTTTAGGATCTTAAGATTTCCCTATATATACAAAAGATTTTGATATTTTAAAGTTTTTATTATTTATTTTTTTGAGTTCAAATTTCAAAGTATATGAACAGGAGTGCACTGTGAATTTGTGGATGCCATAAAGTTTTTTAAAGAACTCATTAAGTTTGCCTTTTCCTTTGTTTGAAAAACTTGTCTGGGACAAATTTAATCATACCTACAATAAAGTTTTTTCAAGAGCCGTGGGAAGTTTTTTTTTTTCTTAATAAAGCTAAATTAAGATAAAGTAACCACAGTGGAAGACTTTTTTTTTTTTTTTAAACAATACCTATCTAATCCCCAATATTTTTATACTAACCATTTTATTCTCTATTTCTACAATTCTGTTAATATAAATTTGAGAACAGAAAGATGGTATTGTCTTCGTCAGCATTTTCTATGTTGCTATTATTGATTAAAAAAACAAACCAAATTGCTATTATTTGTATAGAAACGAAAGCTCGTTGATATTACTGATAAAAAAAAATCGAGTCTTTTGTATATATGGGTAAAAAGAGTAAAGTATGTCGCCATTCCCCGCAATTTGTCATAAACCAAAAACAATCAAAGAAAATACAAATATAAGCCTAAATAGTGAAAAATCTTGAAAAAAAAGATAATACATCTTGTAATATTTTAGAAATTTATAAATGAGAAGACTCCCAACTTGCATAAACAGCCCCAATAATTTTGTCATGCAAATTCGCCCCTGAACAAGTAACAATACCCCGATCAACCCCTTCAAGATACACCCCTCTTGAAAAATCCAGCGGCCGACCACCAGCATCCGTCACAACACCGCCAGCTTCCTCCACTATCACCACCCCCGCAGCATGATCCCATATCTTCTCTTTATATCCAGCTTTTGCAAACTTCATATATATCTCCGCATCCCCACGCGCTATTGCTGCATATTTCACCATGCTATAAACACGCAACGGTTGCTTTCTGCCATTATAAAACAAGATTTTATATAAATTATAAAACAAAAAAAAAAAAAAAAAAAACAAAAAATGATCATTCTGATTGATTTCAACTCTAACTCACCGAAGCCCTAAAGTGTAAGCAATTCCAGCACTATAAGAATGATTAGAATTAGCTTTTTCAACAGGTTCACAAAACGTAGCCATTGAAGGATCATCAATGGAAGAAACCCTAATTCGGGTAGCCGAATTGGGCCACACCACGTGGGTCCCACCTTCACACGCCAATGGCTGCATCCAAGCTTCACCACTACCTTTTCTTGCATACATTACACACCCTTCTTTTGAAACACTTGAATTGTTCACGAGTTTTTTTTTACTCGAATAATTTGGGCAGCCAAGAACACCGACCACAACCTGCCCGTTTTCAATCAAAGCAAGAGCCACTGCATATTGGTCACCACGAACAAACCCTAATGTTCCATCAACAGGATCAAGGACCCAATGTTTTCCTATTGGTCCACCTGTTGAATTGCAATGGTTAATGGCTTCAAGAACTTGTGTGGGCCCCAGGGATGTGGTTGGACCCTTGAGACCGAACCTGGGTGCCATGGCTAAACTTTCGTTCACGGTTGCAACCACAGAGGCTAGTAAACTGGTGCTGTTTGAATCGGATAGTGCTTGTGTGTCTTCTTCAGCTACAATTGAGACATTTTGTTTGCCGAATGATTCTGAGAGAATCCAACTTATCATTGCTTGTACACTCCAATCTGTTTGTAAACAGATGCATTGTTAATGAAAAGGGTCTCGTTTACAATTTAGAAAGAATTTAAACGTTTGAGCAATTTTGGAATTGGTAAAATCAGTTGTAGGGTTATAGCACAATCGATTTCCTCAAGTTCAATCTGAAATTGGATCTTAAAGTAATGGTATCAAGAAGATTCACAACTGAATTTGTAAAGCTGGTTGTTGTGGGAATGTATCTATGTTAACGTATATAAAAGCAAAAATGGGGCAATTGTAAGGTCATGAAAAGGAACAATAAACCCTAATTTTTTTATTAGAACAGAAAAGAGATTGACATACCGGCGACAGTAACAGGTGAATCGTCGTCTTTGGAAAAGACCTGATCAGGGGTCGGACCAATCGAACCCTTTTGCACCTTCTGGCATAGACAACAAGCAAGCTGTACAACTCTAACACCTACTTCTAATTCTTTAGCATACTTATCGTTAGCATCAACGCCCTCCATGAGGGTTTGATTTTGAAATGACTATTGGGCTAAATTAAACCCAAATGGTAATCGACATTTTCCTTGATACATATCACCCCGATCGATCATGTTGCTGTTCTAACATTTTCCGGTCGCCGGTGCAGCTGCAGATGTAGGCGGCGTGAAAGATTGAGTGATGTGTTGGTTAAGTATAGTAGGCTGGATCGTCGATCGTCATTATCAGATCTTTCTCGTGGAAAATATGGTTGCTTTTTCAAAAAAATAAAAATAAAAAAATTAGGTTTTATTTTTTTATTAAAATTAATAACTTTGCTTGTTTGGTAGGATTCTCTCATTATAATATCTGAATAAAACAATCAAATCATAAAAACATGTAGTTTGTTTAAATATCTAAATACTTATGCTGAATCATAAAAATAATTATTTTACCCTCTATGCTTCTTCAACATAGTTTTAAGTATTTCTAGTAAGATTTTACGCATTTTTAATTGAATTTAGCCAATTTTAAGCATTTTAGCAAGATTATATATATATATATATATATATATATATATATATATATATATATATATATATATATATCAACATTAAACAAGATTTTAAGCATTTCAGCAAGATTATATATCAATTTTAGCAAGAATTACCTAATTTCAGCAATAATTTAACCAAATCAGTAAGAACATAAAAAATAAAAATAAAAATCAAATTGTCAAAAAAATCGAAAATCAACAAATGAAACCGATTTCAACAAGAACATTAAACGAGAACATTAGATTACCAAGAAAATACTTTATTTTAATGATGGTTTCCGACATCAGCAATTGTGTGTAAAATAGGCGGCGCCAGCGGTGTACTGTGTGGCAAAGGCGACGGTGTGTAAGGGAGGCAGTGTCGGTGTGTCAACGATAACGTCTTTGGAGAATCTGTAATCGATGCTTGCAAAAAGAAAAACAAGCAGTCGATGGCTGCAAAAAGAGAAAAGAAAGAAACTCGTTTTTAATTTTAGGGAAAGTTCAGATATGTATATTTATGTCTTATCAAATAAGAGCATATTTTCAAATTCATATACGAAAATAAGAGGTGAACAAATGTTTTGAGTTGTATAGATTCAGAGCTACCTCTTATTAAGAAGCAATAAATGGTAAAACAAAGAGAACATTACATCGATAACAAAATTTATCTAATGTAAACAAATACATATTTCATATTCATAAGGGCATATTGTCATATTCATATGTGAAGATAAGAGTTAAACAAATGCCTTTAATAGGAGTGATTCAAAATTGACTCTTATTAAGAGGTAATAAAAGGTAATACAAACAAAACCACACATTGGTAATAAACTTTATATATATATATATATATATATATATATATATATATATATACTCTTATTAAGAGGTAATAAAAGGTAATACAAACAAAACCATACATTGGTAATAAACTTTATATATATATATATATATATATATATATATATATATATATATATATATATATGTTTTTGAGAAGATTACAAGAATGGTGTTTGTGATTGTCAAATTATGATTTCAGTCCAAAAACGTTTGGATTTGTATCAATGGTGCAAAATTAGATACCTTTTATGATCTCTCTCTCTCTCTCTCTCTCTCTCTCTCTCTCTCCCTCCATGCCACTACTTCCTAAGCGCCCCCATGTTCTGGACTACTGATTTTACCCTATATCAATGGTTTCACGCATCAAGGGTTAGTTTACGGCCCCATTTTACTATTTTTAAACCATTTAAAAGGGGGGGGGGGGGGGCAGCATCTAGTCATCTCCTTACTAGTTGGGTCTGAGTTTTTTCCCATATCCTTACTAGTTGGGCCTGAATTAAGTTGGCTCAAGGCCTGATCTAACTCTCCCTTGACCTAATTGTCCCATATAAATAGAATGATTCCTCCTCTAGGAGGAGGCATTATCTAGTCATCTCCTTCTGATCTCTAGACCAACCTTCATCGCCAGCTAAGAAGAACTGTCTTATATCTATCAACCGATCTAACTTGATCGCCGAAGCTTGCTCGTTGGGCATAGTCTTTGAGGAAACTCTAACAAATTTGATGTGATGGTGTAGCACCTGGTTCTTGGTATGTGTTCTATAATTAACCTTCTTTATATTTTTGCACTTTTGGCCCTGGACTCGGCGAGTCGAAGGACTGACTCGCCGAGTAGAAGCGGAATGAGGCGCAGGATTTAAGTGGCGGACTCGGCGAGTCGAGTCCCGGACTCGGCGAGTAGCCGCTGTTTGGACAAAAACCCTAATCCAGGGGTTTGCACCCTATTTAAACGACCTTATGCGGCCTCCTTTACCTCTTTATGCTCCCAATCACTCCTCATAGCAAACCCTAGCTATTTTTGTGAAGATCTAAGGCTTTTGAGTGATTCTTGTAACAACAGCGTCAGCAGCAGTGCCAGCGGCAGCGCAAGTCTCAGCGACGACGCGGGTTACAGATGGCCGAAAGGTCAAGGCAGAGGTTCCAGTAGTGCGGAGCCGAGCATTTCAGCTGACAGCCGAGTAGGCACGCGCTGCACCTGATGTGGTCACGGGTATGATTATTTCCCTCTGATCTTCTTTTTTTGGTGACTGTGTAATTGATATGTGCTCTGTTTAGGATCGTTCCATGTGAACGGCATCTAGGTTCTGGTATTGTTTGACTCGGGCGCTACCCGATCATTTGTGTCTCTTGCGCTTAGCAAGAGATTTTCCGAGTCTTCGGGCATGTTGGATTGCCCTCTAGAGGTAGAGATTGCAGACGACCGTTCGGCGCAGGCATCAACGATATTTCGAGATTGTGTACTGAGGTTATTTGAGGAGGCTACCTGGTAGACTTGGTTCCCATTCCATTGCGTGGGAACAAGGTGATTATAGACATGGATTGGCTCAGCCGTAATGGGGCAGTGATCGACTGCGCGCAGCAGTTGGTGCGTGTCAGGACCCCAAGTGGGGGAGAGCTGGTGATTCGGGGCGAGAGGCCACAGCGAGGACCAGCTTTATGTTCAGCCGCGAGAGCTAGGCGTTACCTTCAGTAGGGTTGCGCAGGTTATGTCGCGTATGTTATGGATACCCGGGAGACGGGTAAGGCGACGGTGGATGATGTACCTGTGGTACGGGAGTTCGCGGACGTATTCCCCAAGGAGTTGCCTGAGATACCTCCGGAACGAAAGGTGGAATTCAGGATCGACCTGGTCCCTGGTGCGGCTCCGATAGCCAAGGTGCCGTATCGGTTGGCTCCTCCTGAGATGCAGGAGTTGTCTACACAGCTGCAAGAGCTGTTAGACAAGGGGTTCATTAGACCGAGCAGTTCACCCTGGGGAGCCCCGATTCTGTTTGTAAAGAAGAAGGACGGGTCGCATCGGATGTGTATAGATTATCGGGAGCTGAACAAGGTAACGGTGAAGAACCGCTACCCACTCTCGAGGATTGACGACCTCTTTGACCAGCTTCAGGGAGCATCTTGGTTCTCCAAGATTGATTTGCGTTCATGGTATCATCATATGAGGGTCAGAGAGGAGGATGTGCAGAAGACTGCGTTTCGGACACGTTATGGTCATTATGAGTTTGTGGTGATGCCTTTCGGACTCACCAATGCTCCTGCCGCGTTCATGGATCTCTAAAACCGCATGTGTAGACCGATGTTGGATCGGTCTGTGATAGTATTTATTGATGACATCTTGGTTTATTCCAAGACGCGGGAGCAGCATGAGGAGCATCTGCGGGAGGTTCTGGAGACTTTGAGGAGGAAGAACTTGTATGCTAAGTTCTCCAAGTGTGAGTTCTGGATGCGCGAGGTGCAGTTTCTTGGGCACTTTGTCAACCAGAACGGGATTTCGGTAGATCCGTCCAAGGTGGAGGCCGTGATGAATTGGGAGGTTCCGAGGTCTCCATTTGAGATTCGGAGCTTCTTAGGTTTGGCAGGCTACTATCAGAGATTCATTCAGGACTTCTCCAAGATAGCAGTTCCGCTCACCCGACTGACTAAGAAGTCGGTGGTGTATCGCTGGGGGCCTGAGCAGTAGGCCGCATTTGAGACGCTGAGACAGAGATTGTGCGAGGCGCCAATCTTAGCCCTGCCAGAGGGCATGGATGATTTTGTTGTGTACTGCGATGCATCCATCGCATGTTTGGGAGTGGTATTGATGCAGAGAGGGCATGTCATCGCCTACGCGTCGAGGCAGCTGAAGCCTCACGAGGCGAACTACCCGATGCATGATTTGGAGCTGGGGGCTGTTGTGTTCGCCCTCAAGATTTGGCGTCATTACCTCTATGGGGTTCGTTGTATGATTTACACGGACCACAAGAGTTTGAGGTATCTCATGGACCAGCCAATATCTAAATACGAGGCAGCGTCGGTGGCTTGATGTGATGAAGGATTATGATTGTGAGATCCTCTACCATCCAGGGAAGGCCAATGTCGTAGCCGATGTGCTTAGCCGCAAGGCGGCGCCGATCAGGGACCCTTCAGGGTTGTAGCCCGGTGGGCAAGGTGGCGTACCGGATGGATCTGCCAGCCGAGCTTAGTCAGATCCACAACACTTTCCACGTCTCTCAGCTGTGAAAGTGTCTAGTGGACGATACGACGGTGGTACCCTTGGAGGACATTCAGGTTGATGGCAGTCTGAATTACATCGAGCGACCTGTGGCGATCCTTGACTGGAAGTCAAAATATATGAGGAACAAAAGAGTAGAACTCGTGAAGGTGCAGTGGCAGCACCGGAAGGGGTCAGAGTGGACTTGGGAGCCGGTGAGTGAGATGATGGAGCACTACCCCGAGCTGTTTCAGGATCGAGCGGCAGACTTCGAGGACGAAGTCTAAAATAAGTGGGGGAGATTTGTAGCACCTGGTTCTTGGTATGTGTTCTGTAATTAACCTTCTTTATATTTTTGCACTTTTGGCCCTGGACTCGGCGAGTCGAAGGACTGACTCGCCAAGTCGAAGCGGGATGAGGCGCGTGATTTAAGTGGTGGACTCGGCGAGTAGCCGCTGTTTGGAAAAAAAACCCTAATCCACAGGTTTGCACCCTATTTAAACAACCTTATGCAGCCTCCTTTACCTCTTTATGCTCCCAATCACTCCTCATAGCAAACCCTAGCTGTTTTTGTGAAGATCTAAGGCTTTTTGAGTGATTCTTGTGAGTTTTGGTCTCAAGGAAGAATGAAGAGCATAGAAGGATCAAGAGGGGATTGAAGGATTCGAGTTGGTTCATCATTTTCAGTCTTTGGAAGGTATAAAGTTTGAACCTTGCTCATTCTTTTGTTAGATCCCTCTTTAGGGTGATTTAGGGCTTTTATGAGCCATTTTTGGTGGCCAACCATGTTTGCAAACATGGTTGGGGGGTTGGGCTTCTGTAGTATGTCATTTTATGAGCCACAAGTCAGATCTAGGTTGCTTTTTGCACCAAGGAAGGCCCCATGCAAAAAAAGAACCATTCTAGAGCCTTTTAAGTTCTAATGTCCCATGCATGCACGTAAAGTTTGTAACTTTACGTGCTAGATCGAGTTTAGGGGCCTGGATCTATCATTTGTTTAAATGTTGTACATCAGAAATCAAGGTTCTTAGTAAGGAATATGTTAGACTCGGCGAGTCCATTTCTGGACTCGGCGAGTCCAAGAGTTTTAGTCCCGTATCAGTGAAGGTCGTGAGGACCAGTTGAGTGTGGAAAGGTTTTAGGGAGTCCCGGAGAGTGACCCAACGTTCTGGACTAAGCAAAGTATTTTGGGAATTCATGGTACTCGGCAAGTGCATGAACGGACTCGGCGAGTCCAAGGCAATCTTCATGGAACTCAGCGATTTGTTCATCAACTCGGCGAGTCGAGGACAGAACGTGTTTATAGGATGAAGAGTAACTCGACGAGTTGTTCATACAACTCGACGAGTCAAGTCAGGACATGAGTATCAGTCGATGATGAACTCGACGAGTTGTTCATACAACTCGGCGAGTCGGATGTGGATTCAGTCGGTGTTTATTTAGAAGGAAAACTCGTCGAGTTATCGCCTAACTCGACGATTAGAGACGGGTATGAGGTCTGATGAAAGGATAGGGACTCGGCGAGTTGACGAGTCAACTCGGCGAGTCAGGTCAACTGGAAGTTGACTTTGACTTTGACTTGGTCAAGGGGTAAAATGGTCATTTTACCCTAAGGGTAGATGTCAGTTTCTAACTAAGTGTTTTGTGGGAATTTTAGCCGGAGGACTTCCAGAGCAGCCGCGGCAGCAGTCAGAGGATTCCCGCACAGTTCAACAGATACGAGGTGAGTTACCTTCCAGTAGGGGTGGGTCTAAGGCCACAATGCCGACCCACCATTGAGGAGTATTTAGATGAGAATTCTCTTTGTGATAATCTATCTTGGTTTGGTATGTGTTTGGTTATGTGTTATATCTGTATGATATGTTGCATGATAGGGATAGATTCACTGATAGTGGTTCGTAGGACCAAGGGGTAGGTCAGTACCCGGATATGTCTGAATGCGTGCTTATATCTTGCTATTGTATGCTAGTGGTACGGGTGGAATAGTCCCCAGTTACCGGTTGAAAGATACCGATGATGATTACCGGTTGAAAGATACCGATGACGATTACCGGTTGAAAGATACCGATGAGGATTACCGGTTGAAAGATACTGATGGTATTGTATGGTATGTGGTATGATAGGGGAATTCACTAAGTTTGTCTTTACGGTTTCAGTTTTTGGTTTCAGGTACCTCTTCATCCAAGGGGAAGGAGCCGGCGGCGTAGCATGGCATCACACACACTCACATATGATTTCCGCACAGTGTTTTCTGGGATTGTACTCTCATATGTCATTTATTCATGGTTGTGGGTTTCAGACATGATACTTGGTTTTGAGATGACGTGTTTATACAATATTTCCTAATGAATGTTTTAAGAATTAACTATTCAAAAATAAAATTTTTGGGCTTGAATTTTGGGATGTTACAGATGGCAGCTTAGGTATCTCGACGGGAACTCACTAATGATACCATTTGAAGATCTCCGATTCGGATCCAACACTGAAGACCCGGAGGCCTAAACTCATGTCGCAACATTTGGCACCATCCGTGGGACCAAGAGCGAATAGTTACCGTCTCTTGTTCTCAACTTTAGTTTTGCCCCCGATCTGTTCAGATATGTTGTTCTTCGCCTCATGTTTGCTCAGATATGTTCATTTCTATCATTATTTATTCATATCCGTTTGGCTCTTGCCAAAATCTATCCAGATCTACTTCCCAAACGTTCAAATCTCTAGATCTACTTCGTTTTTTTCTCTCAGATCTCTTGATCTGTTCCTTTTATGCCCAAATATCTAAGATATGATTCACTATTTTTCACTAAGATCTCTAGACCTGTTTTGTTCTTGTTAAACATTTCTAAAACTTGCAAAAACAGTTTCATACCAGTTTTTTGTGACATCCTCATTTTCACAGTTAGAAAGACCGTTTACGTTTATGCTTTTATAATAAAATCAGAGTAATCTTTCAAATAAAGGTGATGCGGAATTTATTCCCAAAACAAAATATGATAAAAATTTATCAAAACATTTCTTAAAAAAATGTATTTTCATTTCATTACAAAATTCGGGATGTCAACATCGATACAGACCAAAAGCATAAACAATACAATATAGGCCTTACAACATTTATTTACATCTACTGGCCCATAATCCAAAAATCCCTCGTCATCATCCACTATACTCTTGTTCCACTACTTGTAATATAGAAAGCTGAGTGGGTCATGCTTGGAAGTCTGGTGAACATATAGGGTTTTCAACCCACAAAAATTAAATTTATTAATTTCATCAACCAACAATAAATTTATTAATTTCATCAACCAACAATAACCCTGATTACCCGTTTCCGTTATCCCTTTACGTCCCTAAACACCTATCATAAGGGACCTAGCCTAAGGATCATCATCAGGATGGACAATACTGCTAAGGGGATTCCTCAGCCATATATATCTGTAAGGCAACCATGAGGGGGATGGAGTACACTAGTGAACACACAAACACCTACAAGTTGAGAGTCTGCTAGCGTTCCACCGGACTATCTAGAAAGGTATGTGGTCATCATCTATACTCCGCTAGATGACTGGAAACATCAACAACATCGAGGCCTCTCATCATTTTATCACACATCAACTATTTTATCTAGCCATGTTTTACCCAACATATTTGTAGATAAAAATACATATACAGTTTAAAACCTGTATAAAATATTCACTCAACACTCATCTCAAATAAACAAACAATATATATACACATAGCATATATTTTATAGAAAATACTTAATATTTATGTGGAAGATGCCTTGTGTGCCTGATATATGATTTTGATAATCGCATGCTAGTTAGGGCTGAGGATCTAGGAGGATGCCTTATATGCCTATTGTATGAGTCGTATGCTAGGGCTGTTTAGTCAGCAATAGGATGGCACGTATATGTTATGCCTGATTTGGTTACTCGATGCACGAATGCTGCTTGCTTTGTGCTATAGGGGTTCTTGCTATTTCCAACTAACTAAGGAGCGGATATGTAACAGTACCTACAAGTTAGTTAGGGGGATGGTATGGGCCCCTGTGCAGCTGATGGCGGAGAGTAGGTCGGAGAGTGCCCTAGGGAAGCCTAGGATGAGGTTAGTGGGAAGGGGTATCGGTAAAGGGACCTGGTGAAATCGAAGCAATCCTTGGGGAAAGCACGGGTAGACGTGGAAGGTAGTATGGGCCCGTACTACTGAAAGCAGAGGACCCGTACTCGAATCAAAGAGGGCCTAGATGAAATCGGGAACCTTGGGGAGCGTGTTAGAACTCCCGAGTATATGTATGATCCTGACGTTTATGCGTGTGTTTTCAGTATGGTGACCACACGACTTGGAGCAGTAGGTTCTGGATCAGGATCAGGATCGGGCTCGGGTTCGGGATCCGAGCAGGTTGATGACGGGCTACACGAGTTCATTGCGTCTAAGATCACGAGGGGCATCCTTAAGTCGACCCCTATCATTTTCGGGTCGATCAAGGAGGGGATTGTTGAGCTGATGGAGGATCGTCTCCGATCATTTAGGAGTGATTTGGCGTCTAGCCAGATGGGTACGCGCACACTGTCCTTTAAGGACTTTCGTGGGAGTGGTGCGCCGGATTTCCATGGGGTGAAAGACCACATTGCTGCTAGGAGATGGATCACAGACATTGAGTATGCGCAACTGACGAGCTTCTGCCCCGAGGGGTCGAAGGTGAGATATGCAGCAGGATGCTTGCGAGACAGGGCTAGGGATTGGTGGGAGTCCGTTGGCGACTCATTGGGAGCCTCGGCTGTTGAGGCTATGACTTGGTCGGATTTTGTGACCAAATTCAGGGCGGAGTTTGCGCCAGCTGTGGAGCTTCAGCGGCTGGCCAGGGAGTTTTTGGATATGAGGCAGACTACGGAGACTGTGGCGGAGATCACCGCCAAGTTCCGAGAGAGGACATTGTTGGTGTCCCAGTACTCGGGTGATGAGGATATGAGGAGGACCCGCTACCATGACATGCTACGAGCTGACATTCAGGAGCATGTTAGTTTTTCGGCTTGCCCTACCTTGGATTCCATGATTGCCAGGGCTAGGGAGAGGGAGATTGATCTGGAGCACGTCCAGAAGAGGAAGGCAGTAGAGGGGTTGACGACTGGGGCTTCGGGGAAGAAGCGCAAGGGAACTGATGGCAGGCCGAAAGGCTAGGCAGGACGGGACCGCTGTGGGAAATGCGGTCGGTCACACGAGGGAGCTTGTCGCACTAGGCCGGTTTCGGGTTGCTATAAGTGTGGCAAGGTAGGGCATTTTGGCAGGGATTGTACTGCCCCCGCCCCTGCGGTACAGATGACAGACCTGATTTGCTTCCATTGCAATCAGAGGGGCCACAAAAGGGCCAATTGCTCGAGATTGAAAGCAGCGTCAGCAGCAGTGCCAGCGATAGCGCCGTTCTCAGCGACGACGCGGGTTACAGATGGCCGAAAGGTCAAGGCAGAGGTTCCAGTGGTGCGGAGCCGAGCATTTCAGCTGACAGCCGAGGAGGCACGCGCTGCACCTGATGTGGTGACGGGTATGATTCTTTCCCTTTGATCTTCTTTTTGTGGTGACTGTGTTATTGATATGTGCTCTGTTTAGGATCGTTCCATGTGAACGGCATCCTGGTTCTGGTATTGTTTGACTCGGGCGCTACCCGGTCATTTGTGTCTCTTGCGCTTAGCAAGAGATTTTCCGAGTCTTCGGACATGTTGGATTGCCCTCTAGAGGTTGAGATTGCAGATGACCGTTCGGTGCGGGAATCGACGGTATTTCAAGATTGTGTACTGAGGTTATTTGAGGAGCGCTACCTGGTAGACTTGGTTCCCATTTCATTGCGTGGGAACAAGGTGATTATAGGCATGGATTGGATCAGCCCCTAATGGGGCAGTGATCGACTGCGCGCAGCATTTGGTGCGTGTCAGGACCCCAAGTGGGGGAGAGCTGGTGATTCGGGGCGAGAGGCCACAGCGAGGACCAACTTTATGTTCAGCCGCAAGAGCTAGGCGTTACCTTCAGCAGGGTTGCACAGGTTATGTCGCGTATGTTATGGATACCCGGGAGACGGGTAAGGCGACGGTGGATGATGTACCTGTGGTACGGGAGTTCGCGGACGTATTTGTTGGATTAGTGTCTAAGTCCATAACTATTTTGGTATGTACTTGACCCGATGGTGCAAGGTCCTTTTGGGTTGCCTTCACCAAAGCAACTTGATATGATGAATTATGGAGAGAAAGGATTAAATATGATTTATTAATATATTATGGGAATAATATATTAAAGGAGAAATCATATTGGTTAATTAATATTAGTCAATATCTAATTGGTAATTAGTTTTGTGACTAAAAGAGATTAATTAAACTTAAGGGACTGGAATTGTAATTATAAGATAATTGCAATTTGGGCCATGGATTGCCTTAAATCAAGAGGTGGACGAATTCTTATGGGTAGCCCATAAGGAAATCGTCCAAGGGCTTGATTAAAGGAGTCTATGGGTTGCTTAGGGCTTAAGCAACCAAATTAGGGTTTCCTTGTTAGATAACCCTAATAGCCTCACTATAAATATAACCCTTAAGGCTCAAAAACGTGGGGAACTTCTTTTCTAGGGTTAGAACACGTTTTGGGCAGCCTCCATCCTCTCTCCTCTTCATCTTCTTGCTTATGGTGTTTGTGAGACATTAGAGGAGTGATACTTGTGACTCTAAGCCTTCCAAAGTCAATTCAAGGAGGAATTGGGATTGTTATTGCTACATAACAATCAAGGTAATATCATAAACCTAATTATATGTTAATATTGATTTCCATATGCTAGAATTAGGGTTTATAGTCTTGGATTCAAAGCATGTACAATAGAGAAACCTAGATCCAAGCATTAGGGTTTGTATGAGCACATAGGATGTCTTATGACCAAATCCCATCAGTGGTATCAGAGCCTAGACTGGTTTCAATTGTATTGATGCATTACATGTTCAAAAAATTCGTTTTTTGGGTTTCTGGAGGCTGGACTTGCCGAGTCCATAGCTGAACTCGCCGAGTCCAAGGTGACTCGACGAGTCAACTCGTCAGATGGAGGTTATCTCGGGATTTCTTGCTGTTTTTGCATTGGGATAGTTACCTTATCATGTTAGATCAATATTAATCCGATTATATGATATATTTGACTATCATTTTGATCTAATTGAATATATTTATCAATTAATAAGATAATTGTTTCCTTATAAGATAATTGATTAATTATTTTGACTAAATTGATAAATTGTTTTGCAAGAAATTATTAAACAAATCAAATATGGATAATTATGTGATTAAATGTTAATTTAAATTATTTGTTATTTGATCCTTGTTGTTATGAAAAGTTTCATATTTTGCCCTTTAGGTTTTATAGTTTAAATTTGAACCCAAAAGTTTTTGAAATTTAAATAGTTAAACCCCTAATGTTTTGAAATGTTTCAAAACTTGCCCTCAAGTTTTGGAATTTAAATTTTGATTAATTGTTTAATTTTGATGTATATTTAAATTCTAAACCCTAATGTTTGAAATGTTTCAAAACTTGCCCTCAAGTTTTGGAATTTAAAAATTGATTAAAAGTTTAATTAGGAATGTTAAATTCTAAAACTTTAGTATTGTTTTGAAAAAGTTCAAATCACACCCTTATGGTTTTATTAATTAATTAAGGTGTATAATTAAAAGAGGTTTAATAAATCCATAAAAGTTTTGGTTTACAATTTAATTGAATTAAATGTATAATTGTTAAATTTGACCACTTAATATTTTAAAAGTATAAAATACACCCTATACTATATATAACATTAAAAGTCTAACATTATATATATGTATGAGTAAAAGTCAGTCTTACCGTTAGTAGGCCTCATTCACGAAGCTGGTCTATAAGGGGTGTTTAAGGAAATTGCCTATAAAATGGCGATTGAATGGATATCCACTCTTACCCACCGCACTCTTGACTAGTGGAGGGTCGTTAGCCGAACGGGTAGGATAGGACGAAACCTTCCATTATAAGTATAATGAAGTATAAAAGTAACTAAATGTTTTCATAAAACTCCCAATCTTAGTTACTTAGGCAAAAGTGAATTAATGCAATTCCATGAAATTACACTTTGTGCCCTTGCAAAGACGTTAGTGGAGCGTGTGTGGTTTACCGGCACACTAAATGGTTCTAAGCAAAGGTAGCAAAGGGTGACTCAATGTTTGTCATAGTTCGGTGGAGCGTGTGTGGTTTACCGGCACATCGAATAGGTGACTGTAACATGTTAGGGTACCATGTAAGTTTGCATGGTTATTCACACCCGCTTTGTGATCCTCGGCATCCCAGTCACAAACAAGAGGGGCATATCGAGATTTAAACATGTCATTGAAAGTACAATGAATCTCAAAGGATCTACGAGTTTTCATAGATTTAAAACTTAATTTTTTTTTCGTTTTTTGTAACATACACGTTTTGAAATCGTGTTTTAAGTAAATAATATTATGAAATATTATGTGAATTTGAATGTTGAGTTCTAACAGATAGTTTTTACTAGAATTGAAGTAAAACTATGCTTAGAATCATTCAGAAAGTATTGGAAGTCTTATGAGATTCCAATTAAAAGTCAAATAGTGAAATATAGCGAAAATATAAAATTTGGAATAAGTAAAATTTATTGTTGAAAGTTATAGATAATCTCATTAGAAACATTTAGGCGAAAGCCTCATCGAAATCCGAGTTATAACGAAGAAATTATGACCAAACGAACATCCGTGATAAATTCGGAAAATACCTTGTCGCATAAAAATTTAGCTTTCGATAAACTAATTTTTAGCCTTAGTAATGTAAATGAAAGTTGTAGAACTCGTGAAAATAATCAACTTTCATATAAAGACCGTTTGAATCTGACTTCGTATGAGAAAGTTATGATTTTTCGAAGTTCCAGATTAGCAGTAGACAGCTAAAAACTCGAATTTTAAATCGACCGATTTTTAGCCGACACAACCTAAACGAGAATTGAAGGTCTCGTCATTAGTAGTGCAACGGTAAAAAGTCTGACGAAAACGGACGTCGGATGAAGAAGTTATGAATTTTTAACGGATTTTCCTGTCCCGGTCTGTTAAAAATAATAATATTAAAATTAAATTCAAAATTAGCCGACGAAGTCTAAACGAAAGTTGTAGAACATAATTTTAGCTACGCGTGCATATAAAGAACGTAAAAAACGGAGCTCGTATGTGAAAGTTATGGATTTTAGAAGTTTTTGCACATTTTTCGAGAAAATTCGTATGAATAGTGAAATGCCACGTCACCCTCGTATGCGAGGCTTCCACGTGTCGGACAGGTGTTCGCTTCTGATTGGACCGCAGCCTTGCGTGTTGCCTTCTGATTGGACCAAGTCGAGGACCACTAAGCCCGGAACACTTTCGCAGGAGACACCCCCTTGATCACCCTCGCATGCGCAACCCACGTGCGAGCCACCTGCTGTCCGAGCCGAAGACCCAACCGATGACGCGCCTGAAGCTGATGACTCCTCGCATCCGAGCCTCGCCGAAGCTGCCATCTGGTCCGAGCCTCGCAGCCACCTGTCTCCTTCCCTTCGCTTCGGATCCGAAGCTCAGCCCTATATAAGGGGTGCGAGCCCTCTCGGCTAATTTTAGAAAATTTCCACTTTCACCCCCTTTTTCAATATTTTTACTATCCCGACATTCCCCGAAGCCCCGGTACTGATACCAAAGCCCGAAACACCCCCGAGACTCCCGAGAGGCCCGAAAAATTTATCTTTTCGGTTTCGAAGGTCTATCTTCGCAGAGCCCAGTTTTCAAGAAAACTCCCGGTTTTCAACGACGAAAGTCATATTTAGAGCCGAAGTACTGCCCAAATTAATATTTTAGCCCCCGGTTATTTCACAGTGAGTTTAATATAATGAAATAATTGTATGTTATGTGTTATATGTGCTACGTGCTTTTTAGTGTTATTATTCCGGGTTATTTTCCCGGGTTATTTTTAATTGCTATTTTTAATAGCAAAGAAATACCTTTGACCATGTGATCAGTGAAAGGACTTAGATTCACGTTGGTACTGGTATGTAGCCTCTGGCCATGTGGAACATGTCTCCGTAAGAGAATGAATTCTATTCTATGGTAGTGGCAGAAGGTTAGATAGGGCTATAAGCCTGAAATCTACCGAAATGTTAATCCAAAGTTGTATATCTTCTGTGCCGTTTGGGCCAAAACTTTATTGATGTATATCAAACACGGAAATTGTTATGTCTCATTGATTGTATATCTTTAAATCAAATCAATGATTGATATGGAATGTTTGTCACATGATTCACATATGCCCTTGTTGTTCCTTGTTCCTCTTTGCTTCTGCCCTATTAAAGTATATATATGGCATAACGTTATATTGTATCTATTATTGAACTCACTAAGCGTGTCCGCTTACCCTCTCGATGTTTAACAAATTGCAGGAGATAAACATCCAGTATAGTTATATACTGGTAGAAGATTTTTGAATAGTTTGAAACTATTGTATCGATGGAAGCTTATGAATAGTTTGAAACTATTGTATTTTGCACTCCCATATGTATAAAACTATAGAATCCTGGGAAGTTATGTAATATATAACACTTTAAAATAGTCGGTTTGTATCCAGTAGTTTGTAATCTCTTTATCAATATAAAATATTGTTTTTATAAATATGCAAGTAGCATGTTTTGGAGTAACTATATTGTCGAGTCTGAAAGTTTGGGTCTTTCATAAATACGAAAGTTAGGGTCTTTCATTTTTCGTGGTGAAAATTAGTGAATCGTCATTCACTTACCTTCAAATATTCTGCAATTAGGGTTACGGCATCCCTCTCCCGAGTTGTAGAATATTGTGTTGGGTCCTAGCCTTAGTATCTCATTTGGGTGATTTGCTAAGGACTCATTCAATCAACTAACTTGAATTCGTTTTCTCCCGTATTGTAGATGTCAAAGTTCGACAACTATGGTTTTCCCAAATCCCGTGGAACAAGCATTCCACATGAAGATGATATTCCATGATTCGATCGAGGAACAAGAGATCATACTTCACTTCCTCCTCCTCCTCAAATTATTCTCCCTAACCCGCAAGTTCAAAGGCTTGAAAAGTTCAAGATCACTCAAGCCCTTTTGGCAAGTAAACATAAAGAAGGAAAGTCGGTGTGTGCACACGTCCTAGGGATGAAGTCACACATTGATAGGTTAAGAATGTTGGGATCCGTTGTCTGTGAGGAAATGGTTGTTGATTGGGTTCTTCAGTCACTTCCTAACTCATATAGTGAGTTCGTAAGAGAGTACTATACGATGAACCGCGACGTGACCCTTATAGATCTCACCTATATGCTTATTGCTGCTGAATCAGCAATGGTTTGGCGCAATAGAAAAGCAAAGTTGATTGGTGAATCTGTCTTCAAGACCTCTATGGATATAGAGAATGGCAACGAAAGACATGTTATGATCGAAAAGTTTGATCATAAGAGAAAGGCAATGTCTAAAGTAGTTCCATGTCATGTTCCAAAAGAGTCAATTTGCTTTTATGCCAAGAGAAAGGGCATTGGAGACGAAGCTGCCCTATTTACCTAAGAGATCTAAGAGATGGGAGAGTCGAAACGTATGGCTCTAATATAGGTAAAATCCATTAACTAACTCTTTTAAACTTCTATTCTAGATTCTTAATACATAATGTGATAAGATTGCAATTGATGTTTTGTAGGATCAAAAAAAAGAAAGGAAGCTTAAGGGAAGAAGTGAGCAGAATCTAACCGTGAAGGAATGGATTTCGATCGCATTTCTCGAAGATTAGATTCTTAAGCTACTACTTAGAGTTATAATTAGATTGCTAAGAAAGATGTATTAGCATAGTTTTTCAATGAATTGCATTATAAGGACAAAATTTTTTCCGCAATAAAATAAATTTTGATTTTATATTATTTATTTATCTTTGCAATGGCGTATATGAAAAATTGATGTTTGAATGTTTCTATTATTAGCAATAATGGATTTGGTTCTTATTATGTTATTTATGGAAAGTCAAGAATTTACCAAATAGGCAGAGTTTCTCATCGCCCAAGTTTCAATTGGACAGAAACTTGGAATCATGCAACTTGGTTGCATGATGAATGAGAAATTTCATATTTGAAAATTAGACTATTTCATTGATAAAGTGTCAAGTGAAGGACTAGGAGATCGAGCACACAAAGTTGCGTGTTGATCAAGTCCACCATAAGAGTAACAATGATATTCGTTATGATTTACTAAAGGTTTAGAAAATATGATTATATTTACAAGATTAAGTGTAATTATGAATTGATTGAAAAGGTTTAAATCAATAGCAGAACGAATAAGAAGAATCAAGTAGGCAGAAAGATAAAAGTTTCTCCATTTTAAGAAGAAGGGAGAGTACCTTTTATGCTTTATGATAGGTCTTAATGATTAAGAACCATATCTCAATTGATCCTCTAAGTGAGTCTTAGTACAATTGTATGTCTAAGAAGAGGAATCAGGAATTGAAGAAATGGTTAAATCAAGAAGTCAATCATACTTCGTTCCAAAAACAAGTCTTAAAGTTAAGATTGTGACAATGAGTGAAAAGTATTAAGAAGTTTTATAACATTCATCAAATGTGGAAAGTTGTGATGTCTTGGATAAGACAAAGACCAACTAGGACCAATTTATGAGGAGTTTTGATAAAAGCTACACTAACTCTTGAATATTTGTTTGTCAAGAAATGGTTATTGACAAGAGAATCTTATATGTCAAGGAGTCAGTGGGAGTCTTAATGGTCTTGAAAGGTTTCAAGAACAAATCAAATAAACCTTATCGATCATCACTAGCACACGAGTTGAGGTTTACAACATATCGTGTTGGCATTATTTTGTTTCTGTGCCAATCCAGTCGAGTTAATTATGCATGTGAGTCCTATGAGTTCTCATTTGAATGCATAAAAGGCATGAACCTTGATCAATGAAAAGTACATTGATAAGAAAAGGTGAGCTGCTTAACTACTTGGAAGACATGGTGGGCAGCTGTGCTACCATAAAGGCAAGAAATCGAGATCAAGAAAGTTCGATCCATATGAGTTTGAATTTGTCGTAAACCTTGGTTTTGACAAATTCACATGGATAGGAACAAATACAACGTTTAAATCTAAGTGTCATAAGATTTCCTCCTTCATGAAAATGATTGTGAGGAAATGCTTTCACTAAGAAAGATTTTAAGAAGATAGTGATTGTAAAATTGCATTCTCGAATTCAATTATGGTTACGGTATCCCTTTCCATAATTTGAATTGTGAGGTTTGGCAATTGTTTACACACACATATGAACTATCTAAGGCAAAGGTGTATAAGTTCAAGAAGCCTTGAGAAAAGATTATCAAAGCATTAAGTATTAGAAACATGGACTTAAGAAATTCAATATGTATTGTTTTTCTAAAAGTTAAGATGTTTATGAATACATGTCGAAGCTAGTGGGAGCATAAGTGTTATGTTTTATAGTAATCATCATGATAGTGGGAGCATAAAAGTTATGATTGTATGATTATTATGGAAAGTATTGCAAGTTGGCAATATTAATTATAGAAAACAAGAGTCGTACTTTGCAAAGTTGTAAGAGTTGAAAGGTTGTTTTGCTATAATTAAGGGAGAGAATATTATGCTTCATTTCAAATCTAAAGGCTTAGGTTGTGGAATGTTAATAGATTTAGTCAAAGGTATATAATGTGTTCTTAAAATTTCGATTATGATTACGACATTCCTCTTCACAATTCGAATTTTGAGAACATAGCAAATAAAACATTATGCGTCGTGTCCCATACGCTTCGGGTATAGGATCGATTGCAAATGCTTTAATGTTTGACAATTCTAAAATTTTCCAAATGTCGAGCGCATTTAGAGGGAAAAGGGACTAGAATTGGTTTTGACTAAAATAATTAAACAACTATCAAAGGACAATCCAAAGTTCGACGAGGATTGGTTGCTTGTGAGTAGTTGGAAGCATGGGATTAAACGGACCATATCGACATCATTACGAATAGATAAGATTCTATTAAGAATGAGTTGCCATATGGAAATTATGGAAATGTTTCCATATTGGATGGACCATATCGACATCATTACGAATAGATAAGATTCTATTAAGAATGAGTTGTCATATGGAAAATATGGAAGCGTGTCCATATTGGAAATTGAATATTGAATATCTATGTCTAGATTAGAAACTTTTATGCAAAAAGGATGTTCAAAGAATGTACTTTGAGTGAGAGACATCATATCTAAGGAATTATCTTGAAACAATCTCCGGTAAGAGGACTTTGTAATATCATTGGCAATAGTCTTTGTGACTTTGGTGCAGTGACATTACGAAAGGATCACTGCATAAAATGTTAGAATCTAGCATATTCTATAAGTAGCAAGAATTTGATATTCTTTCACTTATGAAAAAAGATTTGGAGTTGTGAAATGAGAACGATTGGAAATGTGTTCAATGTGATCTATTTCACAAAGTAAGAACCATAGGTAAACATTGTGTGCATGCTAGGAGCATGGGACAAGTGTTGTAATTCAAGTAAGAAGTTGATTACCCGAAACGACAAATAATGAGTAATCAATATGGTGATAAATAAAAGGTGTTTTATTTATGCTCAAAGGGTTGAGGCCATATGGGATTAGTATTATTCTTGTGTTTCACATTTGCATGTTTTGACTTCCAGAATAATTGAATTTATTAAGAATAATCGAATTATTCGAATGGGCCACAGTCGTTCATATGTTGGAAGTAGATATGAATGAAGACTGTCGTGAATTGGTGTTTGGATTGTCTAAAAGAGTATTAGACATAAGCAAATGTTTGTTGCAACGTTCATGAGTGCTTATGAATGTGATTTGAGCATTGGATTAAACCCACACTCATTTGGATCACTCTATGAATTGTATCACGAGTGATTGGTGAGACGATAACATCTTATATTCTTGAAACCGAGATGTGTGATTTGTATCTTGCGAATCGGTTGCACATTGATAATATGTAAACGCACTAGTAACTTAGTGTTATAAAACATATTGTTGTGTGTGATTTGGTGAGTGAGTACAAGCAAGCATTGTATCAAAGTTTATCCGTTCCTTTTATTCAAAGTAGGATAAAAGCGATATCTTTGGGCCCCTCGATGATTTTGTGATGACAAACGTAAATGCTCGGTCGGGCTAGGGCTAATTTGATTTGTTCAATTAGTCAGTCGTCATAAATCGGGAATCGAGATATAGTACAAAGAGAATGATTTGAAATCATATCTCATATGATATCTAGAATGGAGGAATATATGATCCCTTATCTAAGGACACGCGTATCTGATAGGATCAGAGTTGACAGCGGCTTTGGAAAGCTACGATTGCAGATCAGGATCTGAAGTCATACGCAGAATAGTTATTAGACTTATCCAAGTGGGAGACTGTTGGATTAGTGTCTAAGTCCATAACTATTTTGGTATGTACTTGACCCGATGGTGCATGGTCCTTTTGGGTTGCCTTCACCAAAGCAACTTGATAGGATGAATTATGGTGAGAAAGGATTAAATATGATTTATTAATATATTATGGGAATAATATATTAAAGGAGAAATCATATTGGTTAATTAATATTAGTCAATATCTAATTGGTAATTAGTTTTGTGACTAAAAGAGATTAATTAAACTTAAGGGACTGGAATTGTAATTATAAGATAATTGCAATTTGGGCCATGGATTGTCTTAAATCAAGAGGTGGACGAATTCTTATGGGTAGCCCATAAGGAAATCGTCCAAGGGCTTGATTAAAGGAGTCTATGGGTTGCTTAGGGCTTAAGCAACCAAATTAGGGTTTCCTTGTTAGATAACCCTAATAGCCTCACTATAAATATAACCCTTAAGGCTCAAAAACGTAGGGAACTTCTTTTCTATGGTTAGAACACGTTTTGGGCAGCCTCCATCCTCTCTCCTCTTCATCTTCTTGCTTATGGTGTTTGTGAGCCATTAGAGGAGTGATACTTGTGACTCTAAGCCTTCCAAAGTCAATTCAAGGAGGAATTGGGATTGTTATTGCTACATAACAATCAAGGTAATATCATAAACCTAATTATATGTTAATATTGATTTCCATATGCTAGAATTAGGGTTTATAGTCTTGGATTCAAAGCATGTACAATAGAGAAACCTAGATCCAAGCATTAGGGTTTGTATGAGCACATAGGATGTCTTATGACCAAAACCCATCAGTATTCCCCGAGGAGTTGCCTGAGATACCTCCGGAACGATAGGTGGAATTCAGGATCGACCTGGTCCATGGTGCGGCTCCGATAGCCAAGGCGCCGTATCGGTTGGCTCCTCCTGAGATGCAGGAGTTGTCTACACAGCTGCAAGAGCTGTTAGACAAGGGGTTCATTAGACCAAGCTGTTCACCCTGAGGAGCCCCGATTCTGTTTGTGAAGAAGAAGGACGGGTCGCATCGGATGTGTATAGATTATTGGGAGCTGAACAAGGTAACGGTGAAGAACCGCTACCCACTCCCGAGGATTGACAACCTCTTTGACCAGCTTCAGGGAGCATCTTGGTTCTCCAAGATTGATTTGCGTTCAGGGTATCATCAGATGAGGGTCAGAGAGGAGGATGTGCAGAAGACTACATTTCGGACGCGTTATGGTCATTATAAGTTTGTGGTGATGCCTTTCGGACTCACCAATGCTCCTGCCGCGTTCGTGGATCTCTAGAACCGCATATGTAGACCGATGTTGGATCGGTCTATGATAGTATTTATTGATGACATCTTGGTTTATTCCAAGACGCGGGAACAACATGAGGAGCATCTGCGGGAGGTTCTTGAGACTTTGAGGAGGGAGAACTTGTATGCTATGTTCTCCAAGTGTGAGTTCTGGTTGCGCGAGGTGCAGTTTCTTGGGCACTTTGTCAACCAGAACGGGATTTCGGTAGATCCGCCCAAGGTGGAGGCCATGATGAATTGGGAGGTTCCGAGGTCTCTATCTGAGATTCGGAGCTTCTTAGGTTTGGCAGGCTACCATCGAAGATTCATTCAGGACTTCTCCAATATAGCAGTTCCGCTCACCCGACTGACTAAGAAGTCGGTGGTGTATCGCTGGGGGCCTGAGCAGCGGGCCGCATTTGAGACGTTGAGACAGAGATTGTGCGAGGCGCCAATCTTAGCCCTGCCAGAGGGCATGGAGGATTTTGTTGTGTACTACGATGCATCCATCGCAGGTTTGGGAGCGGTATTGATGCAAAGAGGGCATGTCATCGCCTACGCGTCGAGGCAGCTGAAGCCTCACGAGGCGAACTACCCGACGCATGATTTGGAGCTGGGGGCTGTTGTGTTCGCCCTCAAGATTTGGCGTCATTACCTCTATGGGTTTCGTTGTACGATTTATACGGACCACAAGAGTTTGAGGTATCTCATGGACCAACCAATATATGAATATGAGGCAGCGTCGGTGGCTTGATGTGGTGAAGGATTATGATTGTGAGATCCTCTACCATCCGGGGAAGGCCAATGTCGTGGCCGATGCGCTTAGCCGCAAGGCGGCGCCGATCAGGGATATCTGTCTGAGGATGACAGTGATGACTCCGCTTCTGGAGTGGATCCGAGAGGCTCAGCAGGAGGCCATGAAGAAGGAACATCGAAAGAGTGAGCGGATTGTGGGGCAGGTTTCCTCTTTCGATTATGATAGTCGGGGTTTATTGACTCTTCACCGTAGGGTGTGGGTCCATTATCATGGAGGAGTGTGCCAGGTCCTGATGGAGGAGGCGCACAAATCCCGATTCTCCATTCATCCCGGGGCGACGAAGATGTATAGGGATCTTCGTCTGGACTATTGGTGGCCCTACATGAAGCGGGATGTGGCATGGTACGTGGAGCGGTGCTTGACCTGCAGGAAGGTCAAGGCCAAGCATGAGAGACCACACGACAAGATGCAGCCGTTGGATATCTCGCTGTGGAAATGGGAGGATATTACTATGGATTTTATCACGAAACTTCCCAGGACCGCGCGGGGGATGGATTCGATATGGGTCATCGTGGATTGATTGACCAAGAGCGCCCACTTTATTCCGATTCAGGAGAGCATCTCGGCCGAGAAATTGGCCGATATCTATATCAGGGAGGTGGTGGCGCGGCACGGAGTGCCAGTCTCGGTGATTTCGGACAAAGACGTGCGGTTTACTTCCAGGTTTTGGAAGAGGTTTCATGACGAGCTGGGTACTCGTCTGCATTTTAGCACCGCTTTTCACCCGCAGACGGATGGACAGAGCGAGCGGACCATCCAGACTCTGGAGGATATGATGCGGGCATGCATTTTAGATTTCGGAGGTAGTTGGGACACCTACCTCCCATTGGCGGAGTTCTCGTATAATAACAACTATCATGCCAGTATCAACCGTCCTCCCTTCGAGATCTTGTATGGGAGGAGGTGCAGGACCCCGATATGTTGGGGCGAGGTTGGCCAGAGAGTCATGGGGAGCACCGAAGTAGTGCTCAAGACGATGGAAAAGATTCAGCAGTTCCGGAGCAGGCTTCAGATTGCTCAGAGTCGGCAGAAAAGTTATGCCGACAAGCGCCGATCAGACATGGAATTCCAAGTCGGTGATATGGTTCTCCTGAAGGTGTCGCCATGGAAGGGCATCATCTGATTCAGGAAGTGGGGCAAGTTGGGCCCAAGGTATATCGGACCGTTCAGGGTTGTAGCCCGGGTGGGCAAGGTGGCGTACCGGCTGGATCTGCCAGCCGAGATTAGTCAGATCCACAACACTTTCCACGTCTCTCAACTGCGAAAGTGCCTAGTGGACGATACGGTGGTGGTACCCTTGGAGGACATTCAGTTTGATGGCAGCCTGAATTACATCGATCGGCCTGTGGCGATCCTTGACCGGAAGTCGAAGGATCTGAGGAACAAAAGAGTAGAACTCGTGAAGGTGCAGTGGCAGCACCAGAAGGGGTCGGAGTGGACTTGGGAGCCGGTGAGTGAGATGATGGAGCACTACCTCGAGCTGTTTCAGGATCGAGCGGCAGACTTCGAGGACGAAGTCTAAAATAAGGGGGGAGATTTGTAGCACCTGGTTCTTGGTATTTGTTCTGTAATTAACCTTCTTTATATTTTTGCACTTTTGGCTCTGGACTCGGCGAGTCGAAGGACTGAATCGCCGAGTAGAAGTGGGATGAGGCGCGGGATTTAACTGGCGGACTCGGCGAGTAGCCGCTGTTTGGACAAAAACCCTAATCCAGGGGTTTGCAACCTATTTAAACGACCTTATGCAGCCTCCTTTACCCCTTTATGCTCCCAATCACTCCTCATAGCAAACCCTAGCTGTTTTTGTGAAGATCTAAGGCTTTTTGAGTGATTCTTGTAAGTTTTGGTCTCAAGGAAGAAGGAAGAGCATAGAAGGATCAAGAGGGGACTGAAGGATTCGAGTTAGTTCATCATTTTCAGTCTTTGGAAGGTATAAAGTCTGAACCTTGCTCATTCTTTTGTTAGATCCCTCTTTGGAGTGATTTAGGGCTTTTATGAGCCATTTTTGGTGGCCAACCATGTTTTCAAACATGGTTGGGGGGTTGGGCTTCTGTAGTATGTCATTTTATGAGCCACAAGTCAGATCTAGGTTGCTTTTTGCACCAAGGAAGGCCCCATGCAACAACATAACCATTCTAGAGCCTTTTAAGCTCTAATGTCCCATGCATGCACGTAAAGTTTGTAACTTTACGTGCTAGATCGAGTTTAGCGACCTTGATCTATCATTTGGTTAAGTGTTGTGCATCAGAAATCGAAGTTCTTAAGTAAGGAATGTGATAGACTCGGCGAGTCCATTTCCTGGACTCGGCGAGTCCAAGGGTTTTGGTCCCATATCAGTGAGGGTCATAAGGACCAGTTGAGTGTGGAAGGGTTTTAGGAGTCCCGGGGAGTGTCCCAACGTTCTGGACTAAGCAAAGTGTTATGGGAATTCATGGTACTCGGCGAGTGCATAAACGGACTCGGCGAGTCCAAGACAATCTTCATGGAACTCGGCGAGTTGTTCATACAACTCGACGAGTCGAGGACAGAACGTGTTCATAGGATGAAGAGTAACTCGACGAGTTGTTCATACAACTCGGTGAGTCAAGTCAGGACATGAGTATCAGTCGATGATGAACTCGACGAGTTGTTCATACAACTCGGCGAGTCAGATGTGGATTCAGTCGGTGTTCATTTAGAAGGAAAACTCGTCGAGTCATCACCTAACTCGACGAGAAAAGACGGGTATGAGGTCTGATGAAAGGATAGGGACTCGGCGAGTCAGGTCAACTGGAAGTTGACTTTGACTTTGACTTGGTCAAGGGGTAAAATGGTCATTTTACCCTAAGGGTAGATGTCAGTTTCTGACTAAGTGTTTTGTGGGAATTTTAGCCGGAGGACTTCTGAGCAGCCGCGACAGCACTCAGAGGATTCCCGCACAGTTCAACATATACGAGGTGAGTTACCTTCCAGTAGGGGTGGGTCTAAGGCCACAATGCCGGCCCACCATTGAGGAGTATTTAGATGATAATTGTCTTTGTGATAATCTATCTTGGTTTAGTATGTGTTTGGTTATGTGTTATATCTGTATGATATGTTGCATGATAGGGATAGATTCACTGATAATGGTTCGTAGGACCAAGGGGTAGGTCAGTACCCGGATATATCTGAATGCGTGCTTATATCTTGCTTTCTGGGGTTGTACTCTGATATGTCATTTATTCATGGTTGTGGGTTTCAGATATGATACTTGGTTTTGAGATGACGTGTTTATACAATATTTCCTAATGAATGTTTTAAGAATTAACTAATCAAAAATAAAAATTTTGGGCTTGAATTTTGGGATGTTACAGATGGCAGCTTAGGTATCTCGACGGGAACTCGCTAATGATACCATTTGAAGATCTCCGATTCGGATCCAACACTGAAGACCCGAAGGCCTAAACTCATGTCGCAACATTTGGCACCATCCGTGGGACCAAGAGCGAATAGTTACCGTCTCTTGTTCTCAACTTTAGTTTTGCCCCCGATCTGTTCAGATATGTTGTTCTTCGCCTCATGTTTGCTCATATATGTTCATTTCTATCATTATTTATTCATATCCGTTTGGCTCTTGCCAAAATCTATCCAGATCTACTTCCCAAACGTTCAAATCTCTAGATCTACTTCGTTTTTTCTCTCAGGTCTCTTGATTTGTTCCTTTTATGCCCAAATATCTAAGATATGATTCACTATTTTTCACTAAGATCTCTAGACCTGTTTTGTTCTTGTTAAACATTTCTAAAACTTGCAAAAACAGTTTCATACCAGTTTTTTGTGACATCCTCATTTTCACAGTTAGAAAGACCGTTTACGTTTATGCTTTTATAATAAAATCAGAGTAATCTTTCAAATAAAGGTGATGCGGAATTTATTCCCAAAACAAAATATGATAAAAATTTATCAAAACATTTCTTAAAAAAATGTATTTTCATTTCATTACAAAATTCGGGATGTCAACATCGATACAGACCAAAAGCATAAACAATACAATATAGGCCTTACAACATTTATTTACATCTACTGGCCTATAATCCAAAAATCCCTCGTCATCATCCACTATACTCTTGTTCCACTACTTGTAATATAGAAAGCTGAGTGGGTCATGCTTGGGAGTCTGGTGAACATATAGGGTTTTCAACCCACAATAAATAAATTTATTAATTTCATCAACCAACAATAAATTTATTAATTTCATCAACCAACAATAACCTTGATTACCCGTTTCTGTTATCCCTTTACGTCCCTAAACACCTATCATAAGGGACCTAGACTAAGGGTCATCATCGGGATGGACAATACTGCTAAGGGGATTCCTCAGCCATATATATATCTGTAAGGAAACCATGAGGGGGATGGAGTACACTAGTGAACACATCGTTCACAAACACCTACAAGTTGACAGTCTGCTAGTGTTCCACCGGACTATGTAGAAAGGTATGTGGTCGTCATCTATACTCCGCTAGATGACTGGAAACATCAAAAACATCGAGGCCTCTCATCATTTTATCACACATCAACTATTTTATCTAGCCATGTTTTACCCAACATATTTGTAGATAAAAATACATAGACAGTTTAAAACTTGTATAAAATATTCACTCAACACTCATATCAAATAAACAAACAATATATACACATAGCACATATTTTATAGAAAATACTTAATATTTATGTGTAAGATGAAAGTGACTATACACCCACTTGATAAGATGGTAATTAGACAGCACTTTGTCCCTTAAAACAATATTTTTCGATGAAACTGAGAGGTTTTCTCAAAAACCGAGCTCTGCATGGGCAGGGTTTTGACTCAAAAAAACTCTTTTTCTTGGAGAATTCGGGCTCTCTGGGGCTTTCTTATGGTGCTAGGAAGGTACCCTAGGCTTCAGGAGGTTTAGTATAGCTTAAGAGAGAGTATAAGGGTGCAAGAGTGAAAATTTTGTAAAATAATTCGGGGCAGCCTCGCACCCTTTTTATAGGTGGCCGAAGCCCCTCATTACGTTGGGCGTAACTTTTTGGTACGTGGGGCGTACTACCTTATACAGTTCTACGTCGGGCGTACTCTCTTACGCTGGGCGTAGAGGCTATGTGTTCTCTGATCGGTTTCCGAGCTTTAGATATGTGCAAGCTACACACACGTGTCTATCATGCGAAGTTATAGGGCGATGTGGCCAACTTCGGACGATGTACACGAGTACACTGTGCATACTCCCCCGATTTTTGGTATTTCAAACTTCAAAATTTTATAACCTTCGCATATGATCTTCGTTTTTGACACTCTTTATATGCACATGTAGTTAAGACGGTGCTCTACAACTTTTGTTTAGACTCCGTCGGCTAATTTTGAATTTATTTTTAAAGTTATATTTTTAACAGGTCGGGACAGGAAGAGTCCGTTAAAAATTCATAACTTCTTCATCCGTCGTCCGTTTTTGTCTGTCTTTTTACCGTTAAACTACTATCGACAAGATCTACGATTCTTATTTAGGTTGTGTCGGCTAAAAATCGCTCGATCTATAATTCGAATTCCAGGTTGCATACTGCTATGCCAAATCTTAGAAAATTCATAACTTCCTCATACGAAGTCAGATTTGGACTTTTTTTTATGCACACTCTCGGTTTAACGTGTACTACGACTTTCATTTAGATCACTAAGGCTAAAAAGCACTTTATCGTAAACTCACTTTTTACGTCACACAGCGTCGTGTCGGTACTGTCGCGAAACTTCGACAAGTTATAACTTCTTCGTTATAACTCGGATTTCAGTATTCTTTATATCTCCGGAATCCTTGTTTCGACCACTACAATTTTCTTCATAGATATTGGGTTTATTTAACATTTTTTTATGATTATTTTTTATTCTTAATTTATTAAATCATAATAATTAAGTATAAAACACATAAATTCACATAATTCATTCTTATTACTTCAAAACGAGTTACAAAGGTTGACCTAGACTATCAATGATGGGTTTTGAGCACTACATCAATCCTATGGTGTACATGTAAACCCTAAAGCTTTGGATCTAGTTTGTCTAATGAACATGCAATAATCATCCAAAGCTCATAAACCCTAGATCTAGCATATAATAATCGAATTAACACATGAATTAGGGTTTAGATCTTACCTTGATTGTTATGTAGTAATAACAATCACAAATCCCCTTGATCTTGACTCTTGAAAGCTTAGTGCCTCAAATGTTGCACCTCTAATGGAGTGACAAACACCATGAGCAACAAGATGACTTAGGAGAAGGAGGAGGAGGCAACAAAAACATATAGGGTTCTCTTAGAAGTGTTAGCCACATTTTTGGAAGCCTTAGGGGTCTTTATATACTTGTGAGGGCTGCTAGGGTTTCAGATGAAACCCTAATTCTCTGCTTAGGCCTTAAGCAACCCATGAAGTCCCTCTAGAAATCCCTTGGACGAAATCCATATGGGCTTCCCATAGATTTCGTCGAATCCCCTTTCCATTAGGAATCCAAAGCCCAATTGCAACTATCATATAATTGCAATATCAGTCCCCTTTATTTAATTAATCTCTTTTAGTCACAAAACTAATTCTTAATTAATTATTGACTAATATTAATTAAATAATATGATTTCTCCTTTAATATATTATTCTTATAATATATTAATAAATCATAATTAATCCTCTTCCTCCTTAATGCATCCTATCAGTTGCTATGGTGAAGGCAACCCAAAAGGACCATGCTCATAATCGGGTCAAGTACATACCAAAATAGTTATGGGCTTAGACACCTAATACAACAGTCTCCTACTTGGATAAGTCTAATGACTATTTTGCATATGACTTCAGAACCTGATCAGCAATCGTAGCTTTCAAAAGCCGTTGTCAACTCTGATCTTATCAATAACGCTTCCTTTAGATAAGGGATCATATATTCCTCCATTCTAGATATCGTATGAACTGAGACATGGATTTTAATCATACTATCTATTCATGTGTTGCTTCCCGATTTCTGATTTATGACGATTAACAACAGACTACAATTGAACACATCAACTTAGTCCCGACTAGGCCAAACGCTTAAGGTGTCATCACTAAATCATCGGGGGGCCCACATATATCGCTTTTATCCCACTTTGGGTAAAAGGAACGGATAAACTTTGACTCAAATGATCGCTTGTACCTACTCATCAAATCACACACAATAATATGTTTTATAACACCAAGTTACTGGTGCGTTTACATATTATCAATGTTAAACCGACTTGCAGAATACAACTCACACATCTCGGTTTCAAGAATATAAGATATTATGATCTCACCAATCACTCGTGATAAAATCCATGAAGCTATCCAAGTGAGCATTGGTTTAATCCAATACTCTAATCTTATAGTAGCACTCATGAACTCTGCAACAAACTTGTGCTATATCTAAACACTTTAGACAATATACAGACAAATTCATGATAATCTAGATTTTATACCTACTTCCAAAGTATTTATCGACTGTGGATGGTTTAAATAACCTAGTTATTCTGGAAGTCAAAACATGCAAAGTGATACACAAGAATAATACTAATCCTATATGGCCCAAGACTTTTGAGTATAAATAAGACACCTTTATTTAATCACCATATTGATTACTCATTATTCATTGTATAATGTTTCGGGTTATCAACTTATTACTTGAATTATATCAACAGTTGTCCCATGCTCCAAGCATGCACACTATGTTTACCTATGGTCCTTACTTTGTGAAATAGATCAACTGAACACATTTCCAATGATACTCATTTCACAACTCCTAATCCTTATCGTTAGTGGAAGAATACAATATTCTTGTCACTATTAGAATATGCTAGATTATAACATTTTATGAAACGATCCTTTCGTAATGTCATAGCACCAAAGCCACCAAGACTTTGCCAATGATATTACAAAGTGCTCTATTGTAGATTGTTACAAGGCAATTCCATAGATACGAAGTCTCACATTCAAAGTACATTCATTTGAACATCCTTCTTGCATAAAAGTTTCTTATCTAGACATAGATTCTTAACGTCCAACTCCCAACATGGAAACATTTCCATATTTTCCATATGACAACTCATTATTAATAGAATCATATCTAATCATAATAATTTCATTATGGTCCATTCGTTACTATACTTCCAACTGCCCACAAGGATCAGCCATGGCGAACCTTAGATCGTCCTTGACGGTTGTTTAATTATTTTAGTCAAATCCGGTTCTAGTCCTTTTTCCCTCTTAATGCCCTAGGCATTTGGAAAATTTAGAACGTTTGAATATTACAACATATGCAATCGATCCTATACCCGAAGCGTATGGGACACGATTCATAATGAAAAACATGATACTTTACCAGTTTCTTGCTATAATATTTCCATATATAGAATTCCTTTATGTTGAACCTTTTCAACATAACATCCATATATGTCCTTTGACTAAATTTGATTAAATTTTCTCGATCCAAGCTTTTACATTTTGAAACAAAGTATAATATTCTCTCCCTTAATTATAACAACACAAATTTTCAACCCCTGCAACTTTGCAAAGTGAAACTTTTGTTTTCTATAATTAATATTGCTAACTTGCAACACTTAAAATAATAATCATGCTCCCACTAACATGATAATTATATCTATACCAGCATAACATTTATGCTCCCACTAGCTTTGACACGTATTTAGAAAAATAGTTGGACTTCTAGAAAGCAATACTTATTGACTTCCAAAGTTCATATGTCGCTTTATAATTTTTACTCAAACGTGATGGGTTTTAGTCATAAGACATCCTATGTGCTCATACAAACCCTAATGCTTGGATCTAGGTTTCTCTATTGTACATGCAAGTTATCCAAGGCTATAAACCCTAATTCTAGCATATGGGAATCAATATTAACATATAATTAGGTTTAAGATATTACCTTGATTGTTATGTAGTAATAACAATCCCATATCTCCTTGTATTGACTTTGGAAGGCTTAGAGTCACAAGTGTCACTCCTCTAATGGTTCACAAACACCATAAGCAAGAGGATGAAGAGGAGAGAGGATGGAGGCTGCCCAAAAACGTCTACAAACCCTAGAGAAGTCTTAGCCACGTTTTTGGTCATAAGGGATCTCTTTATATAGGAGGCAATTAGGGTTATCTAACAAGGAAACCCTAATTTGGATGCTTAAGCCCTAAGCAACCCATGGAGCCCTTTCCTTAAGGCCTTGGACGATTTCATATGGGCTTCCCCCATAGAATTCGTCCACCTTATAATAAAAGGCAATCCATGGCCCAAATTGCAATTATCTTATAATTACAATTCCAGTCCCTTAAGTTTAATTAATCTCTTTTAGTCACAAAACTAATTACCAATTAATTATTGACTAATATTAATTAAACAATATGATTTCTCCTTTAATATATTATTCTCATAATATATTAATAAATCATATTTAATCCTTTCTCTCCATAATTCATCCTATCAAGTTGCTTTGGTGAAGGCAACCCAAAAGGACCATGCACCATCGGGTCAAGTACATACCAAAATAGTTATGGACTTAGACACTAATCCAACAAAACACACGTTTCTTATTACACTATTAATTTTTAGGGTTTTTTGAAGAACATCCGAACACTCACTCATACGTTACGTGCTCTCTATAATCGATTCATCGTCGACAACCTCAGGCTCACTTTTTCTCCTTCTCCGATGATCTTAAGTAAATAGAGAACATTTCAGAGCTTATCATTAAAATAGGAAAGTGGGGAGAAGGAGGGGAACAAAAAAGTACAAAATCCACTCTCTTCTCGCCCCTCTTGTCTCTCTATTTTGTTCTATAATATCTCATTTCAATCCATGTCTCTGCCTCCGCATTCCTCATCCACATCCACCGCCTACCCTCACTGCCGGAGCCGACAAAGAAGACGAATAAATGCATTTCCTAACTTCTATCCATTTGGGTGTGAGTTGAGAAAGGCATAAACTAGGGAAAATGAAATGCGATGGGTTCTAATGAGATGCAAGGATACATTGAGGAGGCAATCACATTGGGGTATTACTACCGTGAACTAGATCGATTTGCCACAACATCCCAAAATTCTCATGTGAGAGAATCGATGAACTAGGGTTTCTCAGTATACAATATTATGATGAAGATAATCTTTCTAGGAAGCTCTTTCTCTATTATGTGGTACATAAGGCACCACAAGGTTGTTCGTAGATCATATGATAAAGATCAAGACACCTTTCGCCATTATCTCCTCATGATTCCTTGTATGATTTTGGCCCTATTTGAACACGAGAAGTTCACTTTTAAAGAGGTAAAAAATAAACATTTTTCCATTCAAATATTAGATATTTCACTCAACTTTCAACTTATCATGCAAAAAGCCACCATTTTTATAGGTAATGTGGACATTTTCATCATATTTGGAAGCAGTTGCAATTCTTCCACAACTGGTATTGCTGCAAAGAACTAGAAACATTGATAACTTGAATGGACAATATGTTTTTCTTCTTGGGTAATAAATTTCTAATTTCTATCATTTTCTTGATTGGAATTACTTTTGTTTGTTTGTGTACTATAAGTTATAGCAACTCACTTTTATCTTTTTTTTTATTACAGCTTTGTATGCTCAATCTTTTTCTTAATAGAACATTATAAATGGAAAAATCTATCCAATTATGAAAGTGAAAAGTTCTATGTATGTGGATGTTATTGCTTTAATTGAATAGATTTTTCAAAGTATAATCTCGTAATAAGATTTTTCAAAGTATAAGTCTGACTTTTTTTAATAAATATTTAGGCAGCAAGGCAATTGGAAGTGATGAAGGGAAGGAACAAAGCGGGGGCACTACAGATTCTTTGGGTGATGCTTTAAGGATTGCACAACATCATGATGCAGTTAGTGGAACTAAACAACAACATATGGCTAATGATTATTCAAAACGGTTGGCAATAGGTCAAAAGGAGGTGAAAACTGAAAACTATTTGTGTTTTTTTATTTTATCATTTAATTTGGTTATATATGAAAAATAAAATTATATTAATTTCTTGCAGACTGAAGTGGTAGTTGCAGAGTCTATAGGTTGCATGGTATCATCGACACCTAGATGTGGAAGTTTAGCAACCAACTTTCAACAGGTATTTATATGTAACTCAAGTATGTGTCTTTACACACACACACACACACTTAACACTATTAATTTTTTTTTCCTTCATCAATTTTTAGTGTTCACTTTTGAACATAAGCTATTGCCCTCCAACTGAAATGGATCTATCATTTGGAAAAAAATTGGTAAGTGAGATGCTTAATATTTGTATTTTCTCCATGAAAGTCAACAAAAACTGTTATATTCTTTCTGCATATTTACATAAATTTGAATGGAATGTTGTTGTTTTTATTGTAGGCGGTTGTTGTCCACAATTCCCTGGGGTTGAAGAGATCTGATGTTATAAGACTTCCAGTGAGTATCATTTTAGGTTTTGAACATTTTATTGCATCTAAATCATTTTTTTTATTTGGGATAATATTATACATATTATATGTGAATATCTAACAGGTTGTGAGCGAGAATATTGTTGTCTACGAGTCCAATGAAAAAGAAGTAGAGTATCAACTTCTCCCCATAGTAAATGATACTATTGCCCTTAGAAACTACTACACCACTGCATATATATACAAATCACCAAGTTCAACTCCCAAGTATTAACTTGCATTTGCAGCATCTGTTCCACCTCTGGGATTTACCACATATGTCGTTTCAAGCACAAAAAAGCCAGGTAAAATTAAAACTAATAATATACATTGATTTTAAATTTTGAACAGGATCTTTATCTAGTGATATATATATATATATATATATATATATATATATATATTCTGTTATTTTTTGCAGCTTGGAATTCTGTAAATGAAGCATTGTACAAGCATACTGAAACAGGAAAAGATGGGATGGAAGTAGGGACAAGAAATTTGAAGTTAATCTATTCTGGAAGTGAAAGAAAGCTTTCTCAATATGTTAACAATTGAAGCTCTGTAAATATATTTACCTTTCAGTTCTTTTGCATAATATAACAACCAACTATCTTGTTTTTGCTATTTTGGTTAATTGGCAATTAAGTCATTATTAAACAAACATTTTTTTATTTTAAAATACGAAAGATCACTGCCTCTGAGAAGCAATCATATAGCTTTTATGCTGGATTTGATGGAACTACATTGTAATGACGAAATTTCTTAAACAAATTTTCATTTTTAAATCATATTTTCAATCACCAAAAACAATATCCAACAACTGTATCCAATGTCATCATAATAAAGAAATCCCAGAATCTCAAAAGATCTCAAACACATAAATCCTCTCAGTGTGTACGGATCATGCTGGCGTCTTCCCACGGTCCTTGCTAGTACCTGAAACACACAACATAACAACTGTAAGCATAAATGCTTAGTGAGTTCCCCAAAATACCACATACAACACATACGCCTTTCCAGGCCATAACTCTGTGGGACCCTCCGGCCGAGTGTCTGAGGGGACTTTCGTCCCAAATCCCGGTAGACCTTCCGGTCCTACCCGTATCGACCTTCCGGTCCATGTCCTCTCGACCTTCCGGTCCATATCATCTTGACCTTCCGGTCCTTATCATACATAGCATACATAACACATACATATCACATATCAGCATATAGCACATACATCTCATAGCATATAAGACCTTCCGGTCACACATAGGTACCCTTCCAGGTACAGTACAGTGAGAAGACTCACCTCGGGTGAATCGGTAATCTCGAACTCGGTAAAACCCGGTCTAGTCTCCGCCTAATCACATGGAATAAGCACTCTAATCAATACAACTCTCAAGGCTAGACTAGATCCGTCTCTTAGCACTCTCAGAAGGGTTAAAGACCATTTTACCCCTCTCAAGGCTCAAAGACCCTAACATTGACCAAACCCTAAAAGTCAACCAAAAGTCAACTCTCCGGGTTACGCTGCGCGTACCAAACCTGTACGTTGGGTGTACCCGACAACCTCACAGAAACGGGGAACGCGACCCCCTACGCTGTGCGTACTGTGATTACGCCCCACGTAACTCCTAGTTTCAGACTCCTTAGCTTTTGGAGTCTTAAACGGTTAAGACCCATGACTAACTTTCAGATATGACCACTTCTAAGCCTCTTAATCCATAAAGTTTTTGGCTTTAAGCCTTTACATGGCTGAGAGAGTCACTAACACCCAAATCTCTCCACTTTCAACACTCTAAAGCTCATAACTCAAGCATGAGTCCATAACAACGACCAAGATGGGATTTTTATTGATCAACATCACACATAACACTGAAATGGGACAGATCTAGGTCCAAGGAGCCCCTCTTGCTCATAAAGTCTCCACCTTTGGGACTAAAACCCTAGAAATGGACCATAAAACACCAAACCAAAATAAAGAGGAAAGCTCTGAGCTTTTTACCTCAAAGTGAAGCTCCTTCCTTTGAAGAACTCATATCCAAGCTGGAACTTCAAACACTAGCCTCCACAAGCTCCTCTCCTCCTTCTTCACTAACACACAAAGGCACCTTTAGCTCAAAATACTCACACACAAGCTTTAGGATGAAGGAAATGCTCTCTTAGGGTTTCACTCTCTGAAATGGTGGCTGAGGATAAGGCCTTATCATTCCTTTTATAGTGCACAAGCCTTACATTAGGGTTTGCATCTGGGCCCACTACGCCCAGCGTACCTAGGCGAGTTCGCGTCCAACTTAAGCGCATAAGTACGCGCAACGTACTCTCCAGTACGCCCAGCGTACTCATTTGCAACACTTTCCCACTCAAGGGTTATTCTTGACAACTTGACAAAAGAGAAGGGTTAAATAGTTGTACCTGAATTTCAGGATGTTGCATACAGGAGAGCAGGTAACTTTATTTTCCTTATATCATTTATTCTTCTTCTTTTTTTTTATTTTGTAAATACTTATACTGTTATTGGTACAAGTTTTTTATGTTAACAATTGAGCTCCTAACTTGTTTAATTTAGGCATCTGGAGCATATATTTTCCCTCCAAATGGTACATATACTATTGGTACACAGAAGAAATCAGAAATGATTGTTAGAGGACAGGTATATGTCTTCTTATTGACCACTCACTTTCTTTTTAAGGTGAATTAGGTGTTGTTTCTTTTTGACTTAATCCAGACAAAATGACTAAATAAGTTAAGCCTGAAAACCTGGCTTAATGTATTTAGATACCAACCATTTACCTTATTACCTAATCTGCCCTTCTTATGTTGAAATTGATAAATTTATTTAACATTTTAGCATCGATGAATATTGTGACAATTGTTTGTTGACATGATGACTTTATTAATGAGAGAAGAAACACTAAAAGAAATGTTGCTGAGTTTTACATAGCTCAAAGTGTCATGGCCATAGAGTCCATTCATAAACATAATTACAAGCACATGTTCGTAAAATGATGATGATGATGATGATAATAATAATAATAATAATAATAATAATAATAGTTTTTGTTGTTATTAATACTAAGTATTAATATAACATGTTTGATGTGACTTTTTGTTTGTTGTTCAGAGATATAGAACCAGACAACCATCTTCTAGACAAAAACAGACACATGAAGCTCTTAGATTTTGGGCTGTGTAAGCCTCTTGATTGTAGGACATTGTCTACATTGAATGAAAATGAAGCCATGAGTGATGAAAATATAAAAGAACCAATAGATATTGATGGTTTTCCTGATGTCGTGAATGGACATAGATAGAAGAGTGCTCATGAACAGCTTCAACATTGGCAAATGAACAGAAGAAAACTGGTATGTTACTATTTTATGAGTTATTTAAGGTTATTATTGTTTGTTTTAGATGATTAATTTGATCTTTTTGGTTTTCTATGTGAGAGAAGGCGTTTTCACCAGTGGGGACACCAGACTATATTGCCCCTGATCTGAAGTGTTGTTGAAGAAAGGGCATGGGATGGAGTGTGATTGGTTAGTGTTGTATTAGTATATGCTGAGGATATTTTTGTTATTTTCTTTTATTTCATGAGTGTTTTTAACTATTACTATTAATGCAGGTGGTCACCAGGTGTAATAATGTATGAGGTGCTTTCAGAATCCAGTGTTGTTACTACTTATTACTTCGGTTGGACTACTAGAAAAGTTGCAATCTTTCTTGCGTGTCTCAGTTTAATTGTTCTTCTGATCAAACTAACAAATTTTTTCTTTCTCATTTAATCCAAACCACACTCGAAAAAAATGCGTCATTTATGTTAAAAAGATGAAGTAACAAACTAACAAGTTCTTTCTTGAATCTTGATCCAGGAACGCGAGAGAGAACACTTCTCATAGTTTATAACATAAGGTTTCACTTCTTATTGCAAGAGAAAGAGAATAGATACAGTATTTAAATATCAAGAATCTATTTTTCTACAACTTTTCTTCTTTTCTCTAATTATATTTTCATATAATTTATAAATCCAGGTCTATGGGAACAATGTGGATATTCAGGCATTATCTGAAATGTACAATCGATCTATTCCTATCTACTCATATAGCATTGGTATATATTATTATTATTATTATATTAGGCAATAGGGTCTTATTTTGTGCAATTGGCTTATATATATATATATATATATATATATATATATATATATATATATATATATATAGGGGACAGTTCAAATAAAAACAGTAAATAGTGTGAGAACGTAAAAACATTTTTTTATTTTATTATTCTGCAATGAATTTTGTATCGACAACTTTATGTTATTATTCAGCAAAGAATAAATGAAAAGTCAAAGGTTAAAATTAAAATTAGAATTTACTACAAAAATGCACATACATAAGTTTATAATAGAATAATAACATTATAATGAATATATGACTAATCGAAAGTTAATATTTATATTAGAATTACTTCAACAATACACATATACAAAATTCATTACAGGATAATAACATAAACATAGTGTTTTTACGTTCTCACACTATTTACTGTTTTTATTTGAACTTACTTCTAAATATATATATATATAGACACACACACACAGAGCCTATAAATATAGTCCATGGAATCTATAACATAGATACACATCCAATCTGGCTAAGTTACCAACATGGAAACCATTACAACTCTCTTGTTGATCCACGTAGGCTCACAATAGGTGTTGGCCTTGGTTTTAGCTGCCTGTAAGGGGTAAATAAGTCATTTCACCTATATCTATATGATATCTCTACCCTTGGGATTTGGGTTTTGTTTTTGTTGAATATATGTTTTGGGTTTTGTTGTTGTTTCAGAAAAAGGTTGATAAAGATCAATTGAAAGCAACAATCAAAGCTCAACATGATCAACATATCGATACTGTAAACCACTCTTTTCATCTAGTTTTGTCACCTTTTTTGCTGATCTGATAATGATGTAACTTTAATGAAACAGAAACAAGCACTTATGGCAGAGGCGCGTTTATGCTCAGATATAGAGTTAACCGTGAGTCAACTCGATATGTTGAGGCACCAGGCGACTCTGATTGTGGAAGTTTTAAGAGGTTTGAGTAGGTTTTTCAGAGTACAACGTCCTAATAAGTGAAAAACCGGGTAGATTTTTCAAAGTGTTGTGTTCTAATAGGAAAAATGTGAAAGCGCAATGCTATAATCACTTTCTTTGATCATAATTTTTATTGTGTTTTGTAGTTTTGGAGAAAGCTGGAGCAACAATGGTATTTTTCTCTTAACATCTATTCCTTAAATTGTTTTTTGCTAGTTTTGGAGAAAGTTGGAACAATAGTGGGCATGGGAATGATACTATGGCCTTTGAAGTTGATCAACAATGGAATAACTGGAAACATAATGAATCTACAACTGAGTTTATATTTGGTGGTGGTCAGGGCTACTGAAAGCTTCGGTGAGTCTGCAAATCCAGCTGAGTTTGGCCGGAATTTACAGCTAGCGGCCATGTTTGGAGTGTGGTATCTTTTCAGCATCTACCTCAACATCTTCAACAAACAGGTAGGGAGCTAAATTCAAGATAAACATACAAGCAACCACACTCCAAGTCATGCTTGTTCACAACTATTAGCTAGCAAACCTCAATAGAAATTAGTTTGTAGAGGGTAGACTGACTCTTTATTTTGCATCACTTGCGTCATATATGATATGATGTGTTATATTAAATATGAATACAAAACTATTTATTAAATTTTGTTGAATAAATCCATTTGACTTGTTGTAGACAATTTGTGTAGGATTTCTGTGGTGTTCTTGATCAAGAGTTGGGATTGATATTGAAGCTAAGAGACATGATGATTGGTTGGATACATGATGGGTTTTAGAGCTTCTTCAGACAACTTAATCACGAGTTACTGAAACAAGAAGGTGCCCCTTTACAGCAATGTAGTATTAGGTTACATAGTTAGGGAATACCTCTTAATAACAATGTACAATCAGATCAATTTAATATCAATGTATTACAATTTTTTGACATGATGTTTTTGGATGAAATTGATTGTTTTGGTATATATTTGTTTCTATATTTTTGTATTATACGTAAAAGAGTATCGTAAAGGCACGTCGTATATGCATATCGTAAATGGTTGTTGAAGTTTATGACACGCAATGACGCAAATGCGTGTCATCTTTATTTTTGACATAGGCTTTATTGATACGCAATGCGTGTCCTAAAGGTGCGTCGTAAGGTTACGACACGCAAATGCGTGTCATCTTCCTTTATGATAGGGCCTTCCTTGATACGCATTGCGTGTTGAAAATGAGCGTCGTAAATGCATGTCGTAAATGCGCGTCGTAAATAGACGACGCACAAAAGCGTGTCGTCTCTCGTTATGACAGGGCCTTCCTTGACACGCATTTGCGCGTCATTTGAGCGTTTTATGACACGCATTGTGCGTCGTAAAAGGCTGTTTTTCTAGTAGTGCTATAAGGATCTATGTCTTCACATTAAAGGAAACATATAATGAACTATAAACCCTACAAGAACCCTAGTAAAATCGAAATCATTAGATTTAGGGTTACATACCTTTGAATTGTTATAGCAAACACCAAAAGTATGATGCATTGAATCCTTTCTTATAGATATTCAGAAAGAAAGCACCAAAAGTATGATGTCTCTAATGGCTCACACCAAAAGCTAGAAACTAGAACACAAGAGAAGAAAGAGGAGTTGAGAAATGTTTTTCGGCTAGGGTTTCTCTTAGAATGATAGTGGCTGAAAATTGCAAGCCTTGGTCCCTTTATATAGCTGCTAGGAAACGCTAGAAACCCTAGATTTGAACATAAAATAATATCATTTCAAATCCTAATGATTACCTACTTTCCTTATATTAAAAAGCATCAATTGCACTTCTAATTAATTCTAGTTGATCCAAATTAATTCTGATCAATTCTTAATTAATTTAATATACTTATAATTAATTTATTATCATATAATAAACTAATAAATTATTTACTCTCTCTACAAATGTCATTCTAATCAGTTTCTAGTTATGATGACAAACCAAAAAGGTTTTTACTTCTAATTACAAGTTTATACCAATTTAGTTATGAGCTTAGACACCTTAATCCAATAATTTTAATATGATTTTCATTTTTGTATATTATTTTGATTTTGATTTATATAATAATACATTATGTCTAAAAGAAAAAACTAGTTTATAAAAAATTAAAAACAATAAAAGTTAAAAATTAAAAATAAAATATGATTACTAAGATAGGCCTTGTAGTATTTGTATAATTCAAATTGGTCAAAGGCTAATTCAGTCAATTCAAAAAAAAATAACAAACTAAATGTTAGATTTAATGGTTGAAGGACCAACCACACTTGATTTTGAAACCACAAGGATCACCAGTGTAATACTTTCAAAAGATATCCCAAATGTGCCATTTTTCAAAAACCATATGGACCATTTTTGAAACTTTGTCTATTTTTAATTTTAGCTAATTAGAGATGAATATACTCCGTATCAATCCAATTATCGTTAAACAGGTCAAAAGTACCATATCAACATATACATATGGTTTAAATGTAACATTTGGATTAGTGTAAAAAATGTCACGTATCACAAATTTAAAGAGAAATTAAAACTAGAGTAATTGGTGGGTGTTAAGTTCCCATTAATGGGTGAACCATCGTCCGAAGGTAGCTCACTTTGCTTATAAAATCCCATAAACCCACATTCGCGTCTTCAAACATCTCATGTGTATCTTTAATCCCCACTTCCATGTGTATCTTTATGCTGATGAACATAATCAAATAGACAAGATTCATAAATCATCACTTATATGGATAATAATACGCATCATAGGATATTTAAAAGTTAACATGATGATGTGATTATGCACGACATTTAATTTTCTCTCCATCAAATTAATTAATCCTATAACAGGTTATACCAGATGTATATTTGAAGTTCGGTTAATCAAATATCACACAATACTCCACTTTAATTAACTTTCTCCTACGTCCCCCACTACAAGTCTACAGTTAAGTACTCTAAGATTATTGTTTTATATATTCATTATCAATTAAAAGAGACTGGTTTGAAGATGGTAGAAAAGATTGAAAAAAAAAATATTTTGTTCCGGTAAAACTGATAATAATTATATAACAACAAATATTTCATTAAACCTAAATAGTAACGATTCTTCTGTATTACCTTACTTCACGACTTTTGCGAACATATTCCGAAATTACTTTTTGTCACTAGTTGAAAATGATGGCATATGTGTTATCGACCTACCACGTTTGGTCATTTTAGTGATTCAAAAAAAATGTCACGTTTCACATATTAATTAAAATAAGAATAATTAGTTGTAAGTTGTAACGTAATTGATAAGATTAGGACATGGATGTGATTGAACTAGTGGGAGTTAAGTTCCCATTAATGGACACCCTGGTACAAGGTACTTTGCTTATAAAATCTCATAAACCCACGTTCACTTCTTCAAACATTTTCAGTTCAATATCCCTCGTCTTCAAATCCCATCCCACCCCTTCACCCCCCCCCCCCCCCCCTCTCTCTCTCTCTCTCTAGTCTTTCTATATATACATATATACATAAAGATATACGTATATATAGATACAAATATATGGTGGTGTTTTGCTTTTTGGTGGATCAAACACGTAAGGTCAAGAAGACAAAGCCGGTGGCAGGATCGTGTTCAAGATGCAGACGAGGAGCCAGCGTGGGTGAAATCATAACGAAAACCAGATTTTGTAGCATCCCATTTTACTGGAGATCTTGCAAGGCCATTGTCTGCACGTTTTGTGGTGCCACTCTTAAAGCATATCCATGACCATGTCCTTACATATATACATGCATATATACATAACCATCATCATCATGGTCGTACGTAGTTGTATAATTATACGATCGATAAACTAGTTCTTTTTATTTATTTCTATTTAAGTTTAGTATATACATCTAATGTCTATTTTTGGTATGGAATAGCATTTATAAGACTTGAATGTTGTTTTCAAAAGTTAACCTACCCCTTGTATAATGACCTGTGTCATTTTGGCAGCAAGTAACTTCTAATAAATGTTACATTATATCGATCTTTCTTACTGTGCATCAGGAGACACCCCCACCCAACCCCACTCTACTTATGGCTTGTTATCTTATTATTGATTGATAGCAATGATGATGTCAGCAGATCGTGTTGTTGTTAGTACTTGAACTCAAAAGTTTGAAGCACCATTTACATTGATAATTTGTTATGTAAAAATTACTTTGTCTTCACAAGACATTGTAAATAAAGTTGAGGACCACCATTTACAGTGATAATGTTGTTATGTCTAAGTTACTCTTATTTCTTGTTGCCAAGGACCTGTTCCTTTTACCCAGTCAACTCTCCTGGTGGTACAATTGTCTGATTGATCCTATAATTTAAGTTTTTAAGTTGAGCTATTTTAAATGGATTGAAATATAAAATAGACAAAAATAAATAAATGGTCATTGTGGTTGACCAACTTTGCTCCTTATGGCAAATTTTGTGTGTAGATGGTCATTATGGTTTCAAAATCTTACAAAGATAGTTTTTTTGATTGACTGTGTTAACTCTTTCAGTTAAGTCCATAAGGACCATTTATGTAATTTGCTCCAGCTATAGGGACCATTTATGTAACTTTATCTATTATTTATTATTTTTTTATTTAATTTATTTATATTTCTATGATATAGAATTTTTTTGACGTTGTGTTCTAATATTCTTGATGTTTTTTTTTTTGCTTGCATTTTTTGATATATTGTTCGTATAATATATATATATATATATATATATATATATATATATATATATATATATATTTATTTGACATTTTATTTGAATACATTTATTAATATTTCTTTTGACTTTTTGCTTGAATAATTTCTTATATTTTTTGACGTTTTGTTTAAATATATTTTTTTTAATGATTTTTTTACATTTTGTTTGTTTATATTTGTTAAAGATTTCATGGTCACTATAATCATAATTCGTATCTTAATTCACTTACAATCATATTTTTCTATTTTTTGTTCATTTAATATATATAAGGTTATACAGTTATTATTTTTTTAATTCAAATATATAACTATATAACACATATAAGGTTGTATAATTATTATTTTTGTAAATATTTTTTTAATTATATAAAAAAATATTGTTAAATGTGAATATGATTAATATAGATAGGCTAATCAAAACATATAGGCTAATAAAAAATGACTAAAAGAATTAAATAACTTGAAAATACTAAAGTTAATTTCAATGTGAAATGACATGGGAGTTCTCATCAAGACTACGAGACAGTCTTAAATTAGTCTATGTGTACCTAATTTGTCTTAATCATATTCACGCTTAACAAAAAAATTTGTATTTTTTTATTAAAAATGTTTATAAAAAGCTTTATAAATAATAATTATACGACCTTATATGTGTTATATAGTTATAAAATAATACTTATAAAACTTTATTTATATTAAAAGAACAAAAAAAAATAAAAAGGAAAATATGATTGTAAGTAAATTAAGTTAGAAATTATGATTACAACGATCATAAAATCTTTAATAAATACAAACAAACAAAATGTAAAAAAATTAAAAAGTATATTCAAACAAAAAGTAAAAAAAAAAAAAAAAAAAGGTTAGAAGAAATTGTTCAAAAAATTAGAAAAACTATATGAACAAAATATCAAAAAATGTAAGCGAAAAAAAACATTAAATAATATATCCGAACAAAATGTTAAAAAAAAATCTAAATCATAGTAAATATAAATAAATTAAATAAAAAATAATAATAAATAATAGATGACGTTACATAAATGGTCCCTATGGCTCGAACAAAGTACATAAATGGTCCTTATGGTAAGAAGGGCAAATGTGTCATTTCACAAGTGACTTAACTAAAAAAGTTACCACCATTAGCTAAAATGAAACCACATGGACCATCTATGCATAAAATTTATCATAAGGACTAGAGTTGGTTAATTGTGTCAACCACAATGACCATTTATGTAATTTTGTCTATAAAATATGGGCTTCATACATTTTAATTTTGCTAAAGATTATAATGTAGGAACTTCAAAAATTATAGACCGTTCCCCATGTTTTTCATATATACTTTATACTATTATTAATACAAATAGGTGAGTCCTAAGACCCACCTTGAAGCTATATAAATACGCCCTTGCCTAGAGTGACAATAAGATCAAAGTGATAATCAGACTCCAACCTCAATAGTTTGAACCCCAAAGTTCCATTATAAAGTTCTATTCTCAAATCATTGTGTTGTTTTCTAGTTAAAACACTTTATGGGTTAGGATTTTCAAGAAAAATGAATTATGCGGGTTTTATTTGCTCTTTTGATCGCAGTATTGTATTTTAAGATCATTGGTGATAAATTTAAGAATGATGAAGAAACATGTTATGTTATTGAATAATTCAAACTCCTACATCAAATATTTATAGTAGGTTTTGACAAGCCAAAATGATGCTATTAAATAATTCAAATGTATACACCAAATATTTATAATAGGTTTTAACAAGCCAAATGCACTAGAAGCTTATATATATATATATATTACATGTAAGTTAGATTAAATTATGGATAACCTTATAAATTGGATAGACTAGATAATCAAAATGTAAACACTCCGTTTTAAGTTGGACTTTCAGACAGACGAAAATGGAAACCGGAAGGTTCAAGCTTTCTACTCGAGCGGTGATCGTTTTGATGACAATAGGAGAAAACCCAAGAAAAATTGGATACCTTATGAAGAATACAAAAAGGCTAAGGAAGAGAGATATGAACAAAAAGGAAGAGTGTTTTACCAAAAAGAGGAGCCACAAGTTGAAAAGAAATCTGAATTGGAAAATATGATTACCCGATTTATAGCCGCTTCCGAAAAAAAGCACGAAGGAGCTGAAGCAGCGATAAAAGAACAACAAGTATTCATGAGGGAACAACAAGAGATAATGAGAAATACACAAGCATTGGTTAATAATCAACAAGCTTCAATCCTCACTATAGAGAAGCAACTCGGGCAATTAGCTACCCAATTAAATGAAAGATCACATGGAGGACTTCCGGGAAATACCGAACAAAACCCGAGAGGAGCTCACATTCAAGCCATCACCACTAGAAGCGGGAAAATTATCACTCACTTAACCCCTATTGACATAAACAAACCAGATTCGGAACAGGAATGACAAGAAGAAAATAAAGAAAACGAGTATGGGCAATCACCACGACGTGGTGAATCTACCACGGCGTGGCAAGACACTGAGAAGAAAAATACCGAACCGATGAAGCCATATCGTCCACCACTTCCCTTCCCAAGCAGAGCAATTCAAGAGACTCATGATGAAGATTACTGGAGGTTCTTAGATCATATAAAATCTCTTGAAATCAACATTCCATTCCTTTAGGCTTTAGCTGAAATGCCTAATATGCCAAATTTCTCAAGGACTTGTTAACAAACCGCAAGAAGATGGAGGGGCTATCTAAGGTAGTGTTGAATGAAACTTGTTCTGCTGCTATGTTAAACATGCTACCAACGAAGATGGGGGATCCAGGAAGTATAACCTTGCCATGCCAATTTGTAAATCTTGCAACTAGTCATGCTCTAGCAGACTCGGGAGCAAGTGTTAACTTAATGCCCTATTCGTTTTTCAAGAAGCTCGACCTTCCCGAGCCAAGACCGGTCTGCATGGTTATTCATTTGGCTAATAAAACTATGACATTTCCAAGGGGTATTTGTGAGGACTTGCTAGTGAAAGTTGACAAGTTCGTTTTCCCCGCAAATTTTATTGTTTTGGATATGTGTAACGTCCGTAGATTTGGGCTAGCCAATTTAGAGACAATGAGCGTCAAAAATGAGTTTTTAATGGAAGATTATTTATAAGGATTAACCTTAACCAAGTTGTAGAATATGTCTCAAGGGTTCCGTACATATAAAGAACGCCAAAATCCGAGTTATAACAAAGAAGTTATGGCATGTCGAAGTTTTACGGCAAAATCGGCACGGCACCGGGAGACGTAAATAGTGAATTTTTGATAAAGTACTTTTTAGCCTTAGTGATCTAAACAAAATTTGTAGTATACATTAAACCGAGAACATACAAAAAAAAAAAAGAACGCCCAAATCTGACTTCGTATGAGGAAGTTATGAATTTTCTAAGATTTGGCATAGTAGTGAACGCCCCGAAACTCGAATTTTAGATCGAGCGGTTTATGGCCTACGTGACCTAAATGAGAATTGAAGATCTCATTAATATGAACTCAACGGTAAAAAGACAGACAAAAACGAAGTTCGTATGTAGAAGTTATGAATTTTACGCGGACATTTAACAGTATAATCTCATCGTACTGTTAAATTTAAGATCGGTCGAGAATTAGCCGACAGAGTCAAAATGAAAGTTGTAGATCTTATTTTTACCTACGTGTGGATATAAAGAACGTTGCAAACGGAGTTCGTATGCGAAAGTTATGGGGTTTAGAAGTCGGCAGGGTGATGTCGCAAAAGGGATGACATGGCACAATCTTGGCCATTGATTTCTCCCCAAGGCTTGCCACTAGATGGTGACATGTGGCACCAATTTCAGCCATATTTCACCCTATAAATACAACCCCTTCCACCCTCATTTTCTTCACATCTTTCCCATTATTTCTTCTCTTTGCTCTCTCTCTAGAACCTCTCTCTGGCCCCGAAACCCCCTGAAAAGCCTAGGGGAACCTCCCTAGCAGGAGGCAGAAGCCCCAGAGTGCTCGACGGCTCCAAGAAGAAGAGCTTTTTGGCTCGGGAACACTGCTCCAAGCAAAGCCCGGTTTTCTAGAAAATATGTTGTAAGTGAGCTACGCCTACGCTATTTTTAATATAGCTTTTATTTAATTATAGTAACGTTATTAGGAACTTATAATAAGTACTTTGGCTATTATTATGGGTTATATAAGTATTGTTTAACGCTTATATAATAGTAATAATAGCTAGACTATTAATTAGTCTCGGCGAATAATAGACTAAACTCTAGTGGTAATAATACTAGGTTTCGTCGAAGGAAATTATTTTTAAGAAGTGAAGCGTTGTCTGAGTTCGGAATCACCACCTTTTCAAGTGAGTGCATGGTCCCTTTCATCTTACACATAGATATGAAATATTTTATATAAAATACGTGTTATGTGTGCATATTATCTATATACGTGTTATCTATGCTGGATGAACGATTTTATACAAGCTTTATATGATTTAAACTGTATATGTATTTATATCCACGTAATATGTTGGGTAAAATATGGGTAGATGAAATATGAGTTGGATGATGAGTTGAGAGGTGATATAGACCATGAGGTAAGGGTGAGAGGTGGACAATGTGAGAAGCCTTGTTCCCAAATGTTGGCCCCGTCATCTAACAGAGTATGGATGACAACCACATACTACTCTAGACAGTCCAGTGGAACACTAGCAGACTCGCAACCTATAGGTGTTGTGAACGATATGTTCACCAGTGTACTCTAAAAAACCATTGACATGTATTGTGAGTGGAATCTCGAAAACGATACTGTCAATAAACGAGATAACCCTAGCAGCTGTGCTTGAAGGACAATACTGGCAGCTGCGCCTCACATAGAATGTCACAATTCTGGCAGTTGCGCCTAAGTGATAGAACTAGCAGCTGTGCTTGACAGTTGTGTCATTGACAACGATGGACTTCGTACCTATTCCTTAGGATAATCCTTAGGAATGAATGAATGAGAAATAACTGATTCTTAGGGTAGATCCTTAAGAGTAAAAAAGATAATGGGGATGGGTAATTGGGTTACCTGTTTGAAGATTAAACATAATAATTATATTATTGTGGGTTGAAAACCCTATGTACTCACCAGGTTTACCAACCTGACCCACTCAGTTTATTTATATCACAGATGTTGACATGAAGTCACATTACACTGAGAGATTAAGGAGATATAAATCACTAGTGATAATGAATGTAAGTTCTGTTTATGCTTATGTTTCTGTATTGACGATGACATCCCAAATGTTTTAAAATGAATAAAAATACTTTCCTTCGAAAATGCCCTGATAACGTATTTATCATGTTTCACTGGGAACAAATTCCGCACATTTTTATTAAAAAGAGGTACTTTGATTTTTATAAAGCATAAACAAAATCGGTCTTTTATGACCGTGAAAACAGGGATGTCACAATATGGAGGAAGATGAGCAAGTCTCGATCATTATTGGAAGGCCATTCTTGAGCACCGCCCGAGTTTTAGTTGATATAAGGGAATCCAAGCTTATGTTACGTGTTGGAGAAGAAGCGGTGACTTTTGGTGTTAATCAGGCGATCAAACATTCAAGGATGAGTGATGATACGGCGTTTTCAGTTGATGTGTTGGATGAAGTACTGGAAAAAGAGCTAGCGGGTTGGAAAGAAAAAGAAAATGAGGGATTTATGGTGCTTGATGAAGGAAAATTTGATCCCGAACTCGACCTATAAGAATTGGAGAAGTTATTGGAAGAAGGCGAGTACAATAAAACAATACAAGAGACAGAAGAGGCAACACGACGTGGTGAGGATGCCACGACGTGGAAAAGTTTTTATTCATGATCTGGAATTAAAAACCACGACACCACGACATGGCAAGATCACCACGTCGTGGTGGCTGACGCAAAACCAAAACTCGAGCTGAAAGCCCTACTCGAACACCTGGAGTATGCATTCTTAGAAGAAGTCATTTTGGTGGTTGATATGTCTGATGATAGAAGATAGAATGGCAAGGAGAAGACTAAAATCAAAACTCAAAAGTCAACATTAATTTAAAAACAAAATCACCTGCAAGAGTGGTGCTTCAATGGCAGTGGAGAAGCTAAGATTCTGAAAACCCAACCAAGCAAAAACCGAATTCAAAAATTAAAGAATCTGAGAGTGAAATTCAGAATTGACGAAGGAAAGCCTACCGGAAGATAAGGTAGGAATACCCAAAAAAACAAAATTAAAAACAATAAACCTGGAAGAGGAATGATTCAGATGAAGGGAAGCAGATACGCAGCACCGGAGCAGAGGAAACAGCCAGAAGCATCGACGTAAAAACCAAAACCCTAAAAAGAACTAAAAAAACGGAGATGCAGGGCAACTGAGACTATTTGCGAGACTAGAAACCAAATTATGTGATGGGATTAAATTGTTTTAGGGAGCAAAAGAGATCGAGTAAGAAATATGAGTTTTTTTGGTGATAAAGAAGGTTTTCAGCAAGGAGGGTTAAAGATTGAAGGTGAGTTTCAAGTGAGACGAATGATACAGGTGAAACCCTAAATCGGGGAAGCCCCAAAATGGAGAAATTGAATGGCGATTTTAGAGAACAAAATCGAACGATAAAAAAGATAAAAGCAAAACTTATTTACTTGGTAATTCTTACTTGTCGATGGATGTTGTGGTGGACGATGGTGAGCAGGGCGTCTAACTGTTGTTGGTGACCGAAGGGGGAACTATTCATGTTCACCAGCAGTATAATCACGAAGTGGCCGACCTCCTGACGGTGAGATTATTTGAGGCGGATTCAGAGGCAATGGTGCTTTTTTGGAAGAAGCCGAGGCGAAACAATAACAATGGAGAACCGGGGGAGAGGATGAAGAAAGAGATGTGTATAATTTAGACTAGAGATAAAAGAAGGCGGTGGAAGAATCTGGAAGTAAAAGGCTTAACCAGTGCGAGGAACACGTGTACACACAATAACATTATTTCTATAAAATAGCCTGAAACCAAATCTAATAAAAAAATAGGGACCTATAATGGGAGAAATAAGCAATGTAAGTACAAGTACCAAAATAGACAAAAAAGATGCATGTTAACTGTTCCTAAGGTTCACTTCTTTAATATATATATATATATATATATATATATATATATATATATATATATATATATATATTTATTAATGAGATCAGTTGGAGTGTTGGACAGTGTCGGAGAAGCATTGCCCATTGGGTTAACCCGAACCACTTGTTAGGCCCATTTGTTCTAAGCCCCATTCATCTTTTTGGATTTCCCTCCAAATCCAATGAACTAAATTTCCAATTCACGTTGACAGTCGGTTTTCGCGTAAAAGAAGCCCTAATTTTTCCCCCTCAACGTTTCAAAAAGATGATACCAACGATTCAACTTCCGTGTACAAACGGTACGTTTTCTCAATCCCTCCAAGATCTTCCGAACCCTTTTTAGTACTGCTTTTAGTTCCTAATGAATGGTATAAGTTAGGGCTCGAATTTGATTGTGCACATGATTTCATGAACCGGTTGAAAGAGAACTGATATAATATAAGATTTTCTCGATGATGTTTAAAGTTAAGATGCCTTTGGATGCAGAAAATTCAGGTCATATGATTACTTCATGGTGATTTGGTGTTCTTTACGATTGGACTCATGTTGTTTGATGATATGTCTGAGAGAAGTTAAATTATGCCTTCTGTAACTGAGGTATAATGGTATATATCGTAAAACCAACGAAACTTGAGTATTTGATGTCACATGCTAGTTTTTAGAGGGTTACAATCCGCGTATCTTTGAGTTTGAATAATAGTTGCAGGATGGAAACCCCAGTTTCCAAGAGGCCGTTGAGAAAGAAACACCTCTCTAGAAGCTATGATGAGAATTTGATGGATGATTATCTGGATAAGCAATTAGGTAATTCCCCAAGGAAAAGGTTCAGAACAAAGAAGGAATTGGAGAAAGAAACAGAAAAAGAAGCCATGATAGCCCTTTCTTTAGGGTTTCCCATTGATGCCCTTCTTGAAGAAGAAATCAAAGCCAAAGTAGTAAGCGAGTTAGATGGAAAAGAACAAAACGACTACATCGTTGTCAGAAACCATATTCTTTCAAGATGGAGAGCTAATGTACACGCATGGCTTTCCAAAGGTGAAATAAAGGAAACTGTAAGTAACGAATTCAATCACTTACTTCATTCTGCTTATGACTTTCTTCTCTTCAATGGGTATATAAATTTTGGAGTTTCACCGACTTTCAAACCTCAAATGCCCGAAGAATCAACAGAAGGATCTGTAATAGTAATCGGTGCAGGTCTTGCTGGATTAGCTGCAGCTCGCCAGTTGTTAGCTTTTGGTTTTAAAGTGATTGTGTTAGAGGGTAGGAACAGACCTGGGGGTAGAGTCTATACCCAGAAAATGGGTCAGGGGCAAAATGGTAATTATGCTGTGGTGGATCTTGGTGGAAGTGTTATCACAGGTATTCATGCGAACCCTCTTGGAGTTTTAGCTAGACAGCTATCGATTCCTCTTCATAAAGTGAGAGATAAATGTCCATTATATGATCCAGAAGGAAAACCTGTTGGAAAAGAAACCGATTCAAAAGTAGAATTCATTTTCAATAGACTTCTAGACAAAGTAACCGAATTCAGACAAATCATGGGTGAATCATGTGGTGACATTTCATTAGGATCAGTTCTTGACAAACTCACAAAACTATACGCTGTAGCCACAAGTGTAGAAGAAAAACAATTACTCGATTGGCATTTTGCAAATCTAGAATACGCAAACGCGGGCCCCCTTTCGGATCTTTCAGCTGCTTATTGGGATCAAGATGACCCATATGAAATGGGTGGTGATCATTGCTTTTTAGCAGGTGGGAATTGGAGATTAATCGAAGCATTATGTGAAGGGGTTCCGATTTTTTATGAAAAGATTGTGAAAACCATTAGATATGGTGAAAATGGTGTTGAGGTGATTACAAGTGATCAAACATTTCAAGGTGATATTGTTCTATGCACTGTTCCTCTTGGTGTTTTGAAGAAAAAGGTGATAAGTTTTGTGCCTGAATTACCTGAAAGAAAACTTGAGGCGATTGAGAGACTTGGATTTGGGTTGTTGAACAAGGTTGCTATGGTGTTTCCTTATGTTTTTTGGGGTGAAGATGTTGATACATTTGGTTGTTTGAATAGAAATAGTGAGAATCGTGGAGAGTTTTTCTTGTTTTATAGTTATCACACAGTTTCTGGGGGATCAGTTCTTGTTGCATTAGTTGCTGGTGAAGCTGCAAAATCATTTGAATCCACACATCCTTCCACTTTGCTTCATCGTGTTTTAAATGTCCTTAAAGGTACTACACATCTCTAAATATTTTATCTCTTTGGTATGATGGAATGGAATCACAAAGAATGGAATGGAATGGAATTACTTTCTTTATCTAACTTTTTTTGTTTTGATAAATTTTGACAGGAATATATGGACCAAAGGGTATTGAAGTGCCTAATCCAATCCAATCCATTTGTACAAAATGGGGAAATGATCCTCTGTCATGCGGTTCATATTCTCATGTGCGGGTCCACTCTTCCGGTAGTGACTACGATATCCTTGCGGAAAACGTTGCAAACCGCCTCTTTTTCGCCGGAGAAGCCACCAACCGCCAACACCCCGCCACCATGCATGGGGCCTACTTAAGTGGTCTAAGAGAAGCTTCATGTATTTATAGAGTCAGAAAGTCTAATTATAATAATAATAATGATGATGATAATAATAATAATAATAATAATAACAATAACAAACAAAATAATCCCAAAAAAAGCATTCGAAAAATCATTGGAGTGAGTGATACTCTCATAAACCTTTTCAAGAATCCCGATTTATCTTTCGGGAATTTTCTTTTTGTGTTTGACCCTTCAAATGAAGACGATGAGTCAACCGGGCTCATGATGGTTGCCATTGATAATGATGATGATGATGATAAAGTCAAAGTCAAAGTCAACAATGGTCAAAGTCAACATGCGGTGAAGCTTTATACGATGGTGACACGTGTACAGGCGCGGGATTTGGAGGCGGTGGTTGGTGGCGGGGAAAGTGGGTTGAGTTACATGTCGGAGAATCTCGGGTTGAAGTTAATGGGAATGGACTGTTTTGCCCTTGTGGCGAATTCATTGATTTCTAATATTGCTACACGGAGAAGTAGGGTTAGGAATCGGGTAGTGTTTGGAAACCGTGTTTCGTACACGTGATGATGACGTGGCGTGTTGGACATTGTTGTAAGCACAGATACTTGTAGGACATGAACACTTTTGCACAGTTTTGTTGAGGAAGGCATACATGTCCTCATGGATTTAGTTTTAGAATCTTTTTTGAGTTTTGTAATCACCTTGTAAAACTGTATACTAGAATCTTTTTGATTTAGTATTTGACACGATTTGTTTTGTCTCACAAACTCTCTTGTGAGATGACGCAATGATTTGCATAATCTGAAAGCAACAAAAGTAATATCATAAAACAACTATTTCATACATTGATTTTTGTTTGGAGATGATATCCGTAATTATACAATTACAAATTATTTTTTGCATGTTGTAGGTGTATAAAATAAATTTTACAAAACATACATCATCTTCAAACTTTTATATAGCAGGAATACTGAGTGACCCAGTGTTAAGTATCCGTGGTAATATCTGCATCAACATTAAGAATCCATGTAAATACAACATTAAAAGTTCAGACAAAATTACAGTTTTGGTCCCTGAGTATAACTGATTTTTCTTCAATTTTTATCCCAAAAAAGTTCTCCTGCATATTTGGTTGTTATTTGAGGTTGTTGTAACGTTTTTAGTTCATGTTCCAAATAAAATGACTATTTTTAGGACCAAAATTGCAAAAGTCAGTTACACCCCCCCAAAAAAAAGCCGTTTTACTTGGAAAAGGAGCCCAAAAAAACGTTACAAAAACCTCAAAATAAGGTCCACCGTTACAAATGAACGTTTTGTGACCAAATTTGCAAAAGTTAGCTATATCCAGGGACGGAAAATGTAATTTAATATGTAGAACAGACCTCTCCTAGGCGCGCATTAATTTTCAAATCTGCAAAATCATCAGCTCGAGTGTTGCCTATATTTACAATTGCTGTAGCAGCACCACCCTCATGAGCTGCTCTATATAAATCAATTTTTACATAATCTCAAAATTAAACAAAATATATAAATAATTAAAATAAACAACCTATCAAACAATAAAATAAAAAAAAAAAGTTCCAAGATTTACACCTGACAAGTCGAAAAGCAGACATGGTCATAACCGATGAACCAAGAACAAGAAAAGCATCACACCCTTTAGCCGCCTCCATTGCCATATTAGCTCTATCTTTTGGTACATTATCACCAAAAAATACCACCTTCAAAACACACACACATTAATACTTTCAAAATTTTGTGATACTGATACTGACACTGACAATGACAGTGACAATGAGACAGTTGACAGTGATAGTGACAGAACTGTCTTACATCTGGTTTTAGTACTCCGTTACATTTAGAGCAAGTTGGTATATGAAAATCTTCTTCCCAAAACTTTTCATCAATTTCAATATCACCATCGGGCCTTTGCTTCATCCCAAAACTCTTATCTGAATTACTATCATAATCCAAACTTTCTATAGCTTCCGCCCACTGTATTAACCAATTATATCTTTCTCATTACATATAACAACTTTTACAAAAAAAAAAAAACTATAAATTAAATGTTTTAACCTTTGGATTTAAAGACTTCAATTTCTCTTGAAACAACTCCCTTGGAAACAAGAATCCACAATCCACACATCCAACGGTGTACACAGTCCCATGTAACTCAAGCGGGGTACTACCAGCACGATGGTGCAACCTACGACATGAAAAAACATTTATTTTTTTATGAATTTTTTTATAAAATAAGTTGTCTATAAAAATTTGGTACAAAAAAGATGACCTATCGACATTTTGTGTGATCATAAAGCTAATTCGATTTGCTTTTTCTAAAGATGCTAAAGCAGTGTGAGCTGCACTTGGTTTAGCTTCATTAAACTTCCTCCATCCTGCATAGCTTCTTGCCCAATACCTCCTTCTTGCACGACTAGAACGAATAAATTGCTAAATACATAACAATATTTGGAAATATTAGAATAAAAAAATTATACTGTAATATGATTAAAATTAACAAACATGAAAATGCAACCATTAAGATGCCTTTAGATCACCTGATGAGTAATTGGCTTGAAACCAGTACTATAAGCTCCATTTGGGCTGTAATTATTAAAAAATAATAATAATAATGATGATGTTATTACAATCTTTTAGTTTGTTCATAGTGTTGTAGACTAAATGACCGTTTTACCCTTACATTCCAAAAACAAAGCTGATAATATTCATCAATTTTAAGCTCGTTAAGTCAAAATGAAAAAGTACCTTCTGTAATCAGGAATGCCACACTCTGTGCTTATTCCAGCTCCAGTCAAAGCAACAAGTTTAGTACTGAAAAAAGTTGGGAGATTAAAAAAGAAAACTTTAATTATGATAATTAATAAATACTATTAAGTTTTATGGCATCAAAATTCCACCTTTTAGCAAAAAACTCGTATAAAAGATCAACATCTTTAGTGGTTGGTGGATCTGAATCGGGTACCACTTTCCTGTCTTTTAATAAGTTTGAATTTGAAGATGGATTCACAACAGTTTCTAAAGAGGATCCAGGAACTGTGATTCTGCATACTGTTTGTATATGCTTTACAGAGCCTCGAAATGATATTGTTGTGGTTTTACTTTTACCATTAAATTTACAATATTTGCTAGCTGGATGAACAACATCTGTTTTGCTTCAAAAGGGTAAACATGGAAAACTATAATACAAATTGTTATATGGATTCAAGATTCTGATGATTTGAAAAAGCAGTTGTGACTTGTGAGTAGCTTGAATTTACTTGCCTGTCATAAAATGTGAAAGAACTTCCCTTGCATTATTGAGAGACTGCATATTGAAAAAATCAGAATAAGGATTTTCGGATTTTCAAGAAAAATGTAAATCTTTTTGTCATTTCATGGATTAGGTTTTATGTTCAAGCATAATTGGGTTATTCAGATATATAAACATTGATTCTGCATCATGTTTGTTCTTAATATCAATTTTCAACCTTCTACTACTAACTTAACAAGATTTATCTATTCATGATTCAGTTTCAACCCTACAAATGCAAATTCTTTCAATATAGATGACTCTTTCCTCAAGCAAGCCTTTTTGCCCCAATTACTTACAGTTGCTAAAGGAACCATTTTTTTTTTTTTTTTACTATAAGGATTCATTTTCCAATTCCCTTTATATAAAAACTGCTTAAAAGCTATAATGGCCATTATTCTTGATTGCACTACGAAAACTGTAACACATCGATTAGTATCTATAAAGCATTCAGCTTTTTCAAATTTCTAATCAGAACTTCATAAACACTTCCTGTCATACTAAAATTATAAAGAACCAAGAGCAAATTCAGATCACGGAACAACAGTTCAAAATCAAGCTCACACCCAAAAAGTATTAAGCGAGGGTTTTTTTATTGTAAAATCCAAACAAAGGTCAAACTGAAATTGAATCATAGCGAAAGAGAAGGAGATTGAGAATTGATTACAAAAAATAGAGATTGGGAAGAAACACGCATCGCCATGGCCATGGAGCTGTTGAGTCCGTTAAAAACAGAAGAACAAAATGGCGCATTGTGGTCATCGATGACATTTTAGTGTGGTTAGGTCGGTTACAATGATATTTCCACGTCGCTTATCTTTGCACCATTTATTAAAATTAAATTTCACGTTTACACCATATGTTCTTTAAAAAAAAGGAGGTGAAATTAATTATTTCATTTACAATGTGTATTTATTAGTTTGATTATTATAAAAAATATTATGTGTTAAGGTAAAATTAGATAGATATTTCTATTATTGTAAATTTAATAAACAATTTCCTCATATTTTCACTTTATCTCTTAGAAATTTAAATCCAAGGAAAGATGTATAATGAGATTATTTGGTTGGATAAAATGAAATATCAAGAAAATAAAATGTGTGCGGTAATGGAATTTGATGTCTAGACGATTTGATTGAATGATTGATTACAACTAACACGAATATAAAACACAAAAGAAAACTCCAAAGTGGAGTTTTAACTGATAATCGAAAATTCTCTCAAACAAAGTAAGGAGAAGATAAGTTCATTCCTTAATTATAGGAGAATGTAATTGATTATGATAACATTCCTAATATATCCAAATCAAATCTCAAAAATACAATTTCTGAAAATATAAAATATAAAGTATAAAAACGTTATTTTAGGCCCCAAAACAGTTCTGAATGGTCGAAAAAAATCACACGTCATGACGATGCTATGAGTTTTGTTAGTCAGACCGTTTTCACATAACTTTTGCTACTAATTTCGAGATGGTCGCATCACTTTAGTATGTTTGATCATCACACTTCCATTTCTACTAATGTTGACATCACCAAAGTCATGCATTAAAACTTGGACATCATGGAATTGATCGACCATTATTGTTATGGTCATGTTTGTTTTTTGTTTGGAGTTTAAAATAAAATATGTGAAATAGTAGTGTGTGGACTTATCTTGATTACAAATTTTCATCTCTTTGCTAACATGATTTGTTCTGTAAACCTAATGGGGGCACCTCATCCAGTCATTTGTAGGTGTGGCTTTGTCGGTCATATTATGATTTATTCTTGTTTATGTTCTATTGTTTGCATTGACTTATTTTCCATGTTAACCTTATATACAATCGCTTCTACATAACGAACATCATCTATGTAATTTCCTCTTGTTTATCTCGTTTACAACATCAGTTTTCATATGTGGGATGTTATCTATGTGAAAGAGTCATTCTATCCTTATAGCTGTCAACTTCTACCCTTTATCTCATTCCAATAGAATTTTCGGGATCTATTGCTGATGTCGTCATCATTGATGATGATTGTGGAATGTTAGCTTATAGTCATTTAACATTTGATGTTTGGGCTAAAGTACATTGCTATGACTCTCGGCAATAACCATATTTCAAAGGATAAACCTATAAAACGAATACGAGTTTGTTACTCTACAAGTATCCGAATATCTGATAATCAACACTTTGGGTTGCAAAAGGTTCTAGTCGGGAGAAAAGATGGCGGCGATCTTATCCTTCGCCACACCTGCTTCCAATTTCAGAGTGATTTCGAACTCAAGCAGAACAGCAGCTCCATTACAGTCAAGGTCTCGAATCTCCATGGTTAATCACCATCAACATTCTGCTCCTTTATTTGTTCCGGAGGTTCGTCTTCCTTTATTACGAATTTTATAACCTTTTAATTGAACCTGATTAACCCTGTCTCTGTTGCGTTGTTGCTTCTGCTCCCCTATTCCTGAAACTTCCCCCCTGCTTTTATCTCAAATTCGGCACTTTTGTCGAAACATAAATTTGATTTGGAGTTGGAAATCAACAGCATTTGAAACTCATTTTCTCACCAAATATTTACGAAATTGCATCCAGATTGATATTATAGAAAAGGAACGAGTTACTTTTGGTGAAATTTGTTGGAGATTAGGTTTTAAACAACATGCGTTTGATTAAGAATGAAAGTGTAGCATCATGGTATAACAAAATTTCACAATTTTCTCTGTTTGAATCTCAATTTAGGTTGAAAGTGCAGTTGATACCTTGTATCCGGAGTTTAGGGCGGTGGATAATCTTGTGGCACAGAATAGCTCTAGAGTTCTCAAAGCTTTTCAGAACGCAAGGGTCGGATCTCATGTATGATTATTCATCTTCACTTTAAGCCATCGATAATACAAATTGTCAATTGCTTCATAATCAATTCGGTAACTTATATCTAGCTTCCTAAAACATTCTTTCCATTATATGAATGTAGCACTTCAGCGGTTGCACTGGCTATGGCCATGAAGAAGCAGGTGGCCGAGAAGCCCTAGACCAAGCTTTTGCAGAAATTTTTGGTGCTGAATCAGCAATTGTTCGTTCACAGGTTTACCATTTTTAATCATTCATCTATTTTTCCACCATTTTTATACATTCTCAATTGACTTAACACACTTCAATTCAGTTCTTCTCAGGCACTCATGCTATTACATGTGCCCTGTTTGCTTTCTTGAGACCTGGTGATGAGGTACTTAATCTACTCATTTAGAACGCATAAAACTTATTCATTAATTTTTATCAGCTTTTGGCAGTTGCTGGTGCTCCTTATGATACACTAGAAGAAGTCATTGGAATCAGAGATGGAAATGGATTAGGCTCATTGAAAGATTTTGGAATCAGTTATCGAGAAGTTGCAGTAAGTTTCTCCTCACCTTTTCTTCAACCCTAAACCCTAAACCCTAAACCTTAAACCTTAAACCCTGTGTTGCAAGTTGTTATGCATTCCTTGTTTCAGCTTGCAGATGATGGAGGTCTTGATTGGGATGCTCTTGAAGTGGCTTTAAAACCTCAAACAAAATGTGCCTTAATACAAAGATCATGTGGGTATTCTTGGCGTAAAAGTTTAAGTGTAGATGAAATATCAAGGGCAATACACATGATCAAGGTGACTTTCAAACTTTTTATTGTTCTTTTCTTTAGGATTTGTTTGCTTTGATGAAATGTAATAATGAAGTAATGGAATGGTTAAGGTGATGAAATAAGCAAGGGAATGGAGTTAGTCATTACATTCCATGATCATGTTTGGTTGGTTTTGAGAATGCAAGGAGTTTGATGCAATTAAAAATATAAAAAAGACAATAGAAAAGATATTAGTAAGGGTAAAAATTGTCTTTATGTTTAGTTTCTTACTTAATGTCATCCAATGAGGGATGAAAAGAGCAACAAAAACATCTTTGAGGGATGAAAAAGGTAAAAAATTCTTGCAAGGGACCAAATTCATCTATTAATTAGAATCATGAAATTCTTAAAAATGATTCATTCCATTCCATTAGCCAAAATAAACAGTTTTCTAGGAATTCCATTCTTTCTCCTAACAAAAGTATATTATATTATTTAATATTTCAGGCACAAAATCCGAATTGTTTGGTTATGGTGGATAACTGCTATGGTGAATTCACAGAAACCATTGAGCCTCCTATGGTGGTATGTGTATGTCATCCATCAATCTTTATATTTGTTTATTTTATTTTTTACAAAACCAATTAATTATGGTGTTAAACAGGGTGCAGATCTTATTGCAGGAAGTTTAATAAAAAATCCAGGTGGCACAATTGCGCCATGTGGCGGATACGTTGCAGGAAAAGAAAAATGGGTAAAAGCAGCAGCAGCTCGTCTCTCTGCACCAGGTCTTGGGGTTGACTGTGGGTCAACTCCTGGTGACATCATGCGAACTTTTTTTCAAGGATTATATCTCTCACCTCAAATGGTTGGTGAATCCATAAAGGTATTTTGGAGCTTAAATCCTTAGTATAGTTTAGTAACATAATTTTTGTAAAGATATATTAAACTTGTCCTGTTTAAATTCTACTATTACTAGGGAGGGTTACTTATAGCGGAAGTTATGTCCGACAAAGGTTACAAGGTCCAGCCATTACCTCGAGTGCCACGTCACGACATAGTACAGGTTTGTTACACACATTTTATTATTTATAAATCAAAGTTTAATTTTATTATATTTGTTAAATAATAATAATAATAAAATTTGGATTTTACTTTATTTTTGTGTAGGCTGTACAACTTGGAAGCCGTGAGAGGCTACTTGCTTTTTGTGAAGCTGTGCAAAGAAGCTCGCCTGTGAGCTCTTATACGAAGCCGATTGCGGGTGTGACAGCTGGCTATGCGTCAGAGGTGATCTTTGCTGACGGGACGTTTATTGATGGGAGTACGAGTGAGCTTTCGTGTGACGGGCCGTTAAGAGAGCCGTTTTGTGTGTTTTGTCAGGTTCTTATTTTATTTTTTTTAATATTATATTTAGAAATTGGAAAAGTAATTGGATTTTTTTTATGTATAATATCAGGGTGGCACTCATTGGACTCAATGGGGACTTGTTCTTGGTGAAGTTTTGAAATCATTGTAGCTAGAAGAGATATGAAGATATGTTTTTGATTAGTAAGGTTTGTATACGTTTAGTGTAAATGATGTTTACAGTTACTTGGATTCATTTTTGTATACTTTGGTTTAGATTTACTTGGACACGTCAATGTTATGTTAAAAACATGAGGTTGAATTTTAGATTCAAAGGGGTAAAATAGTCATTAAATAGAAAAAAGAAATGTTGCTAGTCCATAGACCAAAAACATTATCCGAATACGAGTGTTTAACAAAAATAGCTAGAAATTTTTAAAGCATGTAAAATTATATAAAAAGACTTATTTAAAACATGTCATTGATTTTAAATATTGATAATTAAGTCAATTTGTAAAATTATATAATAGTTTTTGTTAACCGCTAATTGAAATAACTTTTAGATTGGTAGTTTTTTATTTTAGTTAAAAGTTAGACTTAATTATAACATTGAGTCAAGTATTGAAGTCAACTGACCTAGCTTAGCCTAAAATATTTAGGAAGTATTGTTATAATAATCATTTAGATCTTCAAAATCTCACACGTTTAGCCTCTATTCTTTGATCAACATAAATTAATATAATTTGGGAAAATGACTCAGAAGGGTAACAAATTGTTGATTTTGTTCACATTTGATCCATTTTTTTTGTATGTAATATACCATCGAACTTGTTTGTGTTTATCATAACTCTTTTGACCGGCTATTACAGGTGATAGTCGGTCAAAAGAAACACGTTGGATGATATATTGAGTACAAAAAAAACCAAATGTGAACGAAATTAACAGATGGTTACCTACCTATGCCATTTTTCCTTTTATTAAAAATGAGTTGAAAAATATGAATTGGAAATAAACAAGTTATTATATGTCAAGGTCAATTACATGTTCGGGGGAATAAAATAGTTCTTCAATTATTATTGGAAAAATTCATTTAACAAGTATAAATCGAAGTATAAACAAGTGTAATAAAAACATTAAGTGAGTTTTGATGGTTAGTTCTTTTCATATGGATATGAAGTCGACGAACATATACAAAATTAACTTCAAATGGTAAAGTTGATGTTGATCATCTCAATCTGATGGCAACTTTTGTCAAACTTTTTCTAATGATTTGGGGAAGGACATTTATAGGGTTTGTTTAAATGATGGGGATGGTGAATCCAAACATTTATCAATGAACAAAACTATATATATATATTTTTTTAATATCCTAATAGGGTAAGAGATGGATTTACTTGAGTATCAATAAGACCTTTCTAAATGATAACGTTGATACGAGCTGAAGAAGAAAATGAGTAAAATGTAAAAGGCATGGCCTGATTCACTATATACCAATGTTTTCTTTAGTAAAATAAAATGAAATACTGTTTTTGGAAAAATAGGGAAAATAATTCGAAAGGGTAACAAACTCTTGATTTGTTCAAATTTAATCATTTCCCTTTTTTTGTATATAATATATCATCGAAATTGTTGTTTGTATTCATCATAACCATTTTGACCGGTTATGACTATCACAAATGATAGCCAGTCAAAATGGTTATGGTGAATACACACAACAAGTTCGATGATATATTATTGCATTCAAATAAGAAAAAAAAATCAATAGTTGGTTACTTGGTTACCTAACACCGCTTTTCCCGTATCATTTATTAGGGGTGTTTGGATAGAAAAAAAAAGAAGATGTTTATTGTTTGTTGCTTATTCCCACCACAAGAAGCTAAGTTTAAGTGTTTGGATAAAATCAGCTTATTGTATTAGAAATAAGCTAATTTTAATAAGCATCTCTTCTCTTGCTTATTGCTAACAAATAAACTGATAAACAATAAGCATCTCTTCTCTTGCTTATTGTTTATTCAGACCACAAATAAACCAGTGTTTTAAAAACCGGTTCGAACCGGCCGATTGAACCGGTCGAACCGGAGGTGAGGGCGGTTCGATTTGGACCGGTTTTATAATGATTTCCTGACCGGATTGAACCGGCCGGTTTTGGTAAAAAACCGGTTCAACCGACTGAATTGAACCGAATGGACTAGGTTGAACCGGATATTCTTGGATTTTTGTGTTTGTTTTGGGCTTCTTTGTTTGATTTTGATTTCTATAATGATTGTTTTTATATGTTTCATTTTATTTATATTTGTAATACTAAAAAGATGATAAATTTTATAATCAATGTATGCAGGATAATTAAAAACATATAAAAATATAGAACCGGAAAACTTCATCCGACTGGTTCAATTAAAAAACCGGTTTTTAAAACATTAAAATAAAGTGATAAACAATAAGATAACAAGTTAATCCGTATACCCCTTAAACAAAAGATTTAACGTCGGGATGTAGAGAATCGTCGACATATTTATATCCCACATCGAGATCTACGCTTTCTTCCATCAATCAATGATCCCCATGTATATATGGCCCACATATCATGTCTCACGTTTGTGTCTCCTCGACCTCGTGGGTCAATTTAAGAATACGTTACTGATTTTCCCACCTAATACGCTCATCGCACAACATCAACACTTTCTACCAATTTTTGTACACTTCTACTCCTTCAATTGATCATCGTCTACCTACTCTCTTCAAGTTTTCTTCTTCGTTCGTTTGTTGTTAACTCGGATTCACCCTACAGGTACCCCTTAATTTTTGTATTTGGTAGTTTTTTTTATTAATTACAGATCAAGCATCTAGTTGTTTCCGATCGATCTTGATTCTCGAGTTTTTGTAAGGTATTTACTCGATTTGCTGTTTGAAACCGCTTCATTAAGTCTGATATATGTGTAGTCAACTCTATTCAACTTCTAGGTTATCTTACATAGCATTCATCGCGACAATCGGATCATTCGGTCGTATTTTGGTCAACACAGAAAGTCAAATTTTCATTATGTGAGTTTGATTTACTGAAACAAACATCTTTACGCAGGTGTTCTCCCATTGAAGAACGTTAAGATGACTCGTAAACAGGAGACGTTGATAGGTTCTGGAGCTTGTGTAGCAGTTACAGTCCTTTTAGCATTGAAATTAGTTCGCGATCATCTTTCTCATTGGAAAAAACCCAAGGAACAAAAGGCGATCATAGTGATCATCCTCATGGCCCCAATCTATGCTGTTGACTCATATGTCGGATTGCTTGATATTCGTGGTAGCGAGACCTTTTTTGTGCTCCTGGACTCCATCAAAGAATGCTACGAGGCTCTGGTAAAGATCAAACCCTTAATTACTCCATTTTCTTGATATTAATCGTTTTAAAAAGACTAATTTTATCGTTTATCAAATTCAGGTAATGGCCAAGTTCTTGGCTTTGCTTTACACTTATTTGAATATATCTATAAGCAAGAACATAGTCCCGGATGAAATCAAAGGAAGAGAAATTCATCACTCATTCCCAATGACTCTATTCCAAGTAATTTCGGTTTTTATATTCATTTTTGGACACAATGAACAATGTTTAGTTTGAAATATACTGACATATCTAATGATTAAATGCAGCCTCATTCTGTTCGTTTAAACCATCAAAACTTGAAGCTTTTGAAATACTGGACATGGCAGTTTGTAGTGATTCGCCCTGTGTGTTCTGTTTTAATGATAGTCTTACAGCTTCTTGAGATCTATCCTGATTGGCTGAGCTGGACATTTACTATGATCTTGAATGTTTCAGTTTCATTGGCGTTATATGCCCTTGTGATTTTCTACCATGTTTTTGCTAAAGAATTGGCACCACATAAACCTCTTGCAAAGTTCTTGTGTGTCAAAGGAATCGTCTTCTTCTGTTTTTGGCAGGTATACTTCTCACATGGGCCCCATTTGACAAGACATGACTTTTGAAATTTGATTATTCTTTTTTGAAATTAAAAAAAAAAATGTTGGGGTTTATTTATTGTATGATGATTATTTGCAGGGGATTGTACTTAGTGGTCTTGTGGCAATGGGGATAATTAAATCGAATCATTTTTGGCTTGATGTGTCACATATCCAACAAGCTTTGCAAAATGCATTGGTGATTGTGGAGATGGTGTTTTTTGCAATGTTTCAGATGTATGCATACACTGCTGCACCATACAAGGCTGCTGATATTAAAGAAAAGAAGAAAGAGTGATGGTAAAAGTATTCGATTTTTGGGTATTATATATAAAGGTACCATTTTTATGTTTATGAATTGAGCTTAGAATAATATAATTAATTATTAATTCCCTTATATAGGGATTGTATTTGGATACAGTAGATATTGAATGAATGCAGAGTGCTTCATGCTATAATATTGTTCTAATGATATTTGATTACACTAACTTATATGGAGGCAGAGTGGGCAATTCATGAAATATAATACGATTTTGGATATGGCTCTTGATTTTTTTTTAAACACAATCGCCATATACACGAAACACAATTTTTAATGACAAAATGAACACAAAAAACATATTTAAACTGAAATTGTACTAAAGTGTTGTATAGACATAACTAACTACACTAAAAGTATCTTATAATTTAGGGTTTTATCGGTTTAAAACATTAACCTTTTTATTTCAAAAACAATTTTTTTAGCCATTTTAGCAATTTATCATTAGTCCGAGTAGACAATTTTTTTTTTCCCAAAAAGACCTTCAATTATTTTAATAAAAATCAAATTTGATAGATTTTTTCGTTTAAACCAACTTTTTCACTATAGCTTATACTTCAAATGTTTGTATTGGTGTTGTTGATGGTTTTCATCATTAAAATTTGAAGGAAACCTTATATTGTTTTCCGACCAAACAAAATGGATGCTATATCCAAATTTTATTGGCAAAATGCATGTTAAAATCTATTTACATGATATTCAGAGATTGTAATAGGTGAATAACAATAACAATTGTCCAATATGGTTTGACCGCGTAGATGCAAAACGTTTTGTTAGCAAATGCAAAGTCTAGTCTCCAAATTAGTAACGTAGCAGAAGCATCGGTCTTCGAATTAACAAACACAAAGCCTTTGGTCCTCAAATTAGTAGACGTGTAACCTTCAGTTAACATTTAACAAATACAAAAACATCAATATCCAAATTAGCAGACACAACACCTCAATCATCAAAGTAGCATATATAGAACTAGATGTGATACAATTTATCCAAGTTGGCAGTCACAAACACTCGAACTCCAAATTAGTACTCACATATACAATTGAGCCTCCATCGATGATAAATACCCCCAGTCTTGGGTCAATCCATAATGATTCTTCTACGATAAATATAATTTTTTTGTCAAACTACGGAAATATTATCATAAATATGCTAAAAATGAACAAAGCAAAATAAATATAATGATTTAAAAAAAGAAACCTTAAAATACAAGATATTTTACACAATTAACCTTCAAACATGTTTTAGATATGAGAGCCGGTTAGTATACATATTTTTTTATTTTATATATAATTTGTGTTTTAAAATGTTATATTGTACAACTTCAAACAACGAAAAAAACTATCATAAATTTGCAAAAATGAACAAAACAAAATAAATTCTCTTTAATAAATGAAGGCTTTTTTTTACTACATGTCATCTTCTCTTTCATTTTGACATTTGTCATTTTGTGAGAATTTTAGAAATATAATGATTAAAAGAAGGAAACCTCAATATATAAAATATTTTACATAATTATCCTTCAAACATGTTTGGATATGGAATATAATTTGTGTTTTAAAATGTTATATTGTTCAATATTATTGCTTAAACAAAAGTAGTTATAGTTGGGCAAACCGTCGAAGTGAATGGGTTCTAACCGTAACAGTCGACATAAGGCTAAAAAGATAGAGATGAACGCAGAACGTTAAAATAGAGAAATAAGAAAGGCAGAGAAAAGTATTTCTTTTCTTTTCAGGGGATTTTCAACAAGAATAGATCCCTTATTTTTCATTATCCGCTACATCCTTTTTGTTTTTCTTCAAGAAACTATGAATCTTTTCCAATTCTCATAAACCCTTCTCATATTCGCAATGATGACGACAATATTCCCACAAATTTTCGCCACTTTCACAGATTACAAACCCCAAAGACAAGCTTTTTACACTACAAAATCACGACAATCCACCAACTCTTTTACAAGGAGATACGTTTGTTGTTTTCATCAACAAAATTCTAGATTGGGTTTTGAATCCAGAGTTAAATTGTCACTGAGTAAACATCAGTTCGATGAGAATCTAAGCAAGAAGAAGAGGGTCGTTCTTGTTAGGTCTAATAATCTTAAATTCAATAGCTCAGGCGGCGGCGGCGGCGGTGGCGGAAGAGACGACGGCAGTACAGCAAGGGTTTTGGGGAATCTTGCTTTGGCTATCGGCTTGACTTATCTTTCTTTTACTGGACAGCTTGGTTGGGTACTTGACGCCATTGTTTCCGTTTGGGTATTAATCTCCCTTCCTCTGTTTTTGCATTATTCCCAAAATTAGATCCAATTGTTCGATTAGTAACATTTCATGCTTAATTGTGTTCTAATCAAACGAATTTACTGTATTTTAATGGCAGCTTCTTGTGATTCTTGTCCCAATTGTGGGTTTAGGAGTTCTTATTTGGTGGGCAGGAAAAGACATGGTTCAAAGCAATGTAATTTCGATCTTTGACAACACTATAGTATTTAGAAAATTCCATTATTTAGATTAATAAATGTTATTATCTAAGCAATTGATTTGTGTCTTTTTATACAGTGCCCCAATTGTGGAAATGAATTTCAGGTTTTTGAGTAAGAAACTCAATTCGATTCTTATGCTTCTAAATTGTTTATGAAATATTTGGTATTTACATTTTCTTTTTATTGTTGTAGATCTACTTTAACTGAGGAGTCACAGGTGTGTCCCTATTGTAGTCAACCTTTTTCAGGTAAAATTATGTAATCTTGTAGTGTATTTTTGTAAATAGAATAATTTCTTATAACTGAATATTTGTGTGTATAATATTTGGATTTCAGTGGTGGGTAATGAGTTTGTAAGAAATCCTGTGAAATACCCGAATGAATCTACATCATTTGGTGAAGCTTTTGGCGACTTTTCTTCTCGTTCAAAAAAAGGTACATTTTCTTAAGTTGTTTTTTTCTGTATTATGTCAGATAGAAATGCTCATATATTGCTTATTAGGTTTGTGTCTTTTATAGATTGAATAAACCGTTTGAAAAGAGACTAAATGACCATTTTACCCTTATATTCCAATTTTCACAATGTTCATAATTTTAAAAACAAGGGGAGTTGGATGGAAAAAAGAAAGAAAGAAAGGCAAATAGGAATTTGGTTGGTGTCATTTTTTTTTTAGATTAAGTGCTTAAACCCTTAAGACCATTAAATAAAAAAGAAACACCCCATAAATAGGTAAAATGTTAATATATTACACGGGTGGATGGTTTGTGCAGGGAAGGCTTCATCTAGACCTGTTATTGATATTGAAGCTGAGGTTAAGGATATCGATTGAGGTGTCAAACTATTCTTACTCCTTCCCTATTGTTGTAATGAATATAGATAGAATCAAAATTCAGAAATTGTGTATTCATAAGTTTTTGATGTACAGAAGAATTATATGATTTGTAGCAAAATAATGTGAGATTATTTGTATTCTTTAAGTAGTTCCCTTAACTCAAGGGAAAACATATCACTTTACATGCAAAATGATGTCAATTTTGACTCATTTAAAATGAGGAATATCTACAAAACAGGGTATATTTGATTGAGGTGAGAGTGTGTTTTTAATGTATAAATCCCTGTGTTTGGAACAGATAAACTAGTTTTACTGAAAGCTATTGGATGTGGCTTATTGATAAACTTATGGGGGTTTTTCCATAATACCATTAATAAAAGAATAAGTTTAACATTTGTATAACATTGTGCAAGTTTTTAATGTATAAAAATCATAAAGGGCTTGGACAATATTTTCAGATTTTCAAATTCAATCTCAGAAAATGCAGAAATAAAGATAAAAGTAAATCGATGTCATCATTTTTATCATTTAATAATAAGTGTGTATATATATATTCTACCATTTGTGATTTTATTGTAGTTAAATAAAAAATCTTAATATTGTTTCCACTTGTAAATCAAATTAATAGCTAAATTTTGTTTACTTGTAAATCAAATTCCCTTAACCATTAGCTTTAAAGTTTTATTATAAACAATTATTGTTAGAAAGAGTGGTGCGGGTATGAAGTATTGTCCAACATTGAGCACATAGATCACAATGGAACACTTGGGGTTCATGGAGCATGTGACAAATGAACGGATCATCTAAGAAAGGAATTGATCGTATAACAAAGGAATGGATCAAGTGCCAAAGGAACAGATCGTACAGAAGGGGGTTTGGAGCACTTGGGAGTGATATGGAGCAACAATGGAACATTGTTGCGCCATTTGCTGAAGACTTGGGCCAAGAAGGATGTTGTTGCGCCAAGAGCACTCCTTGCGCCAAGATACTCCCTCTTGCTCCATGAGGTACCCCTCTTGCACCATGGGGTACTCCTGTTGCGCCATGAAGTATGTTGTTGTGCCATGAAGTGTTATTGTTGCGCCAAGATGGCGATGTTGCTCCAACCTAGATGCTCTTATGTCATACTTGATGCCTCTTGCACCATCTATATTCTTGTTGTGCCATGATGGCGCAAGACCATCTTGGTCCTTGATGAGCCAAGTATGCTATGAAGTCCTCTATGATGCTCAAGATATACTCAAGATGAAAGAATGTTTCAGAAGATGCTGCATGGTGGAATATGATTGGTTGTCACAATTCACGGGCCTATGGCCCAATGGACTTGACCCATTAGAGTTTTAGGTTTGATCCCTCAAGTATAAATAGGCTCATACCCCCCATCATTGTAAATTGCTAGATTTCTGTGAGAGCTCAAAGTGAGATACAATTTGAATGCTTGTAATTGTTTCAGAAAGTTAATTAAATCCTCTCTCTCTCTCTCTCTCTCTCTCTCTCTCTCTCCCCCGTGGATGTAGGTCATCTTAACTGAATCACGTTAAATATCGTGTTATTTTGATTTACGTTTTTTAGAATCTTGTAAGTTCACCGAAGTTTGTTTTTGATATTTGTCTGAAATGCTTAACTTGTTTTGTTGTCATCTAACATGAATATTGACGTAAAATCCTTTGCATTTAAAAAAAATGGTTTAAACTTGACATTTAATTTGTTGTGTTAAAATTGAAAATTTGCTAAGTTTTTATTTTTTTATACTTTTGTCTTTGTTACATAGTACTAGTGTTGTAGAACTTGATCAACTCGGACGAATACTTAGACTCTCTTACTGAGATGAGTTAAGCAAAATTTACCAAATAACTCAGAATTCGGTCAACCTTGGTCAAAATCAGATCAACTTGTACAAATTCAGCCAACTCGATCAGACTTGGCCAACTGGGTACAGTTTGGTAGTTAATCATACCCGAGTCTGAAATCTGACTGAAACCATATTATTTGATTTTACGTCTGATTGATTATGCTGAATGATGAAAATAACCATTTTATACTTCTGTTATTTTTTGTATTTAATACTATGTATATGTTTGATAAAATATATGAATATATTTGTTGAAAGTTATAAAATACAAAATCTAAAATAAACACAAACGGAAAAAAAACAACAATTACAAATACATAATCCAAAACTCTTCTAAAAAAAATCCACCAATATTTAATAAAAAATTTCAGCTTAAACATGTTAGAGCTGTAATTAAAGATGAATTGGTATCCATCAAGAAATTAAGCTCTCAAATACTTGCCGTTCCATTCATTGTTTTATTCTTCCGGTTAAGAATTGGAGTTTCTAGGGGTGAGCAAACCCGAACCAAGAAACCGGGAAACCGATCAAAACCGACGAAACCGAAATCGATAAAACCGAAACCGAAGCAAAACCGACGGTTAGGGTTTCAAATTTTTAAAAACCGAAAAATCGGGTTCGGTTTCGGTTTTTGCCTAGAAACCGACCCACCCAACCCGAGAAACCGACTCAATGGTTGAGTGCCATTTTTTTTATATGTAATCATAAGAATATATATATCTAAGGCGCGAATTAGATATACAAACACACTCTTGGCCCAGTGGTTGAGCGCCTTCCCCTTGAACATTATGTCAAGGGTTCGAATCTTGCTGCTTGCCAAAGTTTTCTATTTTAATTTGCAATTTGATCTATCCCACATCGATGGGTGTATGAAAGTTGCGCATGCTTCACCCTTAATATAAGGAATTGATAACCTCTATCAAGCCTCAAATCAGTTTAATTGGGATTATCATTGGGTTCGGGTTTAAACCCGGAACCGACCCATGAAGAAACTGAAAACCGACAAACCGAACCGACGGTTTGGGTTCATGGTTCGGTTTTTATATTTTTGAAAACCGATTTTATTGGGTTGGGTTCGGTTTTAGGTCAAAACCGACCCAAACCGACCCATGCTCACCCCTAGGAGTTTCTAAAGGGCATGCCAAAGTTGCAACATACTTGAGCTGTTTTCACAAAAAAAAGGAATCATATGAAATATCTTTAAGCAATAGTAAAATACATATATTATATTTATATAAGATATGAATATTTAATTACCTTATGCTTGTGAAGATAAGCGTTTATCCATATGTATGATGTTGTTTGTTTTTACGAAGCGAAAACGTCTGAAGTCTGCGGACCACATTTGTAACTTTCTGTAGAAGAAGAGGTAGACCAATCCACTGCAGCCTGTAATAAGAAGTCTGTTTGTTTTTTAACGTCTGCAGACTGCTTCAATAAACTAAAATTAACTATATAGTAGTTAAAAATAATTCTAAATCAAAATTTTATTTAGTTTAATTAGGGATGAGCGTGGGACAGGTACCGACTCGTACCGTTTCTGATTTCCCGAAAACCGAATTTGGTCGAAAGTTAATCCCAAGTATCAGACCAAATTAAAATCACTGATACCGGTACCGGGAATGGTACCGGTTTTCGGTACTAGTACCGGTACCGACAGTACCGATTTTCGAATTTCATGTATTTGGAGTACCAAGTATCGTTCCATATTTTTAAATTTGATACGGTTCGATACCGATTCTGGTGGGGGATCGGGATTTGGGACAAACTGCTCATCCCTAAGTTTAATCATGTGCAAATCAAATATAAATATCATTGTGATGATATGATTTTTAAAGACATGTATATAAAATAATTAAACATAATATTTGCTAAATAACAATAAATAAAATTGTTAATTTAACGAAAAACATGTTCATTTTTATTAAATTTTCGAAGATGATGATTATTTTTCTGGTTAGCTTCAATAAATTTGGTAATTTTAGTGAATCACTTTATAATTTATTAATATTTAATTATAAAGAATGTAGTATAAACAAATATTTATATGAAATTTACTAAACGGTTTTTAAATTATTTGAAATTATGTAAAATATACTCGAATTATTTATAATATCCTTCATAATATTATTAAAATAATAAACATGTTGTTGAACAAAATTAAAACAAATCTATGTTAAATAATATAACTTAAAGTAAAGTGAAAAGTGGTTTGAAGAGGATGGTCCAATATTGTGCCGCACAGCACACACGCAACGGTTTTTAAGTCAGAAGTCTTCTAAAAAACAAACAGTTGCGAAATGTCAAATGATGCGCTTATGCTGCACAACACAACCAGAAGTGAGTTTTATGAAAAAACAAACAACCCTTAAGTCATGAAAGGCAAGCACACAATCCTTTAATTCAAATGGTTTATAAACTGAATACCATTGAATTTTCAATCCCTGAAACAAAGAGAATGCATCTTGATTTTTCAGAATCAAAAATAGATAATCCATTGCTAACAAAATTTTATCCGTTGGTTCAAGTGTAAATCTTGCAACAAAATAGCTTAAAACGGTTATTGATGGCAAGAATCTTATATAATTGTAATCCAACAAGCTTAGTTCCACAACAAACCAACTCAAAAACTCAAATGATGACGATAATGGTTACATTTCTCCTTGGGCAACTCTAATGAGAATTCTACCAACCAAAATATGTGAAATTTAGTATATAATAATTATAATCATAGAAGCATTACTGATTACACATAGATACCTGCCCTTAGATAACATAGAATAATAAGATCGAATATTATTGCTATAATAGTGACACTACATTAGAGCTTGGAAAATCCAAGAAGTGATGATGTTCTAGTTCTTCTTGGACCTATAATTTTCCTTGATAAATTTAATTTGTAACAAACTAAAGAACAATTACACAACATAAAGAGAGATTGGATTTAATTCAAAGAGATGCTAACCTTGGAATTTACTTGAGCCCATCTTTATAAAAATCGATTGCGGAGCAGAGCGTGAATCAGATCAATAATCCAAAATTAAAGAACAAATCACAAATCAATTGAGAGGGAGAGACATACCAAATGATGTGGGGAAGGAGGATGAGGTGGCATCGGTGGGTAACGGGGATGACGAAGGCGTTAGCCAAAGGAGGCAAGAGTGGTGTTGATATATATTTGCTTTTGCATATCTCAGAGGTAGGAAAGGAGAACGGACGTGTGAGAAGAAGAAGAGCAAATGATGGTATCAAACGCAATGATGGGTAAGAGTCAGCCAAAAAGGTCTGACAGGATTGGTTCAACAAGAAATCAAACAATGTCTTGCTAAACTCGGTTAAAAGGTCAAAGTTATCTCAAATGATGTTTAAAATACTAGCTTATGATCTACTTTATTGGTATAATCTAACATTATATTGCAATAAAATCAAAAAATAAACTAAATTGTATAAAACAAACACAACTTAAAAAAAGTCAAATATGCGATGTTGATCAAAATAATTCAAGGTTTCCTCGTACTGATATTTTTAGGTTTTAAGAAAAATAACTTGAATTATAAAAAACTTCTGTTCAACTTTTAATTTTTATTTGGATAATTTTTTTTAATACAAAATTACTGATTTCAACTTTTTATTTTATATAATTTTAAAATTTTAATAATTCATAGTTATTTTTGTCCATTACACTAAATATTGAAACTTGATTAATATTAGGAAAGATATTACATTTACTTCTTGTTTCTAAAAATAACAGGTGGGACCCAATTCGGATACATTTACACCAGCAGTAATCCGATTCACACGTCCAAGATCAATGTACACCGGCTCCACAGCCACTTAGCAACTCTCTTCACACGCCCAAACCCCAAAACAAAGGTCAAAATATCAAAGCCTCATCACGACTAACCGACTACCGATCTCTCCCGGTCGTCGTTGTCGTCTCCGGTGATCCAAATCGTCATCCTATAATCAGAACACCTCAAAACGGAGAGATCTCAACGCCGATAGAGATCGAGGTTTTTCTTTAATCCTATCGGCAACTATGAACGAGAAGGCAGGTGTTTCCAAGGAGCTCAATGCTAGGCACAGAAAGGTCTCCTCTTCTTCCTCTTCCGTAACTTGATCTGTATTTAGTTTTGCACTTATTAGGTTAACTGATATGTCATGATATCATCTAGTATACCTGATTTAAGATTTAGCAGCTGATCTATTTCAATAAACATTGAATACGTGTGATCGAAAACTATTGAATTTGTTTGAAATCTGTTCCGTTTGACTATTCGATTATTGTTTGCGACTTTCATAAAAAAATTTTGTCTAGTAATTTGGGAGATCTGTATCCTATATTCCTCTTCAAGCATACTTTTACATCATATATCGTGTAACAGTAAGTTAAATAAAAACATCAGCATGTTTAGTAAATTGATTCATATTATGTGCAAGGGATACCAGATGAGAAACTTCTCCAAAACAAAAAATTGTAAACTTTTTGTGATGGATGAGCACTAGAACATGACTGAGAAGGGGATATAGACCTATAGTTACACGGATGATGGTTATAACTCCAAAGCTTAGGGAATTTTACTTGCAGTCATATATAAATTTTTAGTACTTACATTTAGAATTTTATCAGAAGTCACATTATAACAACGAATCATGGGCTTCAACTGACTTTGAGCATCAATAAATGTAATAAGAGATTAAGAGAACAGAAAGTGTGAATCAAGAAGCAGACTTTAGTCTATTAAGTTCCAAGGCAAGTTGATGTAAACATGAATCTTACAACTGCCTGCAACAATTTTATTTCCTGTAATGTGCTGATCCCCCAATTTGGCATTATTTATTTTAGTTAATATTTTTTCAAGGTGGACTTTCACTTGCAAACAAGTGTAATGAGCTGTCTTTAATCAAAAGAAAGGGGCTGTTATGAATTAGATGGACTCCATTACTGTTTAAATGCTAATGCTACCAAATATGTGATTATTATATAATGATGATATAAACTAAGCTATAGAAGAAACACCATCCTTTATTTGATTTTGCCATCAAGATTGAGCAATTTAGGGCTAAAAGTTAAAACTTTGAAAAACTGTTGTGTACATATAGAATGAAACTTGTGAAGTGAAAACAATACAATTCCCATTATGGTGCACTGAAAAAACTTTATGCTGCATATCAACTGATTCTGTGTGATCTTTGTTTCCAGATACTGGAAGGGCTTCTTAAATTGCCTGAGAATAGGGAGTGTGCTGATTGCAAAACCAAGTATGCACTTCATTTATGACATTCATTAATCAAATTGGATTATTGTTTAGTTATTATCTATATTAACTATTAAAACCAATTTTTTTTTTCATGACAGAGGTCCTAGATGGGCTAGTGTGAACCTAGGCATCTTTATATGCATGCAATGTTCTGGAATCCATAGAAGCCTTGGTGTACACATATCAAAGGTAATAATTCCATACAAGTCCCTATCATCTGAAGGTCTTAAAAGAATAGATAAAAAACAGAGTTCAATTTATTCACAACATGTGAGAAAAATATTTGTAAAATTAATACCTTGGATTCTTGGAATTTGACTGAATCCCTTTGCCACTAGCCACCTTGTATATGGAGAGAAAAATAATTAGAACAAGAAACAGAAAAGCACAGATCTGCCTACATCATTTTATATTGAGTTTTTGGAGCTATTTAACATAAAAAAAAAAAAACTACATAAAAAACTGCCCTTGATGCAGTGAGTACAAGCTTCTGATGCATGGTACTATTGAGTCACATTTTACATGAATGTTTCATGTTTTGTTATAAAGACATTCCCCTTAAGACAAATAGTTATTAAAATTTAAAACATATAGGTTAACTATACCTTTTAATAGACACTATAATGTGTTCTTTCATTTATTTATTTATTTATGCACACCTTTCTCTCTTTCTCTAGGTGCGATCAGCTACACTGGACACATGGCTACCCGAGCAGGTTGCATTTATCCAATGTAAGACAGATCTTCCTCATGTTTATAAAAAAATATAAATAAATAATTGTTGTAATTTTAAAGATTATGTTATGTGATTCATTTTCTCTTTCTTCTCAGCCATGGGAAACGAGAAGTCAAATAGTTATTGGGAAGCACAACTGCCACCAAATTATGATAGAGTTGGCATTGAAAATTTCATTCGCGCAAAGTACGTACCCTTTTTAGCACTTTAAAAAAGGGTTAATGTCATAAAAATCCTCAAGTTTTTAGAGTTTTGTCGGTTTTGACCAAAGTTGAATTTTATGTCCGTTTTTACCCTCATTTTCTAAAAAATGTTCGGTCTTACCCTTTTACCGGTGATAACAGGTTTTTCAGGTTACCATTATATTATCTTCGCAAAAAAAACCCTTAAGTTTACAGTTTTTTTACGTTTTTACCCTTGAGTTTATAATTTTTTTATACTTTTACCCTAAGTATTTTTTTCATATTATACGTATTCATGCAGAAAAATCGTATTTATATATGAAAAAAAGTTTAATTAAATATTGTATTTACATTTTTTTAAATGTTATATCTTTATGTGTGTGAGTGTGTGTGTGTGTGTGTATATATATATATATATATATATATATATATATATATATATATGGGTCTTTTTCCTTGGATAAACCGTTTAAAATGTAATAAAAAACAAATTAATATGTTTTTAGAACTACAAATACATACTTTTATGTATTTAAAAATATACATATCAATAACAAAACTTGTTCAATCATAAATGTGTTTATATATAATATTAAAAAACTATAAATACAACATTTAATTAAACATTTTTTTTCGTATATAAACACGATTTTTTTGCATGAATACGTGTATTATGAAAAAAAAAATACTTAGGGTAAAAGTGTAAAAAAAATTATATACTTAAGGGTAAAAACGTCAAAAACTGTAAATTTAAGGGTTTTTTGCGAAGTTAATATAATGGTAACCTAGAAAACCTGTTATCACCGGTAAAAGGGTAAAACCAAACATTTTTTTGGAAAATGTGAGGGTAAAAACAGACATAAAATCCAACTTTGGGTAAAACCAACAAAATCCTGAAAAACTGAGGGTTTTTATGACATTAACCCTTTAAAAAAATCTATTCTCTTCTTCATTATCTATGTTTCAAAGTCTTAAAAATAAATGTGGTGGCTATTTTTAAGATATGAAGACAAAAGATGGGTTGCTAAAGAAGGAAGAGAAATCCCACCTCCTGTAGTGCATGAAGAGAAAGCACCACCACCTGTTCAGCATACTGAAAGAAAGACCTATCAAACACCTGTTGCAAGAGTCAACCTTCGTGTCCCCCCAAAAGGACCCGAACCTGTATCTGTATGTCATCATCATCATCATCATCATCATCAAATTCAATACGTGTTAAGTTTGTTCATTTATTTCAACTTAACAGGTGATCCCAATTCCAAAAGCCGAGTCATCAGCAGTTTCTTCTACTGAATCAGAAGCTGTCTCTCCTCCAAAACATGATTTTGCTACTGATCTTTTCGACATGCTTTCAATGGATGAGAAAGTTCCAGAAGCTTCTACAGACGATCTATGGGCAGGCTTTCAATGTAACTCTACTTACTCCTTCCTTTTATTACTTAATAAGATTAAAATTCTACTACACATAACAACTTATCTCGTGATATTGATTTACAGCTGCTGCTGTTCAAGTACCACCAATCACAACAGACGTTTCAAAACCTGTTGATAACATTAACAACCAAACAAAGCCAAATCCCGTTCCCACTTCTGGAATTGAAGATCTGTTCAAAGACTCACCTCCTCTCTCACAACCACAATCACAGAAGCCTCAGAAGGATGTTAAAAATGATATCATGAGTCTCTTTGAAAAGAGTAACAATAACAACACAACATCACCATATGCTCTTCACCAACAGCAACTTGCTATGTTAGCTCAGCAGCAGTACCTACTCATGGCTGCTGCTGCCAAATCAGGTGGTTTGCCAAATCTTACTGGCAATGGGAATGGAGGCCAAGGGCAACAACGTAATTTACTCCCCAATCAAAACTGGGCAAATGTCGGCTACCAGTTTCCTGGGATGCATGCTACACCTACGCCAGCTTCTGGAAAAGATGAACTAGAGAAATATTTACAACAGGTATACAAGTATATTTATGTTTTGATTATTTTCTATACAAATATGGATAGACTTTAATTGGTGTAATAAATAATAGATGGGAAATATGGGACTTGGAGCACAAATTCCAGCTGGCACTTCATTTCAGGTTCCAACATCATCCAGGTATGATTCTAATTTATATCTTACTTTTTTGTATGTATTAATTGGCGTAAATGATAACACTATGATTATTATTATTTTGTTATAGTGTTTACAACACGATGGGATTGAATGCAACTACCAATGGGGTGATGCCACCTGGCAGCATGGGGGGATCTGGTGGGTCTAAACCACCAGCAGCAACCGCATCGGCTTCACAGTCTGCAAAAGACTATGATTTCTCCTCCTTAACTCAAGGGATGTTCTCCAAACCATGATCTTTTTTAATACGCCCTTCTTATATTGTGTACTATAATTCACAAAAAAAAAAAAAAAAAATCTATTTTTCCTGTGTCGGGGATTGTAAACTATTTGTAGAGGATGCAATTTTCAGCTTGTTTTTTTTTCTCATTATTCTCTGTTCTTAATTTTCCAATTTATGTGAATGAATTTCTAAAATTGTTGCTCCTTGCATTTTTTTTCTTACTTGCGTTTGCGTATTTGATAATCTATTTACATTGACAATTGTCTACCACTTGTGATCAAAACGTTATCACTCATCAGCCTTAAAGTTTAAGACTCAACATAAGAAAACTTATGCGTATAATAGAAAATTTAGTGAGTATTTTAAAATCAATAATATTAAAAACTGGGTTAAACAAATATGGAAATGGTATGCTGTGAATCCCGAGGATAATAAAATTTCATGACACAAGTTACACGTAACTTTGAAGTTTAAACTGACTTTTGAGTTTTGACTTTTGATGGATGGATTAAACCGTTAAACGTTACGTGACTCACTATGGTAGGTTTGCGGGTGACGTTGCTCGATTAATTTTAGATTTGTTTGATGTTTTTTTTATTAGATTGTATGCATATCGTTTATAAAATTTTGGTCAAAGTATTACACGTTTCGAGAGGTTACTTCACGTTTTTAAATAACCTTAATTCACATTAGTATACAATCAAGTTTTATAATCTAAACATTCAAGATGTATCAATACCTGAATCATTCATCATCGTGCTTAGTGATGAATTTATCTTTTTATTATATCACTTTCATATTCTCCATTTATTGATCACTCTCTTCCTTTCTTCAAGTATAAAATATCTTCTTCTTTTCATGTATATTATGTATATAATATTGAGTTCGATTTTTATAAGTCAGAATAAGTTTGTGTTATATATTTTTAATTACAAACAAGGCTAGTAAAAGTAGGCGTGAAAAATGGAAGTTTCAAATATGCACATGTGTGTACCTTTGGGAGAACCCACATGCGATGCCAGTTGCCACAGGTGCCGACTGTTTTAACTTTGTTGAGTGCTTAAACATATTAGAAAATTTAAATATCCTTAATTTTTTTTATACTTTTTCTTCATATCCATCCTTCTCCGTGTAATAAAAATTTATTAATTATATTAAATACGGCAAATATCACAATCTTAAATGGATAGGTGGATAGGAAGATGATAGAAAATAAAAAGTAGAAGATATTTATTATTATCAAAATCTATTTATTATAAAAACTGATATGTAGTTCGAATATAATGATTATGTTCATGTAAATAAATTTACGTTGTAAAAAGCTTCAGTTTTTCATGCAATTAAAACTCCCCATTCACAGTTTCCATAGTTTTTAAAACATACTTTATATATTAAGTGCATTTTCAAATTTACAAATCCTTAGCAACTTAACGACCAACAAATAAATATTGTCGTGTCTTTATCTGTTGGTAATTTTGTCATTATATCATTGTAGTGTAATGGAATTTACAAGATTAACAATAGAATTCAAGTCTTGATTTTAAACAAGTTAGGAGGTATAGAGTACATTTTTGTATAAGAGAAGTTTGATCTCGGTTCGACCAAATGACAGGGGTCAAGTGGGCTGCAACCATTTACGGATATAATGAGCATTTGATGCTAATTGATCAATTTTTTTTGTTAATAAGAAGAATTCATATTCATATAAATTCATAGTTTGTGATTTCTCATCTTCATATAAAATTGTTCTTTGAAATATTATCTCATAAACTGGATTTCATGATGCCAAACATAATGTAAAAATATCAGATTCGAAAAGTGTTCTACATGATTCCATAAACAATCTTATTCTTCTCAAACCCCGACATTATCTATGTTTCACAAATCAGGAAAACAACAGAATGCAAATCAATCCCCCTTTGATCTAAATTATTCTTAGTAGCAAGTCTATTCAATTCAAATTTCCAAGCAAAAAAAAAAAATCACCTTAATGAGTACAATTTCGTTCTATCTAATCCGACAACTAATCAACTACAATAACAAAGTACGATCAAGGAATGGAGTACATGAGAAGGTTTGCTTATGTCTATGATAATGACTTATCGGTAGGGAACCATATCAACACTTGGCTCCTCATTAATCTAATCTTAAATCCTTAATCACTTAGATCTAGTTAATTAATTAAGAAACAAACCAACTTTACTAAATTAATTATATTTAACGCCACCTTCCACGTTATGTATTAAATATGCACTATTTCCCTTGTAACCTTTTCGACCAAATTAAACACCAAAATTAATAAATTGAAATCATGTCTAATCACACACACAAACAAAATATAAGATTCCGTGTTGTTGCTACTCTAGTGATTCTCCCAAAAACAATAAGCTCTCGAGTACTCTTAAGATCAGGAAAAACTCATACGCATATTTCTTGTTAAAAGCAAATTGGTAAAAAACATAAATAATAAATTTGGAAAACGGGTACAAACATTTATAAAATAAATATTAGTAGATCAGTAGACATCTGGGCCTGATTTTATTAATAAGACATCTCCATCTTTACACGATACAAATAAGTAAATATTTCTTAAAAATAAATTATGCTATTAAGTTCGAGCAAATATGAGATATTTTGATAAATGCGACAGCCCAACTAGCTGTCACAAACATGCACAAGACCGATGAAATTTCAACTATTATTTGTTATTTTATCAACTCATGCATCTTATTCTAATAATTAGTTTAGTTTTATATTACAAGTACTACACCTAAATTGCATACAAGAATCTTGTAAATATTATAGGTTGTTTTTATATTCGTTACATTAAATATAATGGTCCCATCGTCATGAGCAACATTCAGGGTATCAAGGTTTTTGTAATATATATATATATATATATATATATATATATATATATATATATATATATATATATATATATATATATACACAGAGAGAGAGAGAGAGAGAGAGAGAGAGAGTTAATTTGGGCCTGACCACCTCCTTTTTCCTCTGCCACCTACCTCAAAATGCAAAAAACGACAATGTACTTTAGAAGTTCGGTTCGGTTTTCGGTTCCAATATTTCCTCATTTTCTGTTTTCAATTTTTTGGTTCTCAGTTTGGTTCGTTCGATTCCAGGACTAATCTCATCTCTCCAAGCCCTAATTCGATATATGAAGCACAATTCTAATCTGTTTATTTCATGTCATTAAATATAATGCCATATCATTTGTCAACTAATTGTATATCTAATGAATCTGGTTGTCTCTAATAAGAATTGAATAAAAGCTTAAATTCGTTGGGTTTTTTTAGACAAAATGTTAAGTTCATTAGGTTTTTTTGAGCAGACAAAACATGATTGAGGTTTTTTGAATGGTTTCAAAACTTTGTTAGTCTTACAAGTCATTTTCCCGATATTTAATTCCACGTCATAAGCTATGTCCTTTGTTGAGTTTTATTAGCTGGTTAATTGAATAAAAATGTAAGTTAGTTAGGTTTTTTTTAGACAGAATGTTAAGTTCGTTGGATTTTCTTGAACAGACAAAACATAATTGAGTTTTTTTGAACGGTTTAGTAACTTCATTAGGCTTATAGGTAATTTCCCCAAATATAGGCTATTCTCTCATGTTCATCATTTGCCCCCACCCCGTTATCAACCCATCCATTTGAACACAACCATCATCCCTATCAAGATTAATGTTAAATTCAGTCATATCCACCTCCACTTCTGATACATTGTTTTCATCATCAACAAGTTCATCATACTGTTCTTCTGATTCTTGCCCAAAATCATCACTATCAACAGGCTTTTCATGTTCAGAATGATGGTCTTCAACATTCTCATCTTCTGGTGGTTGATAATGTTCTCCATCAAAAGGATCAAAGTGATCATGAGAAAAGTTCTCATAATGAAAGTCATCATAATCAAAATTAGCATGGTCACCACCTTGATCTTGTACCACATAATCCATGTTAGCATGCTCACCATCTTGATCTTGTACCATATCATCTAATTTAGGATTCTCACCACCTTGATCTTGTACAACATCATCCAATTTTACATGATCACCATTTTGATCTTTTACTACATCATCCAATTTAGCATGATCACCACCTTGATCTTCTACTACATCATCCAATTCAACTAAACGAAGCTTCTTGGCACAAGAACTTTGACCAACTATTGAGTTCACCCTTCTATTTCTTCTATACTCTGGTGAAACTTGTGTAGGGACTCTGTCAAAGAGTATCAAGGACATATACCCTGCCAACTGTGTTTGATCGTTAGCTTCATCTATTATTGGGGTTTTATCCTTTGCTGGTACTTTTGATACGTTTTCTTCTTTTGGAAGATCACCATCGTAGAGCTCCTTAATAATGACTTTTTGCTTTCCTTTTGGAGACATAAAATAGGTCAGCAAATTAGTTTGTCCATGTTCTGTATACACTTCAACGACCTTTTTATCTCCAATATATTGAGCCAAATTCAAGACATCATTATCATTCCCTAAAGCTCTAAGACTAAAATCCAAGTCTTCATGAGGAATCCTAAAATGGTAATATATTACTGGGGGTACGGAGTAACCTAGCTCTAACATCATTGTGTCTAGTTCATGAACTGAGAACTCATCAATGTCTACTAAATCAATATATCACACTTCACCTTTAACATATTTTGTGTTTGGAAGCTTGGTAAAATTTCCACCATGGTGTAGCTTTATGGTGAACATTGTTGGTACACGCTCTACAAGATACAAAAAACATTAAGTAAAAAATTATCAGATGTTTGTATTTTAGGCTCTGTTCTTCAGATCATCAAGAAACCCAAAATTTTTTCGTACAAAGAGGATAAGTGAAACTAACCATATTCATTTGTGATGTCATACGTCTCGCCTTTTGGCCTAATCGCCCACATTATGAACACCATTTACAGTTGGGAAAATGACCTTTGAGGGTAATAAAGTATTTTTCTTGTATTCATTAGGTACCTTATCTTTTTTTTTTTGTCTTTATTATACCATTGAACTTATAATCCCTGCTCATCAAAGCCACTGCGACCGGTTGTTGTAGGTTACTGCTTATGTGGATATTACGTGGCATTATGTGGCATACATTTGGCTTATTAAATGCAGGTCATCCCTATTAAGCTGCGTCATTCTCATCAATTGTGCCCTAGATCGACCGACATGGATGCTTCTTCTTCTTCTTCTATCTCTTCCAAACGAAATGTTGAATTTCAACCTGAAAATCCTTGTTATTGTGGGTTACCATCTCGCGTATAAACTTCACGAACTAAAGACAATCCAGGAAAAAAATTCAGATTGTGCCCTAACTCCATGGTAAATCAAATGTTTTTATGTTTTTGGTTTAATGTTCTTTCTTTGACCAATTTGTTACTTTTTTTTCAAGAATGAAGGACCAAAATGCAAGTTCTGGGAATGGTTGGTGCCTGAAACCCCTGATAATGAAGTCAGTTCTGGGAAGGACAAAAAAGAACAGTGCAATTTAACCCTCAAAATTTGTACATTGGAAAACCAGATCAGCATATGTAAGATGAAGATGGAACAAGAAAATTTGGTTGTTAGACAAGAGCTTGAAAAAATCAAATGGAAGCTATTTACTCATAAAGTTCTGATGATTGCGTTATTTCTGTTGTTTGTGTTTAAGAAGTAGTTATTGATGTATTAAGACTAAATGTTTTTTACTAATTAAGTTGTATTCAAAGACAATGTTGAATTTTGTTTGATGTATTAAGACTAAATCTTTCTGAGTAATAACAATTTGATGTTTTGAGTGGTTTCAAAGAAATATTAATGTGTTAATGTGATCCAAGTTAGTGAATTGTACATGATGCAGGGGTAAAATGGTCCAGATTAAGTATAACAACAATCAATTGTTAACGTCTTAATGCGATCAAGGGGTAAAATGGTCCAGATTAAGTATAACAGCAATCAATAGTTTGATATTTTGAGTGGTTACAAAGACATATTAGTGTGTTTAATAGGTTAGTGAATTGGACATTATGCAGGGGTAAAATGGTCCATTTTAACCACAACAACAACATCAAACATTTCTTAATGTATGAAGACTAAATGTTCTTTATTAATGATAGTTAGTTTGATGTTTTGAGTGGTTTCAAAATGTGTTTAAGTGGTTAGTGTATTGGACATGATACAGGGGTAAAATGGTCCAGATTACGTATAACACCCAAGCATATAATATAGATAGAAGACGAACTTGTAAGATTCCATTAGCATGTGCATCATTACAAAAGTTGTGCCCACATTTGTCTTTACATTATCAAAAGATGTGCCATGACTAAAAGTATTCCCAATTACATAATAAAAAGACTAAAAGTTTGTCTTTACAAAAATATTAAAACATAAATTCATTCCAACTCCAGTGGGTGGTGATCAATGCTTCCTTCTTTCTTCAAAACGTTCCTCCTCAACCCAATCTTGGTAATTCTTTCTGAGTATTTTTGTGTCCTCTTCCCAGTTGCAACAGGTTGAGCAGGGACATCATTAACAGGATCATCTACATGAACATCAACATGTTGAACAGGGACATCATTAACAGGATCATCTACATGAACATCAACATGTTGAGCAGGGACATCATTAACAGAATCATCTACATGAACATCAACATGTGGAGCAGGATCATCTACTTGAACATCATTATCTAGTTGTGCAGGAGCTTCCACTTGAATTGGATCTACTTGAACTGGTTCCACAGTACCTGCTATACAAAGGTGTAGTTAATGAGTTGGATGTTGTAGTATAATTACATTGTTTTAATAGCATACCTTTCTTTGTTTTACATTTATTAGCTTTCTTCTTTTTTGGCAGTGAAGTGGATGCTGCATCTTTTGGTCTTGTAGGACATGTTGATCTATTGTGGCCTGTTTCTCTACAAATGGTGCATCTGATAACTGCACCTGCTTTTGAGATAGTATGCCTTGTTTTCCCCTGGCTTTCCCTCTCAGATTGATCCCTTTTCCTTTTAATGGTTGGCCTTCCTGGTAACCTTCTTTTTTGGGGAGGCAATGGCTTCATGTAGGTAACTTCAGGCCACATGGAACTACCAGTAAGTGGATTAATGGTATGGTTGTAACAAGTCAAGAACATGGTTGTATGGAACAATGGTGCAACATAATCCTCTGCATTCCTGTTGAGGTATGAAATGGCTGCCACTGCATGCACACATGGGATACCTGATACTTTGCCAAGATCTACATCAACATGTGTTGTTGTTAAGGTCCACAACATATCCATCATTTCCAATCCTAACTTCATATTGTTGTATCCCAGATGGTATAACCCCCCAAAATCTGCCCAAAAAAAATAAGAAGTTCTATTAATCTTATAGATGAGACATATAATATTTATAAAATAGAAGTTATATCATACCTTTGCTGTTTCTTTAGCTTTGATATCTTCAACCTTATAGATGGACATATTTTTAAATTCCCCTAACTTTGTCATTCCCATAAGCATCACAAGCCCTGTCCACTTCAAAGAATGTCCTGCACCAACTTTTAGGGTCCCTTTCCATGAGGTGTTCATAAGCCAAAGGGTCAATTTTTTTTATGGAATTCATTTCTGCCTCAAATTTAGGTTGAGTAGTACTAGCAGCTGCTGCCCAAAACAACTTCCTATATTGTTCACCTTTGAATCTTTTCTTGAAGTTAGCATAGATGTGCCTAGCACATTGTCTATGCTCTACTGCTGGAACCCTTTCTTTGACAGCCTCTATTAATCCCTGAAAGAAAGCATGAAATAGATGACATAAGAAAAACATTCAACTTAAACAAAACAAAACAAAAATATACCTTGTGTTGGTCTGATATGAGGGTCAATCCATGTCCAATTCCCATTTCAATGTCATCCAGAAGGAGGTCAAGAAACCACTTCCATGTTTCCTTATTTTCAACTTCCACCACAGCCCATACAATAGGGAAGATGCGGTTGTTTGCATCCCTACCCATAGCTGCTAACAGTTGGCCTCTACATATGCCCTTTAAAAAAGAACCATCTACCCCTATTACCCTCCTACATGCTGCAATCCAACCATCCTTCACACCCTTAAAACAAACATACATTTTAGAAAAGTAGGTTATGGAATCAGGCATGACATTCACATCTATCTTTACTGTTGAACCAAGATTTGTCCTCATTATTTCTTCTCCATAACTCCATACTTTACAATAATGTTCTATCAAACTACCCTCTATCTCATCCAAAGCATATCTCCTAGCATTTCTACATTGAGTGACACTAACAATCAAGTTAAACTTTGTACTCACTTTGGCTTTCATTTTCCTTATGCTCATTTTAGGGTTCTTCACAAGTTGATTCTTAAAATGCTTTCCAATCCATTTATATGTTACAATGGAACCAAGTTTGAAGACTCTTGAACAATTATGGTCATCAACTAATGACTTAATCTGGAAAGACCTTTCACTGCTCATCCAGGAAGCCCACAGTCTAAAAGGACAGGAGGGGTTCTTGTTATCTTTACAACATCTCACTAATAACCTCTGACTATCATTTTTCTCAAAATAAAGGTTGGACCCATTCTTCACTGCATAGTTAGTCAAACAATTTTTCAATTCCATGGAGTTAGAGAATCTCATACCTAGAATTGGCACCATTTTGTCCCATTTCTGGTTCTCATTATGGACAAGGTACACTGGTTTGTCATCTCCATTCTTGGTTTCAACCTCATCAGTATCAGCCTCATCATTTATATCCTTACACATACCTGACACCCGATGTAAGAATTCATCACCAATAGTCTTGTCAAGAGAAGGAATGTAATAATCTGCTTCATGCTCATATGGAATATCATCAGAAAGTTGTGAATCTTTATCATCATCCAGGTCTTCCTCAGAATAATGCCCTTCATCATCTTCCACTACTTCCATATCAGCCCAATCAAGTACAGGTTCATTTTCGTGGTCTATATACACATTCATTCTTAGACCAACTTCATCACTATAACCCGTTTCAATAAACTCAAAGTAGTCAGCATCATTCCCAATTCTCCTAATACCCTCTGCCAACGGTTCATTTCTAGTGCAATAATATACATTATCACAACTGCCTTCAATCAACTTTACAATGAACAAGTTAAAGTCTTTGAAATCCATTGCACCAAAATCGACATCACAGATTGAAACAACAACAACGTTCAAGTACACTAATGGTTTTGGTGCGAATAAACCATTATAATGTATATAAACTGTTAAATAATTACTTTGTTTGGAATCGGAGGCCATCTTCTTCACTATAACACTCGCATTCATCAGTTCTCTTCAATTTCCTAACCGTATGCTTCGATTGAACTTTTTCTTCAATTTAAACGAACCCTAACTGTAAGGACAAAGGGGGTGAAAGAGAAACAGTAATTAAATGTGTTCTAATTCCACGTAATAAGACATGTCATCTCTAATTAAATGTGGTAACCGGTAAAACAGGTGATAACTGGTCGTGGTGGCTTTGGTGAGCAGGGATTATAAGTTCAATGGTATAATAAAGACAAAAAAAAGATAAGGGACCTAATGAATACAAGACGAATACTTTATTACCCTCAAAGGTCATTTTCCCTTTACAGTTTAAGAGCAAAAACAAGTAAACACTTTGGACCAAATCTTGATTAGGGTTTTTGTGTTCAAAATGAATGACGAAGAAGATGGAAAGGTAACTAAAATATTTTTTGTGTAATATGACGCTAAGACGGTAACAAGTGGGTTTAGTTCAGGAATTGTAAAAATGGTCCCTCATGTAAAAAGATATTTATGCCCTCGTGTGCAATGCATGTGAGGGGTTTAATAACCACAAACAAACGGAAGTTAAGTCCAGGGACTTGTTCCACAAACAAACCTCTCAATAAGGACCAAAAATCCAACTTTTAAAAGGTTTGAACTATATCCACAAAAAATGACAAACCATAGGACCATTTTCGCATTTTTGTCATTAATATATTTGTCTCCCCTTTCAAAGAAATGGAGAGAAAGAAACGAAAAAAAAAAAAAAAGAAAAAAAGAAAAAAAATGATAATAATTTTTCATTTTCTTTGGATCGAAAGAAATATAAAAAAATAATTGATTTTAATGTTTTCTGGTCAGGAAAAAAGGAATGAACTAAACAAACCAATTCAGTATATCATACATATTGACAGATAAAATATTAAATTATCCATACTATACAAATTACAATTGATGAAGTTTATGGGTCAACATATGAATTAATTATCACAAAAAATACAAGTGTGAACATCATCTGCACGTAGGTCCCACTGGGGTGTACTTAAATACATATCGCGGAAGCCCACACTTTCCTCCATTTATTACCATCCCTCCACCACCCCCGATCTCACATATTTCCGACTATTTATACCCACATAACTCCGTCTCCACTCCACTACCACCGCCACCACAAACCGCCATGGGCTTCTCTCTTAAACTCGCCGTGGTTTCCGCCACTGTCTTGTCAACCGCTGTCATGCTAAAACTTGTAGCACCTGTCATTATGGAGCTGACAATCTCCGACCTTCCTTTCATATGGACCTCCGTCATCTCTTGGCTCAAACCGCCGTATCTTTACGTCGTCATCAACTGTATCATCATCACCATCGTTGCTTCTTCACGCTTACAGTCCAAGCTCGATGATTCTCCTTCTCCCTCGATGTCCTCAACTCTCCCTACTGCACTCCTACTCTCAACCGAGCCCGTCAAGGTTGAGCTACCCCCACTGGAACCACCGTTCCACGGTGGTCAATTGGCGAATGAACCCGTGAAGATCACCGCCGCTAGTTACGGCGATAGTCCGATGTTTGTTCAAGCTCCGGAACCGGTTGGTATTCCTGATCAGTTTACTGATGAATACAAGGATGAAGATATGAAGGTAGCAACCGAAGCTTATGAAGAAATCACAAATAATAAAATTAATAAGCATGTAATCTCGATGTCTTCCTGGACCCCGTCAAATATAAAACAAGTAGATCTCACTTTTCCGGTGGAGAAACCACCAGCTTCCGCCAGATTCAGCCACCGGAAACTTGCAAAAGGCAGCGCCGAAGGTAATAATACTCACTCTCTTTCTCTTTAAGCTCTTTCAAATTTAAGTCGTGGTTACACGAAGTATACGTATTCAATATGTTACTAGTAATCGCCGGTGATACGCCGGAGTATTTAACGGATATACACTGAGTTTTCAATCAAAGATATTAATTACGATATTGCCCTTTAATTTGAAGACGGTGAGGAAGAGGACAAACAGAACTTACTAGCCGTAATCTTGAAGCTTGATCCTTCCACTATAATTTAAAAAGATAAGGTTAACATCGTCATAAAAAAATGACACCATGAAGATAACGTCAGCTTTCTTTGGGTTTACACTTTACAGTTAACAGTTGACACCATGGATTTGCAGGTGGACGGACGTTGGGAATTGCGAAGCCGAAGCGTCAGGACACACTGGAAACCACGTGGAAGACAATAACGGAGGGCCGGTCGGTGCCGTTGACGAGACACCTACGTAAATCTGACACGTGGGAGACACACCGCAACTCCGAGGACTCACCAATCGAGCATCACCCCGAAAGGATGACGAAGTCCGATACGTTTGACGTTAACCGCGGAGGTGGCAGTAGTAGGAAACCACCGCCTCTGCCGTCGAAGCTGAGTCGGTCGGGTGGGTCGGGGAGGCTGAGGAAGGATCCGTCGTTGGGGCAGGAGGAACTTAACCGGAAAGTGGAAGCGTTCATCAAGAAATTCAATGAGGATATGAGATTACAGAGACAAGAATCCTTGAATCAGTACATGGAGATGATCAATCGTGGGGCACATTAAATTGGCAAAGGTCGTTCGTACATACGTTCGTCCTGTTTTGTTCTATCGTTTTATCAACAAGTTTTTTTTTTTTTTTTTTTTTTTTTTTTTTTTTTTTTTGGTGTTACCTTACCTATGGTTTTCTAAAGATCAAGATCAAAGTAGATTATGTACAATTTTATCGTAGGAGTAAACGACTGTATATTAGATCATATTCATAATGGAATATAATATTTTTGTATTTTATTTTGTTAATTTTGTTTATATGAATGTAATTAGATGTCCAACTCTAATTTATATTCCAATAGGTGTAAGACTCGTGTATTACATTAATTGATTTAAAAAAATATTAAACATTAAAGTGTAAATAAAAAATATTTTTTAATATATAATTTTAAAATAAAAAACAAAGAAACGTATTTATTGTAATTTAATATCATATATATGAATATTTAATACTTTACATATATATAAGATATATATTTTATACTTTACATATATAAGAATATGATTTTTATTTTAAAAATTGAAAAAAATCAAAAATTGACAAATGAATAATATTTATTTCAAAAATACCACAAAATGACAAGTATCAAAACTCATGAGAGATTGATGTGACATTTTTTTTTCATTTATTAAGGAGGACTATGGGTAAAACCCGTGTGTTACACGGATTGATTAAAAAAGAGATTAAATATTAAAATGTAAATAATAAATATTTTTTAAAATAAAATTTTGAAATAACAAAATAAAGGAATGTATTAATTGCAATTTAGTATCATATTTATTATACAATACTTTACATATATAAATATATAAATACTATGTGGTTTTATACAACAGCAACTAGTGGCGACCCCTTCCACCCCAACACCGATAAAATGATATGAGGGAACACTCCCGAAGTTTAACAAGTGTAACTATCATCATAATGGAGCTTGCCGTGTATTGCAATGCATCAATTGCAGCAAAATGGGGCACACTGCTCGTGTCTGTAGAACCACCTCCACCACTGGAGCCAACCAGGTTTGCTATAGTTGTGGCGAGACCGGACATTATTACAGGGATTGTCTAAAAGGGAGGAACAACAAAAGCACCCGTGTCCACATCACTCCAAACCGGCACATCACTTCCACTGCCGACGCTGGTACAAGCCAGATATGTCATTTATGAAGTGAGATAGGACATCTCAAGAAGGATTGTACAATAACAAAGAACTCTGGCGCAGACGGGAATATACTAAGGATCACTGCCGCAGGAGAGACTACTCCGGACCCATGTTGAAATAATAGGGCGTTTCGTTATAGTAGACTTATAAAATGTTAAAAACTAGTGCAACTCGAGTCTAATCTTTTGCGAGATCCCGTCAGTCAAGGGACTCTCATACTGCGTATACTTGCTTTTGTTGTATACCATGTTCACAACAATAGTCTGGTAGATGAACTAAAGTACTGAGACTCTGTCAAAGTTGCAACATTATGTTATTGTAACACCATTATAATCTAGTCTAACACCTTTTATTATGAGTAGTCCAAAATTATCATGTAACTTGAGTCAATTTGATCCTCATAGTGCCAGTCTCGTGCGGAAATTCTTTTTCCTCGTAATCACCTTTCTAGCGAAGCCGTCATTCCAGAACTCCGAATTACTCATGTGTGGAATATCTTATGTTTCATATCCTTCCAGAAGAAACTTCCCCGGAGTACCACTCGTACAGTACGTTAAGTTCAATCCGAAGACCCATACGGTTAATCTATTGCTGAAGAATGTATACTCAAGGGTGGTATATAATCAATGTTCTATAGGTTTAGAATTGATGATTCCGCTTTAACTTCTTTTCCTTGTTTGGATGTGAGCTTAGAGAAGAATCATCTATTCGAATGCCTTTTCAATCTTAATTATATACGACTCGTATATGCGAAGCTGTGATTGATGAACCAAGTATGACTTCTAATATGAACTTCAGGACGGAGACTACTCAAGACTACGAGTGATCGTGCTGCCAATCGAATAAACTTAGAATCCAATCAAGTGCTTTTCCCGCCGACCGGGACAAGAGATGCAGATAAGACAGAAGTACCTATCCTTTTCCTTAACTCATGAGTAATCGTACTTCCTTTTAGATGTTCCCGAAATCCATCCAGAAAAACTCCCCGGACTACCTCCACAACGTCAAGTTGAGTTCAAAATCGACTTAGTTCTAAAGGCTACCCCCGTAGCCAAATCGCCCTATCGTCTAGCACCCACAGAGATGCAAGAACTGTCTGGTCAACTTAACGAACGACCCAACAAGGACTTTATTAGACCAAGCCTTTCACCCTGGAGAGCTCCCATCTAGTTCGTCAAGAAGAAAGACAGATCAGTTCGTATGTGCACCGACTATAGAGAACTCATCAAGCTTACCGTTAGGAATCGCTGCCCTCTGCCTCGCATAGACGATTTGTTCGACCAACTTCAAGGGGAGAATTACTTTTCAAGGATATATCTGAAATCCGGGTATCACCAGTTACGAGTGCTAGAGGAGGATGTCCCCAAGGCAACCCTCCGAACTCGTTTTGGACACTACGAGTTTGTAGTGATGCCATTCGAATTGACTAATGCACCCGCAATATTCCTGGACTCAATGAATAGAGTATGCCATCCTTACTTGGATCAATTCTTCATTGTCTTCATAGATGACATACTTATTTACCCTCGTAGTAAGGAAGAGCATAGTAAGCACCTATGTCCGATCTTGGAAACGTTACGATCAGAGAAGCTCTACGCGAAGTTCTCTAATTACGAGTTTTGGATTCGAAGAGTCGAATTCTAGGGTCACGTTGTCAGTGAGGAGGGAATTCATGTAGACCCTTCCAAAAATCAAGGCCATTGGAAACTGGTCAACACCAAAGACGCCTACAGAAATTCGCCAATTTCTAGGTCTCGCTGGCTACTGTTGTAGGTTCATTCAGAACTTGTCTCGAATTTCGAAACCTCTTACAACTTTGACCCAAAAGGGAGTGGCCTTTGATTGGGAAGAGAAGCAAGAGAAAGCATTCCAAAATGCCGAAGTGGGCCTTATGCACCGCACCGATACTATCCCTCCCAGAAGGAAAAATAGACTTCGTGGTCTTCTGCGATGCATCAAATCAAGGGCTCGGTTGTATTCTGATGTAACGAGGTAAGGTCATTGCCTATGCCTCCCGTCAGCTTAAGACACTCGAAGCCAGCTATGTAACATACGATCTGGAGTTAAGGGCAGTGGAAATTGCTCCGAAGGTCCGAAGATCATTCGGAAAACGACAGAGGAGATCGTTTAGATTCGTGAACGATTGAAAGCCTCTAGAGACCGATAGAAAAGCTACACAGACAAGAGAAGGAAACCTTTGGAATTCCAGGTGGGAGACCGTGTTCTTTTGAAAGTCTCACCATGGAAGGGCTTGATACGCTTCAGAAAGCGTGGAAAGCTAAATCCAAGATACGTAGGGCCTTTCGAGATTCTCGCTAGAATCGACCCAGTAGCTTACAAACTTAATCTACCCCGCAAACTTAGTAACATACATTCTACTTTCCACATCTCGAACTTGAAAAAGTGTCTGTCTGATGAGACTCTTGTAATCCCACTCGACGAGATCGAGATCAACGAGAGCCTCAACTTCGTGAAAGAACCAGTAGAGATCATGGACCGAGAGGTCAAGCAAACGAAACAAAGCGTTTCCCCGATAGTAAAGGTTCGCTGGAACGCCAAGCGAGGACCGGAATTCACTTGGGAGCGTGAGGATAAGATGAATTTGAAATATCCTCGTCATTTGTCTTAGTTATTTGTAACTATTTCTTACTTAAACTCGAATTTCGGGACGAAATTCCCTCTAACGGGGGGATGATGTGAAAACCGACAATTTTCTATCCTGTAAAGTCAAACACTTCTTTAAAAGTCAAGCTTGCTTTTGCTAACTTTTAGCACAGTTTAGAGTCCGTTTGAGCGGTCTGAGCCTTAATACATCAAAGGAATAAGTGAAAGGGAGTGCCAGTTGGATTGGTAAGCTACCAAAAAAGCGATAAACCCTCAAAAGAGCAGTTTACGGCCAAGACCTTGGAGTTTACGACCGTAAACTCAAAATGGCCGTAAACTCCATGCCTATATATGAAAAACTTGGCCATTTTCATTCATTATCACACTTTCCAGCCTAGAACTCGGGTTTGCTCTCAAGTATCATCAAGAACTTTCCTTCCAATCTTCAATCTAGTAAGTAGTCTTTCCATTTTCAACTTGATATCCTTCCATATCTAGTGAATACACATGATTTCATCCATGAAATCCTTTCATTTTCATAGATCTTCAAGTGTTCTACATTTCACCAAGAACACCAAGAACACACACTAGTGTTCTTGGAATTTAAACACGCTTACAAGCTTCTATATTGTAAGTACTCTTACCCTAGCTTGTTATATGTCTAAAGGACTAAGTTTACACCTTGAAAACACCAAGAACTCAAAGAACAAAGGGTGTTTACGGACAAGGAAATCTCCCTTGGCCGTAAACTCAAATGATTGGTGCAAAGTTGCCTTAACTCATTCTTTAAGCCTTAGAACTAGGTCTAGAACATCTCCAAAGTGAACTAATGACCTTAAACATCAAAATGGCACACCTTACCATGATTTTACGGCCGTAAACACATTAGGGCTGCAAACCATAGGCCGTAAACTCAAGAGGAGTTTGTTCTTGGGCCGTAAACTCCATGGTACACCCCTACAACCCTTAGATGCAACCTTTTAGTACTTATAACACTTGAATCAAAGTGTTTTCCATGATCTAGGGTGTCTATACTTATTTAATTAGTTGTTTAATCACTAATTAGATACATATATGTGTCATTATATGTTAACTAGGGTCTGTACGTGTGTTTAAGTCTTCACTTGGCACTTAGCATCCTATACAGAAGTTTCATCCAAACCACTCACTGCAGGTGAGTTCATACCCCCTTAATCTACCTTTTTAAATGATTTTAAATGCTTTTATGGGGGGGGGGGGGAGAATACAATTGAAACATTATAGTTATTATATCAATCACATGTGATTAATAACTATCAAACAATTAGATTTACTATACTTTCAGGTGTTTTATCAAACAAACTACTTCAAACTGTTTACCAAATTTGTTTTACACGTTAAACTCTTTATCAAACTTGTTTTTTATATGCCAAACTGCTTTTAAATCGTTTTATAAAGTGACATCAAGTCATCGATATTTGTTTTTAAACTTATCAAAAGGTTTTACAAAAATTTCTTTTTAAACTTGTATATATTGTCAAAATCATGTCTAATACATATATAGTTATATAAGTAAGGTTTGAAAGACTTAGTACTGATGATTCACTTTATTTCCTGTTCCTCGTTTGGTTGTGGATTTAGAGTACCCGGTTTTTTGTCCGAGTGTCGTTTGATCCTTAGTTATATTATATATATATATATATATATATATATATATATATATATATATATATATATATAAGACATAAAAGTTTTTATCTCAGTGCAATACATTCGGTCATACAAACAATTTTACTAGTAAACTATAATATGCATAGTTTAGGATAATACTATTCATTACTTCTAGTTCAATGAAGCATACAAAGAGTCAGTTCATTCATGAGTCAATACTTACTATTATGAGAAACTATACAACTATACTATGATGAGAAACTAAGAGAACTTACTATTATGAGAAACATTACATATACATTTACTAGTAAACAAAAGGAACATACACCAACATAACATTTAGAATATGATATTTACTTATGCATGACGCGGATTCCACTGTTGTCATGTTGATAACTAGAGTCTCGTGGAGGGAGAGCGGACATTATTTGTATAGATCTATACGGGACAGACTATCCCGCACCCCGACTGTTAGCTACAGTCCCCGGTCGACCAAGCTAAGGGGTGACAAATGTCACTTTTATTTAGACGTCTTTCATCGTCGTGTTTTACAACCATCAATCAGTATGGTTACAAATCTCACCTAATCTTATAATTCATTGGCTTTAAGATAAGTAATATCAAGGTAGTTTCCGCATATGAACTACAGTACTAAATCATTTTCCCATTGCATTCACTTTGTGATCTTTTCACATAAATGGTAATGTATAAACTACATTTTGTTAATGATAGTCATATTTGGGAAGAATACACACTTTTGCAACAAACAAACATACAGAACTTTGATGCCTTGGTAGAAGGCTACCTTTAGTAGAAAATATATGATTTTCTAGGAGATACAATTACTTATACAAACATTTACATTGTACATTTACCAACATTTTCTTCAAACCTATACTTACATGTATTACAAACATATACATCAAACACTTACAAACATTTTCATACAAACAATGACACTAAATACTTATGAGCTCACCAACTTTTATGCTGATAAACTATTTCAAAATAACTTGTATTCTCAGGGAACCAGTAAGACAGGTACACCCATGTAGCTTTTGAAGGACAGAGTGGACCCAAGTTATATATAAGCAACCTCCAATTAATTTTTATATATATACACATTGACATTACTACAGAAAAAATATGTAGAAATATGCAGCGCAAAGGATTCGAACATGGGTGGATGAATACCAAATGACGCCGTCCTTAACCAGCTGCCCTTCAATACTTTTGTTCATAAATGTCAATGATATTGAATATAATATAATCATACTAGATAAATAGGATGATTTTTGGGCCCCATTTTTTTGGGGCCCTGTGCGATGGAACACTTTGAACACCCCTAGGGCCGGCCCTGCTATTTCTCTATTATTCATCCAGTCAAGTTGCTTCGGTGAAGGCAACCCAAAAGGACCATGCTACAATCGAGTCAAGTACATACCAAATATAGTTATGGACTTAGACACTAATCCAACATAAAGTTGTACGGATGAAGTTATACGGGTAAATGAATATATGAATATATGGATAAAGTTATCTGACAAGGTTATAGTTAGCAACCGCATATACGGATAAAGTTGCACGTATATACGAATAAAGTTATTCCATAAGGTTCGACTATAAAAGTCATTAACTAAGGTGTGTGGGTATAATTGTGTGGAAAAAGTCGAGTATGTTCGATATGTATAAGCGTAACAATGTATGATATTCGTTTAAATAGGCGACGAATCTTTTGGGAGTGTACACAAGTACGTGTAAGAATCTAAGATATAAGTTTTATAGCTTGTATATATATATATATATATATATATATATATATATATATATATATATATATATATATATATATATATATGCACGATATAAGTTGAAAACTACATAACCGATAACCGTTTACGACACACGTTTTATGACAAGCTTTTTTATACATAAAATCATAGCACTTTTGTAGTAGAAAGATATGTCATTTTTATTAGTTATAATATATTCATAACAACTATAATATATCTATATAGAATATTTTGACTAGTTTATTTGCATATGAGGTGTTATTTAGCAAAATAGCATATATAAACTAGTTATGAATTTGTAAGTGTTTTCATAAACCAAATAAGGTATAGCGCATGTATTCTCCCCCAAAATATATAAAAGCGTTAAAATGGGGTCGTAAACACTCACCCTTGATGTGTGAACTTGGACTAGGTTTTATTTGGTGAAGCGTGACGTGAGATATCACGAAACCACGATTATTGAACTTTGAAATTTTTATGGCACCGCTTTCTAACGAATTTACACTACAGGGGCAGTTTTGTAACTTAGCTAAATTATAGGGGTTGTTTTGGTTAAAATGAAATCATGTTTGAGAGTGGACTGATTTGTAAGGCTTATTAAAGGAGGGGTTGCTTTTGATTAAATTAAATCAAAGTTTTTGGGAAGGGGCTGATTTGGTAAAGTGATATACGTAAAAGGGTTGTTTTTGTTTAAAAGAAAGTTAAAGTTTGAGGGTCTTCCCTCCTTTCCTTTCTACAATCACAGGAATGAAAACCAAAACCAAAAAAATGGTCTCTTCTTCTGATCACGAACGAGGAACGAAAAAAAGAGAAGCACCTTCGTTACTTGGTTGATTGGAGAAAAAGAACACTAAGTCGGTGGTTTGGTGGTGATGGTGGGAGGCCTATCGACAATGGCAAGGTGGCACCAGTGGAGGTGTTCATGGTAGGTTTGATCGAAAAAACAGTGGAAGAAGGGTGGTGGCTAATCAGTGGTAAATGTTGGTAAGAACCACCTCCGATGGTGGTTTTTTTTCTAGCCGAGAAAGAAAGCATTGGAGAGAGGGAGAGAACTAGAGAGACGTGGATGGTCAATTGGTGCTCAACTAAGGATACATCGGATCTCATTTTATAGTGAAATGGAGGTCTTAACCATGCCAAGCACCATACTCCTATTGAAGGTGAAACACATCATTACTCCCATGCCTTGTACCCTTTGGTTAGATGTGTACATAATCAAAAAGAGGGTGATGGCGGGTAGTGTAGATGGGTAGGGGGTAGTACATGGCTGATTTCTTAAGCTAGTATGTACATGGTGAGGGTTGGATGATGTCATTAACCTCTATAAGTCCTAAAAACCTTCATAGATTTGTGTGCCAATTTCCCGGTGTCTATTTTTTTTTGAAAGTGAAGAATGATGGAGCCGAGTGCACTGATTCCAGAAACCCAAATAGATTAATTTTTTGAGTTGTAGAACTACGGGAAATCGCGTTCAAAATTTCGTGTCTAAATGACCCGAAACGTTCGATTTTTCGATTTTTTCAAATATTTTTGCTAAAAATATTTTGAGTATGGAATTAAATATTAGACCATAGTTTGAGTCCAAAAATGCTCTCCGGAGTTCCATCTAAGGCGTGCAAGTGCGTCAACAGAGCGATTCTATTTTAGCACTTTAAAGAAAATAAGTGTTTTACTCTTATAACTGTCGTATCTTTTGCATACAAACTCCATTTTTGACATTCTTTATGTTTTTGGAAACAGGGAAACATGTACTATGAGGCTAGCATGCTTGATTCTCTCACAAACACTTAATATGAAATTTGAGTTTTCAGACGTAATAAATAGGGTTACAGTTTGAGCTATTTGATTTGTTTGAGATTTTCCACATTTGGAAGTAATATACCATCTGGTATCTTATAATAGTTGTAATGAAACTATATATTATTCAAAATATGTAATAATGCTCAATAGGTCAAATTCCAAAGAGGTTCGCAGTGAACTTACTGGATATAGTTTTAGACCTAAATTTCGGGATGTCACATTACCTCCTCGTTAAAGGAATTTCGTCCCGAAATTATTAAGTTATAGACTATTTTGTTCCCCTATTGGAGGGAGCACCGCTTAACAGTTGCAGATGCTTTTGTTTCATCTGATCCTCGCGTTCCCAAGTAAACTCCGACCGTCTGTGAGAGTTCCATCGGACTTTTACTATAGATGTATCGGGATAGACCAGTAACTCAGTCTCAAATCCCGATACATCTTGGTTGCTCTATGGTGTATCAAAATCCTAGACTTGTGCACTTCTTCCAGTACAGTCTGCCTGACCGCACTAAAATTTGGCACCCGAACCCGTCCATATTGGGTCAATAATCCACGACTGCCAGTAGCAACCCTGTCTATCTCACCCCTGAGTCTCTCCTGTTTCTAGTTCTTTTTCTTGACTCCCTCAGCCTAAGTCTCCCTAATCCGATCAAAAAGCGGAGAATCAATTGATATCCTCATACATAGGCTCTTAATAGTAGAACTAGCCATGCATTCACTTTTTCGTCCCGGTTAACGAGATACCCCAAGAACTGGACCTCTCATAAACAAAACTCACACTTCAAGAACTCGGCATACAACCATTCTTATATCAAAACTCCCATAAGCTCTCAAAGGTGCTCTTCATGCTGCTCCCTGGTCTTGGAATATAGCAGGATATCATCAATGAAAATAATGACTGATCGATCGAGCATCGGCCTGCATACCCGATTCATCAAATCCATAAATGCCGTATGTAACACCCAAAATTTTCAAACAATTTTTCAAATTTCAAAAACATACTTTCATTCATAAATGTTATAAAAATGTCATTGTATCACATAATAATCCATAGTAACCCAACCCAAGATCATAATATATAAAAACTCCTCATGTGTTTACTGATCATGCCGACTCCTTCACGCGATCCTCACTATTACCTAAAACACATAACACAAAACTATAAGCATAAATGCTTAGTGAGTTCCCAAAAATACCACATATAAGACATAATAGCCACTCGAGGCTATAACTCTGTATGACCCTCTGGTCAATATGTCTCAGTAGGACCCTCCAGTCTCATATCTCTGTGGACCCTCTGGTCCTAACTCTGAGGACCTTTCGGTCCTAACTCTGTAAACTCTGAATCATACATAGCACAAATCACATAGAAATCACATCATACAAAAACATACAAGATACTTTGTCACATAAATCTAATTACCACTCTTTGGTAAAGTATAGTGAGAAGACTCACCTCAGGTAACTCGGTAATCTCGAACTCGGTAAAATCTGGTCTAGCCTCCGTCTAATCACAAGGAATAAGCACTCTAATCAATACAAATTTCAAGGCTAGACTATTCCCTCTCTTATCACACTCAGAAGGGTAAAAGACCATTTTACCCCTCTCATGGCTCAAAGACCCTAAAGTTGACCAAACCCTAAAAGTCAACAAAAGTCAACTCTCCAGGTTACGCTGCGCGTACCAAACATGTACGCTGGGCATACCAGATGACCTCCCAGAAACGGGGAACACGACCCCCTACGCCATGCGTACTGGGATTACGCCCCGCGTAACTCCCATTTTTAGACTCCTTAGCTTTTGGGTCTTAAACTGTTAAGACAAACGTCCAACATTCAGATCTGGCCATACCTAAGTCTCTTAATCCATAAAGTTGGTGACGTTAAGCCTTTGCATGGCTGAAATAGTCACCAACACCCATAACATTCCATTTCCAACCCTAGAAAGGCTCATAACTCAAGCATGACCCCATAACAACGACCAAGTTGGGATTTTTATGGATCTACAACACATATATCACTGAAATGGGACAGATCTAGGTCCATGGAGTCCCTTATGCTCATAAAGTCTCCACCTTTGGGACTTTTAGCCCTAGAAATGGTCCATGCAACACCAAACCAAAATAAAGAGGAAAGTTTTGAGCTTTATACCTCTAGATGAAGCTCCTCCCTCTGAAGAACTCAGATCCAAACTTGCACTTCAAGCCCTAGCCTCCACAAGCTCCTCTCCTTCCTCTTCACTAACACACAAAGGCACTTTTAGCAACACTCACACACAAGCTTAAGGACGATGGAAATGCTCTCTTAGGGTTTCACTCTTTGATATGGTGGCTGAGGATAAAGCCTTAGCATTCCTTATATAGTGCACAAGCCAAATATTAGGGTTTGCATCTAGGCCCGCTACGCCCAGCGTAACCCTAGGTACGCCCAGCGTACCTAGGCGAGTCCGTGTCCAAATTAAGCGCATGAGTACGCGCAGTGTACTCCTAGTATGCCCAATGTACTCATTTGCTACAATTTCCATTCAAGGGCTAGACTTTGCAACTTGGCAAAAGAGAAGGGTTAATATAGATTTACCTGAATTTCAGGATGTTACACTGTAGGCGCATTGGTGAGCCCAAATGGCATCATCACGAACTCGTAATAACCGTAGAGAGTCTGAAACACGATCATCTCCACGTACTCCTCTCTAACCTTCATCTGATGATACCCCAACCTCAAATCGATCTTGGAGAACCAAGATGCACCGAACAACTAATCGAATAGGTCATCAATCCGCAGAAGGGGATAACGGTTCTTTACCGTTAACTTGTTCAACTCTCGGTAATAAATGTACATCCAGTGTAAACCATCCTTCTTTTTGAAAAACAAAATCGGTGCTACCCACGGCGAACTGATCAGTCTAATAAAGCGCTTTCTCAATAGCTCCTAGAGATGAGAGGACAACTCCTGCATCTCAGGCAATGTCAATCGATATTGTACCTTGGTATTTGGAGCCACACCTGGAACCAAATTAATCCTGAACTCAACCTGCCTTTGGGGAGGCACGTCGGGTAACTCCTCTAGGAACACATCAACAAACTCCTTAACAATAGGCACATCTGAAACCAAAACCTACATCCTGGCTCAAGTATCAACCATATACGCAAGATAACCCATACAACCATGCTGAATATACTACCGAGCCTTAGAAACCAAAAAAAAGGTTGACCCAATCCTAGTACCCTCTCCATAAATAACCAATTCTACCCCACTTGGAGTTCGAACTACCACCCGTTGACCATAGCAATCAATCATAGCCCCAAACCTGCTCAACTAATCTTCCCTACTATCGCGCACACATGCCCCATGGGGATGGGAATCAGGTCAATCGGATAAGGTACCCCTAAAATCTCAAGACACAACCCTAATAAACGGTTGATGTAGAAATCCCGTTGATAGAAACTCGCAACGGATACTCCAACAACCCATAAATCATATCAAAACCCCTACTAAAAGACCGAGATAGAATGTACCGACTCGCACCCGAGTCAAAAAGCACAAGAGTAGGCAAGGAATTCACTAAGAAGTTACCTAGTAGAATGATAAACATAAGCATACCATAAAATAACTGACATAATAATAAATGGAAATGTACCAGTAACGACGTTCGACGCCGCCTTGTCCTCCTATGAGGTGAGATGTAAAGCACGACCTTGAGCCCTCGGGGGCTCCGCCCTACCCTGACGTCCATATGTAATCCTCGGGGTAGCAATATCTGACACCTGCATAGGCCTAGCGGAAAGTAAGGGAAACTCGGCCTTCACATGGCCCACATGCTCACAATAATATCAGATCTTGCTGCTCAGCGACGGAGCCTGCTGACGACATTCCTTCATAAAGTGTCTCTCCTGGCCACAATTGCGACATGCAGAAGACGAATACCGGAAAACACCCTCATGAACCTTGCCACAAGTGCGATCCTTCTGTACCCCAAATATCGAATCAGAGGGATTGAACCGCATCGCTGCAAGCTAAGACTTAATAGGAGCCTGCCTCGACTCCTTCGACTGCAACTTTATCTCAGTCTACCGCCACCCCGCAACCTTCTGAAGCTCAGCGAGGGAACCATAACTCTGGGTGGAAACAAACTGTCGGATATCCGTCTTGAGCATGCTCAAGTACTGGGTCATCTGATCCTGCTCAGAAGCAGCAAACTCAGGGCAACAAAGAGCCTTGTCAGTAAACATCTTGGTGATCTCCATCACCGTCTCAATCCCCTGCCTCAGATCCAAATACTCCTGATCCAACCTCTTCCTCTCCACCAAGGGAACATACCTTGTGTGAAACATCTCCAAGAACTGGTCCCATGTAACATCTCTCTGCTCAGGAGTGTAAGACCCAGTCACCAATCCACCAATCCTTTGCCCCAGACCGTAGAAGGTTTTGGGCGCACTTGACCTTCTGGTCAGCAGGGCAAGATCATGTGAAGAAACAACCCTACGCATCATATAACCACCTTATCTTTGCAATCGGGTCCCTGAACCCATCAAACTCCAGGGGCTTCGTATTGTTGAAGTCCCGGTATTGGAAGACTCTTTCCCTTCAAATCTCCACATTAGCAGCGACAACCTTAGTAAGAGAAGTGTGGTGATCGTCAAACAGATCAATCATGGAGGTCTTGATAGACACAAACATTTCTGGCATAGACCTCCGAGCATCCTCAATAACGATGATCTCCTGAATTTGATCATCAGTCATCCCTGACCTCTTATCACACCCCCGGACCATAACGGCGGAAACGTCCGGAGGCGGGTGACTTCATTGTGTAGTATCATAACAATTGCATATAAATGAAACATAGCCAATCCAAACATCATACATTGATATCAAACTTACATTATTTTACATCATGTTTATGCTCTCAAATTTTACACAAAAGAAACATCAATAAGCAATTCCCAAAAATACAACAAAATAATCCCAAGTCCGCGATCCATAACCTGCTTATTGGTTTCCTGAGAATACAAGTCGTTTGAAAAGCGTCAACATAAAATTTGTTGGTGAGTTCATAAGCATTTTCCTATAAAATTTCGATGATGGTTTAGAAATCCAGAATATCCAATATTTTCTTATCAAAATAGTTGTAAGTCTTGTTTCAAATCGAGTATAGTTGCATGTGTGTCTTAGTTCGTCGTTTTCAAAATCGTATAAAATCGTTTCCTCTAGAAAATCCTATATTTTATGATGTATAAATTAGTAGCTTTATCAAAACCATAACACTTGTGTGGAAAAGGTCTCATTTGAGGTAATCAAAACATAGTTGATTGTAAACCAAAGGTGAAATCTTTATAAATACATTTCTGATATATTCTAGTGAGTCGTTATAACCATACTAATATGACAGAGTGCCTGTTATGACGTTCTTCAGGCGTCGGTTTTGTTTAAGACATTTGTCACCCTAGACTGGCCAGTCTAGCTGTAGCGAACATCGAAGGTGCGGGGTGTCAACCCCGTATAGATCTATACACAAATTCCCGCTCCCCCGTCAGGGGACTCTGGTTATAACTCTTACATTGCTTTAAGCGTACACTATTATATATAAATATATGTACTGTGAAGATTTGTCTAACTAGAATACTAACAGCTTCTTGAGCAAATCGTTGAAATCCATTATTTACTAAATAAATAATAATAGTTGTACTTTTTGACTAGATATGTCATTTTGTTTTGTTTCGTTTCGTTCGTTTGAAAATAATCCGCTTTGAATATTTATCCAATCGACCTAATATTAGCGAAGTCGACAAAATGGCTCTTCCTTTTATAAATTACGAGTGAGACCCAATTTGTTGGAAGGTGTCAAGTTAGATTTGTATAAAACTATGACTTGTGTGAAGTTATGATAGCAGCTTTATGACATGAAAATATTTCTATTATAAGGGCTCCATTTGTTTATTTTCTTGATGAAATTATTTATATCAAGCATTTATAAATAATCACTAATAGTTTGCAAAAAGTCATTAATATAACACAGAGTTCCAAATTTCGAAACTTTCTAGAAATAATGTCAACTTTTCAAGATCTACTTCATCAACTTTTATTTCTAGACATGAAGTCATGAATGAAGGGAGTATGCTGAGCACACCCAAAAATTTGGGAGGCTCTTTTGTAAATAGGATATTCTTTATGTGATGATTAAAATATATCCCCTACTTCATGAGATTTGGGAAAATCCCACGTTCATGAAAAGTCATCTTAAAAATAATAATATTTTACCACACACACACATTTAGAATACAAATACATGCAATTATCCAAGGATTTAGACAAGATTTGACTTGTATTCTCCCAAAAAAATGATAAAAACTTTGAAAAAGGTAGGGTATGAAGCTCACCTTGGTTTAGCTTGCTGGGTGATTTGAAGAGTGTTAAGGAGCTTCCAAGTTCCAACACTTGAAGGGTTCTTTGAACTTTAGAATATCCTAAGAGTAATTTTATGTGTAAATATAATGAAGTCTTAGGAATATTGTGGATAATCACTAGTCAAAGAAGGTGAGATACTTACAAAAATTTGGGAATATTTCTTTAAAGGAATGAGACTTGAAGCTTGAATGAGTTGAGAGCACCTCTTAGGAGTTTACTGAGTATGAAAATGAGAAGTGGAATAGGGGGAAAGGAGTTCACGTATCTAAATGGAGGGATAAGGGGTGACATGACACTTGCTTGGAGGACTGGTGTACAAGGCTTAGTTATCCATGGGTATTTTGTGTTTAACTAGGATTTGCATGGGAGAAATGGAGGATTTGCATCACATCATAAAGTCAAACCCCCTTATCTACTTAGATTCCTTTTATAAATCTTGGGTATTATTTTGTATAAATATGTTTAAAATAATCAATTTTGGCATAAGATAGGGGTTTAAGGGGTCTAAGACATGAAAAATACGAGTTTGGAGAAATTCCCGACGTCAAAATATCCTAAAATGAAGAAAAAGTCCGAAATGGACAAAAATCCGGAGTGTAGCCTTGTTCCCGCGAGGGTCCGAAGGGCATTAGGAGGTTCCCGAGTAAAAATATGGAGTAGAGGAGTGAATTCCGAAGTCAATAGTAAAATCCAGAGCATTCCCTCGGTTCTGGAGTCAGGATGCGGAGTCAGCAGGTCCGGTCCGAGGTGCGAAGCAGGCTAGCGATTTCGAGACAAGGCACATGAGAGATCTTCTGGAGTTGCGAGAATGTCCGAAGCAGCTTGGCGTCTTTGGAATGGGGTTGTCCGGATGAGAGGCTTCTCCCTAGTCCATTAGAGGGTCCGAAGTAGGGAAGGGTTCCGACCCAAGAGGGTTCCGGACCAAGAGGGTTCAGGACCAAGAGGGTTCCGGACCAAGAGGGTTCCGGACCAATAGGGTCCTTTTGGGTTTTCTCCTTCTATTTTGAGCTGTTTTTGACTAAGGAAGGTACATAGAGAGATTTGAGATACGTGGAGAGATTTGATATACTTGGAGAGATTTGGGAGAGACTTGATATACTTGGAGAGATTTGGGAGAGACTTTGTCGGGGACCTTTATTAATTTTTTTCTTCATAGGGCAAAGACCTTAGACTTAGTTACATCCCATTTTGAGTGTTATACACCCCCGAAGGGTACATAATAGTGTTTTATAGAGTTGTTACTTCCCTTATCCTAATTAGGATCTAGAATTTTGAACATTTGAACTTTCAAGTGATACTTCGCATTAAGATTTAGAGTCATACATTAGTAAACGTAAGGTAACCTCTAACATATAAACACTAGTTGAGTTTACCAGGTTGACCCGATGACATTGACTTGACTTTGACTTGACCAAAAGCTTGCCGGTTGCCACACCTCTGCTCGCCACTCTCTCCAAACCCAGAACCATATCCTCTCATAAGTACCATAATGAAAATAAACCAGAATATATTAGAATGCCACAATAAACATAGTTACAATAATGATATGAGATTAAACCTTTGGGGGTTGTGACTTCCTTGCTACTCATACGGGTCCTGTGTTTTCAATTGTACGGGCCCATAATACCTTCCACACCTACCCGTATTTATCTCAAACATCGTTACAACTGCCCAACACACATTAAAACAACTAGTATATGCATACAACCTATACCCACTCTATCGAGAGTGACTAAACATTCCTTATTTAGATGGCTGCTCACACATGCACTCGTCCATGAAACTTACACCAACCTTGTAGCACTCGCGTATGATAATCATACACAACACTAGATTCTATAGAAAGTCAAATACTTGATTCCACCATAAGCCCACAACCAAACAAGGAACAAGAAATAAGGCTAAACCAAACTTTCTCATGTCACACCCCAAAACCAAGAACGGCGAAAACGTTCTGGGGAAGAGGACGTCATGTAAAGTATCACAACACAGTAAATGTAAATAAGCAAACAACATCATCCATCGCATTAAATATATAATTTTAATACAAGCATGTTCTGTACAGTTTTAGACACCAAAAATATAATGTAAATCAAAATAATAAGATGAGTCTTGGATGCGCTCCATCTTCTCAAAAGCTGGCCTCGGTACTTGTCTACTGATGACCTGAGAATACAAGTTATTTTGAAAGAGTTTATCAACATTAAGCTGGTGAGTTCATAAGTATTTTAGTGTCGATGTTTGTTATCAAAACGTTTGAACATGTCTCAAGTGTAAGTTTGTAAAATGTAAGTAAATGTTTGTAAAAGTTTGAATCTCTCAGAAAAACCTATATTTTCTATTAAAGTAGCCTTCTACCAAGGCTTAACTGTTTTGTATGCTCGTTTGTTGTAAAAGTGTGTAATTTCCCAAGTGTAACTATCATTTAACAAAATATAGTTTGTACATTAATGTTTAAGTGAAATAATCACTAAATATTGTAATGGGTAAATCATTGTAGTACTGTAGTGTTGTATTATAGGAACTATTACTGTACTAACTACCTTAAACCGGATTTATATTAAGGTATCATGTGATTAATTGCACCATACTATCGACTGGTAACAACGACATACGAATGGTCGTAATAACGGAATGACGTTTAGCACCCGCAGACCTGCAGGTCCGGCTGTAGCTAGCAGCAAAGTGTAGGATAGTCAATCCAGTATAGATCTATACGCAAACTCACGCTCTACCTTCAAGAGAATTCTGGCTACAACTCGCACCATGACATTTAAGGCATGCTCCGATACAGTGGATCACAATTGTTAACGTATTCATGTATATGTAATGTAATGTTACTCGTTCTTGTATCGTTGTATATGTTCTCGTCCTAGTATAGTTGTATATGTACTCATAGTAATAAGTATTTACTCATGAATGAACTGACTCATTGATATAGAAGTTATAGTAGTATGATCCTGTGTTACCCCGATGGTAACTTACTAATGATGTGACTGATACGCATGAATATGGAATTACTTTTATGTCTATATATGTACATTTGATATATAATTAATACTGAAACGACCTTCGGACGGTTACCTGAAATCCCACCAGACCACATCCAAATCGAGAAAAAGGAAATAGGGTGGATGGCCTTCCTAAGCCCTTTAAACATTTCTTATATATCTATACATATATGGGCATGCAATTTATAAGAAGTATAACAAAGTTTAAATAAAAGTATTTGATGAGTAAAAGAGTTTGTAAAACATTTTGGAGTAAAGCAGTTTGATAAACAGTTTGAACAGTGATAAAATCATTGGTTTTCTAGTTATTAATCACATGTGATTGATGTAATAACTATAAGTATTCAACTTGTATCCCCCCCATAAAAGTATTTAAAACATTTAAAAGTATTTGAAAGGTTAATTAAAGGGGTATGAACTCACATGTAGTGAGTGGTTCTGATGACAATGTTGGATTAGACGTTAGGTGCCAAGTGGTGACTTGAGTACACGTGCGAATCCTATTTAGCATATATTGGCACATATATGGATTTAATTAGTGTTATGAACAACTAATTGATGATTTTGGGACCACCTTAGGGACTAGTAAACACTTATAATGAAGTGTTATAATCATATATGATTGTATGAGGGTTTATAAGGCTATACAAGAGGGTGTATGGCCAAAATACACACTATATGTGTGTGTGCGGCCAGGTGTGCTGCTAGCACATGTGTGTGGCCCTGTGTGCGGCTATGTGTGCTTCCAGGTGGTGTGTGCTGCCATGTGTGCGGCCAGATGATGATCTTGGTGTTCTTGGTACCTTTTATGAAGATCTTCAAAGAGAATGGATGATACTTGAGATGATTTTCGTGTTCTATGCTTGAAGAAGTGAATGAAGTGTTCAAGAATGAACTAAGTGTGGCATATATATGTGGAGTGTGCGGTTGGGAAGGTGTGAGGCCGCAAACAAGAGTGTGTGGACGCACACTCAAATGTATGGCTGCACACTCCATGTGTTGGAGTGTTTGGCCCGGTTTTGATTCCTACGCTTCGAGTTAACCCTTTTTAACACTCCTACCTTGATTATATCACATTTAGAGCGCTTCATTAGACTCTAAAGGGGTACTACTATATAGTAAAATAAGTCTAATATTGGAAAGAATTGAAGAGTGCATGCGAGTAGTTTTTCGGGGTGTCACATCATCCCCCTGTTAAGGGAATTTCGTCCCGAAATTTGAGTTTAAGTTACTACATTAAATAACTAAGTAAAAAGATGAGGATATTTCAGTTTCATCTGATCCTCGCGTTCCCAAGTGAATTCCGGTCCGCGCTTGGCGTTCCAGCGAACCTTCACAATCGGGATACGGCTTTGCTTCGTCTGCTTGACCTCACGGTCCATGACTTCTACGGGTTCTTCCACGAAGTTGAGGCTCTCATTGATCTCGATCTCGTCGAGTGGAATTACAAGAGTCTCGTCGGATAGACACTTTTTCAAATTAGAAACGTGGAATGTAGAATGTACGTTACGAAGTTCGTTCGGTAGATTGAGTTTGTAAGCCACTGGGCCGATTCTTGCGAGAATCTCGAAAGGCCCAATGTACCTTGGATTTAGCTTTCCACGCTTTCCGAAGCGTATCAAGCCCTTCCAGGGTGAGACCTTCAATAAAACGCGGTCTCCCACCTGGAATTCCAACAGTTTCCTACGTTTATCGGCGTAGCTTTTCTGTCAGTCTCTGGAGGCCTTCAATCGTTCACGGATCTGAACGATCTTCTCCGTCATTTCCCGAATGATTTCCGGACCTGTGAGAGTACTATCAGAAGTTTGCCCGCTAGCTAATTGGGTATCACCCACCTCAGCCCAGCACAGAGGGGATCTGCACTTTCGGCCGTAGAGGGCTTCAAATGGGGCAACATTGATGCTCGTGTGATAACTGTTGTTGTAGGAAAACTCGACAAGGGGTAAATGAGTATCCCATGCCTTTCCAAAGTCAATCACACAGGCTCTCAACATATCTTCCAGTGTTTGGATGGTCCTCTCACTTTGTCCGTCGGTCTGAGGATGGTAGGCTGTGCTCATGTCTAGCCTTGTTCCTAGGGAATGTTGCAACGATTGCCAGAATCTTGAGGTGAACCTACTATATCTATCGGAGATAATGGATATAGGAAAACCATGTAGTCGCACGATTTCCCTAATGTATGTTCTCGTAAGTTTCTCCATCTTATCGGTTTCCTTGATAGGTAGGAAGTGTGCAGACTTGGTCAATCTATCGACGATGACCCATATGGTATCAAGTCCACCCGTTGTCTTGGGAAACTTGGTTATGAAATCCATAGTGATCCGCTCCCACTTCCATTCTAGGATCTCTGGTTGTTGCAGTAAACCAGAGGGTTTCTGGTACTCGACCTTGACCTTTGCGCAAGTAAGGCATTTACTCACGAAGGTAGCAATCTCTGCTTTCATATTAGGCCACCAGTATAGCTTTTTAAGATCCATATACATCTTATCTGAACCTGGGTGGACGGAATACCGAGTGTTGTGCGCCTCGGTCATGACCAAGTCTCGGAAACCACCGTGCTTCGGGGTCCAGATCCGGTTCATGAAATATAGGGCTTCGCCACCCTTGGCTTCTAAGTTCTTATCCATTCCTCTGAGGGATTCACTCGCCACATGTTCAGGTTTCATAGCTTCAAGTTGAGCCGCCTGAATTTGTTTAGACAAGTGCGAATGGATAGTCATTGTCAACGACTTGACTCTTCGACCAGAATATTCCTTTCGACTTAAAGCGTCCGCTACTACGTTGGCTTTACCTGGATGATAACGAATGTCGCATTCGTAGTCATTGAGTAGCTCGACCCACCGTCGTTGTCTCATGTTGAGCTCCTTCTGATCGAATATGTGTTGTAAACTCTTGTGGTCGGTAAAAATAGTGCTTTTTGTGTCGTACAAGTAATGTCTCCAGATCTTCAGGGCAAACACAACTGCCCCCAGCTCAAGATCATGTGTGGTCTAGTTGACTTCGTGTGTTTTCAGCTGTCTCGAGGCGTAGGCGATGACCTTACCTCGTTGCATCAGGACACAACCGAGCCCTTGGTTTGACGCATCGCAATAGACCACGAAGTCTTCTATTCCTTCGAGTAGGGATAGTATTGGTGCGGTGCACAAAGCTCGCTTGAGCGTTTGAAATGCTCTATCTTGTTTCTCTTCCCATTCAAAGGCCATGCCCTTCTGGGTCAGTGTTGTAAGAGGTTTCACAATACTGGAGAAGTTCTGTATGAATCTGCGGTAGTAGCCAGCAAGACCTAGAAATTGACGAATTTCTGTAGGCGTCTTTGGTGCTGACTAGTTCTCAATAGCCTTAATTTTGGATGGATCCACGTGGATTCCCTCTTCACTTACCATGTGTCCTAAGAATTCGACTCTTCGGATCCAAAATTCACATTTTGAGAACTTCGCATAGAGCTTCTCCGTTCGTAAAGTTCTTAAAACTTGTCGTAGGTGCTTTCCATGCTCTTCCTTACTCCGGGAGTAGATCAGGATGTCGTCAATAAAGACAATAACGAACTGATCCAAGTAAGGTCGGCATACTCTATTCATCAAATCCATGAAGACTGCGGGCGCATTGGTCAATCCGAATGGCATCACCACGAATTCGTAGTGTCCGTAATGAGTTCGGAAGGCTGTCTTCGGCACATCCTCCTCTAGCACTCGTAATTGGTGATATCTGGATCTCAGATCAATTTTGGAAAAATAATTCGCCCCTTGCAATTGGTCAAATAGATCGTCTATGTGAGGCAGAGGGTAACGATTTTTGACCGTCAGTTTGTTGAGTTCCCTGTAATCGATACACATACGGAATGATCCGTCTTTCTTCTTAACAAACAAGACTGGTGCTCCCCAAGGCGAGAAGCTTGGTCTTATGAAGCCCTTGCTGAGCAGTTCGTTAAGTTGACCAGATAATTCTTGCATCTCCGCTGGTGCTAATCGGTAGGGCGACTTAGCTACTAGGGTAGCTCCTGGAATTAAGTCGATTCTGAACTCGACCTGTCTTTGCGGAGGTAAACCTGGTAGCTCTTCTGGGAAAATGTCGGGGAAGTCGCTCACTACTGGGATGTTCTTTAGTTCTTTCGTTTCGAGGCTCGTATCGACAACGTGAGCAAGGAATGCACGATATTCCTTACGTAGATATTTCTGTGCTTGAATACTGGAGATAATACGAAGACTTGTACTGGGTTTGTCGCCGTAGACGATAAGAGTTTCGTTAGACGGGAGGTTTAGACGGATTGCTTTCTCGAAGAACATGATGTCGGCGTGATGAAGACTCAACCAATCCATGCCGATGATAACGTCGAAGCTTTTAATTGAAATTGGCATGAGGTCGATTGGAAATGAATGGTTATCTAGAGTTAGGTTGCATCCTAAATATATACTCCTGGTGCTTTCAGTTTTCCCATTAGCCATTTCGACTGTGAATTGTTCTTTAAGTGCGTGCGGTTGATGTTTAAGTATGTGAGCAAATTTATGGTTCATGAAGCTTCGCTCCGCTCCACTATCGAACATAATGCATGCATAGGAGTTATCGAGAAGGAAGGTACCAGTCACCACCGTCGGGTCAGCAGCCGCTTCCCCATGGCTTATTGCCAGTACTCTCCCCGATCCACCTGCATTCTTTGCTTTGGGGCAGTCCCTCTTGTAGTGGCCTGCTTCACCACATCCATAGTAAGTTGGGCTCGCGCCTGAGCCGGGGACTTGGGCGATCGGTCTCGCCGAGAATTTATAGAAATGGACGGTGTGTCCTTTCCTGCTGCAGTTAGAGCACTGCATTTCACGGCAGGGGCCGTTGTGGTGGAAGTTGCATTTGTTGCACTTAGGCAAACTTCCAGCATACTGCCTTACCGGGGCAGTATCAGCAGCAGGGGTTATCGCAACATGTACAGCCACAATTTGCTGCTTTTTAGCAGCTTGCTGTTTCTTCTTGTCTTCCCAGAACTTCCGCTTAGTGTCAGCGGGTTTGGAGGGTTCCGGGATGGCTAGGGTGGTTGTTGTTGCAGGGGTTTTGACTCCGTGGTCAATGAGTCGCTGTGCCAGTCGCTTGGCACTGTCGAAGGTAGCGGGGTTGGATGCTAGGACATTCCCCTGATATGGAGGCACTAGCCCCCATATGTACCTTTCGATCTTTTTCCCCTCAGTGGGAACCATATTGGACAGAGAGCTGCCAGTTCACTGAACCTGGCGGTATAAGCGACCACGTCGGTGCCCTTCATGGTCAGGCTCCAAAGTTCCTATTCCAATTTCTGGATTTCGCCCCTCGGGAAATACTCCTCAATCATGAGGTCTTTCATCGTTTCCCAGCCCATGTCGTTGGCTACGACGAGGGTTAGAGCTTTAACGTGGCCGTTCCACCACGTCAGGGCCTTTCCTTCAAAGGTGCATGCGGCATATTTGACTTTGCTCACAGCAGGGCATGAACAGATTTCGAAGACTGATTCAATCTTCTCGAACCATTGCGAGAGGGCAATGACTCTGTTGGTGCCATGGAAAGGCTTCGACTTGCAATTGGTGAAATCCTTGTAGGAGCACTCTTTCGAGCGCACAGGGGTTTCAACCGGAATGGAGTTAACAGGGGTTCCACCTCTGCTGGCGTCAGTAGAGTGATACTGAGCCATGGCAGTTGCCACTGCTGCGGCTACGGCAGCATTCAGAGCTGCAGTATCGATGACCGGAGGCGGAGGAGGTGGTGGAGGTGCAGGGTTATTCCGGGGAGATTTGCGAGGAGGCATCTTTCAACTATAAGTTTATAAAGACAGATACAATGGTAAGAATCAATTGTAAGCAAGTTGAGAGTGACACATGGACTAAATAGCCATAGTCTAACCGTTGAATGAGTGTACGAATTGAATTCACAATAGGGAAGAATAGTAGGAAAACGCAAGTGTAAATTTTTTCTCACAGACTAGTTAGCTGTCAATAATACTGGTATTATTGATGTAATGGGTTCAGGGGAAAAATCGACCTAACAGTAGGTCTTACATCATACCATACGGAAAAGTTTGACAGTTACTAGATTCCTAGTTAGCGTACTGAGAGTTAGGAATATTTTACAGACAAGCGCTACTTAGAGCATAGATGTTAAAAGCTATTCATTAACCAGAAGACAGAGATGTACTAGACATCATCTAACGGCGATGGGAATTCCTCGGGCGAGCCCGAAGGTCTGACCCTTGACGAAACGCCTCTTGAAGGTGTCGCTCCTGAACCCTCTGGCGGGCTTGAAGTTCCAAGACTTCAGCTCAGGAGGCAGCCAGCTGTTGCTGCAGGGTTTCATTGGTTCTCCGGGTCCGTTCCATGTCTTCATCAAGACGGCGGATGTGGACTGTGTTGACACCAGAGTTGGCATCAATCTCCATGACCCGGTCGATGGCTGCTCGACCTTGCTCAACATTACGAGCTATTCTGCGGATAATGACGGGCAGAGCTCGGTCAACAGAACCACCTTCACTGACGTTGTAAAAGCTTCGGTCCCCAAAGTAAGGTAAGGGTTGACCCTGTTCATCACTCCAGCGATTCAAGTTTGTTGCCCACAAGGGAGTAGGACCTGGAAAAGCTGGTCGGGGGTTGTTGTTCGGGGCTTGACCCACTAGCAGTAGGTTGTTGACTTCAGGCTCGGAGTCAGATCCATCAGAAAAGCCTTCTGCGAGGTGATCATCCAAAGGGATTGGATGCTCATCTTCGGGCTCTTCTTCGATCCACCCGACATTGCCTTCATTTGGAAAGTACGGGTCGCTGTGATGGAATCTAGCCATTTAAATCTACGCGAGAAGAGAGGTATAAGAATATAGTATACATGTAGCTAGTAGTACAAAATACACCTATAGTATTTTAAGTTTAAGTTCTACTGATCTTCTTGTGGTATTGTTGGTAAGTTTTTAGACTTGTTAACACATCACAACCATTCTAGGGCATATGCTAATCACTCCTCGGACCAGCATAGTTGATCAGGCTATGCCATTCCCAGGACTGACCATACATCCCCGAGCTCACTTGTGATATTTAACAATCGTAATACTTTTGTTCTTGTCATTGTGACACTGATTTTTGTATGAATGCAGACTAGTATACTTAAATAAATATTTTAATATTTGAAGTATAGACTCTGGTTCAGAGTGCTTTAATCCTTATGGGTTTATAGTTTAGTATATCTTTTATGGGTTGATATACTTGATTCACTATAAACAATGCTCTGATACCAATCTGTCACACCCCAAAACCAAGAACGGTGGAAACGTTCTGGGGCGGAGGACGTCATGTAAAGTATCACAACACAGTAAATGTAAATAAGCAAACAACATCATCCATCGCATTAAATATATAATTTTAATACAAGCGTGTTCTGTACAGTTTTAGACACCAAAAATATAATGTAAATCAAAATAATAAGATGAGTCTTGGATGCGCTCCATCTTCTCAAAAGCTGGCCTCGGTACCTGTCTACTGATGACCTGAGAATACAAGTTATTTTGAAAGAGTTTATCAGCATTAAGCTGGTGAGTTCATAAGTATTTTAGTGTCGGTGTTTGTTATCAAAACGTTTGAACATCTCTCAAGTGTAAGTTTGTAAAATGTAAGTAAATGTTTGTAAAAGTTTGAATCTCTCAGAAAAACCTATATTTTCTATTAAAGTAGCCTTCTACCAAGGCTTAACTGTTTTGTATGCTCGTTTGTTGTAAAAGTGTGTAATTTCCGTAGTGTAACTATCATTTAACAAAATATAGTTTGTACATTAATGTTTAAGTGAAATAATCACTAAATATATGTAATGGGTAAATCATTGTAGTACTGTAGTGTTGTATTATAGGAACTACTGCTGTACTAACTACCTTAAACCGGATTTATATTAAGGTATCATGTGATTAATTGCACCATACTATCGACTGGTAACAACGACATACGAATGGTCATAATAACGGAATGACGTTTGGCACCCGCAGACCTGCAGGTCCGGTTGTAGCTAGCAGCAAGGTGTAGGATAGTCAATCCAGTATAGATCTATACGCAAACTCATGCTCTCCCTTCAAGAGAATTCTGGCTACAACTCGGGCCATGACATTTAAGGCATGCTCTGATACAGTGGATCACAATTGTTAACGTATTCATGTATATGTAATGTAATGTTACTCGTTCTTGTATCGTTGTATATGTTCTCGTCCTAGTATAGTTGTATATGTACTCATAGTAATAAGTATTGACTCATGAATGAACTGACTCATTGATCTAGAAATTATAGTAGTATGATCCTGTGTTACCCCGATGGTAACTTACTAATGATGTGACTGATACACATGAATATGGAAGTACTTTTATGTCTATATATGTACATTTGATATATAATTAATATTGAAACGACCTTCGGACAGTTACCCGAAATCCCACCAGACCACATCTAAATCGAGAAAAAGGAAATAGGGTGGATGGCCTTCCTAAGCCCTTTAAACATTTCTTATATATCTATACATATATGGGCATGCAATTTATAAGAAGTATAACAAAGTTTAAATAAAAGTATTTGATGAGTAAAAGAGTTTGTAAAACATTTTGGAGTAAAGCAGTTTGATAAACAGTTTGAACATTGATAAAATCATTGGTTTTCTAGTTATTAATCACATGTGGTTGATGTAATAACTATAAGTATTCAACTTGTATCCCCCCATAAAAGTATTTAAAACATTTAAAAGTATTTGAAATGTTAATTAAAGGGGTATGAACTCACATGTAGTGAGTGGTTCTGATGACAATGTTGGATTAGACGGTAGGTGCCAAGTGGTGACTTGAGTACACGCGCGAATCCTATTTAGCATATATTGGCACATATATGGATTTAATTAGTGTGATGAACAACTAATTGATGATTTTGGGACCACCTTAGGGACTAGTAAACACTTATAATGAAGTGTTATAATCATATATGATTGTATGAGGGTTTATAAGGCTATACAAGAGGGTGTATGGCCAAAATACACACTACATGTGTGTGTGCGGCCAGGTGTGCGGCCTAGTGTGCTGCCAACATATGTGTGCGGACATGTGTGCTGCCAGGTGGTGTGTGCTGCCATGTGTGCGGCCAGATGATGATCTTGGTGTTCTTGGTACCTTTTATGAAGATCTTCAAGGAGAATGGATGATACTTGAGAGGATTTTTGTGTTCTATGCTTGAAGAAGTGAATGAAGTGTTCAAGAATGAACTAAGTGTGGCATATATATGTGGAGTGTGCGGTTGGGAAGGTGTGAGGCCGCAAATAAGAGTGTGTGGCCGCACACTCAAGTGTATGGCCGCACACTCCATGTGTTGGAGTGTTTGGCCCGATTTTGATTCCTACACTTCGAGTTAACCCTTTTTAACACTCCTACCTTGATTATATCACATTTAGAATGCTTCATTAAACTCTAAAGGGGTACTACTATATAGTAAAATAAGTCTAATATTGGAAAGAATTGTAGAGTGCATGCAAGAAGTTTTTCGGCACATCTCAGGCTATAAAATCCTAGTTATGCACAACTATGATGCATACACTAAACAACTACAGTAGTGATGTCAATTTATACAAGAAGTAACCCTACGCTATCATGCATCATACATCTGGCAATTCTATCATTCCATTCCTGAAGATCCATAGCATATCACTAGCACGTCGTTCTATCATAAATATCATATCAAATAGCAGTGTGGGTAACTTGGGGTATACTTTCTTGCTCCACCTGATTGTACACATCGCATCCTTCCTTGGTTACTTTTGAAAACAATTTTGAAAAACCATTTTGAAAACTTTTGCAGTTACCTAGTTTGATTATGGATTCACATGAATGTTCATCCAATTCTCTCAAACCAAGGCTCTGATACCAGCTTATAACATCTCAAAAATCATAAAAATATAAAGTTTTAAAAAACAACCCATTTCATCCATAAAGTGTTTACAAGCCCATTGTTTCAAAAGTATTATTCAAAATCAGAGTATCCGAAGATCCAATGTCATAAAAACAGGAAGATATGCACAATCACACCTTCGCTTTCCCATGATCATCAGAAGTACCTGAAATCATAAAATGAAACTGTAATCCAAAGCTTAGTGAGTTCCCCTAAAGTACCACCACACAACACATAACATATACAAATCAACATGCTGGGTCCACAACCTCCCAGTTGGATTACCTTGGCCCACAACCTCCCGGTTAGATTGCCCTGCATATCACGTATTGGGTCCACACCCTCCCGGTTGGATTACCTTGGCGCACAACCTCCTGGTTGGAATTCCCTGGCCCACAACCTCTCAGTTGGATTGCCCCAGTCTGTTGACTGACAACATAAGTCAGTAGTCTCAACCCCAACATAACTTGTCAAAATATATCAGATAACATACATATTCAATGAACAGATAATCATACAACCAATAATCACAGGTAGTCCTACAAATCTACTAGTCTAACACATATTAGCAACTATCAGATAATTATACAGATATATCGCATACCCATACATCATCAATCAATATATAACATGATATATCAATCCATTGGTCCAACCTTAGTGCTTTCGACCCACAAGTACGGTGAGGAAAACTAACCTCTCAGTCCGAAAAGATCGTTGAAGAGGACACAACTCTAAGTATCAACTCAACGAAAACCTATTCATCTGATAATGATCAGTCTCACTTACAACTCAAAATACCGAAAATACCCCCATATCAAACTTGGTCAAAGTCAACAATCAAAGTCAAAGTCAACTATAGTAGGTCACCACACCGTGGCCATCCTTAGCCACGTTGTGGACACCAAATGATAAAACAGTCAAGTCTCAGCCCAGCCACCACGTTGTGGAGGCCTTGGCCATGCTGTGGGCACTAGGCTCCCCAACAACCTTATGGATTAAGTCGATTTCCTTGATATTTAGGGATCTAAAGCCCATATTTGGTCCATTGTAAGGTCAAATTGGACAACATTTCCAACGTTATACCTTTAGACTCTCTAAGGGATAGAGATCCCATGTCTAGACCTAAAAAAAGGCAAGAACAAAAGTTAGCTTAGCCCATTAAGCACTTTCTCTTGAATATTGTTAGATCCCCATTTCTAGAACGTTTCTAGCATCACATAACATCATAAAAAATCCTTAATTTCTAGACATGAATGTCTTGGACTCAATTAAGTCAAAATAAGTGATTTTGGCCAAATGTTGCATGCATGATGCTAAAACTCAATGTTATTCTAGATCCAAAACAACTAAGGTCCAAAATGACCAGGAGACTCATAAAGTTGCAAACTTTATGAGATCTCACCACCTAATAATCAAAGACATGAAGATTAATGCATAGAAACCTAGATTTATGCATGAGGAACCAAAAATATTGGAACTTGGGGACTTACAAGAGTCCAGAAGATGCACAATAAGATAGTGAGAAGCGTTGCTTGCCGAATCCAAGCCTATAAGTCACCTCCTTCTTCTTCAATCCCCAAAAATCTACAAAAAAATCTTAGAGAGAAAAAACGGAGGCTAGGATTTGCTTGGAGGCAGATCGAGTGTGATGGAGGCTGAGGGTGAGCAACCCTAGCCATCACATTCCCTTAAATACAACATAAACACTAGAAATTAGGGTTTCTAATTAAACAACTGCCACGCCGTGGCCACAGGCTTCCACATTGTGGTGGCCATTTAAAACCCACGATACAACAACCATCTCCACGTTGTGGGATGCCTTCTCCATGACATGCCACTAATCAAAATCCAAAATATAATAAATTAAAGTACCTCCAAGGATCCGATGTTACATTAGAGGCGGGGAGGAGTTGCTTGCTTGATTCTAGCACTAGAGCTTTCTTCTTCTTCCTTCCAATTGCACCAAAACTCTAAAACAAGCTCAAGAATGGAGAAAATGTGATTAGGTTTTTCTTCAAGGATTTTGGAGGTGATAGAGGCTGAAAAGGATGCCCTAATCTTGAAGTTAGAAGCTTTAATACAAAAGAAACCCTAAAAGATCATGGGTTTGGGCTACCACAGCCACCACATCGTGGTACAGTACTCGCCATGCCGTGGTGCTCACCACAAAAGCACGATCATAAAAAGCCATGTCACGTTGTGGGCATCCATGCACCACGTTGTGGAAAATATTTTCCCTAAAAAACCATACCTTTGAATCATTCAGGTCGCTACTGAACCATTCTAAAAAATAGGTGTTACAACTCTCCCCCACTTAAATTAGATTTCCTCCTCGAATAATAGCTCTTCCCCTACTATATATGGTGGTCGATACAACGAGCTAACCAACCCTTTAAAAACTGATATTAAACCTGAGCGGTGAAGGTTTGTATCAATCATATACACTAAATTATGAATAACGAAGAACAAACAAACAAAAAAAAGGAATAAATAGAAACAAAAGAATAAGGATGATCACAAAGATACTTTCACTAAGAAAAGGTTCTCACAAAGAGAACAGTTACACAAAGCGGGGCACAAAGATCTATTAGTGTTTAACCCTAATAGTACAATATATACAATTACAGAAACGAAGATCCCATTATTTTGGGGATATATTCTAGTCTATGTAAAGGTATGATCCTAATCACTAAGATTACAGGTCAAATATCTATTCTATAATTACAGAGTATATCTACCTAATATATAAATGATCACTATGATCATTAGGATCATGCTGTCGATGATGAAGCTGTTGTTGGCACTGACGCTGGTGGACAATGTGTTGTGTGTTTGACTCATTAGATCATAAGGTGTAAGCTTACAATCTCCCCCTATCTGATGATGTCAAAACTAATCTTCAACAAATTCTTTAGCATTTGCTCACACTGAGAGTAAGATTGAAAGTTTAAGTTTTTTTTTCTTTTGCACCCCCTGAGAATAAGAACTCTCTTTCTTTTGTTTTTGAAACAATATCCCCTTGAGGAAATGAATGCATTTTGAAAGTATCCCCCCCCCCCTGAGAAAATGAATGTGTTTGAGTATAATTATTTTTGAAAGTACCCCCCTAAAATAATGAATGCGTCTGAGTATATGATGATCTCTCCCCCCTTTTTGACATTAGCAACATTAAATTATTAGTCGAAGCCGTCAACGTATCAGAGTTGCATTATCAGTAAATGAAATTTGCAGCTGTCAAACGAATGAGATTGTGATGTATCCTGATAGCATGGGTTTGTATTATCATTTACTGACATAGTATTGCGAAGTCTCATCAACGTATGGTTTGATACGTTGAATCATGAACTTCTTTTATTAGAAGAAAATGAATAAAAATTGTATGATGTGTGTAATAAATTTTTGGTGTTTAAATGTACCCATCGACAAAGAGTGTCGAAGTTTTACCCGTGTATGGTAGATAAAGTGAATCATCAACTTCTTTAATAGACGACTTGTTGGGAGAGAATGGGTAGGTGCGTGTAATGCATCACGATACTTAATGCTAACTTTCGCCTTTACATTCAAAGCAATCATAGCATTCTTCACGATCCCAACTCTTTCTAATTTCAGAAGGAAGAGATGCAAATCGATTGTAGGTAAGAAATGGATAGACCTAAGAGAGAGAGAGAGAGAGAGAGAGAGAGAGAGAGAGATAATAGAGAGAAAAGAAAACACTTGTAAAAATTAAATACAAATAATTAAGAAAGCTATGTAAAATCCTTTGGTAAAAGAAAAATAAATAAAGTACTTGTGTTTTTGTGTTTGTGAAAGCAATAAAAACAAAAATTTCAAAGCCAACAAAAAAAGTTTGGTCATTGAAAGCATGCCAAGATCAGCAATCAATTTGTTCAGGGTTTTCTCGTCCAATGCCTTAGTGAATATATCTACCAATTGATTAGTTGATGGAATGTAGAACAGTTCCACTTTGCCCTTTTGAACTATGTCCTTGATGAAGTGATGGTAAATATCAATGTGTTTGGTCTTATAATGCTGTACCAGATTTTGAATCATCTAGATGGCACTGGTTTTGTCACAACAAATGGGATTCTTTTTAAGGTTGAATCCATAATCTAAGAGTTGATTCTGAATCCAAAGAATCTGAGCGCAACATCTTCCAGCATCTATATATTCAACTTCAACGATAGAACAAGCCACTAATGTCTGCTTCATGTTGGACCAACCCATAAGTCTATTTCCTAGCCATTGAGCTCCTCATGAAGTACTTTTTTGTTCAATACCACATCCATTAAGACCAGAATCAGTGAATCCCACAAGCTTGAACTCAGAGTCACAAGGATACCATAACCCAAGATTGGGTGTATGTTTCAAGTAATAGAAGATCCTTTTTACAACAAGAAGATGGGATTCCTTTGGATAAGATTGATATCGAACACATAAGATGGTGGTGAACATGATTTTAGGGTGACTAGCAGTAAGATAGAGCAGTGATCATATCATTCCTCGATACAGAGTTGCATATACATCAGCACCGGTTGGATCAACAGAGAGAGACGATGATGGAGACATTGGTGTCTTCACTGGTTTGCTATAAGAAAAACCAAATCTCTTTAGTATATATGCAATGTATTTTACTTGACAAAAGAAGATTCCATTAGTGAGTTGCTTAACCTGAAAACCTAAACATAAAGTTAGTTCACCGATCATGCTCATTTCAAATTTCTTGGCCATTACTTCAACGAACTTAGAACTTAGCTGCTCATCAGTGAATCAAAAAATGATGTCATTGACATACACTTGAGCAAGGATAATGTGAGATCCTGATTGCTTGATGAACAAGGTGTTGTTAATTGTTCCTCATTTGTATCCACTCTCCAGAAGATAACTAGCCAAGGTGTCATACCATGCCCTGGGTGCTGATTTGAAACCATAAATAGCTTTATCCAGACAATACACATGATCAGGAAATTTCACTTTCAAGTCCTGGAGGTTGTTTCAAAAGGACTTATTCTTGAAAATCCCTATGTAAGAAGGCAATATTTACTTCCATTTGATAGACTTTAAAGTTCTTGAATGAAGCATAGGCAAGGAACATTCGTATTGCTTTAAGTCAAGCAACATGGGCAAAGGTTTCATCATAATGCAAACCTTCCAGCTGAAAAAATCCTTGAGCCACAAGTCTTGCCTTGTTCCGAGTAACAATTCCATCTTCATCCATATTGTTTCTAAACACCTAGCGAGTACCAATAATGGTTTTTCCTTGAGGCCAATGAACTAGAGTCCACACGTGATGACGTTCAAACTCATTCAGCTCGTCTTGCATAGCCTTGACCTAGTCAGCTTCTTTACGAGAATCAACAACATTCTTTGGTTTGATCATAGAAACAAAGTTCATAAACATACATAAGTTAATTATGCCTCTTCTACGATTGAGAATCCTAGAATTGACATCTCCAATGATTTGAAGAGTTGATTGACCTAGGTTCTTCAGAGATAACAACCTAATCCTCTGAGAGTGACTGATCTTTGGTGTCGGAATGAGAACTGTTAATCAGATCAATGCTGGGAATAACATGCTCAATGATATTTGATTAGGATTCAGAGACAGGGTCTGATGGACTGAAGGTGAGCTCACTTATAATGGAAGAAGGATGATCAATCCGATCATGAATTAATGATTCTTCTTCGAACGTGACATGAATAGAATCCTCAACAGTTTGCCTTGAAAGATTGAACACCATGAAAGCCTTAGACACATTAAAGTATCCCATGAACACTCCTTTATCAACTTTAACTTTGAACTTTGAATGGTGATCCCTTTGATTTAGAATATAACATACACAACCAAAAACATGAAAGTAAGAGATGTTAGGTTTTCTCCCTTTAAGCAACTCATAAGCAGTTTTCCCATGACGGTTCACAATGATGGAAAGATTTTGAGTGTAACATGTTGTGTTGAAAATGTCAACCTAGAAGGATAGAAGGAGAGTAGCCTCAACAACCACAGTTCATCCAACTTTAATAAGTGTCTGATTTCATCTTTCAACTATGCCATTTTATTTGGGGGGGGGGGGGTGTTCTAACAGAAGAGAAGTTCTGAGAGATTCCTGTGATTGAGCAAAAGTATTCTAAGGAGAAATTTATGAATTTGGTGTTTTGATCACTACATAGTTGCCTGAACTTATGGTCATAAATAACTTCCCATTGTTTAATGAGCGATGATCTCATCAGCAACATGGTTTTCTTTCTCAGAAAAATTACCCATGTAAATCTTGTAAATTCATCCACAATGACAAGAGTGAACTTCTTCCCAGATCTTGACTTTATTAGGACATGTCCAAATAGGTCCATATGAAGGAGATGAAAGGGTTTGGTGATTGAGGAACATGACTTTGGCTTGAAGGATGACTTGGTCTTCTTTCGCTTTTTACATGTTGAACATAGTTTATCCTTTACAAATTGCATCTTAGGAATTGCTCTCACAGGCTGATTCCCAGAAATCTTTGAGATGTTCTTGAAGTTCAAGTGAGATAGTCTCTTGTGCCACAACCAATTTAAATGAGATTAAGCACGAGAAAAGAAGCAATGCCTAAGAGTGAGGTCATCAGAAAGCATGTCTAAAACATAAATGTCATTCTATCAGTTTGCAGTCAACATAGTGACATTCTTTTGATCGATCACTTTTCCTTCATTCTTGTTGAAATGGACTTCATAGTCAGTGTCACATAGTTGGTTGATTAAGATGATACTATATTGAAGACCTTTGACTTAGGATACATTTTTTAACACAACAAAATTGCATTTGATAGTGCCATATCCTTTAGTAGCTCCCCTCCCATTGTCCCTGTATGTAAAAGTTGGACCATATTTTATCACAAAGTGATCCAGAAGAGACTTAAACCCCGCAATATGTCTTGAGTAACCACTGTCTAAATACCAAATATGTTCTTTACCTTGAAATAGTAAAATATACAGTTAGTATACACTGAACCATCTTGCAATGGGTCATTTTAGAGAAAATATGACAACAAGCATCAGGGCGACAATTTAACGAGTTTCCTTTTTTAATACATTTTTTATTTTGAGAAATGATATTGTCGTCACGATTAGATCTTTCTTTAAAAGTACACTAGCTGACTCTGTGAGAAACATCACCACAACGTTACCGAATCCTGATTCCAAAATTCTTTTTTTTTTTTTTTAAATTAGAACTTTAATTGATTTCGTTTGACAATTAAACTTGAGGAATCTTGATCATTTGATTTGAAAACTCTTTCTTTAGTTATAAACCAGGTAGTGTCATCAATGGTGTATTCGGATGACTAATTGTCATGGAACTCAGAGGAGATGGAAGAATCATCAAAAGAAGATAGTTTAGATTGAACTCCACATTTAATGTTGCTAATAGAGCATTGTGGAAACATGCTGAGAACTTCATTTACGCAGTGAAATTTTCCATTGGAGATGGGAGATTTCAGCAAAGTATTAGTGGAGGGAAAAACATAGTCATGATGAGGAGGTTGATAAGAAGGAGCAAGAGCAGATAAGTGATATATACATTTAGTGCTACCAATTGAGTCATTAATGCAATGTGTATCAATCAGGGTTTGATTTATGTAATAGGTACTGATAAATCTAGTTTTTAAATCTTTGGCGAGATCATCAGTGTTATAAAATGTTTGTTTAGTCTCGATCTTTTTGAGTAAGGAAACAACACCTTCAATATCATCACCAAGAATTTTCTCACACTGATCAGGAATTTGATCATTAATAATTCTAGTGACATTAAAGTGAGAAGAAGCCCAATTATTTAGAATAAGTTGAATGTTTTTCGCATGATCAGAAACTTTTCCCTTTTTAGCATGAAGAAAATTATTGGTCAGTGAGATGCAAATTTTTTTTCTTATTAAAGAGAAAGGGAATTCTTAGTGGAAGAGAGTTTTTCTTTAAGATTTTTCAATTCAATTTTGAGAGAGGATTTTTCTTTGTTAGAGTTAGAGAGATCAAGACGTAAATAATCAAACATGTCAGCTTTTTCCACCGAGGAGTAGTTGGCAAATTTTTTTACCTGATACATTGAGGCTGAGTCCCAGTCCTGAGACTTAGAGTCCTTTGGTGCGTGAGAAAGACCAATGTCAAAAGTACTAATGTTGTACGTCCCTTGATACTTTATTTTGAGAATCGTCGATTTGAGCCATGAGACACTTACCATTTGTAACATGGTAATCAAAAAGATCTTCTCAGTCGAATGCGGTTGATAATGTATTCATCATCTCTTATGTAGTTGTGCAACTTTGAACCAATCTATAGACATGATATGTAAGAGAGTTTCCTATAGCAATCCTTGCCTTTACATCAAGGTTTAGAACTCTTTTCTCTTCCTTGTTGTAGCCAGACATAGACATCTGCTTTAGTCTACTGAAAGATGCATTGTCATTGGAAGATCGATGCATGGAGACGATGAGACCCTTGTTAATGACATCAAGCATGTCATAGTCAATGATATAGAGAACATACATAGCCTTTGATTTCCATGCAACGAAGTTGCGTTCATCGAAATGAGGGATCTTGTTAACAGCAGACGACTTTTGACTATAAGAGGAAGACATGATAACTTGAATGTATCGTAAACCCGCTTTGATACCAATTGAAGGTTTGTATCGATCGGATACACTCAAATATGAATAACGAAGAACAAAAAAACATAACAAAGAGTAAACAGAAACAGAAGAACAAGGATGATCATACTTTCACTAAGAAAAGGTTCTCACAAAGTGAACAGTCGCACTAAGCGAGACATAAAGATCTATTATGGTTTAACCCTAATCGTATAATATATACGATTACAAAAACGGAGATCCCACTATTTTGGGGATATATTCTAATCTATCTAAAGCTCTAATCCAAATCACTAAGATTACGGATCAGTTATCTATTCTATAGTTACAGAGTATATCTACTTACAAATGATCACTATGATCGTTAGAATCATGCTATCGCTGATGAAGCTTGTCACAACTAGGAATTCTGATGCTTTGTAAAACCCTTAACAAAGATAACATTGTAGCTAAAATTTAAAAACATGTATGGTGCTTATTCAATGACAACAAAATTCCATAAAATAATCTATACAAACATTCAAATAGTCAACAAAAGGTTGGAAACCCTAAAAATCCTGGTTCAAGTCCATTTTGGACTAGGATTTTCTTATTGGGCCTAATTGACCAATAAGCTTCCAATTTGACTATTTTGGGCTTAGAACTCTTATATAGGCTCTAATGGGACCCAATTTCATGAAACTTAACCTTTTGGGCCTTATAAGCCTAAAATGGGCTAGTTTATCTAAATGGGCCTTATTGGGCCATAACAAATCTAATTAGCCCTAATGGGCCATAAAATTCATCCCTTGATGTATATTGGGCCGTGAATTACTCTAAAATGCCTAATGGGCCAAAAACCATCAAATTGGACCCATATTATGGACTCAAGCATTAATGGCCCAAATTCTTTCTCTTCTCTTCTCTCTCTCTCTCTCTCTCAGCCCAAGTAGGAAAAAAAAAGAAAGATGCAAAAATGGGGAGGGTTGACTTTGGGAGGTGCCACCTTCTTATTGCACACCATGTACCCATGCATGGACCAACATGCATCTATAATGGTCACCTTAACCTCTATCTCTTCTCTTTCTTCTACTCACAGTCGAGGGTCACCAAACACACACACATATTTTCAAACTCTCATCCCAAACACTCTCAAGAACACTCTTATTCCTCCATCAAAATTTTCGAGATCTAGGGCATTTAAAGGAGGTTCATCCATCAAAAATCATCATCCTAGGTAAGTTGATGCTTAGATCCATGGTTTAGCTTCTTGAATCTTTTATAAATCTCCTTTTAACTCGTGAAAGCTTATGATCATGCTTCTTAGAACCTATCTAAGCCAAAGTCTTCTCAAGAAGCTTTCTAGGGCCGAAAACAACATCAAACTCTTCCATTTCTTTCTTCAAACCAAAACAACAAGCAAAGGTGAGTTTATAACCCTATATTTTCGGTTTTCACAAGTTTTATGGGGGAGAATACAAGTAAAATGTGTAGATCTATGTGTATGTGTATGTTATGTGTGATTTCATGTGTTTATGTGGTATATATGTGCCAAAAAAGGAAAGAAATCTTGAGATATATAGCTCAAGGAGGAAAATAAACGTGATCTAAGATATATTACATTAAACAAGTCAAGAAAAATTACCCTCTAAGGTTATATTAAACATATTACAACATAAAACTCATTTTTGGGCTATATTTGTCAAATAAACAAAAGTTGGGTTAAAGGTTGTCATTCACGGTTTTCATAATGACCAAAAGGGTCAAAATAGTTAAAATAGATGTTTTTATGAATATTATACTCTTCAAAGGACTAGAAATGTAAATTGTAGCCTGATGGGCCAATTTTTGGGCTTTTCGGCCCATAGACCCAAGAATTGCGAAAAAATGTGTTTTAAGGGATTGAAATGGTAAATTTCTCAAAATAGTGGGTGAAAGGGTAAATAAATCTATTTCAGGGATTAAAATGACATTTTTTGCCAAAAAGGATAAAAAATGCAAAGTTTTTGAATTTTGGGTCAAAATTGTAAAATTTGTGAAAAGTTTGGACTTTAAATGAAAATCCTTTACTAAAGGGGCTGAAACTGCCAAAGAGTAAATTTTGGGTTAAAAAACGTTATTTAAATAAGTCCATGGGCCAAAAATGTCAAGAAAATAGTTTAAGGGCCTAAAATGTCATTTTTTTTTATAAAAAAGGACTAAGATTGTCATTTTTATTAAAGAAGGGCTGAATAGGTCAAACCAATATTTTTGAGTCAATTATGTTATTATTAAGATATTTGGGTCAAAAATACCAAATTATAACTTATCAAAATAGAATGAAGAATATACATATATTTTTAAATATCGTTATAAACAATCGACAAGCTTCGTGCCTTTGCGATTTAACAATTGTTCAATCAAACTTCCGATAATTATACTATACCTAAAACAAGTAAATATTTAAATTGTTGGGCTTGAAAGATTCTAATCATGCTTATTGTGCTTTCGTGACCCATTAACATGACTTTTGGGCCTAACAATAATAATACATGTCTATTGGGCCTTTTGTGACCCAATTACATGCTTAAGGGACCCTCAATGGATTTTACATGCTATTGGGCCTCAGTGGCCCATTAGCATTGCTAGTAAGGTACAAATAAATCATATGCGAAATGGGCCAACGCGTCCTTCGTATATCCAACAGCCTCAAATAACATACGTAATTAGTAGGACCTCGTAATCCTCTTCTCCTCGTTTGTTAGGCTTACCTTCAATTCAAGTAAACAAATATAGGTCGTTAATCAATGGTAATCAAATTTGTTTGGATTAAGTGAGTAATAACGAGCGACACCTTTAATTGTCGGTCGTAGTCTGTAGTTATAATCAAATTCTCCTGGAGGGAGAGTGAGAGTTTGTGTATAGATCTATACGGGGGTGACTCCCCCACACCTCAGCTGTTAGCTACAGTTAGACTCGATCAGTCTAGGGTGGCAAAATCTTAAGATCAATTCCGGTGTTCACTAGAATTCTAAGACAGACGAACTAGTTATCATCATGCATGGTTATAATGACTCACATAATAAATCCAATGCTATCTGAGTAATCAAGGGACTTCATAATCATTCATGGTAACGGTATAATAATTCGAAACAATCATATTATATTATCGAAAAACATTGGGTTTTTCGAGGAAATCAACACCATTCACTTGTATTTTCAATAAATATAATGCAAAACTTCTCATTTATACACGCTTTGAAATCATTCATGCATAAACCTATGCATCTTCACATTTTAGTATAAACAATTGTCTTTTCAAAAAATATCGGATTTTCTGGGTTTTACAAACTGCACAAAACATTTTCATATCAACCCTGCTTATGAACTCACCAACATTCCATATGTTGACGCTTTTCAAAATGACTTGTATTCTCAGGTAACAGATAAGCTGAAGAATAATACCAAGTGTGTTAGGATGTTATGTTTTGAAAACTCTCAAACAATTTATGCTATGGATATGTAATATTTAGACAATGTACTTGATGTGAACAATGTCAGTTGTAATATATTGATGCCTGGTGATGTTTATGTTATGTTTCATGTATATACATTGTGATGATATTCAATTTAAGTCATGCAAGCCCTTGAACGTTTCCGCCGTCTGGTTCGGGGGTGTGACAAAGCTGTTGGCGCTGGTGCTGGTGGACAGCGTGTTATGCGTAAGACTCATCAGATCATAATGTGCAACCTTACAAGCGGCTCAAGCGCCTCTTAACCCAATCTTCAGCGTCCCAAAAAGGGACTACGGGTCACAATGAGATCTTTGTCCAACAACTTCCGATGTGAAGACAACATGCACGTCCCCGAAGACATGAGCCTGACGACAAGTAACTCTGCACTCATGGTATGACCAAGCCTTAATTATTTCATAACCATAAAGGATTCCGAGAAAGCCTTGAGAACACGATGAGAACTTCCTAAGTCTAAACACTTTGATGGTATCTCACCTTCCTTCTCTTATGCCGTAGCGTACCCGAACCAAAAATCTTGTATTAATGCACTACAGATCCCTCTGATTCAATGTTCTTAACCCACAAATCAAACTGTATTTTGATCCTTCAATCCAGGTGCTCAATCCTTCCCCACTCAGGGTTCAAACTATTGTCAACCGAAATATGCAATTCCAAAGCCTTAGGCAAACTTAGCCTGGTACATACCAACCATGAGTCTCGATATGCAATATGGCATATGCCCGATCCTTTGAATAATGACCAAGCAATCATAAAGAAGCCCTGAACCTTAGATGGAAACTTTCCCCAACATTACAGCTTCAAACCCAAAAAGAACGATCAGTACACCATTTGATTTACGAGGCACCATGTGTTAGATTAAGGTGTCTAAGCCAATAACTAAATTGGTACATTATGGAATTAAAAGCAAAATCCTTTTTGGGTTTCCTCCAAAACTAGTATTTGGATATAATGAATTTTAGAGGAAGAGGTTGTATTGCTAATTTGTTATATGATTAATAAATTGGAATAAATAATTTGTTAATATATTATATGATTAATATATTAACAAGAAATAATAATAATTAATTTTGAATTAATTAGAAATTAATTGAAATTAATTTTGGGATTAATTGAATTGATTAAAAGTGTAGGGGCTGTTTGGTCATTTATTGAGAGTTGAAGCAGGAAAACTCTAGAACCCCATGGGATGGGGTGAAAGAAATTTGGCTAGGAATAACCTAGATTTTTCGTTCATGAGGCTTAGGATAAGGAGATAATACAGCTTGATTACTATATTAATTAATCTGGGCCTTATCCCAAAAATCCTAGCTTTGGCCTTAAGTTTCCTTCAGCTATATAAACCCCTACCTGACTCTTATTATTTTTGTTCACTCCTTCTTTCCTCCAGAGAGTTGAAATTTTGTTCAAGCCTCCTCTCTCCTCAAGTCTTCTTGCTACCAGGGTTTTGGGTACAAACCATTAGAGGTATCCATTCATTTGGTGCTAGCTTTCCAAGATCTAGAAGAAGGATTATGCCTTTAATTATTCATAGTTAGTTGCTACTGTAACGCCCGTAGATCAGGGCTAGTCAATTTAGAGACGATAAGCGTCAAAAATGACTTTTTGATAGAAGATTATTTAGGATGAATAATCCTAACTAAGTTGTAGTATATTTTACAAGGATTCCGTACATATAAAGAACGCCAAAATCCGAGTTATAACGAAGAAGTTATGACTTGTTGAAGTTTCGCGACAGAACCGGCACAACGCTGAATTACGTAAAAAGTGAATTTACGTTAGAATGATATTTAGCCTTAGCGATCTAAACGAGAATCGAAGATCTCGTTGTTAGTAGCGAAACGACGAAAAGTTAGGCAAGAACGGACGTCAAACGAAGAAGTTATGAATTTATAACGAAATTTTCTGTCCCGGCCTATTAAAAAATAAATAATAAAAATAAAAGTTAAAATTAGCCGACGGAGTCTAAACGAAAGTCGTAGAGCGTAGTCTCACCTACGCGTGGATATAAAGAACGTCGAAAACGGAGTTCATAAGAAGAAGATATGAATTTTCGAAATTTATTAAATAATTAATAATTAAATTTAATTATTAAATCCCGGTATGATCCGAAGACGAGTCATCAGACTCATCCGAAGTATGCCCCGCGTACAGCGAAGCATGACGACCTTTGCACTCGAGTTCTTCGGATGACGCATGCAGTGACGTTTCGGACGCGTACGCCCCGCGTACGCCGAGGCTCCAGCCTCCTATAAATAGGATGCGAGGGCAGCCGGCTTATTTGCTCTTTTTCTCTCTTCTCTCTACCGTTTTGCATCGTTTTGCGTGCCCGAAGTGTCCCGAAGCCCCGGTATCAATCCCGAGTCCCGAAGCAAGATCCGACGCCCTGAGAATCCCGAAGAGCGTGATTCCCGAGCCGAAGCTCTGCCCGCGAGAAGTTCAATTTTTGTGAAGATTTTCCAGATCTACGGAGATATACTACTTCTGCAAGCCGTAGTGCTGTCTGATCATCTTCTAATCAAGTGAGTGTATACTACCTTTCATAAACACGATAATAATACAAGTATGGTTTGAGTGTATAAAGTATATTGTTGTTTATATGTGTGAGGGTGTAGTTACTTTCTTCTAACACATAAATATGAAGTATTTGCTATGAAATACGTGCTATGTGTTTATGCATTATTTGTCTATTTGAGATGGGCGTGGAGTTGATGTTTTATACAAGTGTTAAATGATTTAAATTGTGTAAGAATTTATATCTATGGAAATGTTGGGTAGAACTTGGGTCGATGGGATAGTTGGTGACTATGGAGTTAGCGCCTATTGTATAAACCTTGGTGACGATGTGACTTCGTGCCTATTTGATGAACCTTGGCGACTATGGAGTTAGCGCTTGTTGAGTAAACCTTGGCGACTATGGAGTTAGCGCTTGTTGAGTAAGCCTTGGCGACTATGGAGTTAGCGCTTGTTAAGTGAACCTTGGTGACTATGGAGTTAGCACCTGATAACTATGGATTTAGTACTTGATAAATAAACTTTGGCAGCAATGGATTTTGTGCCAATTCCTTAGGAATAAAGGAATGAAGGATAGTTGGTTCTTAGGGTAAAACCTTAAGAAGATAATGGGGATATGTAATTGGGTTGATTGTTTGCTGATTAAATATAATAATTATATTATTGTGGGTTGAAAACCCTATATGCTCACCAGGCTCCCAAGCCTGACCCACTCAGTTTTCTTTTCATTACAGGTAATGGCACAAGGGTATAAGTTGGTGGACTTGACGAGAGATTTTGGATTATAGATCAGTAGTTATAAATAACTATTGTAAGATCTATTTTATATTGTTTATGCTTTTGGTCTGTAACGAACATGACATCCCGAGGTTTTATTATTTAATGAAAATACATTCTCTTTGAGAAATGTTTTGATAAATGGTTATCATATTTTATTTTGGGAACAAATTCCGCAACCGTTTTCTTTAAACAATCACTTTGATTTATAAAACAAAGCATAAACAAATCGGTCTTTTCTGGCCGTGAAATTGCGGATGTCACAGCTACTAATGGAGAAAACATAGATCCTTTCTAGGTTGCATGTGAACTTAAGGGTTTTAGTGTTTTTCCACCACATGTAAAATTTTATAACATAGAAAGCCCATCACCGGTATCAGATCCTAGGTTTTTTATTTGATTGTTCACTAAAATGAATTGATCAAATTAGGGTTTATGGAAATTAAACCCTATAGGCTTAAATTTCGACTTGGCTAGGGTTTTATGAAACCCTAGCGGCCACCCCCTTATAATTGAAAATTATATGCTTATCCCTAGGGTTTCTAGTTTCCTTAATTATTATTTTAATACGATTTAAAATTTGAGTAATTAAAAGCCAGATAAACCCTACCCTTTTTCGAAAATTAGAAGGATAAGGGATTATGATTAAATTTGAATTATTTAATTAATTATTTACTTGTTGAATAATTATTTAATCAATGTTTTTAAATTATTTAATTAATTGTTTAATTGGTAAATACTAGGATTTAAATTTATTCAAATAATTGTTTAATTAAGATCAAAGATTAAATCATTATATAGTTTAAAATTAATTATTATTGATTGTTTAATTCGAAATATTAGTTTTAAACCCTAGTATTTTGAAAAACTTTTAAAATACACCTTATAATATATATATGATTAAAAGTTTAGTATATTATATATAAGACGATTAAGTCAAATCGCTAGTACGCCTCATTCACGAAACCATACTCTACGTGCGTATAAGGAAGCAACCTATAAAATGACCGTTGAATGAGTGTCCACTCTCACACACCGCTCGCTTGTATGGTGGAGGGTCGTTACCCGAATGGATTTGATAGGACATAACCTCTTAAAAGTATGATGCTATTAAAGTAGTAGAACCTTTTGAATAAATCCCAACTCTAGTTACTTTAGGAAAAAAATGTGAAATGTATGCTAGTCCATGAAAATACACATCACTCTTTATATGTCGTTAGTGGAGCATGCGTGGTTAACCGACAACCTAATTTGGGACTATAAAGTTGAGTGATAGACAAATTGAAAATTATCATTGTTAATGGAGTGAGTGTGGTTTACCGAAACATTAATTTGAGATGATAAATGACATCGAGGTTGTCAAGCAGGTTTGCATGGTTATTCACATCTTATTTGTGATCCTCGACATCCCAGTCACAAACTTGAAGAGCATAATATGAGATTAAACATGCCATTAATAAGATTTAGTGAATCTCAAACGATATAGGAGTTTCATGCTAGATTGAAATTGGTAAATTTGTATTACCTACCTTGATAAAGTCACTATTAGATTACGTCACCCCTCTTCTTTATTGTGAATTGTATTTTGGATCCTAGCTTTGAATATTTATTTTGGGTTAAAATATTAAGAATTTATATAACTAACGAAAAATTATGTCTCTTTTGATAGATTTCTAGAAACGGTGATCTCGCTACTACTCAAGTTGGCTCCTCCAACTCTAATTTCTCCGTACTCTCGATCTTGTCGAAAGAGAAGCTCACCGGTCCCAACTACATGGACTTGATGAGAAACTTAAAGATGACTATTTGATATGAGTCCAAGGAATATGTCCTCGAAAAGCTTCTTATCGAGATCGATCATTCCATCGCCACTCCTGATGAAATTGCCTCATAAAACAAACACTCTAATGATGCCATAAAGGCTGCTTGCATCATGGTGGACACTATGGCACTAGAACTGGCCAAGTTCTATGAAGAATACTAGCCATTCGAGATGGCTCTAGACCTTGCTAGTAAGTTCCACAAGAAGGCAAGACAAGATCGTTTCGAAGTAGTCATAGCTTTCATGGAATGCAAGCTCAAGGAAGGAGAGTCTGTTTTCCCTCACGTAGAAAAGATGCAAAGGTATGTGGAGAAACTAGGATCAATGTTTCATTTGATGATGAGTTGGCCATTGACATGGTCTTTAACTCATTACCTCATAGTTATGATTAGTTCTTTCTAAGCTATCGTTTAAACAACACAAAGACGACATTGACTGAGCTCCATAATTAGTTCCAAACTTCTGAATTAGGGATGAAGAAAAATCATGCCTCAACTGCAAAAAAATTCTCCTATCTTGGCTATTGGATATGGAAAAGGGAAAAAGAGGAAAGCTCCTTCCCAATCTGGTAGGAAAGGGAAGGCCCATGCTAGAGGGTCTAGTAGTGGGTCAAAGGCGAAGCCCAACTTTGATGTCCCTGGGTTCAGTGATCCAAAGGAGTCCACTTGCATCCATTGTGGTGAAAAAGGGCCATTAGGGAAGAAGCTTACCTAAGTACCTGCAAGAATTGAAGGATAGCAAGATCAAAGCGTCCTCTTCAGATATTTACACTATTCAAGTGAATAACACACAACTTTCTCATTCTTGGATCCTTGACACAGGATGTGGTTTCCACATTTGTTCTGATTTGCAGGGGCCAAGTGAAAGTGGGGGAGGTGGAGCATGGGAAGCTTAATCTTATCATGGGGAATAGGCGATCTTCACCTGTTACCAAGATTGGAACATATGGGCTTATGTTTAGTAGTGGTGTTAGGGTTAATTTGATTAATTGTCGTTATTCGTTAGATATGACGCGAAACATTATTTCATTTCATGCATTGTTCAGACAAGATTTTAGATATTCATTTGATAATGAAGTTGGTTCGATTTCTACTTATCATAATGGTATTTTTATGTTTGAAGCTTTACCTTGTAATGGTGTGTATGAAACTATGACTTGTGTTGATAACCTAGGCAATAGTGTCTTTCATATTGATTTTTCCAATGGTGTGGACTAAGCATGTTTGTGACATTGTCATCTTGGGCACATAAACAAGAAATATATCACCCAACTCCAAAAGGATGTAGTGTTGGAATCATTTGATCTTAGGACAGATGATGAATGTGAATCTTGTCTCTTAGGAAAGATGACAAAATCATCTTTCACTGGAACATGTGAAAGAGGTGAAGGATTGTTGGATCTAATCCATATGGATGTGTGTAGCCCATTCAGATCCACCACAAGAGATGATAATCGTTCCTATGTGACATTTACAGATGATTATAGCAGATATGGTTATATCTACTTAATCAAACATAAATCAGAAACCTTTGAAAAGTTCAAAGAGTGTTAGAAAGAGGCCGATAATCAATTAGGCGGGAAGATAAAGAAGCTCAAATCTGAAATAGGTGGTGAGTATCTTAGTATCGAGTTCCACGACTATCTCAAGAAATGTAGAATCATTTCACAATTGAATCCTCCCAAGAACACCACAATTGAATGGTGTAGTTGAGAGGAGTAATCGAACCTTGCTAGATATGGTTCATTCCATGATGAATCAAGCTTCTCTTCCTATTCATTTTTGGGGGTATGCATTAGATATAGCCTCCTATATTGTGAATCTTGTTCCAACAAAGAAGGTTGCCAAAACGCCCCATGGGATGTGGACATGGAAAGCTCCCTCACTCGCACATATCAAAATTTGGGGTTGTGAAGCACTCATAAGACGAGAGACGCATGATTAGCTTGAACCCAGAGTCGAGAAGTGTTATTTCATTTGCTACCCACATAAGTCCTTTGGATACTTGTTCTACATAACTAGTGATAACATGGTCTTTGTAGCTCGAAGAGGAGTCTTTTGCGAGAGATAACTTATATTCTAAGAGGACAGTGGGAGTGCTATTGATTTTGAAGAAATTCAGTAGTCATCCAATGAAGGAACCTTAGAGAACACTAGCACTCAACATGAGGAAGAAGTTCCATTTGAGCCCGTTGACAACTCATTACCCCTTCGTCGTTCCAGTAGGGTTAACATGCCACCTGAGTTCTATGGTTTCCATATTACTATAGATGGTGACGTATTTGTCAGTGATCGTACACTGGTAAATTTGGATGAACCTGCTAACTACAAGGAAGCAATGGCGGGCCTTGAGGCTTCTAAATGGATGGAGGCAATGGACAGTGAGATTCAGTCCATGTATGATAACAAAGTATGGAACTTGGTTGATCATGTTCATAGTCGAAAGACAATCGGGTGCAAATGGATCTTCAAGAACAAGACCGACATGGATGGGAAAGTGTACACCTATAAAGCTAGGTTGGTTGCAAAGGGATTTACTCAAAACCAAGGGATTGACTATGATGATACATTTTCACCAGTAGCTAAGATAAAGTCTATTAGGGTTATGCTTGATTAGTTGCATTTCATGATTATGAAGTTTGGCAAATGGATGTTAAAACCACTTTCCTTAATGGGAAGCTATCTGAGGCCATCTATATGAGTCAAATAGCTGGTTTTATATATACCAAATTTCATAATAGAGTGTGTAAGATTTAGAAATCTATTTATGGATTGAAACAAGCATATTGTAGTTGGAATCTTTGCTCCCATAAGAAGGTCAAAGAGTTACGTTCTCTAGAAGTGAAGATGAGTCCTATATATGTCAAAGCTAGTAGGAGTATAGTGACTTTCCTAGTCGTGTTTGTTGATGACATACTCCTTATCGGAAATGACATTCCAAACTTTCAAGAAGTCAAGTCTTGGCTTGAGAAGTGTTTCACTATGAAGGATCTAAGGGAAGCGTCTTATATTCTAGGAATAAGGATTCATCAGGATAGAAAGAATCGTCTTATTAGTCTCATCCAGAGTATGTATTTAGATAAAATACTGAAGCGTTTCAATATGGATAATTCAAAGAAAAGGAAATTTTCCATTCATAGTACTATCAAGTTGAGTAAGACTCATAGTCCAAGTATTGATGAAGAGATAACTGACATGAGTCGAGTCCCATATACTTTAGCTGTAGAATCGATCTTGTATGAAATGACCTATACTCGCCCTGATGTGTCTTATGCTTTGAGCATCGTTATTAGATTTCAGGGAAACCTGGCAGACCCATTGGATTGCGGTGAAGAATATTTTTAAGTATCTGCGAAGAATGAAATACATGTTCCTAGTTCTTGGCGGCAGTGATACGTTAAGAGTGAATGGTTATAGTGATGCTGATTTTCAAACAGACCGGGACAACTTTTGTTCGCATTATGGTTGGGTGTTCTTACTGAATAGAGGAGCGGTTACATGGAAAAGTTCTAAACAAGACACAATGGCTGATTCCACGTGTGATTCTGAGTACATTGCAGTGAGTGAAGCATCATAGGAAGCGACCTGGTTGAAGAACTTTATCAGATATCTCGGAGTCATTCCAACTATTCAGGAACCCATGGAATTGTTCTGTGATAATGAAGGCGTGGTTGCTATGACAAAAGAACCAAAGGATCATGGTAGATCCAAGCACATCGACAGAAAGTACCATTGCATTCGACACTGGGTAAGAGAGTATCATCATAAGATAATGTTGCAGATCCTTTCATAAAGGCTCTGAGAAGAGTCAAACACTATCAGCATGCTAGGAGCATAGGCCTAAGAGACGATATTAGTTTTAGTAGTTAGGTGATATGTTTGAAACTTGTAGAACAAATAAATGTAATTGATTTGGTGAATGGATAATAGATAATTATATATGAGTATCGTAGTGCCTTATTCCATTATTTAATCTCATGTTCTTTTTGCAAGTTTTCACTTCCTGAGTACTTTGAATTATTCAAACTTCCATAGTCGTTCATACTTTTGGTAGTAAGTAGTGAATTAAGATTGTTATGAATTGATTGTAGATTATCGATTGAGGTTAAGACATTGCAATCTGAATTGCTACAATATTTCTTGAGTACTTTGAAAATAGGGATTTTAAGTATTGGATAAACCCACGCTTAGAGATTACTTCATGGATCTTGTCACAAGTAATTCTAAGACGATAATATCTTCTATTCTTAAAGAAAAGATATATAGTTCATTGTTTACAGATTAGTTATGTAACATCCCAAAATTAAATACTAAAAATTTCTTTTAATAAAACATTACTTAAAGCAAAATCATCAATCCAAAACATAATCAGAGTATTAATTTCCAAAACACATGTTCGTTATCAGAGTAAAACATCCCCAGGCTGTCTAATCTGTGGTGTGTGCCATGCGATCACCTCGAGCTCTTCCCTCCGCTACCGGAAGTACCTGAAACCAAAACTGAAAACCGTAAGCACGAAGCTTAGTGAGTTCCCCACCCTACCACATACCATGCATAACCACATACTGCACATACTGGGCCACGCCCGCTATTTTGGGCCTCGCCCGCTACAACGGCCCCGCTGCTCCAGGCCTCGCCTGGCTTCGAGCCCCGCTCGGATACAGATCTGTTTCACTTAGGCCTCGCCTGCTAACATATAATAGCACATAAACATATCACAACACATAAGCTAAACACGTACTAACGGATCCTGTCCTAAGGCCTCGCCTATCCTGGGCCTCGCCCTTGTCCTACTACCGATGAGTCATGGAACCCCGTCCATGCTCCTACTGATAGTGAGATACGGGCCCAACCCACACTCACTCTTTCCCTAACTTGGGCCTCACCCCTGATCTGTTGCTAATGAGATGTGGAACACCATCCACACTCTGCTAATAGTGAGATACGGGCCCAACCCACACTCACTCTTTCCCTAACTTGGGCCTCGCCCCTGATCTGTTGCTTTGAGCAGTGGAACACCATCCACACTCTACTATTGGTGAGATACGGGACCTCACCCACACTCACCTCCCTACCAGGCACATACAAGTATCACACAGACAACAAGTATAAACTATCACATAAACCATTCTTTGTGCACCCGCCCGCTATCATTGGACCTCGTCCTGAATATCATACTAGCATACTGTGCTTAGGGCTAACCCCCGGGTCTTCTACTCATAACTACATGGACCGGCATTGTGGCCTTAGACCCATTCACACAAAGGGAAACTCACCTGCACTTGCTGAACTTGCTGATATCCCCTCTAGCTGTTGCCCGACAACTCTTCTGAACTGCGGCTTCACTAGCTCCCCGAGCTCCAAGATGAACACTAACTGAAGTAGATCTCGGATCTACACCTCTCCTTTGAAGCAACCTTCTTGATCTTTAAGTTCCTTTCCAAAGTTTCCTTCCTCCAAAGCTATTTCTCTCAAATAATGGAAGCTCACACGAAATCTAGGGTTTACAGGCTCTCTAGGATGATATGGAGGCTGAGGGAGGGACATAACACCCTTTATATAGGGTACAACCCCTAGGATTAGGGTTTTCCTCGTTCAGACCAGACTCGCCGAGTCCCCTTAGCCGACTCGCCGAGTCGGTCACTTACTCCTCGACCCGGATCCCGCTCGGACTCGCCGAGTTCCTCCGTGGACTCGACGAGTCGGCCCTTAAACTTAGGGTTTCTTTTCCTTTCTTGGTCTTTATGATTTTGGGTGTTACAAGTTATGCATTGGTTTACTCAAACACATCTCGTAACTAGATGTTATAAAGGGTAATTCCAAGTGTGATTTGATGTGTGAATTGTATGACTATATAGTTAATGTAATTCATTCCTTTTTCCCTAACATGAAAAGTGATACCATTGGGCCCTTGATTATTTGATGTTGACTATATAATGATGGGCCCAACCAAGAATAATTGATGTGTTCATTTTGAAGTCCAATTTAGTCTTTACAAATCGGGATATCAGGAAACAAAATTTTGGACAATGAGTTTGATTATGATCCATATCTTGTGTTCCTACGATATCTTGAAAAACGAAGGAATAGTTGATCACTTATCTTAGGTCTAATAGCCAATTTGAATCAGAGTTTGGCAGTGGCTTTGGAAAACACTCGTTGCTGTTTATTTCAAGGTCTATACTTATAATTTTAGTTACAAACTTATCCAAGTGGGAGGCTGTTGAATTAAGGTGTCTATGTCAATAACTAAATTGATATATTCTTGAATTAGAAGCAAAGTTCTTTTTCGGTTGCCCTCAAAACTAGTATTTGGATATAATGACTTTTGGAGGAAGAAGCTGAATTGCTAATTTATTATATGGTTAATAAATTGGAATAAATATTTTATTAATATATTATATGATTAATATATTAATAAGAAATAATAATAATTAATATGGAATTAATCAAAACTTAATTGGAATTAATTGAATTGATTAAAAGTGTAGGGTCTGTTTGGTTATTCATTGAAAGTTGAAGCAAAAAACTCTAGAACCCCATAGGATGGGGTGAACGAAATTTGGCTAGGAATAACCTAGATTTTTTGTTGACCAAGCTTAGGATAAGAAGATAAGGCATCTTGATTATTATATTAATTAATCTGTGTGTTATCCCAAAACCCCTAGCTTTGGCCTCAAGTTTCCTTCAGCTATATAAACCCTTCCCTGGCTCTTACTATTTTCGTCCACTCAATCTTGCCTATAGAGAGCCGAAATTTTGTTCAAGCCTCATCTCTCCTCAATTCTTCTTGCTACTAGGGTTTTTGGTACAAGCCATTTGAGGCATCCATTACTTTGATGCTAGCTTTCTAAGATCTAGAAGAAGGATTATGCTTTGATTATTTGCAATAATAATCAAAAGCTGTGTAACCCTAATTTTATATGAATTTCAATTTCATAGCCTCTCTCCTAGGGTTTCTTGATATTCATAGTTAGTTGCTATCAATAAAGAAAACATAGATACTTTCTAGGTTGCATGTGAACTTAAGGGTTTAAGTGTTTTTCCGCCACATGTAAAATTTTATAACCTAGAAAACCTATCACCCTGAGGACTGAACTATGATCCATTAAAATCTACATATTCTCCAATAATAGTTCTAACAAACTAACCATACAAAATTACTATCTATCTGCTAGCACAACACTAACCAGGAAACATACTCATTCTAGACAGAAATATAATGACAAAATCGAAGATCAAAATACATACCAACGATTTCTTGAGGCTCGATCTTAACCTCGGTCGAATGATGGGTGGTGCCTGCACTGATTCCACCACCCATGCAGGATAGTCGGGTTTGAGATGAACCTACTGGTGACAGTGGAAACACATCCAATACTTCTTACAATCACGGACGACATTCCCTTTTTCTCTACACCTGTAGCATTTGAACTTGTAACATGCAAACCCGTGGGTTCCCTGCCGCAGATGTCAAAGTTCCCCCGACTTTTAGTACCTAAGTTAGCTACATTGAACTTTTCATCCATTGCCAACATTGCTGAATCATATGTCCGCCTTCTCTTCCCTTGTCATGCCTCCACATTATGATCTAGTCGCCTCAACAGTCTCTTCCATAGCCCGAATGATTGCAGTCCGCTCCTCGAACTTGACAACTAGCCTATCAGTGATCCAACAAATGATATCAAACAACTCTTCTAGTAAATTTTTTTAAACCTCAGTGGCAATCCAATCGCTTAGTCTTGCGTTGTCCGCGTCAACAATATATAAACTTAGGTACCTAACTGTGACATCCCCAAAATCGCGGTCAGAAAAGACCGGTTTCATTTATGCTTTTAAAATAATTTCAGAGTAAATCCCTTTGATTTAAAAGAGTTACGGAATTTGTTCCCAAAAACAAAATATGATAAAAATAATATTTACCAAAGCATTTCATAGAGAAATGTATTTTCATTATATAATCATAACTCGGGATGTCATGTTCCAATACAGACACAAAAGCATAAACAACAAAAGATAGACCATACAACAGTTACATATAACAACCGGTCTAATAAAATAAATAAATTGATGATTCATCCATCTTATGCCCTCGCACCACTACCTTTAATACAAATAAACTGAGTGGGTCAGGCTTGGGAGCCTGGTGAGCATATAGGGTTTTCAACCCGCAATAAATAATTATATTTAATTTCACTAACCAACAATAACCCGATTACCCATTCTCGTTATCCTCACTTTACGCCCCTAAAACAGCATCTATCTCAAGGGACCTAATCTAGGATTTTCATCGGGACGGACATTACTGCAAAGGGATTTCCTCAACAATAGATGTTCTAAAGGCAACCATGAGGGGGATAGAGTACACCAGTGAACACATCGTTCACAACACCTACAGGTTATGAGCCTGCTAGCGTTCCACATGATTGTCTAGAAAGAGTCTGTGGTCGTTATCCATACTCGGTTGAATAACTAGATCAAAAACAACAACATCGAGGTCTCTTATCTGTTTATCACACATCAACTATTTACCCATGTTCTACCCAACATATAGTAGATAAAAATATATATTTTTATACATAGTTTAAAACCTGCATAGCATTCTCATTCAATACATATTCCAAACAACAGATGAGACACATGCACATAACACGTATTTCATAGAGAATAAATCATATATATGAGATAGAAGAAAGTGAATATACATTCACACATATAACAACAAAATATACACATAACACGTATTTCGTATAAAATACTTCGTAATTATGTGTTAGAAGAAAATAACTACACACTCACTTGATCAGAAGGTGATCGGACAACACTACGGCTTGTAGAAGTAGTATTCTTCGGTAGATCTGGAAGATCTTCACAAAATTGGCTTTTCACGGGCAGAGCTTCAGCTCGAGAATTGCACTCCTAGGGATCTTCGGGGCTCGGGAATGATACTGGGGCTTCGGGATATTTCTTGCATGTAAAATGGGGTAAAAACGCAAGAGGAAGGAAGAATGGAGCAAAAGATCTCGACTGCCTTCGACTTCCTTTTATAGGGGCTGGAAACCTTGATTACGCTGGGCGTAAATCTAGGTACACTGGGCGTACTAAGCCTTACGCTGGGAGTACGCGACGTCATTGCATGCGTATGTACTCGAGTGACGTCATTGCATGCGTAGCCGAGGCGGTTCCGGGTACGCTGGGCGTACTCTAAAATTACGCTGGGCGTACTCGATTAAGCAGACTTCAAACTTGCGTAACTTTCGCATACGAACTTCGTTTTTGACGTTCTTTATATCCACGCGTAGGTGATACTAAGCTCTACAACTTTTGTTTAGACTCCGTAGACTGATTTTGACTTTATTTTTATTATTTATATTTAGTAGGTCGGGACAGGAAAACTCCGTTATAAATTCATAACTTCTTCATCCGGCGTCCGTTTTCGTCTGTCTTGTTACCATTGCAATACTATCAACGAGATCTTCGGTTCTCGTTTAGATTGTTTCGACCAACAATCACTTGATCTCGAATTCGAGTTTCGGGCTGCATACTACTAAACTGAAACTAAGAAAAATCATAACTTCCTCATACGAAGTCAGATTTGAGCATTCTTCTCATGCATGCTCTCGATTTAACGAACTCTACGATTTTCGTTTAGATTACTAGGGCTAAATAACTCTCTATCTTAATTTCATATTTTACGTCATTCAGCGTCGTGCCGGTTCTGTCGCGAAACTTCGACATATCATAACTTATTCGTTATAACTCGAACTTCGGCATTCTTTGTATATTCGGAAACCTCGTTTCAACTACTACAACATTATCCATAGATATCAGTTTTATCTAACATTTCATTTTGACGCTTATTTTCATACTTAATTCAATTAAGACACACAATTAAGTACAAAACACATAATACTTAAATAATACACTTCTATTATTTCGAAACGGGTTACAAAGGTTAAACTAGACTATTACATCAATATTAATGACAAGCCCAGAAACACAAGCGTTACACTAACCCAAACATAATACGTCGTTTTGTATCATATTTTCACCGTAATTGTCTATGGTTTTTAACCTTCAACTTGTAACATGAGTTACTTTAAAAATTTAGGATTTTGATTGTTATCTTTATTGTACATCACATTTTGGTATTGAACACTTGCTGGGGTACATATACAACAGTTGAAAATGAAAATGATGTAAGAGGAAGATATTTGTGAAATTCCAGAAAATTTTGGAAGTGAATCAAGTTAGGAGTTGAAGTTGAAAAACCATGGATGATTATAATGCATATATTATATAAAACAACATAGTATAATAAGGTTAGGACACCTAAGCTTATATATTGGTGTAAGGTATATTCACTTTTCCTTATATATATATATATATATATATATATATATATATATATATATATATATATATATATATATTAGATAAATTAAACAAATGAATAATAATAAGGTAAAATTTTAATTTTATTTGTTTTAAATCGTAAACCCAATCGAATAATCCAAAACCCATTTAGTGAAACTTTATTTAGTTTTATTATAGTTAATTTTGACAGGTTAAAAACCAAATAAAACGAATAGCTTAATCAAAAAAGATTAAACTGACCGAATACCACCTGGTGGAGGGAATGGAAATTCGGAAGTCGGGTTAAATGCAACTTCTTTCAAAACTTTAGAATCATGTGATATGCCCTCCCATCCAGCCCATACAAAGGTGAATATCATATCAAAATTACAAAATTCCAATTACATTTTGATAACATTCACCTTTTCCTCTTCCCCTATAACGAGTTTATTGATCAACAGGCATAACTGCATGTACAAGTGTTCCATCTAGTGCACCTATTGCTCCGGGAAATATCTGCATTAGCCGTCTATGTCGTTCTGATGTATTTCTTGTTGCATTAGACGAGGTTGGTACTATAATTTCTCGTGCAAAACACATCATTGCACGTAAGACCTCATGAAAACATTGATGAATTGTTTGTGTGGAGTGATGAAACCTTTCTTTAACGGCTCGAAAATGTTCATTATGTCCTATAACATGTAAAAACATAGCCATCTTCTCTTCAACGCTTATCGTCCTACTAGATTGCAACCAATTTCTTTCTGTAAAGTGATTGCATAATAGTACAAATGCATCTTGTGAAAGACGTATCATATCGAAACATTGTATAGGACATCTGTGTATCAAATCTTGCGTATACAGATACCCCTTTGCTACCTGTTCACTAGCTCTTATTTTTTTAATTATTCTTTGCCTTTGTCGGACCAACATCAACCAATACCACAAGAATATAAGAAAATATAAAAAATCACCTTCTTTATCCATGTGTCCTGTTAGATTTCAAATACAAATTACATTTTAATCAATAACATAACAACCCGTAACATGTAAATACTAAAAGCATAACATTCCATAACATATAAATTCATATAACATAATTGCATCTAAGAAAACAATCCATAACATAACTAAACCGTAACATACTAAAGTCAAACAATGAACCATAACATACTAAAGTCAAACAATGAACCATAACATACTAAAGTCAAACAATGAACCATAACATACTAAAGGCAACCAACTAATCCAAACTTTCTTCCTACATTTGTTACCCACGACTTACAAGTTGACAAGTTAAGGCGCAACCAAAATTTCCTATTACCAACACTTTCAGCAAATAACAAAAGAGCAGTGGTGTATTTCAGATCATATTCTCCCCACTCCAAGCTTGTCAACTTCGCCATACAAGCACCCATCTCCTTGTCAAGATTATTTTCTTCCGTGAATGCTTGTGTAGCCTTGATAATTTCTCTTCCAACTTCTTTCAACTCATCATCAAGTGTGGTATCTTTAGGACCATTTCGTTTGCCCCCCTTGTTTTTTGTTCACCCAGATGATTCCTCACTAGTAGGTTGAGGTACTGTTGAGGTTGGGGTATCTGCATGAGGTGCTGGCTCATACATCTCTGTATTCTCAAAATCTTGTGTACTGAAGGTTTCATTGGGATGAGGTAATGTCGAAGATGGCCCCCAAATAGTTGGGTACAAAGTTCAGGGCAAGGGAGGGGTGCATTTCTTAACTTATCTACATACTTGTACAACTGTTTGAAAATTTAAGAAATATTATTAAACTAGTAAAAAAATAATCTAATTTAAAAAAATATGTATATATGTACCTTCGCTTCTGCTTCCCATTCTTCATTAGTCATGTTAAAAAAATTCGTTACGGGATTATAAATATTTCCTGTTTTGTTTTTAAGTTTTAACCACACTGCATACTTTGCTTTTAAATAGTCGTATCGGTTTTTCATTTGTTTTTTTGTCGACAATAAAATTATGATCTGTTTTCAATTTCTCCGCGACCACAGCCCATGAGCTTGCTTTTAGGCCACTACCCTCCCGGCCATTGCTTGTTAATTCTTGTATACATGCTTCCAAAAAAGTTTTGTCCACTAATTACGACTTCCAATTAACCCTAATTCTTTTATCCGTCATGTCTATTGTAAAAAGGAAAAACAAATAGCTAATCATCCACATAACACAAATTTACAAATAAATCAAGCATAAATGTTATTTCATCACATTTTTAGCAGCATATAACAATCTTTTATTAACAAAAACACATTATGAATTGATTTTATAAGCATACAAAAATCTTTAACAATCTTTTATAAACAAAAACACATAAATGTGAGTTCATCATATTTTCAACAACATATAACAATCTGATTTCATGTCAACAACATATAACTATCTGATTTTATGTCAAAAACACATTATGAAATCAGATTTCATAAACAAAAACACATAACAAATTGATTTTATGCACAAAAACACATAAATGTGAGTTCATCATATTTTCAACAACATATAACAATATGATTTTATGTCAACATCATATAACAATCTGATTTTATGTCAAAAACACATTATGAAATCAGATTTCATAAACAAAAACACATAACAAATTGATTTTATGCTAACTCTTCAATCTAATTGAATCCAAGAATAATGAAAGAAGTGATTTCAAACTTTGATTTTAGAATGAAATCAGTAATTTCACAACAAGCATGAAGGGTTTTCTGATTTCAAGAAAAGAAAAGCAAAAAAAAAAAAAATCGCAGAAACATATCTGTCAGTGGCGCTGTGTGGTTGTCGCCGACTATGTCTTCGCCGGAGAAGATGGCGCAGCAGGCAGCAGGAAGCAATCGATGGCGCAGCAGCAGCAATCGATGGGATCGGATATGAAGGAGGCTGGAGGCGATAAAGGGATAAAGGGCAAGGGCAAAAATCGCGTCTCTTATTTCCCAGTCAGGAGGTATTTTTCTAATGACCGAGTCAGTCAAAATTGGAAGGACTGGGCTGACCGAATCAGCTCTAATATGTCAATAACAAAGAGCTGACTGTTGACTGCTGACCGGGTCAGCAGTCAGCACTGATTGGACCCGGTAAGTTCAAATCAAACAGACCCTTAGTTTTAGTTTTAGTATAGGTGTTTTTATATTTAATAATAGATTTAATAAGTATAAAGAAAACAAGATGTCGGTACAGTTAAATTTTAAACAATTAAAGCAAAACATGAAATAAAAATAGAATACAATGTTAAAAGATGAGAAGAGAAGTCATTGTTAATGTGATTGCATCCACTAACATGTGTGGTGCGAAGAACAACGGTCGGTTGAACGCCTTCTGGAGTTGTGGCGACATATGAATGGGCCGTAGTAACTTGACAGTTGACTTTCTAACTTCTTAATAAGTTTTTGTTACCCGGCTGTCCAACTTAGCTTCATTGTGTGCATATGTTTCCTACCCACCTCGATGTCTTTTGTTCATACACGTACATCAATTAACAAAATCTTCAAATTTTTTGTTTATTTTTTTATTTTTTATTTTTATAGAGGTAAGAGGTGAGGATTTGGCTTGATTACTTGAACTCCTGGTCATACAAGACCCTTTGAATCTAAAAGTACTAATTTAATTGGAGTATTTAATAAAATAAACCTGTTTTAAACCAAGACCTTTTATGAGATAAATATTAAACATTACGATTGGGCCAAATGGGATCGATTCAAGACTTCCTAAGACCTCTATCATCGTATTTGGTTAATTCTTTTTGCAGCATATTTTATTATTATTTTCTTTTAACCGTTTTGCACCTCTTTATCATGGTATTTGGTTAATTCTTGTAAGACACATGTGAACAACTACTCTTCGAATGCTCATAAATTTCCAATATTAGCTCGACTCAAAGTGATGTGAGGTAGATCGAGGAATAAGGAATTGGTACTTGAGTTAATCAAACATTGGTAAAATACGCATGCTATGTGAATAAAATCAGTCCGCTTCAAATGACGATAATTTTTGAATCATATTGACCCATTCTAAAGACCGAACGTTTAAGGATTAGATTTCAAGTAAGCCTTAATTAACAAATCCTTTTGGATTTTTATTAAAGTCTCAATATTTTCATCAATTTGACAACAAAGTCCTAAACTTTATTTTTTTAACAGTAAAATTTAAATTACTGACAGTTTTTGACACTTTTACCCTTTTTCCCGGTTACCCGGTAATTAAGACTTTTTTGTCAACAATATAAAGTTTAGGACTTTCTTGTCAAATCGTCAATTAGGACTTTACTGTCAAAAAAATAAAGTTTAAGACTTTTTTTGTCAAATCGTTGAAAATATTGGGACGTTAGTGTATATATAATTTTTTTGGTTAGAAATTTAATGGTATTATACTCTTTAAGCATAAGAGTTATTGAAACTTTCTCTAATCTGCTAGATCTTATTGAAATCCTTAACGTTTGCTTCTTGTTAAATCGTTTTTTAATCTCAACAAACCGACATTGAAAAAGATTGAGATAATCAAGAAAGAAAGAAAGAACCAGGGTTGTGTTGACTTTTTGCAGCCCCAAAAATGAAGAAATAAGAAACCAAAAAAAACGAAATTACCTTTCTTTCCCTTCTCCACATTCACACCCTTTTGACTAGGCATGTGTTGTTTGTGTTTGTATAAAGTCAGGACAATTTTGTTTTTTTAGGTTTCTAATTCTCCATTTTTGAGACTGCAAAAAGCCGAGACAACCCTGGTTCTTTCTTTCTTTCTTGATTATCTCAATTGTTTTCAATGTCGGTTTGTTGAGATCAAGGTTCTAAAAGGCGTGAGGCGTGGCGTGGCGGCAAGACCAAGCCTCAAGTTTAACGAGTTATGGCGAGCCATGACGTTTTTCAAGGCGTGATGTAAGACGACGATTTTGTATTCATTTATAATTATATTACCACATAAATATAAATTTATATCAAATATACCTAGTTTTTAGAAGTGTTATATCAACAACTAATAATAGAAAGTTAATAAAAAACACAATACTTGTATGTCCGATTAGAAAATGTATAAAAAAGAGCAAAAAAACGTGTATCAAACGAAAAAACACGCGCCATAACACGCCATAACGTGCCATGGCACGCCATATCACGCCTTGCCACGCACCACGGCTAACAGCAACGTTATAAAGCTTTTCGTAACTGCGACGCCGCGCCTCACGCCATGGCGCGCCTTGGCGCCCGCCATGACGCACCTTTTAGAACACTGGTTGAGATTAAAGAAACAATTTAACAAGAAACAAACGTAAAGGATTTCAATATGATCTAGCTGATTAGAGAAGGTTTCATTAACTCTTATGCTTAAAAAGTATCATACCATTAAATTTCTAACAAAAAAAAATTATATATATACATTAAAGTCCCAATATTTTCAACGATTTGACAAAAAAATCCTAAACTTTATTTTTTTTGACAGTAAAGTCCTAATTGATGATTTGACAAGAAAGCCCTAAACTTTATGTTGTTGACAAAAAAATCCTAATTACCGGCTAACCGGGAAAAAAAGGTAAAAGTGTCAAAAACTGACGGTAATTTGGATTTTACTGTAAAAAAAATAAAATTTAGGATTTTCTTGTCAAATCGATGAAAATATTTGAACTTTACTGTATATATCCCCATCTTTTTTATATAAATTCCATAAAAATCTATAGTTTTTATGAATTTTCATTATTTTAGAATTAACATACTAAATTTTAATGAATATCATTTTGATAGTTAAATAATATTAGCAGTAATAGCCATAATCATGCTAAACTCATCCCAGTCTTTCTCAAATTTGGCATACATCCTACTAGCCATTTTTTGCATAAATTTATCGTGGCTTTTTTTTTTTTTTTTTTTTTTTTTTTTTTTTTTTTTACGTAAGAACACTCTAACTGTCAAAACATTTGCAAAATAATGATTGGTGGTAGGATACTTAGAACCAGACAATGCACAAGTGACCTCAAAGAAGACTTTTAAGAACTTACAAATCCGTTCAACTCTTCCCCATTCCTCGGTTGTTGGGCAATGCAAGTAATTAACATTCATTTTTTGCAAGTGAATAAAAGCTTTTTTATAATATAAAACAGAAGCTAACATCATATAAATTGAGTTCCATCGTGTTGAACATCTTGCCTAATTGCCTTAAACCCCTCGCAGATCGTAGCTCCACATGTGCAACACTCTTTAAAAAGTTTTTCTTCCTAAATTGAGAATCTTTACGGTACTTAACCGTGTCTCTAACTTTAGTGAAGGCATCATTAACCTCTTTTAAGCCATCGTGCACAATAAGGTTCATAATATGTGCAAAACACCTAACATGAAGATAAGCACCTTCACAAACTAAATCAATTTTGGTCTTTAAATAGTTAACCACGACATCATTAGTAGAAGCATTATTTAAAGTAATAGAATTTTTTTTTAAGTCCTCAATTCTTCAAAAAAACCAAAAAGATGATCAATCATAGCAAGACCAGTGTATGGTGGAGATAAAAAACTGAAATCTAAAATTATTTTTCACAAATTTCAAGAACTATCAATAAAATAGACGGTCAAAAAAGATAACCACTAATGGTTACCCATGACCAGCAATATGATGTCAAACAAATCCTACATGGGATACAACTCAAAGCCTTTTTCATTTTCATCTTTTCCATTTTATATATATCTTAATTTATTTCTTTTTATAACTATTTTTAACTTATTTCTATGATATAAACAAACATTTAAAAAGTAAAACTAGGTTCCTTTTGCTTTTTCCTTGTAAAAATAGGACTGTTTCATTTCTCTTTGTAAAAATGGGGTGGTGGCCCCATCAATCCACCCATCGTTTCATCGTTTCAATCTTGTTTTCATTTTCAACCCTTTAGTTTTTAATTTTTTAACTTCTAACTATAATCTTTATATTACTTTCAGTTTTAATATAAATATTTTATATCTTAATTATTATTTACATATACTTTAGCATTTCTGATTGATATTTATTTTAAACGTATTATACTAAATGCATATAGAAAAATTAACGGGTTTCCTATATAAATGCATCAGTTTTGGATATATATATATATATATATATATATATATATATATATATATATATATATATATATATATATATATATATATATATATATATATATATAAAGTGAATATACCCTTAAGGGTATATAAGCTTAGGTACCCAAACTCATCATAATATGTCGTTTTGTTTGATATATTCATTATAATGTTCTTAAACTTCAATCCTTAACTTGATTTATTTTCAAAATTTTCAATATTATCTTCCTCTTACATTACATTTTTTGACGAACACCTACTAAGTTATATATATTGTAGTTGAAAATGAAAATTATATAAAAGGAAGATAAATGCGAAATTTATAAAAATCTTTGAAATAAATCAAGTTAGAAGTTGAATTATAAGAGCATTAGACAATTACAATGTATATAAATGATACAAAACGAAATAGTATGGTGAGTTTGGGTACCTAAGCTTCTAAACCCTTAAGGGTATATTCACTTTTCCCTATATATATATATATATATATATATATATATATATATATATATATATATATATATATATATATATATATATATATATATATATATAACCAAGATTAAATAAGAAAGAAATGTTTGGTAGGAAAGTAAGAAATATTTTATATACATAATTTTTTAGCAAACAAACAAAATGAATTATTAGATTATTAAAAGAAATATTGATTCATTCTTAAGTAAATCAAAAAAATCAATTTTACGACAATTTTAGTGAAAATTTTGTATTTTAAGACGTTTTCAAATGTGCACAATTATGTTCTTTTGCCAATGGAAAATTTTGGTTTTTTCACTTGAAATTTTTAGTTTCAAAATGCAATATAGTTTATTTTGGTATTTTTTTTTCGGTTTTATATATATAAAAGCAAACTAAAACGAAATAATTTTTTTCCTGGGTTTTTATATGATTTCTTTTTCAAAATACAACTTAATTTTTTACCATTAATTGTTAACTTTTGAGTAAGAATTGTTTCTTTTTTTTTTTTTCAAAATTAAAACTAAGGAGGAAAATATTATTGTTTCTCTCCCTCCTAATACTTCTTTAATATGCAAAATAATAATAATAATAATAACAATAATAGCTAACTAATATTTTTTTAATATGCAAAAAAATTAACAAAATAAACAACGAATGTTAATTCTTTTTAGCTATAAGTACAAATCAAGGTAATTTTTTAAAATGTTAACTTCAACATAAATAATTAATTATTCTATTATTAATTACCATACTTAAAAATCAAAGAAGATAAATATGACAGTTTATGTAACCTAAAGGTTCAAATGAAATTTCAAAGAGTTAAAATTGAAAAATCTAATAGTTGAACGGTGGATTGGTAGGGCCACTACCCCATATTTACAAATAGAATTCAAACTGTTTTATTTTTACAAAGAGAATGCCAAAAACACCCTATTCTTACAAAAAAAAAAAAAAAAAAAAAACTCCATTTAATTACCATATATATACATCAAAACATTAGCAAGACTTTACAGAAATAGATTAGAATTTCAGCTCAAACACTTCCACCCAAATTAAAGCATTTGCTTACTTTCTTTTTGTAAAAAGACTCTAAATTATAACATGTTTGAATACGTACTATGTTATAAACCAGTATAATTCGATGACATTAGAAGATTAAAAACTCAAGCAATCATTTTATTGATAGATAAGATGAAAGCTAATGTACATATGTCCCCATTTGCTTTATTACTTAGGAAACTAGTACTCCCATCTCAAAGCGAGAAACCTCGATAGAGATGCGAATATTGAGATTTATTACTCGATCATTAGCCTCTAACTTAGAACATTGCAGATGGGATTCGGCATTGTTGGACTTGTAATTTGCATTGATTGCCTAGATTTTCAACCATCCATTGCAAGTCTTGTGTTTGGCGGCTACCTTGTTGTCTCTGCATCTGCTGGGCTTGCCTGTAAACCTCCTGCATGGCCTCGCACTGGCAATCTTTCTCAACATTTTGAAGTTCAGTGCAGCATTGTTCAACGCCTTCGGTCTGTTGGCCTTTCCTGTTGATGCCCATCAAAAGTTTTCCACCGCTAATTTGTTTTTGGATGTAACTCTGGCACTGGTTGAATCGTCGTCCTCGGATGTTCTGGCACATCTGCGGGTTCTCCTCAGTGATGGTGGTGGTGGTGATGATGGAGATGGTTCCGACTTGGCATTGTCGTGTTTGGAGTTTGCATTGGTTAGGGAGGTTTTCGGCCTTCTGCTTCATCTCTCTGATCTGCTGGGAACCGAAGCTTTCACCTTGCTGTCCCTGCTGTTGTTGCGTCTTCTGGGCTTGTCGGAAGGCTTCCTTCACAGCCTCGCACTGGCACTGCTCGTCGACGTATTGAAGCTCTTGGCAGCACGACTGGAGCCCGCCCTGCATATGACCCGGGATGATTTGCTCATACCAACTTTGACCCTCCTTGAGATACCTCTCACACTGATTGAATCTTTCTCCCTGGATCTGTCGGCTACATTGCTTCCTCGAGATTGGGTTTTCCTCCTCGATGGTGGTGGTGATGATGGTGCTATGAGCGGAAGCAAATGCTACAAAGGCTGCGAAGGCGAGTGCGAGTGCTATAAGCTTTGCCATTGTGGGATGGTTGTGTGAATCGATGATTGTATGGTGGTGGCTATTTATGGTGAATGTGGGTGTGCACGTGGAGAGGTGGTTGTAATAGGTGGTGAAGCTAATAGCTTTCGAGCAACACGTACGAGTTTTCGTATCTGTAATATAGCAAGTGGAAATGCTTTTGGGAGTATGTACGAGGTGTCGGTTCTCTTGTTCGAACACTTGTGGACTTGTGGTGTACTACTTTGGTTATAGACATACTTGTTACATCATAACCTTTATATATATATATATATATATATATATATATATATATATATATATATATATATATATATATATATATATATATATATATATATATATATATATTGTTCCATTTGAGCCTAGCTATATGAAGTAGTCTCATCAAAGCTATTGACTCTTGAGGTCGTTTTGAGTTTAGCGTGACATTGTTAAGTACTACTGGTTTGCAGCTTTAGATGTAAACCAGAATAAACGATTTATGAACCTAAATGGTTGGACCAAAATCAAACTGATTTAAACCTACTTATAATTTTTTCTTGGTGTTGTTCTAAAGTAAACATGAACTTAGTTTTCAATTTGTTTAAAAACAGAAACTAAAACCATGTATTTTAGGATAAAATTATAGGAAAATGACATAAAAGTCATTAAAACCATGTTATTTTAGGACAAAATTATAGGAAAATGAATATAAAAATTCTTAAGTTTGAGAAAAAAATACATGAATTTACCACTTTGCATATTTTAGTTTCATTAAAGAGGATGCTTGTAACCTTTTTTTTTAATTATTATTTTTTTTAATTTTACATTTTTATGTATATCTGGTTCAATAAAATCTATCTTTGACAGAAATGTTCAATTTTATATTTTTTCTCGTTAATTAAAACATTTAAGTTTTGCAAAATAGTTCGGTTATACAAGATAAACATATAAAAAGGATATATATATATATATATATATATATATATATATATATATATATATATATATATATATATATAGAATAAAGCTACGTATATAATGAACCAAAAATATATACAATGATAAATTCGTACCTTTCTACCATACTTAAGGACGTGTATATCATTTTCCCTAAAAACATAAGGAAAATAAAGCAAGGCTATAAGGAGACATGGAAGTGATTTTAGAAAAAATTAACAAAATATATTAGTTCTAATTTCATTTATTAGTTTTGTCAAATCTTATATACCTCAATCTACCACGATTAGAGTTCTATAGAATTAGTGGCAACATGCGTCGTCACTAAAAGTCTGGGATGTAGCCGTTGAAGACCTGTCGCTGCTAACACACGAGCATCGTCGCTAAAGGTCTATCACCGCTAATGTAGAGGTGTCACCATTAAAGGAGTCGCCGATAATTGTATTTTCCATTTTTTGTATTTGAAATTAAAACTAGAAAAAATTGTATAAAAGTATAAAAACTACTATGATGTTAATCCAATCCAACATTTGTCCAAAATATTAATCCAAACGATATTCGTCCAAAATACTCATTCGGATGGAGGTTCTACATAGGTAAGAATTGGAACATAATCGGAGTCTAGGAGTCTGCGGTTAGGGTTTACCCATGAGTTGATTAGGGTTTCATTGAAAGTTGTATCAAACGCTTGTGCTCTCCAGATATCGTCTGCGAATTTAGCAGCCCTCTAATCTTGTTTTTTTTTTTTGAGTTGTTGCGGGGGAGTCATCGGTGTGATCTGATGACATTTCTTCTTCCAAGTTCTTGAGGTGAGGAGGATTTGATTTTTTGGGAGAATCCTGAGGAGTTGGTTGTTGAGGAGAAGACCGAGGAGTGGGTTGTTGAGGTGAACCCTGAGGAGTTGGTTCTTTGGTGAGCTCTGCGGAAGGTTGGTGCCGAGGAGGAGTTTGAAAATTTTGAACTTAGGGAGTTTTGGTCTTGGAAGATTTAGATGTCGAAATGGTTTCGATTCTTATCCCTTTGTTCGGATCACTTCCCCATTTTGAGGAAGCATGCTCCATCTGCTCCTCAAACCAACGCTTCAGATCATCGATCTTTAGGAAGGTTGAGTTGAACTGGGTTTTCATTTGGGCACACACCACTTCGTTTGTTGGAATCTCCGGGTTGAATTTTTGTTGATAAATCTCCTTGGTAAGACGAATGATTTCATCAACACTTTTCCTAGCAGTTAAAGATCTTTTTAGCCCTTTTATTGTTGCCTGAAGAACCGCAAACCCTGATTCGTAAGCAGTGTGAGTTTTCTCAATGAGCTACTTGGATTTTCCTTCTTGAGTTTGTAGGGTTTGTTGAAGTTTAGTTCTGAGCTCTTTAACTGCTTTTATGACATCTTCTGCCTTGGAGAGAATTTGTGATAAGACGTCCGTTGATTATCGATTTTCCTGATGCCCATTTCTATATGTAGAAGAACTCTTTCTGCAGTCATTCTTTCCCTGGTTTCCAAGACTTCAATACGGTCAATGAGAGATAGTGGAGTTGGGATATCAGTGTTCTGCAAGGTATTGGAGGAGACCGCAGCCACGATCTTGTAGCATCCGTAAATTTTACACCAAATTTAAACTTTTTCGATCACAAATAAAAATCAAATAGCATCGTTTACAAAAATGTTTTCAAATCAATATCCATCTGAGTGTCCCAAAATCATAACATAAGGATGAGGAGCGGTACGGTCACGCCTTCGCCTTGCCATGATCTCCTGAAGTACCTGAAACAATAAACTAAAACTGTAAGCCCGAGGGCTTAGTGAGCTACCCTGATTCCGATCTAACATATCATAACCACATGTAGCATACCATAACAATAACAACTAAAGGGCCGACCTTGGTGCCGTAGACCCTATCGATATAGTGAGGATAACTCACCTTGCAAATGTCGTGTAACGACCCAAAATTCAAGACTAAAAATTTCTTTTTAAAACATTACTAAAACCATATTTATAAAAACGTATCATAAGTCATAACATAACTTTCGAGTATTAGATTCAAAACATAATCTCATTATCAGAGTAAAACATTTCCCAGGCTAACTGACTATGGTGTGTGCACTGCAATCTCTCCGAGCTCCTCTTTTGAAAACTCAGTACCTGAAACCAAAACTGAAAACCGTAAGCACAAAGCTTAGTGAGCTCCCCCAAACTACCACATACCATACAATAACATATAAAACACATACTGGGCCTTGCCCACTGCATCGGACCGAGGTCCGGACTAACTGGGGCCTTGCCCCCTGCATCGGACCGAATTCCGAACTAACTGACTGGGACCTTGTCCCCTGCATCGGACCGGAGTCCGGACTAACTGGGGCCTTGCCCCCTGCATCGGACCAAAGTCCGGACTAACTGACTGGGACCTTGTCCCCTGCATCGGACCGGAGTCCGGACTAACTGGGGCCTTGCCCCCTGCATCGGACCGAAGTCCGGACTAACTGGGGCCTTGCCCCTGCATCGGACCGAAGTCCGGAACTAACTGAACAGAACATAACATAAACATATCAACTAACATGAACACACATATACTGCATACTACATCGGGCCGTAGCCCGGAACACATAACACATAAATCCTGTCTGAGCCACGAAGGCATCAAACATACTAACTACTGCATCGGACTAAAATCCGGAAACTACTGCTAGCTAAACGGGCCGGCATTGTGGCCTTAGACCCGTTCCTACTGGAAGGAAACTCACCTTAACTGTTGAGCTCTACTGATAACCCTCTGGCTGCCAACCGACAACCCTCTGAGTCGCTGCTCCTTTAGCTCTCCGAACTACCAATATCAATCTTGACGCTTAGTTTGACAGTCCTCCAAAAATCAACTAAGTCAACTCTGGTCAAAGTCAAAGTCCTGGTCAAAGTCAACCTTCCAGGTTGACCCTACTCGCCGAGTCAGCCTACTGACTTGCCGAGTTCATGAGCTCAGAAACCTCCTCCCTTCTTGACTCGACTCGCCGAGTCAGACCATGACTCGTCGAGTCTACTGATTTTCGATTCCTGACCTGGCCAACTCACTGGGTCCCCACTCAACTCACTGATCCGAGTCTTAACTCGAAGGGTTTGGGGTTTCGCGACCTGACTCGCCGAGTCCAAGAACAGGCTCGCCGAGTTCAAGGCAATCTTCAACAGACTCGCCGACTTGTTCTTTTAACCCGTCGAGTTCCTACCTATCTTCATCCAACTTGCCGAGTCCACCCATGCGACTCGCCGAGTTGCTACGCGATTTAATTCTGATATCTAGCCTGACTCGCCGAGTCATCTCCCAGACTTGCCGAGTCCATACGTGCATTTCCATAATTTCAAGTTATAGAGCTTCTCCTTTGCTCCAAACAATAGATCTGGGTTCCTAGAGTCCATTTGCAACATAAAGTTGCTAACTTTACGTGCTTCTTGCCTCATAATACCAAAAACCAAGCTAGAGAGGAACTCCACTCATGGGGAAAGGCTTTTGCATAGCAACTAACATGGCTTTCTGCATTTTCGATCCAAAAAGAGCTCAGATCTGGAGTTTCAATTCCAGATCTAGCTTATGCACCAATTCCTCATCATATACTCTCAAAGAAACCCTACAACTCCATGAAAGATGGATCTAGAAAGGAAAAAGCCAAGGATAACGATTCATTACCTCCAAATGCTCTTAAAAAGTTCCACCAACTCTGGATCCAAGGCCTCCTCTTGCACCACTATGAATCTCTTCTCTTCCAAGCTCCAAATTACTTCACCAAGGGTAGATCTTGCTCCAAAAATGATTTTGGTGGCTAGGGTTTGGGGTCCTGAACTATTGGGGCCGCAAATGAGCCCTAGGGAAGAGAATAAGATGCTTAAATAGGGTACCAAGTCCTGAAATTAGGGTTTCCTCATTCAGACCGAACTCGCCGAGTTCACGAGCCGACTCGCCTAGTTGGTCACTTACTCGATCCCCCAGATCCCGCTCCGACTCGTCGAGTTCCTCCTTGGGCTCGACGAGTCCACTCCTTGACTTAGGGTTTCTTCCCTTTTCTTGGCCTTTCTGATCTTGGGTTTTACAACTCTCCCCCACTTAAGCTAAACTTCGTCCTCGAAGTTTGCTATGGCTAACTGTCCTGCGAACTGCCTCCAACTCTCTGTCTGGGAAAACTAACACCCTTTTTGTCCATCACTCCAGCCACTCACAGTGCTGGTCACTACTGTTGGTACATACTGGATCCTTCTCTTTTCCATAGTTTCCTTAACGTTACTTCCTCCGACTGAAAATTCTGTTACCCCTCATCCGCCTACCGGATGCACTGAGACCACCCTGGTCCAACTAATCTGCCAATATCTGAGTTACCGGACTCCCACCGGTCCCTACACCCCATCGCAACCTACTAGTTGCTTCCAGCGACTTCTGAAGATACTTCGATTATATATATAACTGTTCTATCTACTCTGCCGCTCATACTGAAACGATGCTGCTGAAACCAGCTTGCTTATCTCCCATCTGATTACTCAACTCCTACTAACTCGAGCCTTCCATCCTGAAAGAAAAGCTACCTGCCTAGCTATCCTTACAGATCACTTATACTTGGCAGAAGGCTCAATTGATCCTGCTGATAGGGACTTGCCATTTCCAAATCAACCAACTATACCACCAGCACTTGCATTCCAACACACATACTAATACTGAGCCTCACACTGCAACTATCCGAAACACTAAACTACCTGCAACACTGAACTGCCTAAAACACTGAACTGCCTGAAACACTGAACTGCCTGAAACACTGAACTGCCTGAAACACTGAACTGCCTGATACACTGAACTGCCTGAAACACTGAACTGCCTGATACACTAAACTGCCTGAAACACTGAACTGCCTGAAACACTGAACTGCCATATGGCTACTTCCCAAATATCCCGAGACCTTCCTGGTCTCCAATCATTCGTCGGTTATCTACAATACTGAGTTCCGACTCAACTGTGGAGTCAAAGGACTCCCCACTTAGTCGCTCCCACGACTTCTGAACGAAATCTTTCTCTGGAACTAGTTTCCACTAGTTATCCTGTCACTGTGGCTCTAACAACCTTCCGATCCAACCGATCGGTCCAAACGTCACATCCTGGCCTCATCAATTCCACGACTAACAACCTGATGGCTCCCAGAATGACGGTAGCCCTTAACATACCCAAACCCCAACGGTCCACTGCTACTCTGATCTCATAACTGATGTGACGATCTATAGCCAAATTGCTAACTTAACCATAATTGAACCATTTGGGAAATCCGAAATCTAACCCGTGGATTCCCATATCCTCACTGCTGCACCCGAACGGCTGGGAACTACTGCTTTCCTGCGTCCAACAACGCGTTCATGCTGCCTACTAATCTGATAAAGGCCACGACTACACTCGCGGACTTACAACTCTCTAATACTATCTAGCTGCTAGTGAATGCTACGGCTACCCCCGTAGACTTACAACACTCCTACTATTATCTGACTGCTAGTGAATGCTACGGTTACCCCCGCAGACTTACAACATTACTACTGCTATTTGACTGCTAGTGAATGCTACAGCTACCCCCGCAGACTTACAACACTACTACTGCTATGTGACTGCTAGTGAAGTCTACGGCTACCCCCGCAGACTTACAACACTACTACTACTATCTGAGGACATCCTGACTATCCCTAGTCCTGCTAGTGATTCCTCATCCTGATTTCTCAAAACCAGCCCTCAGTTCTTGAATACTGCATTAACCTCGACATCTTATATCCTTGATATACTTAGCGCTTCGTCAAGGAATTCTTCGGCTTGGTTCCCAAACCAACCGTCTACTAATCCAGATACAAGAAGCTATTATTGGGAAGTTTCCAAACTCCCAACTCCTGGATCTACACAATCCTGCATGCTGACTCTGTCACTGGCTACTAATACGAAAGCATCTCTTGCCAACCGTTCTCAGGATCCTCATTCCGACTCACTTGAGCCCTACAGGTGGTCCTCCAATCCTGAATTCCCAACCAGCTTCTAACCATCTCGATTACATGAACTAACTGCTGGGAAGGTCCTCGAACTCCCAATTCTGAACTTCTCAATCCGTCAATCACTGTGCTACTATCTTTTCTTCTCAGAGGCCGTGCACTCATTCTGGGTCTACGTGGCTCTTATCCTTGTATACTCGGAGGGTTCTCCCCCACTTGGATTCGACTAATTCCTTACTGCTCACTGGTCGAAAGGATTGCCTACCTTCCTTCCATTAAAAGGGCGATATGTTGTCCGCCAACGTTTACCCTTGCCAGCGCTCCAACTAACTCTTACCAGATCCGCAGCCTTCTTGCTATCTGACTGAGCACCCTTCGATCCTTAACTGTATTTGCTTTAGGGACTACATCCCGAGAACCTGTGTTTGGGGTGCACATCCCCAACCCACTTCCTTACTGACCGCTAGCTACTCCACTAAAAACTCTGGATTATCACTGCTGAGAATATAACTGATCATTACCCAACTAACGCCTTCCGCAAGTAGTAAGGCACTATTGAATCTTACACATACATGTTACAGTCACCGCATCTGAAGTAACCTGATCTAGAGGGAACGACCTCCAATTCACCATTCTAATCCCATGGTATGCAGATGGCATAAAACTCCGTCACAAGTAGGTAACATAATACCCCCAACACATATACTTATTGATATCAAAGCAACAACATAACAAATAATAACATGAATAATAATTGACAGGGAGGTAAAAGATATAGACCTCCATCACTTAGCGCTGCTCGAATCCTTGTTGAAATCAACCGGAAAACTCGGCTCCGAGCCGTGAGCGCCCTTTCCCGGCCTCAACAACCACTGGCGGTACTTGAAGTCCCAAGGGCAGGAGCTGGCACCTGCCCTGCTGTATACAAACTCGGACATTGGGCCTTCTTGTGGCCCCTCTGACTGCAATGGAAACATATCGGGTCAAGTCCCTGGGCGATGGTAACAGTACAATCTCTGCTAAAATGGCCAATCTGGCCGCACTTGAAACATCCAACATCGCCCCCACTTCTACGCCTGCATGTACCCATGTGCGTCCTACCACACTTCCCGCATCGACAGTGGCTCTGATAGTTCCTCGTCCTCAAATTCGACCCTTTGGGCCTCTTGCCCGAACCTGCGACTCCCTGAGTTTCATCCATTTTCCTCTTCCTTTCCGATTCCCTGCCCGTCTCTCACTCCTGCGTTACCTTGTCGACACCGCCCGTCGACTGAACAACAGCTGTCTGATCCTGGAGCTTCGCAATCAACCTATCAGTGATCCTCACAACCATGTCGGGCAGATCCTCACGAATGGCTCGCGTAACCTCCTCAACTATCCAATCATGCAAAGGTCTCTCTTGGAGACAAGGTGCCCCACTCACTCCTGTCCCCTGATGGAAAAAACTAGAAATGGGATCTCCTTTCCTGATGGATCCCTGAACTCCATAAGAATCGGGGTCTAGACGAGCCCCAATCTGTCCTGAAACTATCCCGGCCTTAAAGGCCTTAAGATGACTGTCCATGAGCTCCACAATGGCCTCTCTAACCGAACCGAAAATCACTGGAGTCTGATCAATGATGTTGCGCATGATCTCTGCGGAAATGAAATCCCTCATCTGATCCTCAAGCTGCCCGGCTCTAGAGCTTGAGCCAGATCCCTCCCCGGCACCTGAACTGCCAACTGATATCTCGCGCAACGTCACCATGTTGAAAATATAACAATTCCTGATCAATTTACACACTACTGCTGAGGGATCTCTCACACACTCTACTAGTTCCCTGGTTTTGCCTTGGCCCCTCTTGAATCGAGTATGGATCCTCTGCTTTCAGTAGTACGGGCCCATACTACCTTCCACATCTATCCGTACTTTCCTCAAGAGTTACCTCAACTCCACCAAGTCCCCTTTTCTCTGCTACTGATCTCTGCTACTCTCATCCTAGGCTTGCCCTAGGGAACCTCTGACTCCACCCAAACCAATCCTCAGCTGCTAAAGGCCTCCTCGTAATGGCAATTAGCCACCACCTGAATACCATCACATGCAATGAGGCTCGGATAATCCTTCGAGTAAAAGTCTCGTCCTTACAACGGTTAGACTCAAACGAGAGCTGCGCAGTAGGACCAAATCTAGCACTTTGAGATTATTCAACCCTGATCACATGTGATGTAACGTATTCACCTAATGGCTAACTCCCATCACTTAGAGTCCCACAAAGCACAAAGCAAGCAACATTCGGATAAAGGAAACATACTCAGGCAAAACTATTCTCATAACAAGAAACTGTACTAGCATACAATGCTAAGCTCATACTATCAGGCATAACCTACACAGGCTATCCTACTACTATCTACTCAGTACTAGCATGAAATTCTGATCAAGCTGAAACATATAAAGCAGGCACATAAGGCATCCTCCTACATCCGTAGTCCTATACTAGCATGCTGTTCTACTGAAACTGAAACTGAAACTGGAACTAAAACTGAAACGGAAACTAATGATCATAAACTTGTATGGGTAATTTGGGAGTACTTACTTGAGCTCGGCTGATTGCATGCACCACACCCTTTTCTCTTACCAAAACTCCTTTCTTTCTGAATTCTTTTGCTTTACTAAAACTGTTTTTTTTTCAAAACTCTTTTTACAAAAGTGTCTTTTCCTTTTTGAAAACCTTTATACCAATCGCTTAGTTTGAGTTCAGATACGCCCGAGGGTATGTCTGAATCCCTCAAACCAAGGCTCTGATACCAACTTGTAACGACCCAAAATTCAAGACTAAAAATTTCTTTTTAAAACATTACTAAAACCATATTTATAAAAACGTATCATAAGTCATAACATAACTTTCAAGTATTAGATTCAAAACATAATCTCATTATCAGAGTAAAACATTTCCCAGGCTAACTCACTATGGTGTGTGCACTGCAATCTCTCCGAGCTCCTCTTTTGAAAACTCAGTACCTGAAACCAAAACTGAAAACCGTAAGCACAAAGCTTAGTGAGCTCCCCCAAACTACCACATACCATACAATAACATATAAAACACATACTGGGCCTTGCCCACTGCATCGGACCGAGGTCCGGACTAACTGGGGCCTTGCCCCCTGCATCGGACCGAATTCCGAACTAACTGACTGGGACCTTGTCCCCTGCATCGGACCGGAGTCCGGACTAACTGGGGCCTTGCCCCCTGCATCGGACCAAAGTCCGGACTAACTGACTGGGACCTTGTCCCCTGCATCGGACCGGAGTCCGGACTAACTGGGGCCTTGCCCCCTGCATCGGACCGAAGTCCGGACTAACTGGGGCCTTGCCCCTGCATCGGACCGAAGTCCGGAACTAACTGAACAGAACATAACATAAACATATCAACTAACATGAACACACATATACTGCATACTGCATCGGGCCGTAGCCCGGAACACATAACACATAAATCCTGTCTGAGCCACGAAGGCATCAAACATACTAACTACTGCATCGGACTAAAATCCGGAAACTACTGCTAGCTAAACGGGCCGGCATTGTGGCCTTAGACCCGTTCCTACTGGAAGGAAACTCACCTTAACTGTTGAGCTCTGCTGATAACCCTCTGGCTGCCAACCGACAACCCTCTGAGTCGCTGCTCCTTTAGCTCTCCGAACTACCAATATCAATCTTGACGCTTAGTTTGACAGTCCTCCAAAAATCAACTAAGTCAACTCTGGTCAAAGTCAAAGTCCTGGTCAAAGTCAACCTTCCAGGTTGACCCTACTCGCCGAGTCAGCCTACTGACTCGCCGAGTTCATGAGCTCAGAAACCTCCTCCCTTCTTGACTCGACTCGCCGAGTCAGACCATGACTCGTCGAGTCTACTGATTTTCGAGTCCTGACCTGGCCAACTCACTGGGTCCCCACTCAACTCACTGATCCGAGTCTTAACTCGAAGGGTTTGGGGTTTCGCGACCTGACTCGCCGAGTCCAAGAATAGGCTCGCCGAGTTCAAGGCAATCTTCAACAGACTCGCCGACTTGTTCTTTTAACCCGTCGAGTTCCTACCTATCTTCATCCAACTTGCCGAGTCCACCCATGCGACTCGCCGAGTTGCTACGCGATTTAATTCTGATATCTAGCCTGACTCGCCGAGTCATCTCCCAGACTTGCCGAGTCCATACGTGCATTTCCATAATTTCAAGTTACAGAGCTTCTCCTTTGCTCCAAACAATAGATCTGGGTTCCTAGAGTCCATTAGCAACATAAAGTTGCTAACTTTACGTGCTTCTTGCCTCATAATACCAAAAACCAAGCTAGAGAGGAACTCCACTCATGGGGAAAGGCTTTTGCATAGCAACTAACATGGCTTTCTGCATTTTCGATCCAAAAAGAGCTCAGATCTGGAGTTTCAATTCCAGATCTAGCTTATGCACCAATTCCTCATCACATACTCTCAAAGAAACCCTAAAACTCCATGAAAGATGGATCTAGAAAGGAAAAAGCCAAGGATAACGATTCATTACCTCCAAATGCTCTTAAAAAGTTCCACCAACTCTGGATCCAAGGCCTCCTCTTGCACCACTATGAATCTCTTCTCTTCCAGGCTCCAAATTACTTCACCAAGGGTAGATCTTGCTCCCAAAATGATTTTGGTGGCTAGGGTTTGGGGTCCTGAACTATTGGGGCCGCAAATGAGCCCTAGGGAAGAGAATAAGATGCTTAAATAGGGTACCAAGTCCTGAAATTAGGGTTTCCCCATTCAGACCGAACTCGCCGAGTTCACGAGCCGACTCGCATAGTTGGTCACTTACTCGATCCCCCGGATCGCGCTCCGACTCGTCGAGTTCCTCCCTGGGCTCGACGAGTCCACTCCTTGACTTAGGGTTTCTTCCCTTTTCTTGGCCTTTCTGATCTTGGGTGTTACATGTTGACTCGGAAGATAAACTCCAACTCTCGGATCACTTGACACAGGCTCCACCACCTATGATCACAGTACAATATACTCATAAGTCCTTGACCTTATAAGGTACTCCATAACCCACCAGTCAACCCCTGGTCAAAGTCAAAGTCCTCAGTCAAGGTCAACAGTCCATGTTGATCCCAACTCGCCGAGTACCCGCAGCTACTCGCCGAGTTCCTTGAAGCACATTCCAACTCGCCGAATCATCGGGGTGACTGGTCGAGTTCCTTCGATTCTCGTTCAAACTTTAAGGCCACCCGTCGAGTTCCCTCCTTGTAACTCGACGGATACACACGCATACATATCCTAGGGAAAACTCATCGGACGCGCCGAGTTGTTCTTCAACTCGTCGAGTCTTATGGTAATCTTCATCGGACTCGCCGAGTTGTTCATCCAACTCGTCGAGTTCACGGCCATATTCATGTGACTCGCTGAGTCAACCTTGCAACTCGCCGATTCCGTCCAGTCCTTTTTCCATACATAATTGTTTTGAGCCATGCAGCGGCTCCAAATCACAGATCCAAGCTTCTAGGGTATGCTTATCACGTAAAGTTGCAAAGTTTACATGCATGCATGGCTATAAAGGCTCTAACTGCCTATTTTAAGTTCTTAATGGAGCTTCATGCTCAAGAGGGACCTCAATCATGACCAAAACTGTAAGTTTATGCTTCTAGAGTCCAAGGAGGGTCCAGACCTGAAGTTACAACCTCAGATCTAGCCCATAGCTCATCTTTCCAACTTAATATCTCACCAAAAACCCTAAAACTCAACCAATAGAAGAGATTCACAAGGAAAAAGGCGATTTGGTTACCTCCAGAAGATGATAACTAAGATAAGTGTTGATTACCACACTCTACTTGCTCCAATCTCCTTCTCCTCTAAGCCTTCTCCCTCCAAATATCCTCTTTTCAAGCTTCAAACACACAATGGGCACACACACACACGTATTAGGGTTTTAAGGAGCTCTCAAAGACTGCAAAGAGGCCAAAGGAGGCTGATGCTCCTTTAAATAGAGGTGCAAACCCCTGGATTTAGGGTTTCATCTGCCAGCTCCTACTCGCCGAGTCCCAATATGGACTCGTCGAGTTGGTCACTTAACACGCGATCCCACCCCGCTGCTACTCGATGAGTAGGTCAACCAAGGCATCGAGTAGAGCTTCACCCAATAAATATTATTTAAACAGTACCTAAGAATCGGGGCGTTACAACTCTCCCCCACTTGAATTAGACTTCGCCCTCGAAGTCGGTTGGAATAAACAATGTCGGGTAATGCTCGCACATCTCCGCCTCCGGCTCCCATGTCCACTCGGATCCCCTTTGATGATCCCACTATACCTTTACTAAAAGTATTTCCTTGTTCCGCATAATCTTCTTCTTCCTTTCCAAAATAGCCACAGGCCTCTCCACATAGTTCAGGCGCTCATCGACCTGAATGTCATCCAACGATACCACTGCCTCCTGGTCCATTATGCATTTTCGTAATTGCGAAACATGAAATGTGCTGTGGATCCGGCTAAGCTCCTCCGGAAGCTCTAGCCTATAAGCTACCCTGCCAACCCTTGCAACGATCCTGAACGGACCAATGTAACGGGGACCCAATTTTCCCCTCTTCCTGAAGCGGATCACTCCCTTCCAGGGTGAGACCTTCAGGAGAACCATGTTACCCACCTGAAAATCCAGCTCAGATAGGCATCGGTCGGCATAACTTTTCTGCCGACTCTAAGCGGTCTGCAGTCGCTGTCTAATCTGCTGTATCATCTCGGTAGTTTGCAGAACTACCTCTGTCCGACCTATCACCTTGTGCCCAACCTCGCCCCAACAGACTGGGGTCCTAAACTTCCGCCCATACAACAACTCGAAAGGCGGGGCGCCAATACTGAAATGATAGCTGTTATTGTAGGCGAACTCTGCAAGCGGTAGGTGGGAATCCCAACTCCCACCGAAATCAATGACGCACGCCCTCAACATATCCTCGAGGGTCTGAATGGTCCGCTCACTCTGCCTATCAGTCTGCGGATGGAACGCCGTACTAAAATGCAGTCGCGTACCTAGTTCCTCAGGGAACTTTTGCCAAAAACGGGAAGTAAACCTGACATCTCGATCGGAAACGATAGAAACTGGAACCCCATGGCGAGAGACAACCTCTCTGACGTATAGGTCGATCAACCTCTCTGCCGACGAACTCTCCCGTATGGCTAGGAAATGGGCACTCTTGGTCAATCGATCCACGATGACCCATATAGCATCGAACCCCCTTTCCATCTTCGGAAACTTCGTGATGAAATCCATCGCGATACGTTCCCATTTCCACATGGGAATCTCCAGAGGCTGCAGCTTACCATGCGGCCTTTGATGCTCGGCCTTGACCATCCTACAGGTCAAGCACCTCTTAACAAACCAAGCGATATCTCGCTTCATGCCAAGCCACCAATAACTCGAACTCAAATCACGGTACAACTTGGTGGCTCTCGGGTGAATAGAAAAACGAGACTTATGAGCCTCCTCCATCACTGTCTGACGGACCCCTCTGGACATCAGAACCCAAACTCGACCATAACGGGTCAACAATCCGCGGCTATCCTGAACAAACCGGGCACTTTCGCCCTTAATCCTCTCCAACTTCCAGTTCTCTGGTCTCATACCCTCAATCTGAGCATCCCTGATCAAACCCACCAGCGGGGAATCCACCGCTATCCTCATACACCTGGCTGGGGTCGAGGACCCAGCTGAATTGTGGCCCAGAGCATCCGCAACCACGTTCGCTTTACCAGGATGGTAAAGGATCTCAGAATCATAGTCCTTGACCACATCCAGCCACCTGTGCTGCCTCATGTTTAGGTTCGGATGATCCATGATGTATCTCAAACTCTTGTGATCCACATATATAGTGCAACGGACCCCGTACAGATAGTGCCTCCAAATCTTGAGAGCGAAAACCACCGCTCCTAACTCAAGATCGTGCGTAGGGTATCTCGTCTCATGCAGCTTCAGCTGCCGCGATGCATAGGCTACCACCCGCCCTCTCTGCATGAGGACTGCCCCCAAGCCTGTGATGGATGCATCACTAAATACCACAAAATCCTCTACTCCCTCGGGGAGTGTCAACACTGGCGTCTCGCATAATGTAGCACCTGGTTCCTGGTATGTATTGCTTATAATTAATATTTCTTAAATAATGCATTTTGCCTTGGACTCGGCGAGTTGAAGGACCAACTCGCCGAGTAGAAGCGGGATGAGACGCGGGGTCTAAGCTTTGGACTCGGCGAGTAGGCCCTGTTTGGGCAAAAACCCTAACCCGGGTGTTTGCACCCTATTTAAACACTCTAACTCGACCTTCCTTGTCCCTAATACTTCCAGAAGAGCTGTAGAGCGAATCCCTAGCCCCTTTCTGTCCTTGTGAGTGATTTTGGCCTTGTGAAGGAAGTTTGAAGCTTAAGAGAAGAAGAAGGAGGGGAAAGAGTGCAAGAAGGGGAAGTAGATCCGACATCTACCCTGCAAGAGGCTTCCATTCAGGTAGAAAAGTTCCACCTTGATCACTAGTTCATTAGATCCCTTTTTTTGTCCCAAATTGGTGGTTTTCAAGCCCTAAAACCTCAAACTCCATGTGTTTATGCTCTATGTTCTGAAAGGACTTCAGATCTGGACCTTATGGGCATCTTAGAAGTATAAAGTCTCTGTGGTGGAAGTGATTGGGGTCCCTATTGAGTGTATGACCTCTTAAAGAGCTTGGATTTGCCTTTTTGAGCTTATAGGGCCATGCATGCACGTAAAGTTTGCAACTTTACGTGATAAGCATGCCCTAGGAACATAGATCTTTGGTTTAGAAGCGTTGCATGTCTCAGCTTTGGTCTGTATGGGAAATGGGTCGAAGGGACTTGGCGAGTCCCAAAGTAGAACTCAGCGAGTTCTATGAAGATGGTCTTAGACACGACGAGTTGGATGAACAACTCGGCGAGTCCTATGAAGATTGCCTGGAACTCGACGAGTTGTTCTTCAAACTCGGCGAGTCATATGAACTGTTACTGAGTTGAGAAGGGTTTAAGTGTAGAAGGTCCAACCCTTCATAGCTGCATGCGGAATTAGCAATTTAGCGTGTAGCAATAGTCCCAGAAACCCGAATCCTCAAGAAGGATGCTCTGGTGAGGGTTTGGAAGCGAGTAGGAGATCTGCTCGTGGGAGTCGGCGAGTCGGATCGTGAGTCGGTCTAATCGTCCCATGTAGTGAGTTATGGGTGACTCGGTGAGTGGGAAGAGGGACTTGATGAGTTAGTACTGGGATAGTAGGAGAGGGACTCAGCGAGTCTGTGCCATGACTCGGCGAGTCCAATCAACTGGAAGTTGACTTTGACCAAGGAGTTGACCTTGGACTAGGGGTAGGTCAGTCATTTGACCCAAGGGTATTTATGAGTGACTAATCTATGTTTATGGATTTATAGCCAGAGGATTACCAGTTTAGCAGTCAGACATCTAGCAAGCAGACTTTCAGCAACTACTTTTCGAGGTGAGTTACCTTCCAGTAGCGGTGGGCCTACGGCCACAATGCCGGCCCACCAGTAAGAGTTGTATATTAGATGATTGTCTTTGTGATATCATCTAGGTTAGCTGCTACCTGATATGTTATATGTTGGCATGATATGTTATATGTGATAGTGGTAGAGTTTGGTTGTTAGGACCGAAGGGTAGGTCAGGCACCCCGGATATGTCTGACAGTATGTGATTATATGTTTATATGTTGACATGATATGTTATATGAGATAGCGGTAGTAGGAGGGGAATAGTCCCCAAGTTCGGTTGTTAGGACCGATGGGTAGGTCAGCACCCCAGAATGGCTTGACATGGGTAGGTCAGTACCCCATAATGGCTTGACACGGATAAGACGGCACCCTAGAATGGCCACACGGGTAGGTCGGCACCCCAGAATGGTCGTACCGGGTAGGTCAGGCACCCTAGAATTGTTCGGCAGTATGTATGTTATGTGATTGTATGGTATGTGGTACGATGGGGGAACTCACTAAGCTTTGTGCTTACAGTTTATAGTTTTGATTTCAGGTACCTCTTCAGCGAAGGGGAAGGAGCTGGCGCAGTAGCGGCACATCATACACACATCTTGTTTTCCGCACTATGAGATTATTCTGGGATTTGTACTCTGACATTATGGTTTCATGTTTTAGTTTTTAGACACGTAATATGTTTTAAGAAATGATATGATCGAATGTTGTTTATTTTGAAATGTTTTGCAAAGTGTTGAATTAAAAATGAAATTTTTGGACTTGAAAATTGGGTCGTTACACATAAACACTGTCGGAGGGTCTCAAACGCCCTCTGCTGCTCAGGGCGCCACCGGAAATCCACCCCTTCCTCGTAAGACGAGTGAGGGGTACTGCGATATTGGAGAAGTCTCGAATAAAACTCCGGTAGTACCCTGCTAAGCCCAAGAAACTCCTGATGTCTGAGGGAGATCTCGGAGCCTCCCACTGCATAACCGCCTCCACCTTAGCCGGGTCAACAAAAATCCCATCCTGGTTAACGAGATGTCCGAGGAACTGGACCTCTCGCAACCAAAACTCACACTTCGAGAACTTGGCATACAACTGTTCTCGCCGTAGAACCTCCAGCAGCTCCCTGAGATGCTCCTCATGCTGCTCTTGGGTCTTGGAATATACCAAGATATCATCTATGAACACAATGACCGAATGATCGAGCATCGGTCTGTAGACTCGGTTCATCAGATCCATGAACATTGCTGGCGCATTGGTGAGCCCAAACGGCTTCACCACGAACTCGTAATGACCATAACGAGTCCGAAACGCGGTCTTCCCCATGTCTTTCTCCCTCACCCTGACCTGGTGGTATCCTGATCTCAAATCAATCTTGGAAAACCAAGATGCACCTTGCAGCTGATCGAAAAGGTCGTCTATCCTCGAGAGCGGATAACGGTTCTTCACCGTTAACATGTTCAACTCCCTATAGTCAATGCACATCCTGTGTGAACCCTCCTTCTTCCTGACGAAAAGGATCGGTGCTCCCCAGGGTGAACTACTCGGACGAATAAACTGCTTACCCAACAGCTCCTACAACTGAGATGATAGCTCCTGCATCTCAGGCGGTGCGAAACGGTACGACGCCTTGGCGATAGGGCCGCACCTGGAACTAGATCAATCCTGAACTCAACCTGCCTCATCGGAGGCACTCCGGGTAACTCCTCCGGAAACACATCAGCTAACTCTCTACCACCGGGACCTCTGAAACTGATAGCTGCTCTCTAACCCGCGTATCTACCACATACGCCAAATAACCGGCACACCTGTGCAGAATATACTGTCGAGCCCTGGCTGCCGAACAAAACCCTGATCCCGACCTGGTGCCCTCACCATATACTACTAGTTCTCCCCCACTTGGGGTTCGAACCATCACCCGATGACCCTCACAGTCGATCATGGCGCCAAAACGGCTAAGCCAATCCATCCCTACAATCACGCATACATCCCCAATGGGGATAGGAATCAAATCTATCGGGAAGGACACCCCAAAAATCTCCAACTCGCATCCCCGGTAGACTAAAGAGGCAGAAACCCCGTGCTCATTGGCGATTGAAACTCGCAATAGGCACTCAAGATCATCTATCGGTACACTGAACCCTCTAGAGAAGGTCTGTGATACAAACGACCGACTCGCCCCCGAGTTAAATAATACCAAAGCGGGCAAAGAATTCACTAAAAATGTACCTAACCACAGGTACAATAAATAAGCATAACAACAATACAATAGTTGAGACAGAGAATAGAAACATACCAGTAACCACATCCGGTGCTACCTTGGCCTCCTCGGCAGTGAGCTGGAAGGCGCGACCCTGAGCCTTCGGAGGCTCCAACTTGACTGGCCTCCCGTCTCCATTCCTTACAGTAGCTGGCGTGGAACCCTGCGCCGACTTGGCGGCGAGCTGCGGACAGTTGGTCTTCACATGACCAACCTGATGACAATGGTAACAAATCCTCATATCTACGGGAGGGGAGTACTGATGGCAGTCCCTGGCATAGTGCCCCTCCTTGCCACATTTGTGGCACCCACCACCTGCTCTACGAACTCCCAAATGAACCCTGCCACACTTTCCACAAGTACGACTCTGCTAACCCCTAGACCGTGTATCAGCGGTCTTAGACCGCTTAGGCGCCGGCTGAGATTGTGTCGGTGTCTGACGCTGCTCCTTCAGCTGCAGCTCTATCTCCAACTCACGCCATCTCGCGGCTTCCTGTAGATCCAGGAGAGTATCACAACGCTGTGTAGCCACAAATTGCCATATATCCGTCTTGAGCATACTCAGATATCGAGTCATCTGAGACTGCTCTGACACAAACTCCGGGCAAAACATTACCCTCTCAGTGAACATCCAGGTAATCTCCCTCACAGACTCCCCATCCCGCCTCAATGTCAAAAACTCCTGAGCAAGCCGCTCCCGTTCCATGCTCAGAACGTAGTGGGTGCGAAACATATCCCAGAACTGCTCCCGAGTAATAGCAGCCCGCTGATCATCAGAATATGAACCTGTCGTCAATCTCCACCAGTCCTTTGCCCCGAGCCTAAGCAGGTTCAGAGCACACCTGACCTTCTGGTCAGCAGGACATGAGAACGTGAAGAAACAGCCCTCCACGTCAGACAACCACCGCATAGACTCGGCGAGTCCTTCGAGTGGATAGACTCGGCGAGTCCTTCGAGTTTCATGACTCAAAAAGCTTCTGAATGTATGAAGGACTGAATAGACTCGGCGAGTCCTTCGAGTGGACTCGGCGAGTAGTATGAAGATTAGGAGGAACTCGACGAGTTGGATGAACAACTCGGCAAGTCTCTTGAAGTTTGCCTTGGACTCGGCGACTCAGGTCGCGAAACCACGAACCCTTCGAGTTAAGACTCGAATCAGTGAGTCGGGTGGAGACTCAGTGAGTTGGACAGGACAGGACTCGGAAATCGGTGGACTCGGCGAGTCATGGGCTGACTCGGAGAGTAGAGTCGCGAATGGAAGGACCCTGAGCATATGAACTCGGCGAGTCAGTAGGCAGACTCGGCGAGTAGGGTTGACCTGGAAGGTTGACTTTGACCAGGACTTTGACTTTGACTAGAGTTGACTTAGTTGACTTTCGGAGGACAGTTAGACTAAGTGTTATATTGATATTGATAGCTCGGGAAGCTAGTGGAGCCACAGTTTAGAAGAGTTGCGGGCAGCAGCAGAGGGGTTTCAGCAAGTTCAGTAAGTGCATGTGAGTTTCCCTTTTGTGTGAATGGGTCTACGGCCACAATGCCGGCCCATGTAGTTATGAGTAGGAAGACCCGGGGGTTAGCCCTAGACACAGTATGCTAGTATGATATTCAGGACGAGGTCCAATGTAGCGGGCGGGTGCCCAAGGAATGGTTTTCATGATAGTTATACTTGTTGTCTGTGTGATACATGTATGTGCCTGTTAGGAAGGTGAGTGTGGGAGAGGTCCCGTATCTCACCAGCAACAGAGTATGGACGGTGTTCCATGTCTCATTAGCAGCAGAGTAGGGGCGAGGCCCAGGTTAGGGAAAGAGTGAGTGTGGGCCGGGCCCATATCTCACTATCAGTAGGAGTGTGGACGGGGTTCCATGACTCATCAGTTGCAGGACATGGGCGAGACCTTTAGAACAGGATTCGGTAGTATATGTTTAGTTTATGTGTTGCAATATGCTTATGTGTTAGTATATGTTGGTGGGTGAGGCCCAATGACAGGCGAGGCCTAAGCGGAACAGATCTGTATCTGAGCGGGGCTCGAAGCCAGGCGAGGCCTGGAGCGGCGGGGCCGTTGTAGCGGGCGAGGCCCGAGGTAGGGGCGAGGCCTAGTATATGTAGTAAGTGGTTATGCATGGTATGTGGTAGGTTGGGGAACTCACTAAGCTTCGTGCTTACGATTTTTAGTTTTGGTTTCAGGTACTACCAGTAGCAGAGAGAAGAGCTCGGGGTGATCGCATGGCACACACCATAGATTAGATAGCCTGGGATGTTTTACTTTGATAATGAACATATGTATTGGAAATTAATACTCTGATTATGTTACGAATTGATAATTGCGTTTTAAGTAATGTTTTATATAAAAGAAATTTTTAGTCTTGAATTTTGGGACGTTACAGTAGCATAAGGAGCATTTGAGGGAGATCCTTGGAGTTCTGAGATCGGAGAGGTTGTACGCCAAATTATCCAAGTGCAATTTCTGGTTACGACAGGTCTAGTTCCTAGGACACCTCGTCAACTAGAATGGGATATTGGTAGATCCGGCCAAGATTGAGGCGGTGATGAGTTGGGAGGTACCGAGATCCCCTTCAGAGATCAGGAGTTTTTCTGGGGTTGGCCGGTTATTATCAGAGATTTATCAAGGATTTCTCCAGGATTGTTGTTCCTCTTACCAGTCTGACCCGGAAGAGCGTGGCTTTCAGTTGGGGCCCGGAGCAACAGGCCTCATTCGAGACACTTCGCTAGAGATTTTGCAAAGCCCCAGTGTTAGCCCTTCCGGAGGGAATAGAGGACTTTATGGTATTTTATGACACGTCGATATCGGGATTGGGTGCGGTGCTGATGCAGATAGGGCATGTGATAGCATACACATCAAGGCAGCTGTAGCCTCATGAGACGAGGTATCCTACCCATGATCTGGAGTTGGGCGCTGTAGTGTTCGGCCTCAAGATCTGGCGTCACTATTTGTATGGGGTTCGGTGTACCATATACACAGACCACAAGAGCTTGAAGTATCAGATGGATCAGCCCAACCTGAACATGCGCCAGAGGAGATGGTTGGACGTGGCAAAGGATTATGAGTGTGAGATCCTGTACCACCCGAGCAAGGCTAACGTAGTAGTCAATGCATTGAGTCGTAGGACAGAGAGTACCCATTACGAGATGTTTGTTTGAGATTGATAGTGATGACTCCGGTGTTGGACACCATTCGGGAGGCCTGGGTAGAGGCCATGAGACCGGAGAACTGCAAGCGAGAGCAGGTGATCAGACAGATATCTGAGTTCATTGCCGATACTCGGGGGCTTATGACCTTCTAGGGCTGGATTTGGGTGCCATTTGAGGGCGGGGCACGTACCATTTTGATGGAGGAGGCGCACAGTTCGAGGTTTTCGATCCATCCCGGGGCCACTAAGATGTGTTTGGACCTGAAAAGAGACTATTGGTGGCCCTGTATGAAGAGGGATGTGATGTGGTTTATAGAGAGGTGCTTGACCTGTCGCAAGGTTAAGGCCGAGCACTAGTGTCCACATGGCAAGTTGCAGCCACTTGAGGTTCCCCAGTGGAAGTGGGAACAGATTTCCAAGGATTTTATCACCAAATTGCCGAGGACTGCGAGAGGCGTCGATGCGATTTGGGTGATCGTCGACCGGATGACAAACAACGCTCATTTTCTTGCTATCAGTGAGAGCTTTTCCGCAGAGAGGCTGGCGGAGGTGTATATGAGGGAGGTGGTATCGCGACATGGTGTACCGATCTCGATTGTGTCAGATCGAGATGTGCGTTTCACTTCCAGGTTCTGGAAGAAGTTCCATGAGGAGTTGGGTACTAGGCTGCATTTCAGCACCACTTACCACCCACAGACGCACGGACAGAGTGAGCGGACAATTCAAACGCTCGAGGACATGCTTCGGGCATGTGTGTTGGAATTCGGAGGGAGTTGGGACACGTATTTGCCATTGGCTGAGTTTTTCTATAATAACAGTCACCATTCTAGCATTAGTATGCCTCCCTTCGAGTTGTTGTATAGGAGGAGGTGTCAGACTCCCATCTTTTGGGGAGAGGTAGGGAAGCGAGTGGTGGGAAACACTGAGATAGTGCTTCAGATGACAGAGTAGATACAATAGGTTAGACAGAGGTTGCTAACGGCCCAGAGTCGCCAGAAGAGTTACGCATATAGGCAACAATCCGAGCTCGAGTTTCAGGTTCGAGATTTTGTACTCTTGAAGGTGCCTCCTTGGAAAGGAGTGATCTGATTCAGGAAAAGAGGCAAGTTGGGGCCCCGCTACATTGGACCATTTAGGCTGATCGCGAGGGTAGGCAGGGTAGCATATCGTTTGGAGCTACCTGCAGAGTTGAGCCAGATTCATGATACCTTCCACGTGTCTCAGCTGAGGAAGTGTATAGCCGACGAGTCAGCAGTGGTGCCATTGGAGGATATCTAGGTGGACGCGAGTCTGAATTATGTTGAGAGACCGATCGCGATCTTGGACCGGAAGGTCAAGGTTCTGAGAAACAAGGAGGTGCCTATGGTTCAGGTCCAGTGGCAGCATCATAGGGGGTCCGAGCTGACTTAGGAGTCGGAGTCAGAGATGCGGGAGAAGTCTGGTTCTAGTGGGGGAGAATTGTAACATCCCGAAATTCAGGTAAAGCTATTTAACCCTTATCTTTTGTCAATTTGTCAAGTTTAGCCCTTGAGTGAGTTTTGTGGCAAATGAGTACGCGGGGAATACTGGGAGTACGCTGTGTGTACTCATGCACTTAATTTGGACGTGGACTCGCCTAGGTACGCTGGGCGTAGAGGGCCCAGATGCAAACCCTAATATTTGGCTTGTGCACTATATAAGGGATGCTAAGGCTTATTCCACAGCCACCATATTAGAGAGTGAAACCCTACGAGAGCCTTCCTTCGTCCTTAAGCTTGTCTGTGAGTATTTTGAGCTAAAAGTGCCTTGGTGTGTTAGTGAAGACGAAGGAGAGGAGCTTGTGGAAGCTAGGGCTTGAAGTGAAAGTTTGGATCTGAGATCTTTAGAGGAGGGAGCTTCATCTAGAGGTATAAAGTTCAAAACTTTCCTCTTTATTTTGGTTTGGTGTTGCATGGACCATTTCTAGGGTTAAAAGTCCCAAAGGTGGAGACTTTGTGAGTGTAAGGGACTCGATGGACCTAGATCTATCCCATTTTAGTGATATTTGTGTTATAGATCCATAAAAATCCCAACTTGGTCGTTGTTATGGGGTCATGCTTGAGTTATGAGCTTTTCTAGGGTTGGAAATGGAATGTTATGGGTGTTAGTGACTTGTCTAGCCATGAAAAGGCTTAAAGTCACCAACTTTATGGATTAAGAGGCTAAGAAATGGTCAGATCTAGAAGTTGGATGTCTGTCTTAACTGTTTAAGACCCCAAGAGCTAAGGAGTCTGAAACTAGGAGTTACGCGGGGCATAATCCCAGTACGTGCGACATAGGGGGTCGTGTTCCCCGTTTCTGTAAGGTCGCCGGGTACGCCCAACGTAACCTGGAGAGTTGACTTTTGTTGACTTTTAGGGTTTGGTCAACTCTAGGGTCCTTGAGTCATGGGAGGGGTAAAATGGTCTTTTACCCTTCCGAGAGTACAAAGAGAGGGAATAGTGTAGCCTTGAGAGTTGTATTGATTAAGAGTATTTATTCATATGATTAGGCGGAGGTTAGACCATATTTTTACCGAGTTCAAGATTACCGAGTTACCCGAGGTGAGTCTTCTCACTATACTTTACCAAAGAGTTGTAATTAGAGTTATGTGATAGAGTATCTTGCATGCTTTTGTATGATGTGATTTCTATGTGATTTGTGCTATGTATGATTCAGATTTTATAGAGTTAGGACCGAAAGGTCCACAGAGTTAGGACCAGAGGGTGCACAGAGATATGGGACCGAAGGGTCCCACTGAGACACATTAACCAGAGGGTCATACAGATTTATAGCCTCGAGTGGCTAATATGTGTTGTATGTGGTATTTTGGGGAACTCACTAAGCATTTATGCTTACAGTGTTGTGTTATGTGTTTCAGTACCAGTGAGGATTGCGGGAAGGCGCCGGTATGATCAGTACACACATGAGGAGTTTTTTTTACACATTATGATCTTGGGTTGTGTTTTTATGGATTGAGATGTGATACAATGACATTTTTATAATATTTGTGAATGAAAGTGTGTTTTTAAATTGTGAAAAATTATTTGAAAATTTGGGTGTTACATCAACCCTCACTACCAGGGGACATCGCCTATCTCACAACTGATTCCGACAGCTCTGCACAACTCACACCTCCATGGAACTTCCATCAGCCCCTACAGCGCTAGTGTATGCTAGCCGCACATAACGCTGGACCAGATAGAATTTCGAATATCCAATCCTACCCTAAGGTCGAATCAGACATTCTCAGGCTGTAAGATCTTGACTATACACAACCTTGATGCATATACTAAACATCTATAATTATGATGTCAATTCCATATACATGAAACCCTAGGCTAATAGGTATCATATAATCAGGCGAATCTATCATGCGATTCTTGAAGATCCCTAGCCTAGCACTAGCATGCTGTTCCAACATATCAAAATATCAAATAATTATATGGTATTTTGGGGTTTGCTTACAGGCTCCGGTTGATCGTATCCTCTGCATCCTCCATCCTTTATTTTGAAAACCATTTTTAAAAGTTACTTTCCGAAAATCTCCTTGATTTGAGACTGGATTCACACGAGTGTTCCTCCAATTTACTCAAACCGAGGCTCTGATATCAACTTGTAACATCCATAAATTTTACACCAAATTTAAACTTTTTCGATCATAAGTAAAAATCAAATAGCATCGTTTACAATAATGTTTTCAAATCAATATCCATCAGAGTGTCCCAAAATCATAACATAAGGATGAGGAGTGGTACGGTCACGCCTTCGCCTTGCCATGATCTCCTGAAGTATCTGAAACAAGAAACTAAAACTGTAAGCCCGAGGGCTTAGTGAGCTGCCCTGATTCTGATCTAACAGATCATAACCACATGTAGCATACCATAACAATAACAACTAAAGGGCCGGACTTGGTGCCGTAGACCCTATCGATATAGTGAGGATAACTCACCTTGCAGATGTCGACTCGGAAGATAAACTCCAACTCTCGGATCACTTGACACAGGATCCACCACCTATGATCATAGTACAATATACTCATAAGTCCTTAACCTTATAAGGTACTCCATAACCCACTAGTCAACCCTGGTCAAAGTCAAAGTCCTCAGTCAAGGTCAACAATCCATGTTGACCCCAACTTGCCGAGTACCCTCAGCTACTCGCCGGGTTCCTTGAAGCACATTCCAACTCGCCGAGTCATCGGGGTGACTCGTCGAGTTCCTTCGATTCTCGTTTAAACTTTAAGGCCACCCGTCGAGTTCCCTCCTTGGAGCTCGACGGATACACACACATACATATCCTAGGGAAAACTCATCCGACTCGCCGAGTTGTTCTTCAACTCGTCGAGTCTTATGGTAATCTTCATCGGACTCGACAAGTTGTTCATCTAACTCGTCGAGTTCACAACCATCTTCATGTGACTTGTCGAGTCAACCTTGCGACTCGCCGAGTCCATTCAGTCCTTTTTCCATACATACTTGTTTTGAGCCATGCAGCGGCTCCAAATCACAGATCCAAGCTTCTAGGGCATGCTTATCACGTAAAGTTGCAAACTTTACATGCATGCATGGCTATAAAGGCTCTAAATGCCTATTTTAAGTTCTTAATGAAGCTTCATGATCAAGAGGGACCTCAATCATGACCAAAACTGTAACTTTATGCTTCTAGAATCCAAGGAGCGTCCAGATCTGAAGTTACAACCTCAGATCTAGCCCATAGCTCATCTTTCCAACTTAATATCTCATCAAAAACCCTAAAACTCAACCAATAGAAGAGATTCACATGGAAAAAGGCGATTTGGTTACCTCCAGAAGATGATAACTGAGATAAGTGTTGATTCCCACACTCTACTTGCTCCAATCTCCTTCTCCTACAAGCCTTCTCCCTCCAAAGATCCTCTTTTCAAGCTTCAAACACACAATGGGCACACACACACGTATTAGGGTTTTAAGGAGCTCTCAAAGACTGCAAAGAGGCCAAAGGAGGCTGAGGCTCCTTTAAATAGAGGTGCAAACCCCTGGATTTAGGGTTTCATCTGCCAGCTCCTACTCGCCGAGTCCCAATATGGACTCGTCGAGTAGGTCACTTAACACGCGATCCCACCCTGTTACAGATATGATGAACCTTTGATTGGAGATCGAGAAATTCCTTTCGAGATACAACCAACTTCTTCTTCCTTTTTGATTTCATTTTGGAAGCGGAGTGTTGGGAACCACTTGACTCTTCGTCATCCAACACCATGATGAAGTCATTTGAATGGAGAGGCTGTTGGATTTCATCGTTGTCTTTATCATCTAGACCAAACATTGACGCAAAGCTGATTTCTATTGTAGTACCATCTTTATTGGAGTCACGAGCTTTGGTGTTTGGGGGAGGCTTGGAAGGACCAACAACATTCTCCATCTCTTGAACGTTTTGTACGGTTTTTTCCATATTTGACATCCATTGTTGAATTGTAAGGATGTCATGCACCGTCTTTGCATTGTTGAACATGGTAGCCCAATACATCTATCCCGTTCATCGTAAATCATATTTTATTTTTACCCTCCTAATCATAGTTTAGTTTTAAATATTTTCAATTTTTTTAACTAACTAATTATTTCTATCTTAGTTTTCATTTATTCAGTGTTTATATATTAATCTATGATGATCATATACTAACTAAATGAGGAGGTTTTATGAAACACTTTAAATAGATGAAGATGAATGTGTTTTTCTTGAATGGATGGTTAGTGGTTAGAAGTTAGTATAACCAAGTTAGTAGAATTCTTGAACGGCCGGATCAAAACTCGGGACCTCTAATCTAAGAGGCAAAATCTCTACCAAGTGGGTTAGTCCCACATAGGTGAGGATGAAAATGTTAAATTCATAAATAAAAGCTATTAAAAATGTTTAATCATCGGAAATGTCATTTTATTAGAGATCAAAATTAACATAATAATAAATTCGTAAAAATATTGAATCATATTAAAATCTACAATTGAAGATGCTTTTATAATAATTATAGGAAAATCTTCAAAAACAGTCCATGTGGTTTCCAAAAAAACAAAATCAAGTTTGGCCATTCTCTTTTTTTTGTCATCAAGGATGGTCCTTGTGGTTTGAAAACTTTTGATGGATTGTCCCTTTAGCTAACTCCGTCACATTGGTCCATTAAGTCCGAACATATGCAAGGCTTGTGCAGCCAAAATTGGCTTTTATATGCCCTAAGGACCATTCAAGAAGTTTTAAATGTTTATATATTTGATTTACTTTCTGTCTCCTAAAACTTCAACCACGACCTTTCATTCTGCATCCATGCGAGAAGTTATGTGTTTCATGATGGATCTAGGTGTAGATCGGAACTGGATGCCTATTTCCTAGAATCGCACTTTATGGACTTGATCCACCAGGATCTAAAGAACGCCACCCTACTTTCTATAGTTGGTGTTGTACCAGTCGAAAAAAGGCTAAGTTTAGCACTTTGGAAGAGAATTGTGCGCTAAGAGTGGGCGATTCCGATGAAGAAGACATGAACCTCTCTCTTGCTCCCAAGAAATTCGAAAACTCTACTCTTTTCATTGATTCCATTCCGGTGGCGGAGTTCCAAAGCCGACAACTCGCAGTTCATCCACCGGGAGCCCTAACCATCTCCCGAGAGCTTCTTGACACATCCATTGTTGTAGAAGCAATAAGCAGGATTTCATGTTGGGGTGAGGATAAAACAAAATTGGGGAAACGCGTTGGGAGGAGTTACGGATCAGTGATGGAAGATGTTGTGACAGGTTACAAAATGCATAACATGGAATGGAAATCGGTGTATTATGTGATAAAACGAGATGCCTTCCGTGGTACAGCTCCGATTAATTTGACATATCGACTTCATTAGGTGCTCCGTTAGGCTACAGGTTTAGTCGAGATTTTCTTCTCACGTAATAACGCTCTATTAGCAAGCTCGAGAATGAAAATTTTACAAAGAGTCGCTAACCTTAACGTAGCCATGTATCCCTTCATTTTCATCTTACTCATTGAATATTGCTCCCCCCGCGCTTTCCCACTTTTCCGGTCAGTTCATCATGCAAACCCTAAACATGACTTTTCTGGCGTACATACTCACAATTACTTTATGCATTGTGATGCTTTTTGTGCTTGAGGTGAAATGGTCAGGATTGAGTTAGAAGGAGATGAAGAAAGGGGGAGGAGATGAGCTGGTGATCGAGTGAGGTTTATGAATAATCATTTCACATTTATAATTACATGGCAAAAGTGAAGGCTTATTTTCATGATTAGACTTAACAAACCAAATTACAAAAAAGTTAACCCAAAATTGATTTTTTTGAAAACCACAAAGACCGAAGATTTTCCTAATTTATATGAAGATACTCTTTCTTTCATAAATGTACACCATCTGGAATATAATTAAATTTTTATAATCTACAAATGTTTCTCCCCAAACTTACAATTACAAGAACAAGGGAAAAGTTACATAGTCTATGACCCTGGCGCAAACTTGGTGGCATAGACCCAGGCATTGTTAGCCACAGGATTGTCCAAATGGTCCAATAGGTTCTCCAATGGCCCCTTCCCTGTAACAATAGCTTGAACAAAAAACCCAAACATGGAGAACATTGCGAGCCTTCCGTTCTTGATCTCCTTCACCTTCAACTCAGCAAATGTCACCGGGTCATCCGCGAGCCCCAACGGGTCAAAATATTGGCCACCGGGGTAAAGGTTGTTACCGTCTCCAACGCCTTCAAGACCGTTGATGCGGAACCCCTCAACAAGACCCATCAACACCACCTGGAATCCGAGCACCGCCAGTATGCTTTGAGCATGGACAAGGTTCGGGTTTCCTAAGTAGTCCAGACCACCTTCGGAGAAAATCTGGGCTCCGGCCTTGAACCAGACTGGCTCCTTGAAATCAACTTTCACCCACTTTTGGAGAACCTCCGGCGTGATACATCCGAATGCACCAAGCATGGCCCATCGCCCATGGATAACCTGCAACATGAGTAAGCCCCGTTAACTAATAATCTTTTCGGTTGGATGAAATGAGATGATAAAAAGGAGTGAAAATGGATATGTCACCTCTAGAGCCCTGTTCTTAGCGAAGGCCTCGGGATCAGCGGACAGGCCAGCGGTGTCCCAACCGTAGTCACCGGGGAATTCGCCGGTCAAGTACGATGGTGTCTGAGCGGAAAAGGGTCCCAAATACTTGACTCGGTCAGGTCCGTACCACAAGTCGTTTCCCTGTTCAACCATTAAACAAACAAGTTTAGTGGATTTAGTTTCTCTATGGGGTCTGAGCGGCAAAGAAGCGATCTTTTCAATATTAGCAGAAGCCATACCATGGTGAATTTGGCACTGGGCATGGAGACAACATCTCTTAGAGAGTTGAGACCCGATGGTCTTGTTTGACCCAAGAATGGGGTCGCTCGGACCACGGTGGTAGAGCTAGCAGCTGCAGCCATTGATGGATGTGGTTTCTGATGAGTGATGGTTCAAGAGAGGAAGGTACAGGTGCTGTTGCCTGTTGTAGATGATGGAGAAGGTTGCGAGGGTGGGGGTATCTGTAGGGAGTGAACTGTGACAGGTGTGTGGTTAAGATCATGAAATTTGGGAAGAACCAATGAGAAAGCTTCAAAAGATTTCGTATATCTGCAACTCATATTACCCTATCCATTATGTCTTCTGGTCACCTCATATATATAATATTTATATTTTAAAGTATTTCGTATTAATTGCAATGTGTACTTGTTGTGCAAAATTTCTAGTAGCACGACAAACGAGTGATACGAAATCGATGATCTAAGATTAAGCTTACATTTGATTTGATAGCTTCAAAAGCTTTCAACTCAAATAGTTTGAAAATAACTATTAAAAACGACATTCAGTTATAAAAGATTTGTAAACTCAAATAACTTGAAAATATCTATTAAAGAACGATATTTAGTAGGGATGAACAGTTTTCTCAAATTTGGATCTCATACCTGTATCGTACAAACCGTACCAAATGTAAAAATATGGAACGGTATTTAGGAACAATGTAGAGTTTCTTCATAGTAGTTGGTGTTGTAAAACTCAGTCTAATCGGCCGAAAACTCGACACATATTTAGAACTCAGTCATTTACTACGACGGTCCAAAATCTTCGAAAAACACAAATATGATAATGAATATGATAAATGAACAATATGAATACAAGGATTAACAAATAGACATTTTTAGACTATTTAAATTAAATGTATATTGTTATCATTAATTTCGAAATTATTATGTTATATCGGTAATTATCAAAATTTGTTGATAAACCAATTTTAACAATAAATAAGGACAAACATTTACCATGTTTGACTCAAGATCTCATATATCGCTAAAATGTCACACCCCCGACGATAGTAAATTATGATTAATAAATATATCATAATATGATAATAAGATAAGATCGTCAGATATCCTACAAAGATAGTAACCTACTGTTGATAAAATACTTTATGAAAGGTTTTTCTTTGGAAAAATGATTCTTAAATTAATACAACTAAAGAAAAGCTGAAAACTCTAAAAACATGTGCACTCATCAACATTATGTTGATGTTTCAAAAAAAATACGTGTATTCTCAAGGAGATGAGTATGGAGGATGGTGGTGTTAAAGAGGAGGATAGTCGTGTCAAGGAGGAGGAAGTCTACAAGGAAGCTACTAGAGGTTAGTTCCGTCTGTTTGTCATTTTTAATCATGTTTAGGAAGCGTGCTTGACTATTAAAAAAAATATAACTCCAGAATAATTTATAATAAAAGAAACGTTTGTGGCATACCTTGTGTTATGTTCTTTATATATTTGTATGCGTCGGTCCAATTTCCCCACTATCCTTACACTCATATCCCTGAGAATACATGTAATTTTGAAAACGTCAACATAATATTAGTGAGTGCACAAGTTTTTAGAGCTTTCGGCTTTAATTTGGTTGCATTAATTTAAGAATCATTTTTCCTTCAGAAAAACATTTCCTAAAGTATTTTATCAACCCTAGCTTACAATCTTTGTAGGATATCTAACGATCCTATCTTATTATCTTATTAGAATATATTTATTAATCATAATTTACTATCTTTGTAGGATATTCAACTACCCTAACGTATTTTATCTACCACTCTAAAACATCCATAATGGTAGTCTAATCTCTAAGATGATCTAATGAATTATCATGAGTCCCCAAAATCGACGTTGTTTGACTAATAATTTTGTCCCGCTATGACAATTCATCGAAAGTCGAATAGTGAATAATAAGAAATTTATCCTCTCGGGATTGTAGCTAGCAATCATATGTGGGGTTTTCAGACTCCGTATAGATCTATACATATTGTAACACCCGGACTTCCAGGTATATTGTTTATTTATTTATTTATCTATTTTGAGGACCATTGAGCTACTCGACGAGTCGGTGCTCCAACTTGTCGAGTAGAGTCGCGATGTACCACGTGGGAATAATGACCTACTCGACGAGTCCGAGAGCCCACTCACCGAGTAGATGCTAGGATGAGAAACCCTAAATCCCTGGGTTTGGGGCCTATTTAAAGGCACTTATATCCTTATCTGCGGCTATACTTCGCTGATAGAAACCCTAATCGCCCTTTGAGCTTATTGAGAGAGTGTGAGCTAACTTTAAGTATTTTGGTGTATCTTTGGAAGAGAAGAGAAGGATTTCAAGCAAGGAGCAAGAGGAGGCTGTTAGATCTGTTATTATTCATCCAAGAGCTTCTGTTAAAGGTACAAAGTTCGAACCTTTCTCATTTATTTGGATAGATCTTATCTTTTTGGAGATTAGGGCTTCTTTTCTATATTTTATTGGGACTTTGAGGGTATTGAGTTCATATGGAGGGTTGGACTTCAAATGTGGACCTTGTGAGGTCCCTAGCATCCAAAGGTCCCTACTTTATTCAACCTTAATGGAACTCTTGGTTGAAAAACCCTTATTTGAGCATGTTCTTGGCATTTCAAGCCCAAAGTGCCATGCATGGACGTAAAGTCTGTGACTTTAACTGATAAATGAGCCTTGAGAGAGTAGATCCAGAGTTTGGGGAAGTTTTCTGCCTTAAAATCATCTGATTGGGGAAAGAGTCTGAATGGACTCGCCGAGTTGAGGAGTCAACTCGACGAGTCGGTTGGGGTTTGTCCCGATTAGCTATTAATGCTGTTACTCGACGAGTTAGGGGTTAACTCAATGAGGTGGACCATCACAAGGACCTCTGAGTAACGATTGGACTCGACCAGTCACATGAGTGCACTCGGCGAGGCAGGTCAAACTGGGAATGTTAACTCGAGTTGATTTCTGTTGACTTTAGGGTTTGGCCAACATAAGTAATGGAGACCGTGGTGGGGTAAAATGGTCTTTTAGCCATTCCAAGAGTTAGAGAGAGAGAGAGAGAGTAATAGAAAATTTTGGTGTATTTGAGTAAGAGTGGGGTATTGATTAGAGATGCTTATCTAAAGTGTTAGACGGAGGCTAGTTCGGGATTTCCGAGTACGTGTTTGTTACATGCTAGTTTACGAGGTGAGTCTTCTCACTATACTTACCAAGAGTGGTATCTTTATGTGATTGAGCTATTTTATGTGTTTATCTGTGTATTGTAATATTCTGCATTATGTCTTTTTGATTCATGCTGAATATTTTTACTATGAGTTTACTGAGTTGGGACCAGAGGGTTTCACTGAGACACATCGACCGGAGGGTCTTATTGAGTCATGTCCTAGAGTGGCTAATGAGATGTGTATGGTATTTTGGGAAACTCACTAAGCTTTGTGCTTACCGTGTTATGTGTTATGTGTTTCAGGTACTTCTTACGATCACGGGAAGGCACCGACTTGATTGTACATACACATCGGAGATTGCTTTATGATTGAGAGGATCCTGGAGTTTTATATACAGTTTTATTTTGGGCATGAGTTTTGATGAATTGACATTGTTTCACTTTGTGGTTTTATTATTGGGATGAATGTGTTTGAAATTTAAAAATTTGGTCAAAAATTTTACATCGTTACAAGTTGGTATCAGAGCCTTGGTTTGAGGGATTTGGATGCACCTCCTGGTGTGTTTGGACTGAAATTGAGGATTTGAGAAGAATTTTGAAAAGAAAATAATTTTCCAAAAATGAGAACATGTTTTAAGAGAAAACAAGTTGAAGCAGTGTGTACAATCAGCCAGAGCCCGAACGGTGATTTCCCAAAATACCCTTACTTTTGTGTTACGTGGTATTTATGAGATATTTTACTAAAATTGCATGCTAGAGGGTAAGCTAGGTATTTCATATTCTAGGGCTAGAGTTGCCTGATTTGTGATGACTTAGCCTAGGAGATGCTTTGATCAGTGTTATGTGTTATTTGCTTGCGTATGTGCTGAGTTTTGAGTCAAGAAATAATCTAGGAAGAGATAGTTAAATGAGCTTAAAGGGGGTCTACTGATAAGGTAGTCTGTGATTCGTGAGATATAGAGTATTTGTGAATTAGAATCCTAGGAGGAGGACTTGGGGTGACTACATGTGGGGTGTGTAAGGTAGTATTGGGCACGTACTACTAAAATCACCCGATTTGCAAGCAACCCAAGTAAGAATCCGTAGGATGCTAAGGAACAAGTAAGGATGAGTAGTCGAGTGTGAGTATGCTCGAGCGAGTCTCTGATTATTTTTTGTTGTATTTCAGAGACATCATGGTAGGTACGCGCCACACCCCATGGAGCAGTGGAGTTAGCGATGATGAGATTCGCAGGATGATTCACGACGAGGTGGCCGCAACCATACGAGAGGATATTTGAGAGATGTTAGGGTCTATTAAGGCCACTTTGATTGAGACGTTTGATGAGCGATATGCTGCAGTTTCGGAGGCTGCTGCTGCAGCCACCGAAGCTGTCACTGCTGCCAGACCGTAGGGAGGTGACTCATTGCTGTATCGGGAGTTCAGCAACATGAAGCCACGAGATTTTGGTGGGACACAAGATCCAATTGCTTGGATGAGATGGATCTATGATATTGAGGGATGTTTTCTACACTTGTTCATGTCCAAATCATTTGAAGGTACGATTCGCGCTGAACCAGCTTCGCTTGGGAGCGAAGAATTGGTGAAAGTTTGTGACGACCAGTTTTACTCCTGCAGAGCATGCTACGGTGACTTGGGAGAGGTTTGTTGTGATGTTCCAGGATGAGTATGTTCCCCCGGTGGAGAGGGAACGGTTGGCCCATGAGTTTCCATCTCTTAAACAGAAGACATAGTCGATGATTGTGATTACACGGATGTTTCATGAGAGGGCGTTGTTTTGCCCTGAGCATGTTGTGACTGAGCATGCATGCATGAGCCGGTACTTGAGCATTCTGAGGAGGGATATTCGGTAGTTCGTGGCGAACTCATCTTATCGGACATTTTCTAAGCTCTAGGAAAATTCCAGGAGGAGGAAGATGGAGCTAGAGACTTAGGCGAGGGATGACGCGGAGTCTTAGGGGAGAGACCGGCGGTCAGTGCTGTCGCAGCCGGAAGCTAAGCGGGTTAAGCCCACTGATTCGAGATTAGGAGGCCAGAAGGGCCGCACTTGTGGCAAGTGCGGAAAGAGTCATGATGGATCTAGCCGGTTGGGGATTTGCTACAAATGTGGAAAGGAGGGGTATATGGCGAAGGATTTCCCCAAGGGTTTTGCAGTTGTTTCCATTGCAATCAGACCAGCCATCGGAAGGCCGAGTGCCCTCAGCTTTGTAACACCCAAAATTTTTAAACAATTTTTCAAATTTCGAAAACATACTTTCATTCATAAATGTTATAAAAATGTCATTGTATCACATATCAATCCATGGTCACATCCCAAGCTCATAATATATAAAAACTCCTCATGTGTGTACTGATCATGCCGGCGCCTTCCCACGATCCTCACTAGTACCTGAAACACATAACACAACACTGTAAGCATAAATGCTTAGTGAGTTCCCCAAAATACAACATATAACACATAATAGCCACAAGAGGCTATAACTCTGTGACCCTCTGGTCCAAACTCTGTGGACCCTCTGGTGCTAGCTCTGTGAACCTTCCGGTTCTAACTCTGTGAACCTTAGGGTTCTAACTCTGTAAACTCTGGAACATACACGACATGAATCACATAGAAATAATGCAGTGCATCACAATCACACAAATAACATACAAGATACTCTGTCATATACTCTAATTACCACTCTAGGTAAAGTATAGTGAGGAGACTCACCTTGGGTTACTCTGTAATCTCGAACTCGGTAAAATATGGTATAGCCTCCGCCTAATCACATGGAATAAGAACTCTAATCAATACAACTCTCAAGGCTAGACTATTCCCTCTCTTAACACTCTCAGAAGGGTAAAAGACCATTTTACCCCTCTCATGGCTTAAAGACCCTAACGTTGACCAAACCCTAAAAGTCAACAAAAGTCAACTCTCCGGGTTACGCTGCGCGTACCAAACCTGTATGCTGGGCATACCCGGCGACCTCACAGAAACGGGGAACGCGACCCCCTACGTCGCTCGTACTGGGATTACACCCTGCGTAACTCCCAGTTTCAGACTCCTTAGCTTTTGGGGTCTTAAACAGTTAAGACAAACGTCCAACTTTGAGATCTGACCATCCCTAAGCCTCTTAATCCATAAAGTTGGTGACTTTAAGCCTTTGCATGGCTGCAATAGTCACCAACACCCATAACATTTCATTTCCAACCCTAGAAAGGCTCATAACTCAAGCATGACCCCATAACAACGACCAAGTTGGGATTTTTATGGATCTACAACACATATATCACTAAAATGGGACAAATCTAGGTCCATGGAGTCCCTTATGCTCATAAAGTCTCCACCTTTGGGACTTTAACCCTAGAAATGGTCCATGCAATCACCAAACCAAAATAAAGAGGAAAGTTTTGAGCTTTTTACCTCTAGATGAAGCTTCCCCCTCTAAAGAACTCAGATCCAAACTTGAACCTCAAACTCTAGCCTCTTTAAGCTCCTCTCCTTCTTCTTTACAAACATACAAAGGCACTTTTAGCTCAAAACACTCACACACAAGCTTTGGGACGAAGGAAATGCTCTCTTAGGGTTTCACTCTCTGATATGGTGGCTGAGGATAAAGCCTTAGCATTCCTTATATAGTGCACAAGCCAAATATTAGGGTTTGCATCTAGGCCCGCTACGCCCAGCATAACCCTGGGTACGCCCAACGTACCTAGGCGAGTCCGCGTCCAAATTAAGCGCATGAGTACGCGCAGCGTACTCTCCAGTACGCCCAACGTACTCATTTGCTACATTTGCTACAATTTCCACTCAAGGGCTAGTCTTGACAACTTGACAAAAGAGAAGGGTTAAATAGCTTTACCTGAATTTCGGGATGTTACAATTCTCCCCTACTAGAACCAGACTTCGCCCTCGAAGTCTCATGCCGAAAACAACTCCGGATGCTGCTCCCGCATCTCTGACTTCGGCTCCAATGTCCGTTCGAACCCCCTCCGATGTTGCCACTGGACCTGAACCAGAGGCACCTCCTTGTTTCTCAGAACCTTGACCTTCTGGTCCAAGATCGCGATCGGTCTCTCAACATAATTCAGACTCGCATCCACCTGGATATCCTCCAACGGTACCTCTGCCGGCTCGTCGGCTATACACTTCCTCAGTTGAGACACGTGGAAGGTATCATGAATCTGGCTCAACTCCGCAGGTAGCTCCAAACGATATGCTACCCTGCCCATCCTCGTGATCACTCTAAACAGTTCAATATATCGGGGCCCCAGCTTGCCCCTCTTTCTGAATCGAATAATTCCCTTCCAAGGAGACACTTTTAGGAGCACGAGGTCGCCCACCTGGAACTCAAGCTCGGATCGTCGCCTATCCGCATAACTCTTCTGGCGACTCTAAGCCGTTAACAACCTTTGTCTAACATGCTGAATCTGCTCTGTTGTCTGAAGCACTATCTCAGTGCTACCAATCAATCACTGCCCTACCTCTCCCCAACAGATGGGAGTCCGACACCTCATCCCATACAATAACTCGAAGGGAGGCATACCAATGCTCGAATGGTGACTGTTGTTATAGGAAAACTCAGCTAATGGCAAATACGTGTCCCAAATCCCTCCGAAGTCCAACACACATGCCCGAAGCATGTCCTAGAGCGTCTGAATTGTCCGGTCACTTTGTCCATCCGTCTGTGGGTGGTAAGCGATGCTGAAATGCAGCCTAGTACCCAACTCCTCATGGAACTTCTTCCAGAACCTGGAAGTGAAACGCACATCTCGATCTGACAAAATCGAGATCGGTACACCATTCCGCGATACCACCTCCCTTAGTTACACCTCCGCCAGCCTCTCTGCGGAAGAGCTCTCACTGATAGCAAGAGAATGAGCGCTCTTTGCCATCCGGTCAACGATCACCCAAATTGCATCGACTCCTCTCGCAGTCCTCAGCAATTTGGTGATAAATCCATGGAAATATGTTCCCACTTCCACTGGGGAACCTCAAGTGGCTGCAACTTGCCATGTGGACACTAGTGCTCGACCTTAACCCTGCGATAGGTCAAGCACCTCTCTACAAACCATGCTACATCCCTCTTCATACAGGGCCACCGATAGTCTCGCTTCAGGTCCAAATACATCTTAGTGGCCCCGGGATGGATCGAAAACCTCGACCTGTGCGCCTCCTCCATCAAAATGGAACGTGCCCCGCCCTCAAATGGCACCCAAATCCAACCCTGGAAGGTCATAAGCCCTCGACTATCGGTAATGAACTCAGACACTTTCCCGATCACCAGCTCTCTCTTACGGTTCTCCGGTCTCATGGCCTCTACCTGGGCCTCCCGAATGGTGTCCAACACCGGAGTCATCAATGTCAACCTCATACAAACATCCCATATCGGGGCACTCTCTGCCCTACGACTTAACGCATTGGCTACCACGTTAGCCTTGCCCGGGTGGTACAAGATCTCACACTCATAATTCTTTACCACGTCCAACCATCTCCTCTAGCGCATGTTTAGGTTGGGCTGATGCATCAGATACTTCAAGCTCTTGTGGTCCGTGTATATGGTACACCGAACCCCATAAAAATAGTGACGTCAGATCTAGAGGTTGAATACCACAGCCCCCAGATCTAGATCTTTAGTAGGATACCTCGTCTTGTGAGGCTTCAGTTGCCTCGATGCGTATGCTATCACATGCCCTCTCTGCATCAGCACCGCACTCAATCCTGATATTGACGCGTCACAATATACCACAAAATCCACCATCCCCTCCGGAAGGGCTAACACTGGGGCTTCGTATAATCTCTGGTGAAGTGTCTCGAATGAGGCATGCTGCTCCGGGCCCCAACTGAAAGTCACACCCTTCCGGGTCAGCCTGGTGAGAGGAACAACAGTCCTGGAGAATCCTTGATAAAACTCCAATTATAACCGGCCAACCCTAGAAAACTCCTGATCTCTGAAGGGGATCTTAGCACCTCCTAACTCATCACCGCCTCAATCTTGGCCGGATCGACCAATATCCCATTTTGGTTGACGAGGTGTCCTAGGAACTGGACATCTCGTAACCAGAAATCGCACTTGGAGAGTTTGTCGTAAAGCCTCTCCGATCTCAGAACTCCGAGGATGTCCCTCAAATGCTCCTCATGTTGTTCTCTGGATCTCGAGTACACGAATATATCATCAACGAACACGATCACTGAACGATCCAACATCGTCCTGCACACCCTGTTCATGAGATACATGAACGCCGCCGGTGCATTTGTGAGCCCGAAAGGCATCACCACGAACTCGTAATGCCCGTAACGAGTCCTGAATGTTGTCGTCTGGATATCCTCATCACGCACCCTCATCTGATGATATCCAGACCTCAAATCAATCTTGGAGAACTAAGACGCTCCCTGCAACTGATCGAACAAATCGTCGATCCTTGGTAAGGGGTAACTGTTCTTGATTGTCAGCTTGTTCAACTCCCGGTAATCAATGCACATCCGGTTGAACCATCCTTCTTCTTGACAAAAAGGATCGGCGCTCCCCACGGCGAGCTACTCGGCCATATAAACCCCTTTCCCAATAACTCCTGAAGCTACGAGGATAACTCCTACATCTCTGGAGGCACAAGGCAATAGGGCGCCTTGGCGATAGGCGCTGCCTTCGGAACCAAATCGATATGGAACTCCACCTGCCTCTCGGGAAGCACACCCGGAAACTCCTCGGGGAAAACATCCGGGAACTCACGCACTATCGGGACCTCATCGACCGACCTCGGTCTCTCTGCACCTACTCTCGTATCCACCACATAAGCCATAAACCCGCTACAGCCCTGCTGTAGACATTGCCTCGCTCTAACGGCCGAACAAAATGCTGACCCAGAATGGGTACCCTTGCCATAAACCATAAGAACTCCCCCACTAGGGTCTCGTATGGTCACCAGCTGTCACACGCAGTCGATAACCGCTCCAAATTTGCTCAACCAGTCCATGCCCACGATGACACAGACATCTCCCATAACAATCAGGACCAAATCAATCAGAAACTCAACGCCGAAGATCTCGGGTACACATCCTCGAATCACATCAGTGGCATACACCGCTCTCTCGTCAGCTATGGAAACTCGCAAAGGTTGACTCAATGCCTCTCAACAGATACTGATGTGCTGACTAAAGGCCAACGACACAAAAGACCGACTCGCACCCGAGTCAAATTACACCAAAGCAGGTACATAACTCACAAGAAATGTACCTATGCATATCATAATATAAGCATAATGCCACAAAATCAAAATAAATAGATGAAAGAATACATACCAGCCACAACATCGGGCTCTGCGCGGACCTCCTTCGCTGTCAACTGGAAGGCTCTCCCGCGAGCCTTTGGCGCCTCGGCCTTCACTGGATGACTCTCCATAGCTCGGACGGCAGCAGGGGCAGATCCCTGTGATGCTCCTTGTGATGACCCCCGCAACTGCGGACACTCGGCCTCCCGGTGTCCTGTCTGGTTGCAGTGAAAATAGACTGCAAACCCCTTGGGGAAATCTTTGACCATGTGCCCCTCCTTGCCACACTTGTAGCAAGACCCTGCTCTACAAACCCCCTCATGACTCTTGCCGCACTTGCCACAAGTGCGGCCCTTATGGTTCCTTGATCTCGAATCGGCGGGCTTGGCCCGCTTGGCTGCCGGCTGAGACTGTGCCGGTCACCGATCCCTCCCCCGAGACTCCGCCTCCTCCCTGGCCTGGGTCTCGAGCTCAATCTCCCTCTTCCGGGCATTTTCCTGAATCTCGACAATTGTCTGGTATGACGATTTTGCCACAAACTCGCGGATATCTCTCCTTAAAATGCTCAAATATCGACTCATGCGTACCTACTCGAAAGACACGTGTTCAGGGCAGAACATTGCCCTCTCATGGAACATCCTGGTGATCACTGGAAGAGACTCGATACCCTGCTTGAGGGTCAAGAACTCCTGGGCCAAACGTTCCCTTTCCACCGGGGGAACGTACTCATCACGAAACATAGCAGTAAACCTCTCCTAGGTCACCCCGGCAAGCTCTGCAGAAGAATAGTGCGTTGTCACAAACTTCCACCAATCCTTCACTCCCAAGCGAAGCTGGTTCAGTGCGAACCAAACTCTCAGATGCTCCTGACAAGAACACGTATAGAAGCATCCCTCAATATTAGAAATCCATCTCATCACAGCGATCGAGTCCTGCGTCCCATCAAACTTTGGTGGCTTCGTGTTGCTAAACTCCCGGTACAGCAACGAGTCACCCCCTGTGGCCTTAGAGCAGCGACGGCTGCGGTGGCTGCAGCAACAACAACATCAGTAAGAGTAGCGTAATGCTCGTCAAAAGTCTCAATCAGGGTGGTCTTGATAGACCCAAACATCTCTGGTATCTCGTCTTGGATGGCAACAACCACCTCCTCGTGAATCAACCTGTGGATCTCCTCATCGCTAACACCACTGCTCTTAGGTGTGTGGCGTGTCCCAACCATGATGTCTCTCTGAAATACAACACAAAATATCAGAGACTCGATCGAGTGTACACACACTCGATATCCCATTCCTACTCGCTCCCTCGTACCATAAGGATTCTTACTTGGGCTGCGTACTGATCTGGTGCCTTTGGTAGTACAGGCCAAATACTACCGTCCACACCGCATAAATATTCACCCCAATTCCTCCTCCTAGGATCCCAAGTCCCAAGTACTCTACTCTCTCTATGCATAGTCTACTCTTTAATTAGCATATCTCTCATAAGCTCCTCGCTGCTATCTATTCAATCTCAAGCATCTCCTACCAGCAAAACCCCTAGGCTAAGGCATCACAAATCAGACCATTCTAGTCCTAATAAGAATACCTAGCCTACTCTAGCATGCATATCATATCATAACATATCTCATAATTCATAATGTAAGGGTATTTTGGGAAATCACCGTTCGGGCGCTAGCTGATCGTACACACTACTCTGCTCTGCTCTTTCAAAAACTTTTTACTCTTTGAGAAAAATTTTGTGATTTTATTTTGAAAATATCTCAAATCCTTAGTTTGAGTTCAGATACGCTCGTAGGTGCACCCGAATCCCTCAAACCAAGGCTCTGATACCGACTTGTAACACCCAAAATTTTCAAACAATTTTTCAAATTTCAAAAACATACTTTCATTCATAAATGTTATAAAAATGTCATTGTATCACATATCAATCCATGGTAACACATCCCAAGATCATAATATATAAAAACTCTTCATTTGTGTAATGATCATGCGGGCGCCTTCCCGCGATCCTCACTAGTACCTGAAACACATAACACAACACTGTAAGCATAAATGCTTAGTGAGTTCCCAAAAATACCACATATAACACATAATAGCCACTCGAGGCTATAACTGTGTGACCCTTCGGTCCTAACTCTGTGGACCCTCTGGTCCTAGCTCTGTGAACCTTCCGGTTCTAACTGAACCTTACGGTTCTAACTCTGTAAACTCTAGAACATACACGTCATGAATCACATAGAAATAATGTAGTGCATCACAATCACATAATTAACATACAAGATACTCTGTCATATACTCTAATTACCACTATAGGTAAACTATAGTGAGGAGACTCACCTCGGGTAACTCGGTAATCTCGATCTCGGTAAAATCTGGTCTAGCCTCCGCCTAATCACATGGAATAAGAATTTTAATCAATACAACTCTCAAGGCCAGACTATTCCCTATCTCAGCAATCTTAGAAGGGTAAAAGACCATTTTACCCCTCTCATGGCTCAAAGACCCTAACGTTGACCAAACCCTAAAAGTCAACAAAAGTCAACTCTCCGGGTTATGCTGCACGTACCAAACCTGTATGCTGGGCGTACCCGACGACCTCACAGAAATGGGGAACGCGACCCCCTACACCACACGTACTGGGATTACGCCCCACGTAACTCCTAGTTTCAGACTCCTTAGCTTTTGGGATCTTAAACAGTTAAGACAAACATCCAAAGTTCAGATCTGACCAACCCTAAGCCTCTTAATCCATAAAGTTGGTGACTTTAAGCCTTTGCATGGCTGCAATACTCACCAACACCCATAACATTCCATTTCCAACCCTAGAAAGGCTCATAACTCAAGCATGACCCCATAACAACGACCAAGTTGGGATTTTTATGGATGTACAATACATATATCACTGAAATAGGACAAATCTAGGTCCATGGAGTCCCTTATGTTCATAAAGTCTCCACCTTTGGGACTTTAACCCTAGAAATGGTACATGCAATCACCAAACCAAAATAAAGAGGAAAGTTTTGAGCTTTTTACCTCTAGATGAAGCTTCTCCCTCTAAAGAACTCAGATCCAAACTTGAACCTCAAACTCTAGCCTCTTCAAGCTCCTCCTTTTCTTCTTTACTAACACACAAAGCCACTTTTAGCTCAAAACACTCACACACAAGCTTTGGGACGAAGGAAATGCTCTCTTAGGGTTTCACTCTCTGATATGGTGGATGAGGATAAAGCCTTAACATTCCTTATATAGTGCACAAGCCAAATATTAGGGTTTGCATCTGGGCCCGCTACGCCCAACGTAACCCTGGGTACACCCAGTGTACCTAGGCGAGTCCGTGTCCAAATTAAGCGTATGAGTACGTACAACGTAGTCTCCAATACGCCCAGCGTACTTATTTGCTACAATTTCCACTCAAGGGCTAGTCTTGACAACTTGACAAAAAAGAAGGGTTAAATAGCTTTACCTGAATTTTGGGATGTTACAAGCTTGTTCAGGGATTGGCCCAAGGTTCTAATCCTGCTGCATTGCATGCTACTGATGTTTGGCCGGTGAAGGCCGAGGTTCCGAAGGCTCGTAGGAGAGCTTTCAGCTGACAGCGGAGGAGGTCCGCGCATCACCTGATGTCGTGGCTGGTATGTATTTCCTTATTTATTTATTTATTTATTTTGAGATTCTCTTTTGTGATTATCCTGTGCTATATTTGGGTACATTTCTTGTGAGTTATGTACCTGGTTTAGTGTTATTTGACTCGGGTGCGAGTCGATCATTCGTGTCTATAGCCTTTAGTCGTCACATCGGTATCCGATGTGAGGCGTTGAGTCATCCTCTGAGGGTTTCTATAGTAGATGAGCATGCGGTTTTTGCTATCGAGGTATTCCGAGGATGTGTGCTAGAGATTTTTGGCGTCGAGTTTCCGATTGACCTGGTACCGATCGCGATGGGTGATGTCTACATCATCGTGGGTATGGATTGGTTGAGCCGCTTTACAGCAGTGATCGAATGTGAGCACCAGTTGGTGACTATATGAGACCCTAGTGGGGGAGTGCTTACAGTGTATGGCGAGGGTACCAAATTTGGGTCAGATTTCTGCTCTGCCGCCAGGTTAAGACAAAGTTTACAGTAGGGTTGTATGGGATTTCTGGCGTACATGATGGATTCGCGGACTATGTCAGAAAGGCCGAGTTCTATCTCTGAGGTTCTGATATTATGCGAGTTCCCTAATGTTTTCCCCAAGGAGTTACCAGGTGTGCCTCTCGAGAGGCAAGTGGAGTTTCGGATTGATTTGGTTTCGGGAGCGGCACCTATCGCCAAGGCACCTTATCGCCTTGCGCCACCAGAGATGCAAGAGTTATCCTCACAACTTTAGGAGCTGCTGGGGAAGGGATTTATTAGACCGAGTAACTCTCCATGGGGAGCGCCAATCCTTTTTGTAAAGAAAAAGGATGGTTCATATTGGATGTGCATTGGTTAATGGGAGTTAAAAAAGTTGACGGTCAAGAACCGTTATCCACTTCCAAGGATTGATGATCTATTCGATCAGTTGCAGGGGCATCTTGGTTTTCCAAGATTGATTTAAGATCAGGATATCTCCAGATCAGAGTGTGCGAGGAGGATATTCAGAAAATGACCCTTAGAACTCGTTATGGGCATTACGAGTTCGTGGTGATGCCTTTCGGACTCACCAACGCACCGGCGACATTCATGGATCTCATGAACCGGGTGTGTAGGCCTATGTTGGACTGGTCGATGATCGTGTTCATTGATGATATCTTAGTGTATTCGAGATCCAGGGAGCAGCATGAGGAGCATATGCGAGAGGTTCTTAGGGTTTTGAGGTCGGAGAGGCTGTATGCCAAATTCTCCAAGTGTGGTTTCTGGTTACCAGAGGTCCAGTTTCTGGGATATCTCGTTAATCAGAACAAGATATTGGTCGATCCGGCAAAAATTGAGGTGGTTATGCGATGGGAGGTGCCGAGATCCCCATTCAAGATCTGGAGTTTTCTGGGATTGGCCGACTACTATCGAAGATTTATCTGGGAATTCTCCAAGATTGCGGTTCCTCTCACCAAGTTGACCCGGAAGGGCATTACTTTTTTTTTTGGGGCCTGAGCAGCAGGCATCTTTTGAGACCCTTCGCCAGAGATTGTGCAAAGCTCCGGTGTTAGCCCTTACGGAGGGAGTGGAGGACTTCTTAGTCTATTGTGATGTGTCTATCTCAGGGATGGATGCAGTGTTGATGCAGAGGGGTCACAGGATTACGTATGCGTCGAGGCAACTGGAGCCTCACGAGATGAGGTATCCTACGCATGATTTGGTGTTATGGGTGGTAGTGTTTTCCCTCAAGATTTGGTGCCGCTATCTTTATGGTGTTAGGTGTACCATATACATAGACCATAAGATCCTAAAGTATCTCATGGATCAGCCCAACCTAATTATGAGACAGAGGAGGTGGTTGTATGTGGTGAAAGATTATGACTGTGAGATCTTGTACCATCTGGGAAAGGCTAATGTGGTAGCTGAAGCCCTGAGCCATAGAGCAGAGAGTGCTCCGATCCGAGATGTGTGCATGAGAATGATAGTGATGACTCTAGTCTTAGATACAATTCGAGAGGCCCAGGTGGAGGCCATGAGACCGGAGAACCACAAAAGGGAGCAAGTGATTGGGCAAGTGTCCGAGTTTTTGACAGATAGTCGAGGGCTTATGACTTTTCGAGGGCGGATTTGGGTGCCCTACACTGGCGGAACTCGCCGTATTTCTGATGGAGGAGGCGCATAGATCGAGATTCTCGATCCATCCAGGAGCCACTAAGATGTGCTTCGACTTGAAGAGAGATTATTGGTGGCCCTATATGAAGAAGGACGTGGCTTGGGTAGTCATGAGGAGCTTGACTTGTCGTCAGGTTAAGGCCGAGCACTAGCGTCCTCATGGTCCATTGCAGCCTATGGAGAGTCTCCAGTGGAATTGGGAACATATTTACATGGACTTTATTACCAAGTTGTCGAGGACTGCACATGGAGTTGACGCGATTTGGGTGGTTGTGGATGGGCTAACGAAGAGCACTCACTTCCTCGCCATCAGTGAGGGTTCTTCTACAGAGAGATTGGCCGAGATTTATGTGAGGGAGGTGGTGGCTCAACATGGAGTGCCGACCTCGATAGTGTCAGATCGAGTCATGCGTTTTACTTCTTGATTCTGGAAGAAATTTCATGAGGAATTGGGTACCCGATTACACTTCAGTACCGCATACCATCCACAGACAGACGGACAGAGCGAGCGGACGATTCAGACGCTTGAGGACATGCTGCGTGCATGTGTTATGGATTTCGGAGGAAGTTGGGACACTTATTTGCCCTTGTCTGAGTTTTCTTACAACAACAGCTACCATTCGAGTAATGGTATGCCTCCTTTTGAGCTTCTTTATGGGAGAAACTGTCGGACTTCCTTTTATTGGGGAGAGGTGGGGAAACGAGTGATGGGTGGCACTGAGATAGTGCTAAAGACAACTGAACAGATTCAGCAGGTCAGACAGAGGTTACTGACGAACCGGAGTCTCCAAAAGAGTTATGCAGATAGGCGATGATCCGAGCTGAAGTTCTAAGTTGGAGATTTTGTACTCCTGAAGGTATCCCCTTGGAAAGGGTGATCCGATTCAGGAAACAGGGCAAGCTGGGGCTCGATACATCGGTCCTTTCAGAGTGACCAACAGAGTGGGTAGGGTAGTGTATCATTTGTCTCAATATCTACTTCCAAAGTATGATCGACTGTGGATGGTTTTAATAATCTTATTATTCTGGAACTCAAAACATGCAAAATGAAACAATAGTAAACAATTGACACAAGATAGTAACTTCACTCATACATAAAACTCTTTTTACTTAATCATCAAATGTCAATTACATTTTATCTATTACTAGTTTCTAAACAACTATCTAATCATTAAAACTAATATCGTCCTTCAGCCCAATACTTCTGGCATGCCGCAAGTGCTTAACCCTACTCAGTCCCTTCGTAAGGGGATCTGCTTGATTCTCCTCTTACGATACCCTATTTACTATGAGGATTCCTTCTTCTATCCGATGTATTATGAAGTGATATTTTCTGTCGATGTGCCTGGATCTGCCATGATCCCTTGGTTCCTTGGTTAAGGCGACCACATGTTTGTTATCACAGAAAATCTCCATAAGCTCCTTTATAGTTGGTACAACTCCAAGGTCTCCAATGAAGTTCTTTAGCCATAACACCTCCTTCGACACTTCGATTGCTTCTATATACTCTGATTCGCATGTTGAATCAACTATCGTCTCTTGTTTGGAACTTTTCCAAGTTATTGCTCCTCCATTAATGGTAAATACCCATCCCGACTGAGAGCGGAAATTGTCACTGTCGGTCTGAAAGCTAGTGTCACTATACCCTGTCACTCTCAAGTCATCACTCCCACTGAGGGTAAGGTCGTCCGCAGGTACTTAAGAATGTTCTTTACCGCAGTCCAATGATCTCTACTAGGATTCCCCTGATATCTGTTGACCATGCTTAAGGCAAAGGCCACATCAGGGCGAGTACATGTCTTAGCATACATGATCGAGCGAACTGCGAAAGCATATGGTACTCGGCTCATCTCTGCTATCTCGGCATCGGTACTCAGACTCTAAGTCTTACTCAGTTTAGTATTGCTCAGGATGGGAAATTCACATTTCTTGGAATTCTCCAAGCTGAAACGTTTCAACACCTTGTGAAACTAGGTACTTTGACTAAGTCCTATTAGTATTTTACTCTTATTTCTCAATATCCTTATTCCTAGAATGTAAGCAGCTTCCCCGAGGTCCTTCATAGCAAAAAACTTCCCAAGCCAGGACTTAACCTCCTGCAAGGTTGGGAGGTTGTTTTCAATAAGAAGTATGTCATCCACATACAGTACCATAAATCTAACTATACTCCCACTAGCTTTGACATATATGCATGACTCACCCTTGCTTCTCGAGAATACAAACTCTTTGACTTTCTCATCGAAAGAATGATTCCATCTGTGAGATGCTTGTTTCAATCCATAAATGGATTTCTTAAGATTACACACTCCATTAGGGTACTTTGCATCGACAAAACCCTCTGGTTGACTCATGTAAACATCTGCAACCAACTTTCTATTTAGGAAAGAGGTTTTGACATCTATTTGCCATATTTCATAATCATGAAATGCAACTTTGGCTATCATAACGCTTATAGATTTAATCTTCGCTACTGGTGAGAAGGTCTCGTCATAGTCAACTCCATGAGTTTGAGTAAAGCCCTTCACAACAAATCACACATTATATGTGTGTACTTTCCCATCCATTTCGGTCTTCTTCTTGAAAGACCCATTTGCACCCGACAATCTTACGACCTGGTACATTCTCAACCAAGTTCCAAACTTGATTGTCATACATGTGCTGAATCTCGCTGTCCACCACCTCTTTCCATTTTGTAGACTCGGGGCCTGCCATAGCTTCCTTTTAGTTGTTAGGTTCATCCAAATTTATCAATGTACTATCACTGATAAATGTATCATCTTCAGCTGTCACACCCCCAACCGCCGACGGAAGCACCGAGCTATGTAACGTCATTCCTTGTATCATAGTTATCAAATATATATTGAACAATACAAAAGAATTATTGTAAACTACGTACTTTATTGATAATAGAAAGTTATATTATTCCAGCTTATCAAGTTCCTAAAAACACACGCGTTTTGAAAATATGTCAACATAAACTTGGTGAGCCCACATGTTTTGACTCGTACATAAAATAATACTTTTTCCAAGTTTCAAAAGTATAAACATAGTTTGAAAATGTCGTTTCGACTCATATAGTAGATATCCTAGGTATCATGGTTTACCAAATAACTAGTATATCTATAAGTCTCATATATATATATATATATATATATATATATATATATATATGTGTGTGTGTGTGTGTGTGTGTGTGTGTGTGTAATTCCATACAAACGTACGTTACTACGTATAAATCTTATTTAAATTCTATACGAGTAAAAATGGCTATGCATAAATCTTATTTCATTTGTATACGAGTATGTAGTATAGGTATAGTTGTCTAGTTTATGACTAAGTGGTATACCTACGAGTTCATTGACTCATTGTACTTAGAGTATAAGTGTCTGGGATACTTATACTTAATATTCATACTTGTATACCGACAAAGTATAATGCTTCTAAATTGTGCTACCATGAGTTAGTAACCACGGCTATATGACTTAGTTTCAAACCTCTGGTTATTGTTACAAGGTTCACACCTTGTAGTAGTTTCTGCATGCTTCATCGACGAAGAAAGGTAGTAAATTAGGCAAGTTCATCACCCACCAAAATATTGGATGTAGCTAACAACCACGGGTAGGGTTGTCAACCCGTATCTTATTCATACACGACTTCCTCGCTCGCCTGGGGTTAGCGGTTACAGGTCAGAGGATTTTTGCTAAGATTTCCAATCTTAGTTGATGAATAAGGTAACTCATGTAGACTTGTCGAGTTTCGTTATTTATAGTAGTTAAAGCATATTCGTGTCTAAAACCCTAAATTATTAGACTATGATTTAAGCATTACTCCTAATATTTATAATACTTAGGCTGTACAATAGCTATAATTTGAGTTAAAACCAGGTTTTACCTTGACATAAAACCAACAATAGAAACATACTTAACAAGTATATATAGAAGACCTGAATATACCTTCAAGGTTATATTAATAACATAATAGGTTTTATCTTGACATAAAAAACAATAGAAACATGCCTAGTAATTAGTATATAGAACTTCCCAGTATAACTCCAGAACTATATCGCACAAAACATATATATAGAATCTTAAGTATAACTCAAGATCTACATTAGTATAATAACATGCTAACAAGTTGAAAATAGTTTTATGTTTTAAAAATCTCATATTTAAAACTACTATATCCCGGTTAATAAATTTATCTATGTTGATACGAATATACTATCATATAGACATAATATTAACTTATAAACAATATTTAGCATGCGTTTCCCCCCGAAAATATTAAAAAGTGGGGCCGTGAAAATCACCCTAGTAGTTTGATCTATTGAATCTAATCGGTCATAGGCTCGTCGTTGTCAGGACCGAGAAGGGAAACGGCCTTCGGAAACAAGAGAGAACGAAAGGAGAAGGTGTAAGTGTTGAAAGAATCTTGATTGCTATTTATAGGTTGTTCTGGGCCATTCCACGTTATGGAATACATATGGCAACGTCATGGACTTCCATGAGTCACCCCGTAGCTTTAACATGTGTTTTCTAGCCCTAATTAATGTCCCTGACACATTCCACGTCGTGAAAATAATGTCCATGTCGTGGACTTTTGCAGACGAACTCTGTTTTTGATGTTCTTTATATCCACGTGTAGGTATTTCCTAGTACTAAAACTTACTTTTAGACTCTAATAGCTAATTCTAAGTCTATTTTAAATTCTTCTTGTTATAAGGACTTATAGCGCTAAGAATCTATCATAACTTCTTCAAGTGAAGTCAGATTTAGACGTTCTCTATATTTTTGGAATCGTATAGACATATACTTTGAGTTATATCATAAAGTATGTATGAAAATTCATATTTTTATTAGAATTTATCATGAACTACATAGTAAGTTTATCATATTACTAGTTTAGCAAAATCACATTACATGATTGGCATAATCACATGTGATTGCTATTGACCTATTTTGACTAGTGTTACATTCTCCCCCGTTAGAACAATTTTGTCCCAAAATTTATCTTGTGGACAAGGAACTATTGTTTAGTTGGGGAAAACATTGTGTATATTGCTTAACTCTTGAGGTTACTTAAGTTGATATGCGATAGAACCAATTATTGCTAGAATTTAAAAAGGTCATGTATATTGCGGCTTTAGTTTCCCTTGTTTCCTGAATTGAATCATGCCTTTCCAAGGAGATACCTTCAAAATTACTTTATCTCCAACTTGTAATTCCAAATATTTACGTCTTACATCAACATAGATCTTCTGACGATCACGTGCAGTCTTTAATTGATCCTTAATTTCCATGATCTTTTCAGTTGTCTCGTAGATTATTTCTAGCTCGGTACATAAGGTGTAAGGTATCATCTTTATGTTCTTTGGCCAATTGTGTATCTCCTACTTCTCGGTGCAAAAACTACAGCTCCCAATTCAAGGTCATGGGTAGCGTAATTATTCTCATTCACCTTAAGTTGTCGAGATGGGCAAACGATAACTTGTCCCCTTTTTGCATCAACACACATCCCAATCCTTGATTTGATGTGTCGTAGTATACGACGGAATCGTCTGTCCCATCTGGGAGGGATATGATTGGTGCACTACACAACATTTGTTCTAGTTTCTGGAAAGTAGCTTCTTATTTTTCTTCCATGTTGAACTTCATATTTTTATGTGTTGGTGTTGTAAGCAGATTGGCTACCTTGGAGAAATTATCTATGAATCTACGGTAGTAGCCAACAAACCATAAGATATAATGCACTTCTGTTGGCGTCTTTGGTGCTTCCCAATTCTTAATTGCTTCAGCTTTGGAGGGTTCAACATGAATCCCTTTTGTTGCAAACCACATGCCCTAAAAATTGTACTTATCTAATCCAAAATTCACATTCGGCGCACAACTTTTCTTTTCTTAGTAGTTCCAAGATTATTTGCAAGTGTTTAACCGTGTTTTTCCATGGTTCGTGAATATATCAATATATCATCGATAAATACTCTCACGAATTTATCCAAGTACAGTTTGGAAATATGATTTGTGAGATCCATGAACAATGATGGAGCGCTGGTCAATCCAAAGGCTTAACTAGGAACTAATAATGACCATATGAAGTCCTAAATGTTGTCTTCGAAACATCGTCTTCTTGTACTCCGAGTTGATGGTATCCTGATATGAGATTTATCTTGAATCTTCTAAAATATTAAGGTGTTTTAGTCTGTCAACCACCGTATCCAAGTTTAGTTGTGCATCAGTCTAACCAAAATTAAACATAGGTGTTCCGTATACGTTTAGTTGTGGTTCGACCCATGAACAATAAAACTCGACTAAGGAGTTTCACCTAAAACATTGTGTTGTATAGTTATCGAGGGTTTGAGTTTTATATATTTTCGGGTTATATACATGTGTTCTCATTGCGGGACTGAGTTCATACGTAACTCTATATCTTTATGTTTGTTGTATTCATGAGTATTATTAATTATTGTTTGTTACTTCAGGTCTAGCTGATAAGGCACCGACCAGTCAGGATAGTCAGTGGGCAAGATCATTTTAGCATATAGCCGTTCTAAAATTCAGCAATCCAAGCGACGTGTCTATCCTGTCACCGCTACTGTAAGTAGTCCTTTAGAAGTATAATAAATAATACATTTTTTTGTAGGTTAAGGGATATACCTAGACCTAATAGGGTAAGCCCTAAACTATAGTCGTGCTTTTTCTAAGAAGGTACTAGTTCACTATAGTCAATAGCTTTGCTACCAATCTGTCACACCCCCAGCCAGCGGCGGAAACACCGGGCGATGTAACGTCATTCCTAGTATCATAGTTATCAAATATATAATGAACAGTACAAAAGAATTATTGTAAACTATGTACCTTTGTTGATAATAGAAAGTTATATTATTCCTGGTTATCAAGTTCCTGAAAACCCATGCGTTTTGAAAATACGTCAACATAAAGTTGGTGAGTCCACAGGTTTTGACTCGGATATAAAATAAAACTTTTTCCAAGTTTCAAAAGTATAAACATAGTTTGAAAATATCGTTTTGAATCATATGGTAGATATCCTAGGTATCATGGTTTACTAAATAAGTAGTATATCTATAAGTCTCATATATATGTGTTTGTAATTCCATACAAACGTTGGTTACTACGTATAAATATTTTTTCAATTCTATACGAGTAAAAACGGCTACGTATAAATCTTATTTCAATTCTATATGTGTATGTAGTATGGGTTTAGTTGTCTAGTTAACGACTAAATAGTATACCTACGAGTTCCTTGTACTTAGAGTATAAGTGTTTGGGAAACTTATACTTGACATTCATAAATGTATACCGACAAAGTATAATTCTTCTAAAGTTGTGCTACGATGAGTCCGTAACCGTGACTATATGACTTATTTTCAAACCTCTGGTTATTGTTACGCGGATCACACCTTGTAGCAGTTTCCGCACACTTCATCGACGTCAGAAGGTAGTAAATTAGGCAAGTTCGTCACCCGCCAAAATATTGGTTGTAGCTAACAACCACGAGTGGGGTTGTGAACCCGTATCTTATTCATATATGACTTCCACGCTCGCACAAGATTAGCTGTTACATGTCAGAGGGTTTTCTCGAATGTTTTCAATCTTAGTTGATAAATAAGGTAGCTCATGTAGACTTGTCGAGTTTCGTTAGTTCTAGTAGTTAAAGCATATTCGTGTCTAAAACCCTAAGTTATTAGACTATGCTTTAAGCATTGCTGCTAATATTTATAATACTTAGGCAGTACAACAGTTGTAATTTGAGTTAAAACCAAGTTTTATCTTGACATAAAATCAACAATAGAAACATACATAACAAGTATATATAGAACGCCTGAATATACCTTCAGGATTATATTAATAACATAATATGTTTTATCTTGACATAAACCAACAATGAGAACATACCTAGCAATTAGTATATAGTACTTCCGAGTATAACTCCAGAACTATATCGCACACAAAATATATATAGAATCCTATGTATAACTCAAGATCTACATTAGTATAATAACATGCTAACAAGTTGATAATAGTTTTATGTTTTCAAAATCTCATATTTAAAACAACTATATCCCGGTTTATATAAGTATCTTTGTTGATACGAATAGACTATGATATAGACATAATATTAACTTATATACAATATTTAGCATGCGTTTTCCCCCAAAAAATTTAAAAAGTTGGGCCGTGAAACTCACCCTAGTAGCGTGATCTATAGAATCTAAATGGTCAGAGGATCGTCGTTGTCAGGATCGGGAAGGAAAACGGCCTTCAGATACGAGATAGAATGAAAGGAGAAGGTGTAAGGAATGAAAGGATCTTGATTGCTATTTATAGGTTGTTCTAGGCTATTCCACGTCGTGGAATACATACGGCCATGTCGTGGAATTCCATGAGTCACCTCGTAGCTTTAACACGTGTTTTCTAGTCTTGATTAGTGTCCCTGATACGTTCCACATCGTCTAAATAATATCCACGTCAGGGAGTTTACAGAGGAACTCCGATTTTGATGTTCTTTATATCCATGCGTAGGTATTTCCAAGTACTACCACTTACTTTTAGACTCTAATAGCTAATTCTAAGTCTGTTTTAAATTTCTCTTATTATAAGGATTTATAGCGTTTAGAATCTATCACAACTTCTTCACGCGAAGTCAGATTTAGACGTTCTCTATATTTTTTGGAATCGTATAGACGTATACTTTGAGTTATATCATAAAGTATGTATGAAAGCTAATATTTGTATTAAAATTTATCATGAACTACATAGTAAGTTTATCACATTACTAGTTTAGCAAAATCACATTACATGATTAGCATAATAACATGTGATTGTTATTGACCTATTTTGACTGGTGTTACATTCCCCTCCCCCCCCCCCCCCCCCCGGTTAGATCAATTTCATCCCAAAATTTATCTTATGGACGAGGAACTGTTATTTAGTTGGGGAAAACATTGTGTGTATTGCTTAGCTCTTAAGGTAACTTAAGTTTATATCCGACAGTATCAATATTTGCTATAATATAAAAAGGTCCTATATATCGCTGGTTTATTTTTCCATGTTTCGTGAATCAAATCATGCCTTTCCAGGGAGATACCATCAACATTACTTTATCTCCAACTTGGAATTCCAAATGTTTACGTCTTAAATCAACATAGCTCTTCCAACGATCATGTGCGGTCTTTAATTGATCCTTAATTTCCACGATCTTTTTGGTTGTCTCGTAGATTATTTCTGACTCGGTACGTAAGGTATCACCTTTATGTTCTCTGGCCAATTATGTATCTCTAACTTCTCAGTGCAAAAACTAAAGCTCTGTATTCAAGGTCATGGGTAGCGTAATTATTCTCATGCACCTTAAGTTGTGAGTTGGGCAAGTGATACCTTTTCCCCTTTGTGCATCAACACACATCCCAATCATTGATTTGATGTGTGGTAGTATATGACGAAATCGTCTGTCCCATCTGGGAGGGATAGGATTGGTGCACTACACAACATTTGTTCTAGTTTCTGGAAAGTACCTTTTTTTTTCTTCCATGTTGAACTTCATATCTTTATGTGTTAGTGTTGTAACTGGATTGGCTACCTTGGAGAAATAATATATGAATCTACGGTAGTAGCCAGCAAACATTAAGATACGATGCACTTCTTTTGGTGTCTTTGGTGCTTCCCAATTCTTAATTGCTTCAACTTTGGAGTGTTCAACATGAATCCCTTTTGTTGCAAACCACATGCCCTAAAAATAGTACTTATCTAATCCAAAATTCACATTTGGCATATAACTTTTCTTTTCTTAGTAGTTCCAGGATTATATGCAAGTGTTTAATCGTGGTTCGTAAATATATCAATATATCATTGATGAAATGTTTATCCATGTATGATTTGCAAATATGATTCATGAGATCCATAAACATTTTTGGAGCGCTGGTCAATCCAAAGGCTTAACTAGGAACTCATAATGACTATATCGAGTCCTAAATGTTGAATTCGGAACATCATCTTCTTGTACTCCGAGTTGATGGTATCCTGATATGAGATTTATCTTGAATCTTCTAAAATGTTCAGGTGTTTTAGTCTATCAACCACCGTATCCAAGTTTAGTTGTGCATTGGTCTAACCATAATTAAACATAGGTGTTCAGTCTACGTTTAGTTGTGGTTCGGCCCATGAACAATAATACTCGACTAAGGAGTTTGACCTAAAACATTGTGTTGTATAGTTATCGAGGGTTTGGGTTTTATATATTTTCGGGTTATGTACATGTGTTCTATTGCGGGACCGAGTTCATACATGACTCTATATCTTTGTGTTTGTTGTATTCACGAGTATTATTAATTATTGTTTGTTACTTTAGGTCTAGCTGGTAAGGCATCAGCCAGTCAGGACAGTCGGTGGCCAGGATCATTTTAGCCTATAGTCATTCTGAAATCCAGCAACCCAAGCGACGTGTCTATCTTGTCACCGCTACCATAAGTAGTCCTTCATTTCTATAATAAATAATACTTTTTTAGTAGGTTAAGGGATATACCTAAACCTAATAGAGTAAGCCCTAAACTATAGTCGTGCTTTCCTAACAGAGTACTAGTTCACTATAGATAATAGCTCTGATACCAATCTATCACACCCCCAGCCGGCGGCGGAAACACCGAGCGATATAACGTCATTCCTTGTATCATAGTTATCAAATATATATTTAACAGTACAAAATAATTATTGTAAACTACGTACCTTTATTGATAATAGAAAGTTATGTTATTCCAGCTTATCAAGTTCCTAAAAACACATGCGTTTTGAAATTACGTCAACATAAAGTTGGTGAGTCCATAAGTTTTGACTTATATATAAAATAATACTTTTTCCAATTTTCAAAAGTATAAACATAGTATGAAAATATCGTTTTGACTCATATGGTAGATATCCTAGGTATAATGGTTTACCAAATAAGTAGTATATCTATAAGTTTCATATATGTGTTTGTAATTCCATACAAACGTAGGTTACTACATATAAATCTTATTTCAATTCTATACGAATAAAAACGACTATGTATAAATCATATTTCATTTGTATACGAGTATGTAGTATAGGTATAGTTGTCTACTTTATGATTAAGTAGTATACCTACGAGTTCCTTGTACTTAGAGTATAAGTGTCTGGGATACTTATACTTAATAGTCATACTTATATACCGACAAAGTATAATGATTCTAAAGTTGTGCTACCATGAGTCGGTAACCACGGCTATATGACTTAGTTCAAACCTCTGGTTATTGTTACAAGGATCACACCTTGTAGTAGTTCACGCACGCTTCATCGACGATAGAAGGTAGTAAATTAGGCAAGTTCGCCACCTGCCAAAATATTGGTTGTAGCTAACAGCCACGGGTGGGGTTGTCAACCTGTATCTTATTCATACATGACTTCCTCGCTCGCACGAGATTAGCGGTTACATGTCAGAGGGTTTTCTCTAATATTTCCAATCTTAGTTGATGAATAAGGTAGCTCATGTAGAATTGTCGACTTTCATTAGTTATACTAGTTAAAGCATATTTGCGTCTAAAACCCTAAGTTATCAGACTATGATTTAAGCATTACTCCTAATATTTATAATACTTAGGCGGTACAACAGCTATAATTTGAGTTAAAACCAGGTTTTACCTTGACATAAAACCAACAATAGAAACATAATTAACAAGTATATATAGAACACCTAAATATACCTTCAGGGTTATGTTAATAACATAATAGGTTTTATTTTGACATAAAACCAACAATAGCAACATAATTAGTAATTAGTATATAGAACTTCCAAGTATAACTCCGGAACTATATCGCACACAACATATATATATATATATATATATATATATATATATATATATATAGAATCCTAAGTATAACTCAAGATCTACTTTAGTATAATAACATGCTAAAAAGTTGATAACAGTTGTATGTTTTCAAAATCTCATATTTAAAACAACTATATCCCAGTTAATATAATTATCTATGTTGATATGAATATACTATCATATAGACATAATAATAACTTATATACAATATTTAGCATGCGTTTTCCCCCGACAATATTAAAAAGTGGGGCCGTGAAATTCATCCTAGTAGCGTGATCTATAGAATCTAAATGGTCAGAGGCTCGTCGTTGTCAGGATTGGGAAGGGAAATGGCCTTCGGAAACGAGAGGGAATGAAAGGAGAAGGTGTAAGGAATGAAAGGGTCTTGATTCCTATTTATAGGTTGTTCTAGGCCATCCCACATCGTAGAATACATATGGCCACGTCTTGGACTTCCATGAGTCACCCCGTAGCTTTAACATGTGTTTTCTATCCCTAATTAGTGTCCCTGACGCATTCCACGTCATGGAAATAATGTCCAAGTCGTGGACTTAAGGCGGCTAGGGTTTCTGCCACGTGTCATGCCCTTAGACAGTTGCATCTTCGGAAGGTCGTAACTTTTACATACGAACTACGTTTTTGGTGTTCTTTATATCTACGCGTAGGTATTTCTGAGTAATACAACTTAATTTTAGACTCCAATAGTTAATTTTAAGGCTATTTTAAATTCCTCTTGTTATAAGGATTTATAGCTTGTAGAATCTATCATAACTTCTTCACGCGAAGTCAGATATAGACATTCTTTATATTTTTGGAATCTTATAGAAGTAAACTTTGAGTTATATCATAATGTATGTATGAAAGTTCATATTTGTATTAGAATTTATCATGAACTACATAGTAAGTTTATCACATTACTAGTTTCGCAAAATCACATTATGTGATCGGCATAATAACATGTGATTGTTATTGACCTATTTTGACTGGTGTTACATCAACTGTTATATGAAAACCATATAACACAGTTGGAACACTAACTCTAGTGGAACGTCTCAGAGGTACAGACTCGTTAACTGGTTCAATAGGAGTTTCCTCCTCGGGTTGAGTGCTAGTGTTTGAGGTTCCTTCATCACTTAACTCTTGAAGCTCTTCAAGGTCAATTTGCCTCCCACTGTCCTCTTGGCATATGAGTTCTCTCTCTATCAGAAAACCCCTCTCCTATCAACGAAGACAACATTATCACTCATTCTATAGAAGAGATATCCAAAGGATTTTTATGGATAGCCGATGAAAATACAACGCTCACTGCAAGGTTCGAGCTTGTCAAGAGTCTCTCATCTTATGAAAGCCTAGCATCCCCAAACATTGATATGTGCTAACAAGGGAACCTTCCTTATCCAAATCTCATGAGGTGTTTTGGTAACCTTCTTAGTTGGGACTAGATTAAGGCTATGGGCGACAGTCTCTAAGGCATACCCCCTACAACACCTGTTGGTGGTTGTCGAGGCCAACACAAATAATAACCCTAAATATTACACACTAAAATAGTGTATAGTGGTAAAGGGATCGAATCCACGGAGATTGGTTCAATTTATAACTCTATGAAATATCTCTTTGTAAAAATACTTGTAAAATGACAATAAAAATAAAATGGGGGGTTTTGGTGTTTTGAAATACTTGAAACAAACTAGAATTAACTATGATTTAAATAGACAAATCCAACAAAAATTAGAGTTTGATGTAAAATCAATAAGGGAGAGATGGTTGACTTAAAGTTTCCTCACTTTGACTTTTGATGAACATATCATTAGAATCCAATGGTGCAATACTTTGATTTAAATCCTTAATTTGGCTATAGTAATCCAAGGAGCTTGAGATTACCTAGACTTTTCTTAATTGTTGAAATGGCTAGAGAAGCTCATAACAATTTCCTTAGTCAAAGTCACTAATTCCAAATAGCATGTAATTAGTGAAAGTCAACTAGCATTAAGAACCAAAAAGTCACCAAATCCAAGTGGGGTCAAATGCTTTCACCACCATGTTGGAGGAAATGTTTTTATGATTGTGTGAAGCAAAAACAACACAAAAATCATTTGTTGCTTGCTAATTTGAGGATCCTTTACTTAATCAAGAAATTAGCCAACTAATCACCACAAACACATTTAAACTCATGAACTAAAACATACAAGTAGTGATAAGATGTTAAAACACAAAACATTCCCATAAAGATTTAAGAACATGTTCATGGATTCTTCAACATTCAACAAAAGTTCAAAGGATTAACCAAAAGTCAACCAAGATTAGTTTAGCCAAGCATGGCTAAACTCAAAGAAACAAAGTTAGAGAAAATTGTACCAAACATTAAGCAAGAATCAAGAGGTAAAAATATGATGTTCTTCAAGGGTTCTTGGCCTTCAAAAGTCTCCAAAACTCCAGAGAGAATCTTCAAAAATCGGATGTCCAAGAGTCTCCAAAAGATGGGCACCAACCTTCCTCAAATAGCTCAAAAGAAGGATTTCCGAAATTGCCCCTGCAGGGCCTTGCGCGACCCGCGTGCTGCTGCGCGGGTGGGTTGCGCGGGTGGTACCTGACATGGGCTCCTTTGAGATTTTGGGCCTCTAAAGCATATCCCACTAGCCCAGATCGAATCCAATCACCTCATAGCCCATTTTCTTCAAGTTTTTCTTCATTTAAAGCCCAATTTGACCTCTCTAAATCCTCCAAAGCTCGTGAACTCGCCCGATTAATAATTTTCATACGCTTGAATGTTCCCCCGCATCTTTCAAATTTAAAGCTCAATTCTTCCAAGCCTTCAAGCAATTGACAAGTCCACCCCATGAATCACCTTCATAGCCATCAAGCATGAAATCTCCAATCCCCTTCAAGCCCAATCGCCTCGCAAGAGTGCCGCCCCGCTAGTTTCCAAGAAAATCTGCAATAATGCTCAAGAAACTAGAAAGTACCCCGAAATGGTCATAAAATAACAAAATGGAAAATATGCATGGAAATTATCTAAATTATGAATCAAAATATGCTAAAATAAACTATAAAAAGAAGTAAACAAAACTAACTATCACCTGTCCCAGGTATTATTTCATTTTCTAAGTTTTAGGGCTTTGATTCTGGGACTCGATTAGTTTGGAGCCCCGACTCGTAGAGTAGGGAACATTTCGAGGATGCATGATCTAGACCCTAATCGACGAGTTGGAAGGCCAACTCGACGAGTAGGTACTGTAAAGGGAAACCCCTAATTTTAGGGTTTGCATCCTATATAATCCCTTTAAGAACCTTGAGGTTGACCTTCCAGCAGCCTCTAAACCCTAAGAACGTCTATGCTAAACCCTAATCCCCATTCTCTTTCATTTTGTGAGCTAGAGTGACTTGTGAAGCTTTAAGAGAAAGAGATAGTGAGAAGAAGAAGATCCAGCAAACCAAGCCCTCACTCTTTGGTTTGACCATCTTGTGGATTGTGGTAAGTCTTTAAGATTCGATTTTTACATTAAAATATGGATAGATCTTGAGTTTACTCTTTATTTCCTATCATTCCTATTGATTTCATGCATGGGGTTAATGAAGTTTGCAACTTTATGGATCTCAAGGGCAAAATAGTCCTAAGGTCGGGTAGATATAGCTTTTGATCAAGCAAGGATTGCATGAAAGAGTTTTTAGAGTATATTTCCCCTTTTGGCCATTTTGACTTAAAGACATGTATTGGAGATGCATGTCCATAAAGCCTCCATATTTGGAACATTTTGAGGACTCGAAACTCCTCTGGAAAGGAGGCATTCCAGATCCCTAAAGTTTTGGGAATGCATGGAAACACTTTTGAGATTTTCAACCTTTGATAAGAGCCTTAGAGCATTCAGAGTGATTCTAAAGGGTAAAGTTGGAAACTTTATCCCTCTATACAACTTAGTTGTAACACCTGTTCCGGGTATTACTTAATTTATTTAAGATCTAAGGTTTTGGTGTGTGGACTCGGCGAGTTAGGAGTCTAACTCGTCGAGTAGAGGGCATTTCCAAGGACGCGGGATCTACACCCTAATCGACGAGTTGGAAGCCCGGCTTGACGAGTAGGTGCGGTAATGATAAAACCCTAATTTTAGGATTTGCACCCTATATAATCTCCTTACAAGCCTCGAGTCTGACCTCCCATAAGCCTCCAAACCCTAAGAACGTTTGTGCTAACCCTAATCCCCATTCTCTTCCATTTTGTGAGCTGGAGTAACCTTTGAAGCTTAAGAAGAAGGCGATAATGAGAAGATCCAACAAACCAAGCTCCGGTCCTTGAGCTTAATTATCTTGTAGACTGTTGTAAGTCTTCAAGACTTGATTTTAATCATAGAATATGGCTAGATCTTGAGTTTACTCTTCATTTCCTACCCTTCTTGTTGATTGCATGGATGGGATTCATAAAGTTTGCAACTTAATGAATCTCCAGAGAAAAATGGTCCCAACGTGGGCTAGATCGTTCCTTTGGTTGATCAAGGACACCATTCAAGGGTTTTAGGGCATATTTCCCTCTTTCTGGCCATTTTGACATAGGGACAAGCATTGGACATGCATGTCCAGAAAGCCTCCATATTTGGAACATTTTGAGGCCTAGAAACCTTTCTGGAAAGGTGGGACTTCAGATCGTTAGAGTTTTGGACCATATGGCAAATCTTTGGAGCTTTCCAACCATTGTTAAGGGCCTTAAAGCATTTGGAACAGTTCTAGAAGGTAAAGTTGGAAACTTTATCCTTCTAGACACCTTACGGCTTTAGATCTAAGCCTTGGAGTCCTTGGATTCGGTGAATCGTCACAACAAGCAAATAGGAAGGGAGACTCGACGAGTTGCTATAGGAACTCGATGATTTGCATCAAGCTTCCCCACCTTCTAAATATCAAGTGAACTCGTCGAATTAATGAAAAAACTCAGTGAGTTGGCTATGGTTTGATTAGGTTGTTTGGACTCAGTAGGAACTCGACGAGTTGCTAGATGCATTTGACGAGTTGAGGTCAACGTGGACTGTTGACTTTGACTGTTGACCACGGTTGACCTTGAGGGTAATTTTGGGATTTTGACAAGTCTATCTTATGATGCTTACAGGAAGTTGAGTCAAAGCAACAAGTGGGGCACATTTGGTTCTAGCATCGTCAATTGCAGCATTCGAGAGAGGTGAGTCTTCTTACGATAGCAAAGGGTATAAGGCACCAAGGCCGGCCCATTTTATGTTATGTGGTACACTAGCGTTTGTAGAGATATGTGGTATGATAGTTAGCTTTGTGATAAGTAGTATGTTGGTGATTGTATGTTATTGCGTGGAAGACCCCAGGGGGAGCCCATGGAAGTTGGATATAAGACCATGTGGGGTAGCCAATGGCATTCCCAGGTAAAGACCATGTGGGGTAGCCCATAACACGATGGTATAAGACCCTAGGGGATCCCACGACCTCCTTACAGGTTTATGTGTGTTTATGTAGTATGTTCGACACTTCTGTGATATGATATGCTAGGTTGATTATGTATGTTATAGCATGAAAGACCTTGGGGGGAGCCTGTGGCAGTTGGATATAAGATCATGTGGGGTAGTCCATGGCATCCCAGGTAAAGACCATGTGGGGTAGCCCATAGCACGAAGGTGTAAGACCCTGGGGGAGCACATGACATCCTTACTGGTTTATGTATGCATGGCTTATGTGGTATATGTAGCTTTTATAGATAATATGATATGTGTTACATGGATTGTCTGTGGGGTATGCTTTGGGGAGCTCACTAAGCATTAGCTTACAGGTTGTGGATTTGTTTCAGGTACATCATATCCCAATGGCAAGGGCAAGGCGTGATGGCGCGGTGTGCACTCTCACATAGGTGTTTTATGGACACTCTGATATTTTAAATAAAAGATGTAATTGATATGAGTTTAAAAACAATTGTATATGGGGTTTTGTAATTTATGGAAATGTGTTTGGATAATTAAAAATGAAAATTTTCCTTTGAAAAATCGGGTCGTTACATTAGGGTTTTAGATCTAAGCCCTGGAGTCCTTGCATTCGGTGAATCATCATAATAAGCAAGCAAGGAGGGGGACTCGACGAGTTGCCCTAGCAACTCGACGAGTCAAAATGGGTTTCCCCGTCTACTAGATATCGAGTCAGCTCGTCGAGTTGATGAAACAACTCAGCGAACTGGCTAGGGTTGTTCATATTTCCTGTACTCCATAGGAACTCGATGAACTGTTAGATGCACTCGACGAGTTGGGTCAACATGTAATGTTGACCTTGACTTTGACCAAGGTTGACCAGAGTGGACTTTGAGGGTAATTATGGGATTATGGCAAGTTAATCTTATGATGCTTATAGAAAGTTGAGTTAGAGTTGTGGGTTGGAACTTATTGGACCTTATCTTGTCAACACAACATTCGTGGGAGGTGAGTCTCTTTAGCATACCAATGGGTCGAAGGTATGAAGGGTGGCCCATTATTTGTTACATATGTGCTATTTGGTTATGTGATGTTTTATGTACCAGTTGTATTTATGAAACTTGTATGGAAGACCTCGGGGGGGGGGGGGGGGGTGAGGCACTTAACTATAAGACCGTGGAGGGTTTCCACAACATCCTAGGCAAAGACCTTGGGGTTCCCGAGGCACTTATGTGTAAGACTTTTGTGGGTTTCCCTGGCATCCTAGGTCAAGACCTCAGGGGGTTCCCAAGGCATTGGGATAAGACCTTGTACGGACTCCCATGGCACCCGGAGTAAGAACCTGGAGGGTTTCCAGGGCTTCCTTATATGTTGGTATGCATGACTTATGTGGTATATGTAGCTTTTATGTCTAATATGATATGTGTTATGTGGTTTGTATGTGCGGTATGCTCTGGGGAAGTCACTAAGTGTTAGCTTATAGTTTTTGGATTTGTTTCTGGTACATCTGAGCCCAAGGGCAAGGGCAAGGCTTGATGGTATGACGTGCACTCTCTCGGGCATTTTCTTATGGAACACTATGATGGTTCGAAATAAAATTCTAATTAATATGAAATTTGAAAACAATTGTATTTGGGATTTCATGTTTTGTGGACAGTATCTTTTCTAATCAAAAATGAAAATTTTCCTTTGAAAATTAGGTTGTTACAAGTTGTTATCAAAGCCTTGGTTTGAGGGATTCGGGCACACCCTCGGGTGTGTCAGGACTCAAACTGAGGAGATAGTAAAATTGTTTTCAAAATAATAAATAAAAGGTAGAACTTTTAAAGTATGAAAAATAGGAGAGTGCAATGAGCGTGATCAGCCGAGCCAAGTAAGTGTTTCCCCAATATGTTAGCCATGTATACTGACATGTGAATTATGATAATTGTATGAATCTTGTTACGTGTATGCTTTCTAAATTTTATACGGTTAGGGTCTTATAGCCTCAAAATGATTGATTTGGCCTTATTTCATCTTCCTTGTTTGGTTGTGGTCTTAGGGTAGAGGCTATTATTCGAAAGACTATTTGATCCTTTTCTATGTATAATTTGCATGCATAATGCAACCTGTTATTATTGATATGGGTAGAGAAAATCTTAGGACAACCTAGGATTTGAGGTATACATTAGCCTATGAGATATGGTTTGTTTTGGTATGAATTAGAGTTATCAGGTATAACCTTGGGAAAGGTATAGGTAGGTGTGGAAGGTAGTATTGGGCCCGTAATACTAAAAGCACAAGACCTATACCCGAAATAATGTTAAACCTGGAAACTCTAAGGAGGACCGGTATGGGAGGATCCCTTATACTGGCATCCTGATCATTATATTTTGTGATATTGCAATATTGTATGGTGGTTACACGATTTGGAAGAGGAGGATTAGGATCGGGGTCAGTATCTAGGTCTGGGTCAAGCGGCACTACTAAGCCCATTGACGAGAGTTTGCATGAGCTCATCACAACTGAGGTTACGAGGGGCATCCTTGACACTACTCTAGTTATCTTTGGTATGGTCAAGGAGGGTATAATGGAGATCATGGAGGAGAGGCCCGGGGCTTTCACAGCCGATATTGATGTGGGCCAGGTCGAGGCCCGAACTCCCTCGTTCCGGGAGTTCAAGGCGTGTGGGGCGCCGAAGTTATTCCGGGTCAGGGACCCCATTGTTTGCAGACGTTGGGTGGCGGATATCGAAAACGCCCATCGCAAAAGTTCTTGCCCTGATGCGGAAAAGGTGGGTTTTTCATGATGTATGCTTAAAGGTAGAGCCTGAGACTAGTGAGGAGAGGTGACTAGTCAAGTGGGAGCAATCGGTGTGGCTGAGATGACATGGGCCGAGTTTGTTTAGTTATTTGATCTGGAGTTAACACCACTGATCGAGGTGCAATGATAAGTGAGGGAGTTTCATGACTTGCAGCAGACCACCGAGACTGTGGCGGAAATCACCGCCATGTTTCGGGAACAAGCATTGTGGATTCCTCAGTATTCCACCGATGAGGACATGAGGAGGACGAGGTATCATTCCATGCCGAGAGATGATATTTGGGAGTTTGTGAGCTTCACAGGGTGCAAAACCCTGAATGAGATGGTAGAGAAGGCCCGTGAATTGGAGATGGAGCTGGACTTCCGCACCAAGCGGATACCTGACCAGGCGCAGACAACAGTTGGTCAGGCTAAAAGTCCTAAGACCACAAACTCACCCAATAAAGGCCAGAAGGGCCCAGACCGGTGTGCCAAGTGTGGGAGATCACATGGTGGATCATGTCGAGGGCAGGGCACAATGTGTTATACTTGTGGTCAGCCATGCCACATGATCAGGGACTGCCCCAAGAAAGGCTTGATTTGTTTTCACTGCAACCAGACTGGCCACAAGCGGGCCTATTGTCCGAAGTTGTAGGGAGGGGGAGGAGTAGTGGCGGTGCCTGCGCCCGCCACACTGAGGATCATAGATGGCCGCCCTTCAAAGGCGGATGATCCAACGGTGAAGAGTCGCACATTTTAGTTGACCACCAAGGAGGCTCAGGAAGCACCAGACGTTGTAGCTGGTACGTATTCTCTTATCCCGCTCTATAGTTATTTTCATTTCTTATGTGTGTATTGTGCTTATGTATAGGGACCTTTTTGGTCAATGGTGTGTCGGCTCACGTGCTATTCGACTCAGGGGCTACCCAATCGTTTGTGTCTCTTGCGTTTATCAAGAAGTTTTGGGATGCACCAGGGACTTTGGATTCCCTGCTTGAGGTGGAGATTGCGGATGATTGCACCGTAAGTGTTGCGAGGGTGTATCGGGACTACGTCCTGAATGTTCTCGGGGAGAAGTTTCGTGTTGTTCTAGTCCCGATACCGCTACAAGGACTGAAAGTGATTGTTGGGATGAACTGGCTGGGCGCCAATGGGGTCATGATCGACTGTGAGCACCAGCTGGTGAGGGTTCGAACCCTAAGTGGGGGAGAAATGGTTATTTATGGGGAAAGGGCCTCGTAAGGGCCGAACCTCTGTTTAGCCGCGAGGGCCAGGAGATTTCTTCATCATGGTTGTTTGGAATTTTTGGCTTATATCTCCGATACGAAGGTTGAGACCACGAGGGACGTGGACAATGTTCCGGTTGTACAAGATTTTCGGGATGTCTTTCCCAAGGAGTTACCAGGGGTGCCTCCTGAGAGGTAGGTAGAGTTTCGAATTGATTTGGTGTCGGGTGCCGCTCTGATAGCCAAGGCACCATACCGACAAGATCTTCCTGAAATGTTGGAGCTATCTACGCAACTTCAGGAACTACTAGACCGAGGGTTCATTTGTCCGAGTAGTTCCTTGTGGGGAGCATCGATCCTATTTGTGAAAAAGTAGGACGGGTCATACAGGATGTGTATTGATTACCGCGAGCTGGACAAACCAACGGTGAAGAACCATTATTCGTTGCCGATGATCGATGACTTGTTCGATCAGCTACAGGGTGCATCTTGGTTTTCCAAGATTGATCTTTGGTCAGGATACCATCAGATGAGGATCTGTGATGAGGATATACCGAAGACAACCTTCAGGACTCGGTATGAACACTACGAGTTTGTGGTGATGCCATTTGGACTCACCAATGCCCCTGTAATTTTCATGGATCTCATGAACAGAGTGTGCAGACCGATGTTGGATAGTTTGGTGATCGTTTTATTGATGATATCCATGTCTACTCTAAGACCAAGGAGTAGCACGAGCAACATCTGAGGGAGGTAGTGGAGACCCTGAGGGCGGAGAGGCCGTATGCCAAGTTCTCCAAGTGTGGTTTTTGGATGCAAGAGGTACAGTGTTTGGGGCACATCATCAACTAGGAGGGTATTTCGGTTGATCCAACCAAGGTCAAGGATGTGATGCGGTGGGAAGAACTGAAGAATGCTTCTGAGATCCGTAGCTTCTTGCGTCTAGTGGGCTATTATCGGAGATTCATCCAAGATTGATGTGACCTTGACTTACTTGAACAAGAAGAATGTGACATTTTGATGGGGGTGGATCAATAGTTGGCTTTTGAGACCCTGATATGAAGAATATGTGAGGCTCCGATTCTAGTACTACCTGAGGGGTTAGATTATTTGGGTGTGTACTATAACGCTTTGATTTCAGGGTTAGGTTTGGTACCGATGCACAGAGGGCATATGATAGCATATGCCTTGAGGCAGTTAAAGCCTCACAAGGCGAATTACCCCACCCACGACCTAGAACTGGGGGCAATGGTGTTTGCCCTCAAGATTTGGAGGCACTACTTGTATGGAGGGCGGTGTACCATCTATATTGATCACAAAAGTTTCAAGTATTTGACGGATCAGAAGAAGCTCAACATGTGACAGAGGAGGTGCCTTGACGTACTGAAGGACTATGATTGTAAGATCCTGTATCATCCTGAGAAGGCCAACTTGGTGGTCAATGCTTTGAGCCGCAAGGCGGCAGGTTCCCCAATTGGGAACGTTTGTTTAAGGATGACTGTGATATCTCCATTTTTGGATATGATCAAAGAGGCTCAAGTGGAGGGTTTGAAGATAGAAAATTGGAAGTTGGAGTGGACTCGGGGGCAAATTCCCTTGTTCGCCCGGAACAGTTCGGGCCTCTTGACCCAGTGTGGTCATGTGTGGGTCACGACATCTGGGGATGTGAGACAAAAATTATTGGAGGAAGCACATAAGTCCAAGTTCTCTTTACATCTAGGGGCTACAAAGATGTATAGAAATTTGAGGTTGAATTACTTGGTTCATGGAGTGGTGTTTGACCTGCCGGAAGGTCAAGGCCAAGCATCAACGGCCTCATACCCATTCCCATGTGGAAGTGGGAGGAGATCACTATGGACTTTATCATGAAGTTACTGAGGACAACGAGGGGTGTGGATGCAATATGAGTGATTATGGAGAGATTAACCAAGAGTGCCCACTTTATCCCGATCTCTGAGAGCATCTCCGTTGAGATATTGGCGGATATTTATGTACGGGAGGTGGTGGCAAGGCACAGGGTGCCAATATCGGTAGTCTTTGACAGGGATGTTCTGTTTACATCTAGGTTCTAGAATAAATTCCATGAGAAATTGGGCACACAATTGCATTTCAACATGACATACCACCCCCAGACAGATGGCCATAGCGAGAGGACGATCTAGACACTAGAGGATATGCTGCGAGCTTGTGTGATGGATTTTGGAAGGAATTGGGATACATACCTCTCACTGGCATATTTTTCATACAATAACGGTTATCATGCTAGTATCGATCGGGCCCCATTCGAGATGTTGTATGAACGGAGGTACAAAATCCCAGTCTATTGGGGTGATGTTGGATACCGGGTCATAGGAAGCACCGAAGTAGTGCTCAACACAATAGGATTGATTCAGCAGGTGCGCGACCGGTTGCGGGTCACACAGAACCGTCAGAAAAGTTATGTTGACTTACGGGGAATGAATATCGAGTTCTAGGTGGGGGACTTTGTACTACTAAAAGTGTCACCATGGAAGGGGGCCATCAGATTTTGAAAGAGGTGTAAGCTAGGACCCTGATATATAGGTCCGTTTAGGATTTCAGCTTGGGTGGGCAAAGTGGCATATCGCTTGGATCTACCGGAGGAGCTTAGCCAGATTCACAACACCTTCCATGTGTCGCAACTTCGGAAGTGTGTTACTGAAGAGTCCGCAGTTGTCTTGGTGGACGACATTCAGGTAGATAGGAGCCTGAACTACATTGAGAGGCATGCTGTGATTCTAGATAGGAAAACCAAGGATCTTCATAACAAGGAAGTGAAGCTGGTGAAGGTGAAATGGCAGCACCGAAGGGGCTCCGAATAGACATGGGAGCCAGAGGATGAGATGCGAGACTGCTACTCGGATTTATTTGGGTCGGAAGACTTCGGGGATGAAGTCTTGTTCAAGTGAGGGATATTTGTAAGACATGTCGCTGATATTATTTGATTTTCTAAGGTTTAGGGCTTTAATGCTGGGACTCAACGAGTTGGGAGCCTCGACTCGTCGAGTAGGGAACATTTCGAGGACGCAGGATCTAGGCCCTACTCAATGAGATGGAAGGCCAACTCAACAAATAGGTACAATAATGGAAAAACCCTAATTTTAGGGTTTGCACCCTATATAATCTCCTTAAGAACCTTGAGGTTAACCTTCCATCATCCTCTAAACCTAAGAACGTCTGTGCCAAACCCTAATCCCCATTCTCTTTCATTTTGTGAGCTAGAGTGACTTGTGAAGCTTTAAAAGAAGGTGATAGTGAGAAGAAGAAGAAGAAGAAGAAGATACAGCAAACCAAGCCTTCACTCTTGAGCTTGACCATCTTGTGGACTGTGGTAAGTCTTCAAGATTCGATTTTTACCTTAGAATATGGTTAGATATTGAGTTTAATCTTTATTTCCTATCATTCCTATTGATTGAATGCATTGGGTTCATAAAGTTTGCAACATTATGGATCTCCAGGGCAAAATAGTCCCAAGGTGGGCTAGATCTAGATTTTAATCACGCAAGGATGCTATGCAAGAGTTTTTAAAGCATATTTCCTCCTTTTGGACATTTTGACTTAAAGAAATGCATTGGACATGCATGTCCATAAAGCCTCCATCTTTAAAACATTTTGAGGACTAGAAACTCCTCTGGAAAGGAGGGATTCGATATCCTAATGTTTTGGGAATGCATGGCAAGACTTTTGAGATTTTCAACCATTGATAAAGGCCTTAGAGCATTCAGAGTGATTCTAGAGGGTCAAGTTGGAAACTTTATCCCTCTAGACACCTTAGGGTTTCATATCTAAGCCCTGGAGTCCTTGCATACGTTGAATTATCATTATAAGCAAACAGGGAGGCGGGAATCGACGAGTTGCCCTAGTTACTCGATGAGTCGGAATGGGTTTCCCCATCTACTGGATATCGACTGAACTCTTCGAGTTGATGAAACAACTCTGTGAGTTGGCTAGGGTTTGTTTAAATTTTCTGGACTCCATAGAAACTCGATGAGCTGCTAGATACAATCGATGAGTTTGGGTCAACATGGACTATTGACCTAGACCGTTGACCTTGACTGTGACTAGGGTTGAACAGAATGGATTTTAAGGGTAATTATGGGATTATGACAAGTTAATATTATGATTCTTATAGGAAGTTGAGTTGGAGCTGTGGGTTGGAACTTATTGGATCTTATCTTGTCAGCATAGCATTCATGAGTGGTGAGTCTCCTCACCATACCAATGGGTCGAAGGCACCAATGTCGTCCCATTATTTGCTATGTATCTGCTATTAGGTTACGTGATATGCGATCTACTAGTTGTATCTATGAAACTTGTATGGATGACCTCTAGGGGCTTCCGAGGCACTTAGGTATAAGACCGTGGAGGGTTTCCACGACATCCTAGGCAAAGACCTCAGGGGGTTCCCAATGCACCTAGATGTTAGAACTTGGAGGGTTTCCCTGGCATCCTAGGTCAAGACCTGGGGGGGGGGGGTTCCCGGGGAATTGGGCTAAGACCATGTGGGGGTCCCCATGACACCTGGAGTAAGACCCTGGAGGGTTTCGAGGGCTTCCTTATATGTTGGTATGCATGACTTATGTGGTATATGTAGCTTTTATGGCTAATGTGATATGTGTTATGTGGTTTTTATGTGTGATATGCTCTTGGGAACTCACTAAGCGTTTGCTTACAGTTTGTGGATTTGTTTCAGGTACATCTGAGCCCAAGGGAAAGGGCAAGGCCTGATGGTGCTGCGTGCACTCTCTCAACCATTTTCTTATGGGACACTTTGATGATTCAAAATAAAATTGTACTTAATATGAATTTCGAAAACAATTGTATTTGGGATTTCATGTTTTGTGGACAGCATCTTGGTTAATAAAAAATGAAAAATTTTCCTTTGAAAATTAGGTCGTTACACCCCCAGAATGAGATAGGTAACGAAGCTCGACTCATCATGGAACGAACCACGTCCAACAAGGTTGGATTGTGCCTCTCAGCCACACCATGAAGTTGTGGTGTCCTAGGTGGCGTGAATTGTGAAACAATTCCACACTCCTTAAGATAGTTGTGGAACTCAATACTAAGATACTCCCTACCTTGATCGGATCAGAGTATCTTTATCTTCCTGCCCAACTGATTCTCCACTTCTTATTTAAATTCTTTGAACTTTTCAAAGGTTTCTAACTTATGGTTGATTAAGTAGATATACCCATATCAGCTGTAATCATCGGTGAAAGTCACATAGAAGCGGTTAGCATCCCTTGTGGCGGATCTGAAGGGCTTACACACATTAGTGTGTATGAGATCCAACAAACCCTCACCTCTTTCTCAAGTACCAGTGAAAGGTGGCTTGGTCATCTTTCCAAGCAGACAAGATTCGCATGTGTCATCCGACTTTAGGTCAAAGGAGTCTAAGACTCTATCCTTTTGGAGTTGGGCTATGTGCTTGTTAACATGTCCAAAATGACAATGCCACAAGCATGCATTGTCCAAACCTTTGGACGAATCAATATACAATACGTTATTTCCTAAGTTGTCTACAACCATCACAATTTCATATATACCATTACAAGGCAATGCTTCCAAATAAAGTTTACCATTATAAAAAGCATTAATAGAATCAATTTCATTATTAAATGAAAATATAAAACTGTGTTTATATAAACCATGAAAAGAAATAACGTTTCTCGCCATATCTGACGAGTAGCAACAGTTATTTAAATCTAATTCTAACCCACTACTAAGAAATAAAGAATTAACTCCAATCTTGGTGACAGGCGACACTTTCCTATTCCCCGTGATCAAGTTCATCTTCCCGTGCTCCACATCCCTATTCTTTTTAGTCCTTGTAATTCATAACAAATGTGAAAACCACATCTTGTATCAACGACCTAAGAATTAGCATGTGATGAGTTATTAGACGGAATAGTGTAAATACCTGCATGGGTGGGCTTTATCTTCCCATCCTTGATATCCTACAAGTATTTGGGGCAGCTTCGCTTCTAGTACCCTTTGTCATGACAATCGAAGCACTTTGCTTCTTTTAGGTTGGAAGAGGGAGTAGTAGAATCACCTTTGGTCCCACAAGAAGAGGATCCATCATGCAATTTTCCAATGCGGCTCTTAGAAGGAACCTTCCTCTTCTTCCCTTTCCCATGTCCAATTTATTGGATTGGGACAACAACAGTAGGAGTAGGAACAATAGATTTGTCTTTCAAACTACTTTCAGTAGTTCCCAATAGGCCTTGAAGCTTGCTTAGAGTGACCTCCTCCTTGTTCATATGATAAGTCGTTCTAAAATAATCATAACAAAGAGCTAAAGAGTGTAACATAATGTCAATGGCCAACTCTTCATTAAAGTTGACATTTAACTTTAGCAAGCGGTCCACAAACCTTTGCATCTTTTGCAAGTGGGGCGTCATGCACTCTCCATCCTTCATTTTTTTTTGTTATCATGGAGGCAATGATTGCATACATTTCCTGTCAAGCACTTTGATGGTACCTTTCCATCAAGTATTTGATGGTCCTATCCTACCCGTTCGACTAACGACCCTCCACCAATCAAGGAAGCGGTGGGTGACAGTGGACACCATTCAACCACCATTTTATAGGTAGTTTCCTTATACCCCCTTATAGATCGGCTTCGTGAATGAGGCTTACTAATGGTAAGACTGAATTGACTGATACACACACACACACACACACACACATATATATATATATATATATAAGTATTAAAGTTTTAATATTATAATAGTATAAGGGTTGAATTTTAAACTTTTAAAATTTTAGGGTTTGGAATTTTAATGTTTCATAAATGAGACTTTTCAAATTCCAAAACTTGAGGGAATGTTTTGAAACTCTTTAAAACCTCTTGAATTCCATAACTTAAGGATTTAATGTTTCATGAATGATATTTTTCGTATTCCATAACCTTAGGACAAGTTATGAAACTCTTAAGTAATATATAGATCAAATTTTAACTAATAAAATAATCATATAATTTATTATTTACCAAATTGACCTAATTTAACTCATAAAGCAAGATAATTTCAAATCAAAAAAATCATAAATATTTGTTTATCATATAAACTAACAATTATCTTAAACTTTTGACAATTATATATTAATTGGATGAAGATAATCACTACCATATAAAAAAAACAGATTTTATGATACAAAACAGTTTGTGGTAATGATCATAATCCAATTCTGGCAAAAATTTCGAAAAAACTGCAACCAGGAGATCCTACTCGTCGATTTCATGGCATGGACTCGACGATTTCATGTCATATGATCCAATTCTTCGAGTTCCCATATGGAAATCAACGAGTCCTGCAGTCAGTGGCCATAAACTATATTTTTTTAGCTTTGAAAAACAATCAGTTGCATCAATGTAACAGAAAACAGCCTATGCTCCGATACCACTGATGGGTTTTGTGCACTATAACATCCCCATGGTGCACATACAACCCTAATGGTTTGGATCTAAGTATTCTCTAGTTATACATGCAATATTCTTTTTCCAAAGCATGAAGCCTAACTAGCATACAAATTTGATATTTGAATCATAAAAAGAACTAGTTAAATGATTACTTCTTGTTTAGCCTGTAGAAGTTGGCCTTTCAAGAGATTAGCACCTCAAGTGTGATGCCTCAAATGTTTCACAAAATACCACCTACAATTGGATGAAAATGAGAGAGGTTTTGGAAGCACCAAAATCAGGTATACTCTTCTTATAATACCTTGTGTACCGATTTTAGGCTATAGGGGTTACATATATAGTGTAGAATTCTAAGAGTCACTTGTAAATCCTAATTCTTACACTTAGGCTTATGATCCAACAATTGATTTGGACTAACACTTCATGGACTATCTCATAAGCTTAGTCCATCATGGATTATTATCTCAAACCATATGTATCACTAATTTAGGTAATCAGTCCCCGTTAATTTAATCAGTCTCTTTTGATCATTAAATTAATTCCAAAATAATTATTGACCAATACTAATTAAATAATTTGATTTCTCAAATAATATATTATACTTATAATATATTAATAAATTACAAATAACCTCTTTCTCAAATGCCCATCCTATCAAATTGTTCTGGTGGATGCAACACAAAATGGACCATGCTACTATCGGGTTAAGTACATATCAATTATAATTATAGGCTTAGACACCTAATCCAACAACAACACCTTCCATGTGTCTCAGCTCCAGAAGTGTGTCACAGACAAGGTCGTGGTCGTTTCTCTGGACGACATTCAGGTGGACGAGAGTCTGAACTACATTGAGAGCCCCGTTGCGATTTTGGATATGAAGACCAAGGTTCTTCGAAAAAAGGAAGTAAAGATAGTAAAGGTGCAATAACAGCACCAAAGGGGCTCCGAATGGACATAGGAGATAGAAGAGGATATGCGATATCACTATCCGAACTTGTTCGCATTAGCAGACTTCGAGGATAAAGTCTAGTTCATGTGGGGGAGATTCGTAACATCTGTTTCAGGTATCATTTATTTTTTCAAGGTTTTAGGGTTTTATGCTAGGACTCGACGAGTTGGGGAGATCCAGCTCGTCGAGTAGAGATCATTTATGAGGACGCGAGAATTAGATCCTACTCTACGAGTCGGAAGGCCCCAACTTAAAGAGTAGGTGCTGTAAAGGAAAACCCTGATTTTTAGGGTTTGCACCCTATATAACGGAATTAATCTGCCTCTTTTTGCCTCCTTTACCACTTCACTACCCAGAAAAGAGACCATAAGCCGTTCCTTGTTGTTCCTTGAGCTTGAGAGGCTAATAGAGGGTTTTGGGTGCTTTTTGTTAAAGGAGTTTGAAGGTTGAGAATCTTGGAACGGGAAGGACATCGTAGATCCAACATCTAAAACATTTGGGCACTCATATGAAGGTAACAAGCTATTACCTTCATCATTAGCATTAGATCGTATTTTCTTGGGTTTTAGGCCATTTTTAGTATGTTTGTGAAGCATTTCTGGTGTTGGGTAAGATCTGGAGTTGCAACTTCAGATTTGGACTCCTCTAGGTCCTTAGAGTTATAAAGTAACTCAATTTATCAAGCATTGGCCCTTCTCTTTGGCTAAAACCCTTCCCTTAGCTTGTTTTTGGCACTTAAGAGCTTACATGCATGTAAAGTTTGCAACTTTATGTGGAAACCATGCCTTAGGAGGCTAGATATGAAATCTGGAGCTTTGGGGTAGATGAAAAAGGTTCAAACACGAAAAGGACTAAAGGAAATCGACAAGTCCCTTAGACAACTTGACGAGTCGGGTAGGGTTTTCCCATTTTTGAGATTCCAAGTGATTTCTGTGAAAGATTGGAGTTTTTGGTCCACATGGTTTTTGGTCATCTGGACATTGAGGAACTCAACGAGTTACACAGGTAACTCGGCGAGTTGATGAGTTACTCAGGTAACTCGACGAGTTGTTGGATGTACTCGACAAGTTGAGGTCAACATGGACTGTTGACCTTGACTTTGACCAGGGTTAACCAAGGTTGACTTTGAGGATATTTATGGTGTTTTGGGATTATGACAAGTTAATCACCTGATGATTATAGGCGGTTGAATTGGAGCAGCACGTGGGATTTACCTGATCTTAGCTTGTCAGTTTAGTATTCACGAGAGGTGAGTCTCCTCACCATACCAATGGCTCGAAGGCACCAAGGCCGGCCCATTTTGTGAAATGTGGTATACTTGTTGTTGTAGAGATATATGGTATGATAGTTAGTTATGCTTAGTGTTATGATAGCAATATATGTGATACTTGCAGGGAAGACCATTGGGGAGCCCATCGCACTTGGATGTAAGACCATGTGGGGGGGGGGGGGGGGGCTCATGGATTTTCAAGTAAAGACCATGGGGGAGCCCATGACACTTGGATGTAAGACCTTGGGAGGAGGCTACGACATCCTTATATGTTTGTATGCATGGCTTATGTGGTTTATGTAGCTTTTATAGCTAATATGATATGTGTTTATGTGGATTGTCTGTGGGGTATGCTCTGGGGAACTCACTAAGCATTAGCTTACAGATTGTGGATTTGTTTTAGGTACATCTGAGCCCAAGGGAAAGGGTAAGTCTTGATGACGTGGCATGCACTCTGTCACAGGCGGTTTTATGGGACACTCTGATAATTTGAAATAATATTGTTATTGTTATGAGATTGAAAACAAAAGTATTGAGATTTTATGGCTCATGGTAAATGTTTTTGACTATTTAATAATGAAAATTTTCATTTGAAAATCTGGGTCGTTACAGATGGGTTTTGAGCATTACAACATTCCTATGGTGCACATGCAACTCTAATTGCCTTGGATATAGGTTTTTCTCAAGTTATACATGCAAATCAATTATCCACAGCATAACCCTAGATCTAGCATACATAATTTCGAAATTCATGTATATAAGAGGGTTGGAAGATTACCTCACTTTTTATATTGTAATAACAAGAACAATCCTTTCTTGATCTTTAGTTTTGGAAGCCTAGTTCCCTAAGTGTTGCACCTCTAATGGAGTCACAAACACTCAATGCAAAGTATGAAGAAGGAGAGAGGTGAAAATCGGCTATCCTTAGGGTTTCTTAAGTGTAGGGCCGAAATTCTCATGTAGAAGGGTTCCTTATATAGTTGGGTGGACTGATAGGGTTTCTGGAGTAAACGCTAATTCCCGCTTAAGGCTTAAGCACCCCTTGGACCTCCTCTTTAGAACCCTTAGACGATACCTTATGGGCTTACCCATAAATTTCGTCCATTCCACTCTACGGATTCCATCAGCCCAGTTTTGCAACTATCAATGATTTGCAAAACAGTCCCTCCATTATTAATTAGTTCCTTTAATCCCAAAATTAATATCAAATTAATTTTTCATTAACTACTTATTAATAATATGAATTACAAATAATATATTAATCTTATAATATATTAATAAAATCATTCTGAGTACCAATTTATTATTCATATAATAAATCTTGCTCTCTCTCTCTCTCTCTCTCTCCAGTAGTCAACCTATCAGGTTGCATGAGTGAAGGCAACCCAAAAGGACAATTCTCATAATCAAATAAGGTACATACCAAATATAGTTATGGGTTTAGACACCTAATCCAACACCAGGTACATTGGTCCGTTTAGGGTTTTGGATTAGGTGGGTCGTGTAGCTTATCATCTTGAATTTCCAGCCGAGCTTAGTCAGATTCACAACATATTTCATGTCTCCCAGTTGCGGAAATGCTTAGTGGATGATTTTGCAGTTGTGCCTTTGAGGATATTCAGGTGGATGACCGCCTGAATTATATTGAGAGACCGATAGTGATTCTCGATTGGAAGGAGAAGACCATGAGAAACATGATTGTGGGGTTGGTTAAGGTACAATGGCAATACCGAAAAGGGATCAGAATGGACATGGGAGCCTGAGGAGGAACTAAGGGAGCATTGCCCCAAGTTTTTTGAGACGACGGACTTCGAGGACGAATTCTGATTCAATCGGGGGAAAATCATAACATCCGAAGTGAGGTACGTTCCATTTGTACCCTTATATTTCAAAGTTTGAACTTTTGGTCCTTGGGTTTGTATGTGGGGCGTACCACTAGGTACGTAGGGCGTACAAGTGATCAACACATACGCGGGGCATACTAAGGTGTACGTTTATCATACTCAAGCGAATCAATTCGGGACCATGGAAACGTACGTTGGTCATATGTGTATGTATGCTGGGCGTACGTGGGTTTTGTGAAAAACCTAATTTCCGGGTTTTGGCCCCTATTTAAGCAACATTATGGAGTGAAACCCTATTCTTATCAGCCTCCTTGTCCCTCAAACCTTACTCTATAAACCCTAATCATTCCTTGTTGTTCTTGGAGCTTTAAAGGTCATTAGAAGAATATTATGGTACTTTTGAAGAAGTTGTTCATTCTTGAGGACTTGTTGGAGAAAATAGAGCTTTTGGATCTAGAACCTTACCAGTTTTTGGCTCTCATTTGAGGTATAAAGTTCTGAACTTGGCGATTATTCTCTTAGGTATCTTTTAGGTTGGGTTTATGGAATCTTTTGGTCACATGGATGAAGTCCCTTGTGTCCCTGTCATTTTTGGAACTTAGAGTTGCCACTCTCAGTGTTATTTGAGTTCTAGAATCACAAATTTGCCACTTTTGGGGTTGAAATACATCCATGCATATGTTAAGGTCATTTTCATGGGAGTAGATTGCTATACTTTGAGTTTGGGTTAATTTGGGTCATGTAAAGTTACCAAGTCAGTGACTTTATGGATTAAGAAGTTAAAAAAGGACTTGGATATGTGATTTTAACCTCTAGAATAAAGTATTAAGTGCTTAATGATACAAGTGGCTTAGTAGAGCAGTACGCTGGGCGTACAAGCATGTACGTGCAATGTATAAGCCAAAAAGCCTATATATACAACGTACAACCGAGTACACCCCGCATACTCTGGCATCGTACAACTGAGTACGCCCGCATACTTCGACAGTGGGCTAGGTTTTGTTTTGGGCCTCCGTTTGGAAAATTCTTGTACTTCTTATCTTTGGGCCTTATTAGGTCATCAGAAATCAGATTTTGGGCTAAAAATATGTTTTGGCTTAAGGGAAGGCCCATTTGAGGAGTTGGCTCCAATTTAGAAAATCGGGCCATTGGTGCACCACTAGTGGGCTTGGGAAGGCTATCTAGAATTGGGCCTTTCATGTTATGGATTTGGGCCTAGGTCATTGACTGGATTAGATCATGGGTAAAATGGTCGTTTTACCCTAAGAAGGATTATTGGGTTTTAACTAAGTGTTATTTTGGTAATGATAGCTTAGGGAGTCGTCAGAGCAACCATTAGAGATTCTTTACCGTGAGATTCAACATTCAAGTGAGTTTTCCTCCTATTTGAATGGGTCAAAGGCACCAATGTCGGCCTGTATGTATGACTGTATGTATTCCGGAATAATGTTCGATGACAGGCGATGCACGATGTAGGTTTATATGTTTTCCCGGATTACGATCTGATGCCAGGTGATGCCCGAAGAATGTTTGTATGCTTGATGTCTTCGTGATTCTTGCATGTGTCTTTATTTGTATATTTCCAAATTACGGCCCGATTTCGGGAAACGCCCGGGGAATGTTTGTATACTTCTGGATTTCAGTCTGATGTTAGGCAGGGCCCGATGAATGTTTATATGTTTATATTATGTGATTATTTGATGTGTATTTGTTGATATGTTTATATGTATACCGAGCTATGCTCAATGTCGAGTGGGGCCCGATGCTGGACACTGTCCGATGTCGGGCGGGGCCTACGATATGTTTATATAGTTTTATGTGATTATGTGTATGGTAAGTGGTAGTTTGGCGAGACTCACTAAGCTTCATACTTACAATTTTCAGTGTTGGTTTCAGGTAATTCTGGTAGCAAAGGGAAGAGCTCGGGATGACTACATTGCACACACAATGATGTTTTAGCCTGGGATGTTTACTGTGATATATTTGACAGATGTTTTGATATGGATGTTTCAGACATGCCTAGAGTTCCTCCAGAGAGGTTGGTGGAGTTTAGGATTGACTTGGTTCCTGGTACGACTCCAATAGCTAGAGCACCTTATCTGTTAACACCTCCAGAGATGCAAGAATTTTCTACACATCTACAGGAGCTATTAGACAAAGGGTTCATTCGGCCGAGTAGTTTTCCATGAGGAGTGTCAATCCTATTTGTAAAGAAGAAGCATCGGTCACATCAGATGTGTATTGACTACCAGGAGCTGAATAAGCTAACGATGAAGAACTGTTATCCACTCCTGAGGATTGATGTTTTGTTTGACCAAATTTAGAGTGCATCTTGGTTTTCCATGATTGATCTACGTTCAGGTTACCATCAAATGAGGGACAGAGAGGATGATATGTAGAAGACGGCCTTCCAGACTCCTTATGGTCATTACGAGTTCGTGGTGATGCCCTTTGGGCTCACCAATGCTCTAGTCGCATTCATGGACCTCATGAACCACGTATGCAGGCCAATTTTGGATCGGTATGTGATTGTATTTAATGATGACATCCTGGCCAATTTCAAAACCCAAGAGCTTCATGAGGAGCATTTGAGGGAGGTATTAGAGACTCTCAGGAGGGTGTATTGTATGCGAAGTTCTTCAAGTGTGAGTTCTGGTTACACGGGGTGGAGTTTCTAGGGTAAATAAAAGTTATATGTCGAAACCCTAACTTAAGAAATCAGAGTATAAGACACATAAATTAAGAAATTTTATGAATCAACTTTGATAAATAGAGAATTTGAACATACCTGAGAGTCTTGATGTTGGGTTTATAATAATGGAAAATAAAGTGGATAGTAGTGTATGTCGATGCCTTAAAGAGAAATCAGATTCATCATATTGTTGACTTGAAGTCGTGAGTTGGCAATGATGAGGCTGGGGTCGGCCGAAATCGGAGATGATGGAGGTAGTGGTAGTTGGAATCGACGATGATAGGATTGAGGTGACATGATTCAGCAATGAAGGTGACAACGTAAGGAATTGATGATGTGGGGTTAGTGTGGCCAAATAAATTTAGTTTAAAAATTATATAGCATAAGAGAAATGCATCGCACGGGGAATGAAAATTCGGAAAGTATCATCGGGGAGCGAAAATGTAAGGAGGGAAATCCATATTTAATGGTGTGGTTAGATCTAAACACATCAATAAATGTTTTTTTAATACATTTATATAGAAACCGCACCAACAAATCTATTATCAGATGCGGCTTTCTTATTTTTTTTGATGTGATAGATATTTAATAATGTAGTTTCTAGAATGGGCCACACCAAAAAAATAAAAATGGATCACACTGTTAAATGACTTATGTCCTCGTGTCTAGAGTTAAAATATAGTAACTTCTTTTTTATTTTTTTTTATTTAAATTTCCCTTATAGATAATGTCAATGAGTTTGAAATTCATTGTTGAGAGTAGCTACATACTTATTTATTTATTTATTTGTTACCAATAATATCAATAAGTATTGTGAAACTTGAATGAATTTATCGATTTCTTGAAAGAATTTTATAAATTTATGTTTATATATTGTTATTACCAATAAATAAGTATAAATATCAATGGCTTCTGGCCTAACGGTATTCGGTGTTATCCTCCCTCCTTGAGGTCGAGGGTTCAAGTCCTGTTAGGTACATATGTGGATTAAGGAGAATAGTTTAGGAGTAAATAGATTTGCCGTTCCAAAAAAAAGTATAAGTATGATACTAATATAGTTATTAATGAAGTACATTGCTATTATAAGAAAACTAAATTATATTGGGCATGTTAGTAGCAAGAGAGTATGTTGAAAAGTTCTGTATATTACCCATGTCGGTAGTAAGGAATTCTATGCGTTTCCAAAAATTTTGTGTATGCTTATTAAAGGATATCAAAGAGTTACCTTCCAGAAGATTTCCATTTTATTCTCCATCGAGTTATTTGTATTCTAGTTTATAGGAATTCAATGTGTATATATATATATATATATATATATATATATATATATATATATCCCACCCTACTTTTAATTTGTACAACATATTGTGTAATTATATAAGTAATCTATAAATTCAATAGGAACATTCCTTTTGAGTTATATCATTATTAGAAAAAAGACTCATTACCTACTCCAGATTCCGTAGGGTGTAAGTAATCTGTAGTTAAAATTGTAGTTAAAATGAGTTATCTACAAATTACCTATGGAAAAAGCTTTATATATAGGAATATAGCTCATGTGTAATTGATTGAGACGGATTTGTCTTTTTCTATATCTTTATACCTTAATAAGCATTTAGCCTCCAATGCAGAAATTTAAGAGGTACAACTCATTAAACATCATATACAACAAGTTTATGCTATACATTGTCTTATTTTGTCAAGAAATCGAGATAAGAAGGTGGAGATTTACCTAACGTTGTGAAATTTTTGGAAAATATCTCAGCTTTTTGATATGGCACACCAACAGAATCGGCCAAAAATAAGATACAGTTTATCTAGCATCATCACCAAATTCAGCCAATTACCACCTATATCCAGTTTCGGCATGCCACCGCCATCACCACTTACCACCACAATACACAGACCTCTCACCGTCATCCACAAACCCTAGCCAACACAACGACTAACTACCGCTCCACCACTAACTATCGCCGGTGTCATCATCAGCCTTCTCCTCCACTCACAATGTCGAAGGTACATCTATTCTCTCTTTTGTGCTCTTTAACTGTGTGAGTCTTTGATTGTGTAGACATGTCAGGTTGATTATAAAGTTTTATTCAACAATTTAAGGTTGTGCTACATTATTTATGGCTTCATTCACCACCACACCTCTTCTATCACTGCTATATCTAAACCACCACCGAGGTCCCCCTTTCTCTCTATCTTTAATTGTGCGAGTTTTTTGTTTTTCATTTGGTAGTTTTTTTGAACTTGAAACCTGTATATCACCTCCATACTGTTGCGCTAGCCCAGACTTCTCTGATTACCGATCTTTGTGGTGAAGAACATATGAAGGCCATGAATTGAGTTTTTAATCAGGATGGAAGCTACAAAGGACTTGGATTTTTGGATGAAGGCCACAAATGGCTGATCTGGATCGGGTTTATTCAATTTTGGTTCTTTTTTTCTTATGGTTGTGCTTATATGTTTTTGGTTAACTTCGATTTGATTACCATGTTTCAATTTTGTTGCTTCCGACTAATGGCCTAGATCAATAAAAGACCATTTTCTTGCAGTTTTCAAATCTTCAAATAAGTTTACTGTTTTAATATAGATATTTGAAGAAGAACATGGATAAAGAACAAGAAAAATGAATCACATTTGGGTTGCTTAGTTTCTTCTATTAATATTTCAGTTTATAGTGTTTTTAATGGATGATTCTTCTATATCCACTCACCGCCCTCTCCTGCTTCCCTCACTAGCTACTTCATTTCAACCACAATCCAAACTAGGTAAGTTTTTACATAATCGCATATTGATGGGGATAAAGGGGGGATTTGATCAATTGATATTGATTACCTCAAACCAAAAATTACAAAACTCTCTCTCTCTCTCTCTCTCTCTCTCTCTCTCTCTCTCTTTCTCTCTATGTTCTACATCTATGGTATGCTCTCACCATCAAAATATACGTAGGTCTATTATTTATTTTCAAAAAAATGTGCTGATGTGCAATGGTGTGCGCATCTGTGTATTTGTGGTGCATTTGTGTGTGTTTATATGTATCCTTTTATGGTTATCACTAATCTTGTTCATTTAAAAAAAATCCATAGATGCTTGGTTTGTGTTGATTCTATATGGTGTCTTTCGAGTTTAGGTTTGATTGATTAATCATCGAACATTATGTCACACCCCAAAACCAAGAATGGCGGAAACGTTATGGGGCGGAGGACGTCATGTATAGTATCACAACACAGTAATTGTAAATAAGCAAACAACATCATCCATTGCATTAAGTATATAATTTTAATACAAGTGCGTTCTGTACAGTTATAGACACCAAAAATAATAAAACACAAAATAGTATGAGATGAGTCTTGAATGCACTCCATCTTCTCAAAAGCTGGCCTTGGTACCTGTCTACTGATGACCTGAGAATACAAGTTATTTTGAAAGAGTTTATCAGCATTAAGCTGGTGAGTTCATAAGTATTTTAGTGTCAATGTATCTTGTAAAAACGTTTGAACCTGACTCAATGTATAAGTTGTAAAAATGTAAGTAAATGTTTGAAAGTGTTTGTAAAAGTTCGAATCACTTAGAAAATCCTATATTTTCTATAAAAGTAACCTTCTACCAAGGCTAGGCTGTCTTGTAAACCTTTCTGTTGTAAAGTGTGTGATTACCCAAATATAACTATCATTTGTTAAAAATATAGTTTGTACATTAATGCTTAAGTGAGATTATCACTAAGTTATGTAATGGGTAAATCATTGTAGTACTGTAGCTTTGTATAATAAGACTACTGCTGTACTAAATACTACTACCTTAAACCGGATTTATATTAAGGTATATTGTGATTAATTGCACCATGCTATCGACTAATAATCAACGACATAATGAACGGTCGTAATAAGAAATGACGTTTGGCACCCGCAGACCTGCAGGTCCGGCTGTAGCTAGCAGCAAGGTGTAGGATATTCAATCCAGTATAGATCTATACGCAAACTCACGCTCTCCCTCCAAGAGAATTCTGGCTACAACTCAGGCCATGACATTTAAGGCATGCCCGATACAGTGGATCACAATTGTTAGGTATTCATGTATATGTATTGTTTCTCGTATATCTGTATATGTATTGTTTCTCGTATATCTGTATATGTATTGTTTCTCGTATATCTGTATATGTATTGTTTCTAGTGTATCTGTATATGTATTGTTTCTAGTATATCTGTATATGTATTGTTTCTCGTATATCTGTATATGTATTGTTTCTAGTATATCTGTATATGTATTGTTTCTAGTATTTCTGTATATGTATTGTTTCTAGTATTTCTGTATATGTATTGTTTCTGCGTTACCCCGATGGTAACCAGCTAATGATGTACTGATGAGTATGAATATGGAAGTACTTTTATGCCTATACATGTATATATGATATATAAGTAATATGGAAACGACCTTCGGATGGTCACCCGAAATCCCACCAGACCACATCCAAATCGAGGAAAAGGAAATAGGGCGGATGGCATTCCTAAGCCTTTTGAACATTATTTATATATCTATACATATATGGGCATGCAATTGTATATATAAAGCATAAATAAGTTTTCATAAAACATTTTGAAGCATAAATATAATTTCAAGAGAAGATTGACTTGATGTCGATCTATAAATCATTTTGAAAGCATAAGTTGATAAAACAGTTTTAAGTATAAGAAGCATTTGATTTAATCACAGTCTATAAGTAAGTTTGGATAGTAAAACAGTTTGTAAAACATTTCAGTAGTAAAGCAGTTGAAAACAGTTGAACAGTGGTAAAAATCGTTGTTTTCCTAGTTATTAATCACATGTGATTAAACACAATCATATGTGATTGAAGTAATAACTTATAAGTATTTGACTTGTATTCCCCCCCATAAAGTGTTATAAAACATTTAAAATCATTTCAAAGGTTGATTCAAGGGGTATGAACTCACTTGTGGTGAGTCGTTTGAATTGCAGTGTCGGCTACCGTGCTAGGTGGCAAACGGAGACTGGTTTACATGCACGAGCCTAGTTATCATATAATAAACATATATATAACTAATTAGACATATAATAACTTAAATAAATAAGTTAAGACACTTAGAAAACATTTAAACACTTTTATGAGTGTTTAAGGTTCAAATGGTTGCATCTAAGTGTTACGGGACAAGGCAAAAGGGTTTGAAACATCAAAGGGCCTTGTATAGGAGTTCACCACCCAACAACCCCCACACCTTGGAGTTTACTGCCGTAAACTCATAGGTTTATGGCCGTGAACTCCTCAAATGGTGTTTTTGGGTGTTTTGTGGTGTTATCTTGCATCTAGAACACTCCTAGCTTTGTTGGAATAATACATGAAGTAGTTTAAGGCTTTAGAACACTCCATATGGGAGTTTACGGCCTAAGGTCCTTCACCTTAGAGTTTACGGCCGTAAACTCTAGGAATTTAATTGGTTTGAGGCACTTAAACATCAAGAATGGCATCCATGAATTTATCTAAGGCTAATGGGGACAAGAGGCACACTTTGGTGCCATCACTTGGAGTTTACGGCCCAAGTCATGTTCCTTGGCCGTAAACTCCTTTCAAGGAGTGGTTTTTATGTGTTATACTCTCCATTCTAGTCCCAAGGTTTCAAGGTAAATTGTCTAAAGGCTTAAGGGTTGCTTGGAATGATTTTTGTCCCACAAAAAGGGGTTTACGGCCCAAGAGGAGTTCTTGGCCGTAAACTCCTACTAACTTGTGATTTTGATGAGCTTTTGGTGTTCTAATCAAGCACAAGTACTAGTAGTTAAAGTCCTTAAGCATTTGGGGAAAGTTTTAGGGCATTTAAGCCCTTGAAAAGGGGTTTACGGCCCAAGGGAGTTCCTTGGCCGTAAACTCCTAGAACTTGTGTTTCTTGGATGCTTTTTGGCCTATAAAGATCATATCCTAACTCCTAAACAAGTTGTCTAACAAGGAATCGGGACTAGGAAGCCTTTATGTTCCATTTTGGAGTTTACTCCCCAAGAACGTTCTCGGGCGGTAAACTCCCGGATCTTGTAATCTAAGCATGTTATTGTTGTTAATAAGCATTAAACAAGTATTGAAACACATATAGAAAAGTAGACTCACAATCTGGGATGAAAACCCGAAGATCCGTCAGAGAGAATATGGCTTTTCTCTATTTGGAATTGTGAATAATGAATTAATTTAATTCATAAAACTATTTATAGTCCTAGAATATTTTGACAGAAAATATTTTTATTCCTGATGTTGGACTGTAACATTATGAAACTTGAAATGCCCAAGTTTCACAAAACCAGGAGTATCCACTCTCCTGATATCATCTAAAACATGAACCCTAATGTACACAAGCTTGTTCGGAAAAGCTTGAAAGTTACTGAAACTGAACTAGCTTCTATTGAATAGATGAGGTTCGTACAATGGAAATTTCGGGTTGTCACATCATCCCCCTGTTAGAGGGAATTTCGTCCCGAAATTAGAATTTAAGCAAATAAAAGTTACAAACAATTAAGCGAAAAGATGAGGGTATTTCAACTTCATCTGATCCTCGCGTTCCCAAGTGAATTCCGGTCCTCGCTTGGCGTTCCAGCGAACCTTCACGATAGGGATACGGCTTTGTTTTGTCTGCTTGACCTCACGGTCCATGATTTCTACAGGTTCTTCCACGAAGTTGAGGCTCTCGTTGATCTCGATCTCGTCAAGTGGGATTACGAGAGTCTCGTCGGACAGACACTTTTTCAAGTTAGACACGTGGAATGTAGAATGTACGTTACGAAGTGTGTCGGGTAGATCAAGTTTGTAAGCTACGGGGCCGACTCTGGCAAGAATCTCGAAAGGCCCTATGTACCTCGGATTAAGCTTCCCACGCTTGCCGAAGCGTATCAAGCCTTTCCAGGGTGAGACTTTGAGAAGGACTCGGTCTCCTACCTGAAATTCCAAAGGTCTTCTTCGTTTGTCGGCGTAGCTCTTCTATCGGTCTCTAGAGGCTTTCAATCGTTCACGGATTTGAACGATTTTCTCTGTCGTTTCCCGAATGATTTCCGGACCAGTGAGAGTACTGTCGGAAGCTTGCCCTCTTGCTAATTGAGTATCACCAACCTCAGCCCAGCATAGAGGGGATCTGCACTTGCGGCCGTAGAGAGCTTCGAATGGAGTAGCCTTGATGCTGGTGTGATAACTGTTATTATAGGAAAATTCGACAAGGGGTAAATGAGTATCCCATGCCTTCCCAAAATCAATCACACAGGCTCGCAACATATCTTCCAATGTTTGGATGGTCCTCTCACTCTGTCCGTCGGTCTGTGGATGGTAGGCTGTGCTCATGTCCAGCCTTGTTCCTAGGGAATGTTGTAGGGATTGCCAAAATCTGGAAGTGAACCTACTATCTCTATCGGAGATAATGGAAATAGGTACACCATGCAACCGTACAATTTCCCTAATGTATGTTCTCGTAAGTTTCTCCATCTTGTCGGTTTCTTTGATAGGCAGGAAGTGTGCAGACTTGGTCAATCTATCAACAATGACCCATATGGTGTCAAGTCCACCCGTCGTCTTGGGCAACTTGGTTATGAAATCCATAGTGATCCGCTCCCACTTCCATTTCGGGATCTCTGGTTGTTGCAGTAAACCAGAGGGCTTCTGGTACTCGACCTTAACCTTTGCGCAAGTAAGGCATTTACTCACGAAGGTAGCAATCTCTGCTTTCATATTAGGCCACCAGTATAGCTTTTTCAGATCCAGATACATCTTATCTGAACCTGGGTGGACGGAATACCGAGTGTTGTGAGCCTCGGTCATGACCACGTCTCGGAAACCACCGTGTTTCGGTGTCCAGATCCGGTTCATGAAATATAAAGCTCCGTCACCCTTGGCTTCGAAGTTCTTGTCCATTCCCCTAAGGGATTCACTCGACACATTTTCAGGTTTCATGGCCTCAAGTTGAGCCGCATGAATTTGCTCAGTCAAGTGTGAATGGATGGTTATGGATAATGACTTGACCTTGCGACTAGAATATTCTTTCCGGCTTAGGGCGTCTGCTACTACGTTGGCTTTACCCGGATGATAACGAATATCGCATTCGTAATCACTGAGTAGTTCAACCCACCGTCGTTGTCTCATGTTGAGCTCCTTCTGATCGAAAATGTGCTGTAAACTCTTGTGGTCGGTAAAGATAGTGCTCTTCGTTCCATACAGGTAATGTCTCCAGATCTTCAGAGTAAACACTACTGCTCCTAGTTCAAGATCGTGGGTCGTGTAGTTAACCTCATGTGTCTTCAACTGTCTCGAGGCGTAGGCGATGACCTTACCTCGCTGCATCAGAACACATCCGAGTCCTTGATTGGATGCATCGCAATAGACTACGAAGTCTTCTATTCCTTCCGGAAGGGATAGTATCGGTGCGGTGCACAGGGCTCGTTTGAGCGTTTGGAATGCTCTTTCTTGCTTCTCTTCCCAGTCAAAGGCCACACCTTTCTGGGTCAGGGTCGTAAGAGGCTTTGCTATTCGTGAGAAGTTCTGAATGAACCTGCGGTAGTAGCCAGCGAGACCTAGAAATTGGCGAATTTCTGTAGGTGTCTTTGGTGCTGACCAGTTCTCAATGGCTTTTATTTTGGATGGGTCCACGTGGATTCCTTCCTCGCTTACCACGTGTCCTAAGAATTCGACTCTTCGGATCCAAAATTCACATTTCGAGAACTTCGCATAAAGTTTCTCCTTTCGTAACGTCTCTAGAACTTGTCGCAGATGATCACCATGCTCTTTCTTACTTCGGGAGTAGATCAGGATGTCGTCAATGAAAACGATGACGAACTGATCTAAGTAAGGTCGGCATACTCTATTCATCAGATCCATGAAGACTGCGGGCGCATTGGTCAATCCGAATGGCATCACCACGAACTTGTAGTGTCCGTAACGAGTTCGGAAGGCTGTCTTCGGCACATCCTCCTCGAGCACTCGTAACTGGTGATATCCGGATCTCAGATCAATCTTGGAAAAATAGTTCGCCCCTTGCAGTTGGTCGAATAGATCATCTATGCGTGGCAGAGGGTAACGATTCTTGATCGTCAACTTGTTGAGTTCTCTGTAGTCAATACGCATACAGAATGATCCGTCTTTCTTCTTAACGAACAAGACCGGTGCTCCCCAAGGTGAGAAACTTGGTCTTATAAAGCCCTTGCTGAGCAGTTCGTTAAGTTGACCAGAGAGTTCTTGCATCTCGGCTAGTGCTAAACGGTAGGGCGACTTGGCTACTGGGGTAGCTCCTGGGACCAAGTCGATTCTGAACTCAACTTGTCGTTGCGGAGGTAATCCAGGTAGTTCTTCTGGGAAAATGTCGGGGAAGTTGCTCACTACTGGGAGGTCCTTTAGTTCTTTCGTTTCTAGGTTCGTGTCGACGACGTGAGCAAGAAATGCGTGGTATTCTTTGCGCAGATATTTCCGTGCTTGAATACTAGATATAATGCGAAGACTCGCACCAGGTTTGTCGCCGTAGACTATAAGAGTTTCGTTAGATGGGAGGTTTAAACGGACTGCTTTCTCGTAGCACATGATGTCGGCGCGATGAAGACTTAACCAATCCATGCCGATAATAACGTCGAAACTTTTTATTGAGACCGGCATAAGGTCAATTGGGAATGAATGGTTATCTAAGGTTAGAAGACAACCTAAGTATATGCTATTAGTACTTTCAGTTTTTCCATTGGCCATTTCTACTGTGAATTGTTCATTAAGTGCGTGTGGTTGTTGCTTAAGTATGCGAGCAAATTTGTGGTTTACGAAGCTTCGCTCCGCTCCACTATCGAACAGAATGCATGCATAGGAGTTATCAAGGAGGAACGTACCAGTCACCACTGTCGGGTCAGCAACTGCTTCCCCGTGGCCTATTGCTAGTACCCTCCCTGCTCCTCCAACATTCCTCGCCTTAGGGCAGTCCCTTTTAAAGTGGCCTGTTTCGCCACATCCATAGCAAGTTGGGCTCGCGCCTGAGCCAGGAACTTGGGAGATTGGTTGCGCCGGGAACTTACAGAATCGGACGGTGTGTCCTTTTCTATGGCAGTTGTTACACTGCATCTCACGGCAGGCGCCGTGGTGGTGGAAGCTGCATTTATTGCACTTCGGCAAACTTCCTGAATACTGCTTCCCCGGAGCAGTAACAGCAGTAGGGGCTACCGCAGCATGTACTGCTACGATTTGCTGTTTCTTTGAAGCGCGCTGCTTCTTCTTCTCATCCCAGAACTTCCGCTTGTTGCCAACGGGTTTAGAGGGTTCTGGGATGGCTAGAGTGGTTGTGGCTGCAGAGGTCTTGACTCCATGGTCAATAAGTCTTTGTGCCAATCGCTTGGCACTGTCGAAGGTAGCAAGGTTGGATGCTAAGACATTCCCCTGGTACGGAGGTACTAGCCCCCATACATACCGCTCAATCTTCTTCCCTTCAGTGGGAACCATATTGGGGCATAGGGCCACCAGTTCGCTAAAGCGGGCAGTGTAAGCGATCACGTTGGTGCCCTTCATAGTCAGATTCCAGAGTTCATGTTCTAACTTCTGGACTTCGCCCCTAGGGCAGTACTCCTCAGTCATGAGGTCCTTCATCGTTGCCCAGCCCATGTCGTTAGCCACGACGAGAGCTAGGGCTTTGACGTGGCCGTTCCACCACGTTAGGGCTTTATCCTCGAAGGTGCATGCGACATATTTCACCTTGAATGCTGCAGGGCACGAACAGATTTCGAAGACTGATTCAGTTTTCTCGAACCATTGCGAGAGAGCAATGACTCCGCCGGTGCCATAGAAAGGCTTCGGCTTGCAGTTTGTAAAATCCTTGTAAGAGCACTCCCTCGAGCGCACAAGGATTTCAACTGGGATAGATTCAACAGGGGTTCCACCTCTGCTTGCATCGGATGAGTGATACTGAGCCATGGCAGTTGCCACTGCTGCAGCTACGGCAGCATTCAGAGCTACAGTATCGATGACTGCAGGTGGTGGAGGCGGTGGAGGTACAGGATTATTCCTAGTACTGGGAGATTTGCGAGGAGGCATCCTTCAGTTATAAGTTTATAAAGACACGAAGGATGATAAGAATCAATTTGTAAGCAACGTGAGAGTGACCCATGGACTAACTAACCATAGCCCAACAGTTTGAATGAGTGTTTGAAATCACAATAAGAAATATTAGTAGGAATACACAAGTGTACAAAATTTTCCCACAAATTAGATAGATTTCAATAGTACGGGTATTACTGATGTAACAAGTTCAAGGAAAAATCGACCTAACAGTAGGTCTTACATCATACCATAAGGACAATACTGACAGTCCTAAATTCCTAATTAGAGTACCAAAAGTTAGGAATATTTACAGACAAGTGCTACTTAGAGCACATAAGTTCAAGGCTATCCCTTAAATCAAAAGATAGAGATGTGCTAGACATCATCTAATGGCGATGGGAATTCCTCGGGCGATCCCTGAGGTCGGATATTTGGCGAAACACCTCTTGAAGGTGTCGGTCCTGAGCTCTTTGACGAGCTCGAAGTTCTAAGACTTCAGCACGTGAGGCAGTCAGCTGTTGCTGCAGAGTTTCGTTGGTTCTCCGGGTCCGTTCCATGTCTTCTTCAAGACGGAGGATGCGGACTGTATTGACGCCTGAATTGGCATCAATCTCCATGACCCGGTCAATGGCTGCTCGACCTTGCTCGACATTATGAGCTATCCTGCGGATGATCACCGGCAGAGCTCTGTCAGCAGAGCCACCATCGCTGATGTTGTAGAAGGTTCGGCCCCAAAGTATGGTAAGGGTTGACCCTGCTCATCACTCCAGCGATTCAGGTTGTTTGCCCACATGGGAGTAGGACCTGGAAACGCTGGTCGAGGGTTGTTGTTCGGGGCTTGACCTACAAGCGGTAGGTTGTTGACTTCAGGCTCGGAGTCGGATCCATCCGAAAAGCCTTCTGCGAGGTGATCATCCAAAGGGATTGGATGATCATCTTCGGGCTCTTCATCGATCCACCCGGCATTGCCTTCATTGGGAAAGTACGGGTCGCCATGAGGGAATCCAGCCATTTAGATCTACGCGAGAAGAGAGGTATAAGAATATAGTGTACGTGTAACTAGTAGCACAAAATACTCCTATAGCATCTTAAGTTCTAAGTTCTACTGATCTTCTTGTGGTATTGTTGGTAAGTTTTTAGACTTGTTAACATATCACAACCATTCTAGGGCATATGCTAATCACTCCTGGGACCAGCATAGTTGATCAGGCTATGCCATTCCCAGGACTGACCATACATCCCCGAGCTCACTTGTGATATTCAACAATCGTAATACTTTTGTTCTTGTCATTGTGACACTGATTTTAGTATGAATGTAGACTAGTATACTTAATTAAATATTTTATTATTTAAAGTATAGACTCTTGGTCAGAGTGTTTTAGTCCCTTTTGGGTTTATAGATTAGTATATCTTTTATGGGTTGATATACTTGATTCACTATAAACAATGCTCTGATACCAATCTGTCACACCCCAAAACCAAGAATGGCGGAAACGTTCTGGGGCGGAGGACGTCATGTATAGTATCACAACACAGTAATTATAAATAAGCAAACAACATCATCCATTGCATTAAGTATATAATTTTAATACAAGTGCGTTCTGTACAGTTATAGACACCAAAAATAATGAAACACAAAATAGTATGAGATGAGTCTTGAATGCACTCCATCTTCTCAAAAGATGGCCTCGGTACCTGTCTACTGATGACCTGAGAATACAAGTTATTTTGAAAGAGTTTATCAGCATTAAGCTGGTGAGTTCATAAGTATTTTAGTGTCAATGTATCTTGTAAAAACGTTTGAACCTGACTCAATGTATAAGTTGTAAAAATGTAAGTAAATGTTTGAAAGTGTTTGTAAAAGTTCGAATCACTTAGAAAATCCTATATTTTCTATAAAAGTAACCTTCTACCAAGGCTAGGCTGTCTTGTAAACCTTTCTGTTGTAAAGTGTGTGATTACCCAAATATAACTATCATTTGTTAAAAATATAGTTTGTACATTAATGCTTAAGTGAGATTATCACTAAGTTATGTAATGGGTAAATCATTGTAGTACTGTAGCTTTGTATAATAAGACTACTGCTGTACTAAATACTACTACCTTAAACCGGATTTATATTAAGGTATATTGTGATTAATTGCACCATGCTATCGACTAATAATCAATGACATAATGAACGGTCGTAATAAGAAATGACGTTTGGCACCCGCAGACCTGCAGGTCCGGCTGTAGCTAGCAGCAAGGTGTAGGATATTCAATCCAGTATAGATCTATACGCAAACTCACGCTCTCCCTCCAAGAGAATTCTGGCTACAACTCAGGCCATGACATTTAAGGCATGCCCGATACAGTGGATCACAATTGTTAGGTATTCATGTATATGTATTGTTTCTCGTATATCTGTATATGTATTGTTTCTCGTATATCTGTATATGTATTGTTTCTCGTATATCTGTATATGTATTGTTTCTAGTGTATCTGTATATGTATTGTTTCTAGTATATCTGTATATGTATTGTTTCTCGTATATCTGTATATGTATTGTTTCTAGTATATCTGTATATGTATTGTTTCTAGTATTTCTGTATATGTATTGTTTCTGCGTTACCCCGATGGTAACCAGCTAATGATGTACTGATGAGTATGAATATGGAAGTACTTTTATGCCTATACATGTATATATGATATATAAGTAATATGGAAACGACCTTCGGATGGTCACCCGAAATCCCACCAGACCACATCCAAATCGAGGAAAAGGAAATAGGGCGGATGGCATTCCTAAGCCTTTTGAACATTATTTATATATCTATACATATATGGGCATGCAATTGTATATATAAAGCATAAATAAGTTTTCATAAAACATTTTGAGGCATAAATATAATTTCAAGAGAAGATTGACTTGATGTCGATCTATAAATCATTTTGAAAGCATAAGTTGATAAAACAGTTTTAAGTATAAGAAGCATTTGATTTAATCACATTCTATAAGTAAGTTTGGATAGTAAAACAGTTTGTAAAACATTTCAGTAGTAAAGCAGTTGAAAACAGTTGAACAGTGGTAAAAATCGTTGTTTTCCTAGTTATTAATCACATGTGATTAAACACAATCATATGTGATTGAAGTAATAACTTATAAGTATTTGACTTGTATTCCCCCCCATAAAGTGTTATAAAACATTTAAAATCATTTCAAAGGTTGATTCAAGGGGTATGAACTCACTTGTGGTGAGTCGTTTGAATTGCAGTGTCGGCTACCGTGCTAGGTGGCAAACGGAGACTGGTTTACATGCACGAGCCTAGTTATCATATAATAAACATATATATAACTAATTAGACATATAATAACTTAAATAAATAAGTTAAGACACTTAGAAAACATTTAAACACTTTTATGAGTGTTTAAGGTTCAAATGGTTGCATCTAAGTGTTACGGGACAAGGCAAAAGGGTTTGAAACATCAAAGGGCCTTGTATAGGAGTTCACCACCCAACAACCCCCACACCTTGGAGTTTACTGCCGTAAACTCATAGGTTTATGGCCGTGAACTCCTCAAATGGTGTTTTTGGGTGTTTTGTGGTGTTATCTTGCATCTAGAACACTCCTAGCTTTGTTGGAATAATACATGAAGTAGTTTAAGGCTTTAGAACACTCCATATGGGAGTTTACGGCCTAAGGTCCTTCACCTTAGAGTTTACGGCCGTAAACTCTAGGAATTTAATTGGTTTGAGGCACTTAAACATCAAGAATGGCATCCATGAATTTATCTAAGGCTAATGGGGACAAGAGGCACACTTTGGTGCCATCACTTGGAGTTTACGGCCCAAGTCATGTTCCTTGGCCGTAAACTCCTTTCAAGGAGTGGTTTTTATGTGTTATACTCTCCATTCTAGTCCCAAGGTTTCAAGGTAAATTGTCTAAAGGCTTAAGGGTTGCTTGGAATGATTTTTGTCCCACAAAAAGGGGTTTACGGCCCAAGAGGAGTTCTTGGCCGTAAACTCCTACTAACTTGTGATTTTGATGAGCTTTTGGTGTTCTAATCAAGCACAAGTACTAGTAGTTAAAGTCCTTAAGCATTTGGGGAAAGTTTTAGGGCATTTAAGCCCTTGAAAAGGGGTTTACGGCCCAAGGGAGTTCCTTGGCCGTAAACTCCTAGAACTTGTGTTTCTTGGATGCTTTTTGGCCTATAAAGATCATATCCTAACTCCTAAACAAGTTGTCTAACAAGGAATCGGGACTAGGAAGCCTTTATGTTCCATTTTGGAGTTTACTCCCCAAGAACGTTCTCGGGCGGTAAACTCCCGGATCTTGTAATCTAAGCATGTTATTGTTGTTAATAAGCATTAAACAAGTATTGAAACACATATAGAAAAGTAGACTCACAATCTGGGATGAAAACCCGAAGATCCGTCAGAGAGAATATGGCTTTTCTCTATTTGGAATTGTGAATAATGAATTAATTTAATTCAGAAAACTATTTATAGTCCTAGAATATTTTGACAGAAAATATTTTTATTCCTGATGTTGGACTGTAACATTATGAAACTTGAAATGCCCAAGTTTCACAAAACCAGGAGTATCCACTCTCCTGATATCATCTAAAACATGAACCCTAATGTACACAAGCTTGTTCGAAAAAGCTTGAAAGTTATTGAAACTGAACTAGCTTCTATTGAATAGATGAGGTTCGTACAATGGAAATTTCGGGTTGTCACACATTAAGTCAACAGTCATTAAGACATCAAGACGATGACAAATCAGAAGACAGGTTTACCCTATGTTCATTTCTCTCTCTCTCTCTCTCTCTCTCTCTAATGCTTTGATTTGCAGCCATTGCTACATATACATATTGGTATTGTTTATTTTCATTGATGTTGATTTAATACCCTACAAGGCCTGTTACTAAGGTTTAAGCTTGATGTCTTGAAATTTATATTTGTAGAATGTGTGAAGAGTATCGGTGGAAACGAGTTTTTTTGCCATGGGGAACTGGTAACGGGGATGTTGAATTGTTATTTTTTTTATATTTAAGACATGAATAATATCATTATCACATTTTTTGGCAATTCCATTAGAATCTAATAAACTTTAGAAGTGAAAACGAGCTACATATATATTCTGAAAATGGATTGTTTTATCATCTCTACATAGGGATTATAACAATAAGTTGCCACATGACAGGGAGTTGAAGGAGGTTGATCATCCTCGTATGTTTTTATATTGGTTACTCTATCCCTTCTTTCATGCATCTATCTTTTGTTTGCTAATTATTTGATTTGCTAAATGCACAGATAGCTGGTGTTTTGAGTTATAAGTAGACAAAAAAGAAGTTGAAAGAAGATGATCAACCTGGTATGTTCTCAGTCTAAATGCACAAATAACTGGGGTTTTTGAGTTGTTTAAACTACAACATTATATAAATACTTATATGTTAAATAGGTCACTATGCTTTGCAATTCTTTGATATTAAAAACATTTGGATAACTATGTATTGTACCTAATTTTATAAATGAAACAATTTATTTGTACCCTCATCATTCTGTTGACACAACCATTTGAGATTTGTCCTTAACTCTTGAAATGTAGGTGGATTAAAACTTCCAAGATGCTTGATTTCGAAATAATATGGTACAATGGTAATTATCTTAAAAATCATGAATGAAGTAAGTATTCTTACATTATAATGATGTGTTCTGGGTGTAGCTCAAACCCGAAGTGGCCTTTCAAAGTACATTGACCAACCTATCAACCATGATTGTAGTAGCTAAAAATGTAGTCTTCGGTAGAATCTGCAAAAAGAGCTTCAGAACAGGAGCAACACCACTAAGGGCATGTTTTTTTTAGAAGTGCCATAACCACTTTAATTCCCTAATTTTTCAAATGCAATCACTTCCATATCTAACAGTTTGGACTCTAGAAAATGACCTTGTATTTCTTAAACAACTTCATTAGAACAGATAGAATCAGTTTAACATGCACTACTCCAGTCCTGATAATAGGGTAAGTTAAAATCAAAGTAAATAAACTACTAATCCTTACCAAATCTTTTGGGGATATTAAATTTTAAAAGCTAAAATTCCATAGCCTTGTAGAATATTGAGTTAGTTTGATCCAATTTGGAATATGTAAGCAATGAATTTTTTTTATGATATTGCTTTTTTGTCGGTTGATGGTCAACTAATGATTTTTTTTTATTTTCAGGTTAATCTGAAATTATCTTAGCTTCCTTCCATCCATCGACACTTCAATTAATTTCATTTTAGTGTCATATTTAAGTATTTTCAAGTTTTAGAAGTACGATCTTCATGTCATATACTCATAATAGTAATATATTTACTTTTTTTCAATAATAGCAGCGTCATCAGTAAGCTACTTCATCCCATCCTGCTTTATTTTTGGGTTAGATGTTTATTTCGCTAAAGTGTCTGAGTGTTGGTATGATGATAGAAGCCTCTGGTTTTATGTCACAAAAATATCAATGTACTTTGAAGAAACAGGTGAATATCCATATTGTTGAATACTTTTGGATGCTCAAAACATTGTTAGTGGAGAATGAGTGAATGCTATTTTTTATTTTAGAAATGCGATTCAGTTAATGGAAGTTCGAGAAGACAACATTGGTTGTGGCTGATAGCAGACTTGATTGAAATCACGGGTTCGTGTGGATAACATTACAATGAGGTTAAACATCAAAGCAGTTTATTAGATTCGAGTCTTATTTGTTGAAGATATTGGTAGATAAATATTTAGTAACTTATATGTATGTTGAATAGGGTAGACAGGGAATTAAACAATTTATGGATGTAAAACTTTTATTTTGTTATTCCTAACTATATAAAATTGTGTATTTTTTATAGTAATTTTCCAATCAGCCTTTCATCTTATTGATTTAAAAGAAATGTTGGCTTCAATATTAAATATCTTTGATATATTTTTATAAAACAAAATTGAAATTTTATGATATTTGTTTGATAAATAATTAAATATATTTGCACTTTATAAAAAGGATGACCATTTTGATTGTTTAGGATTCTTTTTGTTAAAGAATAAAAAAGTAAAATTTAAATATTCTATAAATTAGATTAGATAATTAACATAAACTATCCAAGTATTGGTCATGAACTTTTATTTTTGTTTGTTTGAACCAACAAAAATATTTTGTGTAACATATATCTTAGTTTTAGTAAATTACTTATTTCAGTGAGAAAAGTCAATGAAATAAATTGTTTGACATGATCTAACTTCATAGCTTAAACTTTAAGTGCTAAAATGAATATTCGACGAAAAAAAAGTCGTCCGAAAATTATTTCCAGTAAACAAAATACAATCTTTCTCTCCTTGGAAATTAATATATTTGAATCAGATTATATTATTTCTTGGATAATATTATCCACAAGAAATGAAAGTATCAATGAGATTAATAATTATTTGATCGATCGACTTCATGAAGAAAAAAAAATTTACTATAGTGTTGATGAAGCAATAGATAATGATACACATAACTTATATCATATGGAATTCTTGAACACACTCACTATTAGTGTTTTACCCACTCATTACCTACAACAGAAAGTTGGATGTCAATAATACTGTTATGAAATCTTGACACATCAAATAGATTGTGTAATGAAACCCGAGTAATATGTTTTCAACACAATGTCATTGATGCCAAAATAGTTGTTGGTCACCATGCTGGAAAGAGGGTATTTTTCCTAAAGATTCATTTACGACCGTCTGAAGATGACATGTTCCTATTTAAGCAAAAGAGAATAATTCCCAATTCGATTATGATTTGCAATGACAATCAACAAAGCTCAGGGACAAACAATTTCAAATGTAGGTATATATCTTCAAGAATCGGTTCTCGCATTGCCAACTTTATGTGACATTTTCCAAAAGGATATCACATGCCAATACTAAAGTATTAGTGAAGTCTAACGAAGAACTGAAAAGCAGTAAAGTTATCCATTAAACCTGATGTATAAAAAAGTGTTTAATGATTAATAATATACAATCAATCATGTGTGCATATATATTTGTAAACAATCCTAACTTTTCATCTTTTATTTTTATTGATTTCGTATTTTCTAGCATAACTATTATTGATAATTGTTTAGATATAATACATTATTCTTACCGATTTCATAATTTTTAATATAAATCTTATTGATAAATGTTTAGATGTGGTATACTATTTGTGTAAAAGACTTAATTAACTCTAGAAACTAATATCTGAAAAAATTGTTAACACCTATCGCTTGTCACAGGTAAACGGCTAGTATCTCTAGTTATAAGAGAGATAAAAGTAGATGGTTGATTTAATTAGGTTGCTAATGAGTGTAAGATAATAATATTACATAAAGATATTTTGTAATTTTTTTTCACGGTTAATATTAATCAACGTTACCTTTTTCAAATAGTAAATTCCGTTGAACAAAACAAAATAAGAAATTTGACAACATCGAAGAATCTCAGCTGGTTCCTATGTTTCAACAACCAATAGAAATCGTCAATTCAATAGAATGACAAACAACATATGAAATATGGTAAAACAATTTTTTTCCAATAGCATCCTTTTTATACGTGTCAAATATACACACGTAGACACACAACAATAAATCACAGAAGGAGTAAAGTAGTACATTTTAGCTTCTGTAGCTGAGCTCTCTCACCGCTACAAAATTTTTATGTCTTCTTCTCCAAACAAATTCGGTACATATATTCCTCTCTCTCTCTCTCTCTGAAACACACACACACACAGTCACACAGAGACAGAAACGCACAGTGAGCAAACATGGCTTGTAGGAATGAACATTCAGATGCTTACACAGAAACCACTGACGAAGAAGAAGAAGTAGCAGAAAAAGAGTACGAGGAGAACATATATAGCGTGTGTAGTCCAAGTGGGAGAGCAAGAATTGACCCGAGATCTCCATGGGTCCAAGAATGGAACCGGGTTTTCCTGTTGGTGTGTGCGATGGGTCTGTTCGTGGACCCGCTCTTCTTCTACACTCTGTCGATTAGCGAGTCGTGCATGTGTTTGTTCGTCGACGGGTGGTTCGCCGTCACTGTGACGGTGCTCCGGTGCATGACGGACGCGTTGCACCTGTGGAATATATGGTTGCGGTTCAAGATGAAAAGGTCATCTCCACTTGACGAACGCCGGTTCAGCACCGATGAATCGATTGTACGGAACGTGCTGACGAGGTTGATGACGGAGGCCAGAAACCGCTTCTCACTTGATATCTTCGTCGTCTTACCAATCTCTCAGGTTCTGTTTTCCTAATTTAATTAAACATATTTCAGAGTACGTTTGGATAACTTTTTATCTAAAAATCCCAAAATACCATTTAAGTAGAGAGTCAATTATCAATAATTAAAAATAAAAGAGATATTTCAAAAACAAAAAATTGTTGTCAAAAAATCCACATATGAACAAAACAAAAGCCATAAATAGCTCCATTATACCAACCTTTTTCGTAAGCCTTGTTTTGTTTACAGCTCATACAAACAGCATTTTATTTAGGCCATGTGCTTGTATACATTCTTAACATAAGTGAGCACTACCGCTCTTATGTTATGTTGGGTTAATTAAAAACAAGTTGTTGTTCACTAGAGTACGAGCATACAACTCTTTAAGTTTGTTCCATAGATTACAAAACATTATCATAAAACCATTGCCTTTTATACCCACAAGGAACCCATGGTGGATTCTTCTGTTCAGCTGGGATAAAAAAAAATAAGAGCTAATGAGTGGGTTTTATTCATGGGCTAAAAAACGATTATCGCAGGTAGTATTATGGGTAGTGATCCCGAGATTGCTAGAAAAAGGTTCAACAACGGTTGTGATGACAATTTTCCTAATCACGTTTCTCATCCAATACCTACCCAAGATTTATCACTTTCTTCGCCTCCTACGAAGCATGCAAACTCACTCCGTCTACATTTTTGGTACTGTTTGGTGGGGAGTAGCCCTCAACTTGATCGCTTATTTTGTCGCCTCTCATGTAATATCCTTTCCAAGATATATAGTTTGATTTAATTCAACCATATATCTTGATCTTGTCTCAACAACATGCAAATGATCATGCAGGCTGTGGGTGCTTGTTGGTACTTGCTAGGAGCCCAGAGGACTTCCAGATGCTTGAAGGAGAAATGCATGGAAACAAATGGATGCATGCCAAGAGTATTGACGTGTGAAAACTTCATGTATTATGGAACAAACAAACTAGTGATAAGAGACACGTGGAGACTCTTATGGGGTGAGAGTAGAAGCACAAGGACTACTTGTCTACAAGGTAGCGACAGTTTCAGTTTTGGTGCATATAAATGGACAGTTCAACTCGTTACCAATGAGAGCAGATTGGAGAAGATACTCTTCCCCATATTTTGGGGTTTGATGACACTAAGGTACTAAGATGATTAGATTATATATATATCTTTTTATGTCTTTCAAGCACAAAATTTTGATTATGCTATGTGTAACTCATGTAACAGTACATTTGGTAACTTGGAGAGCACAACAGATTGGTTGGAAGTGGTTTTCATTATCATTGTTCTCACGACGGGCCTCCTTTTAGTCACCATGTTGATTGGAAACATTAAGGTAAGTATGAATGTGGAATTGTGGATGTCGTAGAGTTCAATTTGAAATTAGTTTGGTAATTGTGGTTTTATAAAAAGTCAAAATGTATGCATATGTGAAGGTGTTTTTGCATGCAACGACATCAAAGAAACTAGCAATGCAGTTGAAAATGAGAGACATAGAGTGGTGGATGAGGAGGAGACGCCTCCCTCAAGAATTTAGACAAAGAGTCAGAAATTACGAGAGAAAAAGTTGGGCAGCCATGCGTGGAGTTGATGAGTGTGAGATGATTCGCAACCTGCCTGAGGGCCTGCGAAGAGATATAAAGTACCATCTATGCTTGGATTTGGTTCGACAGGTACATATTACATTATTACTATTAATATTTGCGTAACAAAATATATATGTAATTTAAGTATCACTATATTCTTTGAATTTTTATCAATGTTTAACTCAGGTACCTTTATTTCAACATATGGACAACCTGGTCCTTGAGAACATATGTGACCGTGTTAAGCCCCTTATTTACACTAATGGAGAAATAGTAAGTTAATTGATACATGTTATAATTTTCTCTTAGTCCTTAATTACACGTATTCGGATCACTAATAATAATTTCAATTTATTGCATATGATAACTGATTTCTTTAACGTTAAAATTATAATAGATTACTCGAGAGGGAGATGCAGTGCGAAGGATGTTATTTATAGTACGAGGGCATCTTCAAAGTAGCCAATATTTACGAGATGGTGTCAAAAGTAGTTGTATGTTAGGCCCAGGAAACTTCAGTGGGGACGAGCTCTTATCGTGGTGTCTAAAGAGACCTTTCATTGAAAGACTACCTTCATCATCATCAACACTAGTCACTCTCGAGACCACAGAAGCTTTTGGCCTAGATGCCGAAGATGTAAAGTATGTTACACAACATTTTAGATATACTTTTGTGAACGAAAAAGTGAAGATGAGTGCAAGATATTATTCACCAGGATGGAGGACTTGGGCCGCAGTTGCGATTCAATTGGCTTGGAGGAGGTACAAGCATAGACTTACACTCAACTCGTTGTCGTTTATTAGACCAAGGAGACCTTTGTCTAGGTGTTCTTCACTTGGGGAAGATAGGCTAAGACTTTATACGGCTCTATTGACTTCGCCAAAGCCTAATCAAGATGATTTTGAATTTTGAATTCGTGAAATTTAATAGATACACAACGCCATGTTGTAAACTATATGTATGATTACAATCTGTAATAAAATTAGGCCGCTAAACTTATGTTTTAATTAATGCATGCATTTTAAGCCTAACATTTATTAAGACAAAATTAATCATAAAAATAAAAATGACCTTTTTTTCCAAATCCTATTTAAATATTTTTATTGTTTTTTGATGCATCATCCAAATGACCACTAACCTCACAACTTGTTAATTTGAGAGTTGTGAAACACTAAAAATATGGTCCCCAATACGTAAAAGTCTTTCTCGAATATTCCTAGTTTGTCGTAGTGTTGGTTTCGAACCCTATTCAAATCTATCAGTCTTGCAACTCGTCCTAAAATTGAAAGATAGGTAGTTTTGTGTAGGGCTATAAGTTATAATGTGGATTGACAATTATTGTGCGGACGTGTGGACAATGTTATTATATGAGAATTACTAAGAGAAAATGTTGTTTGCTAATGTGAATACGTTCAACATTACACAAGTATCATCATTTTCATGCATTCTCACTAATTCTTATTTATTTTTGTTCCTACACATCATTTTTTACTCACTTTCATTTTTATAGAATACGACACAATAAAATTCTGACAGCATTCTGACAAAATGAGAATAATAAAAAAAGTATATAATAACTTTATAGACGATTTAATTATTATGAATGTGTGATAATGACAATAGTTATGTAAGATTAAACATATTCAAATTACCAAACAACATATTTTTTTAGTATTCTCACATAATAGCATTATCCACACGTCAACACAATAAATGTCAATCCACATTTGAACCTAGCTCGGTTTGTGTAATCACTTTACTTTTAGAGCATATTTGGTGAGATATAAAACATTGCAGCTACATAATAAATTATAAAACATTGTAGTCACACAGTTTTTTGTATTTTTATGTTAAAAACTATATCTATTTATAAGATTCAAACTTAACATTTTGTTCTTTAGGATAGTTCGTGTTATTATTCTATGTTGCAGGGTGTATTTTGTATTTATGCAGGTTTAGGAGTGTGGATCTTTCGATCCATTGATCATCTCTTAACCCGAAATATTAACTGTTTTGTTCAATTCATTTTGTTTAGAACTCTCATTTTATCACTTTTGTATTCTCTTTATATTCTATCTAGAAATAGGGTTTCATAGTTTATCTATTCTAGGGTTTATACATAAATACATAATTGTTTGAGAGCTGAGTGATCTTGTAGTGAGGTTCTCTCTTGTAAAAGTTGTGGATAACATTCTTGTTGTTGTTCAAGTTGGGGTCATAGCGCAAGGTAGCTCCGATCGTCGTTCTATGAACGTTTCTTGTTCCAATCGTTGTTCTACCAACATTTTCTTCTGAATGCGTGATACAAAGGTTAGCTACTCGTGTACTCCTGTTGTTTCTCCTTTTTTTATTTTCGTTCTTTCTGTATTTCTTTGGTTTTTAGTGTTTGTTTCAAAATCGATTATGTGGATCTTCTAGGATTTGTGTTTGTTGGGTGAAATTGTGTGATCGTACATCTCTACTTTTGGTGGTTTCGTTGTTTAATCTCTAATTAGGTTTTAAAATAACGTACTAAAGAACAGACTAAAATTTGAAATAATTCATTTTAAGAACGGATCTATAATCTGAAATAACTCTATCTTAGAACGAAACCTAATAAAAACAACATACTTCTTCAATTTTATCTTGTGGATTTGGACCGCTATGAGCCTTTCTTGTTCCTTTCTACTCTCATTCTAGATTTCGTTGTGGGAGATGTTGGTGTCTTAGTACACCAGTTAATTGTTTTCATCCTTTGTGTGTTTCTTGTTTTGTTAGTCTTTGTTTTCTTGGCTCTGTATTGGTTGTCTTGGGCCCTAACATACCGCGGTGACCTTCTGGACATCAAACCAATACATGTGTATTTTTTTGTAGTTTTTTTAATGTTATCTATGCTATTGCTGCTTGTATCTTAAATCCCATGAATTTGCTAGAAACAGAATGTGGTCCATGGACACATATCCCCCTCCTCAGTAGTAAGGTAGCAGCTACCCATAAGTTTCTAAGGAAGCCATTTCTTGTTGTTTTCAGGATCAATTCTAGGTAATTTTGTGTTTTAAATCATCTTTTGTTAGTGAAATTGAATAATGCATGTCATATGGGTAATACATGTTATCTCTATATGATAGATTTTATGGATTAGAGGGCTACAAATCGGTTATCATTTTGCATCACTCTCTTCTTCTCCCGCTCTTTTCTGATTTGATATCATGGATCTTGTTAGGCGTGTGAAACCCAACAAATAAAGGGGTACGAATACTCCAAAATAATCCCACTATATTGCACTAAAAGGTAGTACAAGGCAAGTAGGGTCTCCCCAAGCTAAATAGATGCATGAAATGGGACTAAAAGGTGTGCAAAAAGGTGCACAAATTGCACCTAACAAATCTCCCCAAGCTTAGACCTTTCTTGTCCTCAAGAAAGAACAGGAACCGGACAAACAGGACGATTTCTAGATGGCAAAAAGAAATATAGAACAATTAGGGATATAATGATCCTAAAAGCTAAGAATGAATGCATGCAATGAAGACCATGAAAAAGAAACATGTGTACAAAAGATACATAAGGAACAAAGATGAACCAAAGAAAATATTTAAGAACACAAGTAATATTTTTTATTTATTTTTATAAATATGGACATATACGATCAAAATTTACATCAATGGGGCTCCAATCATTAATACCTAGGTGACCATCCTGCTACCTTCCACATATCACAAACTCCCAAAGTGAGGAAGACCACAAAACGGTGTAATCGCATAATCCAACCATACATTTATTTAAACTTCATACCTTAATTAGCTTTTGTGAGCGAAAATAACACAGTTCGGGATCTCATGTCCTTAAGCCTAGATAGTCAAGAATCAGAATCGACGCATCCTTAAGAACCCGTCATGGCGAATCAACTTTTGTTGAAACAGTGAGCCCACCCGAAGGGGCCCGGCTCCTATGCTTTCACTTTTTCGAGAGCCACAAGTATCATATCACACAGTTCTTCATTAGCCAGACTTGACTTTGAGGCGGCTTTTGATTTTGATTGAACTTGGATTTGTATCTTCATTTTGAACTTTGAATTCTTCAGTCAACTTTTGAATTTCTGAAAGTTTCTTCGTTTTGGCACTTGAAATTCTGATTGGGGTATTAGATGTGACAGTTGTATCATTTCTTCTTTCTTTACTGTGTGGATCTGATACTTAAGCTCTCTATTAGCGCAAGGGTAACGCGTGTCAACAAATAGGTCCGTGTTTTGTGGGTTCAGAGTTGCCAATAAAGATTATTTTTAAACATTCAGAAGCAAATCATCCTAAAGCTGTTATTACAGCCCACAAAAACGTTTCAGTATTTCATTTTTTTTATTATCTAAGGCTGGGGTCTCGAATTACGGTGTTTGGGTCCCCTAGTTATGATAGCTGATTCTACACTTCCAGCAACTATCCGGTCACTTCAGTATTTTTTTCTCATTTGAGCTCTTGATTTCCCACTTCATGGAGCTATTGTATGTAAAGAGTGTCATCATCTCGTATAAAGTTTTTATTTATTTATTTATTTATTTATTTTTTTAACAATGTATGAAAATGATGGGAAGGAAAATATTTTTGGGTTTTATAAATGCAGAATGCAAGGAAAATGAAAATAAGAAAGGGTGTTTTTTTTTTTAATAAAAAAAAACAATGCATGCATGAATATGAAATATGAAAATGCACCTAATGTACAACTCTACCCCTCCCCAAGATTAAAGATAAGCATCGTCCCCGATGCTTGGAGAGGGCGGAACAACCTATGTAATCACCGCAAGGTGGTGGGGGCTGGTAGTTGGGTTGGGTAAGAGTGTAAAACAGTCACAAGTGCACACATATTGAATTTTAAAACAAAATATGAACGATTAAAGATATGGAAAGAATTTACCGAATCGTTCTTAGAGCCTTGCAGTTGGTGGTGAGAACCTCCTCTTCAACCTCCCCAAGCTATCCGTGAAATATTTTTGGAGCCCAAGAGTCATTTTCTAGGCAAAAACAAGTTTAAAACCATTTGGGACATTAAAATTTTGAAATTTGCCAAAGACTAGAAAGTTTTAAAAGAAAAGACCAAGATACCCCCGAGTTGCCTCCCGGTTAGCCGCCCTTTTTTAAAGTCGTTAGCTCTACATGACCCCTGAATATGCATAAATCTAAGTATGCGGGGCTCTCCAACTCACTAAACATTTCGCCATCTCCATCAATGGAACACTTATCTTATACTTGACTTTCTTTTTGCGTGGGAACCATGTTGGACTTAGACCCTTAATGACAATAATCGTCCAGCCGATACCTTTCTTGTACTTGTCTAGTAAGGTGGTCAAATCTTCCTTCTTTGATAAGGTGGTCGATTTGATGACCGGTTGGGTGTCGACCTTCTCGGGGTATATATCATTTGAAGGGTCAAGCAAATTTATCGTTTTCGGCTCTTGTGGTTGGTCTACCAGTGAAAGGAGTTTCTCATTGGTAGTGGGTGGCTCAGCCTCTTTGTTGTCAACCTCCAACACCTCCTCTACAACTTCCATATCAAAATTCTTAATTTCTACTTCTTCCTTGACAACCTTCTCCACTTCTACTTCTTCCTTTTCTTCCCCATCTTCTAATTGCAATCTTGGGTCATCAAAAATTTTCCCATCGTTCAAGGTGATGGAAGAAACGGTATGCATTGGGTCCTCCTCCGTATGCGATGGTAGTTTTCCCTGAGTTTCCAATATACTCATAGATTGAGTAAGTTGTGAAATTTGTTGCTCTAAGCTTTTGAGGCTAGCTTTGGTTGTTTCTTGGAAGATCTGGGTAGTAGTGGCAATGCTTTTGACAATGTCTTCCAAGGACATGCTCGACTTTTCAGGTTGTTGTGGAGGTGGAGAATATAGTTTTTGGAACTGTGGACTTAGTTGGTATTGGTCATTTCCCCAAGCTTGGTATGGGTTTTGGCATTGGTTGTTTCCCCAAGCTTGGTTATTTTCCCACCATTGATCATGTTGAGGTTGATCATAACTCCATTGGTTTGGCCAGTAGTAGTTTCCCATTTCTTGCACTTTTTCCAATTCTCCTTGTAGATATGGACACATATCGGAATGATGTCCATTTTGAGTGAAGAAATCGCAAGGGATAGATATGGGCTGCGTACTTTGGTCATTTCCAATCATCATAACTAACTGAGCTAGCTTAGAAAGTTGGTCTTCTATGTAAGGAGTATTCATTTCTCAGCGAAACTTTTTTTCTGTTTTTTTTAATAGAGATGTACCTGCTCACAAAAATCTAGGCATAAACAATTAGTAACACTGTGTCCCTGGCAACGGCGCCAATTTGTTAGGCGTGTCAAACCCAACAAATAAAGGGGTACGATATACTCCAAAATAATCCCACTATATTGCACTAAAAGGTAGTACAAGGCAAGTAGGGTCGATCCACATAGACACGGGATAATTAGCCTATACCTCTTTGCGCAAGGTACTATGGTCACCAACAGTAATAAGGGGGGTTTAGAATGCAATGACTAAACAAACAAATTTAAAACACAAGTAGACAACTAAACAAATGAATTAAGTTCAGATTTTGTAAGGACTCCAACTCCATGTATGACAATTTAGCAATGTGACTCAAAGATGACACAATATTCGTTCAATTCTATCTAAGTTGGTACTTGAAGGTGCTAATAAGCTCTAACACTTCCCATTCACCACATTAATTAACCAAAACAAGCTCTTTGATTAACCCTAACCTTATTAACCTAATCTAAACAAGCTCTTATAATTAGATTATAAGATTGCATGAAGCTTTATGTGAATGTTCCCAACAACACCCTATACTTCTCATAAGCTCGGGAGTGTAAAAGGGTATGTGTGACATCCCCAAAATCACGGCCAAAAAAGACCGATTTCATTTATGATTTTTAAACTAATTTTAGAGTAAATCCTTTTGATTTAAAAGTGTTGCGGAATTTGTTCTCAAAACAAAACATGATAAAATAATATTTATCAAAGCATTTCATCAAGAGATACATTTTCATTATATAATCAAAACTCGGGATGTCATGTTCCGATACAGACCATAAAGCATAAACGATAACATTACAAGTCATTCAACAAATATATACATATACAGACCTGTAAACAAAACAACTTGATGATTCAACCATCTTATGCCCTCGCGCCACTACCTGTAATACAATTAAAACTGAGTGGGTTAGGCTTGGGAGCCTGGTGAGTATATAGGGTTTTCAACCCACAATAAATAAATTATATTTAATTTCACCAACCAATCACTATCCCGATTACCCATTCCCGTTATCCTCACTTTACGTCCCTAAAACAACATCTATCTCAAGGGACCTAATCTAGGATTTTCATCGGGACGGACATCACTGCTAAGGGGTTTCCTCAACAATAGATATCCTAAAGGCAACCATGAGAGGGATAGAGTACCCGGTGAACACATCGTTCACAACACCTACAGGTTATGAACCTGCTAGGGTCCACTAGACTGTCTAGAAGGAGTCCGTGGTCGTTATCCATACTCCGCTGAATAACTAGATCAACAACATCGAGGCCTCTCATCTGTTGATTATACACCAACTATCTACCCATGTTCTACCCAACATATTAGTAGATAAAAAAATATATTTTCATACATAGTTTAAAACCTGTATAGTATTTTCATTCAATACATATTCCACATAACAGATGAGGCACACCCACATAACACGTAATTCATAGAAAATAAATCAGATCTATGAGATAGAAGAGAATGAATATACATTCACACATATAACAACAAGATTATACACATAACATGTATTTCGTATAAAATACTTCATAATTATGTGTTAGAAGAAAGTAACTACACACTCACACGTATAAACCACAATATACTTAGTACACTCAAACCATACTTGTATTATTATCGTGTTTCTGAAAGGTAGTATACACTCACTTGATCAGAAGATGATCGGACAGCACTACGACTTGTAGAAGTAGTAATCCTCAGCAGATCTGGAAGATCTCTACAAAAATCGAACTTCTTGCGGGCAGAGCTTCGGCTCGGGAACCTCACTTCTCAGGATCTTCGGGATCTCGGGACTTGCTTCGGGGCTCGAGGATATTACCGGGGCTTCGGGGTATTTCTGGCACGCAAATCGATGCAAAACGGGAGAGAGAAGAGAGAAAAATAGCAAAGAACTCGGCTGCCCTCGCATCCTATTTATAGGAGGCTGGAGCCTCGGAGTACGCGGGGCGTACTGCTCCGAAATCGTCACTGCTTACGTATCCGAAGTGCTCGAGTGCGAGTGTTGACATTCCTCGGTGTACGCGGGGCGTACTTCGGATGAGTCTGATGACTCCTCTTCAGATAATGCCAGATTTTCCAATTAAATTTAAATACAAATTATTTAATAAATTTCGGAAATTCATATCTTCTTCATACGAACTCCGTTTTCGACGTTCTTTATATCCACGCGAAGGTGAGACTACGCTCTACAACTTTCGTTTAGACTCCGTCGGCTAATTTTGACTTTATTTTTATTATTTATTTTAATAGGCCGGGACAGAAAAACTTCGTTATAAATTCATAACTTCTTCGTTTGACGTCCGTTCTCGCCTAACTTTTCATCGCTTCGATACCAACAACCGGACCTTCGATCCTCCTTTAGATTGCTTCGGCTAAAAACCCCTCGATCTCAACTCGAGTATAACAGGCTGCATATCGCTAAGTCGAAACTTCAGAAAAATCATAACTTCCTCATACGAAGTCAGATTTGGGCGTTCTATATATATTCGGAAACCTCGTTTTAACTACTACAACATTAACCAAAGATATCAAGTTTATTTTACACTTAATTTTTGATGCTTATTTTTTATTCTTAATTAATCCAACCACATAATTAAGCAATTAAGCACAAAACACATAATACTCAAATAATACACTTCTATTATTTCAAAACGGGTTACAAAGGTTAACCTAGACTATTATATCAACATTAATGATAAGCCCAGAAACACAGGCGCTACAATTCTCTCCACCTTAGAATGATTCCGTCCCCGGAATTACACATCATCAAACAAATGCGGATAGCGACCCATCATGTCACTCTCCGTCTCCCAGGTGAGATTCGGCCCATTCGTGTGTTTCCATCGGACAAGCACTAACTCGACCATCTTGCGTCGCAACTTCTTAGTCTTTCGGTCAACAATTACCTTTGGTTCTTCAATCAACCTTTTGTTCTCATCGATTCTCAACTCCGAAAGTGGAATAATGTCGGGAACTTCTCCCGTGAACTTCCTCAAATAACACACATGAAAAGTGTTATGAATTCCATTCAGTTCTTCTGGTAGTTCGAGCTTGTAAGCTTGGTTCCCAATCCTCTGAAGAACTTTAAACGGTCCAATAAACCTTGGACTCAACTTTCCCTTTTTACCAAATCTTATGAGTCCCTTCCATGGCGAGACCTTAAGCAAAACGGAATCTCCAACTTCAAAAGTCATCGGTCTTCGCTTTTTGTCAGCATAGCTCTTTTGACGATCCTGAGCTGCTAACATTCTTTCCCTAATTATTTTCAACTTTTCAGGAGTTTGATGAACCATCTCCGGTCCCATAACTGCTTTTCCCCAGCCTCAAGCCAACAAGACGGCGTACGACACTTCTGTCCATACAAATCTTGGTAAGGTGCCATCTTAATGCTCGAGTGGAAACTATTATTGTAGGAAAATTCTACCAAAGGTAAATGTTCATCCCAATTACCTAGGAATTCCAAGGTACATGCTCTCAACATATCTTCAAGTGTTTGTATCGTTCTTTCACTCTGACCATCAGTCCGTGGATGGTAAGCTGTACTTAAACACAACTTGGTACCCAATTCCTCTTGTAGACTTTTCCAAAACCTTGAGGTGAAACGGCTATCACGATCCGACACAATCGTTAACGGAACACTGTGAAGCCTCACAATCTCCTTCATGTAAGAATTTGCAAGCTTTTCCATAGACCATTTTTCCTTGGCTGCTATGAAATGCGCACTCTTAGTGAATCGATCAACGACCACCCAAATCATGTCGTGACCATTCTTTGTTCTGGGCAGTTTAGTGACAAAATCCATAGCAATGTTTTATCACTTACCCATAGGCACAGGCAAAGGTTCTAAACTCCCGTACGGTTTCTGATGTCATGTCTTTACTCTCGCACAAGTCGCACACTCAGCCACATACTTTGCAACATCAAGCTTCATCGTCGGCCACCAGTAATAGGGTTTCAGGTCCCTATACATTTTAGTGCTACCGGGATGAATTGAGTACATGGTCTTATGAGCTTCTTCCATCAGAAGATCTCTAATTCCTCCGGACTTAGGTACCCAAATACGATCTTGGAATACCTTCAGTCCATGACCGTTTGTACCAAACACCAACGTTTTACCCAAACGTTCCTCCTTTCGGTCATTTTTCTCAGAAGATTCCTCTTGAGCTTTCTTTATACTTTCCATAATGGTCGAGACAACTTCAATTCTCAACGCTCTTGGTCTTTTCCTTTCAAGATTGACTTTCCGACTGAGAGCATCAGCAACAACATTAGCTTTACCGGGGTGGTAAAGTATCTCGCAGTCGTAGTCTTTAAGTAATTCTAGCCAACGTCGTCGCCTCATATTCAATTCCTTCTGACCAAAGAGATATTGGAGACTCTTATGATCAGTGAAAAGTTTGCACTTCGTGCCATAGAGGTAATGCCTCTATATTTTCAGAGCGAAAACTACCGCTGCCAACTCCAAATCATGAGTCGGGTAATTCTTTTCATGCTCCTTCAGCTGTCGAGATGCATATGCTATCACCTTTTCTCTTTGGTTCAAAACACAACCCAATCCAACCCCAGACGCATCGCTATAAACAGCGAAGTCTTCAACTCCATCGGGTAAAGAAAGTATCGATGCCTCGCATAGCTTCTTCTTTAGCTTCTCGAATGCTTCTTTATGCTTATCATTCCAAGCATAAGTAGCTCCTTTGTGGGTCAAAGCTGTCAACGGAGTAGCGATCGAAGAAAAGCCTTGGATAAACCTTCGGTAATATCCGGCTAATCCCAAAAAGCTTCGGATCTCCGTGGGACTTTTCAGTTGTTCCCACTTCATTACAGCTTCAATCTTTGCTGGATCAACCATTATCCCTTCTTGGTTGACCACGTGACCCAAGAATTGGAATTCACGAATCCAAAAAACACATTTGGAGAACTTAGCATACAACTTCTCCTTCTTCAAGACTTCTAACACTTCTTGCAAGTGTTTGCCATGCTCCTCCTGGCTTTTTGAATAAATCAGAATGTCATCTATGAACACTATCACAGATTTATCTAGGAACGGATTACAAACCCTATTCATCAAATCCATGAACGCTGCTGGAGCATTGGTTAGTCCAAACGACATAACCAAGAACTCGTAGTGTCCATATCATGTTCTGAATGCAGTTTTATCGATATCTTGCTCTCTTACTTTTAGGTGATGATATCCTGACCTTAGGTCGATCTTCGAGAAATAGCTCGAACCTTGCAATTGATCGAACAGGTCATCAATCCTCGGCAACGGATATCTATTCTTTATTGTTGCCTTATTCAGCTCTCGGTAATCAATGCACATTCTCATACTTCCATCTTTCTTCTTTACGAATAACACCGGAGCTCCCCAGGGCGATGAACTAGGTTTAATGAAACCTTTGTCCAATAACTCCTGAAGTTGCATCATTAGCTCCTTCATCTCCGTCGGTGCTCATCGATAAGGTGCTTTTGCAATTGGCGTTGTTTTGGGCAACAAGTCAATACAAAATTCCACTTGTCGATCAGGCGGTAATCCAGGAAGATCTTCGGGAAATACTTCCAGATAATCACATATGACAGCAATGCTCTGCATCGCCTTTTTCTCCTTCTTAGAATCTATCACGAATGCTAGATACGACGTACATCCTTTAGCCAAACACTTTCTGGCTTTCATCAATGAAATGATTCCAGAATTTACTCTGCATTTATCTCCATACACCATAAATGACTCTTTCCCAGGCGGGTTTACTTTGACTATTTTCTTCTTGCATAAAATTTCGTCATCATTGGCGCTAAGCCAATCCATTCCCAGAACGATGTCGAAACCGTTAAGTTCTATAGGCAATAATTCCTCGTGGAACTTATTCTCATTCAGATCAATTAAGATGTTTTTCATACGATGGCTAACAGGTACAAACTTGCCACTAGCAACTTCGACTAATAAGGCATTATCTAGTCTAACAACAGGCAAAGCTAGTTTTCTACCAAATTCATGCGATATAAAGGAGTAGTTGGCTCCAGAATCAAATAAAATTTGGGCAGGCAAATTGTTAACGAGAAAGGTACCTGAAGCGACATCAACTTCATCTTTAGCGGCTTCCAGTGTCATTTGGAATGCTCTCGCCTTTGGCTTTGGCGGAATGTTGGGTCTAGCTGCCTCCTTCTTCTTCGGGCAGTCCCTCGACATGTGTCCCTCCTCACCACAACCATAGCAAACCTTCTTAGAGAGGGTACATTTATTGGCATAGTGACTTGGCTTTCCACACTTGTAGCATGTGGCCACTACCTCACATTTTCCATGATGCTTCTTCTTACATTTGTCGCACTATTTCGCTTCGCCTCCACCACCCCTCGAACCAGACTTCGAGAACTTGTTTTTCTTGTTGGACCCTGAAGTTCTATCGAACTTCCTCTTTTCACCAACTTCTATCCTTTCTAGACCCTTTTCCTTTTGCTGGGCCTCCACATTCTTAGCTGCACGAACATCTGTTTTCAGAGTAGTTGCCATCTTGGCTGTCGGACCAAAGTCGGCAGGCAGTCCATTAGCAAACCTCTCAATCTTGGAGAGTTCCGTTGGCACTAGGTACGGAAATAACTTCATTTTCTCAGTGAATGCAGTAGCATAGTCATCTATGCTCATTTTCCCCTTCTTCAAGTTTTGGAACTCATTGTTCAGATCAATCAGATCTATCTCTGAACAATACTGCACCCTTAGTTGTTCCAAGAACTCCTCCCATGACATTTTCAAGGATTCTCCTCGTGGCATGGTATCTGCCAACAACTTCCACCAACTCAATACTCCAATTTTCAGTTGTCTAACTGCAAAGACGGTCTTCTGTTTGTTGCTACAGTCGCAACTTTCAAATACCATCTCCATTTCGGAGATCCAATCCATTATCTCAACAGGCTTTGGGCTCCCAGAAAGACTTGGCGGCTTGGCGCCCAAGAAGTTCTTGTACATTCGCCCATCCTTGTTGTTTCTCCTTTCCGGGTCATTCCTTCGTTCTCCTTGAGTCCCAACTTGACTCATAATGCGACTATTGTTCCCTTCCTCCGATTGCTCGGGAATCAATTCAGGTTCCTCAATAGGTAGGATAGGTTCATCCCTATTATCATGCAACATCTATCGCATCTCATCCCTTTGTTCATCTAACATAGCACGAATCATGGCTTGCACCGCAGCTATTGTTATTGGTTATGGTGCTGCTGCTACAACAGGTATTTGCTCAATCACTGGCAATTGATTCCTGTTTTCATCCGCGTTTCCAACACCACTCCTTGTTCTCACCATTTTTGATCTATACACCGAATAAGGTGAAATTAGATCCTCATTCACGGTAGATATTCAAATCATCCTTATTACTCCGAAACGTTTACATGCTAGTTCTAATAACGTAGGCATACGCTTAGAATCCTACACACATAAGGTTTCCAGATCCGGTCGGCAACAGACCGTAGATCCGAACAATTAATATCATATATGGCAACATATAACATTTAGCACATAAAAGCATTTTAGGCAACTTTCCTAAAATAAACTAGTGCTCGTGTCTAAAATCCAACAGACACACATCTCAAAATTCCACTTAGCATTCTAAGTTTAAGTCTAGAAATCCTACAAATTCCTAGTTCGCTTAAACTAATGCTCTGATACCAACTGTGACATCCCCAAAATCACGGCCATAAAAGACCGATTTCATTTAGGCTTTTTAAAATAATTTCAGAGTAAATCCTTTTGATTTAAAAGTGTTGCGGAATTTGTTCCCAAAACAAAACATGATGAAATAATATTTATCAAAGCATTTCATCAAGAGATGCATTTTCATTATATAATCAAAACTCGGGATGTCATGTTCCGATACAGACCATAAAGCATAAACGATAACATTACAAGTCATTCAACAAATATATACATATACAGACTTGTAAACAAAACAACTTGATGATTCAACCATCTTATGCCCTCGCGCCACTACCTGTAATACAATTAAAACTGAGTGGGCCAGGCCTGGGAGCCTGGTGAGCATATAGGGTTTTCAACCCACAATAAATAAATTATATTTAATTTCACCAACCAATCACTATCCCGATTACCCATTCCCGTTATCCTCACTTTACGTCCCTAAAACAACATCTATCTCAAGGGACCTAATCTAGGATTTTCATCGGGACGGACATCACTGCTAAGGGGTTTCCTCAACAATAGATATCCTAAAGGCAACCATGAGGGGGATAGAGTACCCGGTGAACACATCGTTCACAACACCTACAGGTTATGAACCTGCTAGCGTTCCACTAGACTGTCTAGAAGGAGTCCGTGGTCGTAATCCATACTCTGCTGAATAACTAGATCAACAACAACAACAACATCGAGGCCTCTCATCTGTTTATTATACACCAACTATCTACCCATGTTCTACCCAACATATTAGTAGATAAAAATATATATTTTCATACATAGTTTAAAACCTGTATAGTATTTTCATTCAATACATATTCCATATAACAGATGAGGCACACCCACATAACACGTAATTCATAGAAAATAAATCAGATCTATGAGATAGAAGAGAATGAATATACATTCACACATATAACAACAAGATTATACACATAACACGTATTTCGTATAAAATACTTCATAATTATGCGTTAGAAGAAAGTAACTACACACTCACACGTATAAACCACAATATACTTAGTACACTCAAACCATACTTGTATTATTATCGTGTTTGTGAAAGGTAGTATACACTCACTTGATCAGAAGATGATCGGACAGCACTACGACTTGCAGAAGTAGTAATCCTCAGCAGATCTGGAAGATCTCTACAAAAATCGAACTTCTCGCAGGCAGAGCTTCGGCTCGGGAACCGCACTTCTCAGGATCTTCAGGATCTCGGGACTTGCTTCGGGGCTCGAGGATATTACCGGGGCTTCGGGGTATTTCTGGCACGCAAATCGATGCAAAACGGGAGAGAAGAGAGAAAAATAGCAAAGAACTGGGCTGCCCTCGCATCCTATTTATAGGACGTTGGAGCCTCGGAGTACGTGGGGCGTACTGCTCCGAAATCGTCACTGCTTACGTATCCGAAGTGCTCGAGTGCGAGTGTCGACATTCCTCGGTGTACGCGGGGCGTACACGAGTACGTGGGGCGTACTTCGGATGAGTCCGATGACTCCTCTTCGGATAATGCCGGATTTTCCAATTAAATTTAAATACAAATTATTTAATAAACTTCGTAAATTCATATCTTCTTCATACGAACTCCGTTTTCGACGTTCTTTATATCCACGCGAAGGTGAGACTACGCTCTAGAACTTTCGTTTAGACTCCGTCGGCTAATTTTGACATTATTTTTATTATTTATTTTTAATAGGACGGGACAGAAAGACTTCGTTATAAATTCATAACTTCTTCGTTTGACGTCCGTTCTCCCTAACTTTTCATCGCTTCGATACCAACAACGAGACCTTTGATCCTCGTTTAGATTGCTTTGGCTAAAAACCCCTCGATCTCAACTCGAGTATAACAGGTTGCATACCGCTAAGTCGAAACTTCAGAAAAATCATAACTTCCTCATACGAAGTCAGATTTGGGCGTTCTATATATATTCGGAAACCTCGTTTCAACTACTACAACATTAACCAAAGATATCAAGTTTATTTTACACTTAATTTTTGACGCTTATTTTTTATTCTTAATTAATCCAACCACATAATTAAGCAATTAAGCACAAAACACATAATACTCAAATAATACACTTCTATTATTTCAAAACGGGTTACAAAGGTTAACCTAGACTATTATATCAACATTAATGACAAGCCCAGAAACACAGGCGTTACAGTATGAGTAAGACTTACACTAAATTCATTCAATAGAGATCAATTTAATGCTTGTTACTTGTTCAATTTCACAAAACAGTTACGGATTTTGTAAAAGACATAACTTGAATGACCTAACCCTAATTTAAATGGCTAATAAGAATCACAATTAGAATCAAACATTCGATTGAAGAAAAATCAAATTCATTAGATAGAAATTAAGAACAAACATCATGTCATATGATTGAAGTCACTACCAAGAAGTCAAAACATGAAATTGGAGAAGTTAGGGTTCTAGCCACACATGGCTAGAACAAGATCACAAGTCTAAACGATGAAATTAAGTGTAATTACAACTTACAAAAACCATAATTAATGTTTCCAAATGATTAACGGACACACCCTTGCAAAAACCTTCGAATTCTCCTCTCCAATGGTGCTCTGATATGTTGTGTGTTTGTAAAAAATGACACTCAACCCGTAATATGAAAGACAGGAAAAACTGCCGAAAGTTGGTTTTTGGGTCGAACACGGCCTGTGTTAAATTAGGCTAAACTGACACGGGTCGTGTTCAACAACAAACCCCGTGTTGATTTGCACTAAACTGACACGCCCCGTGTTCAGCATGGTCAACAGCTCCCATTTTGGTCAAACACGCCTCGTGCCCACATTTCAGTGTAAATTCAACACGCCCCGTGTTCCCCTCTGACTCCGAATCCAAACTTGATTTTTCCAACTTTTTCGTTCTTTGCCCAATCATCCCGAAATCTTCACCAATGCTTCCCGAGACTTCTCAAAGCGCGTTCCAACCTCCGGTTAATGTAGCACCTGGTTCCTGGTAGGTACTCCTTGTGATTAATAATTTAATTTTATGCATTTTTGCCTTGGACTCGACGAGTTGAAGGACCAACCCGCCGAGTAGGAGTGGGATAAGGCGCGGGGTTTGAACATTGTACTCGGCGAGTCGGTCCCCGGACTCGGCGAGTAGACCCTGTTTGGACAAAAACCCTAATCCGGGCGTTTGCACCCTATTTAAACGCTCTAACTTGGCATCCTTAGTCCCTAACACTTCCAGAGAACTGTAGAAAGAAACCCTAGCCCCCATATTGTTATTGAGAGTGATTTTGGCTTTGTGGAGAAGGTTTGGAGCTTAGAGGAAGGAAGAGGAGGTTGAAGTGTGCAAGGAAGGGAGGTAGATTCATAATCTACACTGTGAGAAGCTTCCATTCAGGTAGAAAAGTTCTTACCTTGATCATTAGTTCATTAGATCCCCTTTTTGTCCCAAATTAGTGGTTTCAAGCCCTAAAACCTCAAATTCCATGTATTTATGCTTTAAGTTTTGAAGGGACTTCAGATTGGCATCTTATGGACATCCTAGAAGTTTAAAGTCTCTTTGGTTAGGATTATTGAGGTCCCTATTGAGTGCATGACCCCTTAAAGAGCTTGGATTTGCCTTCTTGAGCTCGTAGGGCCATGCATGCACATAAAGTTTGTAACTTTACGTGATAAGCATGCTCTAGGAGCATAGATCTATGGGTTAGAAGCGTTGCATGTCTCAGTTTTGGTCTGTATGGGAAGTGGGTCGAAGGGACTCGGCGAGTCCCAAAGTGGAACTCAGCGAGTTCTATGAACATGGTCTTAGACTCGGCGAGTTGGATGAACAACTCGGCGAGTCCTATGAAGATTGCCTGGACCTCGCCGAGTCGTTCTTCAAACTCGGCGAGTCATATGAACTTTCACTGAGGAAGAGGGGTTTAAGTGTTGAAGGTCCAACCCTTCGTATCTGCACGCGGAATTAGCAGTGTAACGTAGTCCTAAAACCCCAAATCCTCTTACGGGATGTTCTGGTGAGGATTGGAAGTGAGTAGGAGATCTGCTCGTGGAACTCAGCGAGTTGCTCTCGGACTCGGCGAGTTGGATCACGAGTCAGTTCCATAGTCCCGAGTAGTGAGTCAGGGGTGACTCAGTGAGTGGAAAGAGAGACTTGGCGAGTAGGACCGGGTTAGTAGGAGAAGGACTCGGCGAGTCTGTGCCATGACTCGGCGAGTCCAGTCAACTGTGAGTTGACCTTGACCAAGGAGTTGACCTTGGACCTGGGATGGGCTAGTCAATTGACCTAAGGATATTTATGAGTGGCTAATCTATGTGTATGGGTTTGTAGCCGGAGGATTACCGGTGCAGCAGCCAGACGTCTAGCAGTCGGACTTTCGGTAGCTACTCTTTGAGGTGAGTTTCCTTCCAGTAGTAACAAGTCTAAGGCACCAAGGCCGACCCGATTAGATGATATGCTAGTGTTAGAGTGTGGGCAGAGCCCGTATCTCATGGTCAAGTTTGATTATGATATATGCCAGTATGATAGATTTGTCTATACTCGTTGTCTGTGTGATACTTGTATGTTATGGATTAGCAGCTGAGTGTGGGCGAGGCCCGTATCTCTCTGATAGTGGAGTGTGTGTGAGGCCCGTATATCTATGATAGTGGAGTGTGGGCGAGGCCCATATATCTTAGATAGCGGAGTGTGGGCGAGACCCGTATCTCTCAGATAGCGGAGTGTGGGCGAGGCCCGTATCTCCCAGCTAGCGGAGTGTGGGCGAGGCCCGTATCTTCATGAGTATGGGTGAGGCCCGTATCTCCTAGCTGTTCATTGTATGTTTGTATGGTATGAGGTATTATGGGGGAACTCACTAAGCTTCGTGCTTACAGTTTTCAGTTTTGGTTTCAGGTACCTCTTCTTCGAAGGGGAAGGAGCTGGCGCGGTAGCGGCCCATCACACACATGCCTCGTATTCCGCACTATGAGATCTTCCTGGGGATTTGTACTCTGACATTATTATGTTTATGAAAATGTTTTCCAGAAATGTGATATCTTTTATGAAATGTTATGATCGGTGACGCTTTTACTTCTAAATGCTTTACTAAGTATATGCTTTAAAAATGAAGTTTTTCGCTCGTATTTTTGGGATGTTACAAGTTGGTATCAGAGCCCTGGTTTGAGGGATTCGGACACACCTTCGGGGGTGTCTGAACTCAAATCGAGGGATTAAAAGATTTTAAAGCAGAAAATATTTTCTAAAAAGCTAAGTAAAGAGGTTTAAGAAGAAGTGTGTGATGTGCGCGACTGGCCGAGCTCAAGTAAGTATTCCCCAAAGTACCCATACCAGCTTATGTTATGTTTATCAGTTTCAGTAGAACAGCATGCTAGAATAGGACTAAGGATCTAGGAGTGATGCCTTATGTTCTTGCTTTATGTGTTTCAGTGTATGAAAATTGCATGCTAGAATTGAGTAGACAGCAGTAGGATAGCCTGTTAGGGTTATGCCTGATAGTATGAGTTTAGCATGGTATGCTAGTTCAACTTTTCTCTATGAGGACATATTTTCTTGAGAATGTTCCCTTTTTGTCTGAATGCTGCTTGCTTTGTGCTTCGTGGGACTCTGAGTGATGGGAGTTAGACATTAGGTGAATATGTCACGTCACATGTGATCAGGGTTGAATAATCTTAGAGTGTTGGATTTGGCCCTATTGCGCAGCTCTTGTCTGAGTCTAACCGTGGAAGGGCCGAGTCTGTTACTCGAAGGATTATTTGAGCCTTACCACATGTGATGGTATTCAGGTAATGAATAATTGACATTACAAGGAGGCCTTCAGCAGCTGAGGACCGGGTAGAGTGGAGTTAGAGATTTTCCTGGGGCAAGCCTAGGATGAGTATAGCAGTGATTAGCAGTAGTGAAACTGACCTGGTGGAGTCAAGGTAGTCCTTAGAGAAGGTACCGATAGATGTGGAAGGTAGTATGGGCCCGTACTATTGAAAGCAGAGGATCCGTACCCGAACTAAGGAAGGCTGAGACAAGACCAGGGAACTTGAAGTAAATGTGACCCCTTTAGGGGTATCAATATCACTAATGGTTGTCTGTGTGTATTGCAGAATGGTGGTACTAAGCCAGAGGCCAACTGGTGGCAGTTCTGGAAAGGGATCAGGTTCGGGATCAGATTCCGAGCTAGTAGATGAGAGGCTATGCAAGTTCATCGCGTTAGAGATCACCAGAGGCATCCTTGAGTCGACCCCCATCATTTTCGGGTCGATCAAGGAAGGCATAGTTGAGCTGATGGAGGACCGCCTCAGGGCATTCAGGAGTGACATGGCATCGGGCCAGTCAGGATCTCGCACACTATCCGTTAAGGACTTCAGGGGCAGTGGTGCGCCAGATTTCCATGGGGCGAAGGACCCCATTGCTGCCAGACGATGGATTGTAGACATTGAGTCTGCACAGCTGACCAGCTTCTACCCCGAGGGGTCGAAGGTGAGATATGCAACGGGATGTTTATGAGACCGAGCTAGGGATTGGTGGGAGTCCGTTGGTGACTCGTTGCGAGCCTCGACTGTCGAGGCTATGACCTGGTCAGACTTCGTGACCAGGTTCACGGCAGAGTTTGCGCTGGCTGTCGAGCTTCAGCAGTTGGCCAGAGAGTTCTTAGACATGAGACAGACAACGGAGACTATGGCGGAGATCACCGCCAAGTTCCGGGAGAGAGCATTGTTTGTGCCCCAGTATACGGGAGATGAGGATATGAGGAGGACCCGCTATCATGACATGCTACGGGCCGACATTCGGGACCATGTTAGCTTTTCAGCTTGCCCTACCCTGGAGTCCATAATTGCTAGAGCGAGGGAAACGGAGATTGATTTGGAGCACAATCGAAAGAGAAAGGCAGAGACACAACAAGTGGTTGGGGCTTCGGGGAAGAAGCCCAAGGGATCAGATGGTAGGCCGAAAGGACAAGGGCGGTCGGGCCGTTGCAGAAAATGCGGTGTCACACCCCCAAACCAGAATGGCGGAAACATTCGGGGGTGGGTGACTTCACGTACTACCATAACAAATGAACATCGTAAAGAAAGTAACACAACCATCATATATATAATAAAAACGTACATTGTTGTGTTATCCATGTTCCCAAAAGAATATTACAATATGATGATGTAAAATGTTTAAAAATAAACGCCTTTAGCGTTCCTTCTTCAAAAGCTGGTAGTTACCTATATTACTGATTCCCTGAGAAATACAAGTGGTTTCGAAAAAGTGTCAACAATAAAGTTGGTGAGTTCATAAGTGTTTTGTACTGAAAAAGTATGTATTTTTGGAAGAAAATCGATGAACGTGGTTTTCAGAAAATCCAATATTTTCCACATATAGTTTGAAAAGTTCCCAAGGTTGGAGGGCGTTAGTATCTTTCGTATTTAAATGATAAAGATAAGTTTTGTACTCAAAATAATGTAAATACTGAATGCATGTATGAATCTCGTAAATCAAGCTTGTTTTTATACTTTCGTGTGATTCTTATAACCATACTATTGACACAGACTGCCTATAACAACATTCTTCAGGTGTTGTAGTGTTATGACATTTGTCACCCCAGACCTGCCGGTCTAACTGTAGCTAACAGTTTAGGTGTGGGGTTGTCAATCCCGTATAGATCTATACACAAGTATCACGCTCTCCCTCCAAGAAATTATGGCTTATAATACAGGACTTGAAATGCATACATAAGAGTACGTTGAAGTTTGAATATCTCACATCACTTAGTATAAATAGATTTACGATAAAAAGCCTTTATTTCACTTTAGATGAAAGTATTTCATTTTTCAAGATGTATACGTAAGAATGTATGAATAACTCGCAAACTATACCCATTATAGTTTTTCAGAAAGTATGTTCCATTTGGTGAAAATAACTTGGTGATATACTAAACTTTATACGTAAAGTAAGATGTTGGTATCGAAAAACAATAAGATAGATGTTGCATTTAAGTTTATCAAATGATAAGTTTTCTTGTATTGTACTTGTATTCCCCCCTCCCTAAAACATGAAAAGACTTGAAAAGTAGGGGTATGAACTCACTTGTTCGGTTTGAAGAGAGTGGGACTAGAGTCGAGCAGCACTTCAACCGCGGAAAGCTGCGTCTTCGAGCTTCTCGGGGATCTCGGTAGTATAGAACCTTCGTCGGGGGCTCGAGTGTGGAACCGAGGGTGTCAGGATGGTCTCTGGTACGTAAGATTGTGTGAGAGTGAGTGAAATTTAGAGAGAGGTGTGATGAAATCTTGAGCTTATGCCTTCTATTTATAGGGCTGAAAACGCGAGTACGCTGGGCGTACTTCGGTTACACTGGGCGTAACTTTGCGTCATGGCTTACGACTTGGGTCTAGCTAGGTGTAGAGCTTGCAGCCGACGGGACTCGACCCTGCACCTGAGTACGCTGGGCGTTCTCTTGAATTACGCTGGGCGTAATTCTGGCTTCCATCTTCTAAATTTCGTAACGTTCGCGTACGGTCTCCTTTTTTCGCGTTCTTTATATCCACGCGTAGGTGAGATTATGCTCTACAACGTTCATTTAGACTCCGTCGACTAGTTTTGATTTTATTTTTAATGCTATGTTTTTAATAGGTCGGGACTGCTAAAGTCCGTTGAAAATTCATAACTTCTTTATCCGACGTTTGTTTTCGTTTGTCTTTTTATCATCTTACTCCTATTGTGGAGTCCTTCAACTCTCGTTTAGGTTGCGTTAGCTACATATCGTTCGATCTTCAATTCGAGTTTTTAGCTCTCTACTACTGTTACGAAACTTAGAAAATTCGTAACTTCTTCATACGAGATCCAATTTGGGCGATCTTTTTATGTACGTTTATAGTTTAACGAACTCTACAACTTTTGTTTAGATACTTAAGGCTAAAATGCATTTTATTGGAATTTCACTTTTTACGTTAAATAGTGTTTTACCGGGTGTGTCGTAAATATTTGAGTGGTTATAGTTTCTTCAATATATCCCGGTTTCGAATGTTCTTTATGTTATTGGAAACCTTTGCACGATATATTACATTTGATGCATCCTAATTTAGATATTTGAACACTTTATTTTTGAGGTTAATTTCGTTGATTCCAAATAGTTTTCGTTGTATTTGACTTTTGAGTGTTACATTGCTTTTGGAAAGATATAGGGTTGTCACATCATCCCTCCGTTTGAGGAATTTCGTCCCGAAATTTAATCTAAGACTGAGTTTACGGGTTAGGGAAGAGATCATGTACTTTTGTTTCATCTGATCCTCGCGTTCCCAGGTGTACTCAGGTCCTCGCTTGGCGTTCCAGCGGACCTTTACAATAGATATGCGTCTTTGTTTAGTCCTTTTAATTTCCCGATCCATGATCTCTACTGGTTCTTCTACGAATTGGAGATTCTCATTTATTGCAATTTCGTCCAGCGGGATGACAAGGGTCTCATTGGACAAGCATTTCTTTAGGTTTGATACATGAAAGTTAGGGTGTACGTTGTGTAGTCCCTGAGGTAATCAAAGTTTGTAAGCCACCGGACCGATCCTGGCAAGGATCTCGAATGGTCCAATATATCTTGGGTTTAGTTTCCCACGCTTTCCGAAACGTATTAATCCTTTCCAGGGAGAGAATTTTAGTAGGACACGGTCTCCAACCTGGAATTCCATGGGTTTCCGTCTTTTATCCGTATAACTCTTTTGTCTGTCCCTTGATGCTTTCAATCGTTCCCGGATCTGAACAATCTTCTCCGTAGTTTCCCTTATGATTTCTAGCCTAGTGAGTGTGTTGTCTGTTGCTTTTCCTTTTGCTAGTTGTGTGTCACCTACTTCAGCCCAGCACAGAGGTGATCTGCATTTACGGCCGTTGAGGGCTTCAAATGGGGCAACCTTAATGCTAGTGTGGTAGCTATTGTTGTACGAAAACTCGAACAAGGGTAGATGGGTGTCCCATGCTTTGCCAAAATCGATTACGCAAGATCTCAACATATCCTCTAGGGTTTGTATGGTTCTCTCACTCTGGCCGTCAGTTTGTGGGTGATAAGCAGTACTCATGTCTAGTCTTGTTCCTATAGATTTTTGCAGCGACTGCCATAACCTTGAGGTGAATCTACTATCTCGGTCCGAGATAATGGATATGGGCACACCATGCAGCCGTACAATCTCTCTGAGGTATGTTCTAGTTAGTTTCTCCAATTTATCCGTTTCTTTGATTGGTAGGAAGTGCGCTAATTTAGTTAATCTGTCGACGATCACCCAGATGGTGTCGAGTCCGCTTGCCGTCTTGGGTAATTTGGTTATGAAATCCATGGTTATCCGTTCCCACTTCCATTCAGGTATTTCTGTTTGTTGCAACAATCCCAAGGGCTTTTGGTATTCCACCTTGACTTTGGCGCACGTCAGACATTTGTTCACGTAGGTAGCAATTTCGGCTTTCATGTTCGGCCACCAGTACAGTTTCTTGAGGTCGAGATACATCTTATCGGAGCCGGGATGTATGGAGTATCGTGTCTTATGGGCTTCGTTCATGACGACTTCTCTGCGGCCCGAGTATTCCTTCCGGCTGAGTGCATCGGCCACCACATTAGCCTTTCCGGGATGATATCGAATTTCGCATTCGTAAGCATTTAGTACTTCTACCCACCGTTTTGTCTCATGTTGAGTTCTTTCTGGTTGAGGATATGCTGGAGGCTTTTATGATCGGTGAAAATTGTACATTTTGTGCCATAGAGATAGTGCCTCCATATCTTTAGAGGGAAAGTGACTGCTCCTAGCTCGAGATCATGCGTTGTGTTGTTTACTTCGTGCGTATTTAGTTGTCTTGAGGCGTAGGCGACGACCTTCCCTCTTTGCATCAGGACACACCCAAGTCCTTGGTTTGACGCATCACAATAGACCACAAAGTCCTCCGTTCTTCTGGTAAGGTTAGAATGGGCGCACTACATAAGGCTCGCTTTAGTGTTTGAAACGCGATGTCTTGTTTTTCTCCCTAGTCGAAGGTGACGCTCTTCTGAGTTAGGGTGGTAAGTGGCTTAGCAATCTTTGAAAAGTTTTGTATGAACCTTCGATAATATCCGACGAGTCCCAAAAATTGCCGGATTTCTGTTGGGGTTCTTGGGATCGTCCAATTCTCTATTGCCTTGATCTTAGAAGGATCCACGTGTATCCCCTCTTTGCTTACTACGTGACCTAGGAAATCTACTTCCCGAATCCAAAACTTACACTTTGAAAATTTTTGTATAGTTTTTCTCCCCTTAATGTTTCCAAGACTTGGCAGAGGTGTTGGTTGTGTTCTTCCTTGCTTCTTGAATAGATGAGTATATCATCTATGAACACGATCACGAATTTATCCAGGAAGGGACGACATACCCTGTTCATCAAGTCCATGAACACTGCTAGTGCATTTGTCAATCCAAAGGGTATCACTACAAACTCGTAGTGACCATAGTGCGTTCGGAATGCCGTTTTGGGGACGTCTCCTTCCAGCACTCGTAGTTGGTGATAATCAGATCTCAGATCGATCTTTGAGAAGTAGCTTGCTCCCTGTAGTTGGTCGAACAAGTCGTCTATGCACGGTAGGGGATATCGGTTCTTGATCGTGAGTTTGTTCAGTTCCCGGTAATCGATGCACGTGCGAAAAATCCGTTCTTCTTCTTCACGAATAGGACCGGTGCTCCGCATGGTGAGAAGCTCGGTCTGATGAAGCCCTTGCTCAGCAGCTCGTTCAATTGACTGGACAGTTCCTGCATCTCGGGTGGGGCTAGATGGTAAGGCAACTTTGTTACTGGAGTAGCTCCGGGAATTAAGTCGATTCTGAACTCGACTTGGCGTTCTGGTGGGATTCCTGGAAGATCTTCTGGGAAGATGTCTGGGAAGTTGCAGACTTCTGGAATGTCTTTAATGTTTTTCGATTCTTGTTTCTGGTCTACTACGTGGGCTAGAAAGGCATGATATTCCTTGCGAAGATATTTGCGTGCTTTAACACAGGAGATGATTTGTAAATTTGTACTAGGTTTGTCACCATAAATGACAAGAGTTTCGCCGTGTGGCAGATTGAGGCGAACGGCCCTTTCGTGACAGAGTATATCGACATGGTGAGGACTTAACCAATCCATACCGATGATGACATCAAAACTTCTTATCAAAATGGGCATAAGGTCGATTTGAAATAAGTGCTCGTTTAAATTTAATGTGCACCCTACATACATATTGCTTGCGCCTTCCGTTTTACCGTTTGCCATTTCTACAGTGAATATTTTATTGAGTGGTTGGGGTTTTCGATTAAGTAGGTGTTTGAATTTATGACTCACAAAACTTCTCTCCGCACCGCAGTCAAAGAGTATGCATGCATAAATGTTGTCGAGGAGAAACGTACCCGTAACCACCGTGGGGTCAGCTATTGCTTCATTTTGACCTATCGCCAGCACTCTCCCAACACCGCCAACATTCTTTGCCTTGGGGAAATCCCTCTTGAAGTGCCCAGTTTCTCCACACCCATAACATGCCTGGCTTATTCCAGTACCAGGAACTTGAGTGATTGGTCGCGCCGGTGCCTTACAGAAACGGGCAGTGTGCCCTTTCCTGTCGCAGTTTTTACAGTGCATCTCATGGCAATTACCGTGGTGATGGTAGTTGCATTTGCTGCACTTTGGCAGGTTCCCAGCATATTGTTTCGTTGGCGCAGGGGTAGCAGGAGTTGTAGTGGGAGCAGTAGCGGCATGAACCACCACCATTTGTTTCTTTGAAGGTTCTTGCGAAGTTTGCCACTTTCTCTTGTTCCAGAACTTCTTCTTGCTATTGTTGTTGGCATTGTTATCGTTGTTGTTGTTCCCTTTGGTTGGTTCAGCGACGATAGCCGTGAATCCTTGACAGACACCATGATCAACGAGAGATTGCGCCAGTTCCTTGACGCTGTCGAATGTCATGGGTTTGGAGGCTAACACACTCCCCCGAAGTTGGGGTGATAGTCCGCAGATGTACCTATCCACCTTTTGGCTTTCCAGGATCAACATCGCTGGGCAAAGTATTATCAAGTCACTGAACCTGTTGGTATAGCCTGCAATGTCCGCGGCTACCATCGTAAGGCCCCACAGTTCCTGTTCGAGCTTCTGAATCTCGCCTCTTGGGCAGTACTCTCGTAGGAGCATTCATTTCAGGTTTTCCCAACCCATGGAGTTCGCCACCACTAGGGTTAGTGTCTTGACGTGGCCATTCCACCACGTCAGGGCACGTTCGGAGAAAGTAAAGGCGACAAATCTTACTTTGCTTTCTTCAGGGCATGCGCAAATTTCGAACACAGCTTCTGTTTTCTCTATCCATTGGGATAGAGCCATCACTCCCCCAGTCCCATAAAAGGGAATAGGTTTTCCGTTGGTGAAGTCTTTGTAAGTACATACCCCAGAATGGCCTTGGATTTGGCCATTTGTAAAGCTGTTTATTCCTCCTCCTGACCCGTTGTTACTCATTTGAGCCATCGCTGCGGTTACAGCAGTTGTTACAGCAATTTGGAACATAGCTGCATCCATAGTTGGAGGGGTGGCGGAGGTGGTGTTGGAGCTGAGTTTCTGCATGATGATCTACGAGGAGGCATGTTCTGGTAGAGAAATAATAATGAACACCATAAGTTTCTAATGATTTGACAATCATGTACTAGAGGGTTAGTTGTATCTTGTAATTTGTTTTGACTTTAGTTTATGGTTTCAAAGTAGATATAACAATTTAGATAATCCCATAAGTTTCGAGAGGTATGTAAAGAAGTACTTCATATTTATATATATGTCACACATACGGCGCGTTACATTATGCTTCGTGTTTAGGAAAATTTGACCTATCTAGAGGTCTCCGATTACAAGTTCAAAGGAAATAAGAAAAACTTTATCCGAGGTCCTATTCTATATCAAAATTGTTGGACTTGGGCAAGTTCTACTTGCGGCGTGTTGTGCGTTTGGAGCTAGACTCGGCATCCGACTGCTTGACCCCCATTAAGCGCCTTTCAAGAACTGCTTGTTGTTCCTTCATCTCTCTTATTTATGCAAGTGCTATCACCATTTGGCTTTGAAGCATCCCTGTGTGGAGTTGGGTACTTTCGTGCAGTCCGTCCAGACGACGGATGTCTGTGGCGTTACCCTGTGTAGCAGCATTGACCTCATGGATTCTGGCCGCTTGCATGTCTGACTGGTAGTTCTGGGTGGCTATTATGCCCACAATAACGGGAAGTGCTCGATCAGCTGAGCCTCCCCCACTGACATTGTAAAACTCCCGACACATGCCAAAGGGAGAGCGTACACCTAGTTGACGGCTCCAATGGTAGAGATGGCTTCCCCAAATGGGAATGGGACCTTGGTAACCTATTCTGACTTCAGTAGGACGTGGAGCGGGAGGGTTGATTACTTCCGGCTCTGAGTCTGTTCCATCAGTAGCTTCTTCTTCCTCCTCAACCTCCTCGTCGACTTCGAATTCCTCTCCGACTTCCTCTTCGACTTCGACTTCCTCTTCGATTTCCTCCGGGTCTTCTTCCGGATCTTCTTCTATCCATCCGCCGTTACCTTGGTTTGGGTAGTAGGGATCTCCCGGTATATGGAAACCGGCCATTTGTCTATACTAGGATAGAGGTATGAGAATTTTATAAGAAAAGAAATCCCTATTTAATGGCATCCTAAGTTTAACTACATCTTATGGTGTGCAGGTTTTTCATTGTCCTATTATTTTATAACAATACTCCTATAGTATTTCGAATTTGCGAGTCTAAAAATTTTATTTGGTAAGTTTTTGACTTGTTGTCCACTACGACCATTCCTCAACGTACGTTGGTCAAATCCAGGATAAATATAGTTGATCAAGCTATATTTATTCTTGATTTGATTACATACCTCGAGGCCCAATCGTAGTGTCGCAACTTGCCTTAATACTTTTTAGAAAACTTTGTTATGATACGGGACCGATACATGCGGGTAAAAATGTATATTTTTTAAAAGAAAATATATTTTTTATGAAAACGTTTTGTCAGAGGGTTTTTGGTCCCCTTTGCATTTATAGTTTGTATACCTTATGTGGTTCGATATACTTAGTTCACTATAAACAATGCTCTGATACCAATCTGTCACACCCCCAAACCAGAATGGCGGAAACATTCGGGGGTAGGTGACTTCACGTAGTACCATAACAATTGAATATCGTAAAGAAAGTAACACAACCATCATATATATAATAAAAACGTACATTGTTGCGTTATACATGTTCCCAAAAGAATATTACAATATGATGATGTAAAATGTTTAAAAATAAACACCTTTAGCGTTCCTTCTTCAAAAGCTGGTAGTTACCTGTATTACTGATTCCCTGAGAAATACAAGTGGTTTCGAAAAAGTGTCAACAATAAAGTTGGTGAGTTCATAAGTGTTTTGTACTGAAAAAGTACGTCTTTTTGGAAGAAAATCAATGAACGTGGTTTTCAGAAAATCCAATATTTTCCACCTATAGTTTGAAAAGTTCCCAAGGTTGGAGGGCGTTAGTATCTTTCGTATTCAAATGATAAAGATAAGTTTTGTACTCAAAATAATGTAAATATTGAATGCATGTATGAATCTCGTAAATCAAGCTTGTTTTATACTTTCGTGTGAGTCTTATAACCATACTATGGACACAGACTGCCTGTAACAACATTCTTCAGGTGTTGTACTGTTATGACATTTGTCACTCCAGACCTGCTGGTCTAACTGTACCTAACAGTTTAGGTGCGGGGTTGTCAATCCCGTATAGATCTATACACAAGTATCACGCTCTCCCTCCAAGAGATTATGGCTTATAATATAGGACTTGAAATGCATACATAAGAGTACGTTGAAGTTTGAATATCTCACATCACTTAGTATAAATAGATTTACGATAAAAAGTCTTTATTTCACTTTAGATGAAAGTATTTCGTTTTTCAAGATGTATACGTAAGAATGTATGAATAACTCGCAAACTATACCCATTATAGTTTTTCAGAAAGTATGTTCCATTTGGTGAAAATAACTTGGTGATATACTAAACTTTATACGTAAAGTAAGATGTTGGTATCGAAAAAACAATAAGATAGATGTTGCATTTAAGTTTATAAAACGATACGTTTTCTTCTATTGTACTTGTATTCCCCCCCCCCCTAAAACATGAAAAGACTTGAAAAGTAGGGGTATGAACTCACATGTTCGGTTTGAAGAGAGTGCGACTAGAGTCAAGCAGAACTTCAACCGCAGAAAGCTGCGTCTTCGAGCTTCTCGAGGATCTCGGTGGCGTAGAACCTTCGTCGGGGGCTCGAGTGTGGAACCAAGGGTGTCAGGATGGTCTCTGGTACGTAAGATTATGTGAGAGTGAGTGAAATTTAGAGAGAGGTGTGTTGAAATTCAGAGCTTATGCCTTCTATGTATAGGGCTGAAAACGCGAGTACGCTGGGCGTACCACCGGAGTACGCTGGGCGTACAAGTTACGCTAGGCGTACTTCGGTTACGCTGGGCGTAACTTTGCGTCATGGCTTACGACTTGGGTCTAGCTAGGCGTAGATCTTGCAGCCGATGGGACTCAACCCTACACCTGAGTACGCTGGGCGTACTCTTGAATTACGCTGGGCGTAATTCTGGCTTCCATCTTCTGAATTCTGTAACTTTCGCGTACGGGCTCCTTTTTTCGCGTTCTTTATATCCACGCGTAGGTGAGATTATGCTCTACAACTTTCATTTAGACTCTGTCGGCTAGTTTTGAATTTATTTTTAATGCTATGTTTTTAATAGGCCGGGACTGCTAAAGTCCGTTAAAAATTCATAACTTTTTTATCCGATGTCTATTTTCGTTTGTCTTTTTATCATCTTACTCCTATTGTGGAGACCTTCAACTCTCGTTTAGGTTGCGTTAGCTACATATCGTTCGATCTTCAATTCAAGTTTTTAGCTCTCTACTACTGTTACGAAACTTAGAAAATTCGTAACTTCTTCATACAAGGTCCAATTTGGGCGATCTTTTTATGTACGTTTACAGTTTAACGAACTCTACAACTTTTGTTTAGATACTTAAGGCTAAAATGCATTTTATTGGAATTTCACCTTTTACATTAAATAGTGTTTTACCGGGTGTGTCGTAAATATTTGAGTGGTTATAGTTTCTTCAATATATCCCGGTTTCGAATGTTCTTTATGTTTTTGGAAACCTTGGCACGATATCTAACATTTGATGCATCCCAATTTAGATATTTGAACACTTTATTTTTGAGGTTAATTTCGTTGATTCCAAATAGTTTTAGTTGTATTTGACTTTTGAGTGTTACATTGCTTTTGGAAAAATATAGGGTTGTCACATGCGGCAGGTCGCATGAGGGAGCATGTAGGTTGGGATCATCAGGCTGCTGGAAGTGCGGCAAGGAGGGGCACTTTAGTAGGGATTGTACTGCCCCTATCTCGATTGTTCAGACATCTGAGTTGCTGTGTTTCCACTGCAACCAGAGGGGCCACAAGAGGGCCAATTGCCCCCAGTTGACGGCAGCATTATTTCCAGTGAAGGCGGCAGCTCCAGCGACTCTGAGGATCACAGATGGCCGGCAGGGCAAGGCAGAGGCTCCAGTTGTGAGGAGTCGGGCATTTCAGCTGACGATAGAGGAGGCACGCGCCGCACCCGATCTGGTGACGGGTATGATTCTTTCCCTCTATCTTATTTTTATGATGTTATGATATTGATATGTGCTCTGTGTATATGCGTTAGGATCATTCCATGTGAACGGTATTACTGTTCAGGTGTTGTTTGACTCGGGTGCCACCCGATCATTTGTTTCCCTTGCACTTAGCAAGAGGTTTACTGAGTCTTCTGGCATGTTGGATTGCCCTTTAGAGGTAGAGATTGCCAATGATCGATCGGTGCGAGCGTCGGCAATATTCATGGATTGTGTCCTTAGGTTATTTGAGGAGCGCTATTTGGTGGATTTGGTTCCCATCCCTTTGCGGGGGAACAAGGTGATTATAGGCAAGGATTGGTTGAGCCCTAATGGGGCGGTGATAGATTGTGTGCATCAGTTAGTACGGATTAGGACCCCAAGTGGGGGAGAGTTGCTGATCCACGATGAGAGGCCACCGCGTGGACCCACAGTATGTTCAACAGCAAGGGCTAGGCGCTACCTTCAGCAGGGTTGCACAGGATATGTCGCGTACGTTATGGATACCCGGGAGGCGGGTAAGGCGACGGTGAGCGAGGTTCTAGTGGTGTAAGACTACGCTGATGTGTTCCCGGAGGAGCTTCCTGGAATACCTCCGGAGCGTCAGGTAGAGTTCAGGATCGACCTAGTTCCTGGTGTGGCTCCGATAGCCAAGGCACCCTATTGGTTGGCTCCTCCTGAGATGCAGGAGTTGTCTACGCAACTGCAGGAGTTGCTAGACAAGGGATTTACTCGACCGAGCAGTTCACCTGGGGAGCCCCGATCCTGTTTGTGAAGAAGAAGGACGGGTCGCATTGGATGTGTATTGATTACCAGGAGTTGAATAAGGTAACCGTGAAGAACTGTTACTCACTCCCGAGGATTGATGACCTCTTTTATCAGTTGCAGGGAGCATCTTGGTTCTCCAAGATCGATTTGCATTCAGGGTATCATCAGATGAGGGTCCGAGAGGAGGATGTACAGAAGACCACGTTTCGGACGCGTTACGGCCATTATGAGTTCGTGGTGATGCCGTTTGGGCTCACCAATGCTCCTGCCGCGTTCATGGACCTCATGAACTGCGTATGTAGACCAATGTTGGATCGGTCTTTGATAGTTTTCATTGATGACGTCTTGGTTTATTCCAAGACGCAGGAGGAGCACGAGGAGCATCTGAGAGAGGTTTTGGAGACCTTAAGGAGGGAGAGCTTGTACACCAAGTTCTCCAAATATGTGTTTTGGTTGCGCGAGGTGTAGTTTCTAGGGCACCTTGTCAATCAGAACAGGATTTCAGTAGACCCGGCCAAGGTGGAGGCCGTGATGAGATGGGAGGTTCCGAAGTCTCCATCCGAGATTTGGAGTTTCCTGGGATTAGCGGGCTACTATCGGAGATTCATTCAGGACTTCTCCAAGATAGTCGTACCCTTGACGCGGCTGACTAAGAAAGTCGTGGTCTTTCGATGGGGGCCTGAACAGCATACATCATTCGAGGTTCTGAGACATAGATTGTGTGAGGCGCCAATCTTAGCCCTACCAGAGGGCGTAGAGGACTTTGTGGTATATTGTGACGCGACCATTTCGGGATTGGGCGCAGTACTGATGCAGAGAGGTCATGTCATTGCCTACGCTTCGAGGCAGTTGAAGCCTCACGAGGCGAACTACCCGACGCACGATTTAGAGATGGGGGCGATGGTCTTTGCCCTCAAGATGTGGCGACATTACCTCTATGGGGTTCGGTGTACCATTTACATGGACCACAAGAGTTTGAGGTACCTCATGGATCAGCCGAATCTAAACACGAGGCAGCGTCGGTGGCTCGATGTGGTGAAGGATTATGACTGTGAGATCCTTTACCACCCGGGGAAGGCCAATGTGGTGGCCGATGCGCTTAGTTGCAAGGCGGCGCTGATCAGGGATATTTGCATGCGGATGACAGTGGTGACCCCGCTTTTGGAGCGGATTCGGGAGGCCCAACAGGAGGCCATGAACGAGGAACATCGGAAGAGTGAGCGCATAGTGGTTCAGGTTTCCTCCTTCGACTATGACAGCAGGGGATTATTGTCATTACACCGCAGGGTGTGGGTGCCGTACCTCGGAGGCATGTGCCAGGTCTTGATGGAGGAGGCGCACAAATCTCGATTCTCTATTCATCTCGGGGCGACGAAGATGTATAGGGATCTTCATCTGGACTATTGGTGGCCCTGCATGAAGCGGGATGTGGCTTGGTACGTCGAGCGGTGCTTGACCTACAGGAAGGTCAAGACCGAGTATCAAAGACCGCATAGCAAGATGCAACCGTTGGATATCCCATTGTGGAAATGGGAAGATATTACGATGGACTTTATCACGAAGCTACCCAGGACCGCGCGGGGAGTGGATTCTATATGGTTCATCATGGACCTGTTGACCAAGAGTGCCCATTTTATCCCAATTCAGGAGAGCATCTCGGCCGAGAAGTTGGTCGACATCTATATCAGGGAGGTAGTGGCGCGGCACGGGGTGCCCGTATCAGTGATTTCCGACAGGGATGTGCGATTTACTTCCAGATTTTGGAAGAAGTTCCATGACGAGTTGGGTACTCGTCTGCATTTCAGCACCGCTTTTCACCCACAGATGGATGGTCAGAGCGAGCGGACCATCCAAACGTTAGAGGATATGCTGCGGGCATGTGTTCTGGATTTTGGAGGTACTTGGGATACCTACCTCCCGTTGGCAGAGTTCTCATATAATAATAGTTATCATGCAAGCATCGACCGCCCTCCCTTCGAGATGTTGTATGGAAGGAGGTGCAGGACCCCGGTATATTGGGGAGAGGTTGGCCAGAGGGTCATGGGAAGCACCGAAGTGGTGCTCCAGACGATAGAGAAGATCCAACAGGTCCGGAGTAGGCTCCAAACTGCCCAGAGTCGGCAGAAAAGTTATGCCGACAAGCGTCGTTCAGACTTGGAATTCCAAGTCAGGGATATGGTTCTCCTGAAGGTGTCACCGTGGAAAGGCGTCATCCGATTCAGGAAGCGAGGCAAGTTGGGCCCAAGATTCATTGGGCCATTCAGGATTGTAGCCCGGGTGGGCAAGGTGGCGTATAGGTTGGATCTGCTAGTCGAACTTAGCCAGATCCACAACACTTTCCACGTCTCTCAGTTGCGGAAGTGTTTGGTAGACGACTCGGCAGTGGTGCCTTTGGAGGATATTCAGGTCGATGACAGCCTGAATTACCTCGAGCGGCCTGTGGCGATCCTCGACAGGAAGTCGAAGGATCTAAGGACAAGAGGGTGGAACTCGTGAAGGTGCAATGGCAGCACTGAAAGGGATCGGAGTGGACTTGGGAGCCGGTGGAAGTGATGATGGAGCAATACCCCGAGCTGTTTCAGGATCAAGCAGCAGACTTCGAGGACGAAGTCTGAAATAAGTGGGGGAGATTTGTAGCACCTGGTTCCTGGTACTTACTCCTTGTGATTAATATTTTAATTTTATGCATTTTTGCCTTGGACTCGGCGAGTTGAAGGACCAACTCGCCGAGTAGGAGCGGGATAAGGCGCGGGGTTTGAACTTTGTACTCAGCGAGTAGACCCTGTTTGGACAAAAACCCTAATCCGGGCGTTTGCACCCTATTTAGATGCTGTAACTTGGCCTCCTTAGTCCCTAACACTTCTAGAGAACTGTAGAAAGAAACCCTAGCCCCCATATTGTTCTTGAGAGTGATTTTGGCTTTGTGGAGAAGGTTTGGAGCTTAGAAGAAGGAAGAGGAGGTTGAAGTGTGCAAGGAGGGGAGGTAGATCCGGAATCTACACTGTGAGAAGCTTCCATTCAGGTAGAAAAGTTCTTACCTTGATCATTAGTTCATTAGATCCCCTTTTTGTCCCAAATTAGTGGTTTCAAGCCCTAAAACCTCAAATTCCATGTATTTAGGCTTTAAGTTCTGAAGGGACTTCAGATTGGGATCTTATGGACATCCTAGAAGTATAAAGTCTATGTGGTTGGGATTATTGAGGTCCCTATTGAGTGTATGACCCCTTAAAGAGCTTGGATTTGCCTACTTGAGCTCATAGGGCCATGCATGCACGTAAAGTTCGCAACTTTATGTGATAGGCATGCTCTAGGAGCATAGATCTATGGGTTAGAAGCGTTGCATGTCTCAGTTTTGGTCTGTATGGGAAGTGGGTCGAAGTGACTCGGTGAGTCCCAAAGTGGAACTCGGCGAGTTCTATGAAGATGGTATTAGACCCGGCGAGTCCTATGAAGATTGCCTGGAGCTCGCCGAGTCGTTCTTCAAACTCGGCGAGTCATATGAACTTTCACTGAGTAAGAGGGGTTTAAGTGTTGAAGGTCCAACCCTTTGTATCTGCACGCGGAATTAGCAGTGTAACGTAGTCCCAAAACCCCAAATCCTCTTACGGGATGTTCTGGTGAGGATTGGAAGCGAGTAAGAGATCTGCTCGTGGAACTCGGCGAGTCGGATCACGAGTCGGTTCCATAGTCCCGAGTAGTTAGTCTGGGGTGACTCAGTGAGTGGAAAGAGAGACTTGGCGAGTAGGACCGGGTTAGTAGGAGAAGGACTCGGCGAGTCTGTGCCATGACTCGGCGAGTCCAGTCAACTGTGAGTTGACCTTGACCAAGGAGTTGACCTTGGACCTGGGATGGGCTAGTCAATTGACCTAAGGATATTTATGAGTGGCTAATCTATGTGTATGGGTTTGTAGCCGGAGGATTACCGGTGCAGCAGCCAGACGTCTAGCAGTGGGACTTTCGGTAGCTACTCTTCGAGGTGAGTTTCCTTCCAGTAGTAACGGGTCTAAGGCACCAAGGCCGGCCCGATTAGACGATATGCTAGTGTTGGAGTGTGGGCAGAGCCCGTATCTCATGGTCGAGTTTGATTATGATATATTCCAGTATGATAGATTTGTCTATACTCGTTGTCTGTGTGATGCTTGTATGTTATGGATTAGCAGCTGAGTGTGGGCGAGGCCCGTATCTCTCTGATAGTGGAGTGTGGGCGAGGCCTGTATTTCTCTGATAGCGGAGTGTGGGCGAGGTCCATATCTCTTAGATAGCAGAGTGTGGGCGAGGCCCGTATCTCCCAGCTAGCGGAGTGTGGGCGAGGCCCGCATCTTCGTGAGTGTGGGCGAGGCCCGTATCTCCTAGTTGTTCATTGTATGTTTGTATGGTATGAGGTATTATGGGGGAACTCACTAAGCTTCGTGCTTACAGTTTTCAGTTTTGGTTTCAGGTACCTCTTCTTCGAAGGGGACGGACTAGCACGGTAGCGGCCCATCACACACATGCCTCGTATTCCGCACTATGAGATCTTCCTGGGGATTTGTACTCTGACATTATTATGTTTATGAAAATGTTTTCCAGTCATTTGATATCTTTTATGAAATGTTATGATCGGTGACGCTTTTACTTCTAAATGCTTTACTATGTGTATGCTTTAAAAATGAAATTTTTTGGCTCGTATTTTTGGGATGTTACATTTTACCTGAAAAAGACATGAAAATGTGCAAATAAGGTTGTTCTAGAGACTAACATAAAATGTGATTAAATTCAAGACAAATGAAGGACAATTATGCTAAATAGATGCATGAAATGGGACTAAAAGGTGTGCAAAAAGGTGCACAAATTGCACCTAACAAATCTCCCCAAGCTTAGACCTTTCTTGTCCTCAAGAAAGAACAAGAACCGGACAAACAGGACGATTTCTAGATGGCAAAAAGAAATATAGAACAAATAGGGATATAAAGATCCTAAAAGCTAAGAATGAATGCATGAAATGAAGACCATGAAAAAGAAACATACGTACAAAAGATACTTAAGGAACAAAGATGAACCAAAGAAAAAATTTAAGAACACAAGTAATATTTTTTATTTATTTACATATATATATATATATATATATATATATATATATATATATATATATATATATATATATATATGGACATATACGATCAGAATTTACATCAGTGGGGCTCCAATCAATAATACCTAGGCGACCATCCTGTTACCTTCCACATATCACAGACTCCCAAAGTGAGGAAGACCACGAAACGGTGTAATCCAATAATCCAACCATAGTTTTATTTAAACTTCATACCTTAATTATCTTTTGCGAGCACAAATAACACAGTTCGGGATCTCATGTCCTTAAGACTAGATAGTCAAGAATCAGAATCGACGCATCCTTAAGAACCCGTCACGGCGAATCAACTTTTGTTGAAACAGTGAGCCCACCCGAAGGGGCCCAACTCCTATCCTTTCACTTTTTCGAGAGCCACAAGTATCATATCACACAGTTCTTCATTCGCCAGACTTGACTTTGAGGCGGCTTTTGATTTTGATTAAACTTGGATTTGTATCTTCATTTTGAACTATGAATTCTTCAATCAACTTTTGAATTTCTGAAAGTTTCTTCGTTTTGGCACTTGAAATTCTGATTGGGGTACTGGATGTGACAGTTGTACTCTTTCTTCTTTCTTGACTGTGTGGATCTGATACTTAAGCTCTCTGTTACCGCGAGGGTAACGCGTGTCAACAAATAGGTCCGTGTTCTGTGGGTTCAGAGTTGCCGATAAAAATTCTTTTTAAACATTCAGAAGCAAATCATCCTAAAGCTGTTATTACCGCCCACAAAAACATTTCAGTATTTTTTTTTATTATCTAAGGCTGGGGTCTCGAATTACGGTGTTTGGGTCCCCTAGTTATGATAGCTGATTCTACACTTCCAGCAACTATATGGTCACTTCAGTATTTTTTTTCTCATTTGAGCTCTCGATTTCCCACTTCATGGAGCTATTTTATGTAAAGAGTCTCATCATCTCAAATAAAGTTTTTTTTATTTATTTTTATTTTTATTTTTTTAAACAATGTATGAAAATGATGGGAAGGAAAATATTTTTGGGTTTTATAAATGCAGAATGCAAGGAAAATGAAAATAAGAAAGGAGTTTTTTTTTTAAACAATGCATGCATGAATATGAAATATGAAAATGCACCTAATGTACAACTCTACCCCTCCCCAAGCTTAAAGATATGCATCGTCCCTGATGCTTGGAGAGGGCGGAACAACCTATCTAATCACCGGAAGGTGGTGGGGGATGGTAGTCGGGTTAGGTAATAGTGTAAAACAGTCACAAGTGCACACATTTTGAATTTTAAAACAAAATATGAACGATTAAAGATATGGAAAGAATTTACCGAATCGTTCTTGGAGCCTTGCAGTTAGTGGTGAGAACCTCCTCTTCAACCTCCCCAAGCTATCCGTGAAATATTTTTGGAGCCCGAGAGTCATTTTCTAGGCAAAAACAAGTTTAAAACCATTTGGGACAGTAAAATTTTGAAATTTACCAAAGACTAGAAAGTTTTAAAAGAAAAGACAAAAATACCCCTGGGCTGCCTCCCGGTTAGCCGCCGTTTTTTAAAGTCGTTAGCTCGACATGACCCTTGAATATGCATAAATCTAAGTAGGTGGGGCTCTCCAACTCACTAAACTTTTTGCCATCTCCATCAATGGAACACTTATCTTGTACTTGACTTTCTTTTTGCGTGGGAACCATGTTGGACTTAGACCCTTAATGACAATAATCGTCCAGCCGATACCTTTCTTGTACTTGTCTATTAAGGTGGTCAAATCTTCCTTCTTTGATAAGGTGGTCAATTTGATGACCGGTTGGGTGTCGACCTTCTCGGGGTACATATCATTTGAAGGGTTAAGCAAATTTATCATTTTCGGCTCTTGTGGTTGGTCTACCAGTGAAAGGAGTTTCTCACTGGTAGTGGGTGGCTCAGCCTCTTTTTTGTCAACCTCCAACACCTCCTCTACAACTTCCATATCAACATTCTTAATTTCTACTTCTTCCTTGACAACCTTCTCCACTTCTACTTCTTCCTCCTCTTCCCCATCTTCCAATTGCAATCTTGGGTCATCAAAAATTTTCCCATCGTTCAAGGTGATGGAAGAAATGGTATGCAATGGGTCCTCCTCCATCTGTGATGGTAGTTTTCCACGAGTTTCCAATATACTCACAGATTGAGTAAGTTGTGAGATTTGTTGCTCTAAGATTTTGAGGCTACCTTTGGTTGTTTCTTGGAAGATCTGGGTAGTAGTGGCAATGCTTTTGACAATGTCTTCCAAGGACATGCTCGACGTTTCAGGTTGTTGGGGAGGTAGAGAATATAGTTGTTGGAACCGTGGAGTTAGTTGGTATTGGTCATTTCCCCAAGCTTGGTATGGGTTTTGGCATTGGTTGTTTCCCCAAGCTTGGTTGTTTTCCCACCATTGATCATGTTGAGGTTGATCATATCTCCATTGGTTTGGCCAGTAGTAGCTTCCCATTTCTTGCACTTCTTCCCATTCTCCTTGTAGATATGGACACATATCGGAATGATGTCCATTTTGAGTGAAAACATCGTAAGAAATAGATATGGGCTGCGTACTTTGATCATTTCCAATCATCATAACCAACTGAGCTAGCTCAGAAAGTTGGTCTTCTATGTAAGGAGTATTCATTTCTGAGCGAAACTTTTTTTCTGTTTTTTTTTAATAGAGATGTAGCTGCTCACAAAAATCTAGGCATAAACAGTTAGTAACACCGTGTCCCCGGCAACGACGCCAATTTGTTAGGCGTGTCAAACCCAACAAATAAAGGGGTACGATATACTCCAAAATAATCCCACTATATTGCACTAAAAGGTAGTACAAGGCAAGTAGGGTCGATCCACAGAGACATGGGATAATTAGCCTATACCTCTTTGCGCAAGGTACTATGGTCACCAACAGTAATAAGGGGGGTTTAGAATGCAATGACTAAACAAACAAATTTACAACACAAGTAGACAACTAAACAAATGAATTAAGTTCAGATTTTGTAAGGACTCCAACTCCATGTATGACAATTTAACAATGTGACTCAAAGATGACACAATATTCGTTCAATTCTATCTAAGTTGGTACTTGAAAGTGATAATAAGCTCTAACACTTCCCATTCACCAAATTAATTAACCAAAACAAGCTCTTTGATTAACCCTAACCTTATTAACCTAATCTAAACAAGCTCTTAGAATTAGATTATAAGATTGCATGAAGCTTTATGTGTATGTTCCCAACAACACCCAATACTCCTCATAAGCTTGGGAGTGTAAAAGTGTGTGAATAAGATTTACATTAAATTCATTCAATAGAGATCAATTTAATGCTCCAGAAAACTCCACCATATTTGTAATCTTCTTATGTCACATACTATTCCTGATTATATCAATATGTACACAACCAATAGTTATTATGTAGTATAATTTATAACTTGTTTGATAATGATGAAGAAAAATTAGTACAAAAGAATTCAAATTCATCTTTCAAACTTGATGGTAGATTCATTAGAGGCATGTTGTGATTTATCATTTTGTTTTGTCTGATGTGTTACACTTAGTCATCCTCTAACATTGTAACAACCCCATTTTCTTGGTCCAAAAAAACCTTTTTATTTATGCTTATTTAATCCAAAGTATTCTTTTATTGCAGAATTTGTTCCGAAAACATTATTTTTAATGTGGTATAATATAAATGTCAAGCATTTTCAAAGAAATAGTTTTCGTTAATATATAAAAACTTGGGATTTCATAATTGATACAAAACATAAGCCTAATCATGTCTTAACAAGGCTTACAACATCCTATTATACTAATGGGTCAAATCTCCTCGGATCTCTCATCAAATCCAAACGTCATTGTCCCTATACCTTTGTACTAATGCATGTGATAGAAAGAAACCGAGTGGTTCAGGCTGGGAGGTCCGATGAGTACATAGGGGCTTCAACCTACAATATTGAAATTAATTTAATTATATATTTCACATCAAAGAATCAACCAGATTACCCATTCCAGTTGTTCTCACTTTTTGATCCATGATTTAGGATCTTAAGGGACCTATTCTAAAGGATCGTTGGAAGTAATGAGTAAACAATAATAGTTCAGGGATTCCATAGCAATATATATATCAATAAGGCAACCATAAGGGGGGTAGAATACTTGAATCAGCACACGCTCCATCCTCCCGGATTGTATGATTCATTAACACCTACAGATTGCGAGTCTGCTAGTTTTCCACTGGACTGTCTAGAAGAGTTCGTGGTCGTCATCAATACTCAACTAGATGAATAGTCTCAGTAGTACATTAGTACAATGTTGGACAGGGTCTCTCACCATTATTTTTTTCTAGCATGGTCTCTCACCAATATTTAATCTCTTTCTCAACCCTTTTCTATTGAATATTTTATATATATGGTAAAATACATATACGATTAAATCAAGCAAATCATATCATTAATTGCATCTAACACGGATATCAAGAACATAAATAAAAAGCATATATATCATTTAATTATCCAATACTTTGAACCAATATGTATTATGAAAGTAACTACATACTCACTTGTTAAAATTGGTTGGCTTGCGATTTAGGTAGAGCTTCCCCTAACATCTTAGTTTTCCTTTTGATGTGACTGTAACACCGTAAAAATTAAGGCAATTTTTCCCATTTCCAAAACACATTGTTCGTTTACAATTATTAATAAAATCTCATTGTATCATAACTCGGTTCCACAAAACATTTCCCAAAATCGAAATACATAAAACTCCATGTGTGTGTACGAATCATGCCGACGCCTTCCCGCGCTCCTTACTAGTACCTGAAACACATAACACAAAACACTGTAAGCAAGAAGCTTAGTGAGTTTCCCCAAAATACCACTCTAACATACATTAGCCACTCAAGGCTATAACTCTGCCGACCCTCTGGCCAGTGTGTCTCAGTGGGACCCTCCAGTCACAACTCTCTCTGTGGGCCCTCTATCCCTAACTCTATGGACCTACTGGTCCTAACTCTGGAAAGTCGGAATCATTCATATCACATATCACAATAACACATAAATAGCATACAATATGTGACAACCTAAATTTTATTCCGTTATATAATTCCGTTTTCGCTAACGGAATATGTCGCTTTATAAAAAGTTCCGTAATTTAGAGTCATCAAAGAAATAAATTTTATTTATTTATTTATTTACATTTATTTCGTATGATTATTATTTTAGTAAAAATAAATATAACTCGTTATTGTTAGTTCCGTTTAACGAAATAAAGTTATATTATTTTTCAACCACCTAACCCGGGTAAAAAGTTTTAACCCCGTTAAACTTTAGCATCGGGTAGTTGTGTACCGAGTGCAATACCCGAGGCATATATAAGGAGAGTGAACACCTCTTTGAACTCTTTTACCACTCAAACACACTCTCTCTCCCTACTTTCTCTCTCTACACTCGTTTTCGACTCCAAAACCCCAAATTCCGGCTTCCAAACGTAAGATCTTCCTCCTAACTTGTTCTAAACATGCATCATAGTGGTTATAGCTCAAAAATCATATGAATGAGACATGAACAAGGAGTTTACGGCCTAAGAAGCTCCTTAGGCCGTAAACACCCAAAGGTTGGCCAAAAGTCCCAAATTTCCTTCTTCTAAGCTTGAATACTAGTTAGGGATTTTACTTAGGAGTGTTTGAGCATCAAAACCATGACATTTAGGGCATTAAAGAGAGTTTACGGCCCAAGCACATGCTTAGGCCGTAAACACCCTTTTTCCATGTAAAAATGCCCCAAAATCCTTCCAATGCATGTTTAGGGTTGAGGTACGATTTTAGGATATACCATTTCGAGTTTAGAACCATCAAAGAACATGATTTAGGGGGTAAACTAGAGTTTACGGCCCAAGCATATGCTTAGACCGTAAAATCCCCGAAACCTCACCAAATGAGGGTTTAAGCCCCCTAATTAGCCCTAGACCATCACTAGAAAATTAAAGGGATTGATTTAAGGGCTTTAACATCAAAATTGGGGAGTGAACAAGAGTTCACAGCCAAGCCATGAGGCTTACGGCCATAAACTCCCAAGGAGTGGCCTTTGGGCCGTAAACTCCAAGGGAGTAAACTCTTGGACCCCCCCCTTAGTACCCTTTTTGGCCTTGTACAATCCCCGAGAACCACTTCTAATCCATAAGACCTCGAATCAATTTAGAATATGTAAAAGTCCTTAAATAAAAGTATAAGTGGCTAATTTCTTGTAAAACATATATATCACATGTTAATAGGGACTTAAAAGGTGTACAAGTTCTAAATTGACACCAAACGCGCAACCGACACTTTCACCCGATTTACCCGATTTACTCGATTTCAGGTGAGTTCATACCCCTTAATGAACCTTTCTAACGTTTTCATATGTTTTAGGGGGGGGGGGGAGGATACAAGTCAAATATACATTTTTATGGAAATCAAGCACATGTGATTTACTATCCGTAGTTCAATCACATGTGATTTATCACTATGCTTTATAAAAGAACTTTACGCTTTCATAACTACTTTGGAAAAATAAACTATTTTCTAAATGCTTTCTTTAGTCAAGATTTTTATTAAATTACTTTTCTTATAAAATGTATCTACACTAATATATTTATATAATTAAGACTTGAAGGGCTTAGGACCGATAGCTCGCCTTATCTCCTGTTCTTGTTTGATGTGGGCTTAGGGTATTTATTATCCGTCCAACTGTCGTTGATTTCCTAGTTATATATCATGTATATCGGTGTTAGATACGAGCATTTTCATCTCATTCGTTGCCTATATTACTTAATTGCCAAGAATCATACACACTAAGTTAACTATAATAGGTATAGTTAAGGTCACTACTACTTGTTACCGCCACGACTATCCATACTATAGTTCATACTATTACGAAATGATACACTAATAAGAGAACACACTATGAACTACATAAAAGACTACTACACTATATTACAAGAGAAAACACTAATCCGTAAGATAACATACTAACTCTCTACAAGATACTCTACATGATACATATTGTGACCAGAGCTTTCCGGAAGGAAGGCGACACTACATGTATAGATCTATACGGAGCAGACACTATTAGATCCCGACTGTTGACTTCAGTCCGAGCCGAGCAGGCCTAGGGATGGCACTACTTCACTTCACAGTGCATGACCGGGAAGGTCATGGGATCCTCTATTGCTTACACTATTGGTCACATAAAAAGGAATACACTATATCCACACTAAAATACTAATACTAAAGTCTCAGTTAATATCCCGAAGTAAAATAAGTATCTATTACTAATGGGAGTTCGCACCACCATCACTGTGTACAGGCATAACTTTTCTTTTACCTATACTACATACTGAAGATTTAGTACCCCATTTTTACAACAAACAGTTTTCAATGATAAAACTTACATGCAACTTATAGTCTTCCACTTACGATGTATTTTCTGGAAAATATAGGATTTTCTAGAGTTTTCTACAACTTATAAATGTAAATTGCGGTTTTTCACACTATCTGTTCTAATACATTTTATGCAAAATTCACACTAAATTCTTATGAACTCACCAACTTTATGTTGATACTCGCTTTCAAAATAACTTGTATCCTCAGGTCAAAAATAGATAGGTACAGGTGCAACATTTTGGAGAAGATGGAGCTTACAAGATCCGTCTCTTATTTTTGTATTACTTTTGGTGTCTATTGAAACTTTACAGAACACACTTGTATTTATACTCACTATGATAATGAAATGGTTGTATGTTTCTTGTTTTTACTATTTTGCAATTGTGATGATACTGTACATGACGTCCTCCACCCCGAAACGTATTCCGCTGTTTTCGGTTTTGGGGTGTGACACAATACACTAGCCCTAACTCTATGGACCTACTGCTGAGCGATGCCTGTCTGCGTAGCTCTTCTGACGACTCTGAGCCGTCAGTAACCTCTACCTGACCTGCTGAATCTGCTCAGTCGTCTGAAGTACTATCTCTGTACTACCCATCACACACTGACCGACCTCACCCCAGCAAATGGGAGTCCAACACCTCCTCCCATACAACAGCTCAAAGGATGGCATACCGATGCTCGAATGATGGCTGTTGTTATAGGAAAACTCAGCCAAAGGCAAAAATGTGTCCCAACTCCCTTCGAAGTCTAGTACACATGCCCGAAGCATGTCCTTGAGCGTTTGAATCATCCGCTCGCTCTGCCCGTTAGTCTGTGGGTGGTATGCGATGCTAAAATGCAGCCTCGTACCCAACTCCTCATGAAATTTCTTCCAGAACCTGGGAGTGAAACGCAGATCTCGATCTGAGACGATCGAGATCGGCACTCCATGCCGTGATTGTAGCACCTGGTTCCTGGTACGTAAATCTTATTTGAGTATTTTCTTTTTTTTAGCCTTGGACTCGACGAGTCGTAGGTACAACTCGTCGAGTAGAGACGGGACCCCGGGACACGTTTAAGTTGGCGACTCGGTGAGTCACCGCTGTTGGATTAAACCCTAAGTTTCAGGGGTTCGCACCCTATTTAAACATCATATCCGCCCCAGGCCAGCCCCCATTCACCCTCAGAGCTCCCAACCCTCGTTCTAAGCTTGTTCATTGAAAGTTTGAAGCAATTGTTGTGTGTTCTTGAAGGTTTTAAGGCAAAAGGGGAGTAGATCAAGAGGAAGGGAAGGAATCCAAGCATCTTTGTGCTCTCTCAGCAGTTCCTTTGAGGTATAACCCGTTTTCCCCCTGTTTCTATGCTTATTACTTCATTTAAGTCATTCTTGAGCCAATCCCCAAGCTTGTATGTGCAATATAAGGTGTAATAGGTTGATTGGCCTTTAGATCTAGGCGAGATTGAGCTCCAGGAGCTCAGATCTGTTACCTTTATGGACCCATGTTGCTTGCTCACCCTAGATCTACCCTTTTGAGGCATTTTGAACCCTAAATCCCTCATTAGTGAGTATCTACACGTAAAGTTGGAAACTTTATGTGTCATTCATGCTCTAGGAACCCAGATCTGTAAATGGCATGGACTGGAATCGAGCAAAATCGCGTATTTAGTGATTGCATGGCGACGACTTGGCAAGTCGTTCATCAAACTCGGCGAGTCTGCTCGCGAGTCTTCAAGTTGTCCCCTTTTCGTAGAGTCGAGTGTGAGCAGTGGGTCACAGGGTGTGACTCAGTGAGTTGGAAGCTGAACTCATCCATGGAGGAACTCGGCGAGTCAATGCCCTGACTCGGCGAGTTCAAGGCAATCTCCTTAGATCAAGAACAGACTCGGCGAGTTGTTCATACAACTCGGCGAGTCGCAGCATAAGTATTCATCGGATGAAGATGAACTCGACGATTTGTTCATACAACTCGGTGAGTGGGATGAAGGACTTGAATATCAGTTTAGAAGGAGACCTCGTCGAGTCATCGCCTAACTCGACGAGTAGAAACGAGATTCAGGTCAATCGTCCGGGTAGGGACTCGGCGAGTTGGATAGCCAACTCGGCGAGTCGGGTCAACTGAAGGTTGACTCTGACTTTGACTTAGGGCATGATCAGGGGTAAAATGGTCATTTTACCCAAAGGACAACTAGCAGTGTTTGATTGAGTATGTTGTGGGATTTGCAGCCGGAGGATTTCCGGAGCAGCAGCAGCAGCAGTAGACAGTCAGTTCCAGATTAGATCAGCAGCTACTTCGAGGTGAGTTACCTTCCAGTAGCGGTGGGTCTACGGCCACAATGTCGGCCCGCCAGTAGGAGTCGTATGTTAGATGATTGTATTTGTGATATCATCTAGGTTTGCTACTACCTGATATGTTATATGCTAACATGATGTGTTATATGAGTTAGAAGTAGAGATCGGTTGATAGGACCGAAGGGTAGTTCAGACACCCCAGAAATGTCTGACAGTACGTGATGATATGTTTGCATGCTGGCTTGTTATGTTATATGCGATAGAGGTAGTAGGAGGGGACTAGTCCCCGAGGATCGGTTGTTAGGACTGATGGGTAGTCAGCACCCCAGAATGGCTTGACACGGGTAGTCAGCACCCCAGAATGGCTTGACACGGGTAGGACGGCACCCCAGAATGGCTGCACGGGTAGTCGGCACCCCAGAATGGCCGTACCGGGTAGTCAGGCACCCAGAATAGCATGGCAGTATGTATGTTATGTGGTATGTGGTACAGTGGGGGAACTCACTAAGCTTTGTGCTTACAGTTTACAGTTTTGGTTTCAGGTACCTCTTCTTCAAAGGGGAAGGAGCCGGCGCGGTAGCGGCACATCATGCACACACTGGTTTCCGCATTGACGAGATTTCTCTAGGATTTATACTCTGATATTTCGATTGGTTGTATGATTTGGCTTTTAGACATGGTTTACGTTGTGTTGTGGTTTGATCAAACAATGTTTTTAATTATTAATGTTTTCTAAAGTAATGTTTTAAAACGAAATTTTTGGACGTGAAAATTGGGTCGTTACAGTCATACCACCTCTTTCACGTACAACTCCGCCAACCACTCAGCGGATGAGCCTGAATTATCTGTCGCATATTCAGGTTGGGCTGATCCATCAAATACTTCAGGCTCTTGTGGTCCGTGTATATGGTACACCGAACCCCATACAGATAGTGACGCCAGATCTTGAGGGCGAACACCACTGCCCTTAACTCCAGATCGTGGGTGGGATACATCATCTCATGAGGCTTCAGCTTCCACGATGTGAAGGCTATCACATGCCCCCTCCGCATAAGCACCGCTCCTATCCCCGATATCGACACGTCACAATACACTACGAAGTCCTCTGTCCTCCATCCCCTCCGGAAGGGCTAACACCGGGGCTTCGCATAGTCTGTGGCGAAGTGTCTCGAAGGAGGCCTGCTGCTCTGGGCCCCATGAAAAAGCTACACCCTTCCGGGTCAACTTGGTGAGTGGCACGGCGATCTTGGAGAAATCCCTGATAAATATGCTGTAATAGCCTGCCAATCCAAAGAAACTCCTGATCTCGGTGGGGGATCTCGGCACCTCCCAACTCATAACTGCCTCAATCTTGGCCGGATCGACCAATATCCCATTCTGGTTAACGAGGTGCCCAAGGAACTGGACCTCTCGTAACCAGAAATAACACGTGGAGAATTAGGGTAAAGGCTCTCCGATCTCAAAAATCCAAGGATCTCCCTCAAATGCTCCTCATGCTGCTCTCTAGATTTCGAATACACCAATATATCGTCGATGAACACGATCACCGAGCGGTCCAACATCGGCCTGCACACTCTATTCATGAGATCCATGAACGCCGCCGGTGCATTGGTGAGCCCGAAAAGCATCACCACGAACTTGTAATGCCCGTAACGAGTCTTGAACGTTGTGCTCTGGATATCCTCATTTCTCACCCTCATCTGATGATAACCAGACCTCAAGTCAATCTTGGAGAACCAAGATGCTCCCTGCAACTGATCGAACAAATTGTTGATCCTTGGCAACGGGTAACGATTCTTGACCGTCAACTTGTTCAACTCTCGGTAATCAATGCACATCTGGTGTGAACCATCCTTTTTCTTGACAAAGAGGATAGGCGCTCCCCACGGCGAACTGCTCGGCCGAATAAACCCCTTCCTCAGCAGCTCCTGAAGCTGCGAGGATAACTCCTGCATCACGGGAGGTGCAAGGCGATAGGGCGCCTTGGCGATAGGTGCTGCTCCTGGAACCAAGTCGATACGAAACTCTACCTGCCTCTTAGGAGGCACGCCCAACAACTTCTCCGGGAAAACATCCGGGAACTCTGGCACTATCGGAACCTCATCAACTGTCCTCGGCCACCTGAATCAACCCTCGTATTTGTCACATATGCCACAAATCCACTACAGCCCTGCTGTAGACTCTGTTTCGCTCTAGCGGCCGAACAAAATGATGAACCAGAACGTGTACCCTCATCGTACACTGTAAGAACTCCCCCACTAGGTTCCCGTATGGTCACCAACTGTCTCTCGCAGTCGATGACCGCTCCAAATTTGCTCAACCAGTCCATGCCCACGATGACACAGACATCTCCCATCGCAATAGGAACTAAATCAATCAGAAACTCAATGCCGAAAATCTCGAGTACACACCCTCGGATCACCTCGGTGGCATACACCGCCCTGTCGTCAGCTATAGAAACTCTTAGATGTCAACTCAACGCCTCTCGACTAATACTGATGTGCTGACTGAAAGCCAAAGATACAAAAGACCGACTCGCACCCAAGTCAAATAACACCAACGCAGGTACAAAACTCACAAGAAAAGTAGCTACCAATAACATAATATAAACACAATATATCAAACATCAAAATAAATACATGAAAGAATACATACAAGCCACGACATCGGGCGCTGCGTAGACCTCCTCTGCGGTCAACTGGAAGGGTTTCCCTCGCGCCTTCGGTGTCTCAACCCTTACGGGCCGACTTTCTGTAGCTCTCACTGCAGCAGGGGCAGATCCCTGAGATGCTCCCTGAGCTGTCCCTCGTAGCTGTGGACACTCTGCCTTCCGGTGTCTGGTTTGGTTGCAGTGGAAACATACTGCAAACCCCTTGGGGCAATCCTTGGCCCGCTTGGCTGCCGGTTGAGAGTGCACCGGTCGCCGATCTCTCCCCTGAGACTCAGCCTCCTCCCTAGCCTGGGTCTCCAGCTTTATCTCCCTCTTCCGGGCATTTGCCTGAATCTCAGCAAATGTCTGGTACATTGAGTTCGCCACGAACTCTCATATATGCCTCCTCAAAATGCTTAGATATCGGCTCATACATGCCTGCTCGGAGGACACATGCTCTGGGCAGAACATCGCCCGCTCATGGAACATCCTCGTAATCATTGTAACAGACTTAATACCCTGCTTGAGGGTCAGAAACTCCTAGGCCAAACACTCCCTCTCCACCCGGGGAACGTACTCATCTCGGAACATAGCAGTGAACCTCTCCTAGGTCACTGCAGCAACCTCAGCAGGTGAATAATTCGCCGTCACAAACTTCCATCAGTCCTTCGCTCCCAAGCGAAGCTGGTTCAACGCGAACCGGACTCTCAAATGCTCTGGAGATGATCAAGTGAAGAAACACCCCTTTGATGTTTGAGATTCACCTCATCGCTGCAATTGGGTCCTGGGTCCCATCAAACTCCGATGGTTTTGTGTTGCTGAACTTCCGGAATAGCAATGCATCACCACCCTACGGCCTAGATGCAACTATGGCTGCAGTGGCCGCAGCAACCACAACCATAGAAAGAGCAGCGTATCTCTCGTCAAATGTCTTGATCAGGGTGGTCTTGATACACCCGAACATCTCTGGTATCTCTGACCTGATGGCCGTAGCCACCTCCTGCTGAATGATCCTATGGATCTCCTCATCCCTAGCACTGCTGCTCCCTGGTGTGTGGCATGTCTTAACCATGATCTCCCACTGAAATACGACATAAGAATATTAGGGACTCGCTCGAGTATACCCACACTCGATGACTCCACCCTACTTGTTCCTTAGTACTCTAAGGATTCTTACTTGGACTGCGCACTGACCCGGTGTCTTCAGTAGTACAGGCCCAATACTACCATCCACACCGCATCAGCATCCATCCCAAGTCCTCCTCCCAGAGTCCCAAATCCCAAGTACTCCACTCTCTTTAACCATATGCTACTCACTAGCAGATCTCTCATAAGCTCCACGCTGCTGTCTAAACACTATCAAGCATCCCTGGCAGCAAAACTCCTAGACTAAGGCAACACATATCAGGCCACTCTAGTCCTAATAAGAATACATAGTCTACTCTAGCATGCATAATATAACTCATCATATAACTTAACATAATATACCTCATATCACTTATTACAATGGTATTTTGGGAAATCACCGTTCGGACGCTGGCTGATCGTACACACGGCTCTGCTTTGTTTGTCTCAAAACTCTTTTTTTTACTCTTTTAAAATTGTTTTGTTATCAAAACTTTTTTCAAATCCTCAGTTTGAGTTCAGATACACCCGAGGATGCATCCGAATCCCTCAAACCAAGGCTCTGATACCAACTTGTAACACCGTAAAAATTAAGGCAATTTTTCACATTTTCAAAACACATTGTTCGTTCACAATTATTAATAAAATCTCATTGTATCATAACTCGGTTCCACAAAACATTTCCCAAAATCGAAATACATAAAACTCCATGTGTGTGTACGAATCATGTCGGCGCCTTCCCGCGCTCCTCACTAGTACCTAAAACACATAACACAAAACACTGTAAGCAAGAAGCTTAGTGAGTTTCCTCAAAATACAACTCTAACATACATTAGCCACTCAAGGCTATAACTCCGTTGACCCTCTGGCCAGTGTGTCTCAGTAGGTCCCTCCAGTCCCAACTCTCTCTGTGGGCCCTCTAGCCCTAACTCTATGGACCTATTGGTCCTAACTCTAGAAACTCTGAATCATGCATATCACATATCACAATAACACATAAATAGCATACAATACATTAGCACATAACTCTGTTACCATACTAGGTAATGTATAGTGAGAAGACTCACCTCAGATGTCTCGGTAAATCTCTGACTCGGTAGAAATATGGTCTAGCCTTCGCCTAATCACATAAAGTAAATACTCTCATAAATATAACTCTCAAGACTAGACTCAACCCTCTCTTGGCATCCCCAGAAGGGTAGAAGACCATTTTACCCTTCTCTTGACACAAAGACCCCATTGTTGACCAAACCCTCAAAGTAAACAAAGTCAAAGGTCAAATTTTGACCTGACTCGCCGAGGGCACTTGGGTGACTCGGCGAGTCTACGCGTGTCACTATCCCTCTAGTCTCGCATGACACGTCGAGTCTTTCCCCTGGTCGACGGGTTATACCTGGCATGAATCGCGGGGCCACCCTGACTCAACTCACCGAGTCCCATTATGAACTCGGCGAGTTCTGCCTTGAACTCCAGTCCTCTAATTCCCTCTGACTCACTGAGTCATTCCCCCAACTCGGCAAGTACTCACTAAGTGAACTATGGGAAACCCTAGCCCTACTCGCCGAGTCTGTTCTTGGGACTCGGTGAGTCTACGCCATGCTCAAGCTCAAATGACCTCCTGAGGTCAGATCCGTTCCTCTAATCCATAGATCTGGCATCCTTAAGCAATATAAACACATAAAGTCTGGATCTTGATGCCCATGCAAAGATCCAATGGCTCTATTTGAAGAAATGGCCTCAAAATGTCACCCTAAGCTCATATTACCCAATGTCACTCCATAAAGATCAGGGAGTTAAGGTCTCTGGACCTCTTTGGATGCAGATCCGCAGCCTCAACACAAGAAGGGACCAATTGCACCATCATTCACACTCAAAATGGGCTAGAAACCCTAACTCTCAATGATTAAAACCCAAAACTGAAGAAGGATCGAATATATACCTCAATATGAAGTTCTTAGGCTCTGAAATCCATAGAATACCTCCTTCTTCAGGTCCCTCTTTCCTTTGTCACCTTCTTCTTGCAAAAACACCCACACAAGGATCAAAAATGGCCTCTCCTTCCTCACAAACGCTCTAGATCGCTTAGGGTTTCTCTAAGGGGTCAAACCCCGGGGATTAGGGTTTCATTAAACACCGTGGACTCGCCGAGTCAACTAGTCGACTCGTCAACTCTGGTCATTAAACCGGATGAAATTTGCGACTCTACTCGGTGAGTCTAAGCATCAAATCGCCGAGTCCCTCCAAAATCTCCAAAATAAATGAATAAATAATGTACCTTGAAATCCGGATGTTACAATTCTCCCCCACTAGAATCAGAATTCGCCCTCGAAGTCTCTTTCCACAAATAACTCTGGATACTGCTCGCGCATCTCTAACCCTGGCTCCCAGGTCATCTCGGAACCCTTCCGATGTTGCCACTAGACCTGAACCAATGGCACCTCCTTGTTTCTCAAAGCCTTGATCCTTCTATCCCGAATCGTGATCGGCCTCTCAACATAGTTTAGGCTCGCATCTACCCGAATGTCCTCTAATGGAACCAGTGCTGACTCGTCAGCGATACACTTCCTCAACTGAGACACGTGGAAGGTATCATGAATCTGACTCAACTCCGCAGGTAGCTCCAAACGGTACGCTACGTTGCCCACCCTGGCAGTCACCCTAAAAGGACCAATATACCGAGGCCACAACTTGCCTCTCTTCCTGAATCGGATCACTCATTTCCAAGGAGATACCTTCAGGAGTACGAAGTCACCAACTTGGAACTCGAGCTCCGAGCGACGCCTGTCTGCGTAGCTCTTATGACGACTATGAGCCGTCAGTAACCTCAACCTGACCTACTGAATCTGCTCAGTCTTCTGAAGTACTATCTCTGTACTACTCATCACACACTGACCGACCTCACCCCAACAAATGGGAGTCCGACACCTCCTCCCATACAACAGATCAAAGGGTGGCATAACGATGCTCGAATGATGGCTGTTGTTATAAGAAAACTCAGCCACAGGGAAAAATGTGTCCCAACTCCCTCCGAAGTCCAGTACACATGCCCGAAGCATATCCTCGAGCGTCTGAATCGTCCGCTCGCTCTGCCCGTCGGTCTGTGGGTGGTATGCGGTGCTAAAATGCAGCCTCATACCCAACTCCTCATGAAATTTCTTCCAAAACCTGGAAGTGAAACGCACATCTCGATCTGAGACGGTTGAGATCGGCACTCCATGTCGTGATACCACCTCTTTCACGTACAACTCTGCCAACCTCTCAGCGGATGAGCTCTCATTGATAGCAAGGAAGTGAGCGCTCTTCGTCAACCTGTCCACAATCACCCAAATTGCATTGACGCCCTTAGCAGTCCTTAGCAATTTGGTGATAAAATCCATGGTAATCTGTTCCCACTTCCACTCGGGAACCTCCAACGACTGCAACTTACCATGTGGTCTCTGGTGCTCGGCCTTAACCCTGCGACAGGTCAAACACCTCTCAACAAACCATGCAACATCCCTATTCATACAGGGGCACCAATACTCTCTCTTCAGGTCCAACTACATCTTAGTGGCCCCGGGATGGATCAAAAACCTCGATCTATGCACCTCCTCCTTCAAGATGGTACGCGTTACGCCCACAAATGGCACCCAAATCCAACCCTGAAAGGTCATAAGCCCTCGGCTATCGGTGACGAACTCCGATACCTGCCCGATAACCCGCTCCCTCTTCGGTTCTCTAGTCTCATGGCCTCAGCCTGGGCCCCTCAAATGGTGTCAAACACTGGGGTCATCACTATCAGCCTCATACAAACATCTCGTATCGGGGCGCCCTCCGCCCTACGACTCAGGGCATCGGCTACAGCGTTAGCCTTGCCCGGGTGGTACAGGATCTCACAATCGTAATCCTTCACCGCATCCAACCATCTCCTTTGTCGCATGTTCAAGTTGGGCCGATCCATCAAATACTTCAGGCTCTTGTGGTCCGTGTATATGGTACACCGAACCCCATACAGATAGTGACGCCAGATCTTGAGGGAGAACACCATTGCCCCCAACTCCAGATCGTGGGTGGGATACATCATCTCATGAGGCTTCAGCTTCCTCGATGCGTAGGCTATCACATGCCCCCTCTGCATAAGCAACGCTCCTAACCCCGATATCGACGTGTCACAATACACTACGAAGTCCACCATCCCCTCCGGAAGGGCTAACACCGGGGCTTCAGATAGTCTCTAGCGAAGTGTCTCGAAGGAGGCCTGCTGCTCTAGGCCCCATGAAAAAGCAACACCCTTCCGGGTCAACTTGGTGAGTGGCACGGCGATCTTGGAGAAATCTCTGATAAATATCCGATAATAGCCTGCCAATCCAAAGAAACTCCTGATCTCGGTGGGGGATCTCGGCACCTCCCAGCTCATCACTGCCTCAATCTTGGCTGGATCGACCAATATCCCATTCTGGTTAACGAGGTGCCCAAGGAACTGGACCTCTCGTAACCAGAAATCACACTTGGAGAATTTGGCGTAAAGCCTCTCCGATCTCAAAACTCCAAGGATCTCCCTCAAATGCTCCTCATGATGCTCTCTGGATTTCGAATACACTAATATATCGTCGATGAACACGATCACCGAGCGGTCCAACATCGGCCTGCACACTCTGTTCATGAGATCCATGAATGTCGCCGGTGCATTGGTGAGCCCGAAAGGCATCACCACGAACTCGTAATGCCCGTAACGAGTCCTGAACATTGTATTCTGGATATCCTCATCTCACACCCTCATCTGATGATATCCAGACCTCAAGTCAATCTTGGAGAACCAAGATGCTCCCTGCAACTGATTGAACAAATCGTCGATCCTTGGCAACGGGTAACGATTCTTGACCGTCAACTTGTTCAACCATCCTTTTTCTTGAGAAAGAGGATAGGCGCTCCCTATGGCGAACTGCTCGGCCGAATAAACCCCTTCCCCAGCAGCTCCTGAAGCTACGAGGATAACTCCTGCATCTCGGGAGGTGCAAGGCGATAGGGCGCCTTGGCGATAGGTGCTGCCCCCGAAACCAAATCGATACGAAACTCTACCTGCCTCTCAGGAGGCACACCCAGCAACTCCTCCGGGAAAACATCTGGGAACTCTCGCACTATCGGAACCTCATCAACGATTCTCGGCCTCCCTGAATCAACCTTCGTGTCCATCACATACGCCACAAACCCACTACAGCCCTGCTGTAGACTTTGTCTCGCTCTAGCGGCCGAACAAAATGCTAACCCAGAACGTGTACCCTCGTCGTACACTGTAAGAACTCCCCCACTAGGGTCTTGTATGGTCACCAACTGTCTCTCATAGTCGATGACCGCTCCAAATTTGCTCAGCCAGTCCATGCCTACGATGACACAGACATCTCCCCTCGCAATAGGAACTAAATCAATCGGAAACTCAACGCCGAAGATATCGAGTACACACCCTCAGATCACCTCAGTAGCATACACCGCCCTCTCGTCAGCTATGGAAACTCTTAGAGGTCGCCTCAACGCCTCTCGAGTAATACTGATGTGCTGACTGAAAGCCAAAGATACAAAAGACCGACTCGCCCCCGAGTCAAATAACACCAAGGTAGGTACAAAACTCACATGAAAAGTACCTACGCATAATATAATATAAACACAATATCTCAAACATTAAAATAAATCCATGAAAGAATACATACCAGCCACGACATCGGGTGCTGCACGGACCTCCTCCGTGGTCACCTGGAAGGCTCTCCCTAGCGCCTTCGATGCCTCGGCCTTTATGGGCCGACTGTCTGTAGCTCTCATTGCAGTAGGGGCTGATCCCTGAGATGCTCCCTGAGCTGTCCCTTGCAGCTATGTACACTCTGCCTTCCGGTGTCCGGTCTGGTTGCAGTGAAAACATATTGTAAACCCCTTGGGGCAATCCTTGGCCATATGCCCCTCCTTGCCACATTTGTAGCAAGAGCCCGCTTTGCACACCCCATCGTGGCTCTTGCAGGACTTGCCACAAGTGCGGCCCCTCTGACTCCCAGATCTTGAATTAGCGGGCTTGGCCCGCTTGGCTGTCGGCTGAGACTGCATCGGTCGCCGATCTCTCCCCTGAGACTCGGCCTCCTCCCTAGCCTGGGTCTCCAGCTCTATCTCCCTCTTCCGGGCATTTTTTCTGAAGCTCAGCAAATGTGCGGTACGCCGAGTTTTCCATAAACTCTCGTATATCCCTCTTCAAAATGCTCAGATATCGGCTCATACGTGCCTGCTCGGAGGACACGTGCTCTGGGCAGAACATCGCCCGCTCATGGAACATCGTCGTAATCACTGTAACAGACTCAGTACCCTGCTTGAGGGTCAGAAACTCCTGGGCCAAACGCTCCCTCTCCACCTGGGGAACGTACTCATCTCGAAACATAGCAGTGAACCTCTCCCAGGTCACTGTAGCAAGCTCAGCAGGCGAATAATGCGCCGTCACAAACTTCCACCAGTCCTTCGCTCCCAAGTGAAGCTAGTTCAACGCGAACCGGACTCTCAAATGCTCTGGAGATGAGCAAGTGAAGAAACAGCCCTCGATGTCTGAGATCCACCTCCTCGCTGCAATCGAGTCCTGGGTCCCATCAAACTCCGGTGGTTTTGTGTTGCTGAACTCCCGGAACAGCAACGCATCACCACCCTGCGGCCTAGACACAGCTATGGCTGCAGTGGCCGCAGCAACCGCAGACTCAGAAAGAGCAGTGTATCTCTTGTCAAATGTCTCGATCAGGGTGGTCTTGATAGACCCTAACATCTCAGAAAGAGTAACCTATCTTGAAATCACTATTTACGACACACTGTTCGTATAAGGTTGAACGCGAAACTTCGACGAAGCATAACTTCTTCATACGAAGTCATATTCAAGTGTTCCTTATATCGCTAGAATCATCATCGCGAATACTACAACTTTTTTCAAGATTATTTACCCTAAGTAATCTTTTATTTTTGAACGTTATTGGATGTAATTTGTTTGTTTTTTCAATAATAATGTTTTATTCAAATATTATAAGCTCATAATATTTCCGCATACAACATGTACGCAATATAAATTAAATTTTATATAGTTTATAATTATGTAAAATTTCTAGCCTGAACTTATGGGGGTACAATTATCTCCCCCTTAGGATGATTACATCCCAAAATCATACAACAGCAAAACAGCTTAAAGTAGTGATTCCTTAATACTCATTTTTCTCCAGTTTTTCATCCTCTACTGGATCTTCAGTCCTAAACTTTAGCTTAGTGACTTTCGTTTTCATCGGAGATTCTTGCTCCTGCTTACGATGGGTCATAGGTTGAAAGCTAAGATAAGGTCTTAACATTGGCTATAATAACAAATCAGTTGGGCACATTCTAATGACCTTCTTTTGCACAGTGCAATGAACTAAATTTTTTTCTTCACGATTCAAACATCTCACATGGAAGATACCTTCCTTGATGTTCTAATGTGATATAGTCACATCATAGTAGGTAGCATTTCTAGATATTAGGTTCTAAATCCTAATGATGACTGCAATTGTTTTCTTGATAACTTCGCGTAACACCCCGACTCCCAGGTATAAATTTTAAAGTTTTATATTTATGTTTCTAGACATACTCGACGAGTTGGATTCCCCAACGCGTCGTGTAGAGAAGGTTAAAGCCGCGTGAACTTTAGGACCTACTTGACGAGTTGGAGCTGTAATATGAAACCCTAATTTCCAGGGTTTTGCACCCTATTTAAAGGCTCATTATCCACCTTATGGCTCTCTTATTGCCCCCCTCGACCTCATAAAACCCTAATCCTGTATTACTCCTCATTTTTTGTGTGTGAAAGCTTGGAAGGTGCTTTTAGTGAAAGAAATTGAAGACTCAAGAGCTTGGATCAAGGAGAAGCTTTTAGATCCAGTACCTACTCTGTCTTGGCTTCCATTTGAAGGTAACAAGTCGTTACCTTGATCATTCTAGTGTTAGATATCCTCATTCAAGGGTTTAACGCCATTTCTTGCATATTTGTGGGTCATATCTGGTATTGAGCATGATTTGAAGTTGTAACTTCAGATTTGGACTCCTCTAAGCCCTCATAGTCATAAAGTTATCGAATTTATCAAGATTTAGCCCTTCTCTTTGGCTTAGATCTCTTACTTAGCTTGGTTTTGGCATTTAAGGCCTTGAATGCACATAAGGTCTGCAACTTTACATGGTAACTTCACCCTAGGAAGCCAGATCTATAGTTTAAAGCTATGAACTCGACTAAAATAAGTTGAATGAGGAATGGTTGAAGGAAGTCAACGAGTTGCGTAGTGAACTTGACGATTTGGATGAAGTTTTCTCGCTTTCTAGATTCTGCATGAACTCGTCGAGTTAGTGAGTTAACTCGACGAGTTGGTTAGGTTTTTCCTGACATTTTGGATAATGCATGGACTCGATGAGTTTTTTGGAAACTTATCGAGTCAACTGGGGTTTTCATAATTCTTGGAGTTTTGAAGGAACTCGACGAGTCAGTGCCTGTACTCGACGAGTTGGGTCAACATGGACTATTGACCTTGACCGTTGACTTTGACTTTGACCAACGGTTGACCAGTTTGACTTCTGATGGTACTTTGGTAATTTGGGTATTTATGGATGATGCGACATTGGCTCCGACCACCTACTCTGAGGATGTGCTGCTACACCGGAGACGGGTCTGCGAGGTCACAACAGACAAGCCCGTTAGAGACGCCCTAGGGACTGTGCCCCGGGAGTGGACTCCGGCGGTCAAGTTAGATCATCTGGCAGATCTGAGATGGTCCTCCATAACTGGAGAGAACCATCTTGGTGCTGGTGGTGTGTGGTGGCTGATGGCGGCGAGTGGCGGATGACGGCAGCGGGTGGCGGCTGAGCCACCCGGCCGGAGTATAGTGTGGCAGCTGAGCTAGAGGGAAGATCCCTCTCCATGGAGGAGATACTATTCATTATATAGGGGACAATTAGGTCAAGGGGAATTAGGTCAGGCCTTGGGCCAGCCCAATTCAGGCCCAACTAGCAAGGAGCTAGGCGAGGTCGCCCGGAGGCGCTGGGCGTGGCTGGCGAGCGCGCACCACACAAGGCTGGCGGGTGCGCACCGGGAAAGGCTGGCCAAGGAGTGCCAAGGCAGGGAGCACCAGGTCAGGCCAGAAAGAGAGTCCCCAGCAGGGCTGGCAAGGGAGAGCCAGGCCGAGCCAGCGGGAGAGTCCCCAGCAAGGCTGGCAAGGGAGTCCAGAGCAAGTTTGGCAAGGGAGCGCCAGACAAGGCTGGCACGCCAGAGTTATCTAGGCTATGCTAATGGACCATTTATCAAAAAGTCTCCCCAGTCTAATGTTATTGGTACGTAGCCAATGACATTGGACTGGACTAGGTCATATAAACCAATAGGAGAGTCCCCAACGAGGCTGGCAAGGGAGTCCCCGACAATGTTAGTAAGGGAGGGCCAGGCGAGGCTGGCGCGTCAGAGCTGTCTAGGCCATGCTAATGGACCATATGTCAATAATGGAAGTGGATCATTGGTGGTTGTAAGTGTTGGTGTTTGGAGCCGTTTTTTTAGGAGTTTGATATTTCAGTTCCGATCGATATTGTGAGGTCAGTTGTCCTCACTATACTAACAGGGTCGAAGGCACCAATGTTGGCTCTTATTGGATTGTTATCCGGGTTATTGCATGATGATATGCTTAGTGACCTGTTAGGTCGGTATCCTGGTATGTAGGATGATGTTATGTTTAGTGACCTGTTAGGTCGGTATCCTGGTATATAGGATGATGTCACGACTAGTGATCTGTTAGATCGGTTTGACTATTTATACATGCTAGCATTGTTATCTACGTGTTGATTGTATGCTTGGGGCGGGTTGAGGTGGACCTGCTTTGTGTTGTAGGCTAACATACCCAGGGCGACTCGGATAAACTTCAAGCCCAATGGGGCATATCAGTCAGGCCGAAAGCCCGGAGAACGGTCCGGAAAGGCTGAAGGCTCGGAAGGGCGGACCAGACATGCTGAAGGTTCTGAGAGTGGGCTAGATAGACTGAAAGCCCAGTGAGGGCGGTCCAGTCATACTGTAGACTCTATATGCATGTTGTTTATTTGCTATGATATGATTATGTTGTATGGTGTTGGTGTTTTGGGGGAACACACTAAGCTTCGGGCTTAGAGTTTTATATTTTGTTTCAGGTACTTTGGATGATCACGGGAAGGCGAAGGCTGGATCCTGCACCTCCTCGCATTTTTATGATTTGATTTCTGGGATACTCTGATATGAAACTATTTTAAAAACATTTTGTAATAAATAATGGTTTTTGAATGACTGAAAAAGTTTTAAATTGGCTTGAATTTTATGGATGTTACAAGTCGGTATCAGAGCCTTAGTTTGAGTTAATTGGAGGAACACTCGTGTGAATCCAGTATCAAAATAAGGAAAATATTTTCAATATGTTTTTAAATGGTTTTCAAAATACTAAAGGAGGATGCAGAGTGGACGATCAGTCGGAGCCAGTAAGTAGACCCCAAAATACCTTATGGATATTTGATATTGTGATATGTTAGAACAGCATGCTAGTGATAGGATAGGGATCTTCAGGAATTGCATGATAGAATAGCTTGATTATATGATCCCTGATAGCCTAGGGCTTTCTTTATATGAAATTGACATCATTATTGTAGTTGCTTAGTGTATGCATCATAGTTGTACATAATTAAGATCTTATAGCCTGAGAATGTTTGGATTTGCCTTATTTACTGTTCTTGTTCAATGGATTTACTAATTGTCTTTTAACTAAACACTTAATTAATTTATTAATATAATCTATGAGGGTATATTTTAAAGTATTAAATATACCAAGGTTCTAAATTTAAGATTTCAAAATTAAAACTATTTAATCAAATTTTAAATTACAAAACAATGAGTGAGTATTTTTAAACAATTTTAAATTAAAACTTTTAATTCAAAATTCAAACTATAAACCATAATTGTGCAATTTGAAATTTTTCAAAATCTAGGTTAAATATTAAATCAAAATAATCATATCATTATCTAAATTTAAACAAATCTATTATTTTGATAAGGATATCATACTACCATTCAATAAATTCAAATTTTGGCAGTAAAAATGAATTTTGGTAATCATCCTAGTCAAAATCGGATCTGAAAATCGAAATTTTAGCTGACTGACGAGTCAACTCATCGAGTTGGGCTCTTAACTCACCGGGTTCACCCAACTTGTCGAGTTCATATATGTACTTGTCGAGTCTAGCTGCCAGACAGCAAAAAAATTCAGTTCTTGGTTCTTTTGGCAGTTCACTCTTGCATCTATTCAATTGAAAAACATCCTAGTCTCAGATACCACTGATGGGTTTTGAGCATAACAACATTCCTATGGTGTACATGCAACCCTAATTGCTTTGGATCTAAGTTTTTCTATATTGAACATGCAAATACAAACTCCAAAGCAATAACCCTATGACTAGCATACAATTTTCGAAATTTACAAGTAATTAGGGTTTAGATGTTACCTCTCTTTTTATGTAGCAATAACAAGTTCACCTTGAAGATCCTTGACCTTTGAAAGCTTAGTGCCCCAAGTGTTGCATCTCTAATAGAGTCATAAATACTCAATGCAAAGGAAGACTTGGAGAGAGGTGAAAATCGGCCACCTTAGGGTTTCTAAAGCTTAGGGCGATTTCATCAAGTATGAGGGTCTTTATATAGTTGTGGCTGCTACGGTTTTCGAGTGGAAACCCTAATGCCTTGCTTAGGCACTAAGCATCCCATGGACTCCCTCCTTAGAGCCCTTGGACGAAATCTATAGGGCTTCCCTCTTAGGATTTCGTCCACTCCACTCTATGGAGTCCATTAGCCCAATTATGCAACTATCAATGATTTGCACAATAGTCCCTCAATTATTAATCAGTTCCTTTAATCACAAAATTAATACTAGGTTAATTTCTGATTAATTACCAATTAATAATATGATTTCCAAATAGTATATTAATCTTGTAATATATTAATAAAATCATTTTGAGTAGCAATTTATTATTTATATAATAAATCCTACTCTCTCTCTACTTGTCACCCTATTAAGTTGCATGAGTGAAGGCAACCTAAAAGGACCATGCTCATAATCAAATAAAATACATATCAAATATAGCTATGGGCTTAGACACCTAATCCAACAGATTCTGGACCGCAAGACAAAAACCTTGAGGAACAAGGTTTTATAGTTAGTGAAGGTGTAGTGGATGCACCGCTAGGGGTCATAGTGGACTTGGGAACTAAAGGATAAGTTGAGAGAGCATTACCTAGAGTTATTTGAGGCAGTAGACTTCGAGGACGAAGTATAAAACAAGTGGGGGAGAATTGTAACGCCTAGTTCCTGGTATGTATTTAATTAAAAATTTATTCATTTCTGTATAGAAACTCAACGAGTTGCAGGCCCCAAACTCATCGAGTAGGAATGGATTTGGACGTGGGTTGTGAAGTCTACTCGACGAGTTGAGAGCCTTAACTTGATGAGTAGGAGTGGCAGAATGAAACCCTAATTTCAGGGTTTTGTACCCAATTTAAACACCTTAACCTCCATAGGTTGGCCTTATTTATAGCCTCCAACTCCCAAACCCTAAATCTCGAAACCCTAATCCATTATGTGAGTTTGTGAGCCATCCTTGACAGAGTTTTGTGTGTTTAAAGCTTGTAGAAGAAGAAGAAGATTGATGAATCAAGAACGACTTTGTAGATATAGAAACTTCACCTCATCCTTCTCACTTTTTGGTAAGCAAGTCTCAAACTTGCCAAATGATTGCTTAGATCTCTTTCTTAACACTTTATTAGGTTTTTGGTCCAAATATCTTGATCCTTGGGAAATGGACGTCCTAATTGAACACCCTTTCAGATCTAGGGTCTTAAAGGGCTTTGATGGCATAAAGGTGCAAACTTTATGGCCATCGAATCCCCAAGCAACCTTTAGACTACAATTTTTTCCTTTAAGCTCCCAAGATCCATGCATGAAGAGAAAGTTGAAGGCTTTACGTGTTCATCTAGTCTCTAAGGTACAAATCTCTGTTTGTACACCCTATCTTGATGTATTGATGGATTTTGGATCAATATCTAGATCTTTTAGAGTTAGGGTTTGAGCTAAATAACTTGGCTAAGGGTATTAACAGGTAAAATTGGAAACTTTATCCTTCTAAGGACATTTCCAGTTTATATCTGAAATAGGGAGCTTAGATCTAAAGATTAGTGATTTAATCCATTGAGATGGAGAAACAGACTAAGGAACTCGACGAGTTCATAGAGGAACTCGACGAGTTGGGTTGTAACATCCCAATTTTCAAGACCAAAAATTTTGTTTTTAATTATGTTACTTATAAAAACAGTTACTGAAAAACATCATCAATATTATATAAATCCATAAAAAAATAGTCACATGTCTATCATCAACAACAACAACAACAACAACAATAATAATAATAATAATAATAATAATAATAATAATAATAATAATAATAATAATAATAATAATAATAATAATATAAGAGTACAATCCCATGGATCTCAAAATGCGGAAATCATGTGTGTGCGATGCGTTTCTACCGTGTCAGCTCTTTCCCCTTCGACGAAGACGTACCTGAAACCAAAACTGAAAACCGTAAGCACAAAGCTTAGTAAGTTCCCCCATCATACCACATACCATACATAACACATACTGTGTAACACATCTAGGTATGGCTAACCCTTCGGTCTCTTTTAGCCGGTAACTTGCCAAACATATCAGGGTGTTGGCCTACCCCTTCGGTCCTGTCGACCGGTAACCTTGCCTAGCATATCAGGACACTGGTTTACCCCTTCGGTCCTGTCGACTGGTATCTGTGGACTATTTCACCCCTACCACTACCACATAATATCATAGCACATATATCATAAACTATCTATCATAAATTTTAGGGTTTCATCCAGACAGGTCTACTCGTCGAGTCGGGGCTTCCGAGTCGGCGAGTAGATCGTCACCCCTGCGTCCAATTACTCACACCTACTCGATGAGTTGGGCCTCCAGCTCGTCGAGTCCCTGAGTAAATCTGCAATTAATTAAGTTTAAAATACATACCGGGAACCGGGTGTTACAACTCTCCCCCACTTATTTCAAACTTTGTCCTCGAAGTCTGCTGTTGCATCAGGAAAAATCTCAGGGTAGTGCTCTCTCATCTCGTCCTTTGGCTCCCAAGTCCATTCTAAGCGCTTACGATGCTGCCATTGCACCATCACCAACTCGACCCTCTTGTTCCTCGGATTCTTCGACTTCCTGTCGAGGATAGCTACTGGTCGCTGAATGTAGTTCAGGCTGTCATCCATCTTAATGTCATCTAGTGGCACCATCGCCGAGTTGTCTACCAGACACTTCCGTAGCTGGGAGACGTGAAAGGTGTTGTGAATTTGACTAAGTTCGGCTGGCAGATCCAACCTGTATGCCACCTTACCCACCCGGACGACAACTATAAAAGGACCAATATACCTGGGGCCCAACTTGCCCCGTTTCTAGAACCGGATGACACCTTTCCAAGGTGATACCTTCAGGAGAACCATATCTCCGACCTGGAATTCCAGGTCTGAACGACGCATGTCGTCATAACTTTTCTGTGGACTCTGAGCAGTCTGAAGCCTGCTCCTGACCTGCTGGATCCTCTCCGTTGTCTTGGGTACCACTTCAGTACTCCCTATAACCCTCTGTCCAACCTCACCCCATCATATAGGGGTCCTGCACTTCCTCCCGTACAACATCTCGAAGGTCGGTCCATTGATACTCACGTGGTAGCTGTTGTTGTAGGAGAACTCAGCCAATGGGAGATAGGTATCCCAGCTACCACAGAAATCCAAGACACACACCCATAACGTATCTTCCAAGGTCTGGATGGTCCGCACGCTTTTACCATCCGTCTACAGGTGAAAAGCGGTGCTAAAATGCAGACAAGTATCCAACTCGTCGTGAAAATTCTTCTAGAATCTCAAAGTGAACTCTACGTCTCTTTTCAAAATCACGGAAACTAGCACTCCATGCCGAGCTACCACCTCTCTGATGTAGATATTGGTCAGCTTCTCGGCCTAGATACTCTTTCTTGGATCGTTATGAAATGGGTACTCCTAGTCAACCGATCCATGAAGTCCCATATAGAATCCACTCCTCGTGCGGTCCTGGGAAGCTTTGTGATGAAATCCATAGCGATATCTTCCCATTTCCACATGGGGATGTCCAATGGTTGTTTCTTGTCATGAGGCCGCTAGTGCTCCGCATTGACCTTCCTGCAGGTCAAGCATCTCTCAACATACTAGGCTACATCCTGCTTCATACAAGGCCACCAGTAATTAGGATGAAGATCTTTGTACATCTTCATCGCCCCGGGATGAATAGAAAACCTTGATTCATGCGCCTCCTCCATCAACACCTGGCGTACACCTCCATGATATGGGACCCATACCCTATGGTGTAGTGTCAACAACCCACGACTATCATAGTCGAAGGAGGAAACCTGCCCCACAATACACTCTCTCTTCCGATGTTCCTCTTTCATAGCCTCCTGCTAGGCCTCTCAGATCTGCTCCAATAGTGGGGTCACTACTTTCATCCGCAGGAAAATATCTCTGATTGGGGAGGCCTTGCGGCTAAGAGCATTGGCCACCACATTGGCCTTCCCCGGGTGGTAAAGGATCTCTCATTCATAATCCTTCACCACATCTAGCCACCGACGGTGCCTCATGTTCAGATTCGGCCAATCCATGAGGTACCTCAAACTCTTGTGGTCCGTGTAAATGGTACATCGGACCCCATAGAGGTAGTGTCGTCAAATCTTGAGGGCGAAGACAACCGCCCCCAAATCCAAATCGTGCGTAGGGTAGTTTGCCTCGTGAGGCTTCAGCTGCCTCGAGGCGTAGGAGATGACATGCCCTCTCTACATCAGTACTATGCCCATACTCGATATCGATGCATCCCAGTATACTACAAAATCATCCACACCCTCTGGTAGGGCTAGAATCGACGCCTCGCATAATCTCCGCCTCAACGTTTGAAACGCTGCCTGTTGATCAGGCCCCCAGCGAAATACAACGTCTTTCTTCGTCAGTCAGGTCAAGGCCACGACTATCTTGGAGAAATCCTGAATCAACCTCAGATGGAGACTTCGAAACCTCCCATCTCATCACGACCTCCACCTTGGCCGGGTCAACCAAAATCCCGTTCTAGTTGACAAGTGCCCAAGAAACTGCGCCTTACGCAACCAGAACTCGCACTTGGAGAACTGGTATATAAGCTCTCCCTTCTCAGGGTATCCAACACCTCCCTCAAGTACTCCTCATGCTGCTCCTGCTTCTCTGAGTAAACCAATATGTCGTTAATGAAAACTATCACATACCGATCCAACATCCGTCTGCATATGCGGTTGATGAGGTCCATGAATGCAGCACGAGCATTGGTGAGACCGAAGGGCATCACCACGAACTTATATTGGCCATAGCAAGTTCGGAAAGCAGTCTTCTGTACGTCCTCATCTTTAACCCTCATCTGATGGTAGTCTAAACGCAAATCTATCTTGGAAAACCAAGATGCCACCTGAAGCTAGTCAAAAAGATCATCAATCATCGGGAGTGGGTAATGGTTCCTCAGCGTTACCTTGTTCAGCTCCTGTTATCCTATACACATCCGATATGACCCATCCTTCTTCTTTACAAATAGGATGGGGGCTCCCCAGGGTGAACTATTCAGTCTGATGAATCCCTTGTCTAACAACTCCTGCAGTTGTGTAAACAACTCCTGCATCTCAGGAGGAGCCAACCGATACGGGGCCTTGGCTAGCGGAGCCGCACCCAGGACTAGGTCGATCCTAAACTTCACCTGTCTCTCTGGAGGTATCCCTGAAAATCCTCTGGAAACATGTCCGAGTACTCTCGCACCATTGGCACATCACTCACGGTCGCCTTACCCTCCTCTTGGGTACCCATGACATAGCAAACATGTCCGGTGCAACCCTGCTAAAGGTAGCGCCTAGCCCATGCTGCTGAGCATAAAGCTGGCCCGCGCTGTGGTCTCTCGCCCTGAATCACTAGTTCTCCCCCACTTGGGGTCCTAACCCAGACCAACTGTTGCACGTAGTCAATCATTGCCCCATTGGGGCTCAACCAATCCATACCGATGATGAATATGTTCCCTCACACTAGTATGGGAACCAAGTCTACCAGGTAGCGCTCCTTGAACAGCCTCAAAACACAATCTCGAAAAACCTCTAATGCTCGAACTGATCGGTCATCTACAATCTTGACCTCTAGAGGGCAATCCAACATGCCCGAAGACTCAGGGAACCCCTTGCTAAGGCCAAGAGAGACAAATGATCGGGTAGCCCCCGAATCGAACAACACCTGGACTGGGATACCATTCACATAGAACGATCCTGTCACTACATCGGGTGCGGTGTGTGCCTCCTCAGTAGTCAGCTGGAAGGCTCGGCTCACCACTGGAGCCTCTTTCTTTCCCTGCCGCCCATCAGTAATCCGCAGGGTCGCTGGAGCTAGTGCCGCTATTGGCGCTGCTGTTCTCAATCTCGAATAGTTGGCCTTTTTATGGCCCTTCTAATTGCAATGAAAGCAAATCAGGTCTGAATTCTGGAAGTTAGGGGTAGGGGCAGTACAATCCCTACCAAAGTGCCCAAGCTTGCTGCACTTATAGCAGCCCGAACATCCTAGTCTAAAAATCCCCTCATGAGTCTTGCGCATTTTGCACAGTGGCTCCAGTCCTGCTGGCCCTTCAACCTAATGTTATATCCCTTGGGTTTCTTTCCCAAAACCCAAGCAACCTGCTCAACCTCCACCTTCCTCTAACAGATGTGCTCAATGTCAATCTCCATCTCCCTTACACTGGCTATCATGTCCTCCAAATTCGGACATGCTGGGTAGCTGACATGTTTCGGATGTCAACTCTGAGCATATCGTAGTAGTAGGTCTTCCTCTTCTACTCATCCCCTGCATATTGAGGCACTATCAAGGCTCTCTCCCTGAACTTGGTGGTAATCTCCGCAACGGAATCCGTCATCTGTCTCATATCAAGAATGTCTCTGGTCAGCTGGTGAATATCTATAGCTGGCGTAAACTCCACCCTGAACCCGGTCACAAAATCTGACCAACTTGTAGTCTCAATGGTTGGGGCTCCTAACGAATCACTGACCGCCTCCCACCAATTTCGAGATCTCTCAAATACCCGGAAACATATCGAACCTTCGACCCCTCAGGGAAGAAGCTGGTCAACTAAGCAGACTCCATGTCTGCGATCCACCTCCTAGAAGCAATGGGGGTCCTTCACCCCATGGAAGTCTGGCGCACCACATCCCTTGAAGTCCTTAAAGGACAGTGTGCGCGTCCCTGACTAGCTAGACACCTAGTCACTCCTGAACGCCCTGAGGTGATCCTCCATCAGCTCCAAAATCCCTTCCTTGATCGACCCGAAAATCATCAGGGTCGACTCAAGGATGCCTCTAGTGATATCAGAAGCAATGAAATCACATAGTCCCTCGTCAATGGGCTCGACACCTGATCCGGAACTAGACCCTGATCATGATCCTCGTACTCTTTGTCGCGTAATCATCACCATTATGAAACAAAACACATAATCATCAGGGTCATACAGAATCTCAAGAGGTCTCACACACTCTATAACTTCCCTGGTTCCATCTCGGCCCTCCTTTACTCGAGTACGGATCCTCTGCTTCTAGTAGTACGGGCCCATACTATCTTCCACATCTATCCGTACTTTCCTCAACGATTGCTTTGACTTCACCAAGTCCCTTCTACTATTACTACTCATTGAACTAATCTCATCCTAGGCTTACCCTAGGGTAACTCTCTCCAACCCGCTCTCCTCCATCAGCTGCATAAGAAGTCCATGTCATCTCTCCGTAACTAGCTTGCAAATACCATTACATATTACTAAGACCAGATAATTCTTCGAATGAGAGGTCCTTCCCTACGATGGCTGGACTCAAACAAGATCCGCGAAATAGGGCTAGACCTAACCTTCTGAAATTATTTAGTCCTCATAATATGTAACTTAGCGTATTCGTTCACTAGTTAATTAATGATAACTAGAACTCCTAAAAAGCACGAAGCAAGCAACATTCGGTCATTGAGTACCCAATTCAAACATATCCCATTCAGGCCATCATATCATTGTTTAATCAGTTCTAGCATGAAACTCAATAAGCACATAAAGCAGGGACGTAAGGCATCTTCCTAGATCCTTAGCCCTAATCTAGCATGCAGTTCTCATACATCTACAATAGGCGTATATGGCTCTTTTCCTAGATCCTTAGCCCTAATATAGCATGCAGTTCTCATAATCATATCATATCATAACATAAAATGTATGGGTATCTTGGGGAAAAGTTACTTGAGCTCTGCCGGTTGCACGCATCACACACCTTGTTCCTTTCAAAGTTATTTTCTCTATTTAATTCCTTTCCAAACTCCTTTTTAAAAGATTTTACTTTTGAAAATTTTCATACCAAGTCCATAGTTTAGTTCAAACACACCCAAGAGTGCGCCTAAATCCCTCAAGCTAAGGCTCTGATACCAACTTGTAACATCCTAATTTTCAAGTGTAACACCCCATCTTTCAAGTAACTTCAAGTTCATCCCTTGGACTGTGAATCATGTCATGCTTGGCCTTTAGTTCGGAAAGAAGTGACAAAATTGGGATTTTGGAAACATGAGTTGTACGTTGGGCATACATGTGAGTACACTAAGCGTACTAGGGCGTGCCCTAGTATGCTGAGCGTACACACATGTATGTTAGGCGTATGAGTGCCAGGATGAAACCCTAATATTTGGGTTTTGGGTGGTATATAAGTGTTCTTATGATCTCATTACCCTCTATCCTTCCAGCCTCCATATTTTTGAGCCGTTTCCCCAAACCCTATCATCTATTTTTTGTGAGTGAGCTAAAGGTGTGCCTCTTGGGTAGTTGAAGAAGAAGTTAGTGCGTCAAAGGAGTCAAGGAAGGGATCAAGCTTGTAGATCTGGAGTTTTCATCTTCTGGGGAAGCTTCAAAAGGTATAAAGTTCCTACCTTTGTGCTTAGATTGGTTGGATATCATTTGTGTTGCTTTTGGTATCCTTCTTGTCCCCAAGAGTGTCATTTTGTGCATGCTTTGTTTTGGTCGATCCATACAGACCCTAGGATGGGTCTTAAGGCATAAAAATGAGGTCCCATGAGCTAGTTTGGTCCCTAGTTCTTTGTAGGAGGTCTTAATGGATTAAGACCATGTATTAAGCCCTTTTTGTTCGACCAATGTCTTAAAATCGGAGACTTCATGGTTCTAGAGCACATTTGAGTAGTGGATCTGAAGTTTGGGCTTAAGTGCTTAAGCCATTAAGCACTTATCATGATTTTGGCCTCTGCGATGGTACACACCGAGTAAGTTTTGTACGCCCCGTGTTCGGAGTCAACCACCCCAATGGTGGTCAATGCAAGGTGAAGTATGCCCATCGTACCGAAGGAGTACGCCCTTGCGTATATCCGCTGTTGGTTTACGGACTTGGGCTTCGGGTGTTGGGCCATCTGTTAGGCCTTGATGCTTGGGTCCCTAATGGACTAACTGGACAAGTGTGTTTTGGACTAAGTAGAGGGTCGTACCTTTAAATAAGGCCTAATAAGGAGTTAGGCCCAATTTGGAAAATTGGGCAAAGTTTGGGCTTGAAGAAGTTTGGGCCTTTGGAGCAAGATTTGCGTTTAGTTTGCATTGGGTTGTGATGGACCGTCTGGGATTTATGGTTTAGACTTTTAGCTTGTTGGATCTTCTTGATTGAAGGCCATTAGGCCCAATTTGGAAGATTGGGCCATAATTGGGCTTAAGGAGTTTATCTTGATATTGTACCCCTTTTGTCATCTAGTTGGGCATTGGTTTTGGGCCAAGCTTGAGGAAGGGTAAAAAGGCCTTTTACCCTAACTTGGAATCATCGTATGAGTCAACAACTAGACATTGATGGATTGTCATTTTGGAATCTGTTAGCACGTGTGTGATAGTGGATATGCGGTCAAAGATTATTCATGGGACCAACTTTGTTGGGATGTTGTCTTGTTGACTGGTGGTTCGGGATCTGGCAGTCAGCAACCAGGGATCGTCTGTGTGTTTGGCCGTGCGAGCTGAGTTTTCGTCACTGTAATAAAAGGGTCTTAGCAACCAAGGCCGACCCATCAGATTTGATATCCTAGTAGTTATTGAGATGTTGAGTATAAGTTAGTAATGTATTTCAGCTGATATGGTAGTCTGGTAGATCTGTAAGACTACCTGCAATATTATTTGATAATTTGTATGTGCACTTATTTGTATATGTAGTCATGTTGTGTGGGTCGGGTTGAGGTTGCACTGCTTCGTACAGTCACCAACAAACTCTGGTGTATGCCATATATGAGCTGAGGGTCGGGAAGGCCTACCAGACTCATACTGAGAACTAATTAGCATACCAGATACGAGCTGAGGACCGAGTGGTATGCCAGACTCGTATTGAGGGCTTGAGGGTATTGGAGCATTCCATTTGCGAGCTGAGGGCCAGGGGAGCATGCCAGACTCACACTAAGGGCTACAATTATATTTTAGTCATAGGACTGAAGGGAGCAAGCCAGTCATAACCTGTGGGCTCGAAAGCAAACCAGACTTATGTTGTGCGCTCGGAGGCAAGCCAGATGTGAGCTGTAGGCCAAAAAGGAAAGCCAGGCTCACACTATGAGCGCAGGGGGTAATCCAGCCTGTAGAGCTGTGGACTGATTACATGTTGTTATTTGTATATGCGCTATTGCTTGTGTGTTGGTACTATGGATGAACTCACTAAGCTTTGTGCTTACAGTTTCATTTTATTGTTTCAGGTGCTTCAGATGTCTTGGCAAGGTTAATGCGTGACCGTACACATCCTCGTGTTTTGGACTTATGGTTTCTGGGATACTCTGATATGAAAATATTTTGAAAACATTTTGTAATGAATAATGGCTTTTGGATGTCTGAAAAAGTTAATCCCATGGAATTTGAATCATGTCATGCTTGGCTTTGGTTTGGAAAAAAGTGACAAAATTATGATTTTGGAAACTTGAGTTGTACGTTGGGCGTACACATATGTATGCTAGGTGTACGAGTGCCAAGATGAAGCCCTAATATTTGAGTTTTGGGTGGTATATAAATGTCCTTATAAGCTCATTACCCTCTATCCTTCCAGCCTCCATAGTTTTGAGCCATTTTCCCTAAACCCTATCCTATATTTTGTGTGTATGAGCTAAAAGTGTGCCTCTTGGGTAGTCGAAGAAGAAGTTAGTGCATCAAAGGAGTCAAGGAAGGGATTAAGCTTGTAAATCTAGAGTTTTCATCTTCTGGGGAAGCTTCAAAAGGTATAAAGTTCCTACCTTTGTGCTTAGATTGGTTGGATCTCATTTGTGTTGCTTTTGGTTTCCTTCTTGTCCCCAAGAGTGTCATTTTGTGCATGCTTTGTTTTGGTCGAGTTAAGGTGTCCTTTCAGACCCTAGGATGGGTCTTAAGGCATACAAATGAGGTCCCTTGAGCTAGTTTGGTCCCTAGTTCTTTGTAGGAGGTCTTAATGGATTAATACCATGTATTAAGCTCTTTTTGGTCAACCAAAGTCTTAAAATACGATACTTTACGGTTTTAGAGCACATTTGAGTAGTGGATATAAAGTTTGGGCTTAAGTGCTTAAGCCATTAAGCATTTATCACGATTTCGGTCTTTGTGAAGTTACGCCCCGCGTTCGGAGTCAACCACCCCGGCGGTGGTCAATACGAGGCGAAGTACGCCCAACGTACCGAAGGAGTACACCCCGTGTACGTCCTCTATTAGATATCGGACTTGGGCTTCGGGTGTTGGGCCATCTGTTAGGCCTTGATGCTTGGGGTTCTAATAGACTAACTGGACAAGTGTGTTTTGGACTAAGTAGAGGGTCAGACCTTTAAATAAGGCCTAACAAGGAGTTCGGCCCAATTTGGAAAATTGGGCAAAGTGTAGGCTTCAATAAGTTTGGGCCTTTGGAGCAAGATTTGTGTTTGGTGTGCATTAGTTTGTGATGGACCGTCTGGGATTTATGGTTTGGGCTTTTAGCTTGTTGGATCTTCTTGAGTGAAGGCCATTAGGCCCAGTTTGGAAGATTGGGCCATAATTGGGCTTAATGAGTTTATCTTGATGTTGTACCCCTTTTGTCATCTAGTTGGGCATTGGTTTTGGGCCAAGCTTGAGGAAGGGTAAAAAGGCCTTTTACCCTAACTTGGACTCATCGTATGAGTCAACAACTAGACATTGATGGATTGTCATTTTTGAATCTGTTAGAACGTGTGTGATTGCCGATATGCGGTCAGAAATTATTCATTGGACCAACTTTGTTGGGACGTTGTCTTGTTGATTGGTGGTTTGGGATCTGGCAGTCAGCAGCCAGGGATCGTCTGTGCGTTTGGTCATGCAAGTTATGTTTTCCTCACTGTACTAACAGGCTCTAAGGCACCCAGGCCGGCCCATCGGATATGATATCCTAGTAGTGATTGATATGTTGAGTATGAGTTAGTAATGTATGCGAGTTGATATGCTAATGTGGTAGATCTATAGGACCACCTGCGATACTGTCTTATTATTTGTGTGTGTACTTATTTGTATATGTAGTCATGTTGTGTGGGTAGGGTTGAGGTTGCACTGCTTCGTGTGGTGACCAATAAAACTTGGAGTATGCTAGATATGAGCTGAGGGCCGGGAAGGCATACCAGACTCATATTGAGGACTAATTAGCATACCAGATATGAGCTTAGGACCGAGTGGTATGCCAAACTCTTACTGACGGCTTGAGGGTATTGGAGCATTCCAGTTGCGAGATGAGGGCCAGGGGAGCTTGTTATACTCGCACTGAGGGATGATCAGTTATATTTCAGTCGTGGGACTGAAGGGGGGAAGCCAATCATAAGTTGTGGGCTCGAAAGCAAACGAAACTTGTGCTATGGGCTCGGAGGCAAGCCATATATGAGTTGTGGGCCCGGAAGGCAAGTCAAACTCACACTGTGGGCCCAGGCGGTAATCCAGTCTGTAGAGATATGGACCCAATACATGCTCTTATTTGTATATATGTTATTGGTTGTATGTTGGTAGTTTGGGGGAACTCACTAAGCTTTGTGCTTACGGTTTCAGTTTATTGTTTCAGGTGCATCAGATGTCATGGCAAGGCGAAGGAGTGACTGTACAGATATTCGTGTTTTGGAATTATTGTACTGACTAATGGCTTTTGGATGTTCGCAAAGGTTTTAAATTTTACTGAAATTTTATGAATGTTACATCAAGACTAAAAATTTTATTTTTAATTATGTTACTTATAAAAACGTTTATTGAAAAACATCATCAATATCATATAAATCCATAAAACATAGTCACATTTCTCAAAAGTCATATCAGCAATAGTAGTAGTAATAATAATAATAATAATAATAATAATAATAATAATAATAATAATAATAATAATAATAATATTAGAGTATAATCCCATGGATCTCAAAATGCAGAAATCATGTATGTGTGATGCGCTGCTACCGTGCCAGCTCCTTCCCCTTCGACGAAGAGGTACCTAAAACAAAAACTGAAAACCGTAAGCACGAGGCTTAGTGATTTCCCCCACATACCACATAACATACATAAACACATAATGTATAACACATATGGGTACTGGCTACCCCTTCGTTCTCTTTCAACCGGTAACTTGCCTAGCATATCAGGGTGTTGGCCTACTCCTTCGGTCTTGTCGACCGGTAACCTTGCATAGCATATCAGGGTGCTGGCTTACCCCTTCGGTCCTGTCGACCGGTATTCGAGGACTATTTCACCCCTACCACTGTTGTATAATATCATAGCACATATATCATAATCTATCTATTGTAACCAGGTACTAACCACCCCTTCGGTCCTTTCGTCCGGTGCTGGGGTGTATCCTACCCCTCTTATCACATATCACATAAGATCATAGCATACTAGCACATAATCATAACAGATAGCAACACACCAGATAATTATCACAAAGACAATCATCTCCACCATAACTCTTAGTAGTGGGCCAGCCTTGGTGCTTTAGACCTACTTCTATTGGAAGGTAATTCACCTCAATGTCGTGAAGTGTCCGAACTTTCCTCGCTGTCGGGATCAACTCCTCTCAATTCCTACACATAATAATCTTCCTTGATTATCATTTCATATTCTTAACCCCCTTCAAGGGTTACTCAGGTTAAAGCTAAAGTCAAGGTCAACACCACGGTCAAAGTCAACTCTGGGTCAAATTCAATGTCTGGTTGACTCAACTCGCCAAGTTGACCCAACAACTCACCGAGTCCCCATATCCTCAAAACACTAAAACCCTGACCCCACTCGCTGAGTCTTGCATGCACTCGCCGAGTTCTTCTTCATATAAATTTGGGACCTTCTACAACTGACTCACCGAGTTCATCCTTGAACTCGTCGAGTCCTTCTTCATGTAAGAAGGCATGTTTAGCCATGGACTCACCGAGTTCCTTATGAACTCGTCGAGTTATGTTCTTGAATTCGCCGAGTTCCATGGTTTCTAAATCCAAATTTACATCCATCTTGTTGAGTCCTCTTCTAGACTCTACCAGTTCGATCAAAACAGAAGAGGGTTGGGGAACCATACCCCGACTCGTCAAGTCCCCCAAGGTCCATGTCTATACAGTTGGTTTGAGTCGGGTTTAACACATCCAAAACATAGATTTAGCCTCATAGGGTCCATAATACACGTAAAGTTACAAACTTCACGTCAATGCATGGGGTATTTGGCTCAAATGGCCCTAAAATGGGGTCTACAACATGCATGTGGCTCTTGTGGTAATAAAGTTGGCACCTTTATGCCATGGGAACCCTCAATGGTTCCAGATCTGAAGCCATACCCTTAAATAACCACAAAATCACGAATATGACACTTCTGAGGCTTAGAAAAGGTAGAAATGAACCCTAACTGGAGATCTAAGAGATAAATGGTCAAGGTTGGAGCTTTTTACCTTGATCAAGCTGGAAATGTGCCAAAACCTCTAGATCTAGTTGCCTTCTCTTGATCTCCCAAGCCTTCTCCTTCTTCTCAAGCTTCAAATATACACACAAATGGTACAAAAGTTTAAGAACACTCAATATTCGATTAGGATTTCGAGGATAGGGTCTGAGGCTGATGAAGGCTGGACTGGAGGCCAGTTAAGGCGTTTAAATAGGGTGCAAACCCCTGCATCCAATTACTCGCACCTACTCGACGAGTTGAGCCTCCAAATCGTCGAGTCCCTAAGTAAATCTACAGTTAATAAACTTTAAAATACATACTGGGAACCGGGTAATTACATGGGTCGAATTGTCTCGGTTAAGTAAAAGGAAGAACTCGACGAGTCTGAGGAAGGACTCGACGAGTTGACTCATTTTATCATGATTCTAAGAAGCATGGAAACTCGACGAGTTAAAGGATGACTCGACGAGTTGGGTCAACTCAGAGTGTTGACTTTGACTTTGACTTGACATTGACTTTGACCTGGACCTTGTCCAAGCTTGACCCATGAAGGGGTTTTTGGGTATGGAATAATATCTAAAGGAGTATAGGATTTGACTAAGTATTATATTGATAATGAGAACTCAGACAATCGTTGGGGCAGTCGTTACAGATTAATTACCGTGCGACTCGGCAGTCAGCTTTGCGAGGTGAGTTTCCTCCTGGTTTGAACAGGTCAAAGGCACCAAGGTCGGCCCGTATATGTTATGTGTATTGATTAGTAGCTTTTTGTGGGCGGGACCCATATCTCGTAGATAGCTGAGTGTGGGTGATGCATGTATCTCATAGCATTATTTGAGTATGGATATAGGACTGATTGATAGATTTGATTATACTTGTTCTATGTATGATACTTGTATGTATGCTTAGTAACTGAGTGTGGGCGAGGCTTGTATCTCATAGTAGTTGAGTGTACGTGGGGCCTGTATCTTATTGTTAGCCGAGTGTGGGCAGGGCCCGTATCTTGTAGTCAGCAGAGTGTGGGTGGAGCCCGTATCTCATAGTTAGCAGAGTGTGGGCGGGGCTCATATCTCCTAGTTAGCGGAGTGTGGGCGGGGACCATATATCCTTGAGTGTGGGTGGGGCCCGTATCTCTTAGTAGCATGATTATGTGTGTGGTATCTGGTAGTTTGGGGAGACTCACTAAGCTTCCTGCTTACAGTTTTTAGTTTTGGTTTCAGGTACTACCGGTAGCAAGGGGAAGAGTTCGGGATGACTGCAGTGCACACACCATTTTGTTTAGCCTGGGATGTTTTTACTTTGATATATTGGCATGAGTTTTGATGAGATACTTTGATTTGACACTTTGAATTATGTTTTTGGACGAAATTATTTTGAAAGATATGGATATTTTAATAAATAAAAATGAAATTTTTGGTCATGATTTTTGGATGTTACAGTAGGACGGGCACCCACATATGCCTGACAGTATGTTTATTGTATGGTATGTGGTATGATGGGGGAACTCACAAAGCTTTATACTTATGTAACGCCCCGATTTTCAGGTATTGATTTAATATAAAGTTTCTTGAACTACTCGCCGAGTCCAAGGAGGGACTCGACGAGTAGGAACTGGCAGATGAAACCCTAAATCCTGGGGTTTTTCATCCTATTTAAAGGATCAATAGCTTCCCTTTATTCCTCTTGCAGTCTTTTGAGAACCAAACCAACCCCAATTCGTGTGTGTGCTTCATTTTGTGTGTTATAAGTTTTGGAAGGTGAATCTTAGTGAGGAAAGCTTGGAGAAACAAGTGGCTAGAAGCAAGGAACTTGTGGGGATCAGAAATCTACCCCGGTTAACATCATTTGAAGGTTTCAAGTCGTCACTTTTACCTCATTGCTTTCTAGATCTCATTTAGGTGGAGTTTAGGTTATTTTTGGCTTGGTTATGATGATATTGTGGTGTATAAACTAGATCTGAAGTTGTAACTTCAGATCTGGACCCTTCTTGGGTTCTAGGTTCATAAAGTTTCGAGCTTGGTCCTGCATGAAGCCTTCCTTGAGTGTAAAAATCCATTATAGTCCCAGATTTTCCATTTAGATCCTTTAGAGCCTTACATGCATTTACAGTTTGCAATTTTACGTGATAAACATGCCTTGGGAAGCTGGATCTACAATATGGAGCCTTAGCATGGCTTAAAAAGCATCTGTATGGTTGAAGGATAGAAGGGACTCGATGACTTGCAAGGTCGACTCGGCGACTCATATGAAGATGGGCATGGACTCGACGAGTTGATGAACAACTCGGCGTGTCCGTTAAAGATTGGCTTTGACTTGGCGAGTCAGGAAAAGACTCGATGAGTGGACTAGGGTTTTTCTCAACCTTTGGACACGTATGAACTCGATGAGTTATAAGGGAAATCAACGAGTCAACCAAGGATTTCACAACTTCTCAAGTTCAGGAAGAACTCGAGAAGTCGGTGAACTGCACTCACCGAGTTGGGTCAACATGGACTGTTGACCTTAACTGTTGAGTTTGACCTTGACCCAGGGTTGACCAGTTGACCTTTGGGGGTATTTTGATAATTTGGAGATTTATAGGAAAAGGGTTTTATGGTAACTATAGTTGGTGGAGTTCGTGTTGGTGATTCGAGAGTTTGAGCCTATCATTTTCAGTGCGACATTATGAGGTGAGTTATCCTCACTATATCAACACGGTCTAAGGCACCAAGGCCGGCCCTTTATATATTGTATCAAGATTATGGCATGATATGTTTATCGATTATGTCCTAGTTATAGGATAATGCCATGTTAGTTTCCGGTTAGGTCTGTATCCCGGTTATTAGGATGTTGCTATGAGTAGTGATATGTTAGATCGGTTTGACTGTTATATGATATGAGCTAGTGTATGGTATTTATGTGCACTTGTTCGTGGACTGGGGTTGGGTTGAGGCGGTCCTTCTTTGTGTTGTAGGCCAACATACTCGGGAAGCGGTCCGGATAGGTTGTAGGCCCTGTGAGGCGGTCCAGTCATGCAGTAGGCTCGGGAGCGGTCCGGATAGGTTAGGCCCTGCGAGGCGGTTCGGTCATGCCGAAGGCTCGGGAGTGGTCCAGATAGGCTGTAGGCCCTGTGAGGCGGTCCAGTCAGGCTGAAGGCTCATTATGCATGCTGATATGAAATTGTTATTTGTGGTGGTTATTTTGGTATGGAGTTGGTATTTTGAGGGAGCTCACTAAGATTTCAGGCTTACAATTTGAGTTTGTTGTTTCAGGTACATCAGGGGACCACAGCAAGGCGAAGGCATGATCGTACCACTCCTCATGATTTGCTTATGTTTCTGGGAAAACTCTGATGTTAGATACTTTGAAAACAACTTTGTAATGATGATTGGTTTTTAAATATTTTGAAAAAGTTTTAAATTGGCATGACATTTTTGGGTGTTACAAGTTGGTCTCATAGCCTTGCTTCTAAGCAGGCTAAGATGACCCATTCTCTGAGCATGCTCAAGACTGAAATCCGTCAGTTTGTGTTTACTCTGCAATGTGATACTCTTTTGAAGTTGCAGGAGGCCGCTAGGTGGCGTGAGTTGGAGATTCAACTGCAGCTAAGGGAGCAGCGGCAGGCCCCGACATAGTCGCAGCCGGCGCCTAATCGGTCTATGACCGCTGATGCTAGGATCGGGGGCCAGTAGAGCCACACTTGTGGAAAGTGCGGCAAGAGTCATCCCGGAGTTTGTCGGACGGGTAATGGGTGCCATAAGTGTGGCAAGGAGGGAAACTGTGCTTGGGATTGTCGCCAAATAGCCCCTGCAATGGATATGAGGCTATGCTATTACTATCATCAAGTTTTTCATGTGAAAACAAACTGTCCACAGCTCGCAGCCAGGGTGGTGCAGGCTTTAGCACCAGCTACAGTGAGGATACCGGATGGGAGGCCAGTCAAGGCAGAGCCTCCAAAGACTCAAGGGCGTGCTTTCCGGTTGACCGTAGAGGAGGCCAGGGCAGCACCAGATGTAGTTGCTGGTATGTTTCTCTCTTTTATTTTAATTATTATGACTGTATTATGCTTATCTGTTGTACCTGCGATTAGGTACGTTTTTAGTGAACTCTTTGCCTGCCTTGGTTTTATTTGACTCAGGGGTGAGTCGGTCTTTCGTATCCCTGTCTTTCAGTAGGGAGTTCAGTGTGCCAATGGGCGAGTTAGAGTGTCTGTTGCGAGTCTCTATCGCCAACGAACACATGGTTTCTGCTTCTTCGGTTTATCGAGGGTGTGAGTTGCGTATTTTCGGGGTGTCCTTTTCGATAGATTTGATTCTGATTACCATGGGGGGTGTGTGTGATTGTAGGCATGGATTGGCTCAGTCGGTTCTGTGTTATGATTGACTATGAGGGACAATGAGTGGTAGTTCGAACCCCAAGTGGGGGAGAACTGGTGGTATATGGTGAGGGCACCAGAGTGGGATTAGGGTTTTGTTCAGCCGCCAGGGCTCGACAGTGTATTCAACACGGTTGTGCGGGATATCTAGCGTTTGTGGTGGATACGAGGGTCAGGGATCAGATTTAAGTTTCAGAGGTTCCAGTGGTTAGGGAGTTTGCTGACGTGTTCCCGGAGGAGTTGCCAGGGATACCTTCGGTGTAGCACCTGGTTCTTGGTATTTATTCTGTTATTAAATCTTCATTTATTTTTCCATTTTTGGCCTTGGACTCGGCGAGTCGAAGGACTGACTCACCGAGTAGATGCGGGATGAAGCGCCGGGTTTAAGTTGCGGACTCGGCGAGTCGAGTCTCGAACTCGGCGAGTAACCGTTGTTTCGAAAAAAACCCTAATCCAGGGGTTTGCACCCTATTTAAACGACCTTATGCAGCCTCCTTTCCCCCTTTATGCTCCCAAACACTTCTCATAGCAAACCCTAGCCGTTTTTTGAGAAGATCTAAGGCTTTTTGAGTGATTCTTGTGAATTTTGACCTCAAGTGAGAAGGAAGAGCATTGAAGGATCAAGAAGGGACTGAAGGATTCGAGTTTGGTTCATCATTTGCAGTATTTGGAAGGTATAAAGTCTGAACCTTGCTCATTCATTTGTTAGATCCCTCTTTGAGGTGATTTAGGGCTTTTATAAGCCATTTTTGGTGGCCAACCATGTTTGCAAACATGGTTGGGGGTTTGGGCTTCTGTATCATGTCATTTTATGAGTCACAAGTCAGATCTAGGTTGCTTTTTGCACCATGGAAGGCCCCATGCAACAAAAGAACCATTTTAGAGCCTTTTAAGCTTTAATGTCCCATGCATGCATGTAAAGTTTGTAAATTTACGTGCTAGATCGGGTTTAGGGGCCTGGATCTATCCTTTGGTTAAGTGTTGTACATCAAAAATCGAAGTTCTAAGTAAGGGATGTGATAGACTCGGCGAGTCTATTCCTGGACTCGGCGAGTCCAAGGGTTTTGATCCCATATTAGTGAGGGTCATAAGGACCGGTTGAGTTTGGAAGGGTTTTAGGAGTCCCAGGGAGTGACCCAACGTTATGGACTAAGCAAAGTGTTTTGGGAATTCATGGTACTCGGCGAGTCCAAGACAATCTTCATGGTACTCAGCGAGTTGTTCATCAACTCGGCGAGTCGAGGACATAACGTGTTCATAGGATGAAGAGTAACTCGATGAGTTGTTCATACAACTCGGTGAGTCAAGACAGTACATAAGTATCAGTTGATGATGAACTCGACGAATTGTTCATACAACTCGGCGAGTCGGATGTGGATTCAGTTGACGTTCATTTAAAAGGAAAACTCGTCGAGTCGTCGCCTAACTCGACGAGTAGAGACGGGTATCAGGTCTGATGCACTACTAGAAAAAAGGCCTGTTACGACGCTCATTGTGCGTCGTAAAACGCTCAGACGACGCGCAAATGTGTGTCAAGGAAGGCCCTGTCATAAAGAGAGATGACGCGCTTTTGCGCGTCGTCTATAGACGACGCGCATTTACGATGCGCATTTATGACGCGCGGTTATGACACGCAATGCGTATCAAGGAAGGCCATGTCATAAAGGAAGACGACACGCATTTGTGTGTCGTAACCTTACGACGCGCGTGTTTATGACACGCAATGCGCATCAAGAAGCCCCTGTCAAGAAAGGCCATGTCATAAATGAAGATGACACACATTTTTGCGTATCATAATTTCAAATGTTCTAAAAAATGTATTTATATATTTATTAATTCTATGGGGTCCAGCGTTATGTATGATTAGCATACACTAGTGCTGTAGGGCTGGTGGAAGTTTCATGGATGGGTGGGTTGTGAGAGGCTAGGAGGCCAGTAATGAGATAATTAGAATTCCTCTAGGATTGAGAATCGAGTGCTCGCCATGTTGTGTATTCAGTTAGGGCATTATGGTGATACTTGAGACAAATATGGGTAGGTGTGGAAGGTAGTAGGGGCCCATACTACTGAAAGCACAAGACCCATACGCATAGCAAGGAAGTCACAACCCCTAGGGTTTAGTCGGGAGTTGGTTTCCAGTTATTTTTGTGGATTATCTGATATCTTGTGGGATGTTTCAGTATGGTGATCACGAGACGCTTTGTGACTGGATTCGGTTCACGATCAGGATCAGGAGACGGAGGCCAGGAGGGGCCGACAGCATTTGAGCCCGTGGTGCAGATGGGTACTGAGGAGTTGGATGCCAGGATTCAGGAGATCCTGCATGACGAGGTTGCTGCTGCGTTATGGGCGAAGTTGCCAGAAATGTTCGGGTCTATTAAGACCGCCATGGTCGAGTACTTTGACGAGCAATACGCAGTCCTTGCGGAGACGGCTGCCACTGCAGCTGCATCAGCTGTAACAGCAACAGGGGGAGGAGGAGGAGCCACTCGGGGCTTCCAGTACAGGGAATTCGATAACACGAATCCCCTAATTTTGATGGGACACAGGACCCCATCAAGGCGATGAAGTGGATTTCAGATGTGGAGGGGTATTTCTTTACCTGCTCGTGTCTTACTGACCAAAAGGTCAGGTGTGCTCTGAACCTATTAAGGTCCGGGGCCAACTACTGGTGGATATTGGCGACTGTGTTCTACACTGATGATCAGAGAGCCGATATTACTTGGGAGCAGTTTAGGGATATGTTCCACGCCCGATACATTCCATGGGTTGAGCGGGAATGGCTGTCACAGAAGTTTTTGAGTTTGAGACAGGAGGGGGAGTCGGTGACGGAGATCACCCACATGTTCACAGAGAGGGTGATGTTCTGCTCGGAGTTTGCTTCTAAGCAGGCTCAGATGACCCATTATCTGAGCATGCTCAAGACTGAAATCTGTCAGTTTGTGTTTACTCTGCAATGTGATACTCTTTTGGAGTTGCAGGAGGCCGCTAGGTGGCGTGAGTTGGAGATTCAACTGCAGCTGAGGGAGCAGCGGCAGGCCCCGGCGCAGTCGCAGCCGGCGCCTAATCGGTCTATGACCGCTGATGCTAGGATCGGGGGCCAGCAAAGCCACACTTGTGGAAAGTGCGACAAGAGTCATCCCGGAGTTTGTCGGATGGGTAATGGGTGCCATAAGTATGGCAAGGAGGGAAACTGTGCTTGGGATTGTCGCCAAACAGCCCCTGCAATGGATACGAGGCTATGCTATTACTATCATCAAGTTTTTCATGTGAAAACCAACTGTCCACAGCTCGCAGCCAGGGTGGTGCAGGCTCTAGCACCAGCTACAGTGAGGATACCGGATGGGAGGCCAGTCAAGGCAGAGCCTCCAAAGACTCAAGGGTGTGCTTTCCGGTTGACCGCAGAGGAGGCCAGGGCAGCACCAGATGTAGTTGCTGGTATGTTTCTCTCTTTTATTTTAATTATTATGACTGTATTATGCTTATCTGTTGTACCTGCGATTAGGTATGTTTTTAGTGAACTCTTTGCCTGCCTTGGTTTTATTTGACTCAGGGGTGAGTCGGTCTTTCGTATCCCTGTCATTCAGTAGGGAGTTCAGTGTGCCAATGGGCGAGTTAGAGTGTCTGCTGCGAGTCTCTATCGCCAACGAACACATGGTTTCTGCTTCTTCCGTTTATCGAGTGTGTGAGTTGCGTATTTTCGGGGTGTCCTTTTCGATAGATTTGATTCTGATTACCATGGGGGGGTGTGTGATTGTAGGCATGGATTGGCTCAGTCGGTTCGGTGTTATGATTGACTGTGAGGGACAATGAGTGGTAGTTCGAACCCCAAGTGGGGGAGAACTGGTGGCATATGGTGAGGGCACCAGAGTGGGATTAGGGTTTTGTTCAGCCGCCAGGGCTCGACAGTGTATTCAGCACGGTTGTGCGGGTTATCTAGCGTTTGTGGTGGATACGCGGGTCAGGGATCAGATTTAAGTTTCAGAGGTTCCAGTGGTTAGGGAGTTTGCTGACGTGTTCCCGGAGGAGTTGCCAGGGATACCTTCGGTGTAGCACCTGGTTCTTGGTATTTATCTATTACTAAATCTTCATTTATTTTTGCATTTTTGGCCTTGGACTCAGCGAGTCAAAGGACTGACTCACCGAGTAGAAGCGGGATGAAGTGCGGGGTTTAAGTTGCGGACTCGGCGAGTCGAGTCTCGGACTCGGCAAGTAACCGTTGTTTCGACAAAAACCCTAATCCAGGGGTTTGCACCCTATTTAAACGACCTTATGCAGCCTCCTTTCCCCCTTCATGGTACTCGGCGAGTGCATGAACGGACTCGGCGAGTCCAAGACAATGTTCATGGTACTCAGCGATTTGTTCATCAACTCGGCGAGTCGAGGACATAACGTGTTCATAGGATGAACAGTAACTCGACGAGTCGTTCATACAACTCGGCGAGTCAAGACAGGACATAAGTATCAGTTGATGATGAACTCGACGAATTGTTCGTACAACTCGGCGAGTCGGATGTGGATTCAGTCGACGTTCATTTAAAAGGAAAACTCGTCGAGTCGTCGCCTAACTCGACGAGTAGAGACGGGTATCAGGTCTGATGCACTACTAGAAAAAAGGCCTTTTACGACGCTCATTGTGCGTCGTAAAACGCTCAGACGACGCGCAAATGCGTATCAAGGAAGGCCCTGTCATAAAGAGAGACGACGCGCATTTATGACGCGCATTTACGACGCACGGTTATGACACGCAATGCGTATCAAGGAAGGCCCTGTCATAAAGGAAGACGACACGCATTTGCATGTTGTAACCTTACGACGCGCGTGTTTATGACACGCAATGCATATCAAGAAAGCCCCCGTCAAGAAAGGCCATGTCATAAATGAAGATGACACACATTTTTGCTTATCATAATTTTAAATGTTCTAAAAAATATATTTATATATTTATTAATTCTATGGGGTCCAGCGTAATGTATGATTAGCATACACTAGTGCTGTAGGGCTGTTGGAAGTTTCATGGATGGGTGGGTTGTGAGAGGCCAGGAGGCCAGTAATGAGATAATTAGCATTCCTCTAGGATTGAGAATTGAGTGCTCGCCATGTTGTGTATTCAGTTAGGGCATTATGGTGATACTTGAGACAAATATGGGTAGGTGTGGAAGGTAGTAGGGGCCCATACTACTGAAAGCACAAGACCCATACGCATAGCAAGGAAGTCACAACCCCTAGGGTTTAGTCGGGAGTTGGTTTCCAGTTATTTTTGTGGATTATCTGATATCTTGTGGGATGTTTCAGTATGGTGATGACGAGACGCTTTGTGACTGGATCCGGTTCACGATCAGGATCAGGAGACGGAGGCCAGGAGGGGCCGACAACATTTGAGCCCGTGGTGCAGATGGGTACTGAGGAGTTGGATGCCAGGATTCAGGAGATCCTGCATGACGAGGTTGCTGCTGTGTTATGGGCGAAGTTGCCAGAGATGTTCGGGTCTATTAAGACCGCCATGGTCGAGTACTTTGACGAGCAATACGCAGTCCTTGCAGAGACGGCTGCCACTGCAGCTGCATCAGCTGTAACTGTAACAGGGGGAGGAGGAGGAGCCACTCGGGGCTTCCAATACAGGGACTTCGATAACACGAATCCCCTAATTTTGATGGGACACAGGACCCTATCAAGGCGATGAGGTGGATTTCAGATGTGGAGGGGTATTTCTTTACCTGTTCGTGTCTTACTGACCAAAAGGTCAGGTGTGCTCTGAACATATTAAGGTCCGGGGCCAACTACTGGTGGATATTGGCGACTGGGTTCTACACTGATGATCAGAGAGCCGATATTACTTGGGAGCAGTTTAGGGATATGTTCCACGCCCGATACATTCCATGGGTTGAGCGAGAATGGCTGTCGCAGAAGTTTTTGAGTTTGAGACAGGAGGGGGAGTCGGTGACGGAGATTACCCACATGTTCATAAAGAGGGTGATGTTCTGCTCGGAGTTTGCTTCTAAGCAGGCTCAGATGACCCATTATCTGAGCATGCTCAAGACTGAAATCCGTCAGTTTGTGTTTACTCTGCAATGTGATACTCTTTTGGAGTTGCAGGAGGCCGCTAGGTGGCGTGAGTTGGAGATTCAACTGCAGCTGAGGGAGCAGCGGCAGGCCCCGGCGCAGTCGCAGCCGGCGCCTAATCGGTCTATGACCGCTGATGCTAGGATCGGGGGCCAGCAAAGCCACACTTGTGGAAAGTGCGGCAAGAGTCATCCCGGTGTTTGTCGGACGGGTAATGGGTGCCATAAGTGTGGCAAGGAGGGAAACTGTGCTTGGGATTGTCTTCAAACAGCCCCTGCAATGGATATGAGGCTATGCTATTAGTATCATCAAGTTTTTCATGTGAAAACCAACTGTCCACAACTCGCAGCCAAGGTGGTGCAGGCTCTAGCACCAGCTACAGTTAGGATACCGGATGGGAGGCCAGTCAAGGCAGAGCCTCCAAAGACTCAAGGGTGTGCTTTCCGGTTGACCGCAGAGGAGGCCAGGGCAGCACCAGATGTAGTTGCTGGTATGTTTCTCTCATTTATTTTAATTATTATGACTGTATTATGCTTATTTGTTGTACCTGCGATTAGGTACGTTTTTAGTGAAATCTTTGCATGCCTTGGTTTTATTTGACTCATGGGTGAGTCGGTCTTTCGTATCCCTGTCATTCAGTAGGGAGTTCAGTGTGCCAATGGGCGAGTTAGAGTGTCTGTTGTGAGTCTCTATCGCCAACGAACACATGGTTTCTGCTTCTTCGGTTTATCGAGTGTGTGAGTTGCGTATTTTCGGGGTGTCCTTTTCGATAGATTTGATTCTGATTACCATGGGGGTGTGTGTGATTGTAGGCATGGATTGGCTCAGTCGGTTCGGTGTTATGATTGACTGTGAGGGACAATGAGTGGTAGTTCGAACCCCAAGTGGGGGAGAACTGGTGGTATATGGTGAGGGCACCAGAGTGGGATTAGGGTTTTGTTCAGCCGCCAGGGCTCGACAGTGTATTCAGCACGGTTGTGCGGGTTATCTAGCGTTTGTGGTGGATACGCGGGTCAGGGATCAGATTTAAGTTTCAGAGGTTCCAGTGGTTAGGGAGTTTGCTGACGTGTTCCCGGAGGAGTTGCCAGGGATACCTTCGGTGTAGCACCTGGTTCTTGGTATTTATTCTGTTATTAAATCTTTATTTATTTTTGCATTTTTGGCCTTGGACTCGGCAAGTCGAAGGACTGACTCACCGAGTAGAAGCGGGATGAAGCGCGGGGTTTAAGTTGCGGACTTGGCGAGTAACCGCTGTTTCGACAAAAACCCTAATCCAGGGGTTTGCACCCTATTTAAACGACCTTATGCAGCCTCCTTTCCCCCTTTATGCTCCCAAACACTCCTCATAGCAAACCCTAGCCATTTTTTGAGAAGATCTAAGGCTTTTTGATTGATTCTTGTGAATTTTGACCTCAAGTGAGAAGCAAGAGCATTGAAGGATCAAGAGGGGACTGAAGGATTCGAGTTTGGTTCATCATTTGCAGTATTTGGAAGGTATAAAGTCTGAACCTTGCTCATTCATTTGTTAGATCCCTCTTTGAAGTGATTTAGGGCTTTTATAAGCCATTTTTGGTGGCCAACCATGTTTGCAAACATGGTTGGGGGTTTGGGCTTCTGTATCATGTCATTTTATGAGTCACAAGTCAGATCTAGGTTTCTTTTTGCACCATGGAAGGCCCCATGCAACAAAAGAACCATTTTAGAGCCTTTTAAGCTTTAATATCCCATGCATGCACGTAAAGTTTGTAAATTTACGTGCTAGATTGGGTTTAGGGGCCTGGATCAATCATTTGGTTAAGTGTTGTACATCAAAAATCGAAGTTCTGAGTAAGGGATGTGATAGACTCGGCGAGTCTATTCCTGGACTCGGCGAGTCCAAGGGTTTTGATGCCATATTGGTGAGGGTCATAAGGACCGGTTGAGTTTGGAAGGGTTTTAGGTGTCCCAGGGAGTGACCCAACGTTATGGACTAAGCAAAGTGTTCTTGGAATTCATGGTACTCGGCGAGTGCATGAACGGACTCGGCGAGTCCAAGACAATCTTCATGGTACTCAGCGAGTTGTTCATCAACTCGGCGAGTCGAGGACATAGCGTGTTCATAGGATGAACAGTAACTCGACGATTCGTTAATACAACTCGACGAGTCAAGACAGGACATAAGTATCAGTTGATGATGAACTCGACGAATTGTTCATACAACTCGGCGAGTCGGATGTGGATTCAGTCGACGTTCATTTAAAAGGAAAACTCGTTGAGTCATCGCCTAACTCGACGAGTAGAGACGGGTATCAGGTTTGAAGCACTACTAGAAAAAAGGCCTTTTACGACGCTCATTGTGCGTTGTAAAACGCTCAGACGACGTGCAAATGCGTGTCAAGGAAGGCCCTGTCATAAAGAGAGACGACGCGCATTTACGATGCGCATTTATGACGCGCATTTACGATGCGCGGTTATGACACGCAATGCGTATCAAGGAAGGCCCTGTCATAAAGGAAGACGACACGCATTTGCGTGTCGTAACCTTACGACGCGCGTGTTTATGACACGCAATGCGTATCAAGAAAGCCCCTGTCAAGAAAGGCCATGTCATAAATGAAGATGACACACATTTTTGCTTATCATAATTTTAAATGTTCTAAAAAATATATTTATATATTTATTAATTCTATGGGGTCCAGCATTATGTATGATTAGCATACACTAGTGCTGTAGGGCTGGTGGAAGTTTCATGGATGGGTGGGTTGTGAGAGGCCAGGAGGCCAGTAATGAGATAATTAGCATTCCTCTAGGATTGAGAATTGAGTGCTCGCCATGTTGTGTATTCAGTTAGGGCATTATGGTGATACTTGAGACAAATATGGGTAGGTGTGGAAGGTAGTAGGGGCCCATACTACTGAAAGCACAAGACCCATACGCATAGCAAGGAAGTCACAACCCCTAGGGTTTAGTTGGGAGTTGGTTTCCAATTATTTTTGTGGATTATTTGATATCTTGTGGGATGTTTCAGTATGGTGATGACGAGACGCTTTGTGACTGGATCCGGTTCACGATCAGGATCAGGAGACGGAGGCCAGGAGGGGCCGACAGCATTTGAGCCCGTGGTGCAGATGGCTACTGAGGAGTTGGATGCCCGGATTCAGAAGATCCTGCATGACGAGGTTGCTGCTGCGTTATGGGCGCAGTTGCCAGAGATGTTCGGGTCTATTAAGACCGCCATGGTCGAGTACTTTGACGAGCAATACGCAGTCCTTGCGGAGACGGCTGCCATTGCAGCTGCATCAGATGTAACAGCGACAGGGGGAGGAGGAGGAGCCACTCGGGGCTTCCAGTACAGGGACTTCGATAACACGAATCCCCTAATTTTGATGGGACACAGGACCCCATCAAGGCGATGAAGTGGATTTCAGATGTGGAGGGGTATCTCTTTACCTGCTCGTGTCTTACTGACCAAAAGGTCAGGTGTGCTCTGAACCTATTAAGGTCCGGGGCCAACTACTGGTGGATATTGGCGACTGGGTTCTACACTGATGATCAGAGAGCCGATATTACTTGGGAGCAGTTTAGGGATATGTTCCACGCCCGATACATTCCATGGGTTGAGCGGGAATGGCTGTCGCAAAAGTTTTTGAGTTTGAGACAGGAGGGGGAGTCGGTGACGGAGATCACCCACATGTTAACAGAGAGGGTGATGTTCTGCTCGGAGTTTGCTTCTAAGCAGGCTCAGATGACCCATTATCTGAGCATGCTCAAGACTGAAATCCGTCAGTATGTGTTTACTCTGCAATGTGATACTCTTTTGGAGTTGCAGGAGGCCGCTAGGTGGCGTGAGTTGGAGATTCAACTGCAGCTGAGGGAGCAACGGCAAGCCCCGGCGCAGTCGCAGCCGGCGCCTAATCGGTCTATGACCGCTGATGCTAGGATCGGGGGCCAGCAGAGCCACACTTGCGGAAAGAGCGGCAAGAGTCATCCCGGAGTTTGTCGGACGGGTAGTGGGTGCCATAAGTGTGGCAAGGAGGGAAACTGTGCTTGGGATTGTCGCCAAACAGCCCCTGCAATGGATATGAGGCTATGCTATTACTATCATCAAGTTTTTCATGTGAAAACCAACTGTCCACAGCTCGCAGCCAGGGTGGTGCAGGCTTTAGCACCAGCTACAGTGAGGATACCGGATGGGAGGCCAGTCAAGGCAGAGCCTCCAAAGACTCAAGGGCGTGCTTTCCAGTTGACCGCAGAGGAGGCCAGGGCAGCACCAGATGTAGTTGCTGGTATGTTTCTCTCTTTTATTTTAATTATTATGACTGTATTATGCTTATTTGTTGTACCTGCGATTAGGTACGTTTTTAGTGAACTCTTTGCCTGCCTTGGTTTTATTTGACTCAGGGGTGATTCGGTCTTTCGTATCCCTTTCATTCAGTAGGGAGTTCAGTGTGCCAATGGGCGAGTTAGAGTGTCTGTTGCGACTCTCTATTGCCAACGAACACATGGTTTCTGCTTCTTCGGTTTATCGAGGGTGTGAGTTGCTTATTTTCGGGGTGTCCTTTTCGATAGATTTGATTCTGATTACCATGGGGGTGTGTGTGATTGTAGGCATGGATTGGCTCAGTGGGTTTGGTGTTATGATTGACTGTGAGGGACAATGAGTGGTAGTTCGAACCCCAAGTGGGGGAGAACTGGTGGTATATGGTGAGGGCACCAGAGTGGGACTAAGCAAAGTGTTCTGGGAATTCATGGTACTCGGCGAGTGCATGAACGGACTCGGCGAGTCCAAGAAAATCTTCATGGTACTCGGCGAGTTGTTCATCAACTCGGCGAGTCGAGGACATAACGTGTTCATAGGATGAAGAGTAACTCGACGAGTTGTTCATACAACTCGGCGAGTCAAGACAGGACATAAGTATCAGTTGATGATGAACTCGACGAATTGTTTATACAACTCGGCGAGTCGGATGTGGATTCTGTCGACGTTCATTTAAAAGGAAAACTCGTCGAGTGGTCGACTAACTCGACGAGTAGAGACGGGTATCAGGTCTAATGCACTACTAGAAAAAAGGCCTTTTACGACGCTCATTGTGCGTCGTAAAACGCTCAGACGACGCGCAAATGCGTGTCAAGGAAGGCCCTGTCATAAAGAGAGACGACGCGCTTTTGCGCGTCGTCTATAGATGACGCGCATTTACGATGCGCATTAATGACGCGCATTTACGACGCGCGGTTATGACACGCAATGCGTATCAAGGAAGGCCCTGTCATAAAGGAAGACGACACGCATTTGCTTGTCGTAACCTTACGACGTGCGTGTTTATGACACGGAATGCGTATCAAGAAAGCCCCTGTCAAGAAAGGCCATGTCATAAATGAAGATGACACACATTTTTGCGTATCATAATTTTAAATGTTCTAAAAAATATATTTATATATTTATTAATTTTTAAATTAAATTTGCATTTAATGTCTCATAATAGAAATAAAATATCATATACAAAAAATACAATCCATTAGCATAAAATTTAATGTCATACAATTCTATTTTTTACAATATCTAAATTTGCATCTAATCTACTCTCTACATCAAATTCCAACTAAGTAAAGTTGCATCTTATCTTTCATAATTCTTTAAGACTAATGCTCCAAACAGCTGTTATATGGATAAGAAGTTGTACATTGGCCCATCTCACTCAAGAATGACTTAGCCAAATTCAACTCCAAGTCTTTACTGCATCTTGCTGACAATGCTGCAAGATTTGAATCAAGTGGCTTCATATTCCTTTCTTCCACCAACTTTACCTGATGCACAAAATACACAGAAACAAAAAAACATTGTAGAGGAAGGGGTAATTTGGGAAAATGTGAGGGGTATCCTCTGCAAAACAAAACAAAAAATATCATTTGCAAGATTTGCTCTTTAGTATCCTCTGCAAAACAAAATAAAAAATATATATCAAAAAATTAAATTTTTTATAGTTTTATATTATAATTATGCCTAGAGTATTGCATACCTGAAGAACCATTTGTTAGCTCTACAACACTTTTTAAATCTGAACCAAGCGTTCATCACTAACACTAACACCTTTTGTAGTCCCTCGGACTACGCATAAAAGTTAGAAAAACTAAATATTCCAAAAATACCCCTAGGACTCTTTTTGTCCCAGAATCTGAATTAAACCACAAGTGATGCTTCGATTTCTTTGTTTCTTGCAACTTCAACATGAAGTGTTCTGAAGATCAACATTTGCTTGATTTGATGATTCAACATTAGTTGCCCGTGGACCTATTCCTATTAAAAAGATACATATGAGAATAAATATATTGTTGAATCTCAAATGTGATTTCTTGGATGTCTATTGATAACTTTGCCAATGCTTCAGAGTCGTATGTTAAGAGTGTTATTGTATGTTGTTAGTATTTAAAATTTCTCCACTATTACCATTGAAGAGGTAAGTTGTTGATGAGCCAAATGGGCTTCCTCCTGAGCAACCAAAAGCTCTTTGTATAGCTGCTACAAGATACCAATGAATTGATTAAAAAAAGAATAGCAACATATATATATATATATATATATATATATATATAATTAAAAACGAAATCATCATAAAGTCATGAAGTCAAACCTTTTCCTACTTATTAATGACATCCTTATCTTTTTCTGTTTCCAAATCTACAACAGAATCCAAATTCTAAAAATTGAAGCCTTCTCCTTCCCCATCTCATACACTGAGATCTACATTACAAAATGAACAAGTGGTTCACAAGACATTGAGATCAAACCTTTTGTAACAGGCATTGCTATGATTGAGTATTTTTTTTATTTAATACAAAGTTGTAATAGAAAAAGAAATGAACGTACAATGATGTAATAGGGAAGGAAATGAAAGTAGGATGCTATAACGGGACAAAAACTACTAGTGAGAGAGAGGGAGAGAAGGAACACCTGGCAAAGGAGGATTTTCATGCTTAAACAATTTGTAAAGTTTTTGTTACATTTGCTTGAAATGTTCTCTTCCCATGTGGATTATGGTACTCATTCAAATACACATTCTGTTGATCTTCAAATAAAAAAAAAGTCAAAAGGTCAACAGATAATCAGAAAAAGTCAAAATGAAAAAAAAAAAAAAAAAAACTTGCTTTTATTGACTTTTCAATCTCAATCGGTTTCTTATCCCAAGTATCTCCTAAAAATTCATTCACAGAAACCGCATTTTGAGCTACATCACAAGGGCATATTCGTAAATTCAACACCCACACAAAAAAATAATAATAAAGATTTTCATATTTTAATAGTTTAAATGTTTTCTTAAGTCATAATATTCATGGGATATGTAAAATTACTTACCTTCCCTGCTTCATTGTCAATTTGAAAATTTCTAGCAGCCACACCAGATGTGAAATATTTATGGCTTCTTCCAAGCTGTTGGCCTGAAAAAAAAAAAGGTGAAATTACAAAATTAGGCCTCAAGAGAATGAATTATGAACATGATCAGTTAAATAAGTATTATATATAGAAAGTATTAACAGAATTGCATGCAAATAAGAACTGGACCAAAGATTTCTTCCTGCATTTAGATAAAAGTTTAAATCTTGTAACATACTTTGTGCAAAAGACGTAAATGCCCTTCCTCATCCTCATAACTGAAAATAGCACTAGAAAGCTTATACCTTGTAACACTCCATATCTTCAGTAACACCAGACAAGATTGTGGGACCAATATCTGTTTACATAAGTCTGCTGAATGGGATTAAATGACCATTTTGCCCTTATATCATAAAGAATTGTATGAAGTTGAAAAAAAATACTACAATATCTCTTCCATCAAGCAGTAGTTTAGCTCCACTTTCAACTCCACTTTGGATCAATCTGCACACTCGTTCTTTTGCCTAAAAAATATAAAAACAAATTCAAATAAAAAATTAACAAGAATTATGTTTATTACTTTATGTATACATAACATGATAATATTTAAGATTTAAGATTTAAGATTAAATTTTATTTGTCGGGTCCAAGTCTTTCAGAAACCGAGACACCTCATCAATCTCAACCGTTTTTTCAATCTGAAAAAAGTACAATAAAATATATATTATAATAAAATATATGTTACAAAATAGAAATACGGAATACCTTCAATAATGCTTGTCTGGCTGCTTTCCTCTCCAGGTATCTTTTCTATTTTTCTTCTGCAGCAGCTTCCGCCTTCACTCGCCTCCAAGCATCTTCAGCTGCCTTGGCTTCTGCTTGCAGTCGTGCTTTTTCAAAAACCACAACATTTATGTTTTTATATTACTAAAGAAAGAAAAAATTAAAATATTTATAGTATTGGCAAACCTTTCCTTTTTTGGTTTTCAAGTTGTTGGGGGTCCTCTTTTATATTACTAAACAAAAGGAATGATATGGAATTGTGTTCGCAAAATGGTTTTTCAAAAGTGCAGCCCTGTACAGCTTATCAGGTGACACCTGTCTCTCGTTTTACCTTTCCTTTTCGTTTCTATCCCCTTCCCCTAAATTTCCAAAACTCATAAATCAATCATATTGCTATACATTCAACAAAGAACATTTCATTTTTCATTTATCGCCTCCAAAATCCAAATCTAATACAATGCTTCTTACCATCATCCTCCTTCTCCTTCTGGCTGCTATCTGATTCCATATCATTCCTTTTGTTTGGCTTCTGCATTGGATTTCCTTCACCATCTGAGACCGACTCTAAAAAAATCACCACCAAAACTCTTTCTCATCTATTTAAATATTATTCTTAATTTCATAAAAAAGGACTCACTGTTTTCTGCTGAATGCTTTGTGTCTGTCTTGTGATCCGAATTTGTTCCACCAGCATTTGTATCCTCATCCTGCTGCTGCATATATATATATATATATATATATATATATATATATATATATATATAAACCAGCCATAAAAATTCCACCCAAGACAAAAAGAAAAGCATATCTTGCAATTTCCAGATAATTCATATCATATACTACAAAGATGAAAGTAGGTGACCTGAATAATTTCAAGTATAAGCTTCTGAAAAGTATATAAAATAAGAGTAATTTGTAACAAAGATGAAAGACCTACCAGAAATATTCATTGAAATCATCATAATTCCGCCATGCTGAATGGGCAGCTTTCCCATTATTGTTTCGTTCTGCTTCCTGTGAAAAAGTAAGATTTGTTTAAATATGCGAGTGACAATTTAATTAATAACAAACTCATTACTTTTATTAACAAAAGAGGGGAAAAGGTTTATTGACCTTAGAGAGTGTGTTGTAAATTGGTTGAATGACATGTGCCAAAAAGGATACTGAATTATCTTCACAAATAAAACTCTGTGCAGGGCTAGCTTGTCCATGATCCAAAATGGCATTGAATTCCCTGGCCATCTAGGTAATACAAGTATTTATCAGTTTAAACAACCAGGTTAAATAATTGATCAACTAATAGAGATAAGAGTAAGACACTTACATGGTGGAATCTATAGCAAATGCATTCTGGAAGAAAACGGACATTTGCAGCTTCACCCCAGATTAAATAGTATAATGAAACCAAGAAAAGCTTCTTGTCCTTGTTAATGGCTTGTATACTATTGAAAACAACTTCCACAATTAGCATAACCTGACAAACGCTGATTTTTATTTATAAAAAGTGATAACAGGGGATGGAAGTCACCTGTTCCAAACAAGACGTATACGCAAGTATTTTCACCATTTGAAGTAATTATCAAGAAACTTTAGGAACACTTCCATAATAGCTTTCTCATTTAGTTTCTAAGAAAATTATGAATGACACGTCAACAACTTTCCATTAATAATAGTGTATAAACTGTAGATACAAAAAATAGACTTACTAGATCAGCTTCAGATAGTATGCCAAGTCATGATTGTGTATTTGCTAAAGAGAGAACAATATTCTCACATTGATTCCTGATATTGTCTTTCTGCATGCATAATATCACCATCAGTAAACAAAGCTGAATTGAACTGAAGGAAGAAGGTGAAGCACGAGAAGCTTTTTTGTTGATTTTCAAATGAATGGTGGAGAATATATATTACAGATTAAACTAGTGTAAACCATTACACAACTGGAAACACAAATTTGTCAAGCTGACAATCATAATATCTTTTTTTCTTTTATTGGGTGGTCATATTGCCTGGATGCTATAAAGGGAGAAGTGAAAGATGCTAAGAGGTGCTTATATGCATTACTTGCTCACCAACTATGTGTATCTATCACATTGAAACTCTTGACACTAAAGTCAATCTAATAATCAGCTATGAATATTGGAGATGCCTTTAAAGTTTATAAAGAGATTCTTCATCTAAAGAGAAAAGTAAAACAATGTGATGACAAATCAACAAGAATAATGATTTCTCAGTGGCAACTGTAGAATACTTTAAGATTCAGTTAACCAACTTTTAGATGGTACAAGGATATTGTTCACTTACAGGCAAGATGGGAGAAGAAATACCTCTTCTGTAATATATCTGCCAACTCCATCATGTGCAACATATTTGCTAAGGATTTCCATTACCTCAACAAGAGCTCTTAATGTGGTAAATACCTTTTTAGTTTCTTGAGATCTCAGTCCCAAACTGAAATTCATATAAACAGTTCTAATGAGGCTTTAATTTTCACAAGTGACATTATTGTATTTTTCGTAACTCAAAAAGTGGTATTTTTACGGCCAAAAGATAAGAGTGTACTTACCCTCCCATATCATAACTGAATGTTCCAGATTCAAGCATTCTTTGTTCCTCTATCTGGATTTCATCAACTCTATGTACTCGTTTGTAATGCTGATAGAAATCCCACGGGTTTTGAGCATCACGATTACGATCTATTCGCCCTCCATCTTTTTTGGCTAGTTTAAACTACTAGAAAAACAGAGAAATGAATAAGAGAGAGAGAGAGAGAGAGAGAAGCATATGAATTAGGATATAAAAATCCGGTTTCAAACTCCCAGAAACGGAGAATTTCAGTGACGATGATCTATTGGAAGTGGGTTAAAGATACGGAAATCAAACCTTGAATCGAGGGTGTAAAAGAAGGTCTCTATTTGTTGCTTTCACTCTGCCTCCATCGTTGTCTTTGATTCGTGCTTTGGAGTCCCGTCAATCTTCTCCACGCACAAATCAGACCCTAAATCGATTAGCCCCATTTATGTTATTTGTATTTATACCACAGTTGCATTTTATTTTACTGAGAAAACCCACCATCACTGAAGGAACCGAAGGAGGTGACACCGACTGATCGAAAGTGGCGGTTACCTTGGTGGAATTAAGGAAGCCGATGAATAGTACCATAGAGAAGCTGGAGCAATAGAACCACCCAAAAAGAAAGAGAAACAAAGAGATAGTATCATAGAAGGGAGATAAGGCGGTGGAGAAGAGCCGAGAAGCAACAATCTGAGACAAATGCAAGGATGAAAATCACGATTATATGTAAGTGGGGAATAAAATCCCTAGTTACTGGTCGCGTGATCTTCAGGAATGAACGCGAGCAGAGATGGTCTAGTGATTAGGGTTTCCAGAGAGAAAGGGAAGAGAATGAAGGGAGGTCTTGAAGTCGGGCGTGTGTTTTGAGTAAAAATATAAAGCGACATTAAAAGAGAGGACGCCCATTTTACATAAAGTGCCCTCCGTGTTTTTTTTTTACATGAGACACTAATTTAAGGGCACGTAATAATGCGCGACGTAACTCATTCAATTTTTTGAAGAGATGACACTTTTTTAATGTCAATCTCTTTTGTGTAACATAAATCTCCGAGTGTCGTGGTTTGCGTGTCGTAAAAGGGTCTTTTTCTTGTAGTGATGGAAGGATAGGGACTCGTCGAGTTGATGAGTCAACTCGGCGAGTCAGGTCAACTGGAAGTTGACTTTGACTTTGACTTGGTCAAGGAGTAAAATGGTCATTTTACCCTAAGGGTAGCTGTCAGTTTCTGACTAAGTGTTTTGTGGGAATTATAGCCGGAGGATTTCCGGAGCAGCAGCGGCAGGAGTCAGTGGATTCCCGCACAGTTCAACAGCTACGAGGTGAGTTACCTTCCAATAGGGGTGGGTCTAAGGCCACAATGTCGGCCCACCATTGAGGAGTATTTAGAAGATAATTGTCTTTGTGATAATTTATCTTGGTCTGGTATGTGTTTGGTTATGAGTTATATATGTATGATATGTTACATGATAGGGATAGTTTCCCTAATAGTGGTCCTTAGGACCAAGGGGTAGGTCATTACCCGGATATGAATGAATGTGTGCTTATATCTTACTATTGTATGCTAGTGGTAGGGGTGGAATGGTCCCCAGTTACCAGTTGCAAGATACCGATGACGATTACCGGTTGAAAGATACCGATGACGATTACCGGTTGAAAGATACCGATGATGATTACCGGTTGAAAGATACCGATGACGATTACCGGTTGAAAGATACCGATGGTATTGTATGGTATGTGGTATGATGGGGGAACTCACTTAGCTTTGTGCTTACGGTTTTAGTTTTTGGTTTCAGGTACCTCTTCATCTAAGGGGAAGGAGTCGGCGACGTAGCATGGCATCCTAGTTCTGGTGTTGTTTGACTCGGGCGCCACCCGATCATTTGTGTCTCTTGCGCTTAGCAAGAGATTTTCCGAGTCTTCGGGCATGTTGGGTTGCCCTCTAGAGGTAGAGATTGCAGACGACCGTTTAGTGCGGGCATCGACGGTATTTCGAGATTGTGTGCTGAGGTTATTTGAGGAGCGTTTCTTGGTAGGCTTGGTTCCCATTCCAGTGCGTGGGAACAAGGTGATTATAGGCATGGATTGGCTCAGCCCTAATGGGGCAGTTATCGACTGCGCATAGCAGTTGGTGCGGGTCAGGACCCCAAGTGGGGGAGAGCTGGTGATTCTGGGCGAGAGGCCACAGCGAGGACCAGCTTTATGTTCAGCAGCGAGAGCTAGGCGTTACCTTCAGCTGAGTTGCGCAGTTTATGTCGCGTATATTATGGATACCCGGGAAATGGGTAGGGCGACGGTGGACGATGTACCTGTGGTACGGGAGTTTGCGGACGTATTCCCCGAGGAGTTGCCTGGGATACCTCCGGAACGACAGGTGGAATTTAGGATCGACCTAGTTCCTAATGCTACTCCGATAGCCAAGGCACCGTATCGGTTGACTCCTCCTGAGATGCAGGAGTTTTTTACACAGCTGCAGGAGGTGTTAGACAAGGGTTTCATTAGACCGAGCAGTTCACCCTGGGGAGCCCCGATTCTGTTTGTGAGGAAGAAGGACGGGTCACATCGGATGTGTATAGATTATCGGGAGCTGAACAAGGTAACGGTGAAGAACCGCTACCTACTCCCGATGATTGATGACCTCTTTGACCAGCTACAGGGAGCATCTTGGTTCTCCAAGATTGATTTGCGTTTAGGGTCTCATCAGATGAGGGTTAGAGAGGAGGATGTGCAGAAGACTGCGTTTCGGACGCATTATGGCCATTATGAGTTTGTGGTGATGCCTTTCGGGCTCACCAATGATCCTGCCTCCTTCATGGATCTCATGAACCGCGTGTGTAGACCGATGTTAGATCGGTCTGTGATAGTATTTATTAATGACATCTTTGTTTATTCCAAGACGCGGGAGCAACATGAGGAACATCTGTGGGAGGTTCTGGACACTTTGAGGAGGGAGACCTTATATGCTAAGTTCTCCAAGTGTGAGTTCTGGTTGCGCGAGGTGCAGTTTCTTGGGCACCTTGTCAACCAGAACGAGATTTTGGTAGATTCGGCCAAGGTAGAGGCCGTGATGAATTGGGAGGTTCTGAGGTCTCCATCTGAGATTCGGAGCTTTCTAGGTTTAGTGGGCTACTATCAGAGATTTATTCAGGACTTCTCCAAGATAGCAGTTCTGCTCACCCAACTGACTAAGAAGTCAGTAGTGTATCACTGGGGGCCTGAGCAGCAGGCCGCGTTCGAGGCATTAAGACAAAGATTGTGCGAGGCGCCAATTTTAGCCCTGCCAGAGGGCATGGAGGATTTTGTTGTGTACTACGATGCATCCATCGCAAGATTGGGCGCGGTATTGATGCAGAGCGGGCATGTTATCGCCTATGCATTGAGGGAGCTGAAGCCTCATGAGGCGAACTACCTGGCGCATGATTTGGAGTTGGGGGCCGTTGTTTTCGCCCTTAAGATTTGGCGTCATTACCTCTATGGGGTTCATTATACGATTTACACGGACCACAAAATTTTGAGGTATCTCATAGACCAGCCAAATCTGAATATGAGACAGCGTCGGTGGCTTGATGTGGTAAAATATTATGATTGTGAGATCCTTTACCATCCGGGGAAGGCCAATGTCGTGGCTGATGCGCTTAGCCGCAAGGCAGCGCCGATCAGGGATATCTGTCTGAGGATGACAGTGATGACTCCGCTTCTGGAGCGGATCCGGGAGGCTCAACAGGGGGCTATGAAGGAGGAACATCGGAAGACTGAGCGGATTGTGGGGCAGGTTTCCTCTTTCGACTATGATAGCCGAGGGTTACTGACTCTTCATCGTAGGGTGTGGGTCCCTTGTCATGGAGGAGTGCGCCAGGTCCAGATGGAGGAGGCGCACAAATCCCGTTTCTCCATTCATCCCATGGCGACGAAGATGTATAGGGATCTTCGTCTGGACTATTGGTGGCCCTGCATGAAGCGGGATGTGGCATGGTTCGTGTAGCGGTGCTTGACCTGTAGGAAGGTCAAGGCCGAGCATCAAATACCACACGGCAAGATGTAGCCGTTGGATATCCCGCTGTGGAAATGGGAGGATATTATGATGGATTTTATCACCAAGCTTCCCAGGACCACGCGGGGAGTGGATTCGATCTGGATCATTGTCGATCGATTGACCAAGAGCGCCCACTTTATCGCGATTCAGGAGAGCATCTCGGCTGAGAAATTGGCCGATATCTATACAAGGGAGGTGGTGGCGCAGCACGGAGTGCCAATATCGGTGATTTCAGACAGACTGTGCGGTTTACTTCCAGGTTTTGGAGGAAGTTTCATGACGAGCTGGGTACTCATCTGCATTTTAGCACTGGTTTTCACCCGCAGACGGATCGCCAGAGCGAGCGGACCATCCAGACTCTGGAGTATATGCTGCGGGCATGTGTTTTAGATTTCAGAGGTAACTGGGATACCTACCTCCCGTTGGCGGAGTTCTCGTATAATAACAGCTATCATGCAAGTATCGACCGTCCTCCCTTCGAGATGTTATATGAGCGGAGGTGCAGGACCACGATATGTTGGGGCGAGGTTGGCCAGAGAGTCATGAGGAGCACCGAAGTAGTGCTCACGATGACAGAGAAGATTCAGCAGGTCCGGAGCAGGCTTCAAACTGCTCAGAGTCGGTAGAAAAGTTACGCCAATAAGCGTTGATCAGACCTGGAATTCCAGGTCGGGGATATGGTTCTCCTGAAGGTGTCGCCATGGAAGGGCGAAGCGGGGCAAGTTGGGCCCAAGGTATACCGGACCGTTCAGGGTTGTAGCCCGGGTGGGCAAGGTGGCATACCAGCTGGATCTGCCAGTCGAACTCAGTCATATCCACAACACTTTCCATGTCTCTCAGCTGCGGAAGTGTCTAGCGGACGATACGGCGGTGGTACCCTTGGAGGACATTCAAGTTGATGGCAGCCTGAATTACATCGAGCGGCCTGTAGCGATCCTTGACCAGAAGTCGAAGGATCTGAGGAACAAAAGAGTAGAACTCGTGAAGGTGCAATGGCAACACAGTAAGGGGTCAGAGCGGACTTGGGAGCCGGTGAGTGAGATGATGGAGCACTACCCCGAGCTGTTACAGGATCGAGCGGCAGACTTCCAGGACGAGGTCTAAAATAAGTGGGGGAGATTGGTAGCACATGGTTCTTGGTATGTATTCTGTTATTAAACCTACATTTTTTTGCATTTTTGGCCTTGGACTCGGCGAGTCGAAGGACTAACTCGCCGCGTAGAAGCGGGATGAAGCACAGGGTTTAATCTGCGGACTCGGCGAGTAGCCGCTGTTTGGACAAAAACCCTAATCCAGGGGTTTGCACCCTATTTAAACGACCTTATGCAGCCTCCCTTTCCCCCTTTATGCTCCCAAACACTCCTCATAGCAAACCCTAGCCGTTTTTTAGAAGATCTAAGGCTTTTTGAGTGATTCTTGTGAGTTTTGACCTCAAGGGAGAAGGAAGAGCATTGGAGGATCAAGAGGGGGCTGAAGGATTCGAGTTTGGTTCATCATTTGCAGTCTTTGGAAGGTATAAAGTCTGAACCTTGCTCATTCATTTGTTAGATCCCTCTTTGAGGTGATTTAGGGCTTTTATAAGCCATTTTTGGTGCCCAACCATGGTTGCAAACATGATTGGCGGTTTGGGCTACTGTATCATGTCATTTTATGAGTCACAAGTCAGATCTAGGTTGCTTTTTGCACCATGGAAGGCCCCATGCAACAAAAGAACCATTTTAGAGCCTTTTAAGCTCTAATGTCCCATGCATGCACGAAAAGTTTGTAACTTTACGTGCTAGATCGGGTTTAGGGGCCCGGATCTATCATTTGGTTAAGTGTTGTACATCAGAAATCAAAGTTCTTAGTAAGGGATATGATAGACTCGGCGAGTCCAAGGGTTTTGGTCCCATATCAGTGAGGGTCATATGGATCAGTTGAGTGTGGAAGGGTTTTAGGAGTCCCGGTGAGTGACCCAACGTTCTGGACTAAGCAAAGTGTTATGGGAATTCATGGTACTCGACGAGTGCATGAACGGACTCGGCGAGTCCTAGACAATCTTCATGGTACTCGGCGAGTTGTTCATCAACTCGGCGAGTCGAGGACAGAACGTGTTCATAGGATGAAGAGTAACTCGATGAGTTGTTCATACAACTCGGCGAGTCAAGACAAGACATAAGTATCAATTGTTGATGAACTCGACGAGTTGTTCATACAACTCGGTGAGTCGGATGTGGAGTCAGTCGATGTTCATTTAAAAGGAAAACTCGTCGAGTCGTCTCCTAACTCGACGAGTAGAGACGGGTATGAGGTCTGATGGAAGGATAGGGACTCGGCGAGTTGACGAGTCAACTCGGCGAGTCAGGTCAACTCGAAGTTGACTTTGACTTTGACTTGGTCAAAGGGTAAAATGGTCATTTTACCCTAAGATTAGATGTCAGTTTCTGACTAAGTGTTTTGTGGGAATTATAGCCAGAGGATTTCCAGAGCAGCAGCGGTAGGAGTCAGAGGATTCCCGCACAGTTCAGCAGCTACGAGGTGAGTTACCTTCCAGTAGGGGTGGGTCTAAGGCCACAATGTCGGTCCACCATTGAGGAGTATTTAGAAGATAATTGTCTTTGTGATAATTTATCTTGGTCTGGTATGCTTTTGGTTATGAGTTATATATGTATGATATGTTACATGATAGGGCTAGTTTTCCTGATAGTGGTCCTTAGGACCAAGGGGTAGGTCAGTACCCGGATATGTATGAATGTGTGCTTATATCTTGCTATTGTATGCTAGTGGTAGGGGTGGAATGGTCCCCAGTTACCGGTTGCAAGATATCGATGACGATTACCGGTTGAAAGATATCGATCACGATTACCGGTTGAAAGATACCGATGATGATTACCAGTAGAAAGATATCGATGATGATTACCGTTGAAAGATAACGATGATGATTACTGGTTGAAATATACCGATGATGATTACCGGTTGAAAGATACCGATGGTATTGTATGGTATGTGGTATGATGGGGGAACTCACTAAGCTTTGTGCTTACGGTTTCAGTTTTAGGTTTCAGGTACCTCTTCATCTAAGGGGAAGGAGCCGGCGGCATAGCATGGCATCACACACACATATGATTTTCCGCACGGTGTTTTCTGGGATTGTACTCTGATATGACATTTGTTCATGGTTGTGGGTTTCAAATATGATACTTGGTTTTGAGATGACGTGTTTATACAATATTTTGTAATGAATGTTTCATGAATTAATTAATCAAAAATGAAATTTTTGGGCTTGAATTTTGGGACGTTACATCCGGAGAGGCAGGTTGAGTTCTGAATTGACCTGGTACCAGGTGTGGCTCCTATTGTCAAGGCGACGTATCGATTGGAGGCACCTGAGATGCAGGAGCTGTCTTCGCAGTTGTAGGAACTGTTGGGCAAGTAGTTCATTCGACCTAGTAGTTCTCCATGGGGTGCACAGATCCTCTTTGTCAGGAAGAAGGATGGATCACACCGGATGTGCATTGATTATAGGGAGTTGAACAAGTTGATGGTGAAGAATTTTTGTCCACTCCCGAGGATAGATGACATCTTTGACCAGTTGCAGGGGGCATCTTGGTTCTCCAAGATAGCTTTGAGGTGGGGGTATCATCAGGTCCAGTTTAGAGAGGAGGACATGGAGAAGACCGCATTTCAGACTCGTTATGGTCATTACAAGTTCGCGATGCTGTCGTTTGGGCTCCCCAACGTGTCGACAGGATTTATGGACCTGATGAATCGGGTCTGCAGACCGATGTTGGAATGCTCGTTCATCGTGTTTATAGATGATATCTTGGTGTATTCCAAGACTCAAGAGCAGCACGAGGAGCATCTCAGGGAGTTGTTGGCAGTTCTGAGACGAGAACGGCTATACGCTAAGTTCTCGAAGTGCGAGTTTTGGTTACGAGAGGTCCAGTTCCTCAGGCACCTTGTTAACCAAGATGGTATTTTGGTTGGCCCAGAAAAAATCGAGGCAGTCATGCGGTGGGAGGTTCCGAAATCTCCCTCAGACATCAAGAGCTTTCTGGGATTGGTAGGGTACTATCGGAGATTCATACATGATTTCTCTATGATTGCAGTACCCCTCACTCGTCTGACGAGGAAGGGGGTGGATTTCCGGTGGGGTCCCGAGCAGCAGAGGGTGTTTGAGACCCTCCGTCAGTGGTTGTGTGAGGCTCCAGTTTTGACACTCCCGGAGGGAGTTGAGGATTTCGTGGTGTTATGTGATGCATCCATCACAGGTTTAGGGGCAGTCCTCATGTAGAGGGGACGGGTGATAGCTTATGCATCGCGGCAGTTGAAGCTGCATGAGACGAGATATCCTACTCATGATCTGGAGCCGGGAGCGGTGGTGTTCGCTCTCAAGATATGGATACATTACTTATATGGGGTTCGTTGTACCATATATACAGATCACAAGAGTTTGAGACACATCATGGATTAGCCGAACCTAAACATGAGGCATCGCTGGTGGCTGGATGTAGTCAAAGACTATGACTGGTAAATCCTTTACCACCCTGGTAAAGTGAATGTGGTTACGAACGCTTTGAGTCGCAAGTCAGCTGGGTCTTCTATTCCAGCAGTATGTATGAAGATAGCAGTGGATTCTCCGCTTGTGAGTTTGATCAGAGATTCCTAGGTTGAAGGCATGCGACCGGAGAACTGTAGGTTGGAAAGGATCAAGGGTGAGAACACAAGGTTTGCGCAGGATAGCCGACGATTATTGACCCGGTGCGGTCGGGTATGGGTTCTGATGTTTGTTGGAGTCAGACAGACAGTCATGGAGGTGGCTCATAAGTCTCACTTCTCTATTCATTCGGGGCCACCAAGATGTACAGGGATTTGATTTTGAGCTACTGGTCGCCATGCATGAAGCGAGAAATCTCTTGGTACGTCGAGAGGTGCTTGACTTATAGGGTGGTCAAGGCCGAGCATTAGAGGCCGCATGGCAAGCTGCAACGCTTGTAGATTCCCATGTGGAAATGGGAACATATCACAATGTATTTTATTACCAATCTGTCGAGGACGGCAAAGGGGTTTGATGCTATATGGGTCGTCGTGGATCGATTGACCAAGAGTGCCCACTTCTTGGCCATACGGGAGAGTTCGTCGGCCGAGAAATTGGCCGACATATAAGTCCGCAAGATCGTTGCTCGCCATGGGGTTCCAGTATCCATTGTCTCCGATCGGGATGTTAGATTTACCTCCCATTTCTGGCAGAAGTTCCACGAGGAACTGGGCACGCAGTTGCACTTCAGCACGACATTTCACCCCCAGACAGAGGGCCAGTGCGAGCAGACCATTCAGACCCTCGAGGATATGTTGAGGGAATGTGTCATTGACTTCGGTGGGAGCTGGGATTCCCACCTACGACTTGTAGAGTTCGCCTACAACAACAGCTATCATTCCAGCAATATTGGCGCCCTGCCTTTCGAGCTATTGTACGGACGGAGATGTCTCACCCTGTTTTGTTGGGGTGAGGTCGGACACAGGGTGATGGGTTGGATAGAGGTGGTCTTGTAGACTATCGAGAAGATTTAGCAGATTAGGCAGCAGCTGCAAACCGCTTTGAGTCGGCAGAAGAGTTACGCCGACCGGCGATCTGAGTTAGAGTTTCAGGTCGGTGATATGGTACTCCTGAAGGTCTCGCCCTGGAAGGGTGTGATCCGATTCAGGAAGAAGGGAAAATTGGGTCCCCGGTATATTGGGTCGTTCAGGATCATTTCTAGGATTGACAAAGTGGCATACGTGTTAAAGCTTCCGAAGGAGCTTAGTCGGATTCAAAGCACCTTCCACATTTCATAATTACGAAAGTACGTTATGGACCAGGAGGCGGTGGTATCACTGGAAGATATTCAGGTCGATGAGCACCTGAATTACATGGAGAGGCCTTTAGCCATACTGGAGAGAAAGATGAAGATTCTAAGGAACAAGGAGATACCTTTGTTGAAAGTACAGTGGGAACATCGTAGGGGGTCTGAGTGGACGAAGTCTAGTTCAAGTGGGGGAGAATTATCCGGAACTGTTCTCCGTGGCAGACTTCAAGGACGAAGTCTAGTTCAAGTGGAGGAGAATTGTAAAGCCCTGATTTTCAGGTATCGATTTAATATAAAGTTTCTTGATTTCAAGGGCTACTCAACGAGTTGGTTGCCCTACTCGTCGAGTAGCAACGGGTTAGTCCATGCATTTTAATGACTTACTCGTCGAGTCCAAGGAGGGAGTCGACGAGTAGGAGCTGGCAATGAAACCCTAAATCATAGGGTTTTGCACCTATTTAAAGGATCATCCGCCTCCCTTTATCCCCCTTGCAGTCTTTTGAGAACCAAACCAACCCCAATTCATGTGTGTGCTTCATTTTATGTGTTATACTTGTGAAAGGTGAAACTTAATGAGGAAAGCTTGGAGAAACAACTGGCTAGAAGCAAGGAACTTGTGGGGATTAGAAATCTACCTCGGTTCACATCATTTGAAGGTATCAAGTCGTCACATTTACCTCATTCCTTTCTAGATCTCATTTGGGTGGAGATTAGGGTATTTTTGGCTTGGTAATGATGCTATTGTGGTGTATGAACTAGATCTAAAGTTGCAACATTAGATCTGGACCCTTCTTGGGTTCTAGGTTCATAAAGTTTCAAGCTTGGTCCTGCATGAAACCTTCCTTGAGTGTAAAACTCCATTATAGTCCTAGATTTTCCATTTAGAGCCTTTAGAGCCTTGTATGCACGTAAAGTTTGCAACGTTACATGATAATCATGCCTTAGGAAGCTGGATCTACAATATGGAGCCTTACATGGCTTAAAAAGAATCTGTATGGATGAAGGATTAAAGGGACTCGGCGAGTTGCAAGGTCAACTCGGCGAGTCATATGAAGATGTGCATGGACTCTACGAGTTGATGAACAACTCGGCGAGTCCGTTGAAGATTGCCTTGGACTCGGCGAGTTAGGCGAAGACTCGGCGATTTGACTAGGGTTTTTCTCAACCTTTAAGGGAACTCAACGAGTCAACCAAGGATTTCACGACTTCTCGAGTTTAGGAATAACTCGACGAGTCGGTGAACTGCACTCGACGAGTTAGGTCAACATGGAGTGTTGACCTTGACTTTTGACTTTGACCTTAACCCAGGGTTGAACAGTTGACCTCTGGTTGTATTTTGGTAATTTAGATATTTATGGGAAAAGGGTTTTATGGTAACTATAGGTGGTGGAGTTCGTGCTGGTGATTCGAGAGTTTGAGCCTATCATTTTCAGTGTGACATTGTGAGGTAAGTTACCCTTACTATATCAACAGGGTCTAAGGCACCAAGGCCGGCCCTTTATATATTGTATTAGGATTATGGAAAGATATGTTTATCGATTAGGTCCTGGTTATAGGATAATGCTATGTTAGTGACCGATTAGGTCTGTATCCCGGTTATTGGGATGTTGTTATGATTAGTGATATGTTAGATTGGTTTGACTGTTATATGATATGAGCTAGCGTATGGTATTTATGTGCACTTGTTCGTGGATTGGGGGTTGGGTTGAGGCAATCCTGCTTTGTGCTGTAGGCCAGCATACCCGGCGAGCGGTTCGGATAGGCTGTAGGCCCTACAAGGCGGTCCAGTCATGCCGAAGGCTCAGGAGCGGTCCAGATAGGTTGTAGGCCCTGCGAGGCGGTCCAGTCATGCCGAGGGCTCAATAGCGGTCCAGATAGGCTGTAAGCCCTGTGAGGCGGTCCAGTCAGGTTGAAGGCTCATTATGCATGCTGATCTGAAATTGTTATTTGTGGTAGTTATTTTGGTATGGAGTTGGTATTTTGGGGGAGCTCACTAAGCTTTCGGGCTTACAGTTTCAGTTTATTATTTCAGGTACATCAAGGGACCGCGACAAGGTGAAGGCACGATCGTACCGCTCCTGATGATTTGCTTACTTTTCTGGGAAAACTCTAATGTTAGATATTTTGAAACAACTTTTTAATGATGATTGGTTTTTAAATATTTTGAAAAAGTTTTAAATTGGCATGAAATTTTTGGGTGTTACAGCTTATGGTTTTCAGTTTTGGTTTTAGGTACTTCTTCTTCGAAAGGAAAGGAGCCGACATCATTGCAACGTATCACACCATGATTTTGCACATGAGATCTTTGGGAGTAATTATGCTATGATTTTGTTTTATTATGACATGTTTTGACAATTAATATACCGGTCTTAATATAGGTTGACACTATGGATGTTTTCAGACAATTGGTTTTATAATTATTAATTAAAAATAAATTTTTTAGTCTTAAATTTTGGTATGTTACACATTCCCGACTACTTTTTTTTGCCCAAGTATCACTTGATTTGGATATTTATAAGTAAATTTATGCAACTCTAAGGATGGCATCTAAATACATTAAATTTCCAAACTCATAAAAATTCAGCATTTCCAACTTTATGCAAAAAATTTCCTCAAATTTGAAAACTTATAAATACCTCATATGAACTCGGATTTGGTTGTTTTTTTCCTGTGTTCTTTGTTGTATTAACTACAAGTTAGAGCAAAGAATCAACTAATTTTATTCATTTATTTTTCTTTCCATCCCAATGATGAAATATAATTTGATTCTTAAACAATTCCATAGATTCTAAACTTGTCGTTATCATATAACGGATTCAAAACATTTGTATTTATTCAAAACTTGTCGTTATCAAGTTTTTACCAATAATTGCTTTGGTTTAAAGATTGAAATTCATAATTTCATTCCTAGCTTCCTTGCCTTTAACATATTAGTAACATACTTTGAATCTTTATTTTTTTCATATTTATATAAAAATACTCTTTATGTATAAATTATAGTTTCCACATCTTTAAGATGCTTATATGAATAATCAAGTTAACATAATTCCTTATTCGTCTTATAATGGTATTTCCAATTTCATATAACAATCTAACCAATTTACAACTTCAATGTGAGATTTCTAAACTAAACTACCAAATTTGGTTTTGTTCTTTTATGCTTCTAGTCTCTTATTACCAATAAGATCTAATCACCAATTCAAGAAACAATCTAACAATCTTTATTCAAAATATTTAAGATAAGGTTTAGAAATTACATTCAAACTTGGCTTCTACAATTGAAATCAAAGAGGTAGATAGATGTTTTCTTATAACAACTGGTAGATGAATAGTGAACACCTTAAACTGCAGCATTTTTGTTTCAATTGCCAACACCACCTTTTGCAGAAGATTCATGAACTCCTGATGATGATGATGAGAACACACCTAAAACTATGACATCTTTTCTTAAACCTTAAAACAAAAACTAAAATAATATTTTAAAGAAATATAATAATATTAAAATAAGAAATTAGTTGAGTAGAGTTAGAAAAAATGTACCACAAGATTTTGATTGTCTCTTTTGGCTAATGAGTTAGTTATCAAAGAGGGTTAAGTAAAATCATAGAATCCAAAGAAAAAAATATGTTAAAACTACAACTTAAGAGGATGAAAATTATGATAGATTGTAAACTATTTTGGGAAACATTATGTGATTCATACTAAAATTAATTGATAAAACATATGACCAATCGTTTTTTTGAAACGTCAGACAAATTAAGTGAAAGTCTACTCGCAATATTTCAACGAGCATCCCGAGTTCGAGCTCCTTTACAGGGAAAACCCAAACCCATAGGGATTTCCAGGGAAGAATTCCCCACATGTGGCACCACAAAAGGTAGTTTAAGGGAATCGAACTCCCAACCTCATGCCCCGTATGAGTATAAAACATGGTGCATCAATCCAGCTAGGCTGTACATCACATGCAAACAAAAAAACAGAAGAGAAAACAAAGACATAAGTTGATTACTTGAAAGTCAACATCAACAAAGTTCTTTTCAAGTGTCCACATCATCCGTTAGAAAGCAAAATCAAAGTAACTTAGTTGATAAAAACATTTGACAAATGGAAGACAAATGAAACACATAAGTTGATTACCTGAAACTCAACATCAACAAAGTGCTTTTCGAGTGCCCTCATCATTCGTTCAATCGGAGAGAGCAAAATGAAAAAAAAAATTAAGAAAAACCAAACAACAATTGACATTATAAATCCAAAAATAGTGTTTGTATAGAAATGGTATTAACAGAAATATTAGCCTCGGTGGTGTTGCTAGTACATAAGTAGTTGAGAAAATATGGATGTACCAAAATAGGGGTAGGGGAGTAACTCGTCAGAATATGGAAGGAGTTGTCTGCTTCATTTTGTAATGATTTGTGTGAAGCCAAAACAATAGTATAATAATTCGAGATACAAGAAGAGGTGATACGCAAATTCTAAGAATGCATGAGCAAAAAGGAATCACCTTGTGGTGCTACGTTCTACTATGAGCACAACCATTAGCATAAGGACAGAGAGTGTTAGGGAATTAGGGTTTAAGAGAGGAAAATATAGGAGAAAGATGGGGTGGTAATTAATGTTTTTGGTCATATTTATTGAGAATATGATGTGTCGTAAATAAATAGATTGGTTTACTTTAATTGATAACATAATTACTAAATTTAAAGATTTCATAATTAAATGTAATTGTGTTCGAATTGTAAATGCTATTTTAGAAAGTATGGAGAGGTTACGGGCTGAGGAATTATTGTCAAAATAAACAGTGTTTGAATATTATTTGGGAAACATAATGACAACAATTTGATCTAAAAGACCGTGATAAATACAATCAAAAACCATTTGATCTAAAAGTGAAAAGCATAGACAAATACAATAAAAAACGTGATTGCTTCGTTGATAGATTAACCATTATCTCTTAATAATATTTAGATATCAAACAAGAGAAGATAGATAGTTTGTATGCCACTTTTTTGGAGGTGATTTTTTTTCCACTTACATTTATCGTCATCCGGTAATTAAGCATCAAACGCATTCCTACGTACGTAACAACAAATTATGTAGCCTCGTGAGTCTTGACCCAGTCATTGGTCCAGCACATATATTGTCTTTCACTTGCTGTACGTGTTTTGTGCCACTCCATTTAGTAGTGGCAAAGCTTTATCCAACCCAAATTTTCTTCTCAACAGGTCGCAACCGCCATAGCCACATAAACTCGACATCCATTTATACACCAAACGTGACTATATATTCTTCATTATCCTGCATCATCTTCCACCACTTTTCCAATACATTTCGATCATCATCCCTTATTTCAGATTTTAAAAACCTGCAACCATGTTAGAAGGAAAAGCTGTGATCGGGGAGACTGATATGCTTCAAACCATGCAAGAAGACGCACTTCAACTCGCAGCTAAAGCACTCGACTTCTTTGATGTAACTGAAGCCACTGATATAGCCCGAGTGATTAAACAGGTAAGGAATCAGTTTAGTTGTTTTAAAGGGTGTTGAAAATCGATCATGGAATCTTGATCGAATGGTACTTGAATGTTTAATGCAGGAATTCGACGCGATGTATGGCGGTGGTTGGCAGTGTATCGTAGGGACTGATTTTGGATCGTTTGTGACTCATTGTTATGGTTCTTTCATTCATTTTTCTATTGGGAGTCTTTCGATTTTGCTGTTTAGAGGATCAACAGCACCAGAGATCGATAACTTTTCGACATTGGAGAGTGTAAAAGCATGATCATTTTTTCACCTTTTTTTTTACTGCGTTGTAGTGTTCTTTTCTTGTAACGAATTCGTTTTCAAAGTAGAAATCAAGAATGAAAGAGAACAGATCGCGCGTGTTTGTCCATTATTAGGAAGGAGTGCGTGGAAATATGGCATATGGCGTATGGCACCCGAATGGATCTTAACCCGACCCGACACTCCAAACAACTTATACGTTAAGATATATGTGTTTTAGGGTTACTTCTAGGAATCAAACAAAACACGAGATAACTTGCCCTTCATGAACCACACGTCAATCTATCCACATATGTACTATATATCTGGTCCCATGCATCGTGGCTATATATATGTCACATTTTAGTTTGTTCAAGTACTTTAACTAAGGAGGCCGAAATGAAAAGTTTAAAACAAATACTATATATGTCTTATGGTTGTTACAAAATTCAAATGTATTCATTTAAATCTAGTCTAGTCTAACTTGAAATTTTAGTAAATTTGAAAAATAATTGAACTCCCTCCAAATCATATAAGTTTTTATTTTTCGACATTGAACTCTCTTCGAATATTGGTTTCACTTTTTAACATTGTCACAATAAAACACTTATAATGACATGTTTTTTTTTTCTTTTATTGCTACTATTTTTACATTTGGATACACATAAAAATTAAAACGTCACGATAAAATACTTTTAGTTACGTTTTTATTTTATTTTTTAAATTTCATAATAAAATACTTATAGTTACATGTTATTTTTTTATATTCAAAATCATTAATATTAGACATACATATGAAATTAAACCATCATAATTAAACACTTATGGTTACATGCTTTTTTTAAATGTCATAATAAAATACTCATAGTCACAATGATCTGACGTGACTATTTGCTAGAATACATCAAATTTTTATATAAACACATTGACAGAATATGTAAATATAGTTTCTAATGGTGATGGTTTTTAGTTAATATGCAAGTAAAACATCACACGAATTTGATTAATGACCTTTAGTGACAAAATTAACCAAATTCGTGACAACCCTGTTTCCAAAAACCATGGACATAGGTCATTTTTGTACTAGTGGATGTGTTAATAGCATACTATCCTGCGATGTGAGTTTCCTCACAATACTTTGTATTTCAGTATGTATCCATGTGTATAGGATGTTAGTATGCCATAGTAATCTGTTAAATTGGTAGATATGATATGATTATATGTGCTTTGCTGATTTCGTTAAACAGAAAGATATTTGGTACTTGTAGAGTTAAATTAAATTTTGAAGCTAAAAAGAACATTCTTTAAAAAAATGGCCAAAACTGAACAAAAGATGGAATTTGAAGGACTAAAGTTGTAAATAGTGAGGATTGGTTCCGAACATATGAGAATATTGGTTCCGAGCATCAATTCGTTGTGATTAGAGATAAGATGTGAACGGATGGGTTGGTGCATGTGATAAACTACGGTACATAATCTAACCATCGACACAAACTTTCAAACTTTTATGAGTGTATGGTTTTACACAGTGAATCACCAAGTTCTTATAAATAAGACTTATAGGAAAGAAGTAGAGTGACTCAACCATAATGAGGTGAAATCAGCGTGACTCATTGATAGTGATAACCCATCAATAAGAAGTGGTTTAATCCTTGCATCACAGAGTTAGTTGCAGTCTAGAATTAATGATTCACCATAGACTCGTTCAATGGTACCATGTTATACCTCAGACTAGGAGGCCAAGGAAATGAGAAAAATATTGAATAAGAGAGGGGATGACATCCTTGCCTTATTCGAATTTTCAATTGTGAGCAGACAATACCTCTAGGTTAAGAATAGACCTTGCTATCAAATTCAAAACAAGAGATGGATGGCTCATTTAATCTTAACATATAAGATCATGACTTGTTGGGTTAAAGACTTCTGAAGTGAAGTCTCATTAGGTCCTTAATTTCTAGAAGACACGAGACTTAAGGCATATACTGTAGCATTTGTTCCAGGGACATTGATTTATCAAAAGTTACATAATTAGCTTATCAAATGCCACTGTTAAATCATGAAAGGTACAATGATCTTAGAATGAATAACCATACCAGTTGAAGCATATGTTTCAGCTTCAAAAATCATTTCTACCTGCTTGTCAATTTTCAACTCATTTTCCTTTGTCAAACTTGAATGCTTCCCTCAAGCTTGTGCTTCATCAACAACTTCAGTTTCGGTTCATAAAGCATGAAATCTTAGAACACGTAGTTCACTGTCAAATAATTCTAAAATTGTGTAATGAAATTGAAAATATTGAACAAAATGTGTATTCACACATTAGGGAGATCGTCATCAAGACCCACTAGAATCTATCAGTTATAAGCAAAAGTAACCAACATATGATCTAACATCCATGTTATCACTTGTTCAACTATAAATCAGTGTCTGAAACCAAAGAACTTTGAACACACAAAAAGATACAACTGTTAGGAGTTGATAGGGGTAAATGTTGACTCCATTTCGATACTTGAGTACATTCTCCCCTTATATTTCTATCAAGCTGATAGAAACTATACACTTCAAACACCTTGCTAAGAAGACCTGCACAACACTTGTTTTTGAATTTTTAGATTTAAAGAGAAACAAAATAAATGTAAGAGACAAAATCTAAATAAAATATAAAAGATAAAATTCAAACGAACTAAAATTAAAAAAAATTGGACACTTTTTTATTGTAGAATTAAAGTATAACTAGAAAAATAAATGTAAAAGACAAAACTAAAATGAAATAATTTTAACAACTATGAATCAAAATATACAAAAATAAATTAATTAAAAACTTGAAAAGCTATTATATATATATATATATATATATATATATATATATATATCATCTAACTTAAAAGGAAAACAAATTAAACCTTTAAAAGTTTTTATTTTTTATTTTTTTATATTTTATTTTATAAATAATATGAGAGTAAGAGACACACCTATATAATATTTAAATTGTTTAATCTTTTTCTCCTTTAGATGGTTAATACGTAGTAGTCATCACAAGACAATACAATAAGCAGACCCGTTAATTCACAACTTACTATTCTTGGTATGCAAGACAAAGAACATTATTGATTTTGCTTTATTATTTCCTTACTTTATTTTCCTTTTGAATTGTTGGCTACCTATTCCATTCTTATTCAACAAAAAACCACACATGTAGGGTTTACCTTTCTCATTTAAAAGAAAAAGTTGTCAACAAATGCATACATTCACTGCTCATTCATATTTTTCGTGTCGCTTTACTAAAACAACTATAGTTTGAAAGATTCGTGACAATATTTTGTGTAACACCTTGTTTCTGGTACGTATTTAATTAAATTATTCCATTTTATAAAGCAACTCGACAAGTTGGGAGCCCCAAACTCGTCGATTAGAGATCATAAGGGCCATTTAATTTAAGTAACCTACCCGGCGAGTTGGGAGGCTTCAACTCGACGAGTAGGCCGGCAAGGATGAAGCCCTAATTTACGAGGTTTGCACCCTATTTAAACTCCTTAAATATTTCATGTTGGCCTCATTTCCAGCCTCCAAGTCCCGAACCCTAAATCTCGAAACCCTAATGCTATTGTGAGTTTTTGTGAGCTATTTCAAGTGTTTTAGTGTGTGTTTTGAAGCCGTTGGAAGAAGGAGAAGCTTGAGGATACAAGAAGGAGTTTATAGATCCAGAACCCTTACCTCAATCACGACATTTTGTTGGTATAAAGCTTAAACTTTGCTTTGTGGACATTTAGATCTCCATTTTTGAAGTTCCTTGCTTATTTTGCTCCAGATGATATGATTCTTGGGATTTGGACGTCCCAATTGGAGATCACTTCAGATCTAGGGCCTTAAGGGGTTTTCATGGCATAAAGGTGCCAACTTTATGGCCATGTAAGTCCCATGCAACCTTTACACCATCATTTTGGTCTTTTGAAGCTTCTATGGCCATGTATGTAGGTAAAGTTTAAGACTTTATGTGATCATTTAGTCCCTAGAGTCTAGATCTATGACCCCATTGTCTATCTTTTAGTTTTGATGGTGTTAGGATTAAGACTTTGACCTTTTTGGCTTAGGTATTGAGATTAATCCATTTAGTAATGGTTTTAATAAGCAAAGTTGGAAACTTTACCCTTCTAGAGGCATTTCCAGTCTAGATCTAGAATATGGGACTTGGAATTGAACGATAAGGGCTTAATGCATTAAGAAGAATTGACAAACTGATGAACTCGACCAGTCCATAAGGGAAATCGACGAGTTGATTTGGAATGTTCCCGACTCTATTGAAAAAGAAGGAACTCGATGAGTCCACAAGGGAACTCGACGAGTTGTACTAGGAGAGTCCCGATTCTGTTAAGAAGGAGGAACTCAGCGAGTTGGAGGAAACTCGACGAGTTGGATCACAATATCAAGATTCGGTGATTTATGGGAAGTCAGAGAGTTGGGGAGTAAACATGACGATTTGAGTCAACTCGGAGCGTTGACTTTGACTTTAACCTAGACGTGACTTTGACCATAGTTGACCCTAAAGGGTTGTGAGCATGAAATGGTATCCAAGGGGCTGCTTTGGTTCAAGTAGTGAGTAGAGCTAATTCTGGAAAGATATGTTTCAACTATCATCCGACATTTAAGGTGAGTTTCCTCCTGGATTGAATGGGTCGAAGGCACCAATACCGGCCTGTGTATGCTAAGTGTGTAACATCCAGAATCAGGAAGACCCGGAAAGGAAAGAAAAGCCCTAAGTCAAAAAGGAGTCAACTCGTCGAGTCCAAGGAGGAACTCGACGAGTCGGAGCGTGACCCGTGTCGCGGATTAAGTGACTGACTCGGCGATTCGGGGAGACTAACTCGGCGAGTCTGGTCTGGATTAGGAAACCCTAATTTCCGGACTTGGTACCCTATTTAAGCATCATTTCAGGCCTCCACCCCAGCCTCCATCACTCCCTTTACCTACTCTCGAAACCCTAAGCCTCCATTGTAGTGCTCTCAAGCTTTCTTTGCCATTTTTCGGTGCTTTGAAGCTAGAATGAAGAAAGGAACCTTTGGTGATTCAAGAATTGGCAGTAGATTCTGAGTTGGTGTGATCATTTGAAGGTATGAAGCTCATACCTTGGCTGTTATTCATTTAGATCCCTTTTCCTATTTAGATTTTATCATTTTTGGGGCCGTTTCCAAGGCCAATTCGTGTATTGTTCCTTGGTGAGCAAAGAGAACTTCATATCTAGGTTTATCTTGGCCCAGAAACCCATAAGTATCAGTCTTTGGTGTATTAGTGAAGCATGTTTGTCTCAAATCCTAGCCCTAGAGTGTTTCAAGCCTATAACTCCTTGGTTTCACGTAACGTTTGCAACTTTACGTGAAGGGTCGGCCTTAGAAGTGTGGATCTACAGTTTGGAGCCCCTACATGGCTCGAAAAGTCACTGTATGGATTAAGAACTAAAGCGACTCGGCGAGTCACATGGGTGGACTCGGCGAGTTGTATGAAGATGGGCAGGAACTCGACGAGTTTGAAGAACAACTCGGCGAGTCTGTTGAAGATTGCCTTGGACTCGGCAATTCTGTTCTTCGACTCGGCGAGTCAGGTCGCAGAACCCCAACCTCTTTTGGTTAAGCTTTGGATCTGTGAGTCGGTTGGCAACTCAGTGAGTTAGTCAAGATGGAATTCTGAGATCGTTCAACTCCACGAGTACTAGGGCGACTCGGCGAGTTGAGTCATGTTATGGGAGTTTTCTGAGTATAAGAACTCGACGAGTTGACGGTTTGACTCGGCGAGTAGGGTCAATCAAGAAGGTTGACTTTGATCAGGACTTTGACCGAAGTTTATTTAATTGACCCCGGGAAGACAGTTTAGTCTAAGTGTTGTTATTGGTATTGGTTGCTCAGGGAGCTAGAGGAGTAGCATTTCGGAGAGTTGTCGGTTAGCAGTCGGAGGGTTATCGGTCGAGTTCAGCAGTTCAGGTGAGTTTTCCTTCCATTAGGAACGGGTCTATGGCCACAATGCCGACCCGTCTAATTAGCAGTAGTTTCCGGACTTCGGTCTGATGCAGTAGTTCAGTGTGCTTGATGTCTTTGTGATTCAAGCATGTTTTTGTGTTATGTGTTCCGGACTTCGGTCCGATGCAGTATGCAGTATATGTGTTTACGCTAGTAGTTATGATTATGTTAGGCCATGTTCAGCCAGTTAGTCCGGACTTTGGTCCGATGTAGTTAGCCGGACTTCGGTTCGATGCAGCGGGCAAGGCCCCAGTTAGTCCCCACTTCGGTTCGATGCAGTTAGCCAGACTTCGGTCCGATGCAGGGGGCAAGGCCCCAGTTAGTCCAAGCTTCGGCCCGATGCAGTTTTCGGACTTTGGTCCAATGCAGGGGGCAAGGCCCCGGTTAGTCCGGACTTTGGTCCGATGCAGTGGGCAAGACCCAATATGTGTTTTATATGTTATTGTATGGTATGTGGTAGTTGGGGGAGCTCATTAAGCTTTGTGCTTACAGTTTCAGCTTTAGTTTCAGGTACTTCCACAAGAGAAGGGAAGAGCTCGGATTGATGGCATGGCACACACAACAGTTGCAGTTTATTCCTGGGAGTTTTATTAAATATTTTGATATGATATTAACTTCAGTTGTGAATTGATACATTTACTATGGCATTTTGAGACATACGATTCATGGTTTTATTATCTAATAGTTGATGTTGTGATTTTTAGTAATATTAAAACAAAAATTTTTAGTCATGATTTTTGGGTCGTTACAAAGTGTGTTGATTAGTAGCTGAGTGTGGGTAGGGTCCTATCTTAGCATTATTTTAGTATGTATATGGAATGGATCGGTAGATTTGGGTATACTTGTTGTCTATGTGATACTTGTATGTATTCTTAGTTAGCTCAGTGTGAGTAGGGCCCGAATGTCACTATTAGCCGAGTGTGGGTAGGGCCCGTATCTCTTAGATAGCCGAGTGTGGGTGGGGCCCATATCTCCTAGATAGCTGAGTGTGGGTGAGGCCCATGTCTCACTAAGCGTGGGTGGGGCCCCTACTTTTTAGGGCGGGGCTCGTTATCCGAGTGTGGGCGAGGCTCATATCTCTTTTAGTGTGGGCATGGCCCATATCTCCTAGTTGCATGTTATGTGTATGGTATGTAGTAGTTTGGGGAGACTCATTATGCATTGTGCTTACAGTTTTTAGTTTTGGTTCCAAGTACTTCCGGTAGCAAAGGGAAGGGCTCGGGATGACTGCATTGCACACATCACGATGTTTAGCCTGGGATGTTACTCTGATACTATGGTTTCTGATTTGATAAGATGATTTTTATTAACTATGGTTTATTTAATGATTTAAAAATGAAATTCTCGGTCTTGATTTTTGGTTTCTTTCAAGTTGGTATCAGAACTTTGGTTTGAGGGATTCGGGCAGAATCTAGAGTGTGTCTGAACTCAAACTGAGGACTTAGTATGAAAATTTTCAAAAGAAAACCATTTTTATAAAAAGGATTTTGAAAAGAGAAAAGGGTGTGGTGCATGCAATCAGTCGCGCTCAAGTAAGTTCTCCCAAATTAGCTATACAGGTTTATGTTATGATATGAATTGTGATTATGAGAACTGCATGCTAGATTAGGACTAAGGATCTAAGAAGGATGCCTTGTGTCCCTACAATATGAGCTTATTGAACTGCATGTTAGTACTGACTAGTTAGTAATATGATGGTCTGATTAGGATATGTTGAATTTTGTTTACTCGATGCCCGAATGCTACTTGCTTTGTGCTTTTAGGAGTTCTAGGTATCTTTATCTAAATAGTAAACGAATATGTTAAGTTACATATTACGAGGACTAAATAATTTCAGAAGGTTAGGTTTAGCCTTATTTCACAACTCTCGTTTGAGTCTAACCGTTGTAGGGAGAGACCTCTCAATCGAAGAATTATCTGGTCTTAGTAATATGTAATGGCATTTTCAAGCTAGTTAGGGAAAGGTAGCGGGGACTTCTTATGCAGCTGATGGCGGAGAGTGGGTCGGTGGTTACGCTAGGGCAATCCTAGGATGAGATTAGCATGGAAAGCAATAGATGTGGAAGGTAGTATGGGCCCGTACTACTGAAAGTAGAGGATCCGTACTCAAATCAATTAAGGATGAGATGAACCGAAGGAACTTGTAGTGTGTGAGATCTCTCGAGGTATGATGAGTATTCTGATGATATTTATGTTGTATTTTCAGTATGGTGACGCTATGCACTAGACCAGTTGACAATTCTGGTGTCGGCGAGGGATCAGGATCAGGCTCTGGAGTCGGGCATCTCGATGAATAGATGAGGGAGTTCATCTTATCTGAGATCACGTGCAGTATCATTGACCAAACTCCTATGATCATCGGCACGGTCAAGGAGGGCATTTTGGAGATTCTTGATGAGTGTAAGGTCAAACCTTGAAATATGATGATGTTTGAAATAAATCTTTCAGCATCAGCGCATATCTCAGCATCAGCATCAACATTTCAGCAGCTCAGTGTATTTAGATTTATTCAGTGCATTGTAACAGATTTTGTATTGATCTTGTTTCCATAGTTAGCGTAAATTAGTTAGCTGGCATATCCCTGATTTATAGGGATTGTCTAGAATAGTAGTATATAATCTTTTGTATCAGTTTGTGAAAGAATACACCTTTCACAAACCCTAATAGCCGCTTTGTGCACACGATAATCTCTTTGTGAGATTATCTTTCTTAGTGAAAGTTTTTCTTTGTGAATCCTTATTTGTTCTTGTTTACTGTCATTGTTTGATAAATTGATTGATCTAAGGTCTTTTCAATTGGTATCAGAGCAGGTTTCTTTTATCAAACAAATGGCTTCATCTTCTTCTTCGTCAAACTCATCAAATCATCCTTCCGCTAAAATTCCTCCTTTTGATGAAACAAATTTTGCCATGTGGAAAATAAAGGCTCTATATGCTTTAGAGTCAGTAGATGAAGACATGTTGGACATCGTCGAAAAGGGTCCATTCGTCCCGATGTATCAGCCTCTGAAAAACAACGTTCCTGATGGTGCTATGAAGAAAACGCCTAGAGAAAAATGGACGGCAGATGACAAAAGAAAAAATGCTCTAGATGTTCGTGCTCGTGCTGCAATCAGCAACGCTTTGCCATACAATATCTTCGGGCTGGTTCAAAATTGAATCTCAGCAAAAGAGATGATGGATACTCTGACTGTATCTTTTGAAGGCACTGAAGAAGTCAAGGCTACTCAAATAAATGATCTTAATAGAAGGTATGAACATTTTTTTGCAAAGAAAGGTGAAACTTTGACTCAAACCTTTAACAGGTTCAATACTCTTGTTAATGATCTGCGGAGATTAGATCAGTTGAAGCATAGAACTGTTCTAGTGCAGAAGTTTTTGGATTCTCTGGGTGCAGGTTGGGAGAACCATGTTGATGTGCTGAAAAATAGTGAGAAGATCAACACTATGGACTTACAAAGTCTCTATGGAAACCTTCGATACTATGAGGAATCCAAGCTTCAGAGAAAGGAGCTGATGAAGGATTCTCAGCGTGAATCATATGTAGCTTTGTTCTCAAACAAAAAGCTAGTGTCAGATTCAGACACTGAAAGCCATTCAGACACTGATTCCTCTAAAACTGACACTGATGATCTTGAAAAGGTTGTGGCTAGTGCAGCTTTGATTGTAAAGACTTTTGAGAAATCAGGCCGAAACTTCTCAAAGTTTCAGAAGAAGATGGGTGGAAAGTTTTCAAAAAGATCAAAAGCTGATAAAAAGCATGGTACTGATAAGAAAGGGAAAGCTCAGTGCTTTAACTGTGGAAGCACTAATCATTTTGCAAAAGAATGTAAACAAAGAACCCAAAGCTCGGATGAATACTGGAAGTAGAAGTACAACAAGCTGATTGAGAAACTGAAAGCAGAGAACTTGGAACATAAAGTTCTTGTTGCTGAAGAAGAAAAATGAAGACTGATGAGGAGTCATCAGATGATGAAGTCGTATCTGATGGTAAAGATAGAAGACACTAATGTTTCTGAAAAAGGCACAAGTACGTTTGATGCTGATATGTCTGATGCAGTTGAAAACTCCAGGAAGCACAACTCTGACTCTCCTTCAATGTATCAGGTCAAAAACATTGTTTCCTATTCAATGAATGAAAAAATCAGAATGTTTGAGTATTTGGGTGTTATTAATTCTAAGAAGAATCAAACAATAAGGGATTTGCAAAATCAACTTGATCTTCTTTAAACTGAAATATCCATGAAAAATAGCATTATTGACTCCACTCAAGAAAATCTTAGAATCACTAGTTTGTCAAACTCATCTTTGTCTGCTGAAATTGATAATGTTAAAAATCTTTTGATCAAAGAACAAACTGTGCTTCAAACTTGGGCAAAATCTCACAAAAATGCTAATTATATTATTTCTGCTCAAATTCCACATTCATGTGAGAAAATTCTTGGGGGTAATTTTGCAGAAGCTGAAAAGGTTTTTAAATCACAAGAAAAAGAATCTGAATTTTACTCCATGAATGAGATGAAAAACAGTTTCAAAAACAAGTTTGTCAGTAACTCCTTTATTAATCAGAGTCTAATTGATGAATACTGTGTTACTAACTCTAATGGTGTCACTGAGTGCAATGTTGAAATTACCGGAATTGATCCAACCTCTTATCCTGCACATCTTGTAAGACCAACTCCTCTCACTAAGAATATTATTTCCTTCCCTATCTCTAATGGAGTGTTTCATGTTGTTCATGAACAACTTAAGGATTTTCCTGATTGCAATGCATTTGTGAATAAGTCCAAATCAGACACTAATGATAGCTCATCATCTATCACTAATCATAATTTGTCTGACACTGAATTCAGTTGTGATTCAATGATAAACAAAAGGACACAAAGCTCTCTTGGTGAATCTTACAAGTCAAAATGTGTAAAGTTCAAAAAATTGCTCACCAAGAAGAACTTTGGTACTAGAGTTTGTTACAGATGTGGTGATACCTCTCATAAGATCAGTGAATGTTCATTTGATAAATTATCTTTAAGAGCTGATAATATTAAAGTTAGAAATGAAAAATGGACTCTTAAGTCAAATTCTTTAAACTGTCTTCCTAAGGAGTGTTATAACCTATTATCAAATAACTTTGTGAATGACCTATCCTCGAATGGGTCAGTATGTTCTAACTAGTTTCTCAGAATTGCAGGGTCAGGAGCATCTTTGGTACTTAGATAGTGGTTGTTCAAGACATATGACAAGATCCAAGTCTCTCCTGGAAGACTATGTCAAGAAAACTGGTCCTGCAGTTACATACGGAGACAATGGAAAGGGGTTCACTAAAGGATATGGAAATATCAAGTGCAATAACATAGGTTTTCAAAACGTTTCATATGTAAAGGGTCTCAAACACAATCTCATCTCAATCAGTCAATTGTGTGATGCTAACTATGAAGTTCATTTTACAAAGAAGGAAGGAAGAGTTGTCAACACTGACAAGAACATTGTACTTTCAGCAAGTAGAAAAGTTGATATATATGTTCTTGATATGTTCTCATGTGACAAGGCGCTGATGCAATGGATCTTTACAAAGTCTCAAACCAATCTCAGCTGGATTTGGCACAAAAGGTTTTCTCATCTGAACTTCAAGAATCTATCCAAAATATCCAATCAAGATCTAGTTAGAGGTCTTCCAAAATTCAGCGTTGTTAAAGACAAGATGTGCTCAGCTTGTGAACAAGGAAAACAAACCAAGTCATCTTTCAAACCCAAGTTATGTTCCAGTATATCTGTTCCTCTTCATTTACTCCACATGGACTTGTTTGGACCTATTCCTGTCCGTTCTCTAGGTGGAAACAAGTATACTCTAGTGGTTGTGGATGAGTTCACTCGATTTACATGGGTGGTTTTCCTAAAGAAGAAGAGTCATGTTGCACAAGAAATTATCTCATTGATTTGTAAAAATGAGACACTGACAGGTCTCAAAGTTAAGCAGCTAAGAAGTGATCATGGCACTGAGTTCCAGAATTCAACTCTTGAAGAATTTTGTGATCATAAAAGCATTGGGCAAAACTTCTCAGCTCCTCGTACTCCTCAACAAAATGGAGTTGCTGAACGAAGAAATAGAACACTAATTGAGGCAGGAAGGACCTTAATGATTCATGTTGGTCTTCCTATGTCGTTTTGGGCTGAAGCTGTCAATACAGCGTGCTTTACTCATAATCGATCTCTAATTCACAGGATGCACAAGAAGACACCATATGAAATGCTGAAAGGTCGAAAGCCAGGCGTATCCTTTTTTCATGTGTTCAGATGTATTTGTTATATTCTTAATCAGCGTGACCCAAGATCAAAATTTGAACCTAAGGCTGACAAAGGTATTTTTGTTGGGTACTCATCTATTTCAAAGGCTTTTCGTGTTTTTCATACAAACAGGCAGTGCATTGAAGAATCCATTCATGTGAAGTTTGATGAGGAATCATATACTGATGAAAAAGTCACTCATTCTTCCTCTATTTTTCAAGAGCTTCTCTCTTGCCCATATGATGAAGTTCCTCATGCTGAAGATGAAGCTACTATTTCTGATTCTATCGTTTCAGTTCCAAGTTCCTTGAATCAAGATACTGCAACCAGATCATCAAATAATTCGTTAGGTGCTGATGAAACCCTTGAAGCTGAAGATTCTCCTGCAACTGATAACTCCTCAGTGTCAAATTCATTGGAATCAGCATCAGTTTCTGAACATCGATATCACCCTGTTGATCAAATTATTGGGAATATTCATGATGGTGTCCGAACCAGATCTCGTGTATCTAATAATTTTTGCATGTATGTTAATTTCGTTTCAATGATCTTACCTGACAAGATACACTCAACTCTTCAAGATGCTGACTAGATTAAAGCCATGCAAGAAGAACTGAATGAGTTTGAAAGGCACAAGGTTTGGACTCTTGTTCCAAGACCATCAGGAAAGACCATCACCGGAACTCGCTGGGTCTGTCGCAACAAGGTTGATAAAGATGGAATCATTACTTGCAACAAGGCAAGGCTTGTTGCTCAAGGGTTTACTCAAATTGAATCCATTGACTACGGGGAAACCTTTGCTCCAGTTGCTCGCATTGAAGCAATCAGACTATTTCTCGCATATGCATCCTACATGAATTTCATTGTTTATCAGATGAATGTGAAAACAGCATTTCTTCATGGTGTGTTAGAAGAAGAAGTATTCCTTAATCAGCCCCCAGGTTTCGTTGACAAAGATCACCCGGATTATGTGTACCGATTAGACAAAGCTATTTATGGACTGAAGCAAGCACCCAGGGCTTGGTATGAGACGCTGACTACGTATCTTCTTGAAAATGGATACAGACGAGGAGCAATCGACAATACTCTCTTCATCAAAAACAAAGGCTCAGACATGATTCTTGTTCAAATCTATGTCGATGACATCATTTTTGGTTCTCCAAATGAGAAACTGAGCAAGGAATTTGCAGAGATCATGTCTCAAAGGTTCGAAATGAGCATGATGGGGAAGATGACCTTTTTCTTAGGTCTTGAAGTTCAGCAACAAAGATCAGGTATTTCTATCTGCTAAAGTAAATATATTTCTGACCTGCTTGTTAAGTATTCTCTCAGTGACTACAAACCAGCCTCTACTCCAGTGTCCAAGACTGATAAGATGCACGCTGATCCAACTGGCACTAATGTCAATCACTCTCTGTATCGAGGAATGATTGGATCTCTTTTGTATCTCACGGCAAGTCGTCCTGATATCATGTTTGGAACCATTCTCTGTGCTCGATTCCAAGCTAATCCCAAGGAATCTCATCTCATGGCCGTCAAACGTATTTTTCGATACTTGAAAGGGACTCAGAACTTAGCACTGTGGTATCCTCGCGACTCAACATTTGAACTTTTTGGATACACTGATTCAGACTATGCAGGATGCAACTTAGACAAAAAGAGTACGTCAGGTGGATGTCATTTCCTTGGAAATCGTCTCATCAGCTGGTCTAGCAAGAAGCAAACATCAGTAGCCATCTCGACTGCAGAAGCTGAATATGTTACAGCTGGGAGATGTTGTGCTCAGCTCTTATGGATTCAAAATCAGCTTCTAGACTATGGGATCAAGTTCTCAAAGACTCCCATATATTGTGATAACACCAGTGCCATTCAAATCACACAAAACCCTGTTCAGCACTCAAAGACGAAGCATATCGAAATCAGACATCACTTCATCAGAGATAATGTTGAGAAGGGCAAGGTTGTTCTTGAACATGTCAAGACTTCAGAACAATTAGCTGATATCTTCACCAAGGCACTGGATTCTCAAACAACTGCTTACATTATTGGAGAAATTGGAATGATTACTTTGTAATTAATTTTGCTGATTAATTTTTGCTAATGTTTGGTATTGTCTTATAAGCTGATGTACATTGTGCTGATGATGACATGCTGGTGATATTTGCATACTGAGTACTTGGTTTGATCTCCTATCTTTCTCTCTTCTTCAACTCTTCTAAACTAAAGTTGAATGATTCACTGTATTAAACCATATAATGATAACAACTTGAAACTCTTTGCCGATGGTTAGATCAAAAACACCAAGATCTATCACACGCAACTATCTCTTCTTACCAATCTTACACTGATTCCTTGATTCAGTGTGACAAAACACATGCTGATGAGAATCTAACAATCTTTGCCGATGGTTAGATCAAAACACCAAGATCTATCACACGTAACTATCTCTTATTACCAATCTTACACTGATTCCGTGATTCAGTGTGACAAAACACACGCTGATGAGAATTTAACAATCTTTGTCAATGGTTAGACCAAAACACCAAGGTTTATCACACGCAACAATCCTCTCTTTACCTTTTTCTCATTCAGTATCTAATGATTCAGTAAGATAAACCACTCACTGATAAAGACATGACACTCTATGCCGATGGTTAAAAGTCGTCTGCTCACTTCTTCTCAATAAAAGACTTGAATATGGGGGTTTATTCTTTGACCAACTTGTTCAACTTCTTCGTGCCAATGTACGCGCTGATCACGTTCCCTTTCCACGCTGTATTGCTCTTGTGCTCGATAAATTCTTTGCTACAGATTACTTCTCACACCTTGGAAATCCCATCCAATGCCCTCGCATGTCAATTCGAATGTATCAAGATGATCTGTTGGATACTGACATCGGCATCTCTGATAGGATGAGAGAATGGATTGCAAATCCATACATTGTTCCTTCACTCACCGCTGATACTGATGAAGGAGCTGATGGTAACCATGCAGATCATGTCGGTCAAGAGGCTGAACCGCATGATGGTGGTCATTTCTCCCCTCAACTTTCTCATCATACAGTCTCTGCCACTGAGAAAGTTCACTCCGCTCAAGAGGAACCACTGATTCAGGGGGAGCACCCATCTTAAGGGGAGCATCCCTCCCAGGGGGAGAATCTACCCAAGGGGGACCAACCTTCTCAGGGGATGCAACCACACTCACAAGCAGCTCCAGGTACTTCATTCCTTCAATTTCCGGCCTCAGCATTTAATGAACTTCTGACACTGACTCGGGACATGAGTCAGCGTCTTCTACGCATTGAGGCTGATGTTCATCAGCTAAAGGAAGTTCTCTTGCATACTCCTTCCTCTAGCCTGCAAACTGATGATGCTAAAAAAGGGGGAGATACTGATACTGATGATAATGCTGATGATGATGATAATGCTGATAATGATGATAATGCTGATGATGATCCAAAAGAGAGAGACACCGAACATGTTGACAACACCTTTGTTCAGACTAAATCACCAAAGCCGATGTATCTGCGGAGCCTAATAGTCCAGCAGCTACTGAAAAGCTTGTTGAATATAGTGAGCATGATGATGAACAAGATGATGAATGTCAAATACTAGATATGATCTTCATTGATCCCTTTATTCCAGTCCAAGAAGAAGATTCAGATGATCTTGATAATGAATCTCAAAGGCCAGACATGAAATTCGTTGATCCCATTGTTGATTCCATTATTCCGATCCAAGGAGAAGATTCAGACGTTGCTAGTGAAGATTATCATCCGCTATCTCGCAAGCGCAAGGCAGCAGATACTGACTTGGCTCCTTCACACACTGATACTTCTTTGTCTTGCAAGAAACCCAAGTCCATAGTTAGTATATCAAACTTGGCGGCTGAATGGAACATGTCTCCTGATCAAGTTAAACAAATTCTTGATGAAGCCAATCAAGCTCAGCTTCTAAAGAACATTGCTCAAGCTGATGAATCACTCATTCAGCATAAACTTCAGACCAAAGGATCTTTTGAAGCTCAGATGCAGAAATTATTGGAATTTCAGTCCAAATCTCAATCTTCTCAGCCTCCTCCTAGCAGCAGTAAGCCAAAGACTGATAGTGTTCTAGACAGGATTGATCGAAAGAGGTTTGAAGATGTTCTTAGACGATGAGTGTGTAGTGACAAAATCATCAAAGTTAAAGCTTCCAAACCACGCAATGAGAAAATTCTTACGTTGCTGATTACTCATCAAGGTCCACAACATTCATACACTGAAGTTGTCAAGAGGGATGAGCTGATCAAATATGGATATTTTGAATGGATGGAATTACTTGAATTAGCATCCAAGCAAACCTCAGCTCACTCCTCTGAACTGACATGTGCTCTTCATCTGCTGATCAAGAAAGTTCAGCGTTTGGACCTTGTTCCTAAAGAACGACCACAACATCAAGGCCAGAGTTCATCTGTTCCTAGAATTCGAAGAACCAAATTTCAAGTTGACAGTGAAGATGTGTTGGTTCTGAACATTGGTGCTGGTGGAATAAACAACTCTCTTCCTATCGGTGTTGACCCAGTTCAACATAAATTTATCTCAGTTCCTGAACACGGGATGTTCTATCTCGACAAAAACAGAAAAATGTGTTTTCAGCGAACTGCTGAGATTCCAAGGGCTCCAACCACTCATCTCGTTGGATTAAGGCAAATGTGCATGAGTCATCAAGATCTCTCCGGAGAGTTTCACATCCTTATTGCTATGGAGCTGCTGAATAGAAGACAAGAGTTGCTGGATAGTCCTTACTGGCCAGTAAAAATAGAAGCTGAAGCTGAGTATGAAGAGTTCTTGTCCAGAGGTGTTCTAATTTAGTTGGTTTTGAACATCATCATATTAGGGGAGATTGTAAGGTCAAACCTTGAAATATGATGATGTTTGAAATAAATCTTTCAGCATCAGCGCATATCTCAGCATCAACATCAGCATTTCAGCAGCTCAGTGTATTTAGATTTATTCAGTGCATTATAACAGATTTTGTATTTATCTTGTTTCCATAGTTAGCGTAAATTAGTTAGCTAGCATATCCCTGATTTATAGGGATTGTCTAGAATAGTAGTATATAATCTTTTGTATCAGTTTGTGAAAGAACACACCTTTCACAAACGCTAATAGCCGCTTTGTGCACACGATAATCTCTTTGTGAGATTATCTTTCTTAGTGAAATTTTTTCTTTGTGAATCCTTATTTGTTCTTGTTTACTGTCATTGTTTGATAAATTGATTGATCTAAGGTCTTTTCAATGAGAGGCTGGGTGCATTCAATACCGAGATGGCGACCATGGTGGGGGCGCGCACAATGACATTCAGGGAGTTTCGAGCTTACGGAGCTCCAGACTACCACCAGGCTAGGGACCCCATTGCTAGCAGCAGGTGGTTGGAAGATGTCGCCACCTCCTTTTGCACCAGCCGCTGTCCCGAGGGAACAAGGTCTGACTTGCTTCTTATCTCCTAAAGGACAGGGAGCGGGATTGATGGGAGGAGATTGGACATGCTATTAGTGATGTTTCCCTTGATACCGTGACCTGCAGCGACTTCTTCACCAGGTTTAGGGCCGATTTCGCACCTGTGATCGAGGTGCAGCAGCTTGTGCAGGAGTTCCAGGATTTCCAGCAGAAGACTGAGACAGTGACTAAGATCACTGCCAAGTTTAGGGAGAGAGCCCTTCTCGTTCCACATTATGTGGCAAACGAGGAGATAAAAAAGGCCTGGTAACATGAGATGTTGAGGAGTGATATTCGACAGTTTGTGAGCCAATCCAGTTGCAAGACGTTGGAGGATATGATTGTGAGGTCTCGGGAGAGGGAGATTGATTTAGAGATGGAGAGGACGCAGAAGCCAGATGCAGCATCTGGTGTGGATGGTTCGGGCAAGAAGCCCAAGGTGGATTCCCGAGGAAGGGGCCAACAAGGCCGAGGCCGTTGTGGCAAGTGTGGGGGGACGCACGAGGGGACGTGTAGAGCGGGTAGTTTGGGTTGTTTCAAGTGTGGCCGAACTAGTCATGTCAGTAGGGATTGTACTGCCACCACCACCACCACCATAGTATATGATCTGATTTCCTTCCAGTGCATTCAGAGGGGCCACAAGAGGTCCTAGTGCCCGAGTTTAGCAGCAGCAGGACAGGTGGCAGCACCCGCTCCTGCTACATTGAGGATTACTGATGGCCGTTAGGGCCAGACAAAGGCGTCTGTGGCGAAGACAAGAGCCTTCCATCTGATAGCAGAGGAGGCACATGTAGCTCCCGATGTTCTGAGGGGTATGTACCTTCTCCTTATCTCTTTATTTATATTGATTTTTCGCTTATGTGTATGTGTTTCGCTATAGGATCGTTCTTAGTGAATGTAACGTCCGTAGATCCGGGCTAGTCAAATTAGAGGCAATAGGGGTCGAAAACGACTTTTCGACAAAAGATTATTTAGAATAAATAATCTTAAAAAAGTTGTAGATTATGTCACAAGGTTTCCGTACATATAAAGAACGTCGAAATCCGAGTTATAACGAAGAAGTTATGACCCATCGAAGTTTCGCGACAGAACCGGCACGATACCGGAAAGCGTAAATAGTGAATTTAAGATAGAGCGAGATTTAGCCTTAGCGATCTAAACAAAAGTCGTAGAATATGTTAAACTAAGAACATCGATAAAAAGAACGCCCAAATCTGACTTCGTATGAAGAAGTTATGATTTTTCGAAGTTTCGGACTAGCAGTGTACAGCCCGAAATTCGAATATTTGATCGAGCGGTTTTTAGCCAACATGACCTAAACGAGAATCGAAGATCTCGTTGAGAGTAGCGTAACGAGAAAAAGATGGGCGAAAACGGATGTCGGATGAAGAAGTTATGAGGATTTAACGGACCAATCGTGTCCCGGCCCGTTAATAATATAAAATTTCAAATCGAGCCAAAATTATCCGACGAAGTCTAAACGAAAGTTGTAGAGTACGTTCCCACCTTCGCGTGGATATAAAGAACGTCGAAAACGGAGCTCGTATGCGAAAGTTATGATTTTTAGAAGTCGAGAATGCAATTTGCGAAGGCTGATAAGGAACTGATGACGTGGCGCATTGTGGGCCGCCCATCGCTGATGAAGGAACGCGCTTCGGATCTTGACACGTCGCCCTTCGCATACGCCCCGCGTCCGAAGTCTGTACGCCCCGCGTACCCTCGCCCTGATCTACTCCGAGTGTTAGACAGCTGGACCCTCGCTGGCGCTCTTATCCGATGACTACGCCCCGCGTAGGTCCGAGGTACGCCCAGCGTACCGAGGCCTCGCAGGGCTATAAAAAGGGGCCGATTATCCTTCATTTTTCACACCTTTCTTCACTCTCTCTCTCTCTAACTTCTTTCTCTCTCTAAGTGTTCTAAACACCCCCAAACCCTAGGAAAACCCCCTAGCTCTCGAGGGAAGCCCCGAGGCTCCCGGAGTCCCGAGAAAAAGGAGTTTTTCGATTTCGAAACGCTGCTCCAATTAAGTCCCGGTTTTTGATAAAATTCGCTGTAAGTGTGCTACGCTTACGCAATTTTTTTATATAGCTTTCAAATAATTATTGGAATGTTATTAGGTCCTTAAAATAATTATTTGGGCTATTATTATGAGTTATATCGAGTATTATTAATGCCTAATAATACTCAAACTAATTAATTTGTCGCGGTTATCGTTAAACTAAACCCTAGTGGTATCGGTACTAGGTTTTATCGAAGGAATATCATTTTGAGAGTATCGAAGCGCTGTCCGAGTACTGAGTCACCACGTACTCAAGTGAGTGCATAGTCCCTTTCATCTTACACATAGATATGAAGTATTTTATATAAACTGCATGCTATGTGTGCATATTATCTGAATACTTGCTGTCTATGTTGGATGAACGTTTTATACATATTTTAAAGGATTTAAACTGTATACGTATTTTATATATACGAATATGTTGGGTATGAGATGGGTAGATGAATGATGAGAGATAGAAGATGACGTGAGTATACGTTGGCAGCTATAGACTTAGTGCCTATGGGACAAACATCGGTAGCTATGGACTTAGTACCTGTTAGACGATGGTAGTTATGGATTTAGTACCTGTAGGAATTGGTAGCTATGGACTTAGTACCTGTTGAACATTGGTAGCTATGGACTTAGTACCTATTAGATAAAGACTGGTAGCTATGGATTTAGTACCCGATGAATAGACTATAGAAGCTATGGAATTAGTGCTTTATGAACGAACATTGGCAGCTATGGATTTAGTGCCAGTCCTATAACCCTGGAAGTAAGGGACTTCGGAATAAACAAATGCAGGATAGACGACTCTTAGGTTAAATCCTTAAGAGTAAAGAAGATAATGGGGATGGGTAATTGGGTTGATTGTTTGATTGAACATAATAATTATATCATTGTGGGTTGAAAACCCTATGTACTCACCAGGTTTCCCAACCTGACCCACTCAGCTTATGAATATCACAGGTGACGAAGTGAAGTGACATTACACTGAGAGATTTAAAGAAATGTAGATCACTAGTGTAAATCATTGTAAGTTATGTTTATGCTTATGTTTCGGTATTAACGATGACATCCCAAACATTTTAAAATGAAATGAATATGTTTCTTCGAAATTGTTTTAATAACGTATTTACCATGTTTTTCTGGGAACAAATTCCGCAACCTTTTTATAAAATGAAGTGCTCTGATTTTTATAAAGCATAAACAAAAATCGGTCTTTTCTGGCCGTAATTTTGGGGATGTCACAGTTGGTATCAGAGCATTAGTTTAAGCGAACTAGGAATATGGATTTATTTCTAGACTTAAACTTAGAATGCTAAGTGATGATTGTGAGGTGTGAGCACTAGCTTATTTTAGGAATGATGCCTAAATTGCTTTTATGTGCTAAATGCTTTGTGCATGATATGTTGTTAATTGTTCGGATCTATGGTCTGTTGCCAACCCGATCTGGAAACCTTATGTGTTTAGGATTCTAAGCGTTTAACTACGATATTAGAACTAGCATATAAACGTTTCGGGGTGATAAGGATGATTTAAGATGTCAATCCTAAATTAAGATCTAGATTCACCTTATTCGGTGTATAGATCAAAATGGCAAGAACCCGTAGTGGAGCTGGGAATGCAAATGGAGACTGGAACCAACCCCCAGTGGTTCAGCAAATACCTGTTGTAGAAGAAGTTGCGCCTGAGCCAGTCACCATGGCTGGAGTTCAAGCCATGATTCGGGTTATGTTGGCTGAACAAAGGGAAGAAATGACACGGATGTTGAATAGGGACGAACCTACCGTACATGTTAAACCGACGGAGCCAGTTCCCGAGCAATCTGAGGAAGGAAACTACAGCCGCCAAGTGAGTCAAGTAGGGACTCAAGGTGAGCAAAGGGATGGCCCAGAAGGGAGAAACAACAAGGATGGGCGGATGTACAAGAATTTCTTGGGTGCGAAACCACCAAGCCTCTCAGGAAGCCCAAAGCCGGTTGAGATTATGGATTGGATCTCTGAGATGGAGATGGTGTTTGAGAGTTGCAGCTGTAATGAGAAACAGAAGACTGTCTTCACAGTAAGACAGCTGAAAACTGGAGTCTTGAGTTGGTGGAAGCTATTGGCAGATACGATGCCACGAGGAGAAGCCTTAAGGATGTCATGGGAAGAGTTTTTGGAACAGTTGAAAATGCAGTACTGCTCGGAGGTAGATCTGATAGACCTAAACAACGAGTTTCAGAACCTGAAGAAAGGGAAGATGAGTGTTGATGAGTATGCCACCGCATTCACCGACAGGATGAAGCTATTCCCCTACTTGGTGCCTACTGAACTCTCCAAGATTGATAGGTTTGCTAACGGACTACCCACTGACTTTGGCCCAATGGTCAAAATGGCAACTACCTTGAAAGCAGCTGTTAGGGCAGCTAAGAACGTAGAGGCCCAGATAAGAGAAAAGGGTCTAGAAAAAGATAAGGCAGGAGAGAAGCGGAAGTTTGAAGGATCTTCGAGGTCGAACAAGGAAAGCAAATTCTCAAAGCTTGGAGGAGGAGATGGAAGTGAAGCGAGATGGTGTGATAAGTGCAAGAAGAAGCATAGTGGGAAGTGCAACGAGGAAGTGACTTGTTACAAATGTGGGAGGACTGGCCACTATTCCAGGGACTGCACACATAATGATAAAGTATGCTATGGATGTGGAGGCAAGGGGCACATGTCCAGAGACTGCCCAAGGAAAAATAAAGCAGCAAGACCAGAAACGCCACCAAGGACAAGGGCATTTCACATGATCCTTGACGAAGCAGAGAACCATGCAAGGAATCAAGAATGAGGACTTCTTACCCGAAGATCAGATTAAGCAGTAGCCATAGTTTTGTATGATGTAGCCTAGTAGAGGCATAGTCTAGGGTGAACTTGAACACTTGAACACCTATGTAATCGTTTCAAGAAATAATATAAAACCTTCGTTTTGTTATCTGATGTGTTGAATGATTGTGTGATTTGCTGCATAGTGACTTGGGAAACTGCGAGACAATACTTGGGACGAGTATGAGTAGGTGTGAATGGTAGTAGAGGCCTATACTACCGGAAGCACAGGACTCACACTTGGATCAGGGAAAGTCACAAGGTTACCAAGAAGCTAGTAATTGATTTCATTTTATTCAAGTGTGTTGTTACCATCGTTTCGGTAATGACTAAGAAGATTGTTGATATTCCGACCCTAGTGGTCATATCGAATCGAGTCCGACTACGATGAGTATGTTGTGTGGTTCAGAGAACCACGTTTGATGTAGCGTCCGACTTAAACCAAACGGTTGAAATCAAAGCGATCAATACAAGTATCGCACTCGTTGTTAAAGAAGTTGGTAGCTGGAAATGCCAAATGTTAAAATGTGATTATATCACATTAGAACATGAAGGAAGGCATAGCTTGTTTTAGAATTTAACTCTAAGAGACCTAAGTCTAAGTGTTGCAACATACGATGATAGGTCATTAGAATATGACACATCGATATATAGTAGTAATAAAAGAACTTATCTCAAGTCCGTATCCATCAAGGATCGAGATTGTGACTTGAAGGTCATAATTTGGAGTCTAACCTGAGGTAGAGAGCAGGTGCACGATCGAATACTCTTACAGTCAATGAGATTAAGAGATAGACTTGAAGGAATGTAGAAGTTATAATTATTACCTAGGATGAAGAAATGACATATGGAGTCATTATACGAGCCCTGTTTCGTTCATGCTTCCGGGGCGTAATCATCCTAAGGGGGAGATAATTGTAACGCCCGTAGATCCGGGCTAGTCAAATTAGAGGCAATAGGGGTCGAAAACGACTTTTCGACAAAAGATTACTTAGAATAAATAATCTTAACCAAGTTGTAGAGTATGTCACAAGGTTTCCGTACATATAAAGAACGTCGAAATCCGAGTTATAACGAAGAAGTTATGACCCATCGAAGTTTCGCGACAGAACCGGCACGATACCGGAAAGCGTAAATAGTGAATTTACGATAGAGCGATATTTAGCCTTAGCGATCTAAACAAAAGTCACAGAATATGTTAAACTAAGAACATCGATAAAAAGAACGCCCAAATCTGACTTCGTATGAAGAAGTTATGATTTTTCGAAGCTTCGGACTAGTAGTGTACAGCCCGAAATTCGAATATTTGATCGAGCGGTTTTTAGCCAACATGACCTAAACGAGAATCGTAGATCTCGTTGAGAGTAGCGTAACGAGAAAAAGATGGGCGAAAACGGATGTCGGATGAAGAAGTTATGAGGATTTAACGGACCAATCGTGTCCCGGCCCGTTAATAATATAAAATTTCAAATCGAGCCAAAATTATCCGACAAAGTCTAAACGAATGTTGTAGAGTACGTTCCCACCTTCGCGTGGATATAAAGAACGTCGAAAACGGAGCTCGTATGCGAAAGTTATGATTTTTAGAAGTCGAGAATGCAATTTGCGAAGGCTGATAAGGAACTGATGATGTGGCGCATTGTGGGCCGCCCATCGCTGATGAAGGAACGCGCTTCGGATCTTGACACGTCGCCCTTCGCATACGCCCCGCGTCCGAAGTCTGTACGCCCCACGTACCCTCGCCCTGATCTACTCCGAGTGTTAGACAGCTGGACCCTCGTTGGCGCTCTTATCCGATGACTACGCCCCGCGTAGGTCCGAGGTACGCCCAGCGTACCGAGGCCTCGCAGGGCTATAAAAGGGGGCCGATTATCCTTCATTTTTCACACCTTTCTTCACTCTCTCTCTAACTTCTTTCTCTCTCTAAGTGTTCTAAACACCCCCAAACCCTAGGAAAACCCCCTAGCTCCCGAGGGAAGCCCCGAGGCTCCCGGAGTCCCGAGAAAAAGGAGTTTTTCGGTTTCGAAACGCTGCTCCAATTAAGTCCCGGTTTTCGATAAAATTCGTTGTAAGTGTGCTACGCTTACGCAATTTTTTTATATAGCTTTCAAATAATTATTGGAATGTTATTAGGTCCTTAAAATAATTATTTGGGCTATTATTATGAGTTATATCGAGTATTATTAACGCCTAATAATACTCGTACTAATTAATTTGTCGCGGTTATCGTTAAACTAAACCCTAGTGGTATCGGTACTAGGTTTTATCGAAGGAATATCGTTTTAAGAGTATCGAAGCGCTGTCCGAGTACTGAGTCACCACCTACTCAGGTGAGTGCATAGTCCCTTTCATCTTACACATAGATATGAAGTATTTTATATAAACTATGTGCTATGTGTGCATATTATCTGAATACTTGCTGTCTATGTTGGATGAACATTTTATACATATTTTAAAGGATTTAAACTGTATACGTATTTTATATATACGAATATGTTGGGTATGAGATGGGTAGATGAATGATGAGAGATAGAAGATGATGTGAGTATATGTTGGCAGCTATAGACTTAGTGCCTATGGGACAAACACCGGTAGCTATGGACTTAGTACCTGTTAGACGATGGTAGCTATGGATTTAGTACCTATAGGAATTGGTAGCTATGGACTTAGTACCTGTTAGATAAAGATTGGTAGCTATGGATTTAGTACCCGATGAATAGACTATAGCAGCTATGGAATTAGTGCTTTATGAACGAACATTGGCAGCTATGGATTTAGTGCCAGTCCTATAACCCTGGAAGTAAGGGACTTCGGAATAAACAAATGCAGGATAGACGACTCTTAGGTTAAATCCTTAAGAGTAAAGAAGATAATGGGGATGGGTAATTGGGTTGATTGTTTGATTGAACATAATAATTATATTATTGTGGGTTGAAAACCCTATGTACTCACCAGGTTTCTCAACCTGTCCCACTCAGCTTATGAATATCACAGGTGACGAAGTGAAGTGACATTACACTGAGAGATTTAAAGAAATGTAGATCACTAGTGTAAATCATTGTAAGTTCTGTTTATGCTTATGTTTTGGTATTAACGATGACATCCCAAATGTTTTAAAATGAAATGAATACGTTTCTTCGAAATTGTTTTAATAACGTATTTACCATGTTTCTCTGGGAACAAATTTCGCAACCTTTTTATAAAATGAAGTACTCTGATTTTTATAAAGCATAAACAAAAAATCGGTCTTTTCTGGCCGTAATTTTGGGGATGTCACAGTGAATGACACATCTTCTCTGGTTTTATTCGATTCGGGGGCTACCCGATCTTTTGTATCTCTCACACTTAGCAAGCGATTTGTTGGAGCTTCGGGGGAGTTGGACTGTCCTCTTGATGTAGAGATCGCGGATGATAGGACGGTACGGGTTGCGAGGGTTCACCAGGGATGTACATTGCAGTTGTTTGATGAACAGTTTTCCGTGGATTTAGTCCCCATTCCCCTGCTAGGGAATAAGTTTATCGTGGGTATGGACATGTTGAGCCCCAATGGGGCAATGATCGACTGCGAGCAACAGCTCGTACGAGTTCGGACCCCAGTTGTGGGAGGTTTGGTAATTCAAGGTGAGAGGCCACAGTGTAGACTGACTTTGTGCTCAGCAGCAAGGGCAAGATGCTACCTATAACATGGTTGCGCAGGTTATGTCGCCTATGTCATGGATACCCGAGATAAGGGAAAGGCGACTATAGATGATGTACCGATCGTACGGGGAGTACCCAGACGTGTTCCCAAAGGATTTGCCTAGGGTACCTCCGGAGTGGCAGGTAGAGTTCAAGATTGACCTAGTTTCTGGTGTGGTCGGATAGCCCAGGCAGCATATCAGTTGGCTCCTCTCATGATGCAGGAGTTGTCTACACGGCTGCAGGAGCTATTTGACAAGAGGTTTATCACGCCGAGCAATTTCCATGAGGAGCCCCAATTCTGCTTGTGAAGAAGAAGAACGGGTCACATCGGATGTGTATACATTACCGGGAGTTGAACAAGGTACGGTGAAGAACCGTTATCCCCTTTCGAGGATTGACGATTTATTTGACTAGATTCAGGGTGCATCTTGGTTCTCCAAGATTGATCTACGATCGGGTTATCACCAGATATGAGTCAGGGATGACGATGTGTTGAAGACAACCTTTTGGACTCGTTATGGACACTATGAGTTCGTGGTGATGTCATTTGGGCTCACCAATGCTTCTGCCACGTTCATGGATCTCATGAACCCGTGTGTAGACCGATGTTGGACCAGTTTATGATAGTCTTCATCGATGATATCTTGGTTTACTCCAAAACTAAGGAGTAGTACGAGGAGCACCTGAGGGAGGTGCTGGATACACTGAGGAGGGAGAGACTTTTCGCAAAGTTCTCCAAGTGCGAGTTCTGGTTGTGAGAGGTGCAGTTTTTGGGGAACCTTGTCAACCAGATGGGTATTCTGGTAGATCCGGCCATGGTAGAGGTCGTGATGTAGTGGGAGGTTCCGAGGTCTCCATATGAGATTCAGAGTTTTCTTAGTCTGGTAGCTTATTATCAGAGATTCATCCGGGATTTCTCCAATATTCTTGTTCCATTGACCCGACTGACCAACAAGTCGGTGACATTCCTCTGGGGGCCTGAGCAGCAAGCAGCTTTCGATACTCTTAGATAGATGTTTTGCGAGGAACCGATTCTGACTTTTCCGAAGGGCGTCGACGATTTCGTCGTTTACTGTGACGCTTCAATCACGGGTATAGGTGCAGTGCTGATGCAGCGGGATCGCTATGGTTTTCTCCATCAAGATTTGGCGACACTATCTCTATGGGGTTTGTTGACAATTTACACGGACCACAAGAGCCTGAGGTATATGATGGACCAGCCGATTTTGAACATGAGGCAACTTTGGTGGTTAAATGTGGTGAAGGACTATGGTTGTGAGATCCTCTACCTCCCAGTGAAGGCCAATATTATGGTCGATGCTCTCAGCCGTAAGGCGGTTGCAGCTCCGATATGAGATATATGCCTGATGATGACAGTGATTACTCCATTGCTAGAACGGATTCGGTAGGCACAGGTCGAGGGTATGAAGGAAGAGCACCGGAAGTGTGAACGGATCATAGTCCAGATAGCTTCATTTGATTATTACAGTCGTGGGTTGTTGACCCTGCATCGGAGGGTTTGGGTTCCTTATTGGGGCGGTGTATGCCAGGTTCTGATGGAGGAGGCTCACAAGTCGAGATTCTGCATTCATCCCAGAGCGACAAAGATATATCGAGATATTTTCCCTAATTATTGGTGGCCCTGTATGAAGCGGGATATAGCATGGTATGTAGAGCGGTGCTTCACTTGCAGGAAAGGCAAGGCCGAGCACCTACGTCCTCACGACAAGATGCAGCCGTTGGAGATTCCCATGTGGAAATGGGAAGATATCACCATGGATTTCATCACAAAGCTTCCCAGGACTGCACGTGGAGTGGATTCGATTTGGGTCATTGTGGATCGGTTGACCAAGAGTGCACATTTCATCCCGATCCAGGAGAGTATATTGGTTGAGCAACTAGCCGAGACCTATGTGTCGGTGTCTGTTGTTTCAGACTGAGATGTTCGCTTCACTTCTAGATTTTGGAAGTGGTCTCATGACGAGATGGGCACTCGTTTTCACTTCAGTACAACTCTTCACCCTCAAACGAATGGGTAGAGTGAGACGACGATCCAGACTCTCGAGGACATGTTGCGCGCATGTGTATTGGATTTCATAGGCAGTAGGGATACATATCTTCCATTAGCGGAATTTTAATATAACAACAGTTATCATGCCAGCATAGATCAACCTCCCTTCGAGATGATCAATGGGAGGAAGTATAGGTGTGACATCCCCTAATTCTCGGCCAGAAAAGACCGATTTAATTTATGTTTTTTAAAACAAAATCAGAGAAATCCTTTTAAAAGATGTTGCGGAATTGGTCCCCAAAACAAAACATGATAAAGGTTTAGCAAAACCTTTCTTTAAGAAATGTATAGTTTCATTTCATATCAAAACCTCGGGATGTCATGTTCCGATACAGATCAAAATCATAAACAAGACATTATAAGCCTTTCAACAGTTATTTACAACTATTGGCCTATAATCCAAAAATCTCTCATCGTCCTCCGACTATGCTCGGGGTCCACTACCTGTAACATAAAAAACTGAGTGGGTCAGGCTTGGGAGCCTGGTGAGCATATAGGGTTTTCAACCCACAATAATAATAAACTTATTAAGTTCATCAATTAACAATAACCCTGATTACCCATTCCTGTTATCCTCACTTTACATCCATAAACACTTATCAAGAGGGACCTAGCCTAAAGAATATCATCGGGATGGACACTACTGCTGAGGGGTTTCCTCAGCCAGACATGTCCTAAAGGCAACCATGAGGGGGATGGAGTACAGCGAATGAACACCCAATTTCATTAACACCTACATGTTGCGGGCCTCCCAGCGTTCCACTTGACTATCTAGAAAGTCTGTGGTCATCATCAAAACTCCGCTAGATGACTGGATCACAATCACATCGAGGTCTCTCATCACTTTTATTTCATCACACATCACTTTCTACCCATGTTTTACCCAACATATTTGTAGATAAAAATACATATACAGTTTAAAGCTTGTATAAAACATCTATTCAACAGTCACCTCAATTAAACAATTAATATAATTACACGTAGCATGTATTGTATAGAAAATACTTCATATCTAGGATTAAGATGAAGGTGACTATACACTCACATGATTTGATGATAATCGGGAAGCAATTCGTTTCCTAAAACGATCGTTTCTAATAAAACTGGGAATTTTATTGAGAAACCAGGATCTGCAAAGGTCGGGCTTCGAAACCGAAAAGATAAATTTTTTCGGGCCTCTCGGGCACTTCGAGGCGTATTCCGGGGGTTATAATCGATACCGGGGCTTTGGGGGATGTTAGAATGAAAGAAATATGGGTTTAGGGGCCAAAAATGACAAGTTTTCAAATATTCCCCGGGAGGTCTCGCACCCTCCTATTTATAGGCTACGAGGCTGTTGATCGGACGACTGAGAGGAAGCCACGCGGCAGCAGATGCGAAGGCACGCAGGTGGCTCACACGTGGGTTGCGCATGCGAGGGTCTCGCTACCGGCCTCTGATTGGACCGAGGTCTAGGTCCGAGACTTCGGACGTGGCACTCCCTGCGAAACTCGGATGTGTCATAAAGGGGTACGAGATAGCTTCTGATCGGCCGAGCCTTCGGTCTGAAGAGAATGCAACACCCGTCGACAGGTGGATTCGGATGAGTCAGCAGAATTCTAGACATGTGTCGGATGCGAGGCGAGGACACGTGGCCGAAGTCCACATATGCGAGATTTCTCAGTTTTGACAATGTTTCTCGATTTTCACGCCAAAACTTCTAAAATCCATAACTTTTGCATACGAGCTCCGTTTTTTACGTTCATTATATGCACGCGTAGGTAAAATTACACTCTACAACTTTCATTTAGAATTTGTAGGCTAATTTTGACTTTAATTTTCATATTATTATTTTTAACAAACCGGGACAGGAAATCCGTTAAAAATTCATAACTTCTTCATCCGACTTCCGTTTTTGTCTGTCTTTTTACTGTTGTGCTACTATTGATGTGACCTTCGATTCTCGTTTAGGTCGTGTCGGCTAAGAATCACTCGATCTAAAATTCATGTTTTTAGCTGTCTACTGCTAAGCTGAAACTTCGAAAAAATCATAACTTCCTCATACGAAGTCAGATTTGGGCGTTCTTTTTATACATACTCTCGGTTTAACGAACACTACGACTTTCATTTAGATCACTAAGAATAAAAATTATTTAATCAAAAACTCACTTTTTACGACATTCGGCACTGTGCGGGTTTTGTCACGAAACTTCGACAGGTCATAACTTCTTCGTTATAACTCGGATTTTGGTATTCTTTATGTATTCGTAATCCTTGTCACGACCACTACAACTTTCTTAATAGATATCGGATTTATCTAATATTTATTTTTGATGCTCATTTTTATTCTTAGTTAATTAAACCCTAATAATTAAGCATAAAACACATAATTCACATAATATTCACATAATATTCACATAATTCCTTTTCATTCCTTCAAAATGACTTACAAAGGTTAACCTAGACTATAACGTCAATATTAATGCGTAGCCTAGAAACACGGGCATTACAATTCTCTCCCCCTTAAGATGATGCCGTCTCCAGAATCACATATCAACAAACAAATGCGGGTAGCGACTCATCATGTTACTCTCCGTTTCCCAGGTGAGATTTGGCCCATTCGTATGTTTCCAACGCACAAGCACTAAATCTACCATCTTGCGTCGCTACTTCTTAGTCTTACGGTCAACGATTACCTCAGGTTCTTCAATCAACCTCTTGTTTTCATCCAACCTTAATTCAGAAATGGGAATTATGTCGGGCAAATCTCTCGTAAACTTTCTCAAATAACACACATGAAAGGTGTTATGAATACCACATAGTTCTTCCGGTAATTCTAGCTTGTAAGCTTGATTCCCGATCTTCTGAAGAACTTTGAATTGTCCAATAAACCTTGGACTCAACTTTCCTCGTTTCCCGAATCTTGTAAGTCCCTTCCACGGTGAGACTTTAAGCAAAACCGAATCCCCAACTTCGAAGGTCATCGGTCGTCTTTTCTTGTCAGCATAGCTCTTTTGACGATCTTGAGCTGCTAACATCCTTTCCCTAATCACTTTCAACTTCTTAGCAGTCTCATGGACTATCTCGGGGCCTATAATTTGCTTTTCCCCAGCTTCCAGCCAATGTGACGGCGTTCGACACTTTTCTCCATACAAATCATGATAAGCTACCATCTTGATGCTTGAGTGGAAACTATTATTATAGGAAAATTCTACTAGAGGTAAGTGTTCACCCCGGTTACCTTGGAATTCTAGGGTACATGCTCTCAGCATATCCTCCAATGTTTGAATTGTTAGTTCGCTCTGGCCATCAGTTTGCGGATGGTAAGCTGTACTCAAACACAACTTGGTACCCAATTCCTCTTGTAGACTCCTCCAAAACCTTGAGGTAAAACGGTTGTCATGATCGGATACAATCGTTAACGGGACACCGTGAAGCCTCACAATTTCCTTCACGTAAGAATTCGCAAGTTTATCCTTAGACTATTTCTCGTTGGCAGCTATGAAACGCGCACTCTTAGTTCTAGCCAGTTTAGTCACGAAATCCATGGTGATGTCTTCCCGTTTACCCATGGGTACGGGTAACGGTTCTAAACTCCCATACGATTTTTGATGTTGTGCCTTAACCCTAGCACAAGTTACACACTCGGCCACATACTTAGCAACATCGAGCTTCATCGTCGTCCACCAATAATAGGGCTTTAGATCCCTATACATTTTTGTACTGCCGGGATGAATCGAGTACATGGTCTTGAGAGCTTCTTCCATCAAAAGATCTCTTACTCTGCCCGTCTTAGGTACCCAAATCCTATCTTGGAATACCTTCAACCCTTGGTTGTTTGTACCGAATTCTAACGTTTTACCCAAATGTTCTTCCTTTCGGTCATTTTTCTCTAAATCTTTTTTTAAACTTTCCACAATTGTCGAGACAACTTCAATTCTCAACGCTCTTGGCCTTTTCTTTTCAAGGTTTACCTTCTGACTGAGTGCATCAGCAACAACATTTGCTTTACTAGGGTGGTAAAGTATCTCACAGTCGTAGTCCTTGAGTAACTCTAGCCAGCGTCGTTGCCTCATGTTCTATTCCTTCTGATAAAGATAGTGCCTCCATATCTTTAAGGCGAATACTACCGCTACCAACTCCAGATCATGAGTGGGGTAGTTCTTTTCATGATCCTTCAATTGCCTCGATGCATACGCGATCACTTTATCCCTTTGGTTCAGAACACAACCTAACCCAACTCCAGAGGCATCACTATAGACTACAAAGTCATCAACTCCTTCAGGTAACGAAAGAATCAGTGCTTTACACAATCTTTTCTTTAACTTCTCAAAGGCTTCCTTATGCTTCTCATTCCAAGTATAAGTAGCTCATTTGTGGGTCAAAGCTATTAATGGAGTAGCGATCGAAGAAAAGCCTTGGATAAACCTTCGGTAATATCCAGCTAATCCTAAAAAGCTTTGAATCTCCATCGGGCTTTTTGGTTGTTCCCACTTCATCACAGCTTCAATCTTTGTTGGGTCAACCATTAATCCTTCTAGGTTAACCACATGACCTAAAAATGGGACTTCTTGAAAAAATTCACATTTGGAGAACTTTATGTATAGCTTCTCCTTTTTCAGGACTTCTAGCACTTCACGCGGATGCTTTTCATGCTCCTGCTTGCTTTTCGAATAAATCAAGATATCATCTATGAATACCATCACAGATTTATCAAGGTATGATTTACAAACCCTGTTCATCAAATCCATGAAAGCTGCTAGGGCATTGGTTAGTCCGAACGACATAACCAAATATTCATAGTGTCCATATCTTATTCTAAATGTAGTATTTTCGATATCCTGCTCTCTTACCTTTAGTTGATGGTACCCTGACCTAAGATCGATCTTCTAGAAGTAGCTCGAACCTTGCAACTGGTCGAACAAGTCATCGATCTTCGGCAATGGGTACTTATTCTTTATTTTTTCTTTATTCAGCTCTCTGTAATGGATGCACATTCTCATGCTCCCATCCTTCTTTACAAATAACATAGGGGCTCCCCAGGGCGATGAACTAGGTCGAATGAAACCTTTGTCCAATAACTCCTGAAGTTGTGTCATAAGTTCTTTCATCTATGTTGGTGCTAATCGATACGGTGCTTTTGCTATCGGCGTCGCTCCTGGTAACAAGTCGATATGGAATTCTACTTGTCGATCAGGGGGCAATCCGGGAAGATCTTCGAGAAAGACTTTCGGGTAGTCACACACCACCGAAATATTATGCACCTCCTTCTTTTCCTTCTTAGCATCGATCACGAACGCTAGATATGATGTACATACCTTGGCCAAACACTTTCTGGCTTTTATTAGGGAAATGAATCCAGAGTTTACTAGGCGTTTGTCTCCATACACCATAAACGACTCTTTCCCTGGCGGGTTTACTTTTACTATCTTCTTCCTACACAATATTTACGGCATCATTGGCACTAAGACAATCCATTCCTAAAACTATGTTGAATCCATTTAACTCGATAGGCAATAATTCCTCGTGGAACTTATTCCCATCCAAGTCAATGAGGATGTTTTTCATACGGTGGCTAACAGGTATAAACTTGCCACTAGCAATCTCGACTATTATAGCATTAACTAGTCTATCTACCAGCAAAGCTAGTTTTCTACCAAATTCATGCGATATAAAGGAGTAATTAGCTCTAGAATCAAACAAAATTTGGGCAGGCAATTCGTTTACAAGAAAGGTACCTGAAGCGACATCGACTTCTTCTTTTGCAGCTTCAAGTGTCATCTAAAAGGCTCTCGCCTTCGGCTTTGGTTGAAGATTAGGCTTTGGTGCATCCTTCCTCTTTGGACAGTCTTTCAAAATATGCCCTTCTTTATGGCACTCAAAACATACCCTCTTGTCGGACGGACACACATTGGCATAATGCCCAGTCTTTCCACATTTGTAGCAAGTAACCCCCTCACTACATTTCCCAAAGTGCTTTTTCTTGCACTTCTCACACCATTTCACTTCGGCTCCTCCTCCGAATTTTCTCAAACCAGTCTTCGAGAACTTGTTCTTTTTATTGGAACCTGAAGTTCCTTCAAACTTTCCCTTTTTACCAACTTCTACCCTCTCCAGACCCTTCTCTATGATCTGAATCTCAACATTCTTAGCATCCCAAATGGCGGCTTTCAAAGTGGTTGCTTGTTTAACCATCGGACCAAAGTCCGTTGGTAATCCGAGGGCAAACTTGTTGACCTTAGAGAGTTCAATTGGAACTAGATGAGGAACAAGCTTCATCTTTTCCGTAAAACTAGCAGCATATTCAGTAACGCTCATCTTTCCCTTCTTCAAATTCTGGAACTCGTTATTAATTTCCAGAAGATCCTGCTCTGAGCAGTATTGCAATTTCAGCTGTACCACAAATTCTTCCCAAGACATCTTGCTAGCTTCTCCCTTGGGCATTGAATTAGCTAGTAACTTCCACCAGCTCAATACACCAGATTTTAAAAGAGGAATTGCAAGTGTTGTCTTTTGTTTGTTGCTGCACTCACAACTTTCAAGCATCGTCTCCATTTCGGAGATCCAATTCATGACTTCCACCGGTGTCGGACATCCAGATAGACACGGTGGTTTAGATGCCATGAAATCTTTGTATTTGCATCCGCGTCCATCAACTCCTCTATCCTGGTTGTTTTGTCTAACTATCGGTGGGTTGGCTTAACCAAGAGTCCCATTGTAGTTCCCTCCTACTGATTGCCCTTCATTCAGTTCAGGTTGTTCAACAGGTATCGTAGTTTCTTCCCTATTATGTTTTAGTAATCACCTGGTCTCCTCCATTTGGCGATCTAATATCATCTGCATCATTGCTTGTACCCCAACCATCGTCATTGGCTCAGGTGCAGCTCCTACAACAGGTACTTGCTCAACTACTTGGGGTTGAGGTTGTTGATTCTTGTTTCCGTTTGCATTTTCAACTCCACTGCGAGTTCTTGCCATTACAATCTATATACCGAATAAGGCGAATTTAGGTCTTTATCCTCGATAGGTATTTAAATTCCCTTATCACTCTGAAATGTTTACATGTTAGTTCTAATATCGTAATCGTACGCTTAGAATCCTACACACATAAGGTTTCCAGATCCGGTCGGCAACAGACCATAGATCCAAACAAATAGTGTCATATATGGCAAACATATAGCATTTAACACATAAAAGCATCTTAGGCATCTTTCCTAAAATAAACTAGTGCTTGTGTCTAAAATATGGTAGACACTCATCTCACAATCATCACTTAGCATTCTAAGTTTAAGCCTAGAAATCCTATAATTTCTTAGTTAGCTTAAGCTAATGCTCTGATACCAACTGTGACATCCCCTAATTTCCCAGCTAGAAAAGACCGATTTAATTTATGCTTTTTAAAATAAAATCAGAGAAATCTTTTTAAAAGATGTTGCGGAATTGGACCCCAAAACAAAACATGATAAAAGTTTAGCAAAACCTTTCTTTAAGAAATGTATAGTTTCATTTCATATCAGAACCTCGGGATGTCATGTTCTGATACAGATCAAAAGCATAAACAAGACATTATAAGCCTTTCAACAGTTATTTACAACTACAGGCCTATAATCCAAAAATCTCTGGTCGTCCTCCGACTATGCTCGAGGTCCACTACCTGTAACGTAAAAAGCTGAGTTGGTCAAGCTTGAGATCCTGGTGAGCATATAGGGTTTTCAACCCACAATAATAATAAACTTATTAAGTTCATCAATCAATAATAACCCTAATTACCCATTCCCGTTATCCTCACTTTACGTCCCTAAACACTTATCACAAGGGACCTAACCTAAAGAATATCATCAGGATGGACACTACTGCTGAGGGGTTTCCTCAGCCATACATGTCCTAAAGGCAACCATGAGGGGGATGGAGTACATCGAATGAACACCCAATTTCATTAACACCTATAGGTTGCAGGCCTGCCAGCGTTCCACTGGACTGTCTCATTAAGTCTGTAGTTGTCATCCAAACTCCACTAGATGACTAAATCACAATCACATCGAGGCCTCTCATCACTTTTATTTCATCACACATCACTATCTACCCATGTTTTACCCAACATATTTGTAGATAAAAATACATATACAGTTTAAAACTTGTATAAAACATCTATTCAACAGTCACCTCAATTAAACAATTAATATAATTACACGTATCACGTATTTTATAGAAAATACTTCATATCTAGGTGTAAGATGAAGTTGACTATACACTCACATGATTTGATGATAATCGGGAAGCAATTCGTTTCCTAAAACGATCGTTTCTAATAAAACCGAGAGTTTTATTTAGAAATTGGCTCTGCAAAGGTCGGGCTTCGAAACCGAAAAGATAAATTTTTCGGGCTTCTCGGGCACTTCGAGGTGTATTCTGGAGGTTATAATCGATACCGGAGCTTTGGGGGATGTTAGAATGAAATAAATATGGGTTTGGGGGCTAAAAATGACAAGTTTTCAAATATTCCTCGGGAGGTCTCACACCCTCCTATTTATAGGCTGCGAGGTTGTTGATCGGACGGCTGAGAGGAAGCCACGCGACAGCAGATGCGAAGGTGCGCAGGTGGATCGCATGTAGGTTGCGCATGCGAGGGTCTCGCTGTCGGCCTCTGATTGGACTGAGGTCTAGGTCCGAGACTTCGGACGTGGCACTCCCTGCGAAGCTCGGATGTGTCATAAAGGGGTACAAGGCAGCTTCTGATCGGTCGAGCCTTCGGTCCGAAGAGAATGCGACATGCGTCGACAGGTGGCCTTGTATGAGTCAATAGATTTTTGGACACGTGTCGGATGTGAGGCGAGGACGCGTGGCCGAAGTCTACGTATGCGAGATTTCTCGGTTTTGACAATGTTTCTCGATTTTCGCGCCAAAACTTCTAAAATCCATAACTTTCACAGACGAGCTCCGTTTTTTACGTTCTTTATATGCTCGCGTAGGTAAATTACGCTCTACAACTTTCGGTTAGACTTCGTCAGCTAATTTTGACTTTATTTTATTATTATTATTTTAAACAGACCGGGACAGGAAATCCGTTAAAAATTCATAACTTCTTCATCCGACCTCCGTTTTCGTATGTCTTTTCACCGTTGTGCTACTATAGACGAGACCTTCGATTCTCGTTTAGGTCGTGCCGGCTAAAAATCACTCGATCTAATATTCGAGTTTTTAGTTGTCTACTACTAAGCTGAAACTTCGAAAAATCATAACTTCCTCATACAAAGTCAGATTTGGGCATTCTTTATATACCTACTCTCGGTTTAACGAAAACTAAGACTTTCGTTTAGACCACCAAGGCTAAAAAGTAGTTTATCAAAAACTCACTTTTTACGACATTCGGCATCATGCCGGTTTTGTCGCAAAACTTCGACAGGTTATAACTTATTCATTATAACTCAGATTTTGGTATTCTTTATATATCTGTAATCCTTGTCACGACCACTACAAATTTCTTATTAGATATCGGCTTTGTCTAATATTTATTTTTGACGCTCATTTTTATTCTTAGTTAATTAAACCATAATTATTTAGGCATAAACACATAATTCACATAATTCCTTTTCATTTCTTCAAAATGAGTTACAAAGGTTAACCTAGACTATAACGTCAATATTAATGCCTAGCCTAGAAACACGGTTATTACAGTAGGACCCCAATTTGTTGGGGCGGGGTCAGCCAGAGAGTCATGGGGAGTATTGAGGTGGTACTCAAGACCACAGAAAAGATCCAGCAGGTTCGGAGCAGGCTCCAGATTGCTCAGAATCGGCAGAAAAGCTATAGTGACATCCGCCGATCAGACTTAGAGTTTTAGGTAGGAGATATGGTTTTCCTTAAGGTGTCACCCTGGAAGGGTGTCATTTGGTTTAGGAAGAGGGGCAAGTCGAGCCCAGGTACATCGGTCCTTTTAGAGTTTTGGATCGGGTGGGCCGTGTAGCTTATCGTCTGGATCTTCCCACCAAGCTTATTCAGATCCACAGTACTTTTCATGTCTCCCAGCTGCAGAAATGCTTAGTGGATGATTCTGTAGTTGTGCCTTTGGAGGATATTCAGGTGCACAACCGCCTGAATTACACCGAGAGACCAGTAGCGATCCTCGACAGGATGACGAAGGATCTAAGGAATAACAGGGTAGAGTTGGTGAAGGTGCAGTGGCAGCACCATAATGGCTCAGAGTGCACTTAGGAGCCAGATGAGGAGATAAGGCAGCATTACCCAAAGTTATTTGAGGCAGTAGATTTCGAGGACAAAGTCTGAGACAAGTGGGGGAGAATTGTAACGCCTGGTTCCTGAGACATATTTAACTTAAATTTATTCCATTTTATAGAGCAAATCGACGAGTAGAGAGCTCCAAACTCGTCGAGTAGAGATCATAAGGGTCGCGTAATTTAAGTAACATACTCGTCAAGTTGGGAGGCCTCAACTCGACGAGTAGGCTGGCAGGGATGAATCCTTAAATCTCGAAACCCTAATGCTATTGTGAGTGTTTATGAGCTATTTCAAGTGTTTTAGTGTGTGTTTTGAAGCCATTGGAAGAAAGAGAAGCTTGAGGACACAAGAAGGAGTTTATAGATCCATAACCCTTGCTTCATCCACGACATTTTGCTAGTATAAAGCTTGAACCTTGTTGTGTGGTCATTTAGATCTCCATTTTTTAAGTTCCTTGCTTATTTTGTTCCAAATGAAATAATGCTTGGGATTTGGACGTCCTAAGTGGAGAACACTTCGATCTAGCGCCTTAAGGGGTTTTCATGGCATACAGGTGCCAACTTTATGGCTATGGAAGTCCCATGGAACCTTTGGACCATCATTTTGGTCTTTTGAAGCTTCTATGGACATGCATCTGGATAAATTTTAAGACTTTATGTGATCATTTAGTCCCTAGAGTCTAGATCTATGACCTCATGTTTTATCTTTTAGTTTTTATGGTGTTCAGATTAAGACCTTGGCCTTTTTGGGTTAGGGTTTAGGCTTAATCCATTTAGGAAAAGTATTAATGGGTAAAGTTGGAAACTTTACCCTTCTAGAGGCATTTCCATTCTAGATCTGGAACATGGGACTTGGACTTGAAGGATAAGGGCTTAATGAATTAAGAAGGATTGACAGACTGATGAACTCGACGAGTCCATAAGGGAACTCGGCGAGGTGGTTTGGAATGTTCCCACCTTTATTGAAAAAGGAAGGAACTCGACGAGTTGTACTGGGAGAGTCTCGATTCTGTTAAGAAGGAGGAAATCAGGGAGTTAGAGGAAAACTCGACGAGTTGGATCGCGATTTCACGATTTTGTGATTTATGGGAACTCAGTGAGGTGGGGAGTAAACTCGATGAGTTGAGTTAACTCAAAGCGTTGACTTTGACTTTGACCTAGATTTGACTTTGACCATAGTTGACCCTAAAGGGTTATGAGCATAAAAGGGTATCTAAGGGGTTGCTTTGTTTCAGGGAGTGAGTAGAGCTGATTCCGAACAGAGACGTTTCAACTATCATCCGACATTTGAGGTGAGTTTCCTCCTGGATTGAATGGGTCGAAGGCACCAATGCCAACCCGTGTATGCTATGTGTGCTGATTAGTAGTTATGTGTGGGCAAGGCCCGTATCTTAGCATTACTTGAGTATGTATAAGGAATAGATTGGTAGATTTGGGTATTCTTGTTGTCTGTGTGATACTTGTATGTGTTCTTAGTTAGCTGAGTGTGGGCAGGGCCACTATTAGCCGAGTGTGGGCGACTCGGGGTTCGTATCTCTTAGATAGCCGAGTCTGGGCGGGGCCCGTATCTCCTATATAGTTGAGTTTGGGTGAGGCTCGTATCTCACTAAGCGTGGGCGGGGCCCGTACTTCTTAAGGCGGGGCCCGTTACCGAGTGTGGGTGAGGCCCGTATCTCTTTGAGTGTAGGTGGGGCCCATATCTCCTAGTTGCATGTTATGTGTATGGTATGTGGTAGTTTGGGGAGACTTACTAAGCTTCATGCTTACAATTTTCAGTTTTGGTTTCAGGTACTTTAGGTAGCAAAGGGAAGAGAGCTCGTGATGACAGCATTGCACACACCATGATGTTTAGCCTGGGATGTTACTCTGATATATTTGACATGTGTTTTGATATGGATATAACGATTATGATATTTTGTGATACTATGATTTCTGTTTTGATAAGATGATTTTAATAAATGTGGTTTATTTAATGATTTAAAAATGAAATTTTCGGTCTTGATTTTTGGGTTGTTTCATTTTGTCAAGTAGCTTGAGTATGTCGGACAAAAGTGCCCTTCGGTGCTTGAATTCTTATGCTTTTAATTTTGATTATTCTAAAACATGTGACACCTTTGACAACCAAGCCACAAACGATTTCTTGTGATCATGAATACTTTCCCCATTTTCAATGAATCAAGGTTTCAAGCTTTTATCCATAGCAGAATTTAATGGCCGCCCAAAAGATCACTATGATCAACAAACCGGAACGAGGATCTCATCATCATCTTAACGATCCATATCAACACTAGCATTTACGTAGCTGCACTCGATGGACTCTTAAATATGAACTCTCTGTTCACAATTGTCGAAGCAATTCAATGCAGAAAAGCATAAACATCAGTTGAAATATAAACTAAAAGAATAGAAGTGACCAATATAATCATGGAAGCAACTGTATTAATAGTCGATTGACTCCCACAAGACAACATCCCCAGTCGAATCTCGATCATATTCACCATTGATGGCATCAAGAACAAACACCCCATCACTGATCCAATAGACGATCCAAGCAATCCAAACCTCAACATTTTAACATTAATATGTGCCCTAAAAGCCTCATCAACATCCTTACTATTCAGCAGATTGATGGCGAGCTTAAGACCTTGAGTGACAAGACAAGAAGAGGAAGAAGCTAAACGATACAACCTTGAATCATAGAAGCTTCTTGGCGACGGAAACATCGGCGTCGCAGGTGGATCGGATCTCAAGGCCGCGTTGACCCGAAATGGTGAAGGCAGCATATTTATAGGTTTATGTAAAGAAATTTGACACATATCAGTTAACTCGTCTTTAAGTTATGTTCTATTTGTTTCTACGCCTTTTTCTTTTTCTGGAGAATACATCTACATTTTGACTACAGATAATCAAAACAAGGACCAAGATACCCTCGTTTTTGTGTAAGAGCTTCACGTGACCAGCCATGAACAACCTTTTTTCTGAAACTCTTTTGACCAAACTACCCTTGAAGCTTTTATCACTTTAATTTTTAGAACATGCTTCATCTTTCCATTGGGATTACATGCAGTAAAAAGAAGAAGCGATGATGGTGGAGTATGGAGATGATGAAAGAATCAGTGTGAGAAGTAGCATGAACATGAAGTCATCATGATCTTAGTGTCAATATGAATACTTGTAGGCTAAAGTTAAGCTGGTATTTGAATATGTACGCTGACATCAAGAAGTTTCAATCAGTGATACTTGCTTCAAATGACCTCAAGAAGGAGGGCCCATATGATGAGCCTTTTTTATGACAACTTTTCTTTCGAAATTCTCGAAGCGACCATATGTTCTTCCATAAAAGAACTTTTTTGCAGAGAGTGTCATGTTTTGGAGAATCAAAAGAGTTAATCTTTTTTTGAAATATGACTGAAATACCCCTGCTGCATCTCATTCTTTTCTACAATTCCTTTTACCCATGCATCCAATATACCACGTGACAAACCATACTTCAATAGCTTCTTTGATGCTATTTAATGTGTACATGTACAGTAGGTCGGTAGCAATTAACATTGACTACTCAAAGAAACATGGTTTGTAAATGCAAAAGAGATATAGTTGCATGGGAATAGTTGACAAACAGATAGAGGATTGTGTTCTTTAGGGAAAATGACTTACAAGCCCAACTAAGTTTCCAAACCGGTCAAAAAACCTCAATTATGTTTTGTCTGTTAAAAAAAACCGAACAAACTTAACATTTTGTCTAAAAAGCCCAACTAAGTTACATTTTTCTGAAAGTCAAATAAGAAAAACAAATGACGTGGCTCATTACCGTATCGGGAAAATGACTTGTTACACCAACGAAGTTTCCAAAACGTTTAAAAAACTCCAATAATGTTTTGACTGTTCAAAAAAAAAACCCAACGAACTTAAACAAAACAAAATTGGGATTTTTTTGAACGGTTTGGAACTTTGTTGGACTTTTTAGACAAAAAGTTAAGTTCGTTGGGTTTTTTTGAACAGATAAAACATGATTAGGATTTTTTTTAATGGTTTGGAAACTTCGTTGGGCTTTTAAGTCATTTTCCCATGTTCTTTATCCCAACAGAAAAGGCACAAAAGACCAATATGTAAAGCTTGGATTAGTGTGTGATCTATTTCTATTTTCTCTAATCAATTGCATAAAAATGAGACTATTTTCATTTCGCCAATACTACTACAATTCATTTATGCAACTTCAACCTTAAGGAAATTAAGGGTTGCTTCCATGCACATTTAACTGTAAGTGAAGCCCAACATGGATGATTAGTTGACACTAAAAGGAGAAGGGATGATGGGTGAAGATGAGTTAAAACAAGCACACAATGATTTCAATAAGAATTATACACAAAACTTAAGAAGAAAAATCAAATAAAAGACATATAAAAAAACATTTACATAAACAATATACAAGGTAATCTTACTATTGCTCAATGAGAGAGAGAGAGAGAGAGAGATAGATAGAGAGAGAGAGAGTAAATCTTACCAGAGGACGCTGACGGAAAATGAAAGAAATGTCGAAACACCTACAGATAAGGGGTGATCCCATGAGCACAACATAACATCTCAAAAGAAACCACTTTGTTCACTTTATTCGGCACAAGTTGATTGATATGGACTTTGTGATGACAAAGGACCTCTCGGGAAAAATCAAATGTCAGAAAACAATAACCAACGTCGAAATGCTTTACATAAATACCAATCCCGCACCCAGGAGGATTGATGAAATTAGCATGTTAACCAGGAAATGCTACGCCATCTTCTAGCTGAAATATGTACTTCTGTTGAAGAGTAGCAAGCTAATCTAGAGTCGGAACGACGCTAATTGGAGAATCCATGGTAAAGAGAAAAAAGATCAAGAAAGAAAACGAGGCAAAGAACAACGACAATGGAAAAACCGAAGGGGCATATAATATAAAAGGCAACACACAGTGGGAAATTTGAAAACCGTAATGATAGCAGCTGACATCAATATTGGGGAACTTTTGCGACATGTAGTCGAAAAGATAGGGACAAAGAATAACGAGACACATCATTCTAGACTAGTTACATCTGTTACGACTAAGAAAGCCTACACCATAAAGGATAAGACTAAGGAGAATTGATAGCGCACCTTCCAGACACCAATGGTGCTAGTCGCATAGCTGGCTAGTGGCTGTCTCGAGAACCTCACACTAATTCCAGCCCATATTAGACTACGTCCCGACATTTAATGGCTAGCTTGGAACATGCGCGGGAAAGTCAACAAATGACAAATCGGCACCTGCTAAATCTAGTAAAGATTTACGCACCACTACCATCGCTAAACCAATCGCAATTTAGACATTGGACAAAGGAACGATCTACTAATCAACACCTTTGTCCTGATTAGGGCCTAACACTCCTATCTCCACAAGTGGGACTTACACCCTGATCCTCACTCTATAAGACACACGCCTTCAATGGTAAAGGGATTGCATCCCACACTCATAGACTTATGCTACATTCATACACTAATCTCTTCTAGAGACTGACTTAATCGTCAGATCATTTTCCCGGGACCTCCTCCTAGAGATCGGCTGACAGCCTTCCTTTTCTGTTGTTGTGATTACAGATCTTCACCGAAATCCACCTCATTAAGCCATCACAGCTATACTGGAGGCCTAATATCACATCAGAATATATGTATAGAAATAGAGAATTTAGGTTACGACATTCCAAAATTGTTAAACATGCTAAGTCTTGGTTCTTTAAAAGTCACAAATGACACACACACACACACACACACACACATATATATATATATATATATATATATATATTAGTGTTGCAATACCATAACTCGTATAGAGTATTGTTATTTGATGTCTATTTGACATATATCATGTATATTTCATAAAAACTTTAACAGTTACATCTTTAATTGACCATAAATATGTTCCTATCACACACACACACATATATATATATGTGTGTGTGTGTGTGTGTGTGTGTGTGTGTGTGTTAGTGTGCATATAAATGTTCATTTGAAACCATGCTAATTTTATGACATAGAGACGCAATCCAAATCCACTCATCTTGGATATATATATATATATATATATATATATATATATATATATATATATATATATATATATATATTGCAAAATAAAAAAATCCGAGCATTCTTTTTTTTAAATATTATTTTTTTATTTAATTATTCCAAAACAAATTAAAAAAAACTAAAAAAGATACTGTTTTTTTCGAAATAGAAGTGACATTCTTATAGAATATTACACAGTAAATAATGAAATCAAATTTTTAGAATGTTAAAATATTTTAATATTCTACAAAAATTGATAGGTATATTAAAATACTCTAATATTTTACTAAAATTTGATAGATTTGTTAGAATATTCTAATATACTATTAGATTTTTTTGAATACTTATACTTTAATATTCTAGTGGGATATTCCAACGTTCTAAAATTTCGATTTTAATATTTAGAATATAATATTCTATTATAATATTTCACATGTATTTTGAAAAAAAAAACAGTTATTATTATTTATTTATTTTGGATAACATAATTGACAAAAAAAAATATTTAAAAAAAAATCAAAAGTTTTCATTTATTTTACATTTTACAATTATTTTTTTATCTCTAAAATAAATTGCTAGGATTATATCCTTATGCATCATAAAATACGATGGTTTCAAATGAAACTAACTAACTAACTATATATATATATATATATATATATATATATATATATATATATATATAGACACACACACACACACACATACACACATGCCTGCGGAAAACGGCAGCGACAATTATTAGTGTTTCGATTAATGTTTTTTTTTTCAATTCAAAAAAATGCTATTTGACTGTTTCAATGATTATAAATTTTTGTTTTATATTTTAGAAAAATTTCATGCCCAACCTTTGGGCAGACATAATGCCCATGTTAAAAAAGAAAATAAAATTTAATTGATGCTTCTTTCTTCAAATATTTTCGTTGATTGTTTTTTACCAGAATTAGTTTTTTTCATAAAAATATGAGTGGTTTGTGCATAACAGATTTGTATATTGAATTATTAAACATGTACATCTTAAATTTCAAAAAAAAAAGTTATATATATATATATATATATAAAGAGAGAGAGAGAGAGAGTGAGAGAGAGAAAGAGAGATAGGTTCAGGTGTTTAAAGTAATTATTGTGTTATTATATGCATAAATGTGGGTCAATCAAAATTTAAAAAATAAATAAATAATCAAACAAATAAATAAAGGTAGTTTAGTAATTTGATTAATAATTTCTACAAATACATTCCTATAATTATGGTAATTGCATTGACTTACCCTCATCCTTTTTAAAACAATCAAACATTACTGTATTTTATCCCCTTCAATCCTCCCTAACCTAGCTCCAAAACAGAAGAAATTATGTCAATTCGAATTTCTGAAAACCCTAATTCCCAAAATTCAATTGAATCCCCAACGAAAAGCAGTGCATTAGACAGAAATGTAATACAGATAAATGGGAACGACATCTGGAAAACACTTGATCTCTTAGCGAGTTTCTTATCGGCGGAGTGACGGTGGTTTTAGTTTGGTTGCATGGGAAGCATGCCTCGTGTAGTGGCGGAGAATGAAGTGGATAGCATGGCTGCGTGTTACCAAAGAGGACAGGTGGCTGCCTCTCCGTCTCTCGGAGAGCTTCTTAAGTTCGTCGAAGACATAAGGAAGGAGGCGAACGGTGATGAGACTCTAGCGCATCGTGTTTTCGAGATGAGCGAAACCAGGAACGAGCCTAGATCGTTGCCGTTTGTTTTGAAGTTCAATAATCTGACTTACAGTGTGAAAGTTCGGAGAAAGATGGCGGTTCCTTCTCTGTTTGATCGTCGGGAGGGGCTTGGTGATTCTTCTGTTGGAAGCGAGCATCTGTTTTCCAGAAGCAAAGTTCTGTTGAATGATATCTCCGGTGAAGCAAAGGGCGACAAGTTAGTGGCAGTGTTAGGTGCGATTGGATCTGGAAAATCAACTTGGAGACGAACTATGTCTGAAGAAGTAGAAGAATATAAAGAAACCTGAACCTTCAGGCAGAATAGACAAAGTCGTTTGTCGGAGAGCTTCAACGGCGTATGGTGGAGGCGGCCAGAGGTGACCGGAGAGGTTTTCTTGGGTAAAATAAAAAATAGAAAACGAAAAGAAAAAGAAATATATATTTTTCAAACAAAGTCACCAATTTTGTTGTTTTTTATTTGCACACCAACTGTTTGTTTCAATTCATCTTCCAAAATTTCGGTAATCATTTCATGTTTAAGAAAAGTGAAGCATGTATCTGTTTCAATTTCACTAATTTGGTAACTGAAAAGCTTCATGCTATATGATCACAGACAGCTTCTGTGAGAGGGAACCCCCTGCAATCAAGAAAACCAGAACAGGTAAAAAAAAACCTCAACATACTTTCTTCTCGATACAATCAAAGTCATGAAGTTAAACAATTTTGTTGGAATGGAATCATGAATTCTAATTCTATTGGAATGGAATCACGAATTCCAATTCTGTTGGAATGGAATCATAAATTCTAATTCTATTCGAATGGAGTATGGATAATTTCTCATTGATTTATGCATGTTCTATAATTCTTGGTTATTGGTTTTGGTGCAATTCACAAGTCCACATATTATTATTAAATGATTTGATTCATGGCAGTTAATTTCATAAAATGTCTAATTTCATTGATGATCAAGAGTTTGAAGATTAGATGATGGCTGAACAACTGTCACTGGTCTTCACAAAGGAAAGAATTATTCTTCTAATAGAATAATCTACAATAGAATGATAGGAATATATGTAATAATATATTCTGCTAGAATATTCTGATTGAATAATATACATGGTTTTGTTTGTTATTAGTGAGCATTTCATTGTCATAGACTATTATATAAAGTTTTTACATATTTAAGAATGTAATGAAAATTTTGAAGTTTTATCCAAAAATTTGTTATTAGTCGGTGTTGGCATTCTAATAGAAATATATATCCTGAAATTCCTAGAGAATATGATTTAACAGAATGGCATTCTAACAGAATAAACTCGGGTTTAATTATAAAAATTACGTTATAATTAAAATTAAAGTAATTAAAAAAATTAGAATTTTAAAATCAAGAGAGTTAATTATCCCAAAAAATATGGAAATTTTCAATTATCTTTAATTTAATAATATGTATTAATAACTTTCTTAAAATAAGTAAAATGATTGGCTCACATTTATGCATACAATAACACAATAATTAGTTTAAATAGAATAACCTAAGCCTATATATATATATATATATATATATATATATATATATATATATATATATATATATATATAAAGAGAGAGAGAGAGAGAGAGAGGATGGTAGCTAAATTAACAATTATTGTGTAAATATGTAACTCAATGTCATCCAATCATTCGAAAAAGCTAAAAAATAATATTATAGTAAATTAACATACAAATCAATTTATTGAATTTATATTCAAGATTATTAATTAGGAGAATATATCTATTTCCTTGTATCACATCTTCCCTCCTAGTGATTATAGGTTTCCATTAACAACCCTCAGCGCGGCTCCATTAACATTTTTGCAAATCCTTTTTTCATTCCTCGCTAGCGGACGCCATTATATCTCTCGATAAGATTGTCACTCTCAGTTTTTATGGGTTGTGCTATAAGTATCCATCTCCTTTTCACTCACATACAGTGTCACATCAAGGGGTACACAAGCACTGTTACACACACATATAGAGGGTAGACAAAATTGGGGGAGGTGGGTACATACAAAAATTGTCTTTTTTATTGCAATAGTATTAAACTCTATACCACAAAAGATATAACTGGCATTCTTTCAACCATTCTTTGTATTAACACTTATATATACTTCATTTTCTTATTCCAACCATTCTTTCTTAGAGCCATTTATCCATATATATATATATATATATATATATATATATATATATATATATATATATATATATATATATATATATACACAAAACAAAAACCACCCTAAGGCTGGAGGGAGTGGTGTCACCGAAACCGCACTCCTACTGCCACATATGCGCCACATCACTTTTTGCCACACAAGTGTGGTTTCTTGCGACACCTAGGGAGTGGTGCCACACTTTTTTTTGTATTTTTTTTAAATAATATAATTTAATAAAACTTCCTTTGTAATAAAGAAACCTAATTTTTCATTACATGAAAATTAGAAAAACATTACATTGCATTACTAAATAAAACACACATGACATTAAAAAAAATCCTACAAACTTAAAAAAAAACACAAATAAAATAACTAAACCTTACTACATAAAGTCGTTCTCCAAGAACTCATTTTCTGATTCATCCGGTGGATCCAAATTAAGATTAATGTTTTGAATCCCATAAATGCGTTCCACCAAGTCCGTGCGAAGATTGTGAAATGTTTCAGCACAAGTATCTCTGCTCTCTTGTTCATATACTCTTCGCCACCAATTTCAGTATAAAAGAAGGATCTGGTGTAGATCCATCATATATGTTGTTAAATATAGGTGAACGATTAAGAACGTTGATGTCGTTAATCGAACCAGGAGAACCAAAAAAAAGCATGCCAAATCCACAGATCTTGTGATGCAACTGCTTCAAGTATGACCGTTGAATGACCATGATCACCTCGGGTAAATTGTCCATGGTGTGAGGTAGGGCAATTTTCTCATGCCCAATGGAGACAATCTAAACTTCCTAGCATTCCAAGAAACCCATGTACACTAGCATGATGAGCTTTCAATTGTAAGATGTCATTACGTGTAGGCTTACGTAAATATTTTGGACCATAAAACTAAATCACTGTTTTGCAGAAATAGTGGAGACTGACTCGTGCGGTCCTAGTAGACATCCTAAGACTCTCATCCAACGCATCAGGCGTAATGTCATATGCTAATTGACGAAGTCCACTCGTGCATTTTTGTAAGGGAGTGAAACCAGCTGTACCTCTAGCATCGTAACGTTGTTGGAAAAAATTGCACTCCCTCGTTACATCTTCAACTATACGTTCGTATACACGTTTGAACATTCTGAAACGCCTACGAAAATGGTATCATTGATAAGTGGCATTCTCTTGAAAGTAATCTTGTACCAAACGTTCGATGGCTTCTTCACGATTTCTACAAATATATCTTCGTGTTCTCCATTGAGAACTTTCAGCTGCGTTATTGCATAAAACATCATATGTTTGTTCCACCATTTGAATACACGCAACAGCAGCATAAAAAATAACTTGAAATTCTTCAGAAGATGAAGAAGATGACATTTTGAAAGAGAAGGGTGAATTTTTTTTAATAAATTTGAGAGAGAATGGTGTTTCTTGTTTGAAAAAAATGAAGTGTATGTAGTATAATTTATAGGAAAGAAAAGAAAAGGAAAGAAAAAAAAATATTAAACTGTCGAAATTTTGACCGTTCAACGATTTCATCCATCAACCAATCACATTGCACGGCGAGAAAAGGCCACACTACGGCCGAAACCGCAGGAAACCGCACCCAAGGGGCCGTGTACACGGTCCAGGTGGCAAAACTGCGGTTCCAAACCGCGCCCACTCCGTATAGCCTAAAAGCCAATTATCCATATTTAGTTTTTTTTACAATACATTCAGACAAGCGTGCAATGATGACTAATCAAAATTGAAGAGTCACATTGAAATTGTTCATTAAATTCAGCAACTACGAATGATTCAAAGACATCATGAAGCATCCAAAAATGGAAACTGAGCAAAAAGTTAAAGAATGGAGTGAGTTCTATCAATACTATTTTACTTCTACGAGCAGGATTTGAAATTTGAATTCTTAAAATAATAATAATAATAATAATAATAATTGTATTTTTTTCAAGAATGAGTCTATGTTTCATTGAGCCAATAGACATGATTGAGTTACACAATAATACTGAACCTATATATATATATATATATATATATATATATATATATATATATATATATATATATATATATATATATATATATATATATATATTAGAAATATTTTGTCATTTCCATCGATAAAATCCACAACAACCGGATTATAATTCCCAACAATTCCCAAAACGAACTACCAATATTAGAAACCATGTCGAAATCAATAATACGAGGTTTCATGTTCAAATTGGTATAATTCTATTGTTTTAACGAAATTGCTTCCTCATTGGAATAAATTAGTATTTAAAACGAAATTGGATGAAAGTCATAAGTCATTGAGTTCTAAAATAGATGAACAATTAATATGATACCATTTAAACTTACTTAATAAACAATTAATATGATACCATTTAAACTTGCTTAATAAACATTAACGTGTCGTACTATAGGCCTTATAAAAATAAGGTTTATGGTGATTGACTGTCAGTTGTTGATCTATTTTACCAATTGTTATATATACAAAGAAAGCATTGTATAAATTAATTGTGAGATAGGGATCGAATTAAAGGAAAGAGCATGTTAGATTGAAAAAATAAAAATGCTAGATTAATTAAATTAAAACTAAAAAAAAGACTAGAAAAATGGTCTAACTTAGACAGAATATAGAAAATTAAAATTTTGTTTTGATATTATTACGTTAGAATTGAGTTTGCGAGTGTTATGTGGGATAAGCTGATGCAAATTCTAAGGTTTAGTTAAGCCAATATGTTATAATATATTTCTAGCTTCCGGATTCTAATGAAACCGTGAAATAAAAATGCAATCTTGTATAGTTTGAAGGATATAAGACGTTTTGTATTGTTTGTTGAAATGTACCCGAGAAAATTTACGTAGTCATTGCACATTAAGCTAATATATTTAACCAATAAAGGTTGAGGTTTAGTTTCCAAGCTTAAAAATATATTTTTTTTTTGTTTTTAGGTTTTTAGTTGAGTAAAAAAACTGAGTTATAAAAAAAGTGAAAAAAGAAAAAAATAAAAGAAATTAAAAAGAGAAAAATTATCAAAAATTGTTGAGTCGATAAGAGCTTGCAAAGTATGAAATCATGAGAAATGAAGAAATAAGGCAAACTGCCAAAAGCCAAGTGCTTAGATAGTCAAGTTGTAATTTTTATTTCTAGGGTATTTTATCGCGTGTATGCTTGGGAACTTACCAAAAATACTTTAAGGTTAGGAGAATTTTTGAAGGGCATACCGAAGGGATGCACAAATGAATATTGTTCAAAATGAGTGGTGCACATTTATGAGGATTATGAGTATTTAGGATTTGGAAAGTAGTTAGCATATAGACACAAATATATTCATTGAGGTAAGACATAATTGAGTAATTCATTTTGGGTAATTTTGTTCGTGAGTAATATTTTGATGTGGGATATTAAAATGAAATCAATAACAATATAGTTTACCTGAGGACAAGCAAAAATATAAGTATGGCTATTTTGATATGTAATTATTTAACTATATATTTTAGGTCATTGTCTTAATATATTTGACAAAAATATTGTATTTTAAGATATATATATATATATATATATATATATATATATATATATATATGTATATATATGATACTTACTATGCTTTGAAATGAATAAATATAGTGAAATCTGGTGTTGTGATACAAAAGGGGGAATGAAGCTGAAGCAAACGAAAAACAAAGAAAACTGGGAATATAAGAAACCACGCCGTGGTGCTTTAGGCATCGCGTCGCGGACCTGTCGCAAGTCCTGAAAGTTGTCAAGTTGGTACAAGTTCTTATCCAACACGGAAACCCGACTAACACGTCCTGGTGAGACCATTTCCATGTTGTGGTGTGAGAAAATATATACATATACAATATTTTCAACATTAATCGGGGTGGAGCGATTGACATCCTTAGGCTGTGATTTTTACTTCACTTTGGAAGTCCAAAAACCAAATAGTGTCGATTTCGAACCTAGAGACTCAAGCGCTATTCACATCGAGATTTTACTTTGGGTTTGCTTGATGATTGTATCTCGCATTCTTTTGGTGATGTTTTTCAGGTTTAGTTTACTGATTATGGTGTAAAAACCTTTACTTTCACTAGATGTAAATGAACCATCGTTAATATGATGCGATTCCATTAATAGGATTAATTGAGTTTGATCTTTACTTGTGTTCGATTGATTGCTTATCTTAAACATTATAGCTTTGATTCTTATTTCATATTGTAGAGTTATGTGTAGTTAAAAGGGTTAATCTAATTATATTAACTTGAATGTTAACTGATTTATGATCAGTAAACTGCTAGGACTAGAAATTGATTAAATCCTAGGGTTAGGTAATATTAATCCTTAACTTTATTGTGTTAGAGAGTCACAGATATCCATGTTATGCGTTGATTTATTATCATGATAATTGTCAAGAAATTAGTAACTAATATCATTCATAGTTCGAATATATTTATTTAATTTATTTGTTCAATAATCCATGACCAATGTGTTAGTTGTTCATTATTTGTCGGTACTAGGAAATCTGACCGAGATAATGTAACGCCCGGGTTTCAGGGCTAAGCATTTTTGTCAATGTAATAGTCTAGGTCAACTCTTGTAACTCTTTTTGAAGTAATAAAGATGAAATATTTGAGTATTATGTGAATTATGTGTGTTTATGTGCTTACTATTTAATTATAAATGTATAATTAATAAAGAATAAAAATGAGCGTCAAAATTAAAGTGTGAGATAAGCCCGATATCTCTACATAAAGTTGTAGAATATGTCTCAAGGTTTCCGTACATATAAGGAACACCGAAATCCGAGTTATAACGAAGAAGTTATGACCCGTCGAAGTTTCGCGACAGAACCGGCACCATACCGGAAAGCGTAAATAGTGAATTTATGATAGAGTGAGATTAGCCTTAGCAATCTAAACGAAAGTAGTAGAATATGTTACACTAAGAACATCGATAAAAAGAACGCCCAAATCTGACTTCGTATGAAGAAGTTATGATTTTTCGAAGTTTTGGAATAGCAGTGTACAGCCCGAAATTCGAATATTAGATCGATTGCTTTTTAGCCGACACGACCTAAACGAGAATCGAAGATCTCGTTGAGAGTAGCGTAACGAGAAAAAGATGGGCGAAAACGGATGTCAGATGGAGAAGTTATGAGGATTTAACGGAGCAATCCTGTCCCGGCCTGTTAATAATATAAAATTAAAAATCAAGCCAAAATTAGCTGACAGAGTCTAAACGAAAGTTGTGGAGTACGTTCCCACCTTCGCGCGGATATAAAGAACGTCGAAAACGGAGGTCGTACGCGAAAGTTACGAATTTTTGAAGTTGTAACTCGAAATTGCGAAGTCTGTTGCAAATTCGATGACGTGGCAGCACCACAACCGTCCGATGATGGTCTCAGAAGTCGCTTTAGATTGCAACACGCCACCCCTCGCTTACGCCCCGCATCCGAAGTCTGTATGCCCCGCGTACCTTCGCTCTTATCCCTTCCGAGTCCGAGTGCGAGCCAGCTGGTGCGAGCTGGCAAACATATCCGAGCTACGCCCAGCGTAGACCGAGGCTTCGCGCCTATAAAAGAGGTCCGAAGGCAGCCTTCATTTTCACACCAAAACCCTCTCTCTCTCTCTAAAAACTTTCTCTCTCTAAGTGCTCTAAACACCCCTAAGCCCTAGATAACACCCCTAGCACCCTAGGGAAGCCCCGAGGCTCCTGGAGTCCCGAGAAAAAGGAGTCTTTCGGTTTCGAAATACTGCTCCAATTAAGTTCCGATTTTCGATAAAATTCACTGTAAGTGTGCTACGGTTACGCAATTTTTAATATAGCTTTCAAATAATTATAGGAATGTTATTAGGTCCTTAAAATAACTATTTGGGCTATTATTATGAGTTATATTGAGTGTTATTAACGCTTATATAATAATAATAATAATAATAATAATAATAATAATAGTCAGACAATTAATTTGTTGCGGTTATCGTTAGACTAAACCCTAGTGGTATCGATACTAGGTTTTATCGAAGGAAAATCGTTTTGAGAGTATCGAAGCGTTGTCCGAGTGCTGAGTCACCACCTTTCAGGTGAGTGCATAGTTAGTTTCAGCTTACACATAGATATAAAGTATTTTATATAAATTACGTACTATGTGTGCATATTATCTGAAATACTTGCTATCTATGCTGGATGAACATTGTTATACATGTTTTCAATGATTTAAATTGTATATGTATTTTATATCTACGAAAATGTTGGGGTAAAACATGGGTAGATGTAATAGGTGATGTGTGATAAAATGATGAGAGGCCTCGATGTTGATGTTGTTGATTTTGTCATCTAGCGGAGTATGGATGACGACCACGGACTCTTCTAGACAGTCTAGTGGAACACTAGCAGGCTCGCAACCTGTAGGTGTTTGTGAACGATGTGTTCACCGGTGTACTCAATCCCCCACATGGTTGCCTTTAGGACATTTATTGCTGAGGAATCCCCTTAGTAGTAGTGTCTGTCCCGATGATGATCCTTAGGCTAGGTCCCTTATGATAGGTGTTTAGGGACGTAAAGTGAGGATAACGGGAACGGGTAATCGGGTTATTGTTGATTGATGAAATTAATAAACTTATTTATTGTGGGTTGAAAACCCTATGTGCTCACCAGGCTCCCAAGCCTGACCCACTCAGTTTTATGTATTACAGGTAGTGGCGCTCGAGCATAGATATGATGTTTGGACGAGGGATTACGGATATAGGCCTGTAGATATGAAATAATGTAGTAAGGCTTATATTGTACTGTTTATGCTTTTGATCTGTATGAACATGACATCCCAAGTCTTTTAATGAAATACATTTCTATGGAAATGCTTTTGATAAATCTTGATCATATTTTGTTTTGGGACAAATTCCGCAACACTTTTATTTAAAATGTTACTCTGATTTTTAAACAAAGCATAAACAAACCGGTCTTTTCTGGCCGTGATTTTAGGGATGTCACAGATAACTAGTCATATTACAATTTGGTAACCAACTCGTTAATCCATTACACTTCTAATGAATCAAACATACAAACTTGGAGAATTCATATTTTAGTGGAAGTACTTCTTATCTATTGTTTTTATTTAGTTCTTTATTTTTGTTTGCTTTATTTGAGTATTAAAACTATTTTAATCATGTTAAACAAAAACCCTTTTTTACTTTACCATTGTTAATTTAATTAGCACTTGAGTTATTTGATATAAACAATTCTCATTCCCTTAGTGTTCAACACCCTTTCTCACCACAAGTATACTATCATATGATTAGGTTCACTGCCTAGTGTGTGTGTATTAGTTAAGGTTCTAAATAACATAAGACGTGACTTGGTGGCAATATCAAGCCTCAAGCTTTTTCGAGTAGTGGCGAGTCACGTCGTTTGTAAGGCGTGACTTAAGGCTACAAATTTGTATATAATTAATAATTTTATATATTTCTCTATTATTATTCATTTTTCTACACATGTATGACTTAATACAACATTTTGTTAAAGCTTGGCGGCAATTATAAACCTTGAAGTCATTACGCGCCATGTCGAAGCCATATCGAGCTTTTTAGAACATTGGTTAAGACGTGATAAATTAGGATTTATAAATTTAAAACTAGTGTATAAATAACACATCACGAAACAATCCTATTACACTTTAAAATTAACATACCATCATATCTTTTAAAAGAGACATATGTAAGCCTTTAAAAACAGACACAATCTTGTGAAAACAACCTTAAAACACGAGATAATTAAAGGAGCTTCATCCTCATAATAGTGTATTCCATTTTAACATTCCTTATTAAGTTTATGTTTCTGATGCTCAAGGAAGAAACCATTTCAAGGAACCCATTGTGATGGACAAGAAGAAGAAAGAAGAAATGTGATGTAGGGTTTTGAAACCAATTATTCTTTTAGGTGAACGATGTTTAGGACACACATGAGTTAAGAAATATATGGTTACTTGTTAGTAACCGGCTCAATTATTGAAATAACGATAAATAGATTAAAGTCAGATTTTATTTTGAAAAAAAATGTCTAAAACCGGAAAAGAAACATGATGTATGGTCTTTCTTGGATTAAACCAAATTTATATGTTGGTAATGGGCTCTATTTATAAAATAAAAAGTAATATCTGAAAGTTAAATTTTTTTAGAAAAATAAAATAAAATTTTAGTACTACAACGAAAACAAAATAAAATATAGGGTCCGTTAGAGTAATAAAAACCTAAAGTATAACGACTAATTTAAAAAAATTGAGAAAGTAGGGTTTATTTCTCACCCTTGAATAAAAACTTGCGGGGTGTAACAACTTTCAAGTTTATGGTAAACAGGTAAGGGAACAGACCTTCTTAGGGATTTGGCTGAGAAATTGGAGTTACGTACTTCTGTGGAAATGTATTCTAGTACGTAAATCTCACATGATTGCATCAGATCTGTTGATTTTAACTTTGATTTTGTTATCTTCTCTTGAATTTTGTTTTAGTTTTAATTTCATGCAAATCTCGTTTGTATGATCCTAATTTATTGAGATTTTATCCTTCCAGAGAGCAGTGAAACGACGTATCAGAAGAGCAGTAAAAGGGAGTTTGAGGAAGAGGTCTTCGAAAAGGTACGCAGTTGATAAAGATTTGGAAATTGCATAGTTCCATCATCTTGAATATCAATCATTCTATTTTCTTCCTCATTTGTGCATGCACTTTTACATTCATTCCATCTTTTTACCTGATTTATGTCAATTGCATAGTTCATCATTATCTTATCATGTAGATTGTTCATTCTATTTTGCCTTACCTAAATCACTCACATATTGCACCATTGGTACTGTCTTTGCTAAATTGTGTTTGAATATAAAAGGAGATAACATATGTTTGATAATTTTGCAGCAGCAAGATGAAGCAGAACCTATACCTGAGTTGGAAGAAGAATGGCGTAGAATGTTCAACAGTGGAGTCTTTAAGAAAGAAGAAATGGACAAGATGGTGATGGAGCTTTTCATATCCCATGGTTTTGCTGATGTAGCCAAAAGTTTTGAACATGAATCCGGTCAGAAAGCAGGAGTCGATCTTGTAAAATTGAAAGCTCAGAAAATGATTACCGATTTGATTGATGCTCGTGAGATTGAAAAAGCTACCAATCTAATTAATTGTTCATCAACGACGTGCTGTCGAGGAGAATATGTTGAACGTCCAAGGTCAAGGTAGGTACCCTGTTGAGGTGGGGTTTCATTCTCTTGAAGAAGCAACCTCCAACATACGGAGTAAGATATCTAACTAAATAATATTGTAACACTTTTTTTATATATATTTTTGTAGATAGGTGATAAGTTTATATATATGTAATGCAGGTGATCATGTTAAAGGATCATTGCAATTACTGAGATTCAAGGAGGCTAACCTGAAACGCAAAGCAACATTCCCAAATTTCGACATTGCTACGGGTTCTCCAAAATATACCGGATCAAATTTTTCTAAAGGAAAAATATTCATATTCAACAAAATAAAATCTTTTGTACATCTGTTGCAGACACTTACTATATGGGTTTTTTTTAGCTGATCTGGCCTGGCATGGCAACCGGGTCACAGGTCAACCTAGTTTCCAGAATAATTTTCAATAAAACCATGTTTGAGTTGATACATCTCCAATTAGGTCGCTGGTGATGTTTTGATTTAGGAAAGTCTTCATTTTCTGGGAACCATTTTGAATCATTGTTTTCTTTTTGCTAACTAGGGGTATTTAGTATTGTGATGAATATTCATGCTGAATTAGTAGCAAGATACACTTGCAAGTTGCAATATGCCTAAACTAGTGTAAATGATCAATCGGTGGCTTGGCTGTTTGTGAAACCGTAAGTCAACTCAAGTAATAACAAAGTAAATCAAAGTGTCTATTAACAGAAGTTGCGTGGATTTTCCTATGATCTATCAATAACAAGAATCTAGCTCCCATCAGTTTTATTTCATCCAACCCAAATTGATACGATGAAGATTAACTTCTTTCTTTTTTTAAGGCAATATATGTACTGATCAAACGATTTTCAAAGAAACATCATATTGCAGGTTCAGTTAAGCAGACTAAACTCAACCCAATTGGTTGAAAATAAAACCCAATATTACAATGTATACAACCTCTTTTAACACCAGTATAAAAATGAGTTTTGTCAATACAAAAAACCTATGATTATAGACATTTTATGATGTTTTTTTATTCAACGGGTGAACCTACTTGTGTGTGTGTGTGTGTATATATATATATATATATATATATATATATATATATATATATATATATATATATATATATATATATATATATATATCAGTGTTGCAAAACTCGGCCTACTCGGCCAATTACTCGGAACCGGCCCTCAACCGAGGCGAGTAATGTCAACTCGGGCAAAAAACTCGGATTTAGTCAAAATCGGCCAAAATCGGTCAAACTCGGTCAAAAATCGGACAAACTCGGTCTTACACGGGCCTACTCGGTCAAACTCGGCCAACTCGGTCAAATGGTCAAAATTGTCATAAAAAGAGAAAAAAAATCAAGAATTTCAAGATTAATATGTATAATACACTTAATGATTTGTTATTTAACACAAACATGTGATTATTACTACATATATATCTTAAATTTTCAGTAATTATCCACGTAGTGAGACAATTATGCGTATTTTAGCTTTTATGTATTCACATGTATCTAATTTTGGTTATATATTTCAATCAAATTATGATTTTAACTTATGATTTTGACATATATAGGCTATATTTGGCGGACTAGCTGAAAAGCTAGCTGTTAGCTGAAAAGCTAGCTGATGGCTGAAAAGCTAGCTGTTAAATAAAAAACTAGCTGATAAAAAATAACGTTTGGTAAAACTAGCTGAAAAGCTAGCTGAAATATATAAAATTACATAAAAGGACATGTAAGAATATGTGTTTCTATAATTAATTAAGGGGTGTATTTGGAAAATTTTAAAAAAGCTCCTAAAAAGCTAGTCTAAGTAGCTTTCTAAAAAGCTAGCTTATAAGCTACTTTTTGGCTTACCAAACACGACAACATAAAAAAGCTCGAAAAATAAGCTAGCTTATCAGCTAGCTGTGGCGTGCCAAACACAACCATAATTTTCCAAAAAATATTTCTACATGAATTATCGAATCCGAGTACTCCCCGAGTACTCGCTACTCCCCAGTCGGCTGAACAGGTACCGAGTAGCGAATTCTACAACCTTGATATATATATATATATATATATATATATATATATATATATATATATATATATATATATATATATATATATATATTAAGTCACCTATAATAAACTTATAGTGACTTATAATTTATTTTATAATGACTATAACGTACTTTTTGTCACCCGTTAGAAGATAAAGAGTCACCATAAAGTAGTTTTAGTGATGTGAATATTTTTATAAAATATGATGTTACGTCCCAAAAATTCATAGTAAAATTTTTATTTTTAAGACATTAAACCCATAAAACAATTTGTTCCCACGACCATTCAAGTGAAAAATATCATTTAAACATCAGAGTAAAAACAACAAATAGTCGATGCTAAATAAACTCTCGGGGATGCTGTGTAGTCATGTTGGGTCATTCCCTTTGAAACAGGAAGTACCTAAAAGCATAAAGATGAACCATAAACACAAAGCTTACTGAATTTCCCAAAATACCATATATTATACATATCATTGGGCCTAGCCCCCATATTGGGACCAACCCATAATAATGCACCAAACCCTTCCTAATCAATAGGCCCAACCTAACATACAAATAGGCCTAGCCCAATCTAAAATGGGTCTAGCCCAACATACAATGGGCCAATCTCACTCATGAAAATGGGCCCAACCCTACATGCATATCAGTAGGCCCAACCTATACAATGAAAGAGTCACAAACACAACTAACATCCTACATACCACATTCCAGTGGGCTGGCATTGGTGTCTTCGACCCACGAGTATATAGAGGAGACTCACTTGACTCACGAAATCAACTAATCCTTTGCTTAATGCCCCGCAAGAGATGCTACAACTCTCCTATCAAAACATACAAGGTTCAACCTTAGTCTATACCTTGAATCATCAATCTTGACCCAAAAGTCAGCCTATGCCAAAAGTCAATGGTCAAAGTCAAAGTCAACATCCATAAATGACATCCATTACTCCTCATGTCTTGACCAACCCTTGGTCAGATCATGATAGTCCATTCGATCCGAATCCAACTCGACTCACTCTAACTCAACCAACTCGGTCACAAAAACTCCTTTGGGTTGACCTCACGACGTGAGCATCCCTCTGTTACGTTGTGAGCCCCCAAATGCTTAGCAGGAACGGGTTCTTTCATGGTCACGTTGTGAGACCTTATGTCTCACGTCGTAACTATAGTTTGAAGCCAAAATCCAAATATTTAAGTCCTTAATCCATTAAGATATTCACTCTAACTTTTCCATAAGCTAAAGGGGACTCCAAAGGTCCATAAAAATGGTTACTTGGTGGACATGCATGCCTCATGAAAGTCCTCCATCCATTTTAGGTTAAAATGAAGAGATTATACCAAAATCCTCATGCATGGATTTAAATAACCAACCAACTCCTACATCTGAACATAATCATACTAAATGGACCCTTAGAATTCATAATGTTGCCATCTTTATGTATTCCTTCCATTCAAACTTTATTAATCAGGAAAGACATGGGACAACAACTTAGATCTAACCACTTGTAGATATAAAGTTTGAGCTTTTGACACTCACAAAGGTCCATGAAAAATATATGGTGATGATGATGATATTTCCTTGCAAGCTCCACCAATAGAGCACCTTCTTCTCTTTCTTCTCTTCTTCTTCAAGCCAAGAAATGCTCCAAAAGCCCAAGAATCTTCAAAGGAATTAGGGTTAGAGTTTGTCTGAGGTATAAGGGTGTTAGAGGCTGATAATGAACCCCAAAATCGACTTAGAGGGGCTTAAATATGAAAGAAGCCTTAAAACTCATGGGCTTAGACTGCAACTAGTCTCACGTCGTGAGAATGGTTCTAACGCATTCGTCATAATTTGTTTGTCTTGTCATGACCACCTAATGGTCATGTCGTAACACTCAATTTTCTCCAAAAATCAAGCTTTTGACTACTTAAGACCCTAAATCGATCCATCCTAGATAACGGGTGTGACAACTCTCCCCCACTTAAATTACATTTTTCCTCAAAATCATTTCTTACTACCTTTACTGCCACACCCGATGACCTTGACAAGACTTCTCAGATCCCAATTAGGGATGAGAAGTCATCGCACAATGACAACCGACTACCAACATTGTTATCGAAGTCCTTACTTAGCAGAAATTGCATACCCCAATGAGGAACGATTCTTATCACCCGAACCTTAACCGTGAAAGGGAGAATTCCAAGTGCTCTACCCGAAAATTGAAAACCTTATACTAGGTCTGACCTCCAAAAGACAGAACCATTCCAAACAATCAGCATAATGACTCTACTTTGCAACCCGAAACAAAGGCAACTCCCCACGTAAGCCTTCATTATTGGTGCCAAAAACCAATAGACAACCCACATCCTGATAACCAAAAAATCACATATTCGATCTATCAGAGATCCCTTGTTACATTGCTAACCTTCCAAATAAGTTGGCATATAGAAAACTTGATCGCTTGCTATGAGCGGCAGCTTCACACATGGTTGCACAACGAGATTCTGACTAAGAGTCTAACTGATAAAGGCTATCCTATCCTACCTGCCACACGAATCCAATCTGATGATCACTATGGTTTACTACTTTTATCTTGCTCTAGTGCCCCAAACATGCCAAACACTATTGGGTCCCACCCTCATAAGCCATACTGTGATATCCCCAAATTCATGGTCATTTTAAAAAAATTATTTATGCTTAGTTAAAAATCAGAGTATCCATTTTAAAGAATAATATTGTGGAATTTGTTCCCAGAAAACATGATAAATATATTATCAAAGCATTTCTGAAGAAATGTATTTTGTTTATATTAAAACTTTAGGATGCCATTGTCAATACAGAAACATAAGAATAAACAGACCTTACATTCATTTACACTAATGATTACATCGCCTTTATTTTCTCAGTGTAATGTGTCTTCGTATCGATACATGTGATACAAATAAACTGAGTGGGTCAGGTTGGAAAATCGGGTGAGTAGATAGGGATTTCAATCCCACAATGTTATACCATATATATATATATATATATATATATATATATATATATATATATATATATATATATATATATATGTGTGTGTGTGTGTGTGTGTGTTTTAGAACTCACAATATATACAATTTTACCTCATATAAACCATTTTACCCCACCACATCGATTCTCACAACGACACGATCTATATACTCTTGGATCTAAAATTAACCTCTTTACCTAATCCATAGTCTCGGATCAGGTATGTCTAATCTATGCTCTCGGATCAATAACTATGCCCATTCCATACTCCTAGAATCAGGACAATTGACTATGTCTAATCCATGCTTCCAGATTTGTAACATCCGGATTCCCAGGTATATTATTTTATTCATTTATTTTGAGTTTGGGGAGGAACCCGGCGAGTTGATGCTTAGACTCGCCGAGTAGGATCGTGAGTTCTTATCTGGATTAGTGACCGGACTCGACGAGTCGACTCGTGGACTCGGCGAGTCCACGTTGTTAAGTGAAACCCTAATTCTCGGGTTTGGGACCTATTTAAAGGCTCTTGTAGCCTTTAGTTGCAGCTACCAGACCCTAGAGAGAGACCCTAAGAGAGCTAGAGCGTTTGTGAGGAAGGAGAGGCCATTTTTGATCCTTGTGTTGGTGCTCTTGCAAGAAAAAGGTGACCAAGGCAAGGGGGAGCTGAAGAGGGTACTATTCTGTAGATTTCGGAGCTCAGGGACTTCATATTTGAGGTATAGATTCGATCCTTCTTCAGTTTTGGTGTTAACCTTGGGAGTTAGGGTTTTCTAGACCCTTTAGAGGCTCGATTTGATGAGCATCTGGTCCCTTCTCGTATTAAGGCTTTGGATCTGGATCCAAAGAGGTCCAAAGACCTTAACCCTTTGATCTTTATGATCGATATTGGGAGACATGAGTTTAGGATGTCATATTTGAGGTTATTTCTTCAAATAGAGTCTTTGGGCCTTTGCATGGGCACCAAGTTCTGAACTTTATGTGATTATCGTGCTTGGGAAGGTCAGATCTATGGATTAGAGGAACGGATCTGACCTCAGGAGGTCTTTTGAGTTTGAGCATGGCATGAACTCGCCGAGTCCAAGAACAGACTCGACGAGTAGGAGTAGGTTCCCCGTAAATCACATAGTTGGTGACTCGCGGAGTTGGGGAAATGACTCGGTGAGTCAGAGAGGATCTAGAGGACTTGAGTTCACGACTGAACTCGCCGAGTCAAGAGCCGGACTCGACGAGTTGGGACTGGTTGTCCCGCAATTGACGATTAGTGATGATTTGAAGAGTGGAGGGTTGACTCAGTGAGTCAAGTGAGGACCAGGAGTGTGAAGGACACGCATGGACTCGCCGAGTCACATTTGTGCACTCGATGAGTCTGGTCAAGGTTTAACCGTTGACTTTTGTTGACTTTTAGGGATTGGTCAACAATTGGACTTGTGGACCGTTTGAAGGGTAAAATGGTCTTTTAGCCTTCTTAGAGGACATGAGAGAGAGTCTAGCCTAGCCTGGAGAGCCGTTATTAATTGAGATGATTGTTTATGTTTTAGACAGAGGCTAGATTAGTGTACATGCGAGCGAGATATTATCCGAGATATCTGAGGTGAGTCTTCTCACTATACTTTACCTTGAGTGGTAATTAGAGTTATGTGACAGAGTTATTGTATGCTATTTATGTGATGTGTTGCACTGCATTTTTTCTATGTGATTTATGCCGTGTGTATATCAGTGTACATCAGAGTTAGAACCGGAAGGTTCACAGAGCTAGGACCAAAGGGTCCACAGAGTTAGGGCCCAGGGGCCCACAGATTTATAGCCTTGAGTGGCTAGTTTGTGCTATGTGTGGTATTTTGGGGAACTTACTAAGCTTCGTGCTTACAGTGTTTTGTGTTATGCGTTTTAGGTACTAGTGAGGATTGCGGGAAGGCGCCGGCATAATCAGTACACACACACACGCAAAGTTTTATATATGTTATGATCTTGGAATTTTGACTTATGTTTGGATATATGAAACAATGAGTTTTATAACATTGTGAAATAAAGTGTTTTTAAAATGTGAAAAAATTGTTTGAAATTTTACGGCGTTACAAAATTAATGACGAATAACTATGTCCTCTCCATACTCTCGGACTAAGGACAAATGACTATGTCTAATCCATGCTCTCGGATCAATGACAAATCATAAAGTTAAACCCTCCGTGTATATCTCATCCACACTCATAAGGAGATACTTCCTGATATACATCTCAATTAATTTAGGTTTGTTTTGTATCCTAAATCATCATATATTATCATATATGCTCTTAACATGTATTTCAAGCAATAATAAATATTTCAAACACAAACATATATTTAATACTTTAATCAATACTTGTATTAAAATCATGTTCATGAAAGGGACTATGCACTCATTTGTTAAAGTGATGACTCCAAACTCGGGTAGCATTTCGCTTCTAACAATTTTATTTTCCTTCGACGAAACCTAATATCATTATCACTAGATTTTAGTCTAATATTTATTGCAACTAATTATTAGTCTGGATTTACGAGCGATATTGTTTTATAAGTGTTAAACAATAATTTTGAACTACTACGTACAGAAAGGGGCTAGACATGAAGCACCTGAGGGCAGGACCATTTTGGCATTTAAGCTATTCTGAAATCCAACGACCCTATGCAGCCCTTCAAACCATATTCTAACACTTTTTATATTTTATAATACTTACATATATTGTTTATAGGTTCATAATAACGATAATGAACTTAAACATAAGTTATACTTAAAGTAGGGTAAGCATAACTTACTTACAATGGAGTTTAGCAAAGAACTGGGCTTCGCGCGTGCAAAACTTTTGAGCTGAAAGCTCTTCATCTCGGGGCCTTCTGGCGCTCCGGGACTCGTGACTAACTCTCACGAAGTCATATTTGACTTAAGGTCGGATGATGAGTGTGAGGGTTGTCTTTTAGGTAAGATGTCAAAATCACCTTTTAGTAGGTCTTGTGAAAGAGGTAAATGTTTGTCGTACCTCGTACATACAGATATGTGTAGGCCCTTCAGATCAACCACAAGGGATGGAAATCAATTTTATGTGACATTTAGTGATGATTATAATAGATATGGATATATCGACTTAATCAAACATAAATAAGAAACTTTTGCAAATTTCAAAGAGTTTAAACACAAGGTCGAGAATCAACTTGGCAGGAAGATAAAGATGCTTCGATACGATAGAGGTGGGCAGTATCTTAGTATCAAGTTCTTTGACTATCTTAATGAAACTGGAATAGTTTCACAACTGACTCCTCCTAGGACACCACAACTTAATGGTGTGCCTGAGAGGCGTAATCAGACCTTGTTAGACATGGTTCGTTCCATGATGAGTCGAGCTTCACTTCCTATTTCTTTATGGGGGTATGTCTTAGAGACAACCTCCCATATTCTTAATGTTGTCACTACTAAGAAGGTTACCAAAACATCTCACGAGATGTGGACAGGGAAATTTCCCTCGTTAGGGCACATCAAGGTTTGGGGTTGTGAATTTTTCATTAGACGAGAGACTCAAGGTAAGCTAGAACCCAGAAGTAAGAGGTGTATTTTCATCGGTTACCCAAAAAAGTCCTTTGGATACTTGTTCTATTGACCTGGTGAGAACGTGGTCTTCGTGGCTCGAAGAGGAGTCTTTCGCTAGAGAGAGCTCATATTCAAAGATAACAGTGGGAGTGATATTGATCTGGAGGTAATTTCATAATAAACCAATGAAGGAACCATAGAAGACACTAGCTCTCAACAAGAGAATGAGACTCATGTTGATCCCATTGACAGTTCATTACCACTTCGTAGATCAGGTAGAGTTAGCATGCCACCAACGTTATATGGTTTCCATATAACATATGATGGTGACACATTTATTAGTGATGGTACTAGTAAGTTTGGATGAGCTAGCTAACTACAAGGAAGCGATGGCGAGCCTTGAGGCTGGAAAATGGAAGGAGGCAATGGACAGTGAGATTCAGTCCATGCATGACAACCAAGTTTGGAATTTGGTGAGCCTTAATCAGGAGCTTGGTCCAAAGACAGTGGGTTGCAAATGGATCTTCAAGAAGAAGACCGACATGGATGGGAAAGTACACACGTTCAAAGCACGACTGGTTGCAAAGGGATTTACTCAAACCTTTGGGGTTGACTATTTCGCCAATGGCTAAGATCAAGTCTATTAGGATAATGATTGTCGTAGCTGCTTTTCATGATTTAGAAATACGGAATATGGATGTCAAAACTGCTTTCCTTAATGGGAAGTTGGCTGAGGATGCTTACATGATTCATTCAGAGGGTTTTGTACATGCAAAGTTTCCTCATAGAGTGTGTTAGATTGATAAATCCATTTATTGTTTGAAACATGCTTCTCATAGCTAGAATCTTTGTTTCCATGAGAAAGTGAAAGAGTTTGGTTTCTCTTGGAGAGAGGATGAGTCCTGTGTGTATTTCAAAGCTAGTGGAGTATAGTAACTTTCTTAGTATTGTATGCTGATGACATACTCCTTATGGGAAATGACATTCTAACACTGTAAGAAGTGAAATATTGGCTCGGAAAGTGTTTCACTATGAAGGATCTAGGGGAAGCTGCCTATATTTTTGGGATAATGATTCAAATAGATAGCAAGAAAAGACTTATTGGTCTTAGTCAAATTACTTATTTGGATAAGGTACTAAGCATTTTAGTATGGAAAATTCAAGAAAAGGGAACTGCCTATTCAGAGTAATGCCAAGTTGAGTAAGACTCAAAACCCTATTAGAAATGAAGAGATAGTTGGCATGAGTCGAGTCCCATATGCTTTGTGTCACACCCCGAAACCGTGATGGCGGAAACGTTCCGGGGTGGAGGACGTCATGCGTAGTATCACGACATTTGTATAGAAAGCATAGTAAACACAACCAAACATTGAATACAAATATGAAAAATGTTTACATCAGTTTGAAACTTGTTTTAAATACATCAAAAGTATGTAAAATATAGAAAACATGACTCTTATTGCTCCGGCTTCACCAAATTCCTGGAAGTAACTGTCTACTAATTCCCTGAGAATACAAGCAGTTTGAAAAATATCAGCATAAAGCTGCTGAGTTCATAAGCATTTAGTTTTTAGGGAAAAATGTTCTTTGATTCTTTTGAAAAATGTTCCTCAAGAAAATCCTATATTTTCTTATGAAAGGTAGTGTTGAAAGAGTATCTATTAGTAAAAGATAAACCATCAGTTTTAGAAATCATGTTGTCCGTCCTAGAGGTAGCGATGCCAGTTTAGAAATCCCTGGATACTATCTGCATATATAAGTAGTTTTATTAATCAAAATAAAACTCATGAAGGGTAGAGTCTGTAAACAAAGTTAGTTTATACTTATTTGCGAATCGTATAACCATACTTGATATGATTGAGAGACCTTTATAACGTTCTTCAGGCGTTAAGCTAAATGACATTTGTTCACCCCAGGCGTGCCCGCCTAACTGTAGCTAGTAGTTCAGGTGTGGAATTGTCAGTCCCGAATAGATCTATTCACAAATCTCACGCTCTCCCTCCAGGAGACTCTGGTTATACTAAAAGGATTTATCACTATACACCTAAGGGTACAGTATTGAAGTAGCGCCTCACAGTTCTGTATAATCTAGTTTACTAGCGAGAAATCAGTATAAAAAAGTAATTATCCTTGAATAAATGTACTTTATACTTCTGAGAAAACATATAACATAAACTAAATCTGCCATAGTTTATATATATTCCTTTATGAAATCTGATTAAGTAGAGACTGCCTAGAGGGTTATCCCAAACTATACCCATTATAGTTTATTAGAGTTGATGTGGAAAATGCTTTGTAAAAACCTTTCTGAAAGCTATGAAGTTGTATTTTCCAAATAGAAGTTTCCATTATGTTCAACATATTACAAAAAGAGATAAAGTATCTGAATATGTTATTAAACGTGGAAATCGTTGGATTGCATTAATAAGTTTAAAACTTAATAAAATACTTTGAGTTTGGCTTGTATCCCCCCCCCCCCCTCTGAAAACATTAAAAACACGGAAAATGTAGGGGTATGAACTCACCTCAGGTGATTTGAATGAAGGATTGATACGGGATGCGGGATGTTCAAGTGAAGCCTTGAGCACGATTTGATCCTAATCAACAATTAATGACACATAAAGGAGTCAAATGATGGTATTTCACCACTAGATGTGATGAAGAACCATTCTAAGAACTTGGGACTACTTGCACTAAGTGTTAGGACCTCAAAGGATTGCATGAATGAGGTGTATGGCCACTTTAAAGGTGTTTTCAAAGTCCATACTTGCATCAATGAAGTGTCCTAGGCTCATACTTGGTTGTAGTACAAGTTTAGGGTCTTAGAAATGGGTCTGTAGTCCTATGGTGTGTGTGTGTGTGTATGGTCGCACAAATGAGTGTGCTGCCGCACACAGGAGTGTGCTGCCGCATACATGAGTGTGTGGTCGCACTCCTTCAACGAGATGAAGAACATGACGGGACTTTCATGATTCAAGGCCTAGATCAAGAGGTTCTTCAAGTATAACAAGCTAAGGGATGGATTACTCACGCTTTTGAAGCTTTGGAAGGTTTAAAGTTGGAGAAACTTGAGAGGAAATGATGTTGTGTGCTGCCAAGGTGTTAAAGGAATGAAAGGAAGGGGGCTACCCTTTATATAGGGGTAAAGGTGCTGCCCAAAAGTGAATGTGCTACCAAGGGAGTGGGTGTGCGGCCGCACACCCGTGTGTACGGCCGTACACTCCTCCAAGAGGTGTGTATGGCCCAATTTTCTCACTATTCAACACTCTGACTTATTCCTAAACTCAACCTTGGTTATATATACAAGCTTAGAACACTTAAATGACCCCTTGAATAGCACTAGGAATCGACAAAACGAGTTGAATATTGATTGAATTGATTAATTGTACAAGATTGAAATTCCGGGTTGTCACATCATCCCCCCGTTAGAGGGAATTTCGTCCCGAAATTCAAGAATAAAGTTAAATCATGAACTTGGAAAGAGATGGGGGTACTTCTGCTTCATTGAATCCTCACACTCCCAAGTGAATTTAGGACCCCGCTTGGCATGCCAGCGGACCTTCACTATCGGGATGCGACTCTGTTTTGTACGCTTGACCTCCCGATCCATGATTTCGACAGGTTCTTCCACGAAGTGTAGATCCTCATCTAATTCGATCTCGTCGAGAGGAATCACAAGTGTCTCATCGGACAGACACTTCTTTAGGTTCGACACGTGGAAGACAGGATGGATGTTGTTGAGCTCTCGAGGTAACTGGAGTTTGTACACTACAGGACCGATCCTAGCAAGGATCTCGAATGGTCCAACGTACCTTGGGTTTAGCTTTCCACGTTTTCCGAAACGTATCATGCCTTTCCATGGTGAGACCTTCAAAGGACGCAGTCACCGACCTGGAATTCCAAGGGTTTTCGTCGATTATCGGCGTAGCTCTTTTGTCTATCTCGTGAGGCTTTCAGTCGTTCTCGGATTTGCACGATCTTTTCAGTCGTCTCTCGGATAATCTCAGGACCAGTGAGAGTGCTGTCGGGGACTTGACCTTTGACTAGCTGCGTGTCACCCACTTCAGCCCAGCACAGAGGGGATCTGCACTTGCGACCATAGAGGGCTTCAAACGGCCCATCTGTGGTGCCACGTGTTAAGATCTTGTCGGTCCAAATTTCTAAATCTTCTAAAAATCATAACGTCATACGGACTATGTTTTCGATGGTTTTTATATCCCCGGTTTCTTATCGACGAGTACTACAACTTTCATTTAGACCTCATCAGCAAAGCTAGCCAGTAGAAGGTAGCTTATAGCGGGTAACTTGTAGCTGATAGCGTTTTGTTAAATGCTACGTGAAGTAGCATTTGGATTTGGAGCATTTTGTTTAAACTAAGCGCTAGAAACTTGTAGTGTCAAACGGAACTTTCTAATCAAAACGGACCGTTTTGTCAAACACTAGAAAGTAGAAGTTCTCAGATGTTTCGTACCGAACACGCCCAGTTTATATTTTATTTATCGTGAAATTGTCTATATATAAAAAATGTTAGAAATTAATTAGGACTCTCTTTAATTAAGAAAATTTCCATATGAATTATTTAGATGATGACTATCGTCTAAAAATATTAACGTATAACTATTATAGAAAAAATTCTTAATGAATAACTTCATCGGCGATAATTGAAGTAATAAAAGGAGGGTCGATTTGTGGTTCTTCCCAACTAACCCAGCCTCCAATTAGATGATACCAACAATTTGAAGTAACGCTTAACAATGGCCAAACACAATTGTTTTCTTTTTGTTCTTGATTTCTACTTTGAAAACGATCTAGGGATGGCAAAAGAAACCGAACCCGAAGGTGAAAATCGAAAACCAACATATTAGAGTCAGATTTAGGATTGGTTAATCGGGGCTGGTATCGGGCAGGGCCGGCTCTATGTTTAGGATTTTTAAGGCAGGGCTTAGGGCCCCCAATTCTAAGGGGCCCCATATTCTTTAAAGTCCAAAGGTTTAGTCCATTAAAAAATTCAATCCGGTAACTACAAAATAAATGAAGTAGAAGAATAAATCAACGATCGCTGCACTCATGAAACTGAAACGAATTTGCTTTCTTCTACCGATTCTAATTTCTGCGAAATATTCATCTCATCCGTTCTCGATTTCCGAGTATAGTAAAGGCCAAAGGGCTCCAAATTTTTGGCTCACTTAGAGCCCCCAAAATGATTGAGCCGCTCATGGTATCGGGTTTAGTATCCTTTTAGAAAATTTATGCGGGTTTGGTTACGGGGATGGGATGTTAAACATAATACCCGCTCCGATTACCCGAAATTGGAACCGAAACCCGTTACCTGAAATCGTTCATATGATTATATATATTTAGGTTCATGTGAGACCATCATATTTTATGAGATATGAGGATGCAATCCTAACCATTTATTTTTGAGATAAAAAAAATAAAATATTTTTAAAATACAAAATAAATGAAAATTTTCGATTTTCTTTTTAATATTACTTTCTTCATTTTTTTATCCAAAAAAATTAAAATTAAAAAAATACCATTTTTTTCAAAATATACGTGAAATATTCTAATAGAATATTATTCTGTAGATATTCAAATCGAGTTTTTAGATTGTTAGAATATTCTACTAGAATATTAAACTATAAATATTAAAAAAAAATTAATAGAATATTAAAATATTATAACAAATTTAAAAATTCAATTAGAATATTAGAACATTTTAATATATATCTACCAATTTTAGTAGAATATTCTAATATTCTAAAAATACGATTTGATTATTTACAGTGTAATATTGTATATTAGAATATTTCACTCATATTTCAAAAAAAAACGATGATTTTATTTATTTATTGGATAAATTAAATAACAAAAATAATATTTAAAAAAGAATTTTTAGATTTTCTTTTTATATATATTTTTTTATTTTTTTGATCTCTAAAATGAGTGGTTAGGATCGTGTATTCATTTTACACAAAATAAGATTGGTCTCAAATGAACCTATATATATATATATATATATATATATATATATATATATATATATATATATATATATATATATATATATTATTTATTTATTTATTTATTTCGTTGAATTATCTTTTTTGCTATCAATGATTTGAATATAATTTCTTGAGATAGGGTCTGTTTTATTTGTAATTTTAATGTTTTGTCATTTTTTTTTATTGATAGTACTTAAAGTAATAGTGATATTATGAATGTTAGTACCTTTATTGTTTTTTTGTCACTAGTAACCACTTATGTAAACAAGTAAGTTTGCTCTTAATGGTTTTGTACATTATCAAAATTATTCTAGAATGAGTTTATGCTTGCATCACTAGTCTAATGGTTTTGTATTCTCATTGCATCAAAAGTATTCTTAATTTGAATGTTAAAGGTGGATCTCCATTATCCCATTGGGATACCCGCAGACCCGACAGTGTTTTGTAAACGGGTACCAATCGGGGACAGGATTACCAAAATCTATCCCAAACCCGCGATCGTTGCCATCCCTAAAACGAACTGGCCGGTTACAAGAAAAGAACACTAAATTTGTAGTACAAAATCATAACTTTCAATCAGTTTTGGTCTCTCATACGAAAATTTGTAGTTAACCTTGTTAAGAATTCTACTCATTTTATCTTAAACAATTTATTGGGTTTATGTCTATGGCCCTACATTACGAAGTCAGCTTTAGAGTGTGTTGTTGAAGGAGCCCCACAAAAACGTTGTATCCTTTCGCCATTGGTTGCTTTATGTAGAGTCGCGTACTTTTGGTGGTTTTCTGCTGATGTCTTCTTCTTCTTGATTCAAGGATTATTGGCAAAGATAAACGAGATTACTTTAATCTATTTGGTTTTAATTTTATAGATTAAGGACGTATTCATGGATCAATGGCAAAGCCAAACGACATTCACATAATTATAACTGTTAATTCAAGTGAAGTTATGAGGTGTGCAAATAGCAAACAGCCTTATATAGAAAGCTTGCAAACAAATGCCGTCATTAAAGAGTTTAATATACCCAGTAGTAATCATAAAAAAAGTCCTTATACATCCACATAGTATATGTTGGGTTGATCTAATTATATCTTTCATGATGCAAATGCAAGCAAAATTGTACTTAAGGGTAAGATAAACGTTATATATAACATGCCTAATTAAATCGAGTTATATTTGAATATTTAAGAGCCATGGAAATATTTAAGAGCCATGGAATAATATCACCCTCTTTAAGTTTTAATGAAGCTATTTCTCAAACAATTTGGATTTCTTTAAACTAAATTTGTTCTCTCTCTCTCTCTCTCTCTCTCTCTCTCAACCCTTTTTTATGCTTCCTTGACTTGTACATTCTGCATAAAAATAAACTTAAGAGATTGACTAATAATGAATAATATACAACTTCAAGTTGCATAATTTTATAAGATTTTTATATTTTAAATAGAAACATTAATCATGCTAACCAGTTTGCCCTTCTCTTGAGGTTAAAGCTATAAGCATTCACAAGTTAGAAAGTTGACATATAGAAGAAGTGAATGAAGTCCACCTCCCGGACCTAAAGAACATGCTATAAATAGAGCATTTATCAGAATTATTTATATAACAAACCCTCAACACCATAAAAATGGGAAGCAATAGAAGTTTATTTTTTATCATTTTGGCAACGATTGTTGTTTTGGGTGCAATTACTGAGGTGAAAGCTTATACATCCAATTATTGTGGGCCATGGTCCCGTTGTCCAGGGAAATATATCGAATGCCCTTCTGAATGCCCTGAAAGCCACTCTTACATCCCTCGCGCTAGAGTTTGTCGCATTGACTGTGAGGACCCTAAATGTCAGTCTATATGCGTACGGAGTAAGAATATCTTCATTTTCGTTATACATTTAAGAAAAAAAAAAAGAAGACAAATATAGCTATTTTTGCTTAAGCATTTCTCAGTAATTAGCCATTATTTAAGAAAATTCCACTCGAAACCACTTATTTCGTAGGGGAACTATGAAATGGTTTTTGGCCTTGCAAATTGAGCCCTCCAGTTTTTTTTCCCATTTTTTTTCATTTTTACACCACATTATTTATAAAATCTCTCTCAAACTAATACTCTGTTATAGCATTGTAAAGCACTCTTTTTCTATAAGAAAAGTCTTTCTTTAAACATAGAGTTGATTCTATAGGGAATATGTAAGTAATTTTGCAAAATACATGACCATTTATGTGATTTTATGAAGCAAAGGGATCAGTCAGTAATTTTGCAAAATACATGACCATTTTTGTGATTTTATGAAGCAAAGGAACCATTTATGTAAGTTTGGTATTACAAAGGAACCGTTTTTATAACTTTCTATTAACCCAGGACCTGTAAATAAAAATTTAGGGACCTTTTCTGTATAATTTAAATTATAAGAACCATTTTTGTAAATGAAAAGTTTAAATAAGGACCATTTATGTAATTGAAATGTTTCCCTCCACCCACTGTAGAATATACACCGGACTGTGGTGGCCCAGGATCGGCATGCGGCGACCCACGATTCATCGGAGGAGACAACATCGTGTTCTACTTTCACGGCAAGGTCAACGAGCATTTCAATTTGGTCTCCGATTCTAACCTCCAAATCAACGGACGATTCATCGGACACCAACCCACCGGTAGATCTAGGCCCTTCACCTGGATCCAAGCCTTGGGTCTCCTCTTCAATTCCCACAGTTTCTCCCTAGAAGCTATTAAATCCGCCACCTGGGACGGCGGAATCGACCACCTGAAATTCTGCTACGATGGAGAAGATGTTTCGTTAGCTCATGGTGGTTTTTCGTCATGGAAGTCGCCGGAGGGTGAAATCGAAGTGGAGAGGACTTCTGCCGTGAACAGTGTGCTTGTTACCATACCTGGAGTGGTGGAGATTTTGGTGAATGTGGTGCCCGTAACGGCGGAAGACGACAGAATCCATGGCTACAAAGTGCCTTCTGATGACTGCTTTGCTCACTTGGAAGTTCAATTTAAGTTTAGCAGACTTTCCGACGGAGTGGAAGGGGTGTTGGGTAGGACATATCAGCCGGATTTCAAAAATCCGGCGAAGCCAGGGGTGGCTATGGCGGTTGTAGGAGGAGAGGACAAGTATAGAACCACCTCTTTGTTGTCGTCCGATTGCGCAGAGTGCATCTACGATTCGAGAAATGAGAAGCAGATGATCAAGGAGCACGGAACATTAGATTGTTCTACCAAGGGATTGTTCCATGGAAATGGAATTGTTTGCAAGAAATGAGGGGTGACGATCTTCAAAGAATTATAATGATCATATATTCTGGAGATAAATTCACTATAAAATGATTAATAAATAAGATATAATGTTTAATATCTCAATGGAAAAATGTAATGCAAGGTTTCGTCTTATTTGAACTGCTCAAATTATATTTTAATTTTAATCAAGTATAAAAGTTAAATTTCTATCGGATGCAATTTTTGGCTAGGTTTATTGGTTTCATGTCATGGTAGCATATCTAGTTTTTACACTACTATGCATTAAAGTTGTTATAACCCGTGAGTGGGTCAAACTCCAAGAAAACAAAAGACACAGAGATATAAGACAAGCTCTTGAGGCAATTTTATGAATGATTTCATTAAGCCACTTCAGTTACAAATACAATTTATAGAATTAAAAATCTAACAAACTTCTAGAAGAATTGGGAAACATGCATGCAGAAATAATAAACGTGGGTCCTAATTAATTGAAGTTGTAGCTTCTTTATTGGTCAAGGAGAGACCTGCTCTTCATCCTTAATTAAATGTAGCTAAATGTGAACGTGGCTTTGATTCTAGTCTAACAGTCGAGCAGGCAACTTCCTGTTCCTTTTGGGTCGCATGTGTGGGCTGCCTTCAACTGGGTTTGTTGGACTGGGCTCTGGGTTCGTATCAATTGTCATCCCCTAGAGAACAAGCTCGTCCTCGAGCTCTTCATCTGGAGTGTCGTAACAGAAATCGGGAAATAGTGTTGGAGTGGGGTTTCCGTGCGATGGACGAAGTAGAGATACATGGAACACCGGGTGAACTCGAGATGCAGCGAGTCGATAAGCGACGAAACCAACTTTTTCTAAGATTTTGAAAGGCCCATAGAACCTTCTGCTGAGTTTCTTGGAGGTACGAGTTTGAACCAGTTTCTGTCGATAGCTTCGTATACCATATCGCCAACATTGAATTGTTTGTCAAGCCTGTGTGAATTTGCAAGGCTAGCCATCCGTTGTTGAGCCTTGCGGAGATTATCTTTCAGAAGTGCACAAAGTCTAGTGTGTTACTGCAAGGTTTGATCAATGGTAACATCTGTAGAATCACCTGCTATGTAGCGGTTGTTTTCTGGTATTGGACGACCATAAAGAGTTTGGAATGGTGACATTCGGATGGTCGAATGGTGAGACGTATTATACCAGTACTTTGCAAGGTGCAAGAGGCGGTGCCAAGACTTTGGTTCCTTCGGTTGTCAGGAATAAACAGTTTGGTGTTGCTATATATGAGGCCGTCACGAAGCTGGAAGGCACCGTCGTTATTGAGCATTTTTGTGGCCAGTGCTTGCCCTTCCTGTGACCTATAAAACTCCTGTAAGGCTGCCACCACGTGGGGTTAATGGAAGATAAGGCTAATAATTGTACCTCATCAATTCTGTTAGAAAATAGGGGATGAATAGATTTCTCTGAAAGTCGTGATTCACTATCAAATTGAAGTATTTCGATGGTACAGATCGAACACTCAATTGGATGAAATTCAGAGAATGAAATCTAAGAATATATGTGAAAATGTTCATCAAAATGTACCAGAAAAATGACCAAAAAACGGATATATTATTCCTGTCTGAAAACTGTCAATAGGCAGTTACAAACTATCATAAAACTACCAAACCCGTTATTAAACGGATCTCGAGGAAAAAAGGGTCAACTTTCTAAAATTGGATTTTTGATGCATTTTTTCGATCCCAGCCAGAGGTTCTGCCCCTTGGACCCCGCCATGGGCGCTACCCCTGGACCCCCGTTCGTTTAGGGGCTTCGCCCCTAAATAACAATGTACTTTGAATCTTGAAAAACTTGAACAAGTGTGCACTCCTACACCATCCTAACTTATTCAATATTCAACAAGATCACTTTTGGTCAAACAAAATTTAATCCTATTACACTTAAATAATATTGATGATATAAAATAACTAACAAACCTCCCTCATTTAAGTGTAATACTGATTAAACTTAAAACAAAACATAAACAACAACAAACTGATGCATAAATGAAATGTTGTGACGATTGAATTTCATATTAGTATATTACTCAATCCAAATATTCAAATATCAGGGTGTCACTAAGGATTGGACCCTTTCTATTCAAAGTGAATACATGAAGATAATACACACACCAGTTTACATTCTTATAATTTCTAACTTGACACTATATTTTACTAGCTTGTGTCCCATCCTTCAATAAGCATATCAAATCCAATCCCTAACTTCTTGAAGCAGCTAAACTTCATGCTTATATAGGTAGTTCTTTTATTCTTGCACCTGCAAATGCAATTTTTCAAAGAACTATTAAGTAATAAATTTTCAACCTCCTTAACTTGCAGTACTAAACACATACCTTGGGATGATCATTAAAATGTGTTCCAATCTTCAAATATCAAGCTTTCCACATTGAATTCAACATCTAATATTGCATTAGATGGGAATTGGGTATCTTAATATAAAAGATTTTAAGTGGACTTTAAACCCATCCCTATAGCCGCCTTGTGCACAAGATCTCTTGCTAACCCTTTGGTTAGATGATCGGCTAAATTCAACCGAGTTCTTACAAACTCCACAGATATCACACCAGTCATGATGAGCTCACGAATCATGCTATGTCTAACACCTAAATGTCTAGACTTTCCATTGTACACTTGACTATAAGCCTTAGCCAAGGTTGCGGCACTATCACATCTGATAGAAATGTTAGATATCGGTTTGGGCCATAATGTAATTTCATAAATCAAATTCCTTAACCACTCAGCTTCTTTACCAGCAGCAGACAATGCAACAAACTCAGACTCCATGGTTGAGTTAGTAATACAAGTTTGTTTCTTAGATGCCCAAGAAATGGCACCTCCTCTAAGAAGAAACACCCAACCACTTGTAGAGGAGTGATCCTCTAAGTCGTTAATCCAGGTGGCATCTGAATAACCTTCTAAAACAGAAGGATATCCACTATAAGTTAAACCATTCATGGTCCCTTTCAAGTACTTGAATACTCTACTCACAACTTGCCAATGATGTGAACTAGGATTACTAGTATATCTACTATGCCTTCCCACAACATATGCCGTATCAAGCCTAGTACTAACCATGACATACATTAGACAACCAATAACCCTAGAATACTCAAGTTGAGATATTGGAGATCCTTTATTTGGTAAAAGCTTGAGACTAGGATCTATAGGAGTGCTAACAGGAGAATAATTTTCAAAGTTAAACTTTTTCAATATCTTCTTAATGTAATGAGATTGAGAAATTGAAATCCCATTGTTTCCTTGTTTAATTCATATACCAAGAATTACCTCAGCCTCCCCCATGTCTTTCATTTCAAAACTGGATGATAAGAATTTCTTGGTTTTATTAACTTCTTCTAAATCAGTACCAAAAATTAACATATCATCCACATATAAACAAATCATGACTCCTTTACCAGAAGTATCAAATTTGCTATATACACACTTGTCAGCTTGGTTTAATGCAAAACCATTAGACAAGACAACATCATCAAACTTTTGATGCCATTGTTTTGGTGCTTGTTTCAAACCCTATAATGATTTCTTCAACTTGCACACTTTGTGTTCATTTCCAGGCATAACAAACCCTTCAGGTTGTTTCATGTATATTTCCTCATCCAAGTCACCATTCAAGAATGTAGTTTTCACATCCATTTGGTGAATCACAAGATTATGTATAGCTACAAGAGCTAATAATAATCTAATAGTAGATATTATGGCAACAGGAGCATAAGTATCAAAGAAATCAACGCCTTCCTTTTGTCTAAATCCTTGGATAACCAATCTGGCTTTATACTTATCAATTGTGCCATCCACCTTCATTTTTCTTTTGAGGATCCATTTACATCCTAATGCCTTGCAACCAGGAGGTAAATCAGCCAATACCCAAGTATTGTTATGCATAATAGAATCAATCTCATCATGAATTGCCTCTTTCCAGACATGAACATCCCTAGAAGCCATAGCTTCACTGAAAGTCTTTGGATCCTCTTCAATATTAAAACAATATTGATGTTGAGAAATAGTTTCATTCCTTGTTCCTTTAACTAAATATAGTTGAAAATCAGATCCAAAAGACTTAGCTTTTCTAGCTCTGGTGCTTTTCCTAGGTTCAGGTACAGAAGTTGCACCACCAGAAACATCTTCAGCTCGAGTAGTACTCTTGCTGGAAGATTGATGAATCATGTCCCTTGGTCTAGGTATAGATGTAAATCTTTCTTCATCAAAGATAGCATCTCTTGACTCTATCACTGTGTTTACAGATACAGAGTCATTAGATTCTAAAACATAGAATCTATATGCTTTGGAATGCTCAGCATATCCAATAAAGATACAATCTATGCCTCTCTCACCCAATGTTTTCCTTTTGGGTTCAGTGAGCGTTACAACTACTCTACAACCCCAAACTTTGAGATAACTCAAATTTGGTACCTTTTTACACCAAAGTTCATAAGGAGTATTCTTACTCTTTTTATTTGAAGTTCTATTCAAGGTGTAACATGCAGTTAACATTGCCTCACCCCAAAACCCTTCACTTAAACCATAATATGACAACATGGAATTAACCATTTCTTTCAAAGTCCTATTCTTCCTTTCAGCTACACCATTTTGTTATGGTGTATATGGAGCTGTGGTTTGATGTATTATTCCAGTTGATTCAAAATAAATTGGATCATAATACTCACCACCTCTATCAGTACGCAATGCTTTTATTAATTCATTTTTATGAAGCTCAACTTGTTGTTTATTAATTTTAAATTTATTAAGTGCTTCATCCTTACAATGTAGCAAAAAGATATGACAATATCTACATGCATCATCAATAAAAGTAACAACATACTTCTTGTTTCCAAGGGAAGGTGTTGCATGGAAATCACATAAATCACTATGTATAAGATCCAACACCTTGCTTTCCCTAACAACATCTTTGAAAGGTTGTCTAGTGATTTTAGTTAGCATGCATGTTTTACATTTTTCATTATTTTTCATATCAAAAGCAGGAATTAAACTCATTTTAGACATGTCTTTTAATCTCTTGTAATGAATGTGTCCTAGTCTAGCATGCCATAATTCAGATTTATGAAAATTATTGCTAGTACTACTAGAAGACATGCAAATAGAATTATCACAAAAGGATAATTAATATTAAGCCTAATCATTCCATTACATATATAGCCAAATCCCATAAAAAAACCATGTCTTGACAAGATATACTTGTCACTTTCTAACACATGTTTGTATCTAGAATTATTTAATACAATTTCAGACACGAGATTCTTACGAATCCCTGGAACATATAAAACATTGTTCAAACACAAACATTTCCCAAAAGTAAAAGTAAGTAAAACAGATCCTATGCCCTTGATTGGTTCGGTTGCAACATTTCGCATCTTCACAACAGATCCATCTTCAATTGGTTGAAAGTCCTTGACCCAATATAGATCTTTGCAAACATGACTTGTTATCAAGTTCTTGAGTCGTTAAGGACTCTTCAATCCGTAAATGACTTCCAAGTTGAGTCAAAGTTAATTCCTCTTTGTTATGTTTCAGATTATGTTTAAAATCTTTCCAGGAAGAGGGCAGTTTCACTACTAGAAAAACAACATTTTACGACGCGCAATGTGTGTCATAAAACGCTCAGACGACGCGCAAATGCGCGTCAAGAAAGGCCCTGTCATAACGGAAGACGACGCGCATTTACGACGCACATTTACGACGCGCAATTATGATGTGCAATGTGTATCAAGAAAGGCGCTGTCATAAATAAAGACGACACACATTTGCGTGTCGTAACCTTGCGACGCTCATGTTTATGACACGTAATGCTTATCAAGAAAGGCCCTGTCATAAAGGCAGACGACACGCCATTGCGTGTCGTAACATTACAACGCGCCTTTACAACTCGCAATGCGTATCATTAAATCTACTATCATTTGCATGTCATAAATTCCAGCTGCCAGTTATATACCCCTTTACGACGTGCATTTACGACACATATTTACAACGTGAATACACATAATAAAAGACAAATATATATACCAAAACATTCATTTTCATCTAAACGTCAAACAACTTACTTAACAACATTACATACATATCAAGTTTCCTTAAGTAATTACTAAAAGTTAGCAAAAACATGTACATGTGTGTCAAAAGACTACCTAGCATTACAATACATGTTAAAAGACCTTACCTAGCATTTCACTGTTAACCATAACATTGTTTTGCATATACATTGTCAAACGACCATAATCATCGATAAATGAAGCCTGTAACAAACTCTTACCATTCTTCACGTATCTCATCAATATCATCAGTTGTGTACTCAACTTTTCCATCCCCAATCTGTGAAAAAAATTTCATATTGTTTTTATTAATAAAAAATAGCATATTAACATATTCTGTAATAGTAAGTTGCTATATTTAACTAATAAGCATAAAATGTAAATTATTCTTTCTTAATAGGGCATTGTACTTTCAAATAAATGAAAGCACATTTTATTTTTGCATGTAACCTAATATTTCAATTATAATTGTGAGAGTAGGATGCCATAAAATGATCCTTTTTTCAATTCCTTTCCTATTAAATTATAGTAATGAAAGTAGAATGTTATATCCTTACATTGTCTTTGACCAACACTTCAATTCCTTCTTCCACTATCTCTTTCATGAACCTTAGCATCTAGTAGCCACATTCGGTAGCTCCAGGCTGAACTGGACACTACACAATTACGTATAAAATGATCATTTCAATTGATCCAAAAAATAAAGTTAAAACTACAATTTCAATAAGGAATTAAGTGCTGACCGTAACATTAACCCAATTTAGTTTAACCCTTTTGTTGGATCCACTTTGTGTAGCGTACAGAACCATTGCCCTGTCTGAAAACTATCAATAGACAGTTACAAACTATCATAAAACTACCAAACCTGTCATTAAACGGATCTCTGGGAAAAAGGGTCGACTTTCTAAAATTGGATTTTTGATGCATTTTTTTAATGTAGCAACATAGTCCAAAAAGGGTCAGCTCGATCCCAGCCAAGGGCTCTGCCCTTTGGAACCCGCCAGAAGCTGCCGCCCCTGGGACCCCGCTCCCAGGGCGCTGCCCCCGGACCCCCGTTCGTTTAGGGGTTTCGCCCCTAAATAACAATGTACTTTGAATCTTGAAAAACTTGAACAATTGTGCACTCCTACACCATCCTAACTTGTTCAATATTCAACAAGATCACTTTTGGTCAACAAAATTTAATCCTATTACACTTAAATAATATTGATGATATAAAATCACCAACAAATTCTACTCAAAGCATCGGCCACTTTATTCTCTTTTCATGGATTATAAAAGATTTCAAAATTCTATCCAATCAGCTTGGTGGCCCACTTATATTGCTAGGGTGTTTGTACGACTTGTGAAAGCGAGTGTTTCAGACTCTTTTGGTCAATGAAAATGCAAAAAAGATGACCCAGTAAATATTGTCTCCATTTTTTTACAGATTCTGTGACTGCAAATAATTCTCAAACATATGTAGACGATGCTTGCATGTGTCGGCACATCTTCTTGGTGTAAAAGGTGATGGGGTGGTCTCTTTGGGAAAGGACGGCATCGATGGCCACGTTCGATGCGTTGGTGGTTATGTCAAACGATTCATCGAAGTTGGGGAGGGTGAGTGTGGCAAGGGAATTCATGGCAGCTTTAAGATCGGTAAGGGCTTGTTGAGCGGATGGGTTCCATGCAAACCTTTTAAGTTTTAATAGGTCTGTTATGGGAGCTGCCAGTTGGGCGTAGTGGCATACAAAACGGACGTAGTAGCTTGTAAGGCCGAGGAAGCCGTGTAAAGTGGTGAAAGAGATGGGTTGTGGCCAGACTTGGATTGCTTCTAATTTTGCAGGGTTAGCGGTCACGCCATCTGTTGAAATAATGTGACCTAGATAATTGATGGTAGGGACTTTAAATTGGCATTTAGAATACTTGGCATGGAAATTATGTGTGGTTAAGTTATCCATAACATTTTTGAGGTGGGTGTAATGCTGGTGAAGTGATGAAATGTATACAAGAATATCATCGAAAAAACTAATACATATTGTCGGAGGGCGGTACGGAACATGTCGTTCATTGTAGCCTGAAAAGTAGACGAATCATTAGAAAGCCCAAAAGGCATTACCAGAAATTCGTAGTGGCCGTCGACGGTACGAAAAGCAGTTTTTTGTGTGTCGGTGACAGCCACTCTTATTTGATGATATCCCGCATGAAGATCAATCTTAGAAAAGATGGATGCACTGTGTATCGTTTAACAGTTCATCGACGGTGTGTATCGGAAACCGATCCTTGATGGTAATCGCATTAAGGGTCCGATAGTCGATGCAAAAGCACCATGTTCCATCTTTCTTTTTGACGAGAAGAATAGGGGGATGAGTACGGGCTTTGGCTGGGGGTGATGATTCCATCCTCAAGCATGTTGCTTAGTATCTTAGTCATGATTTTTTTTTGATAATGAGGATACCGGTAGGGCTTCACATTGACAGGTGGGCAGTGGGAAGGGTGGGGATATGGTGGTCTTGAGGACAAGATGGTGGTAGTGATTTAGGGGTAGAAAAAACGTTGCCATATTTGTGAAGGAGTTGGTGGATGGTTGGGTCAGAATGGGATATATCAATGTTTAGGGTTAGGGAGATGGTGGGTTCGAAGTGGAAGTAAATGGCGTGGAGGGAAGCTATAATGTTGGTGTATAGTAGGGTTTTTAGTTGTGGACCAGAGACTGGGGTAGATGGGTTATTTCCCCGTAGGGTAATGGTTTTGGGCCCAATGGAGAAGGCCATTTGGGGTATGGCAAAGTCAGCTAAGATGGGCCTGGTGTACGTAACCAAGTGAGACCCAATATGAGATCAGCGCCTTTGACCGATAGTACGAATAAGGGAATTGTAAAGGTTGTATTGTCGATGTATATAAAGAGGTCTAGGAAGACATCGGTATAGGTGAGGTATAGGTGAGATGGGCACCATTTCCGACCATGACAGGAACTCTGGAATGGGTTGTTGTGGTAATTTTAGAAAGGAGACGATGTGCGGTTGTACAATATTGTGAGTGCTTCCGCAATCAATTAAGATGGAAACGGGTTGGTTTTGAATGTAGTCTGTGATGCGTAAAGCCTATGTTGATGAGAGACCAAAAAATGCGGCGGTCGAATGGATGAAAAATTGATGATACGGTGGAGGTCTGACGGTTGTGACGAGTGCATTTGTGGTTTTGTATGTGTAACAGCCCGGAATTTCAAATACTGATATAATTATGATTTGGGGGTGTTTTAAGAGGGGACTCGGCGAGTTGGAGCCTAGACTCGCCGAGTAGGACCGCAGACTTGGTCGCGGGTTCGCGACTGGACTCGACGAGTCCAGATATGGACTCGGCGAGTCGACGCTGTTCAGCAGAAACCCTAGCCGTTTGGTTTTGGATCGTATATAACGCCTCTTAGGCCGTCATTGTCCGTCTTTTGGCCGATTGAGAAGAACCCTAATCGTTGTGGACGTCTAGAGCAGGAGAGAAAGCTTTTGGAATCTTGAAGAATTTGTTAGGCAAGAAGAAGAAGAGTTTTGGCCAAAGGAATATCAAGGGGATCGAGTTCTGAGGTTTGGAGACACAGAGAGGGTGTTATTCAGGTAATATTTCGGATCATTTCTGCTATATTGATGTGTGCACGATTTTAGGGTTTATGAAACCCATTTGGGTGATTAGATGGATTATTATATTGTTGCCCAAGTGTTTGTAACCCAGTAATAGGATGGTTAGAGGTCCAGAAGGTCCCATGATTGTGTATTTCGGGACCATACGTATTTCAGGAAGCAGTTGCTTGTCTGCATGGCATGGACTCGCCGAGTTGTTCTTCAGACTCGGCGAGTGGCTTGAAGATTTACTGGGACTCGCCGAGTTGTTCTTCAGACTCGATGAGTGGAGTCGGGGTGGCCCCGCGATTCTTCCAGGAGAAACTCGTCGAGTAAAAAGGGGATACTCGACGAGTAGGAAGGGAATCTTAAGGAATCGGTGAGTCAAGGACGAGTGGACTCAGAGTCGTTGAACTCGGCGAGTCTTGGGGTGACTCGGCGAGTTAGGTCGCGGGTTAAGTGAAGTTCTGAGTATGGGGACTCGGCGAGTCATTGGGTTGACTCGACGAGTAGGGTCAGTCAGGGGTTGACTTTGACCTTGTCTTTGATCAATGATTGACCAGTGGTTCCAGGGGTATTTTGGTAATTGTTGTTTATCGTTTGAGTTCAGTGCATTGGCGGCTATCCAGGAGTGGAGATCGTATCAGTGATCGGAGCAGCTTGAGCTATCTGTTCAGTCGGCAGTTTCGAGGTGAGTTATCCTCACTACATCGCTAGGGTTTATGGCACCAGTGTCAACCCTTTTATCGGATGGAAATCCGGGTAGTTGTCAGTTGTTATATGTTATGGGCCGGAAGGAAATATATGTTATGGGCCGGAAGGCATTACTATGTGGACCGGAAGGTCATGGCCTGGAAAGGCGTATGTATGCATCTAGTATGTTGACTGATTCATAGAGTAATGTTATGATAGTGACCGGTTAGACCAGTAACTTGTTAGAGTAATGCTATGATATGTGATCTGTGATCGATTGTTGTCTATGAACTGTTATATGATTGTTTGTTATGTTATATGTGCACTTTATGCTTATGGGCCGGAAGGCGATATGTTATGGGCCGGAAGGCGATTATGTTGTGTGATGAACCGGAAGGTCGGCGTGGGTAGGACCGGAAGGTTTACCCAGCAGGGACGGAAGTCCCCTGAGACACATGGACCGGAAGGTCAGGGCCTGGAAAGGCGTATATGTGGTTGGTATTCTGGGGGTATCTCACTAAGCTTTCGGGCTTACAGTTGTGGTTTTATGTTTCAGGTTCTCAAGAGTCTGTGGCAAGGCAAAGGCGTGATCGTACCGTTCCTCGCGTTGGTGTTTTATGAATTGAACCTGGGAAATTACTCTGTTTAATAATGTATTGAAAACCTTTTGCAACAATGTTAATAAAATGGGTGATTTTGAAAAGTTTTAATTGTTTTGAAATTTTGGATGTTACAGTATGGCTCTTGATCATCATAATTGGCTACGAGTAGGAACTTGGGCGAATTGCACTTATGTCGAGGGAAATATCTTTCTGGGCACTTGAAGCATAAGCCCTCAGCACGCCTTTTTTGCAAGGCATCCGGCGAGAGTTTGGTAAAAGGCAGGTTAGGTTTGCTTGTGGGGGGAAGGTAGTAATGCAGGGTCGGTGGTGCGACTGGTGGTAGTAGGGCTGGTGTTTGAGGTTGTATGGGTGGTGGTGTTTGGGGGGTTCGAGAGGGCAGGGGGTGAACTGTAGGATCGATTAAAGGTGTAACGTGGTTTGGAGCTTTGTAGTTTGTCCTCAACCAGCTGGCAAGGCCATATGATTGGCTAAGGGAGGTTGGGTGGTGAATTGCAAGTTTGTTTTGGATGTCTGTCCGCAGGTCGGAGAAAAAAACAATTAAGTAGGGCATCGTTGGATAGACCAGTGACACAGCTGCTAATACGTTCGAATTCGGCTTGGTATGCAATAACAGATGTGGATTGGCGAAGCTTAAACAGGGCCGCCTAATGGTTTTTGAATGCAGATGGATCGAAACGCAATTCCAAGGCTTGTGAAAATTCGTCCCATGAAGTCAACAGGTTGTTGTTGGCTTTGATGCTTGTACCAACTTAAAGCATCTCCAATGAAGTAAAAAACCGACTGGTGACACCATGTTTTTTTCTAATTTACAACATAAATATTTGATGATCCCTTTTCATATTTGAAAAATAATTTAAAAGGGTAATATATTTTTTAATTTGTACTCATTTAGTCAATTAGTTTTTTTCCATATATGTTTACCCATTCAACCTGTTAAACTGTACACATTCCATTTTTATGACCGGTTACTCAAGTTAACCGGAAAAATAACTTAATAGGGTAATATATTTCTCACTTTATATACATTTAGTTTTTGATATTTTTTTGTACATTTAGTCCTTAATATTTTTTTTTGTTGCAAAATAAGTTATTTTGTTTTTTGTATCCATTCAGTACTTGCATGGACAATCATTAATGAGGTGTTTTGGGTTGTTGATGTTTATGTCCATCGCGATCTCGAATGTTTGACTGCCTAGGTCTTGTGGTTTGACTTAGGTCTTGTGTTCTGAACGTCGTAACTTCTTCAGATGGTATCGAATTTTAACGGTCTTTATATACACATGTTCATTTTTTGAATCTACTACAACTTTCGTTTAGATTACTCCAGTTAAAAATTAATATATTTTTACTTATGATCTTTATATCCATACGTTTTTATGAATGCATGTATGAATGTTTTCTTATAAAAATCCTAAGTAAAAATATATTACATTTTTACAAGAGTAATCTTAACGAAAGTTTTAGTAAACTCAAAAAACGAACACGTGGATATAAAGATCGTTAAAATATGATATCATCGTTAAAATACGATATCATATGAAGAAGTTACAATGTCCTAACACACAAGACCTAAGCAACTAAGCAGTCGAGATCACGATGGACATAAGTATCAACAGCCTCAAACACTTCATTAAAGATTGTCTCATGTAAGATGTCAGCCCCAAACACCTCATTAATTATTGTCTCACATAATATCTCGTGAGAAAAACCTAAGGAAACCAGTCATAAGTACTGAATGAGTACAAAAACAAAAATGACTTATTTTGCAACAAAAAATATTAAGGACTAAATGTGGGAAAAAAATATCATGGAAATGTATACAAATTGAGAAATATATTACCCTATGAAGTCATTTTTCTCGGCTAACCTGGAGTAGCCGGTCATAAGGACTGAATATGTGCTGTTTAACAAGTTGAAGGGGGTAAATGTACAAATCAAATAATATATTACCCTTTAAGTCATTATCCCTTCTTTTAATCAGACCAAAATGAATCGAGGACATGTGTTTTAAAAGTCCTATATATACAAATGGTATTGATAACAACTTAGTATGTTTCATTATATTGATATGACTAGGTATGAAACCCACAGGTTCAAATAATAGTTAAATGTGAAGGTTTAAACATTAATCATTTTTTAAAATAAAATTTTGAAAACTATAGATATATTCAAAGTATTTGTGCTCAATATCCCAACAGGAAAACAACAATCTTTGTTAAGCTCAATATGTGTCAAAGATTTTATATATTCCAACAAAATTTTCTTATCTATGTATTTTGGAACTTTTTTTGTATTTCAATATTCTTCATGTGGATATCTTTTTTCAACTCACAACTTAAAACAAATTAAATACCGTCAACCCATTTATATACATAATCAATATTCCAAGTCATCAAAACCATTCAAAGGTCCCATCGACATAAATTTGTTCTTTATATTTTGTAGCCCAAGTGCCCACATATACCCTTCCGTCATCTTCATTTCAAAACACAAAATCTTGATCAACATCGTAGTTCCGTTCCATAGCCTACTAAGAAAAGGTAAGGGTATTTTGGTCTTTTCTTAAAAAATGGAGAATAAAAATGAATTCCTTCCATCCAACCTTATGAATGAAATCCATCAAACATGCAACTTGAAGGATCCCAGTGGAATTTAATTATGTCTATTTGGATGCCATGGAATAGAATCTCATATTCCAATTCCACCGGTATCCACAAAACAATCACCCCTTAAAAATGAATCATGGTACATATAATGAATGTTTTCGGGTATTAAACTTTTCAGGCATTTTCACTATTTGATCTTAGCAATGTCACATCCAGATCATGAAACACGAATTCGTTCACACATGTATTCTCCGATGTGCTTATGTCAGCTGTAAGTCATCCGTCATCAGGTTATAAAGCTGATAAATCTAAAACCATAGATGAAAGGACATGGGAAAAAAGAAAAACATGTTATGGAATCTCTATCTTGTGGTGGAATAAGACATTCTTTGCCTAATGGAAAAACAATATTATGCCTGTTGGACATGAAGAAGAAGAATGAGTAGAATTAACGAAATTACAATTGTGCCCTATGGTATTCAGAGAAGTTGACTCGACCATTTTCTAATTAAAATAAGTAGAATGAGCATTGAGCAACCACTTGCAGTTGATTTCTTTTACTTCCTTATATTTCTATGTTTATTATATAGTTTTTGGTGGAAATAGAACTTATACACAAATTATTTATCTAAAGTTTTATCCTTTAGGTACTTTATTATCATTATAAAGTTTTTTGTTCGGTTTAAAGCGACACAGGTGACAAAACTGAAGAATCTGTAATTATTTTAGCTGATATAAACTAACATTGACCATATTTTTAGTTACCTTTAAAGAAAATAATATTAATTTTGGTGTGATAAAATCTTACTAAACAGTGACCAATCAACAACGTATCTTAAATGACTTAAAATTGGATTAAAAGCAATGTTTATAGTTTATAATCTGATTACCAATGTCTTAACAACTAGGTTGAAGTCTACCATTAAAGATTATATTGAGCATGCTAGAAGTAATATAAAAATCTTAAACTTGAACATATTATTGGGAAGATGAGTTATCTACCATTGAAAATTTCTAACAAATGAGGTCTTTTAGAAATTCAGATTGGCAGATTTAAAATCAAGCTTTCTTGTAAAAAACTCAAACAAAATCAAACTTCACTCCAATCAAGTGTAATAACCTTATGCCAAGTTCACAGATATGAGTAGAGGAATTCAAATTTCTCAATACAGGAATTGTCATACCTTTCAGACAAAAAGGTAAAAAATATCATTTTGACAAAAAACTCAAAAAGTTTAACTTTCTTGGAAAAGAGTGAAGTCAATAGATTGACTTCTTACTGACATATTTGAAATCAAACATTCTTGTAAGAAAACTCAAATAAATCATACTTCCCTCCCTTGAAGTGTGTGATAACCTTATGTGAGTTCACATATAGGAGTAAAAGAATTCAGAATGGGCAATACAGGTAATTTGGGAAAAAGGGTCGAAACGTAATTTTGACTAAAAACCCTCAAACTTTTACATTTAAGATAATGAATGTTGACTTATATAAGTAGTAATATGTGGAATTTTGATTAATTAAACGCTAATACCATGTGATTGATTTCCAAAACCCGGAAACCAAACAGATAGAGAGGTCAAAATTAGAAAAAACATATAATGTTGAGAAGTCATGGATAGAAGGTGGAGCGTTCAATGTTTCCATCATACGAAATAACAAAAACTGCAATTAGGCATGGAAAACCAAGATTCTAAATTAAGGAAATAAAAGAAAATAAAGTAAAACATACCCCTCATTTTGATTTTGGAACTAATTCCTAGGTATCCTTTTGATACTAGGAGATGTAAAGGTAGAAACACCATGAATGTTAGAGCTCCAACGTCATTATTCCCACTGTTACCACCGCTTACAACATCGCTGGTCTTGGCAACTCATTGTAACAAAATTTCATTATTTAAATAAAAAATCAATGGCTTCATAATTCCACGCATGGGTGTTAATAAGCTAATATTGATGTACTATTTAGCATGAAAAGGAAATTGTTCAAAAACAAATATAATAGAAAACTGATCCAAAAATTCAAAACCCTATACAATGATGAATCTCATAGGGCTTTTCACAAAGAATTGGTGCACGTAAGAGCTCTAATAGTTTCAACAGAAACAAACCTAAGAATCGAAGCACATGATTTAAATAGAAAACCAATAAGTTTGGGTTCAAGAGCATATAAATAGTAAAGACATGGCTTATTGGAAATGAGAGAAACTGAAAAGATGCATAGAAAGCCATGAGTAGCTTCTGTAAAAGGGTACCAAAAACCAAACTTCTCATCATAAAGATGTGTAGTGGCCTAGAAGATGCAGAACAAGCATCATAAGATTGGAGATAGGAGAAGCATACAACATCTTCATTGGATCCTACACAAGCAACACAAACATCAGTGAGTTCACACCTACATAACCAATTGAATTTGGTAGGTTTTGAATTTTGATTTCTCTATGTGATTTAAACAATCAAATTTTAAACCAAAACATATGATATGTATAGAAAAAAAGAATCATATTTCAATCTGATTACAACCTCCCCGTCCAAATTCTACACAATTTAACCAAATTAACTAAAAACGCTAAGGGGACAAATAAAGAAAAGAGATAATATGAGGATAAAAACCTCCAAATCGCCCTGATGCAAGATATTTAGAGCCTACTTACTCCAAAATTATCAAACATGATAGAAATCCACATGTCAGTAAACTAATAAAGTTGTTGAAATCCTCTTTTCTTGACAAATCATTGGTGATTTTGTCTTAAATTTGGGTTTTGAGAGATAGATGGACTGAGAAATAATGACTTTGAAATATGGAATTGACTTTATAAAAGAAAAGAAATTAAATGAAAAACACCTAGACTATTAATGAAGATAATTCATGGCATTAAAATGGCAAGATTAGAGGTTGATAATCTGTTAATTAATTCATTCATAGTCTAGCGGTATCTGGTGGTATCCTCCCTCCTTGAGGTTGAGGGTACAAGTCCCGTGATGGACATAGGTTGATTTATGTGTTAGTTTAGGAGTAGTTATATATTATATTTGCTGGTTCAAAAAAAATCATTCCTAATTCAATGCCTATTATTAGTTTTATTATTTAAAAAATAAAAAATTCTTAGAAAATGACAAGTAGAAAAAGCTGATGTGTAAATTTTAGAGATCATGTGATAGAAAATGTAAATTATAAGAAAATGACAAGGGGTAATAGGATTCTTATTTATTAGGGATTAGGAAGGATATAACTTTTGCATATACATAATTCGTTACTAATCTTAATTATAAGTTTTAGTTATTGTTCAGAAAGAGTAAGTTTTAGTTATTCTTCATAATAAAGATGGTTGGAATTATAAAAGATTTTTACAAAAGAAATTATATGTACGAGAAAATAAAATAAAAATGTCATTTTTACATAAAAGTTAGAAGTGATGTTGTAAATTGAGCTAAGACTAAATTATTGTTTTGTCAATTTAAGGTTTTGTAGCCATGCGAGTTTACATTGATTCAAGATACATCGTAACTAGTCCCAAAATAGGTTGGATTTCCGATTATCCCAAATATGTAAGTACTTACAATAATACCTAGGCCATGGGGTATGGTCACTACATCTTTATTAAAAAAGTGACACCACATCAGCACCGTATCATCTTCACCACATCCCTACTACCATACCACAACTCTTTGGAAATGGTCATCATTCTACATCACTATTATTTTATTATTTTATTTTTTTACTCCAAAATATATAATTAATATTATACAACTTAAAATTAAATTAATTTGTTAATTATACAAATCAATTTGATTTAGCCTGATTAGTAGCCCAACTTTAATTAAGCTTGGCCACCAAAGTTTTTCTTAGCCCAAAGCTTTAGACTTAGGAGCCCACTTTTCTAATCATTGTGACCTAGTTGTATACTCTTTGAAGCCAAAGGATGTCTCCTTTCTTTTTCTTTGTTCAAGATTTTAAGGTGGGTGGTCTCGGTTTATTGTTTTCGGCAAAGCAGCATGGTGGACTTGTGGAGGCTAACGGCGGATAAAGGTGGGTGGAGGAGTCAAATAACGGTCATATTTTTGTTCCACCAATTATCTTCTTCGTAATCGTCCGTGAAGCCATTCAATCCGCATCACATTTACACCCTTACGGGCGGTGTTCACGTGTGGACATCGCCTCCACATAGATCCTTACGCACGGAAACACCCCCATACCCCATGGCCTTACATTGGTCCCAAAAGAGCATGTTCGCATAGTTGGTTTTGCACGGTGATGTGATCTTATTAATTCATGAAAGAATGGTTGCATACGGCTTACTAGGACAGTCACAAAGTACCTACTTATAGTGTGTTTGGTTTGCTGGAATAAAATAAAATTCTAAGAAAAAGAAATCTAATTTCAACATATTTTAGTGTTTAGTTCAACTTTGTATGATTGAATTGAAATCTTAAATGAAAAAACTTTCAATCAAATATGGAAAAACATTTTCCTTCAAGAAAATGATCGAAATTAATTTCCTATGATGAAGAAATTGGCATTTTACCTTATTAACCATGTTTTATTTCACAACATAAGTTGTACCACCATCACCTACCACCACCGCAACCCATCCACCACCACATTCACTATCGACACCACCAGATTCACCACCGCCACCACCACAACCTACCTTCATCGCCACCAACACAACCTACCATCACCGCCACTGCTATTTGTCGCCGCCGCCACCACTTATCGCCACATCCACCACCACCACCTATCCCTGCTACCTTTACCATCACCATCACCACTACCACCCAACATGCCACCACCACCACCTACAAACGCTACCGGCACCACCTACCATCATCGCCACCACCATCACCGCCACTACCACCCACCACCACCACCACCACCTACCATCATCGCCACCACCATCACCGCCACTACCACCCACCACCACCACCACCACCTACCACTGTGACCGACACTAATGCTCAATTAATAAAATAAAATTTACTATTTTTATGGTTTATATACTATATTATTATATGTAAGATAGAAAACAAAGTAAAATTAAGTAAACTAGACAAAAAAAAAAAACAAATCTGTCACTTTACTTGGATTAAAATTTCATTTCTTATTAACCAAACAAAATTTAGAATTAATTTCAATTCTATTTCTTACTAACCAAAAAATATATTAAATTGGATTGAAAGATTCTTTTTTTTCAACTTTATTTTCAATTCCTTTAAAAACATTCTCTAAACCAAACTGACCTTATATTTACGAACTAACTTATTGCTGGAATAGTTATGTTGATGTTATCATGTTCACATTCTAAGAAGTTTATAAATTATTATATACCGTATACATGATACAAATGAAACTCGTTCTAGTTTACCATTGTTGTGCTTAATGATTTCAGGTACACGTACTAATAGCATCATACATAAGTATTAAAAGTCTTTAAAAACAATAAAAACGTTGGTTGGACTCTATACTAAAGTTGAGGTGTAACACTGGTGTAATATTATAAAAATATTTATCAAATATGTATACTTTTGAAAATATTTAGCAAATAAGGTGACTTCGCAATTTAATCTAAATATATGTTTTCCAGTGAGAACCCAACAAGCCACACCAGACGACGTCTCCGACGACTCCATCTCCGGCCACACTAACGCTCAAGAATCCACACACAATTCGATTTCTTAGGATTATTACGTTTCTAATTTTTGAGTTTTTCAATCTTTCTTTCTATTAACCTTCATCGCTCGCTCGGTAATTCTTCTTTTTTCATATTACTTTACTATAATTATTGCTTGAATGGTAGTTCCGTTATCTGTGATATTCCAAAGTTTTCAACTGAATATTCATATTCTTTTTAATATCTATTTAAATGAAGTTGTATACATTCGGTTTTATTTTCAACTATTTGGGTTGAGTTTACTTTGCTTAACCAAACTGGCAATACGATGGTTCTTTCAAATTCGTTTGATAATTACTTAAATTGCCATAAAGAAAGAAAGAAGTTAATCTTCATGGTTATCGATTTGGGTTTGGAAGAATGCAATTCATGGGACTTAGATTCTTGTTACTAAGGCTGTGGGGAGTGGTGCGGTCTTTACTGCACCTTTTGCCACATAAGCATGAGAACACCGCCCCCTGACTGCGGTTTGGGTGCGGTTTAGACCGCAGTGTGGTAAAAAGTTGCCGTGTTTTGTGATTGGGTGAGGAAAAATTGACTATTTTGTGATTGGGTGGGTAGAAAAATAATGTTTTTATTTAAATTATTATTATTTTTTTAAAAATAAAGTGTGGCACCACTCCTTGAGTGTGCCAAGGAACTATACTTTTGTAGTAAAAAGGGCGTGACACTTATGTGGCAACGAAGGGAGTGCGGTTCCGGTGACACCACTCCCTCCAGCCTAATAGATAATAAATTATTAGCTTTTAGCTTAGGCTTCAGCTGCATTCGAACGAATGTGACAAGAAAATCCACCTTCAATAAACAGTCTTTGATTCGCACTTGACTTATGTCGGACGGTGTATGTGATCCGCACTGTATCGAATGAATGTGACAAGAAAATTCACCAAACTTCAATAAATAGACTTTGATTCACTTTGCTATTACTTGACTTAGGTCGGACGGTGTACGTGATCCGCCACCATGCGGTTGTGTGACCCACACCCATGAACACACACCCACAGTGCAGTTTACGGTGAAAGAAAATGGGGTGCGGTACCCTTTCCTGCATTCTCTTTTTTTCTGATTCACCAACTTTTTTCTTTTCTTTTTTACTTTCTATTAAATTATATATATATATATATATATATATATATATATATATATATATATATATATGTTTAAATGAGAACATTCGAGAACAAATATAAACTATTAAACACGAGTCGCTTTCTTTTTTCTTGCTACTCGTCGACACAACGCCCCATTTCTGCCTCTACCCTCTTTGATCTTGAACAATCAATCTACCTTGCCCCGATCTGCAACGACATTACCTCCTTCGTTATTTTCACCGACGACGCCTATCTCCAGGTGGTCTTCTTCATGAAATCAGATACCTGTATTGATTATCATAGATGTAGATGTTAAGTTTTCAGATGCTATGGATGAATGAAGTTGGATTCTGTTATGATTTTCATGCTGGATTTTGATTTGATTTCACCATCACCATCAACGAAGCTCATCTTTAACTATCTCTTATGCAAGTCCCAATCGACAGTGAATTTAATGTCTACAAACACGATCTATGAGAGCTTCCAGGTAGTATTTTTTTTCAAGTCTATACACCTGCATTTTTCAATCTAAATTGACTCGATTTATCATGAAATTATGCTCTAGTGAACAATTAATCATTTGTCTAATACTTGATTTCACATAAGAAGATGTTTTATTTGAAAAATTCTGGTATGTTTTCCTGTTGTTGATGGATTATGAACTTGCTTGCTCATTTTCTTGCTTTTGTGATGAATTATGCGTACAGTTAGATTGTTTTTATAAAAAATAGTAAGCTGTAGGGGATGGATCGATGTCTATTAGAGAGTTGGTTATCACTGTAGGATTTCATGCACATACGAGTCATATTGTCTGAAAGAACCTAATAAGTGTAAAAGTAGCCTTTTATGTGAAAATCCTTAACTTGGAACCCTTATCAAGCCAAGCATTAAGGCCCTTATGTTGAATTGAATTTCACATCTCAATAGCCTAATAAGTAACCAACCATCATGTTGAAAGTGATAAACTTAAGGCTTAACCATTAAGTCCTTAATAGAACACCAAAAGTGATCTAAAAGCTATTATGATCAATTTTCCCAAATCTGTCCTCCAAATTCAACAATTCGTAAAATTCAAAAAGAACACATAAAAATTATGAGACTTAGTTTTTTGGACCGAGTCACAAACTCTCTTATGTCGTCTCTCAACATATCGTGATATCGACCCTTCTTCATCTCCTCATCCGCGACATATTACGGAACAAGAAGAGCCCTCTCCCTGAACTTGGTGGTGATCTCTGCTACCGTCTCGGTCGTCTGCTGTAGATCCTGTAACTCCCGGGCTAACTGTTGCACCTCAATAATCGGTGCAAACTCGTCCTTGAACCTCGCCGAGAAATCACTCCATGTCATCGCGTCCAACGCGGCATCATCCCCGATAGCATGACCAACCTCCTCCCACCAATCCCATGCCCTGTCCTTCAGAAGACAGGAGGCGAGTCGAACCTTGTCCCCCTCGGGACACCGGCTAGAACAAAAAGCGTTGGTGACATCAGCCAACCATCTGCCACAAGCAATGGGGTCCCTAGCCTCGTGATAATTTGGAGCTCCACAAGCCCTAAACTCCCGGAAAGTCAAAGTACGCGCTCCCAAAATAGCCATCAGCTCTGTTTGAAAGGCTCCAAACCTCTCATCTAAAATCTCCAGGATGCCCTCCTTGACCGTGCCAAAGATCACAGGAGTCTGGTCAAGAATACCGCGCGTAATCTCAGCTGATACAAACTCTCTCATCAGCTCCTCGAGTTGCTCGATCCCTAAACCCGAGCCTGACCCCTCTCTGACACCTGATCTATCCACTGGTCCATCTTGCGATGTCGTCATTCTGAAAGCATGCCATAACAATCATCAAAATACACATCACTGTTGAGGGACCTCACACGCACTACAAGTTCCCTGGTTTTGTCTCGGCTCCTCTTGAATCGAGTACGGATCCTCTGCTTTCAGTAGTACAGGCCCATACTACCTTCCACATATATCTGTACTTTCCTCAAGAATTGCCTCAACTCCACCAAGTCCCTTGTACTACTACCATCACTACTCCCAACACTAACCTCATCCTAGGCTTACTCTAGGGAAACCTCTGACCCAACCACTCCTCAACTTCTGAAGCTTTCCTCGTAATGCCAATAAGCCATTACCTGAATACCGCCACATGTGACGAGGCTTAAATAATCCTTCAAGTAAAGGACTCGTCCCTACAACGGTTAGACTCAAACGAGAGCTGCACAGTAGGGTCAAATCCTGAACTCTAAGATTATTCAACCTGGATCACATGTGACTTAACGTATTCATCTAATGACTAACTCCCATCACTCAGAATCCCACATGGCACAGAGCAAGCAACATTCAGACAAATGAAAAATCTAACCATAACTTAATCCAACGAAACTGCTCTATCCTCTACATAGGAATCTGTACTAGCATGCAATATAAGCTCACATAATCAGGCATAACCTACACAGGCTATCCTACCACTGTCTAATCAATGCTAGCATATAGCTCAATAAGCGCACATAACATGCACATAAGGCATCGTCCTAGATGCTTAGCCCTAAATCTAGCATGCTTATCACATAATCATATCATAACATAACTTGTATGGGTAATTTGGGAGAACTTACTTGAGCTCGGCTGATTGCATGCACCACACCCTTTTCTCTTTTCGAAGTTCCTTTTTCTTTTTCTAAAACCCTTTTCTTTCCTCAAAATTCTTTTATAAATATGGTTTTTCTTTTGAAAATTTTATACCACTTCCTTAGTTTGAGTTCACACACACCCAAGAGTGTGCTCGAATCCCTCAAACCAAGGCTCTGATGCCAACTTGTAACATCCCAAATTCCGAGTCCGAAAATTTCTTTTAAAAACATTACTGATTCGTAGCGTTAAGTCATTCAAACATACAAAAAGGGTTTACATAACAAATCATAGTTTGATTTCCAAAACACTTGTTTAATTATCAGAGTAAACATCCCAGGCTAACTTGCCATTGTGTGTGCCCTGTAACCCTCCCGAGCTCCTCTTTTGAAAACTGAATACCTGAAACCAAAACTGAAAACTGTAAGCACAAAGCTTAGTGAGTTCCCTAACCTACCGCATACCATACATATCTACTGATCCATACATGCCATGCATAACACTGTGTACATAACCACATACTGGGCTCCCGCCTGCTGCATTGGGCCTCACCCCCTATCGGACCTCGTCCGTCACCAGGCCCCGCCTGGCTTCGAGCCCCGCTCGGCGTACATATCTATTTTCCTTAGGCCCCGCCTATCTCCGGGCCCCGCCCGCTAACATATACTAGCATACAATCATATCACAACACATATCTAACATACTCTACTGGATTATTGTACTAAGGCCTCGCCTATCTTGGGCCTCACCCATATCCTACTACTGATGAATCAAGGAACCCCGTCCACGCTCATACTAACAGTGAGATACGACCCAACCCACACTCACTTGTTTCCTTACTTGGGCCTCGCCCCTGCTCTACTACTAATGAGGTGTGGAACACCGTCCACACTCTGCTATTGGTGAGATACGGGACCTCGCCCACACTCACCTCCCTACCAGGCACATACATGTATCACACAGACAACAAGTATAACTATCATACAAACCATTCCTTGCGCACCCGCCCGCTAACATTGGACCTTAGTCCCGAATGTCATACTAGCATACTGTGCCTAGGGCTAACCCCCAGGTCTTCCAACTCATAACTACATGGGCCGGCATTATGGCCGTAGACCCATTCACACAAAGGGAAACTCACCTGCACTACTGAACCGTGCTGATAACCCTCTGGCTGCTGTCCGACAACTCTCCGAACCACTACTCCACTAGCTCCCCGAGCTACTAATATCAATATAACACTTAGCTCCAAACTGAACTCTAAAAGTAAAACTAAGTCAACTCTGGTCAAAGTCAAAGTCCTGGTTAAAGTCAACCTTCCAGTTGACTCGACTCGCCGAGTCAACTTATAGACTCGCCGAGTCAACTTATAGACTCGCCAAGTTCCTAAACTCATAAACTCTCCAAATATGACTCAAGTCGTCGAGTCACCCCAAGACTCGTCGAGTTCAACGATCTCTGAGTCCCATCCTGACCAACTCACTGAGTAACTACTCAACTCACTGATCTGCGTCTTAACCAGAAAAGGTTGAGGTTTTGCGGGCAGACTTGCCGAGTCCAAGAACAGACTCGCCGAGTCCAAGGCAATCTTCAACAAACTTGCCAAGTTGTTCTTCCAACTCGCCGAGTCCACACTCATGTTCATAAAACTCGTCGAGTACACCCATGTGACTCGCCGAGTCTCTTCATATCTCAATCCATACAGTGGCTTTTCAAGCCATGTAGGGGCTCCAATCCATAAATCCACTATTCTACAGTCTATCCCACACGTAAACTCATAAACTTTACGTGAAACCAAGGAGCTAAAGGCCCAAAACACTCTAGGGATAGGGTTTAAGACAAAGGGGCTTCAACAATAACTCATTAACTGCTGCTTTAAATCATTCTGGACCATCACAACCCTAGATCTGAAGTAGCAACCACGGATCTAAACCCCAAACCTGAATTAGATCTCAATCTTACCAAAATAGCCCCAAAATCTCATTCAAGAATAGATCTAATTGCAATAAAGCCAAAGCAACAGCTTATTACCTCAAGGATGACCTCCCACTGAAGAATAATCTAACTCTCTGTAAAGCCCCTTGCTCCAAGCTTCTTGATCTTCAACATCTCTTCATAAAACCCACTTATCTAAGCTCCAAATTTCTTCCAAGGACTCTCACTCATGATTTAGGGTTTCTGGATCTCAAAAGGGGAGTAAAGAGGCTGGGGAAGGGATGAAATGTTCTTTAAATAGGGCACAACCCCCAGGGTTTTTCTCGTCCAGACCAGACTCACCGAGTCCACTAGCCGACTCGTCGAGTCGGTCACCTACTCTATGCCCCAGATCCCGCTCCGACTCATCGAGTTCCTCCCTAGACTCGACGAGTTAACTCATGACTTAGGGCTTTTCCTTTCTTTTCTTGTTCTTTCTGATTCTGGGTGTTGCAACTCTCCCCCACTTAAACTAGACTTCTTCCTCGAAGTCCACTACGACGAACTGTCTTGCACTCCGCTCACATCACCCCTGATGAATATAACTCCGGCCAACCACTTCCATGGACCTTCTTCCCGGTTACCCAGAATAAAACTAGTCCTTGTAGTTATCAATCCTCGAGTGCACTCTAATCCCACCAATCCTAAGCACACAACTCACTCAACTGACAATCCTTCCAGTACTCCCCGAGTACTTATGTTGAAATCCTAGGGGTTCACCCTCTTTTTCCTTGCGCATTTTCTGGCCTTCCCAAGGCAACGTGCCACCACGAACCACTTCCTCTACCACTTCGAAAGACATATCGTTCATGGTATCCATTACTCCAGCCACTCCCAGTGCTGGTCACTACCGCCGATACCCTCCAAACACTTCATGCTACTATCACTTGGCGTTGAGCACCCAGCCCAACGTATGGACCAGATAATCCTTCGAGTAAAAGATTCATCCCTGTAATGGTTAGACTCCAACGATAGCTACGCAACAGGGTCAAACCCTTCCCTCTGAGATTATCCAACACTGTTATGAGAGGCGTATCACTCCTCGGTCAACTAGTTGTCCCGCACCATACTTCTCTATCGACACTTCCTTGCCTTAAAGTGCTTCCGTTTCTCATTCTCCTTACGAATGGACCGAGACCACCCTGGTCCCTCCACAGATTTTGCCCGTAACTGGGTTACCGGATACTCACCGGTCGCTACAACTAGCACAATCTCTTAGTTGCTCCTAGCGACTTCCAAAGAAACTTCGGCTATCTAAACTGCTCTGTCTATGCTGCCACTCTAGCGCTACAGGTCTTGGGATCCTCGATCCCCTATCTTGACCCTAAGGTCCCTACCATGTCCCACCTGTGCTACTATAATCTCACGGGCCTCGCCCACGGGTCTCACCCGACTATATCCTAGAGCGGTCCTCCCCTCTTGTCTCACCTGCCTAACTACTATCGCACGGGCCTCGCCCACGGGTCTCACCTAAACCATACTACTGAGCAATCCTACTCCCAGGTCTCACCTATACTGTTTCTAACATACGGGCCTCCCCCACGGGTCTCACCCAACTACATACTGGAGTGGCCTTACCTAACAAGGGCTATGCAGGCCGACTTCATACTAAACCTCAACGACTTAGCTTTTCCTGATCCCTATCGAGTTGACTAGGAGATACGGGCCTCCGCCCACACTCCGCGAACTAGGAGATATGGGCCTCTGCCCACACTCCGCGAACTAAACTGCTAATGAACGCTACGGCTTACCCGCAGTCTTACATCACTTCCCTCACTGAAACGCTGCTGGGGAATGCTGCGGCTACCCCCACAGTCTTATATCCTGCCTAAACTCGCATCTGGCGAAGGCTCTGCGACCTGGTTTTCCCGAACCAATCACCCGCTAGACATGAATACACAAACTCAAGGTTGGAAAGTTTCTCCAACTCCCCACTAACTAGATACTCCATCCAAATAGCCACTTGAGCTGCTCCCTTTCTTACCAAGACTGCGAAATCACCCCTGTCTTGTACTTACTTTTATCCTTGCCCACACTGTAACATCCGATTTAAAACGGGATAATTAATGATAAACCCGGGACCTCAATAAGTAATTTTACTATGATTTTATTATTAATACTGTCCAAAACCAAATAACAATTAGTTGGGAGTTGGTTCGGGAAGCCAAATGACAAGATTCATATCTCTATGTAACGCCCCATCTCTGGTATGTTGTTTCCGTGGCATTTATTTAGAAGTTTTCTTGAGGGACTCGGCGAGTCTATGGCCTGACTCGTCGAGTAGGGTCGAGTTTTCGAGCACGTGTTAGTCGGCGACTCAGCGAGTCCATATTTGGGACTCGGCGAGTCTGCCTGCCAGGTAGAAACCCTAAATCCCCGGGTTTGCACCCTATTTAAACCACCTTATGAGCCCCCAAACTCGTCCCCTTCACCCTCAGAGCATCATTTAGCAAACCCTAATCATTTCCTTGTTTATTTGTGCATTTCTTGTGTGAATCTTGAAGTTTTGAAGAGAAGAAGGAGGCTAGATCCAAAGGAGAAGAAGAAGATCCAAGGTCTTGCTCCCATTTCAGAGTTCATTGAGGTATTAGCCGATTTCCTGCTGTTTCTATGATTGATTTCTCTTTAACAAGCATATTTAGCCTCTTTTAGCCATTTCTTAGCTTGTTCTTAGTAGAGAGATCACATTAGATTGATTAGCCTTCAGATCTAGCCATGTTTCAGTCCCAAAATCGTAGATCTATCACCTTTATGGAGCCATTTTGCATGATAACCCTAGATCTACTCTTCTAAGTGCCTTTTTAGCCTTTATCTCCTTTTTCATGTGTATGTACACGTAAAGTTGGAAACTTTACGTGGTAAATCAGCCTTAGGGACTCAGATCTATAATTTGTATGTGGTGGTGTTGAGCAGAATCGAGTTCTTAGGATCTGCATGCATGCGACTCAGCGAGTCAGGTCGCGAGTCCCCGATTTTACCCTTTGAGTGATTCCGAGTGGAGGCCAGTGAGCAGTAGGATGGACTCAGTGAGTCGGAGGGTAGACTCAGTAATGGAGGGACTCGACGAGTTGTTCATACAACTCGGCGAGTCCAAGGCAATCTTCTTAGCTCAAGAACAACTCGTCGAGTTGTTCATATGACTCGGCGAGTCGGATGCAGATTGTCTAAATTCTTGAATCGAGAGGGTACTCGTCGAGTAGATGCCATACTCGACGAGTAGCCACGAGTAGGGTCAAGAAGTGAGACTAAAGACTCGGCGAGTTGGCGACCCAACTCGGCGAGTCAGGTCAACTGTAGGTTGACTTTGACCGGGAGAGTTGACTTTGACCAAGGGTAAAAGAGTCATTTTACCCCAGTACAGTGATTAGCATTTGATTGAGTGTGTTTATGGATTTGTAGCCGGGGAGATATCGGAGTAGCAGCAGTTAGCTTCCAGAGCCATTCACACAGCAACCAGTTCACAAGGTGAGTTTCCTTCCAGTAAGAACGGGTCTACCGCCACAATGCCGACCCGTTTAGTTAGTAGTAGTTTCCGGACTTCAGTCCGAAGCAGCAGTATGCTTGATGTCTATGTGATTCAAGCGTGTTTGTGTGTTATATGTTCCGAACTTCAGTCCGATGCAGTATGCAGTATATGTGTCTATATTAGTTGATATGTGTTATGCTATGCCATGATCAGTCAGTTCTGGACTTCGGTCCGATGCAGGGGACAAGGTCCCAGTCAGTTCCGGACTGCGGTCCGATGCAGTCAGTTCCGGACTTCGGTCCGATGCAGTTAGTTCCGGACTTCGGTCCGATGCAGTCAGTTCCGGACTTCGGTCCGATGCAGCTAGTTCCGGACTTCGGTCTGATGCAGTGGGCAAGGCCCAGTATGTGCTTTATATGTATTGTATGGTATATGGTAGTTTGGGGGAGCTCACTAAGCTTCGTGCTTACAGTTTCAGTTTTGGTTTCATGTACTTCCGCAAGCAAAGGGAAGAGCTCGGGATGATGGCATCGCACACACCACAGCTTCAGTTTTTGTCCTGGGAGTTGATATGTTTGGATACAGTTGTGATACAGTTTTCTTTCTCTCAGTATTTTATCATGGTTTTTGAAACACGCAACGTATGATTTTGTTATGTGATACTTGGTTTCATGTTTTTGTTATGATAAAAATTGAAATTTTTGGGTCGTATTTTTTGGTTGTTACAAGTTGGTATCAAAGTCTTGGTTTGAGGGATTCGGATACACCTCCGGGTGCATCTGAACTCAAACTAAGGGAAAGATAAAAAGATTTTCAAAAAGAAATATGTTTTCGAATGAAATTTTGAAAAGCACTTAGAAAGAAAAGAATTTTTAAACAAGATAAGGGTGTGGTGCATGCGATCAGCCGACCTCAAGTAAGTACTCCCAAATTACCAATACAAGTTTTATTATTATGATTAATTGTTCCAGTTTCAGTAGAACAACATGCTAGTATAGGACTAAGGATCTAGGAGGATGCCTTATGTTCCTGCTATATGTGTTACAGCTTTATGAGAATTGCATGCTAGTATTGAGTAGACAGCAGTAGGATAGCCTGTTTAGGTTATGCCTGGTAGCGCGATCTTAGCATTGTATGCTAGTATAGTTTCTCGTTATGAGAGTAGATTTGCTTGAGTAGTTTCCGGTGTCCGAATGCTGCTTGCTTCGTGCTTTGTAGAACTCTTGGTGATGAGAGTTAGCCGTTAGATGAATACGCCACGTCACATGTGATCAGGGTTGAATAATCTCAGAGTATTGGATTTGGCCCTATTGCGCAGCTCTTGTTTGAGTCTAACCGTTGTAGGGACGAGCCTTTTACTCGAAGGATTATCCGAGCCTCATCACATGTGATGGTATTCAGGTGATGGCTAATTAGCATTACAAGGAGGCCTTCAGCAGCTGAGGACTGGTTTGAGTGGAGTCAGAGATTTCCCTAGGGCAAGCCTAGGATGAGAGTAGCAGAGATCAGTAGTAGTAGAAGTGACTTGGTGGAGTCAAGGCAGTTCTTGATGAAAGTACGGATAGATGTGGAAGGTAGTATGGGCCCGTACTACTGAAAGCAGAGGATCCGTACTCGAATCAAGGAAGGCCGAGACAAGACCAGGAAGCTAGTAGTAGTATCAATGATCCCTTGAGATATTTCAGTTTTTTGATGTTGCTATGATGTGTTTCAGAATGGTGGTTTTGCGTTCGAGGACAGCAGCCGACAGTGGAGGTGCCGGGGAGGGATCAGGATCAGGCTCGGGGGACGAGCGCATGGATGAGCAGACTAGAGAGTTTCTTTCTTCAGAGATTACTCGTATCATTTTAGAGCAGACTCCTGTGATCTTTGGTTCGATCAAGGAGGGTATCCTAGAGCTGATGGATGAGAGGTTGGGCACCTTCCGTGCCGAGGTGGCGGCCATGATGGGGTCGCGCACACTTACGTTCAGGGAGTTCAGGGCATGTGGAGCTCCAGACTATCATGGGGCGCGGGACCCCATAGCGAGTACTGGATGGTTGGCGGATGTGGCCAACGCGTTCCGCACGAGCAGGTGTCCCGAGGGGGACAAGGTTAGATTGGCATCCTGTCTTCTGAAGGACAGGGCACTGGATTGGTGGGAGGAGGTCGGACATACCATTGGAGATGATGCAACGTTGGATGCCATGACCTGGGCTGATTTCTCTACCAGGTTCAGGGCGGAGTTTGCACCAGTTATTGAGGTGCAACAGTTAGCCAGAGAGTTTCAGGACCTCACCCAGACTACAGAGACTATGGCGGAGATCACCGCCAAGTTCAGGGAGAGGGCTCTTCTTGTTCCTCAGTATGCAGCCGATGAGGAGATGAAGAAGGCCCGTTATCATGAGATGTTGCGGAGCGATATCCGCCAGTTTGTGAGCCGGTCCAGCTGTAAAACGCTGGATGACATGATTGCTAGGGCTCGGGAGAGGGAGATTGATCTCGAGATGGAGAAGAAGAGGAAACCGGAGGCGGTTTCGGGTACAGGCAGTTCGGGTAAAAAGCCCAAGGTTTCTTATCACAGATCCAGGAGTCAGCAGAGCCACGGTCGATGTGGCAAGTGTGGGAGATTGCACGATGGGGTGTGCAAGGCAGGGAGTTCCGGTTGCTACAAGTGCGGTCGGACTGGGCATTTGAGCAGGGATTGTACGGCCCCTGCTACTGCCATTGCAGCATCAGATCTGATTTGCTTTCAGTGCAATCAGAGGGGACATAAAAAGTCCCAGTGTCCGAGTTTAGTTGCAGTAGGGAAGGTGGCTGCACCTGCCCCTGCTACTTTGAGGATTACAGATGGCCGGCAGGGCCGAGCCGAGGCGCCAGTGGCGAAGAGTAGGGCATTTCAGATGACAGCAGAGGAGGCGCGAGCGACTCCTGATGTGGTGACGGGTATGTATCTTCCCTTCATCTCTATATTATTATTGATTGATTATTGCTTATGATTGTATGTTTTATATAGGGTCGTTCTCTGTGAACGACATTTCTGCTATGGTATTATTCGATTCGGGGGCTACCCGATCATTTGTATCGCTTGCGCTTAGCAAGAGATTTAGCAGAGCTCCAGGGGAGCTGGATTGTCCACTAGAGGTTGAGATAGCAGATAACAGGACCGTGAGGGTCGCCAGAGTGCATAAAGGGTGTTCTCTTCAGTTGTTTGACGAGCAGTTTTCGATGGACCTGGTTCCTATTTCCCTGCGAGGGAATAAGGTTATTGTAGGCATGGATTGGCTAACCCCCAATGGGGCGGTGATTGATTGTGAGCTTCAGCTAGTGAGGGTTCGCACTCCCAGTGGGGGAGAGTTAGTAATTTAGGGCGAGAGGCCATAGCGCAGACCAACCTTTTGTTCTGCCGCGAGAGCGAGACGCTATTTTCAGCAGGGTTGCGCGGGTTATGTAGCTTATGTCTTGGATGCCCGGGAGAAGGGCAAGATGACAGTTGATGATGTTCCGATAGTGCGAGACTTCCCGAATGTATTTCCCGAGGATTTACCGGGAATACCTCCTGAGAGGCAGGTTGAGTTTAGGATCGACCTGATTCCTGGAGCGGCTCCGATAGCCAAGGCACCATATCGCCTAGCTCCCCCTGAGATGCAGGAATTGTCTACGCAGCTGTAGGAGCTACTAGACGAGGGTTTCATTCGGCCGAGCAGTTTGCCTTGGGGAGCGCCGATCTTGTTTGTGAGGAAGAAGGATGGGTCGCATCGTATGTGTATAGATTACCGGGAGTTGAATAAGGTAACGGTGAAGAACCGTTACCCACTTCCGAGGATAGATGATCTGTTTGACCAGCTTCAGGGAGCGTCTTGGTTCTCCAAGATCGATCTACGCTCCGGGTATCATCAGATGCGGGTTAGGGATGAGGATGTGCAGAAGACTGCTTTCAGGACCAGGTATGGTCATTATGAGTTTGTGGTGATGCCATTTGGGCTCACCAATGCCCCAGCCGCGTTCATGGATCTCATGAATCGCGTGTGCAGGCCGATGCTGGATCGGTCAGTGATAGTATTCATAGATGATATCTTGGTATATTCCAAGACGTAGGAGCAGCACGAGGAGCACCTGAGGGAGGTGCTGGAAGTTTTAAGGAGGGAGAGACTTTTCGCAAAGTTCTCCAAGTGTGAGTTCTGGTTGCACGAGGTGTAGTTCCTTGGTCACCTCGTCAACCAGAAGGGTATTTTGGTGGATCCGGCCAAGATAGAGGCCGTGATGCAGTGGGAGGTCCCGAAGTCTCCATCCGAGATTCGGAGCTTCCTAGGGTTGGCAGGGTATTACCGGAGGTTCATTCAGGATTTCTCCAAGATAGCAGTGCCGCTCACCCGACTGACCAAGAAGTCGGTGGTATTTCGTTGGGGGCCTGAGCAGCAGGCAGCGTTCGAGACCCTCAGACAGAGATTGTGCGAAGCTCCGATCCTTACCTTGCCAGAGGGAGTAGAGGACTTCGTAGTCTACTGTGATGCCTCAATCACAGGTATGGGAGCAGTGTTGATGCAGCAAGGCCATGTGATAGCTTACGCCTCGAGGCAGTTGAAGCCTCACGAGGCTAACTATCCTACCCATGATTTAGAGCTGGGGGCGGTTGTGTTTGCCCTCAAGATTTGGAGGCATTATCTTTATGGGGTCCATTGTACTATCTACACGGATCACAAGAGTTTGAGGTACCTTATGGATCAGCCGAGTCTGAACATGAGGCAGAGGAGGTGGTTGGATGTGCTGAAGGATTATGATTGTGAGATCCTTTACCATCCAGGGAAGGCCAACGTGGTGGCCGACGCCCTAAGCCGCAAAGTGTCGGCAGCCCCTATCAGAGATTTATGTTTGAGGATGACAGTGATTACTTCGTTGTTGGAACGGATCAGGGAGGCTCAGGTTGAGGGCCTCAAGGAGGAGAGGCAAAAGTGTGAGAGGATAGTGGGCCGAGTAGCTTCGTTTGATTATGACAGTCGGGGATTGCTGACACTTCATGGGAGAGTGTGGGTACCGTATTGGGGTGGGGTATGGCAGGTGTTGATGGATGAGGCTCATAAGTCTCGATTTTCTATCCACCCAGGGGCGACGAAGATGTATAGAGATCTTCGACCCGATTATTGGTGGCCCTGCATGAGGCGGGATGTCGCTTGGTATGTTGAGAGATGCCTGACCTGCAGGAAGGTCAAGGCGGAGCACCAGAGGTCTCACGGAAAGATGCAGCCGTTAGACATTCCCGTGTGGAAATGGGAGGACATCACCATGGATTTTGTCACCAAGCTTCCCAGGACCGCACGAGGAGTAGATTCGATATGGGTAGTACTGGATCGATTGACGAAGAGTGCCCATTTTATCCCGATCCAGGAGAGTATATCGGCAAAAAAGTTAGCTGATATCTATGTGCGTGAGATCGTGGCACGTCATGGAGTGTCGGTATCGGTGGTGTCAGACCGAGATGTCCGTTTTACATCCAGATTCTGGAAGCGGTTTCACGACGAGATGGGTACTCGTCCTCATTTTAGCACCACTTTCCACCCTCAGACGGACGGGCAGAGCGAGAGGACGATTCAGACCCTCGAGGACATGCTTAGGGCATGTGTTCTAGACTTCGGTGGCAGTTGGGATACGTATCTTCCGTTAGCGGAATTTTCGTATAACAACAGTTATCATGCGAGCATTGATCGACCTCCCTTTGAGATGCTTCATGGGAGGAAGTGTAGGACCCCAATTTGTTGGGGCGAGGTCGGTAAGCGAGTCGTTGGGAGCACAGAGGTGGTGCTCAAGACGACCGAGTTGATTCAGCAGGTCCGTAGTAGACTGCAGACTGCGTAGAGTCGGCAGAAGAGCTACGCCGACAGGAGGCGTTCAGACTTGGAGTTTCAGGTAGGCGATATGGTCCTTCTAAAGGTCTCACCCTGGAAGGGTGTCATCAGGTTTTGGAAGAGGGGCAAGCTGGGCCCCAGGTTCATTGGTCCTTTCAGGGTTTTAGCCCGAGTGGGTCGGGTTGCTTATAGGTTGGATCTTCCAGTAGAGCGTAGCCAGATCCACAACACTTTCCATGTGTCTCAGTTGAGGAAGTGTTGGTGGATGATTCAGCAGTTGTTCCCCTAGAGGATATTCAGGTTGATAGCAGCCTGAATTATATTGAGAGGCCGGTCGCGATTCTGGACCGGAAGACAAAGACCTTGAGGAACAAGGCAATTCCATTAGTGAAGGTGCAGTGGCAGCACCGGAAAGGGTCTGAGTGGACGTGGGAGGCTGAGGAGGAAATGAGAGAGCACTACCCAGAGTTGTTTGCAGATTCAGCCGTAGCAGACTTCGAGGACGAACTCTGAGTCAAGTGGGGGAGAATTATAACGCCCCATCTCTGGTATGTTGTTTCCGTGGCATTTATTTAGAAGTTTTCTTGAGGGACTCCGCGAGTCTATGGCCTGACTCGTCGAGTAGGGTCGAGTTTTCGAGCACGTGTTAGTCGGCGACTCGGCGAGTCCATATTCGGGACTCGGTGAGTCTGCCTGCCAGGTAGAAACCCTAAATCCCCGGGTTTGCACCCTATTTAAACCACCTTATGAGCCCCCAAACTCGTCCCCTTCACCCTCAGAGCATCATTTAGCAAACCCTAATCATTTCCTTGTTTATTTGTGCATTTCTTGTGTGAATCTTGAAGTTTTGAGGAGAAAAAGGAGGCTAGATCCAAAGGAGAAGAAGAAGATCCAAGGTCTTGCTCCCATTTCAGAGTTCATTGAGGTATTAGCCGATTTCCTGCTGTTTCTATGATTGATTTCTCTTTAACAAGCAGATTTAGCCTCTTTTAGCCATTTCTTAGCTTGTTCTTAGTAGAGAGATCACATTAGATTGATTAGCCTTCAGATCTAGCCATGTTTCAGTCCCAAAATCGTAGATCTATCACCTTTATGGAGCCATTTTGCATGATAACCCTAGATCTACTCTTCTAAGTGCCTTTTTAGCCTTTATCTCCTTTTTCATGTGTATGTACACGTAAAGTTGGAAACTTTACGTGGTAAATCAGCCTTAGGGACTCAGATCTATAATTTGTATGTGGTGATGTTGAGCAAAATCGAGTTCTTAGGATCTGCATCCATGCGACTCAGCGAGTCGTTCTTCGGACTCGGCGAGTCAGGTCACGAGTCCCCGATTTTACCCTTTGAGTGATTCCGAGTGGAGGCCAGTGAGCAGTAGGATGGACTCAGTGAGTCGGAGGGTAGACTTAGTAATGGAGGGACTCGACGAGTTGTTCATACAACTCGGCGAGTCCAAGGCAATCTTCTTAGCTCAAGAACAACTCGTCGAGTTGTTCATATGACTCGGCGAGTCGGATTCAGATTATCAGAGTTCTTGAATCGAGAGGGTACTCGTCGAGTAGATGCCATACTCGACGAGTAGCCACGAGTAGGGTCGAGAAGTGAGACTAGAGACTCGGCGAGTTGGCAGCCCAACTCAGCGAGTCAGGTCAACTGTAGGTTGACTTTGACCGGGAGAGTTGACTTTGACCAAGGGTAAAAGAGTCATTTTACCCCAGTGCAGTGATTAGCATTTGATTGAGTGTGTTTATGGATTTATAGCCGGGGAGATATCAGAGCAGCAACAGTTAGCTTCAAGAGCCTTTCACACAGCAGCCAGTTCACGAGGTGAGTTTCCTTCCAGTAGGAACGGGTCTACGGCCACACTGCCAGCCCGTTTAGTTAGTAGTAGTTCTGGACTTCAGTCCGAAGCAGTAGTTCAGTATGCTTTATGTCTATGTGATTCAAGCGTGTTTGTGTGTTATATGTTCCAGACTTCAGTCCGATGCAGTATGCAGTATATGTGTCTATATTAGTTGATATGTGTTATGCTATGCCATGATCAGTCAGTTCTGGACTTCGGTACGATGCAGGGGACAAGGTCCCAGTCAGTTCTGGACTTCGGTCCGATGCAGTCAGTTCTGGACTTCGGTCCGATGCAGCTAGTTCCGGACTTCGGTCTGATGCAGTGGGCAAGGCCCAGTATGTGTTTTATATGTATTGTATGGTATGTGGTAGTTTGGGGGAGCTCACTAAGCTTCGTGCTTACAGTTTCAGTTTTGGTTTCAGGTACTTCCACAAGCAAAGGGAAGAGCTCGGGATGATGGCATCGCACACACCACAGCTTCAGTTTTTGTCCTGGGAGTTGATTCCGTTAGTTGATATGTTTGGATACAGTTGTGATACAGTTTTCTTTCTCTCAGTATTTTATCATGGTTTTTGAAACACGCAACGTATGATTTTGTTATGTGATACTTGGTTTCATGTTTTTGTTATGATAAAAATTGAAATTTTTGGGTCGTATTTTTTGGTTGTTACACTCTAGAGTGTAATTTGGGACTTAATTTGAAAAGATTTTCATAAGTCAAGGGGTGTTTGGTATCATTTGGATTTAATATGAAAAGATTTTGGATGGATGGGGTTAAATGGGTAAATTATGAGCCTTAGATGAAAGGATTTTGAAAAGGGGGGGCCATTTGGTAATTTTCGTACATAGGTTGAAAGAAAAGAGAGAAAGAGGGATCATTTATGTCGTTATGGGTTGAAATTTAAAGGAACCGGGTATATAATCTAAAACCCGTCACCATGTGCATCAAACCCTAACCCTAAAGGGGATGTCGGCCGCCATCCTCTCCTTCTTTTCCTCCAGCTGCCATCTCAAGCCTCATCCATCGCCACCATGCCACTTGCCCATTCTGCCATCGAGACACCGCCATCACTACGTCGCTGGACATCTTGTGTGGCCGGAAAACCACCAGGATATGTCGTTGTCGCCACTTCCTACCGTGGCTACTTGACCGGGAACCAAAGAAATCTCTGATGTCGCTGTTTCATCGACGATGACGACCACCTCGTGCCCATCTTATTGTCGGACGTCTAGGATGATCGAGAGAGGGATGATCGGAGTCGCCAACCTTGTTGTGGAGGTCGAAACCACGAACTATAGTTGCCGCTGCTGCTGCCATGCTTGTTGTCGTTTCTGTTCCGACCGCCGCCATGCTCGGTGGGTGTTATGCACATGTGAGTGCATGGTTCTATATGTTTTGGCGTGTAAGCGTGTTTATGAGCTGGTCGAAAAATGTTGGGGGCCATCATGGCAGCTATCACACCCCCAAACCAAGGATGGCGGAAACGTCCGGGGGTGGAGGACTTCATGTAGAGTATCACAACAACGAGTATAATAGTGCTCAAAGTAAATACAACCATCATAAATATAATTGAAAAAGTTACACCAAAGTATATGTTTACATGATTCGAATCAATTACATTATGAAACAAAATGAACTGTTTGACGATTTATCGTCCCATCCTCAAAACGTTGTTGATTTCCTGTTTTCACTGAATTCCTGATAATACAAGTAGTTTTGAAAAGTGTCAACACAAAGGTTGGTGAGTTCATAAGAGATTTTATTGGAGAAGTAAACCGTTTTCCTTGTAAAAGCGATAGAATATGTATCCAGAAAATCCGATATTTTCTTTATAAAATTTATGTAATGTAGTCTTACAACCGACGACCAAAATGTATAAGTAACCTCTCTTACTAATAGAAAATGATATGTGTTTAAATTGACATAAACGCGCTTGAATTAAATGAAATTCCTGTAAGTTCTTATGTTTGTTAATACTTTATGTATATGTAGTCCTAAATCTCAGGACCGAGAAAATAACAAGTATTGTCCAGACTTAAAGTTATAAATGTGGTATCACATGATGTGTAGTCATAAATACCAAAATCGAAGGTGTACAGTAATATCTGTACGTATTGAGATAAAAGTGATTTTAAAATCGACATAAAACCCTTTTAAGTTTTATAAAAATCCCGTAAACTTTATGTATCGTTATATCCTTATGTGAGCCGCTATAATCATACTTAAGACTAAATGAACCTGCCACGACGTTTCTCAGGCGTCGTAAAACTGAAATGACATTTGTCACCCGTAGACCTGCAGGTCCAACTGTAGCTAGCAGCAAGGTGTGGGGTGTCAAACCCAATATAGATCTATACACAACTATCACGTTCTCCCTCCAGGAGACTCTGATTATAACTAACAGGATTTTATATCCCCCACTCGGAAGTACGGAAAGAGATTGTCTCACAATTTAGGTTAACAAGTTTACAAGTCGTGTGCGGGAGTGTAAAACCTTTCTGTATGAATGTACCCTTTTTGTACGTGTGTGTTATGAGATGTATCATAAACTATGCCTATTATAGTTCTATCCAAAACGTTTGTAATATATAAGAACTCTTTTATGAAAAAGCGTTAGGATTACGAAATCCATTAAACTATGCTTATTATAGTTTATATACGTGTTCTAAATGAATGAATAAATCTTATCATGAATGACTTATTTTCAGTTTATGATGATAAAATTTGCAAAGAAACACATTCAATACTTAGAATTTATTATTATACACTTTGCTCAACATAATACAAAGTGTTATGAAAATTATATGATGTTAACTAAATTAGACCTTCCTGCACTGTTTTAGAAAAGCCATAGAAAAATCATACGAAGTCGAAAACTAAATCCGTAAATTCTGAGAGTTCCCAAAATGTGTCTAGTTTACTCATAATTTTTATCATGATTTTTAATGACCTCCAACTTGGGTGAAAAAGTCCATAATCACAGACTGGTCCGGATTGGTGTTTGAAATGATAGGCAGTTTTGTAAAAATCACCATAAATTGTAGAAAAATCGTATGGAGATGTGCAAGTAGTCATTTTAAAGCTAAGAACTGGAACTACTTAAAACTAATACAGTTTTGAAACTAAAATGTTTAAGTGGTCCAAAACAGTCCGTGAATGGAGTTGAAATTTTCTGATGAAGGCTGTTAGAAAAGTGTAGTTATGTTCTTGGTGTTTTAACTTGTATTCCCCCCCTAAAAACTTGAGAAAACATGAAAATATGGGGGTATGAACTCACCTTGTGTGATTTCAGTAGATAAGTGTTGAAGAAGAGAAGTGTTCAACCCAAGAACACTTGAAGAATCCCTTGAAGATTCGAAGCTCTAACACAAATATAATGGAGTTTGTGTAAGGTATCCATGATTTGAGTGGAAATAATTGAGATAATCATAAAGGAAATGGATTATGCTTACCAAATGTGGAGGAAAAACTCAAGATCAGCCCTTGAATCTCGAATTTCTAGAGAGAGAAAGTGAGAGAGAAAAGAGTTTGATCTTCTTGTGAAATGAGAGCAAATGAGAGAAAATGAGGAGAGAGGATGAATATCCAGCTCTCAAAAACGTGGGAAGGAGTGATGATTGAGTGGAAAGGACATTGATGTGACCTAGGTAAGGTGGGGAGGTATGGCTGGTCATTGAGTGGGTGTGGGAGTGGTTGCTTGTGTCATAAAGTAAAGCAAAGTCAACACTCCTCCTATTTGTACTTTTACCCACTTGCTTTTATTATTTAATTAGAGATTTTTATGAATTTATGATTAAATTGTGAATATATAGGGTTTATTATGTTAAAATATGATTTTGAGTGAAAACCCCGCGTTAAAATAATTAAAAACGGGCCTTAAACGCAAAACTATGCGAAAACCGGGAGAAAAATGCTTCCCAGCGAGGCCTCTCGGTCCTAGGCCGAGGTTCGGTCCCTAGGCCGAGGCTCGGTCCACGCTGAGGTTGGAGTTGGAAGCGAAAGGCGCGAGAAGTGAAGGGCGAGGGTCCGGTCCGAAGGGTCAGCAGGGAAGCTTCGGTCCTCCGTCTGGAGATAAGAGGCGAGAATGTCAGAATCGAACGAACTGTAGTGAACAGTAATGAACAGTACCTTCGGTTCGGTTGGTGAACAATACCTTCGGTTCGGATCAGCAACCTTCTTCATCAGGAGGGTTCGGTTCCTAAGAGGGGTTTCGGTTCCTAAGAGGGGTTTCGGTTCCTAAGGTCCGTTTTTCGCGTAGACTTCCGTTTTTGGGCTGTTTTCGCCAAATTCGAGGGTCGGGATGCCCCGAGTGATTATAGAAAGTTGGGAGAGATTTCGAGAGAGATTTGAGAGAGATTCCACATACTCAGAGAGATTTGGGAGAGATTTGACATTCTTGGAGAGATTTCACATACAAAGAGATATGTGGGAGAGATTTCACATACTTAGAGAGATTTGGGAGAGATTTGACATACTTGGAGAGATTTCTCATACAAAGAGATATGTGGGAGAGATTTCACATACTTAGAGAGATTTGGGAGAGATTTGACATACTTGGAGAGATTTGGGAGAGATTTGACATACTTGGAGAGATTTCACATACAAAGAGATATGTGGGAGAGATTTCACATACTTAGAGAGATTTGGGAGAGATTTGACATACTTGGAGAGATTTGGGAGAGATTTGACATACTTGGAGAGATTTCTCATACAAAGAGATATGTGGGATAGATTTCACATACTTAGAGAGATTTGGGAGAGATTTGACATAAGAAGAGATAGAGTGAAAACGATTGAGAGAGGTTTCATTGGTGACCTTTTTGAGTGTTCGGCTTTGCAATGCATGGTCCGTAAGTCCCGTTACGCCTTGTATAAGGATCTTGCGTACTCCCGATGAGTATGCAACATTGTTTTATCGGTTTGGCTCGCCACGTACCATAGTTTTAGGTTAAGGAGATCTAGATGTACGCACTTTTTGATTTATGATCTCTCGTTAGAATAGAGAGTTGTTTAGGAGTTACTTAACGTAAGCTCTAGTACTCACGGCAAAATGAGTGGACCGGTTTGACTTGTTGACTTTCGTTGACTTTGACTTGACTGAAAATTGACGGTTGTCACAGCAGCCCACCATGGTGGCTATTGGCCGATTGCTGCTCTTCTACCACCATACAGCACCGCCGACCAACACAAGGTGGTTGTGTGTGGGTGTGCGGGGGTGTTAGTTTAGTGGGTGTGTTATTTGAGTTTTGTGTTGTATGATGTAATCGTTAAAGGATAATGGATAGAAAACCCTAACCACCACTGTAGGGTATGGCCGCCGCCTCTTGCCGCCATCGGCCGTCGTGTCGAGTGGCGGTGTGCTTCGCATTGGTGTGTTTGATTCGTATGGGATACATGAAGCCCTAATGGGCCCAAAAGAACTATACTTGACCTAATAAAACCCTAGTGGGCCCAATAAGGCCCAATGTGATTTAAAAACCCAATCAATGGACTAACGGGCTAATATTGGGGTTGGGAAAACCCTAACAACATAAAACCCTATTTTTTGGGAATTGATCGACACGCACACGAGAATTATTTAATAACTTGAAGTATTAAATAATAATCATTGGCAAATTAATATAAGGCAACAATACACTTAATAGATTTAGTCCTTAATGGGTTAAGTAAGAAACACTTAACCCTAATCATCATTTCATTTGAAAACCCTAATTTTGGGATTATGAGCTTGGACTTATCGGGACCCACATTTGGGCCATTGGAATGGAATTGTTTATTAAGCCCAATCTCACCATATGACTTATTTAGTAAAGTGAGAGACTTAATGGATTAAGTCCTTAATGGGTTAAGTGAGAAACACTTAACCCTAATTGTCATTTTATGTGAAACCCTAATTTCACTTGGGTTTTGTGTTGGGCCTTTCCTTTGGGCTTTGGTAATCGGATTATTAATGGGCCATCCAAGAATAATCATATGGACTAGAATATGTTAAGGGCTTAGGGTAAGGCCCATATTAGGGAGTGAGCCCAATTTGGAAAATTGGGCCATATCTTGGGCTTTGGCCCATTACTTGACTATTGAGCCTTTAGTGTGTGAGTTGGACTTTGGAATTGGAACCCAATTATTAATTGGGTGTTGTTTGATGTTGACAGTTCGGGAATATGCCAACTAGCAGCTGGAGTTTTATCGGCGGTACTTCAGCAGTGCCAGGTGAGTTCTTCTCACTATATCAACAAGGTCTAATTCACCAAGGCCAACCCTTTATGGATTGTATTCGGATTATTGCATGTCATGCTTACTGATTTATATTCTGGTAGTTAGGATGGTGATATGCTATGATTTAGTGACTCGGTTGGGTCGGTATCCTGGTATATAGGATGATGCTATGTTAGTGACCTGTTAGGTCGATATCCTGGTTATAGGATTGTTGCTATGCTTTATGATCTGTTAGATCGGTTTGACTATTATATATATACATGCTAGTGTTATATGATGTCTATGTGCACATGATTGTCCTAGTTATAGGATGATGCTAGGTTAGTGACTAGTTAGGTCTATATCCCGGTTATTGGGATGTTGCTATGATTGGTGATCTGTTAGATCGATTTGACTGTTATATGAAATGAGCTAGCGTATGATATTTATGTGCACATGTTTGTTTGATTGGGGGTTGGTTTGAGGCGGTCCTTCTTTGTGATGTAGGCCAACATACCCGACGAGCGGTCCGGATAGGCTGTAGGCCCTGCGTGGCGGTCCAGACGTGCCGAAGGCTCGAAGAGAAGTCCAGATAGACTGAAGGCCTGTGAGGCGGTCCAGTCAGGTTGATGACTCATTATGCATGCTGTTCTGTATTGGTGATATGATATGGTTATGTTTGTATGGCGTTTGTATTTTGGGGAAACTCACTAAGCTTTGGGCTTGCAGTTGTTGATTTTGTTTTAGGAACTTCGGATGATTGCGGGAAGGCGAAGGCATGATCGTGCAGCTCCTCATATTTTCATGATTGATTCTGGGAATACTCTGATGTCTAAACTATTTTGAAAACAACCTATAATAACTTAACGGTTTTAAAATGTGTTAAAAAGTTTAAATTTGGCTTGAATTTTATAGGTGTTACACACACGGATGTCTCTCCTCCACTTCGACTTGACTAGCTCATCACAGATCACAGCTCAGAATAATTTCCAATTCTTCCTACCATTCCCTGATCACTTCGCTGAAAACCCAACTTACCACAACTGGGGATCTAACCGATCCATTCCCAATCGACACCTTCCCGAACTAGCAAGGCACTACCAAGCCCCTCACAGGCATGCTACAGGTAATGCATCCTAACTAACCCACTCTAAAGGAGACGACCTCCAACAATCATTCTAGCATCCAAGGTATGAAGATGGCATATAAATCAATCACCAACAGGCCGCAAAATTCTGAAGTATCATTATCAATACCGATGCAGAACCATAACAATAAGACCATATCATAAGCTGATAGAGAAATGAAGGAAGATATGTACCTGACACATTAGGCTGCTCACACCTCATCTGAAACGAACTTATACGCCCTGCTGCTCGCTGTAGGCGTCTCTGCCCGGCCCTGACGGCCGTCGATGATCCTCGTGGTTACAGGGGCAGGTGCTATCACCTGTCCTGCTGAATGTAAACTCGGACATTGGGCCTTCTTGTGGCCCCTCTTACTACAATGGAAACAAAATAGGTCTGATCCCTGGGTGGTGGTAGCAGTACAAGCTTTGCAGAAATGACCAATCCGGCCGCACTTGAAGCAACCAGAATCACCATCGTTGCCACTCCTACACGCACCCTCGTGCGTCCTGCCACACTTGCCACAGCGGCCTCGGTCCTGAGGACCTCTCGATCTAGAGTCTGATGTCTTGGGCCTCTTGCCCGATCCCGTAGATACCTGAACCTCCTCTGGCTTCCTGGCCCGAGCAATCATATCCTCCAGCGTCTTGCAGCTGGACCGACTCACAAACTCTCTGATGTCATCTCTCATCATATCGTGATATCGAGCCTTCTTCATCTCCTCATCCGCGACATACTGCAGAACAAGAAGATCCCTCTCCCTGAACTTGGCGGTGATCTCCGCCACCATCTCGGTAGTTTGCTGTAGATCCTGGAACTCCCGGGCTAACTGTTGCACCTTAATAATTGGTGCAAACTCGGCCTTGAACCTGGCCGAGAAATCACTCCATGTCATCGCGTCCAACGCGGCATCATCCCTGTGCTATGTCCTTCTGAAGACAGAAGGCGAGTCGAACCTTGTCCCCCTTTGGACACCAGTTAGAACGAATAACGTTGGCGACATCAGCTAACCATCAGCCACTAGAAATGGTGTCCCTAGCCCCATGATAATCTGGAGCTCCACAAGCCCTGAACTCCCGGAAAGTCAAAGTACGCACTCCCAACATAGCCATCAGCTCTGTGCGAAAGGCTCCAAGCCTCTCATCCAAAATCTCCTGGATGCCCTCATTGACCGTGTCAAAGATCACAGGAGTCTGGTCAAGTATACCGTGCGTAATCTCAGCTAATATAAACTCTCTCATCCGGTCCTCGAGCTGCTCGATCCCTGAACCCGAGCCTGACCCCTCTCTGACACCTGATCCATCCACTGGTCCATCTTGCGATGTTGTCATTCTGAAAGCATGCCATAACAATCATCAAAATACACATCACTGTTGAGGGACCTCACACGCTCTGCAAGTTCGCTGGTTTTGACTCGGCCCCTCTTTAATCGAGTACGGATCCTCTGCTTTCAGTAGTACGGGCCCATATATACTACCTTCCACGTCTATCAATACTTTCCTCAAGAATTGCCTCAACTCCAGCAAGTCCCTTGTACTGCTACCATCACTGCTCCCAACACTAACCTCATCCTAGGCTTACCCTAGGGAAACCTCTGACCCAACCAGTCCTCAGTTGCTAAAGGTTTCCTCGTAATGCCAATCATCCATTACTTATATACCACCACATGTGACGAGGCTCAGATAATCCTTCAAGTAAAGGACTCGTCCCTACAACGGTTAGACTCAAACGAGAGTTGCACAGTTGGGTCAAATCCACAACTTTGAGATTATTCAACCTTGATCACATGTGACTTAACGTATTCATCTAATGACTAACTCCCATCACTCAGAATCCCACAAGGCACAAAGCAAGCAGCATTTAGACAAACGAAAAATCTAAACATAACTTAATCCAATCAAACTGCTCTATCCTCTACACAGGAATCTGTACTAGTATGCAATTTAAGCTCACATAATCAGGCATAACCTACACAGGCTATCCTACCACTGCCTAATCAATGCTAGCATATAGCTCAATAAGCGCATATGACAGGCACATAAGGCATCCTCCTAGATCCTTAGCCCTAAATCTAGCATGCTGATCACATAATCATATCATAACATTACTTGTATGGGTAATTTGGGAGAACTTAGTTGAGCTCGGCTGATTGCATGCACCACACCCTTTTCTCTTTTCAAAATTCCTTTTTCTTTTTCTAAAACCCTTTTCTTTCCTCAAAATCCTTTTATAAATATGGTTTTTCTTTTGAAAATTTTATACCACTTCTTCAGTTTGAGTTCACACACACGCGAGAGTGTGCTCGAATCCCTCAAACCAAGGCTCTGATACCAACTTGTAACATCCCAAATTCCGAGTCCAAAAATTTATTTTAAAAACATTACTGATTCGTAGCGTTAAGTCATTCAAACATACAAAAAGGTTTTACATAACAAATCATAGTTTCATTTCCAAAACACTTGTTTAATTATCAGAGTAAACATCCCAGGCTAACTTGCCATGGTGTGTGCACTGTAACCCTCCCTAGCTCCTCTTTTGAAAACTGAATACCTGAAACCAAAACTGAAAACCGTAAGCACGAATCTTAGTGAGTTCCCTAACCTACCGCATACCATACATATCTACTGATCCATACATGCCATGCATAACACTGCGCACATAAACACATATTGGGCTCCCGCCCACCACATTCGACCTCGCCCGCTATCGGACCCCGTCCGTCACCAGGCCCTGCCTGGCTTCGAGCCCCACTCGGCATACATATTTATTTTCCTTAGGCCCTGCCCGCTAACATATACTATCCTACAATCATATCACAACACATATCTAACATACTCTACTGGATTACTGTACTAAGGCCTCGCCTATCTTGGGCCTCGCCCCTGTCCTACTATTGATGAATCATGGAACCCCATCCACGCTCCTACTGACAGTGAGATACGGCCCAACCCACACTCACTCTTTTCCTTACTTAGGCCTCGCCCCTGGTCTACTGCTAATGAGGTGCGGAACACCGTCCACACTCTGCGCCAACACTCACCTCCCTACCAGGCACATACATGTATCACACAGACAACAAGTATAACTATCATACAAACCATTCCTTGGGCACCTGTTCGCTAACATTGGACCTTAGTCCCGAATGTCATACTAGCATACTGTGCCTAGGGCTAACCCCCGGTTCTTCCTACTCATAACTACATGGGTCGGCATTGTGGTCGTAGACCCATTCACACAAAGGAAAACTCACCTGCACTGCTGAACCTTGCTGATAACCCTCTTGCTGCTGTCCGACAACTCTCCGAACCGCTGCTCTACTAGCTCCCCGAGCTACTAATATCAATATAACACTTAGCTCCAAACTGAACTCTAAAAGTCAAACTAAGTCAACTCTGGTCAAAGTCAAAGTCCTGGTCAAAGTCAACCTTCCAGTTGTCTCGACTCGCGCTGCTACAGGTCTTAGGATCCTCGATCCCCTATCTTGACCCTAAGGTCCCTACAAGGTCCCACCGGTGCTGCTATAATATCATGGGCGTCGCCCACGGGTCTCACCCGACTATATCCTAGAACGGTCCTCCCCTCTAGTCTCACCTGCCTAACTACTGTCGCACGGGCCTTGCCCACGGGTCTCACCCAAACCATACTACTGAGCGATCCTGCTCCTAGGTCTCACCTATACTGTTGCTAACATACGGGCCTCACCCAAACCATACTTTTGCTAAATATGGTATTATACCCTGAAAATCTAACCAGATATAACAATGCATTTTCAGTTCTTTTGTTATAGTGACATTGTATTTCAAAAAATTTAATCAATTATCATCATAGCAATGAGAATTGCTTTGTATTTCAGTAATATTTTTTAAAGTACAATGTCATAATAAGAAGAGATGAAACAAAGTTATTTCTTGCATTTAACCCTTATCATTATTATGATTATCTTTTGATTATGATTCATGCTTTATTGATATAGATAAAGGCTCTTCATTTGTTTGATTGCTTGAGGGAAAACAAATCAACTTCAGCATGGGGTCTTGAAGCTCGTGTACCTTTTCTAGATAAGGAATTCATTGATGTTGCAATGAGCATTGACCCAAAATAATCTTCTAATTCATACTTTATTATACAACGATCTTCATAAGTCTTCGAATTTTGTTAATTTTCATTCCTTAAGCTGGGGTTGTTGTTTTTTCGTTTCATCGTGGAATTGATTGGAAATTTGTAACATAGCAAAATTTTCAAGAACATTTCATTTGTAAAAGCTCCATGATGTTAGTTAAACTACTTTTTTTTGTTTTTTTTAATAACCTTTATTTGTCCTCTTTAAAAAAAAGCTTTACTATGTTTAATTCTTTAGTTTTGTAAATAATAAGTTTATAATTATAATAAAAATATTATTTAGTATAGGTTTTTAACTATACATTGTATTTACAAAATATAAAAAGAAAAAAAGTTCATTCCTACAACAATCGGACTCTATGGAGACGACAAATTCAGACCCTGTCCAGACAGCAAGTCGTCGGTATAGGGTATGGCAACGACAAGTCGTCGGCATCGGTCTATTACGTCGTCGGTGGTATAGATGTCGTTGGCATAGTTCCACCTATTGCGACGACACATTGTCGGTATAGCTTTTGTCAACCATATTTTCGGAAAAAAAATAAAGTTTTATTAAAAATCTGTGGCGACGACATGTCGGGACACCTATAATGACGACAAGTCGTCGCGAAAGGTCTAAGCTATTACGATGACCTGTCGTCGCTATAGGGTTTTTAATAGTTGTTGGTTACGGACCTATAGCGATGACTTGTCGTCGGGATAGCTACTGGTTGTTTTTTTTTAGATTTACAGGTTTTGTACATTACTATTCCTGCATTTTTAACAAATTCAAAAAACATTGCAGCATATATCAATTGAAATACATTAATTAGGTGCCATTGTTCAAATTCAAAACATCAAATTAAAGTTTAATATTACAATACGTAGTTAACGAACATTATTCATAACACTAAAAAAACATCAATCATCATTGTCATAATCGTCTTCTTCTTCTTCTTCTTCTTCCATCTTTTCGGCAAATTGTTTAGATGTACTTGCTTATGTGTTATAGTTGAATAGAAAGTTAGGTAATGGTGGTGGTTGGAAGTTTGGAATACATGTCGCCAATGATGCATTATATTGTTGCAAATATTCTTGCATTTGTTGTGCGTCAAATTGGGATTGAGATTGGGGTTGAGATTGAGACGATTTGGAAGTGGAAGGCCGCTCATTTGGAATTAAACCAAAGTTGGCGGTTGGTCTGTTACCCACCCCGCGAGCATGTCCACGTCTCGTCCCAAGGGCACGTTCTAAACATTCTTCCTCGTTTACTTCTCCTCCTTCCCCAACCTCGTTTTGCATATTCTCATATTCATTTTGAATTTTCTCCTAAAATAAAGAAAACAATTAACATACGTTAATTAAAACAAACAACTAAACTTAAACATTCAAATAATAATAATATTTCTTAAACAAGAAACTATAATTAATAATAATATATTTAAACAACACATTTATTTCATTTATCACTTACCCAGTCTTCTTCTGCTCGACTTGTACACCAACCCGAACCTTCTTTTGTAGCGTATTTGTCTCCAACCCTCAATATGTTGCGGCTTGATTCCCATTTTTTCCTATAATAAGCGAAAAAAGAATAAATATATTTGTACAGATGTTAATAACAATTTTTAATAATAATAACGTATTTTTATTACCTCTAAATGACGTCGTTGAGCATAGGGTCTACATCTGTGAGTACTTGTTTGTAGAAGTTTCGACCTAGTAACTTTATTTTTGTCTGACGTGCGTCTGTAGTCCTCGGGCAAAAACAACAAATCAATCATATCGTTCCAAGCTTCGGCGGTCCAAAACCATCAGGTAATCTCACTCATTTAATGAATTGACAGAAACGTTGTCAATCAATTGGTTTGAAAGAGTAAGAAGCATGTGGGAGTATTTCTTTCTTCTTGTTTTCTTCCTTGTTGTTTTTCTTTATCTTCTTGACTTTCTCTTTTGGCCATTGATCTGGTCTAATGTCCATATTTTTCAAGTCAATTCTTGCTTCTTTTTTGTCTTTGCTTTTATCGTTCATCAGTGCAGTATTCAACACACTCTCATTCACATTCTTTGAAACATGCATAACATCGAAATTGTGTTTTAGGTCGAGGGAAGACGAATACTCAAGCTCAAAGAAGATACTTCGTTTCGTCCAATTTAACTCTCTCTTTTTTCTTTCATCGTCACGCTTTCTTTTTTTGCCCCATAATCAGGATGTTTCCCTTGAATTCGATCAGAGAGACAATTTACTTGCTTTAATATACTTGCATTACTGAATCGTCTAGGACGTGGTCTTGTCTTAGGTTGACCATCAAACAATAGACTCTCCCTCCAACTATGGTTTATATTCAAGAATCGTGTGTGACCAACATAAGACATCTTGTTGGTCACAAAAATGGAAGATGTGTCTTCGTTACAAGTAGGGCATGCTAAGTAACCTTGACCACTCCATCCAGACAGACTGCTACGTGCTGGGAAGTCATTGATAGTCCATAACAACATCGCACGCGTATTGAATACAATGTTGGTTGATGCATCTCTCGTTTGGACTCCTTCGGCCCACAACATTTTCAACTCATCCACCAACGGCCTCAAGTAAACATCAATGTCCTTTGCGGGTGATCTAGGGCCAGGAATCTGCAAAGTTAGCATGAAAGAAGACTCTTTCATACATATCCATGGTGGTGTATTATAGGTAGTCTATATAACCAACCTAATACTATAATTGTTATTAAAGTTACCGAATGGATTAAAGCCATCAGCTGGTAAACCTAGACGAACATTTCTAGGTTCTTTGGCAAACTCTGGATATCTGTTGTCAAATTCTTTCCATGACTTCCCATCTACCGGATGATACATCATACCATCCGTTGATCTTCCAGTATTATGCCAAATCATATCTTTAGCTGTGAATCTAGAACTATACATCCATCGAAGTCTTGGAGTCAAAGGAAAGTACCGCAACACTTTTTGTGGTACTCGCTTCCCCTTTGTGGTTGTGTCCACCCATCTACTCTTGTTACAAATCGGGCAATTCTAGATGGAATCATTCTCCTTCCAAAACAAAGCACAATCATATTTGCAAGCATGGATTGACTCATATCCTAACCCTATCTTTCTCACCTTTTTCTTAGCTTCATAGTGTGAATTTGGAATCTTGCTCTTCGGGAAAGAAACTCTTAGCAAGTCTACAAGTTGGTCAAATGAACTATTTGTCTATTTATTGATCAATTTAATATGCAACAACTTCGCCAAAAAGTTTAAAGAAGACATCTCACAATCAGGGTATAACTCGGTATTGAGCTCCTCAAACAAAGCATCAAATTCTGGGTCCATGCCTCATCCTTCATCATCTATATTTTCTTCATTTGTATTTTGTTCCGCAATAACATCATCAATTACATCAAACATCTCATTAGTTGTTGGAATGTTTATTGGAGTGGAATTGTAGCCCAAGTTCGAAACATGACGCTTCTCACCGTGATAAATCCATATAGTATATGATTTTAGAAACCCACGATCATGTATGTGGGCATAAACCGTACTCAACAATTGTCGATACATATTCACACACTTTACGCACGGATAACGAACTTTGTCTTCAGAGTCAACATGTTTCCTAGCAATCTCCATAAAGTTTTTAAGACCTTCCAAGAATTTTAGGGATGTTCGGTTTTCACGAATCCAACTCTTATCGATCGTCATTATTGTTTCAATATTAAAAATTACATTGTATACATAGTTAAATTGTATTTTGGCTATATGCGAATGTGTATTGCATGACTTTTTGTTTATGAAAAAAAAAAGGACGGAATGGATAGAGTATACACAAGTATATAAAGAAATATATACCCTAGAACTAGAAATCGGACGAAATTGATAGAGTCTTCATTTCGGTAGGCTTCTAAACCCACAATGAGTCAATGTAATTTTATAACAATGTACTTTTATTAGTTTCTTAAAAGTATATGTACATCTTATTTTTTTTCAATTACATCATTGTACTTTTAATATTATTTTGTTTTTCTTGTTTTATTATAGCACCGTGCTTTTAATATCAACGTAATTTTATTATTTTGTTTTATGTTATAACTATCAAATAGAAATGAAAATAAGATACTTCAATAAACAAGTCAAAAAAAGTATGTTGCTATTAATAACATTTGAAGTTTAAATAATTTTTACTTAGCAAACTTTATTCTCAATAAACATACTTTTATTTGTTTAAATATATTTATATTTTGTTTTATGTTGCTATTAGTAACATTTGTTCTTAGTGACAAACATTTTAATACTTTGACATTTTATACATAAACTTTATTCTCAATAAGTATGTTGCCATTAGTAACTTTATTCTCAATAAACATACTTTTATTCTCAATAAACATATTTTTATACCTTTACATTTTATACACAAAATTTCGATTTCAACCAAAACAAAGAGCACAATCATACATATTTCAAAATCATAAAAAATTTCGATTTCATATAAACCTAAACAAGTAAATTAACATTGTATACATACAATTTCAATTTCATATGCACCTAAACAAATTTGAATTTCATATAATATTTTAATGACAATTTAAATTTCATATAACATTAACCAACTAAATTAACATTTTATACATACAACTTCAATTTCATATAAAGCAAAACAAACAAACAACATACATACATATACCAAACAAACAACACAATCATACACTGTAACACCCGGATTCTCAGGTATGAGATTTTGTTCCTTTATTTTTGGGTTTTGTGGGGGAACTCGGCGAGTTGGCGTCTAGACTCGCCGAGTATGGTCGCGGATTCGTATGCGAGTTCACAACTGGACTCGGCGAGTCCATGCTATTTAATGAAACCCTAATTTTCAGGGTTTGAGACTTATTTAAAGGCCCTTATGGCCGTCCATTGCGGCTACCACACCCCAGAGAGAGTCCTAGATCGCTTGTGAGGAGAAAAGAGGCCATTGTTGATCTTTTGTTGGTGAAATTTGAAGGAGAAGGTCACCAAGGCAAAAGAAGGCTGAATGAAGTGCAAATCTAGTGTCTTCAGAGATCTAAGGCTTCATATTAAGGTATTCCTTCGGACCTTCTCCAGTTTTGGGTGTTGATTCATAGAGTTAGGGTTTTTAAACCCTTTAGAAGAAGAGTATGTAGAGTATTTAGTCCCCTTTTCGAGTTTGTGCTTTGGATCCAGACTCAAAGAGGTCCAGAGACCTTAACCCTTGGAGCTTTATGAGCCATTTTGGAAGTCATGAGCATAGAATGTCATTTTTGGGGCTAAATCACCATTTTGGACCATTTCTATGTTATATGTGTGTCAAGGTCCGAACTTTACGTGATTATCATGCTTGGGGAGGCTAGATCTATGATTGTATGGAACAGATCTAACCTCAGAAGTCGTTTTGAGTTTGTGCATGGTATGAACTTGCCGAGTCCGAAGAACAGACTTGGCGAGTAGTTTGAAGGTTGCCCGTTAATCACTCAGTGAGTGGACTTGTCGAGTTGGGGGAATGACTCGGTGAGTCAAGGAGAGTCAGGGGTCTGAGTTCAAGTTGGAACTCGCCGAGTTGTTCTTGGGACTCGGCGAGTTGAGTCAGGGTGGCCCCGTGATTCTTGCTAGGTGGAACTCGTCGAGTCAGGGGAGCACTCGACATGCCAAGAGAGGGTCTAAAAGAGAGTCAGTGGACACGTGTAGACTCGCTGAGTCGCCCTAGTGCACTCGCCGAGTCGGGTCAAAGTTTGACCGTTGACCTTGTTGACTTTTAGGGTTGAGTTCAGTTGCATTTATGGGAGTATTTGCTTTATGTGATTAGGCGGAGGCTAGCTCACATTTCTACCGAGACAGAGACTTATCAAGATATCTGAGATGAGTCTTCTCACTATACTGTACCTGGAAGGGTACCTATGTGTGATCGGAAGGTCTTGTATGCTATGAGTTGCATATTTTGTATGCTATGTGTTGCACGTTCTGTATGCGTTATGTATGTGATATGTATGCTATGTATGATATGGGCCGGAAGGCATTATGACATGGACCGGAATGTCAGAGAGTCATGGACCGAAAGGTCGATACAAGTAGGACTGGAAGGTCTACTGGGACTGGGACGGAAGTCCCCTGAGACACATGGACCGGAAGGTTGTGTAGAGTATAGCCTGGAAAGGCGTATGTGTGTAAGGGTATTTTGGGGAACTCACTAAGCAATATGCTTACAGTTGTTGTGTTATGTGTTTCAGGTACTAGCGAGGACTGTGGAAAGGCGCCGACGTGACTCGTACACACTAGAAAGAAGATTTGATTTTTGTGCTCTTGGGATTCGATGTGTTTTGATAACCATTATTGGATACTTTATAAAACATTTTATTTGAAAATGGTTGTGACAAAAATGAAAATTTTGTTTTGAAATTTACATCGTTACAAATTGGTGTCAGAGCCTTGGTTTGAGAGATTCGGATGCACCTTCGGGCGTATCTGAACTCAAACTGAGGACGTGAGAAAATTTTTTATAATAATAAAGTAAAATTTTTGTAAAGAGTAAAAAGAGTTTTGAGACAAACAGATCAAAGTCGTGTGTACGATCAGCCAGCACCCGAACGGTGGATTCCCAAAAGTACCCTTACATTATGTGTTATGAGATATGTTATGTATGTTACATTATGCATGCTAGAGTAGGCTAGGTATACATATTAGGACTAGAGTGGCCTGATTTGTGATGCCTTAGCCTAGGAAATTTCTGCTGCTGAGATGCTTTGAGAGCGAGTAGATAGCAATTAGGAGCTCATGAGAATAGAGTACTTGTAATCCAAGATCCATGGAGGAGGACTTGGAGTGAATGCTGATGCAGTGTGGTCAGTAGTATTGGGCCCGTATTACTGAAGACACCCGGATCAGTGGGCATTCCAAGTAAAAATCTTTTGGACAACGGAGGACAAGTAGGGTTGCGTCATCGAGTATGAGTATGCTCGATCGAGTCTCTAATAATTTTTGTTGTATTTTAGAGGCATCATGGTTGGGACACGCCACACACCCGAGGCGAGCGGTGTGAGTGACGAGGAGCTTCGTCAGATGATCCACGATGAGGTGGCTGCGGCGATCAGGGCCGAGATTCCAGAGATGTTTGGGTCTATCAAGACCACGCTATTGGAGACTTTTGATGAGCAGTACGCCGCGGTGACTGAGGCCGCAGCCGCTGCAGCTACAACAGTTGTGGCTGCTGCCAGGCCTCAGGGAGGTGACTCATTGTTGTTCCGGGAGTTCAGCAACACGAAGCCACCCGAGTTTGATGGGACGCAGGATTCGATCGCTGCAATGAGATGGATTGCTAACATTGAGGGATTCTTCTATACGTGTTCATGTCCGGAGCATCTGAGGGTACGGTTCGCTTTGAACTAGCTTCGCTTGGGAGCGAAGGATTGGTGGAAGTTCGTAACAGCGGACTTCACTCTTGTAGAGATTTCAGCGGTGACCTGGGAGAGGTTCACCACCATGTTCAGAGACGACTATGTTCCCCCGGTGGAGAGGGAACGGCTGGTTCAGGAGTTCTTGACCCTCAAGCAGGGTAATGATTCGGTTACTGTGGTCACTCTGAAGTTTCATGAAAGGGCGATGTTCTGCCCGGAGCAGGTGTCTACTGTGCATGCACGGATGCGCCGATATTTGGGTATTTTGAGGAGGGACATTCGGGAGTTCGTGTCGAACTCCAAGTAACGGACATTTGCTGAGCTCCAGGAAAATGCCCGGAAGAGGGAAATTGAGTTGGAGACTCAGGCCAGGGAGGAGGCCGAGTCTCAGAGGATGGATCGGCGGCCGGCTCAGTCTCAGCCGGCAGCCAAGCGGACCAAGTCTGCCGATTCGAGGACTGGAGGCTAGAAGGGCCGCACTTGCGGGAACTACAACAAGGGACATGAGGGGGGCTGTCGATCGGGTGCTTGCTACAAATGTGGCAAGGAGGGGCATATCGCCAGGGATTGCCCCAAAGGATATATTGTTTGCTTCCATTGCAACCAGACCAGCCATCAAAAGGCCGAGTGCCCTCAACTACACCAGGGATCAGCACAGGGATTTGCGCTTGCTGCTAGGGTTACCGAGGTTCGGCCGGTGAAGGTCTAGGCCCCGAAGGCTCATGGGAGGGCATTTCAGTATACTGCGGAGGAGGTCCGCGCAGCGCCCGATGTTGTGGCTGGTATGTATTCTCTTTTCATCTTTTATTTGAGTTGAGTTTTTATGCTTATATGATGATATGCATAGGTACTTTTCTTGTGAGTTCTGTACCTGCTCTGGTTTTATTTGACTCGGGTGCGAGTCGATCATTTGTTTCCTTGGCTTTTAGTTAGCACATTAGTATCCGTCAAGAGGCGTTGAGTCGGCCTCTGCGAGTTTCCATAGCTGATGAGCGAGTAGTGTATGCTTCGGATGTGATTCGAGGATGTGTCCTTGAGATCTTTGGTGTGGAGTTCCCAATAGATCTAGTTCCGATCGCGATGGGGGACGTGTGTATTATAGTATGTATGGATTGGTTGAGCAGATATGGAGTTGTGATAGACTGTGAGTGTCAGTTGGTGACGATTCGAGACCCTAGTGGGGGAGTTCTTATAGTGCACGGCGAGGGTACACGTGTGGGGTCAGCATTTTGTTCGGCCGCCAGAGCGAGATAGAGTCTACAGCAGGGTTGTAGAGGATTTGTGGCATATGTGATGGATGCGAGGGTTGATTCAGAGGGTCCGAAGTCGGTTGATGAGGTTCCGATAGTGCGCGAGTTTCCGGATGTTTTTCCAGAGGAATTGCCAGGTGTGCCTCCGGAAAGGCAGGTAAAGTTCAGTATTGAGTTGGTTTCGGAAGCTGCGCCTATCGCTAAGGCGCCTTATCGCCTTGCGCCTCCGAAGATGCAGGAGTTATCCTCGCAGCTTCAGTAGCTGCTGGGGAAGGGGTTTATCAGGCTGATCAGTTCGCCATGGGGGGAGCCTATCCTTTTTTTCAGAAAGAAGGATGGCTCGCTACAGATGTGCATTGATTATCATGAGCCGAATAAGCTAACGGTCAAGAACAGTTACCCATTGCCGAGGATCGACGATTTGTTTGATCAGTTGCAGGGAGCATCTTGGTTCTCCAAGATCGATTTGAGGTCTGGGTATCATCAGGTGAGGGTGTGGGAGGAGGACGTCCAGAAGACAACATTCCGGACTCGTTATGGGCATTACGAGTTCGTGGTGATGCCTTTCGGATTCACCAACGCACCTGCGGTGTTCATGGATCTCATGAACAGGGTGTGCAGACCGATGTTGGATCGCTCAGTGATCGTGTTCATCGACGACATATTGGTGTATTCGAGATCCAGAGAGCAGCATGAAGAGCATTTGAGGGAGATCCTCGGAGTTCTGAGATCGGAGAGGCTTGATGCCAAGTTCTCCAAATGTGAGTTCTGGCTACGAGAGGTTCAGTTTCTGGGACACCTCGTTAGCCAGAATGGGATATTGGTCGATCCGGCCAAGATTGAGGCGGTCATGAGATGGGAGGTGCTGAGGTCACCCACTGAGATCAGGAGTTTTCTGGGTTTGGCCGGCTATTATCGGAGATTTATGAAGGATTTCTCCAAGATCGTCGTGCCACTCACCAAGTTGACCCAGAAGGGTGTTGCGTTTTCTTGGGGTCCGGAGCAGCAGACCTTGTTCGAGACACTTCGCCAGAAATTATGCGAAGCTCCAGTGCTAGCTCTTCCAGAAGGGATGGAAGATTTTGTGGTTTATTGTGATGCATCGATATCCGGGTTGGGTGCGGTGCTTATGCAGAGGGGACATGTGATTGCTTATGCATTGAGGCAGCTTAAGCCTCATGAGTCGAGATATCCCACTCATGACTTGGAGCTGGGAGCGGTAGTGTTCGCTCTCAAGATCTGGAGACATTATCTGTATGGGGTTCGGTGTACGATATACACGGACCACAAGAGCTTGAAGTATTTGATGGATCAGCCCAACCTGAATATGCCCCAGAGAAGGTGGTTGGACGTAGTCAAGGATTATGATTGTGAGATTCTGTACCACCCGGGCAAGGCTAATGTGGTAGACGATGCATTGAGCCGTAGGGCGGAGGGCGCCCCAATTCGAGATGTTTGTTTGAGATTGTCAGTGATGACCCCGGTGTTGGATGCTATTCGTGGGGCCCAAGCTGAGGTTGTGAAGCCAGAGAGCCAGAAGAGGGAGCGAGTTGTCGGGCTAGTATCGGAATTTGTTACCGATAGCCGAGGGCTTATGACATTTCAGGGCCGGATTTGGGTACCGTCTGTGGGCGGGACGCGTACCATTTTGATGGAGGAGGCCCATCGATCGAAATTTTCGATCCATCCCGGGGCCACTAAGATGTATTTGGACCTGAAGAAGGATTATTGGTGGCCCTGTATGAAGAGGGATGTCGCATGGTTTGTAGAGAGGTGCTTGACATGTCGCAGGGTGAAGGCCGAACACCAGCGTCCACATGGTAAGCTGCAGTCATTAGAGATTCCCGAGTGGAAATGGGAATAGATTACCATGGATTTCATCACCAAATTGCCAAGGACCGCGTGGGGTGTTGATGAAATTTGGGTGATTGTGGACAGGTTGACGAAGAGCGCTCACTTTCTTGCTATCAGTGAGAGCTCTTTTGCTGAGAGGCTGGCAGAGTTGTTTGTGAGGGAGGTGGTATCGCGGCGTGGAGTTCCGATCTCGATTTTTTCAGATCGAGATGTGCGATTTACTTCCAGATTTTGGAGGAAGTTTCGCGAGGAGTTGGGTACGAGGCTGCATATCAGTACCGCATACCACCCACAGACGGACGAGCATAGTGAGCGGACGATTCAGACGCTCGAGGATATGCTTCGGGCATGTGTATTGGATTTCGGAGGGAGTTGGGACACGAGTTTTCCCTTGGCGGAGTTTTCTTATAACAACAACCATCATTCGAGCATTGGCATGCCGCCCTTTGAGCTGTTGTATGGGAGGAGGTGTCGAACCCCCATTTGCTGGGGAGAAGTGGGGCAGCGTGTGATGAGCAAAACCGAGATTGTGCTTCAGACGACAGAGCAGATCCAGCATGTCAGACAGAGTTTGTTGACCACTCAGCGTCGACAGAAGAGTTATGCGGACAGACGCCGGTCCGAGCTCGAGTTTCAGGTCGGTGACTTCGTGCTCCTGAAGGTCTCTCCTTGGAAAGGAGTGATTCGATTCAAGAAGAGGGGCAAGTTGGGGCCCCGATATATTGGTCCTTTCAGGGTGATCGCAAGGGTGGGAAGGGTAGCCTATCGTTTGGAGTTGCCGGCAGAGTTGGGTCAGATTCATGACACTTTCCACGTATCGTAGTTGCGAAAGTGTATAGCCGACAAGTCGGCAGTGGTGCCTTTAGAAGATATTCAAATAGATGCGAGCCTGAATTATGCTGAGAGACCGGTGGCGATCAGGGATCGGAAGATCAAGGTTTTGAGGAACAAGGAGGTGCCACTGGTGCAGGTCCAGTGGCAGCATCGGAAAGGGTTAGAGTTGACTTGGGAACCGGAGCGTGAGATGCGGGAGCTGTTGGAATAGTGTCTAAGGCTGCAACTATATTAGGCAAGTATTTGACCCGGTTGTGCATGGTCCTTTTGGGTTGCCTTCACCATAGCAACTTGACAGGATGATTTATTATGAGAGAAGAAATATTATTAATATATTATGAGAATAATATAAAGAGTAATAATATTATTATTTGATTAATATAAGTTATAAATTAATTAAGAATTAATTTGGTGACTTAAAGAGATTAATTGAATAAAGGGGCATAAACTGTCAATTGTATGATAGTTGTACTTTGGGCTGTAAATCCCTTATGGATAATGGTGGACGGTTTTAAGGACTTTGGATAGGCCTTGAAAATCGTCCAAAGGCTTATCATGAAGGGGATTGGATTGCTTAGGGCCTAAGTTATCCAATTAGGGTTTAAGGATAAAACCCTAAGAGCCTTACAAGTATAAATAGACCCTAGGGGTCAAGGGAAATCGGCACTTATGCTTTAGAAAGAAACCCTAGCCGATTTTGATCCCCTCTCCTCTCCCTCAAATCATCCTCTTGCTAGTTGGTGTTTGTAAGCCATTAGAGGAGTGACAATTGTGACTCTAAAGCTCCAAGGACAAGAAGATCAAGCAAGTGATTCAAGGTAAGCTTCTAATTCTGATTTCATAATGTTATTATACTCTATTAGCCATTAGAAGTCTTGGATTCAATGCATGTTTAATTAGAGAAACCTAGATCCAAGCTTTAGGGTTGCATGTGCACATATGAATGTTCATATGGCTAAAACCCATCATTGGTATCAGAGCCTAGATTGGTTTCTATTGAATTGATGCATTGGTTGCTTGTTTGATGCCTTCAAAATTCGATTTTTGTGTTTCTATCTGATGGACTCGGCGAGTCCCATAGTGGACTCGGCGAGTAGGCTCGACTCGACGAGTCCAAGCGTTAGAAAGAGGAAACTTCGGGATTTCTTTCTGTTTATCTTTGAGATGCTTGCCTTAATCATATTAGATCAATATAAATCCGATTTTCTGATATATATATATATATATATATATATATATATATATATATATATATATATATATATATATGAGTATATTTTTTTATCTAATTGAAGATATTTATCAATTAATAAAATATTTATTTCCTTATGTGATAATTGATTAATTATTTTAATTTAATTGGTAAATTGTTTTGCAAGAAATCATTAAATAAATCAAATATGGATAATTATGTGATTAATTGTTAATTTGGATTATTTGTTATTTGATCCTCTATGTTTTGAAAAGTTTAAAACTTGCCCTCAAGTTTTGAAATTTATGTTTTGTGATTAAAAGTTTAATTTAGACAATTTAAATTTCAAACCCTAGAATTTTACAAGTTTAAAATTCAAACCCATACTAATATAATATTACAAGATTAATATATATATATATATATATATATATATATATGTATAATTAAAATGCTAGTCTTACCGTTAGTAGGCCTCATTCACGAAGCTGGTCTATAAGGTGGGTATAAGGTTCCTGCCTATAAAATGGCGCTTAATGGGTATACACTCACACCCACCGCTTGCTTGATCGGTGGAGGGTCGTTAGCCGAACGGGTAGGATAGGGAAACCTCATCTCTTCATTAAAAGTATAATATGAAATACAAAGTAACTACATGTTTTCAAAATTTCCCAATCCTAGTTACTTTAGGAAAAGTGAATTGATGCAATCCCATGAAATTACACTTTGCACCCTTGCTAAGAAGTTAGTGGAGCGTGTGTGGTTTACCGGCACATTAATTGGTTCTAAGCAAATGTGGCAAAGGGTGATTCATTGTTTATCATAGTTCGATGGAGCGTGTGTGGTTTACCGACATATCGAATAGGTGATCGTTACAATAAAGGCACCATGTGAATTTTCATGGTAATTCACACCCACTTTGTGATCCTCGGTATCCCAGTCACAAACGAGAGGGGCATATCGAGATTTAAACATGTCATTGAAAAGTTTCAATGAATCTCATCCAAACCTAGGAATTCTCAATACATTTAGAACTTAAAGTTATGTTTTCGTGATGGAGAATTAGTGAATCGTCGTTCACTTACCTTCAAATTGTTTGCATGTTAGATTACGGCATCCCTTTTCTAATATGTTGGATCCTAGCCCTAATTTTCTTATTGGGTGATAATGAGGGATTCAAATTCTAATCTATCTTTGTCCTTTCTATTTGTAGATGTCGAACGCAAACAACGTTGCTGCTAGTTCATTCACATTGATGAGCCTTTTTCAAAAGGTGACTTTCGATGGGACGAACTTTAGCGAATGGATAAGATACATTCGCACAATTGCTCGCTACGAGGACAAGGAGTATGTCCTCAATGAGAAGCTTGAGAAGATCAACCCAGAAATCGCTACTCCGGCTGAAATGACTGCTTTTGAGACTCATGAACGTGATGCAACGAAGGTACATTGCATCATGATAGCCACGATGAACACCGAGTTCCAAAAGTCCTATGAGGACATGTATCCGTACGAAATGCACCAAGATTTGTTGGAGAGATACCACCAAAACGTGAGGCAAGAGCGTTATGAGATTTTCACTAACATGATTTCCGCCAAAACGGTATGTAAAGGTATGTCGATCGTCTTCGCAAGTTGAATGTTGACTTTGGGGAAGACTTGGCGATCGACATGGTGCTTCACTCTTTGCCCCCGTGTTACAATCAATTTAGGATGACCTACCACATGAACAAAGAAGAGGTCACCCTAAGCAAGCTCCAAGGTCTCCTTAAGGTTGCTGAAAGCAACCTCAAGGACAAGTCTGTTGCACCCACTCCCAATCTACCCGCTGCTCCTGTTTTGGCCATTGGGCAAGGACGAGGCAAGAAGAGGAAGGCTTCGTCTAAGAGCCACCGCAAGGGAAAGTCCCGAGATGGTTCCTCCTCTAGTGGGACCAAAGTTGATCCCGGTAAGCCTAACCCTAACCCAAAGGAGGCATAGTGCCATCATTCCCATAAAATAGGACATTGGAAGAGAAGCTGCCCAGACTACCTGCAAGCCATAAGGGAAGGAAAGATCAAGCCATCTTTCGCAGGTATATACACAATTAAATCTAATGATTCATCTCATGCTATTTCTTGGGTCCTTGATACCGGTTGTGGTTACCACATTTGTTCTGAATTGCAGGGACTGAGAAGAAATAGGGACGTGGAGCATGGAAGAATAAATCTAATCATGGGGAACAGAAGATCGTCGCCTGTGACCAAGATTGGAGTGTATTCTTTAGTGCTTAGGAATGGTTTATGTTTAGATTGGAACAATTGTTGCTATTCGCCAGAAATGGCAAGAAGCATCATTTCATTTCATGGTTTGTTTAGACAAGGTTTTAGATTTTCTTTTAATAATGAGAATGGTTCTATTCTTGCTTATCTAAATGGTGTCTTATATTTTGAAGCAATACCGTGTAATGGAATTTATGAAACTGTTATGATTGTAGATAACTTAGGAAGTGATGTTTTATGCATGGATTCTTCCAATGGTATGGATAGAGCATCCTTGTGGCATTGTCGTCTTGGACATGTCAACAACAAGCGCATAGCCCAACTCCAAAAGGATGGAGTGTTGGAGTCATTCGACCTTAGGGAAGATGAAACATGCGAGTCTTGTTTGCTTGGAAAGATGACTAAGTCACCCTTCACTAGTACATGTGAAAGGGGTGAGGGTCTATTGGACCTAATACATACCGATGTATGTGGACCGTTTAGATCAACCACGAAGGATGGGAACCACTTCTATGTGACTTTTACCGATGACTATAGTAGATATGGGTATATCTACCTAATCAAGCAAAAGTCAGAAACATATGAAAAGTTCAAAGAGTTCAAGAATGAAGTGGAGAATCAATTGGGCAGGAAAATCAAGATGCTTCGATCCGATCGAGGAGGAGAGTACCTAAGTCTTGAATTCCACGACTATCTCAAGGAGTGTGGAATAGTTTCACAATTGACGTCACCTAGGACACTGCAGTTGAATGGTGTGGCAGAAAGGGGTAATCATACCTTGTTAGACATGGTTCGCTCTATGATGAGTCGTGCTTCACTACCTATCTCTTTTTGGGGGTATGCCTTAGAGACTGCCGCCCATATCCTTAATCGAGTCCCTACTAAGAAGGTTGCCAAAACACCTCACGAGATGTGGACAGGGAAAGCTCCCTCGTTAGCACATATCAAGGTTTGGGGTTGCGAGGCTTTTGTAAGACGAGATACTCACGACAAGCTCGAACCTCGTAGTGAGCGATGTATCTTCATCGGCTACCCACAGAAATCCTTTGGATATCTCTTCTATAGACCGAAGGACAATGTTGTCTTTGTTGCGAGGAGAGGAGTTTTCTGAGAGCGAGAACTCATAAGCCAAGGAGACAATGGGAGGCAAATCGAGCTTGAAGAGATTCAAGAGTTTATAGATGAAGGAACCTCTAACGCTGGCACTCAACCCGAGGAGGAAACTCCGGTTGAACCAATTGACGAGTCCTTACCTCTTAGACGTTCCGAAAGAGTTAGAGTTCAACCCCAGTTTTATGGTTTTCATATTACTACCGAAGGGGATACGTATATTAGTGATGGTACACAAATAAATCTAGATGAACCTAATAGCTATAAGGAAGCCATGGCAGGCCCAGAGTCTGCGAAATGGAAAGAGGCAATGGACAGCGAGATCCAGTCCATGTATGACAACCAAGTTTGGAATTTGGTTGATAATGTGCCTGGACGTAAGACCGTTGGGTGCAAATGGATCTTCAAGAAGAAGACCGACGTGGATGGAAACGTACACACATATAAAGCGTGATTGCTTGTGAAGGGCTTTACTCAAACTCCCGGAGTTGACTATGATGAGACCTTCTCACCAGTTGCGAAGATAAAGTCTATTAGAGTGATGCTAGCCATTGCCGCATTTCATGATTATGAGATTTGGCAAATAGATGTCAAAACCGCTTTCCTTAATGGGAAGTTGGCTGAGGATGTTTACATGGCTCAGCCAGAGGGTTTTTTCGATCCGAAGCATCCAAATAGAGTGTGTAAGCTTGAAAAAGTCCATTTATGGACTTAAGCAAGCGTCTCGCAGATGGAATCTTTGCTTCGATGACAAAGTCAAAGAGTTTGGATTTATACAAAGCGAAGATGAATCATTTGTATATGTCAAAGCCAGTGGGAGTATCGTAAGCTTCCACGTTCTATATGTCGATGACATACTACTCATAGGAAACGACGTCCTGACTCTACAGGAGGTTAAGTCCTGGCTCGGGAAGTGCTTCGCTATGAAGGACCTCGGAGAGGCTTCCTATATTCTGGGAATAAGGATAGTGAGAGAGCGAAGTAAGAGACTAATAGGACTTAGTCAGAACACTTACTTAGATAAGGTACTAAAACATTTTAGTATGGAAAACTCGAAGAAGGGAGAATTACCGATACAAAGTAATGCCAAATTGAGTAAGACTCAAAGTCCGAGTACCGAAGCTGAAATAGCAGAAATGAGCCGAGTACCATACGCTTCCACAGTTGCCTCAATCATGTATGTTATGACTTGTACTCGCCCTGATGTAGCCTTTGCTTTGAGCATGGTTAGCAGATATCAAGGGAATCCTGGCAGAGCCCATTGGATTGCGGTTAAGAATATTCTTAAGTACCTTCGGAGGACGAAGGAATAGTTCTTAGTCCTCGGAGGGAGTGATGACTTGAAGGTGCGAGGGTATAGTGACGCCAACTTTTAGACCGACAGGGACAACACCGTTCGCAGTCAGGCTGGGTCTTTACCCTGAATGGAGGAGCAGTAACTTGGAAAAGTTCCAAGCAAGAAACCATAGCTGATTCAACGTGTGAATCAGAGTATATTGCAGCGAGCGAAGCATCGAAGGAGGCAATTTGGTTAAAGAACTTCATCGGTGATCTTGGAGTTGTACCTGCAATAAAGGAGCCCATGGAGATTTTATGTGATAATGAAGGAGCAGTTTCCTTGACCAAGGAACCAAGGGATCATGGTAGATCTCGACATATCGACAGAAAATATCACTTTATTAGACATCGTGTAGAAGAAGGACAACTCGTAGTGAAGAGGATATCATCAGAAGATAACCCAGCAGATCCGCTTACGAAGGGACTGAGTAGGGTTAAGCACTTGCAGCATGCTAAGAGTATTGGGCTGAATGATGATATTAGTATAGATTAGATAGTAGTAGAAACGTGTAATAGATAAATGTAATTAACATTTGATGATTAAATAAAATAGTATTATTTATGAGTAATGTTACTGTCTTATGTTAATTGTTTAAGTATTGTTTCATTTTGCATGTTTTGATTTCCAGAATAATTGAGTTTATTAAGAATAATCGAATTTTTCAAATTGTCCACAATCGTTCATATGTTGGAAGTAGGTATGAATGAAGATTGTCATGAATTGGTGTGTAGATTGTCTAAATGGTATTAGACATAGCAAAAGTTTGCTGCAACGTTCATGAGTGCTTATGAACTAGTTTTGAGCGTTGGAACAAACCCGCGCTTGCTGGAATCACCTTATGGAATGTGATAAAAAGGGTGATCGCAAGACGATAATATCATACAGTCTTAAAACCAAGATATATGGTTTGTTATTTGTTACTTGGTTGTACGTTGATAATGCGAAACCGCATCAGTAACTTGATGTTATAAAACGCATTGTTGTGTATAGTTGATTAATGAATAAGTAAATGCATATAAGTCGAAGTTTATCTGTTACTTTTATCCTAAGAGGGTAAAAGCGATATCTCGGCCGCTCGATGATTTGATTTGACTTATGTGCCGGGCCCGGTCAGAACTGAATTGATGTGTTCGATTAAGTTCTATGTCAAATAAATCAGAGATCGAGAAACCAAATGCTAGACAAATTAGTTCCATATAAATGTCAGCATGATATCTAAACAGAGGACTGTACGATCCCTTATCTAAAGGACAAGATTGATTAGATCAGAGTTTGACAGCGTCTTTGAGAGATACGATTGCTAATCGGATTACACTTGTGTATATAGTTACTAGACTTATCCAAGTGGGAGACTGTTGGAATAGTGTCTAAGGCTGCAACTATATTAGGCAAGTATTTGACCCGGTTATGCATGGTCCTTTTGGGTTGCCTTCACCATAGCAACTTGACAGGATGATTTATTATGAGAGAAGAAATATTATTAATATATTATGAGAATAATATAAAGAGTAATATTATTATTATTTGATTAATATAAGTCATAAATTAATTAAGAATTAATTTGCTGACTTAAAGAGATTAATTGAATAAAGGGGCATAAACTGTCAATTGTATGATAGTTGTACTTTGGGCTGTGAATCTCTTATGGATAATGGTGGACAGTTTTAAGGACTTTGGATAGGCCTTGAAAATCGTCCAAAGGCTTATCATGAAGGGGATTGGATTGCTTAGGGCCTAAGTTATCCAATTAGGGTTTAAGGATGAAACCCTAGGAGCCTTACAAGTATAAATAGACCCTAGGGGTCAAGGGAAATCGGCACTTATGCTTTAGAAAGAAACCCTAGCCGATTTTGATCCCCTCTCCTCTCCCTCAAATCATCCTCTTGCTAGTTGGTGTTTGTAAGCCATTAGAGGAGTGACAATTGTGACTCTAAAGCTCCAAGGACAAGAAGATCAAGCAAGTGATTCAAGGTAAGCTTCTAATTCTGATTTTATAATGTTATTATACTCTATTAGCCATTAGAAGTCTTGGATTTAATGCATGTTTAATTATAGAAACCTAGATCCAAGCTTTAGGGTTGCATGTGCACATATGAATGTTCATATGGCTAAAACCCATCAGGAGCAACATCCGGAGTTGTTTGCAGAGTGAGACTTCGGGGGCGAAGTCTGATTCTAGTGGGGGAGAATTGTAACACCCGGATTCCCAGGTATGAGATTTTGTTCCTTTATTTTTGGGTTTTGTGGGGGAACTCGGCGAGTTGGCGTCTAGACTCACCGAGTATGGTCACGGATTCGTATGCGAATTCACAGCTAGACTCGGCGAGTTCATGAGTGGACTCGGCGAGTCCACGCTGTTTAATGAAACCCTAATTTCCAGGGTTTGAGACCTATTTAAAGGCCCTTATGGCCGTCCATTGCGGCTACCACACCCTAGAGAGAGTCCTAGATCGCTTGTGAGGAGAAGAGAGACCATTGTTGATCTTTTGTTGGTGAAATTTAAAGGAGATGGTGACCAAGGAAAAAGAAGGTTGAAGGAAGTCCAAATCTAGTGTCTTCAGAGATCTAAGGCTTCATATTAAGGTATTCCTTCGGACCTTCTCCAGTTTTGGGTGTTGATTCATAGAGTTAGGGTTTTTAAACCCTTTAGAAGAAGAGTATGTACAATATTTAGTCTCCTTTTCGAGTTTGTGCTTTGGATCCGGACTCAAAGAGGTCCAGAGACCTTAACCCTTGGAGCTTTATGAACCATTTTGGAAGTCATGAGCTTAGAATGTCATTTTTGGGGCTAAATCACCATTTTGGACCATTTCTATGTTATATGTGTGTCAAGGTCCGAACTTTATGTGATTATCATGCTTGGGGAGGCTAGATCTATGATTGTATGGAACAGATCTAACCTCAGAAGTCGTTTTGAGTTTGTGCATGGTATGAACTTGCCGAGTCCGAAGAACAGACTTGGCGAGTAGTTTGAAGGTTGCCCGTTAATCACTCAGTGAGTGGACTTGTCGAGTTGGGGGAATGACTCGGTGAGTCAAGGAGAGTCAGGGGTCTGAGTTCGAGTTGGAACTCGCTGAGTTGTTCTTGGGACTCGGCGAGTTGAGTCAGGGTGGCCCCGCGATTCTTGCTAGGTGGAACTCGTCGAGTCAAGGGAGCACTCGACGTGCCAAGAGAGAGTCTAAAAGAGAGTCAGTGGACACGTGTAGACTCGCTGAGTCGCCCTAGTGCACTCGCCGAGTCGGGTCAAAGTTTGACCGTTGACCTTGTTGACTTTTAGGGTTGAGTTCAGTTGTATTTATGGGAGTATTTGCTTTATGTGATTAGGCGGAGGCTAGCTCACATTTCTACCGAGACAGAGACTTATCGAGATATCTGGGGTGAGTCTTCTCACTATACTGTACCTGGAAAGGTACCTATGTGTGACCGGAAGGTCTTGTATGCTATGAGTTGCATGTTTTGTATGCTATGCGTTGCACGTTCTGTATGTGTTATGTATGTGATATGTATGCTATGGATGATATGGGCCGGAAGGCATTATGACATGGACCGGAAGGTCGATACAAGTAGGACTGGAAGGTCTACTGGGACTGGGATGGAAGTCCCTTGAGACACATGGACCGGAAGGTCGTGTAGAGTATGACTTGGAAAGGCGTATGTGTGTAAGGGTATTTTGGGGAACTCACTAAGCAATATGCTTACAGTTATTGTGTTATGTGTTTCAGGTACTAGCGAGGACCGTGGAAAGGCGCCAGCGTGACTCGTACACACTAAAGAGAAGATTTGATTTTTGTGATCTTGGGATTCGATATGTTTTGATAACTATTATTGGATACTTTGTTAAACATTTTATGTGAAAATGGTTGTGACAAAAATGAAATTTTTGTTTTGAAATTTACATCGTTACATACACATACCAAACAAATAACACAATTCTATAATCATACGAGGATTAATTTCAATTTCAATTTCAATTTCATATAAACTTATACATTTATACAATTTCAACTTCAATAAAAATTAGAAAAAAAAAATACAAACCTTTCTTGTTTTTCTTGTTGTGATAGCGGGAATCTTATTCTCAAAATTGATAACGATCCTCCAATGGTGGCTGGTGGTCACCCGAAGAACACAAAATCAAAAGAAAAAAAACATACAAAAAATCTACCATATTACTTACTTACCTACTGTGGCAGTGAAGGAGAAGCTAGAAAGAGGCTGGATTCGTCAGTGGGAGGCTGAGGGTGGTGGAAGACGGTTGTGGAAGACGGTGGTGAAGCAAAACCTCTTCACCACCGATTGAAAGCTATAACACCAAAAAAAACCCCAAATTGAGGATAAAAATCTTTACAACACAAAAATAAACAATAAATTATGAGTAGAAACGATGTTGCTCCAGCAAATCGTCGGTTGTGGAAGGCTGCAGACGATTTTCATCGGAGAGAAGAGAGGGAGTAACACAGTGAGCGAATGAACCGACTGTCTGCTATCGCTTAGGGTAAAGCCCTATGCCGACGACTTGTCGTCGAGATAGGGTCCACACAATCGTTGTGGTTTCGTTTATACTAAAACAAAAAAAATTAAAAATTAAAAACCTACGCAGACGACAAGTCGTCGGGATAGGGTTTCATGCGGATCGCCACGTGGCTTACCGACGACACGTCGTCGGCATAGGTCTACAAAACGACGTTGTACTTTATTTCAGGAACATGCATTTAAAATAAATGGAAAAGATATTTTCCATAACCTATCCTGACAAAAGGAACAATTCAGTGATGGAGTCGGATATAGTTGGATTGATGGTTTGATGGATCATGCAAACCAACAGGACAGTCAGTCATCTAAGAAAAAAGGGTAAAATACTCATTAATTTACTCTTGTTCAAATGGTTTATGATGTCAAGAAAGAGTCTTTGCTCTGTTCATACAACCAGACATTCAACATTTCATCTGATGAAAAAGAAAACAATGACCAAGCCTAAGACAATTATTTTTGCAGGTTATTGATTCAATGCTAACAAATGCAACTTTTGTTTATCCCGAAAACACCCCTATGACAAAAGAAGGGTACTACTATCGGACAATCTTTGAAAAGTTCTTCCCAAAGGTGGATCCACTTTACTTTTTTTCTTATGTTTTCTGTCAACATAACCCTAAACCCCATGCAAAAGACTCTTCATCCTCACCATTGAATAAATAAAAAAGTAGCTCTAGAAATTTTGTACAAAGGGTTATAATTTTTGGAATACTTGCTCCAAGTCTACATACAATGGTCTTGCAGAAAAAATTCTTTAATGGTAAGAATGTCTTTTGCTCAGAAACACTATATGCATAGGGTCTTTTGATTTTGTAAAGCATACGACTACAAAATCTTGAGAATTGAGATGTTAATTCCTCAACTTCTTTGAACTTAAGATGTATATAAATCTTTCTTTCGTTATTAAAAAGGCTCTAAGGATAATCATTAATGTCTTGTATATAGATTGTCTTTACCATGAGACAAGGGGTTCTTGTCTTTTATGCTTAGAAATTTGCTCATTTAAGATGTCGTTTTTGGTTTTTAATGTGCTAAATTATACTTGTGGAAACCTCAATTAGGTACAAGGAAACGTGTAATTTGATGCAACCCTTGTTAATTTCATTTGATTTTGCACGTGAATGTTGATTGTGATATGCTTACATCAGTTGATTAGAAGCCCTCTAAACATCGTCTTATATAATACATGACAACACTTGGCCGTGTTTAGCACGACCCTCGGATTTTCCTAGGATATATATATATATATATATATATATATATATATATATATATATATATAGGGTTAGGTTATTTTGTTTTCACTATCTATTGTGTGCATGTATGATTGATTATGGACCAATCATTTTGGTTATTTTAAGAAAGTAATTAATGCATATTACATGTTGAAGATATAATGGATATTAATTACATCATCAGCATTTAATATGCATTAATTACTTTCTTAAAATAACTAAAATGATTGGTCCAGAATCAATCATACATGCACACAATAGATAGTGAAAACATTTGAACCTAACTCTCTCTCTCTCTCTCTCTATATATATATATATATATATATATATATATATATATATATATATATATATATCTTATTGTTGTCTGAAAATGATACAGAAAAACTTTTCTTTTATTTCTAACAATGTTAAATTCATTTAAACCTTATGATATGTCTGCCACTATTTTGTTATCAGGCAACAAAAAGAAGAAGCCCTTTATTTTCTCAATTTACAGGAGACTGAAAAGGTTAGAAATCAAGCCCTCCGCTGCTTCTTGTTCATGGTTTTGGTGCCTCTATTGCTGATTGCCGCAGGTATTTGACGGATTCTCTCTTATTCTAATGTATGAATGTTCGACAATGATGTGTATTTGGTATTTCCATTTCATCTATGGAAATGGGGCTACCATTATCTTAAACTCCATATTTACCAATTACCAGTAAAAAGAAAACATAGTGTGAGTTCTTAATGTTATGCAAGAAATTGATATCTAGATGAGACTTGATAACTAGTTGTACAATTTGAGATTTTGTTTGATTAGCTAGTAAGTGGTTAATCAAATTCCTAAATTGATGTTTTGGTTTCCAATGGTAAGTAGTTAAAGTTGCAATTCTCCCCTACTGGCTGCTTTAGCAAATGGTTGCACTTGTCTTTTAAAGTTTGAGATTCTACCAGGAATATCCCAACTTTGGGTCAGACCAATACAGTTTATGCGATTGATCTTCTTGGTTTTGGTGCTTCACAAGCCTGATGGCTTCGAATACACCATGGAAGCATGGGCAGAGGTATATGTTTGATTGGTTGAAGTTTGGTTATTGTTGTATGCATGTTAAACTTAAAAGATTCAATCTTATGCACCACCTAATAATCATAACAGTTGATATTGGATTTCATGGATGAAGTTGTCCAAAGGCATACAGTGGTGATTAGGAACTCTGTTGGAAGTCTTGCTTGTGTTATTGTTGTTGCACGTTATAATAGGTTATGTGTGGCTTTGATTGATGCTTTCATTTCATATTTTGTAATTTTTGCTGATTTATAAACCACTTCAAGAAGTTAGGGCTGACAATTCTCGACACGACACGCGACACGACACGAAATAAATGGGTTTGGGTTGAGTTTTTCAACCCGCCAACCCGTTTATTAAACGGGTCATATATGGGTTTCTCAAAAAATAAACGGGTTGACCCGCCAACCTATTTATATTCTTAATAAAAAAAAATTATTTTTAAATGTATTTATGTATCAAGTATTAATATTTAATAAGTATTATATAATATATATCACTGATTCATAGACCATTTGACTATTTTGACATTTTGACTCGTGGTGGATGGTCTAAGGTCATAAGTCATAACCTATAAGGCTAAGTCTGTAACATGTTTCTATGAATTTTTAAGACTTAAATGTCTAAAAATCGGACCCACGAACCCAAATCTGACCCATGAACCCGCCAACCTATGAACCCGTATAAATAAATGGGTTGGCGGGTCATATATGGGTTTCTGTTCCAAACCCGTCAACCTGTGACCCGCCAACCCGTGACCTGTATATTTAAATGGGTCGAGTTTGGGTTGACATATTTTGACCCGTCAACCCGCCAACCCGCAACACGCCAACCCGAACACGACACGATTGCCAGGCCTATCAAGAAGACTGAAAATATCATTGCAATTTCCAGGAGTTGGGAGCTGAAACTAATGAACTTGAAAAGCAAAGAGACAAACTTGAAACTGAATTAAAGAAGGTGCCTTCAGCCTTCTTATTAATGAGCATCATATATATATATATATATATATATATATATGTGTGTGTGTGTGTGTGTGTATGTGTGTGAAAGTAACTCCATGTTTTAGGTCAAAAACTTGTTGGCTTTTGCAAATGGTCATCTTCAAAATGCCACAGAAGAAAGGAAATAGTTTCATGATGCTAATAATCAACTTCTTGTACACTTCAAATCAAAGGTCGGAATGTCTTGGTCCCAATAGAATTTAAGGATTAAAAAACTTAGGATAATTTTATTACATTTTACAATTCCATGTTATAAACCCTAATCTGAATTTCATGATTGTGATTCATGGCATAGGAGGATGAACTCTCGAAAGCAATTATTTCGTATAGAGTAGAAGCAGATACTTGTAATGCATTTGTTGAGTTTCTAGAAGTTGCTTAGGATTTCTAGTATTCTTTGATGGAGGAAAAGGAAAAGAAGGTCAAGTATGTAATTTATAATTATGTCCATATTCAAGTGTATATATAAATTCTCTTACTGAAAAATACTCTGTTTTATTCGACATAGTCAAGTGATGAATTGGATACTCATGAAGAATACTTTATAAATGTGGCTAGGAGTCTTTTATGGATGCACTGGACCCACTATTGCCATTTCGAACAAAGAAAAAGCCTTGAACATGCATATGTAGCTGTAGAAACCAAGGTATATTTTAATTTTACAGCTTTTGATTATTTATTGGCCTAAAAAGTAAAAACATGAAGCACATATTTACTGTTTTCATTTTGTGCACATTCTTACTATCTTTGGTGCAGCAGATAGTGTTAAAGAGCAATTTTACCAAGCAATTGATAATGTTTTTAGGCAAGATGAATTCATTTAAGTTTTTTTTTCCAATAATAAATATAACAATTTTACCAAGAAATTAGGTTATACAGTTAGGGAAAACCTCTTAATAACAATGTACCTTCAGATCCCTTTAATACTAATGTATTACAATTTTTTGACATGATGTTATTGGATGAAATTGAGTTTTGGTATATATTTGTTTCCATATTTTTGTATTATGCGTAAATTAGTATCGTAAAGATATGTCATAAATGTATATCGTAAATGGTTGTTGAAATTTATGACACGCAAATGTGTGTCATCTTTTTTTTTATGACAGGGGCTTTAATGATATGCAATGTGTGTCCTAAACGTGCGTCGTAAGGTTACGACACACAAATGTTTGTCATCTTTCTGTATGACAGGGCCTTCCTTGACATGCATTGCATGTCGTAAACACGCGCCGTAAATGCGTGTCATAAATGCGCGTCGTAAATAGACGACGCGCAAAAGTGTGTCGTCTCTCGTTATGACACCTTCCTAGACAAGCATTTGTGCGTCGTCTGAGCGTTTTACGACACGCATTGCACGTCGTAAAAGACTGTTTTCCTAGTAGTGAGTGAGACAAGAAGACAAGATTCATTTATGCGTTCTTGATTCTTTAATTGTTCTCGTGTATTAAATCACATGTGATTATATGATCTAATCAAATATGACTTATATGCACAAGATTCATTTTTTGTGTTTTCGATTCAATAATTGTTCTTGGTCTATATTAATTGTATGTGATAGAATACATAAAATAACATATGATTAAACACATGATAACAACTATTGAATTGAGCATGCGAATTTGAATATTATTCACATAAATCATATGTGATTAGATATGTATAATCAAATGTGATTAAATATACGAGAACAGCTATTGAATTGAGAACACGAAAATGAATATTGTCCATATAAATCATATGTGATTAGATACATATAATAACATGTGATTATGTGTATCTAATCACATATGATTTATGTGGCTAAGATTCATTTGCGCGTTCTTGTTTCAATAATTGTTTTTTTTTCACTTTAATCCTATGTGATTAAATACATTTAATCAGATGTGATTATATGTTTTTAATCACATATGATTTTATTTGGAAAAAACAAATCTTGTCTATAAAATCATATGGGATTAGATACATACAATCACATGTAATTATATACCCGATAACAATATTGAACCATGAACACAAAAACAAATCTTTATCCAAATTAATCATATGTGAATAAATAAATATAATCACATTTGATTATATGAATTTAATCACATATGATTTAAGTGGACATAATTCATTTTTGCTTTGTCGATTCAATAGTTGTTTTCATGTATTTTATCACATGCTATTATATGTATAATCGTATGTGATTAAGTACATGAGCATAATTATTGAATCGAGAAGGCAAAAATGAATCTTGTCCACCTCAAATCATATGTGATTATATGTATATATATATATATATATATATATATATATATATATATATATAATCACATATGATTAAATACACAAAAGCAATTATTCAATCGAAACCGCAAAAATAAATATTGTATACATAAATCATATCTGATTAAATTCATATAACCACATGTGATTATATGTATCCAATCATATATGATTCATGTGGATGAGATTCATTGTCACATTTTCGATTTAGTAATTGTTCTTTGTCCAATATAATCATATGTGATTAAATACATATAATCATATGTGATTATATGTATCTAATCACATATGATTTATATGGATAAAAAACTAATTATGTCCATATAAATCATATTTGATTAGATACATATAGTCACATATGATTATATACATGAAAACAACTATTGAATCATGAATACAAAGATAAATATTATCCACATATATCATATGTGATTAACGCATATAATCACATGTGGTTATATGTATCTAATCACATATAATTTATGTGGAAAATACCCATTTTCACGTTCTGGATTTAGTTGGTGTTATTGTGTGTCTAATTGCATGAGATTATATGTATCTAATCAGATATGATTTATATGGACAATATTCATTTTCGTATTTTCGTTCAATAGTTGTTCTTGTATATTTGGTCACATATGATTTTTGTACACAAGATTCATTTTTGCGTTTTTGATTCAATAGTTTTTGTTTTTCCATATTAATCATATGTGATTAATACATACAATCACATATGATTAAATACATAAGAAAAAACATTGAATCAAATAATGTGAAAACGAATATTATCAATATAAATCATATGTGACTTCATACATATAATCACATGCGATTAAGTACATGATTACAACTATTGAATTGACAAAGAAATAATGAATCTTGTCCACATAAATCATATGTGATTAGGTACATATAATCACATGTGATTATATATATTTAATCACATATGGTTTATGTGGATAATATTCATTTTTGCGTTTTTAATTCAATAGTTGGTCTCGTGTATTTAATCACATATGATTTTTGTGAAAAAGATTTGTTTTAACGTTCTTGATTCAATAAATAATATCTGACGAAATATATATAATCACATGTAGTTATATACACGAGAACAACTATTGAATCAAGAACATTAAAACAAATTTATGTCCACATTAATCATATGTGACTAAATACCAAAAATCACATGTGATTAAATATATGAGAAAAAATATTGAAGCAAAAACTCAAAAATGAGTATAGTTCATATAAATCATATGTGATTTGATACATATAATTACATGTGATTATATGTATCTAATCACATATGATAAAAGTTGACAAACAATAATTATTGAATCGAGAACGCAATAATGACATATGTGATTCAATATATCAAATCAAATTTGATTAAATATATCTAATCACATGTGATTATATTTATCTAACCACATGATTTATATGGATAAAAATAAATATTGTCTATATAAATCATATGTGATTAAATACTAATAATCACATGTGATTATATATACAGATAATCACGGGTGGTGGTGGTGTGTAGTGATTTTTGGTGGTGGTAGGTGGTGATGGTGGTGAAGGGTGGTAGGATGACATGTGGGGTGGTGATTATAATGGGTGGCAGGTGGTGGTGGCGAGCAATGGTGATGGGTGAAGGTGGTGGGTGGATGGGTGGTATTTGGTGGTGAGGATGGTAATGATGTATGGTGGTTTTGGTGGGTGTTGGGTGGGGTGGTGGGGTGGTGATGGCGGGTGGTGGTGGTGTGTAGTGATGTTTAATGGTGGTAGGTGGTAGATGGTGATGGTGGTGACGGGTGTTGGGGGTGACATGTTGGCTGGTGATTGTAGTGGGTGGCAGGTAGCGGTGGCGAGCGGTGGTGGTGACGGGTGAAGGTGATAGGTGGCAGCGGGTGGGTGGGTGGTGGTTGGTGATGGTGTATGGTGGTTTTGGTATGTGATGGGTGGGGTGGTGGTGGCGGGTGGTGAATGTGGGTGGTGGTCGGTCGTTATCGGTGGTTGATGGTGATGGTTGGTGATGGTGGGGGTGGTGGAGGTGGGTAGTGGTGATGGATGGTTGAGGCGGGTGGTGGTGATGGGTGGTGGTTGGTGGTAATAGCGTGTGGTGATGATAGGTGATGGTGTTCGGTGATGATGGGTTGTGGTGGTGGAGGTAGGTGGTGATGGGTGGTGGGTGATGGTTGGTGGTAATAACAGGTGGTGGTCATAATGGTTGGTGGTGGGTGGGTGGTAGTGATGGATGGTGGAGGTGGGTGAGTGGTGGTTTTGGTGGGTAATGGGCGGGGGTGATGGGGACGGGTGTTGGTGGCTGGTGGTGGGGATCGGTGGTGGTCGGTGGTTATGAATGGTGGTGGTGATGGGTAGTGGGTGGTGGTTAGTGGTAGTGACGAGTGGAGTTCATATTGATGGGTAGTGGCTAGGTGGTAGTGATAGGTGGTAGAGGTGGGTGGGTGGTGGTTGTAGCGGGAGGTGGTGATGATGGTGGGTGGTGGGTGGGGGTGATGGTGGCGGGTGGTGGTGGTTGGTAGTGATGGGTGGTGGTGGTGGGTGGGTGGTGGTAGTGACAGGTGGTGGTCATAGTGGTGGGTGGGTGGTGGAGGTGGATAGTGGTGGTGTGTGGGTGGTGGTGGCAGGTGGTGGGTGGGGTTGAGGGTGATGGGTCGCGGTGGATGATGGTCGTGGTTGGCGATGGCGGATGGTGGTGATGATGTTGGGTGGTGGGTGGGGGTGGTGGAGGAGGTGGTGGTGGATGGTATTGTTTGGGTGGTGAGTGGTGTTGGTTAGTGGGTGTTTTTTGTTAATTTTTTTACTTATTATTTAGTTTATGTTAATATTATATGATGATTTTAATTTAAAAAATTATGTTGTCAACTTTTGATATCAAATGTTCTCACAATAAGAAATGATTCGATCGATTGAATGATCCTCATGTATGTGTGTGTGTGTGTGTATATATATATATATATATATATATATATATATATATATATATATATATATATATATATAGATATATATATATATATATATATAAGGAAGAGTTTTATAGAAAATGAATAATTAGGGTTAATTGATGACATTGAATACAAACATGACATGTATCCTTTTTAGAGTAAATTACACAAATGGTCATTATGGTTTGTGATAATTTTCATATTAATTCCCAAAATAAACATTATAAACTCACTTATACAAAACTTAACTGGCCATCACAAACACCAAAAATACAATTTCCAAAATTTTTTTATGATCAAACTTGATTATCAACGTAAAATCTTCATGTTCTTCGTCAAATTCTTTCAGTGTTGTAACACTTGCCGATCTGGCCGATTACTCAACCGAGTATTCCCTACTCGGCTCCTTACTGAGACGAGTTACAGAATCTAGGTACTCCCTGATCGATCCCTTACTGAAGCAACCAATGTTATAAAACTCGACTATCTCGGTGATTAATGTGTATAATATACTTAATGATTTATTATTAACACACATATGATTATTACTACATATATAACTTAAATTTTTAGTAATTATACACAAAGTGAGATCATTATGTTTTTTTCAGTTTTTTTTCACATGTATCTAGTTTTGTTATATATTTCAATCAACTTATGGTTTTAGCTTATGATTTTGACATATATAATTTTCCAAAAAATATTTCTACATGAATTACCGAATCCGAGTACTCCCTGAGTACTCTCGTGTACTCGCTACTCGGTAGTTGGCCGAATAGGTACCGAGTAGCGAGTCCTACAACCATGAATTCATTCATAGAGAACAAATCAAACTCCATTTACTCAACAATAATTCATAATTAAAGATCACAATATGAAATATTCATGAACAATATCATCATTTCAAAATAGCAAACTGAAATCAAAGACAAACTAGAATTGGTTTAGAAAATAACAATGAACTCGAGATGAAAGAAATTTTTTTTGATCCATTACACTTTCTGGAAATAAAATATAAGAAGTAAAAAAAACGCACTAGTTCTAGTTCTCATTTACTGGGAATCAAAGGATTTGTCATTCGTTGTGAGGAAGGGAAGGCCAAAGCTAGAGATGTGATAGCCAGAGTTGCGGTGTGTGAGAGCATGAGACGGAGATTTGTGCGTTGTAACCGGAGAGGCTGAGATGTGCGCGATGTAGTCAGAGGCGGTGAAGTCATGGACATCGGAGAAGTCAGGGCGAATGTCAGAGATGGTGTGGTGGTCGTCGGTCGGATGGTGTTCTAGGGCCGCAGATATGAAACGAAATTGATGAAAGAACTGAAGATCTGGAAAATCGAACCGTATATCTAAAGAATCAAACCAGGAATTTTTAAAAAACAAACTGAAGTTGTGGATATGCGATTGTTTGTCGACCTTTTCGCTGGATGGGATTTAGTTGGTCGTTTAGGGTGGAGGGGTCGGCTATTGCAAATCTGTCTCTTGTCGATGTGTAGGTGATGGAGTTTTCAAGGTGTTAGTGGTGGCTTCAACGGTAGTTGTGGCTTCATGCAGCGGTAGTCTTGGTGTTGTCATGGAAAATAGTAGATCGATGCTAGAAGGGGGAGAAAGTAGAACAACCATTTGATGAGTTTTCTTTCATAAATTCCATTTGGAACGCTTGCAATTCACAGTTAGGAATTATGTGAGTGATGAACATATCATTTTCTTGTTTCAGTCGATTGAATACTTTAGTTAGTTTGTCAATATCATTGACGGTTGACATGATTCTCGTGATGGATTCTTGTAATCGATTAGGGATGAAGACGGTGAAGGTGGAGGAGATCGCCGGTTTCAAAGGATCCTAGTAAGTATAACCCTGTAAGGAAATTGGAATAAAATTAATGGGTAAATTTGATTTTGGATTTAGTGTTAGATTTAATTTTGGGTTAACTTTTGGTTTATATTTTTTATTTTTGGAAAACACATGTAATTAACCTAAACTATAAGGATTATTTGTGTAACTTAAATAAAATGGACATGTGTCACTTCCTAATTAGTTCCTACAATTAGTTTATAATTTCTATTTTTGGGAGGTCCCTCGACTAATGTGTCTGGATGTGTTCACGACGTGACCAAGGAGGGATCGTGTCATGACGATAACTGTTGGGTTGTCCATGACTGAGTTAGCTGAGTTGGAGTGTGGTCGAGTTGGAATCCGGCTAAGTGCATTCGCACGATGTGACTAAGGCCTGGTCACGACGTGAGGGCCAACTGTTAGTAATGTTGGTTGTTAAGAACCCATAATTGTTATATTGTGTGTTGTATGTGATATTCGGGACTGCTAATAGTTCCAAGGCTATTGTTATATACTGTGATGTATGTGATATTTTGGGGATCTCAATAAGATTTGTGCATACAGTTGTGGATTAATTATTTTGCATGTACTTATCAGATTGAAAATGCGGGATTGTACACATACGTCAGCAAATTTATGATTTAATATTATGCGTTATTTTCTTATAAACTCTGCCTTCTGAATAATGGTTTATGGACAAATGAGGTGTGTTATATTCCTTAAATTCGGCTAACCCTGTTTAGGATTCCAAAATATTCTGGTTGCTCAACTATTGAGCAATTAATATCCACTCCTTGTACCTTTAAGTAATTCTTGATTAATTTTAATTAATTCAAAATTAATTTTAACAAGTTTCTAACTACTTTATCAAGCTATGATAAATTAATAAATTATTTAACTCACTCTCTTAAATCTCTTTCTAGCAATTTTAGCTCTTGAGAGCAACCCTAAATAGACTTTGTTAATATTCCTAAAATTATACCAATTAGTTATGAGATTCAACACCCATTTATTTCCAACACGTCGTAATGGATAAAGTTTCCAACTTTATCTCTGCCTTTGGCTCATTCAAATCCAATAACAAACCCCAACTCAAAATGAGTCCCAAAAATAGTTCCTTTCTTGCACCGCCCTAAAGGAACCCCAAACATGCACTAAAAATGTCTTAGAAATGTCCAGAAATCTAACAATTACAAGTCTAATGCTCTGAATTTCTTTAAACTTCAAAGCTTCTAGCATAAGGGACCAAAGAGACCTAAAAACACATCTACATCATAGTTCTTAACATGATCACATATAAATAAAGGATATTGATCACTTATAAAGGTCCAGAACGAGGTTAAAAAGTTGAATCTACTATGGATCTAGCTTCTTGAACACAAAAGCTACTTGCTCCGTCACAAAAGCTTACAAAAAACACCACCAATGCATAAGAAGGACAAATAGAGGATAAGGTTTTGATGAGAGAATATTCTTTAAGGTTGGAGGCTGATAAATGACAAAACCCTAGGAAAATTTGCCCATAAATAGTCCCAAATCCCTAAGATTTTGGGGTTCATCCCATGAAGCCCGTCGCACTGTGACTTAGGGGCTGTTTGATAGCATCTTAATTGAAAATTTAAGAGGCAACCTCTTATTTTTTTTCACATTTAGACTGTTTAGTGATATCTGAATTTATCCCTCTTAATTTAAAAGATACCTCTTAATTTTTCAGATGTGAGAGTTTCTCTTAAATAAAAAAAAAAGAACGTGTATTACCTCTTTTGCCTTAATACTTCATCTCTTTTCGTTCTTCTCTTTCTTCTTCACAAACGACGATCCTCTTGCTCCAACTCCGATTGCAACTCTCTGCAATCCATTTATAGCTATCGCTTCCACCATCGATGTCGCCTCCGCCATCGATGTCGTCTCCACCAGCATGCTGGCTTCACCAACTCCAACATACTTCTCTCGCCTCCATTGCGCATAATCTCCAAGGCTCCCACCTCCCAGTTTCGACTGTCGACACCACCTCTGACACCTCCCTTCGCCATCGTCATTGTCCTCTTTCCTTCAGCCAGTGTCGCTGTCCTCCAACCTTCTACGAACGTTGTTGTCCCTAGTCGAATCGGGCAACAAACAGAGCCCCTCCTCTATTTCTTTTGATTGCAAGGTAAACAATCTCACAGAAGCATATAAATTGTTCATTCATAATAATATTTTTCTTTGAGCTTTTATCTTCTAGTAATGTATTGAATCGGTCTTCACTATCATCTTAATTCTAACTATTTATTTTTTTCTTTCAGATTTGCAGCTACATGATGACGATACCTAACAACCCTGGTTTCGATCTTCAAGCTTTTTCAATGTTTTCTTTAACCGGTTATAGCATCATGAAAGTTCTATGATGATGATCAATTTTACAGTGGGTTTAGGAATAAAATTCTTAGTGGTGGTATGTTACAAATTACTAGTCTTTCTCATATTTTACAAATGATTTTTGTGCAATTTTGGTTCATTGGAGTAGGTGGATTCTTGGAAATTCAAAAGTAAAGGAGGTGAAGAAAGAGTATGATCTCAATCAAAACAATAGTATCATTGTTGAAACAAATGGCATTTGGGGCGTGATTACCTTAACATTGATGTTATGTTGCGCAATGTTGTTTTGGTTAGTATTGGTGTTGTTTTTATGAATTTGATGTTGTTTTTATGAATTTTGATGTTTTTATGAGTTTTGATGCTATTTTGGTGAAGTTGATGGTGTTGAAAATAATTGTTAAAAGACAAAATTGTCATTTTTATCATTATAGCATTGTACTTCCTATATCTATCCAATTAGAAAGTATAGTTGGTTATAGTTTTTAAAGTACGATGTCTTAATAAGAAAAGGTTGGAAGTATAATTTTGTATTTGAAAGAAATAATAGAGAAGGGTAAAATGGCCATTTTTATTATTCAGCATAATAATTCAGAGGTTTCAACCAAACAACATGTTAAAATTTACATCTTAAAAATTCAGACCTCTTAAAAATTCAGATTCTGCCAAACAATCACTTAGTCCTGCCATGCCCCTAGGATAATTCTCCAATAAATTGGTGCATGGAGTTGAGAGGAGGTAAAAAAGAATATGAATTTGTGGAGTTGATTTCGGTTCTTGTTGATGTTCATCTCGGTGACCAACCGCATAGATGGGTTGGGATTTGAATACGAATGGGGACCTCATAATTAAATTCTTTAGGAACCATATAGATGATTTCTTTTTACCGGGTGGAAATATGCCTACTAGAAAGACTCGTTTTCTCCATACGAAAGTAAAGATTTTAGTGTGGATGGTGTTGCTTAAGTGGTTGCCCAATAGATCGAATTTGGTGATAAATGTGTTGGGTGTTCCTCGGGTGCTTTGTACTATGTGTTTTTTAACAGGTAGAGTAATTGGAGCATCTCTTCTTGAAGTGCAATGTTGCGGCTAGAATTCGGAATGAGTTATTTATATGGATGGATTCGAGTGCCCTTGATAATGTTGTAGAGATGATCATGGGGATTAATTTGGCTTGGGTGTCTACTACCCAAAAGGGGGTTTAGAAGCGATTGTTTTTACCACGTGGTGGATGATTTGGAGTTTCCAAAATGTCATATTTGGTAACATCAGCCGGAAAAAAATAGCATTTTTTTTTGTGGTTTGGTAGTAAAAATCGTAAACTCCACATTAATTAGGTTTCTTGATTACAAAACCAGATTAATACAATTAATTTGTAATTGTTTTTTCTACCGGCTTCTTGTTGATGTGGGTTTTTTAATATGGAGTTGTTCTACAAAAATTTATACTCCCTCCATCCCAAAATTATAGTCCATCTTTTTTTTTTGGTTTGTCTCAAAATAATAGTCTACTTTTAAAAATAAATCACATATTTACCAAAATACCCTCTCATTATTACTTAACAAACTAACCATTTAATGGAACATTAAATGCAAAGTAAAGATAAAACTGTGATTTTATTATATAAAGTTAATGGTAATTAGTGATTTCTTAATCTGTGTGTTTTTTGTCTATAGACAATAATATTAGGACCGAGGGAGTATGTTAAAGATGTATATTAACCTAACTTGTTTTAAGAAGTGTATGGTTTTTAGGGGAAATAATGATACGCTTTTAATGTTGTACATTTTTCGACAGCATCGGATTAAGGATAACCTACGTAAATACACCCAATAGTAAATTAGTAATCATAAAAGTGACGTTAAATACACATAATATTTATTGGGTCTAACATGCTCCTTCTCTCGCATGCAAGCAAAGGAGTTGTAAGGGTATAAGATAACATGCCCCTTTAGTTTTTTCTAAGCTACATGGAGTTGTCCGGTAATATTTTACAAGCTATGGAATCTAATATCACCAATCACCAGCTTTAAGTTTTACTGAAGTTTTAGTCGAATAAATTAGATTTCTTTAAACCAAAATGGTTCCCCCTTCCCCTATCCATCAAACCTTTTTATGTTTCCTTGAGAAATTGACTTTTTATGGATAATATACAACTTCAAGTTGCATGATTTTTAAATGTTTTCTTTACACGTACAAAAACTTCAATCACCGATAACCAATGTTGCCATATCTTGAAATAAAAGCTATCACCCTCCCCCCTCCCCAAAATGATTCTATAAATAGTGCATTAAGAACACTTATTTTTATAACTAACCCAAAGAAAAATGGCAATCACAAGGAGCTTGTTTTTTATCATTTTGGCAACGATTGTTGTTTCAGGTGTAATTACACAAGTCAAAGCGTATACATCTAGTTACTGTAATCATGAGTCTCGTTGCCCCGGTCAATATATTTCATGCCCTTCTGAGTGCCCTGAAAGCAACTCCAACGACCCTAACACTAAAGTTTGTCGCATCGATTGCTATTCTCCAAAATGCAAGGCCCAATGCAAACACAGTAAGAATTACTTAATTTATTTTCTTGTCATCTGTATTGGTAGATTTTTTTTCAATGTTTTGGATAACTGTAAAACCTATTTGGTATGGTGCTTAACTGCTTACAAACTGATTTTAGGCTCAAATATAAGATAAATATATAATAATACAATGTGATTTTAGACCTTTTTTTAATATACCATCGTATTTTCATTTTATTCATATTACAATAATATATTTCAAAAATCTATTAAATTTTCTAAAGAACACAAACACATACATACTTTAATTTACTTCTAAATTTCAGGTCGTCTATAGGAGACTTGAATCTTTAACTATTGTAATGTTGTGCACAAAAAAGCAATTTCACTGATATACTCACATATATAGGTTTTCTAAAGTATATTCTTTCAATTAGACAAAAAAAAAAAAGTTGAAAATATAATGTGATGGTAGATCTTTGAAATAGATTGTGTAAAATAAAAGAAAAGGTAACAAGAATGTACTATATTACATTCATAATTAATATATAAATATACATGTTGCTATTTTATTAATTAATATATTTATTTTCCCCCTTTGTAGACAAACCAGAGTGTGACACACCGGGATCTGCATGCTACGATCCACGGTTCATCGGAGGAGACAGCATCGTGTTCTACTTTCACGGCAAGGTCAACGAGCATTTCAGTTTGGTCTCCGATTCTAACCTCCAAATCAATGGACGTTTCATCGGCCACCAACCCACCGGCAGAACCAGGCCCTTCACCTGGATCCAAGCCTTGGGTCTCCTTTTCAACTCCCACAGTTTCTCCCTGGAAGCAGCTAAATCCGCCACCTGGGACGGCGGAATCGACCACCTGAAATTCTCCTACGATGGAGAAGACGTTTCGTTAGCTGTTGGTGGGTTATCGTCATGGAAGTCGCCGGAGGGTGAAATCGAAGTGGAGAGAACTTCTGCGGTGAACAGTGTGATGGTGAACATACCTGGAGTTGTGGAGATTTTGGTGAATGTGGTGCCGGTTACTGCGGAAGATGACAAGATCCATGGCTACAATGTGCCTTCTGATGACTGTTTTGCTCATTTGGAAGTGCAGTTTAAGTTTACTGGACTTTCCGATGGAGTTGAAGGGGTTTTGGGAAGGACATATCAGCCAGATTTTAAGAATCCGGCGAAGCCAGGGGTTGCTATGGCGGTTGTGGGAGGAGAAGACAAGTATAGAACCACGTCTTTGTTGACGTCCGATTGTGTAAACTGCATTTACGATTCCAACAATGTTGCGGAGAAAGAGAATAGTATGATTAAAGAGCATGGAACTTTGGATTGTTCTGCCAAGGGATTGTTCCGTGGAAATGGGATTGTTTGCAAGAAATGAGGGGTGAAGTTGAACATCTACAAAGTATTATGAAAATAAATCATCATAAATAATTTATAAATTACGTTGTATTGTTCAATATCTCAATGGAAATGGAATGCAATGTGCAATGTTATCTTGATCGAAAATGAACCAAAATGATGTTATAATTTTATCAACATTTTCATAAAACAGAAGTTTTTAATCTTATGATGCAGTGCAACCGTATAAAAACGAGTCACACCTTGGAATATAACTTCAAAAAATATAAAGGCCTAAGGTTATCCATAAAGTTAAATGAATTGTCATATCATATTTCTAGAATTCATACAACTCTATCATTTTTTTTCTACAATGCATTGAACTCTAGAAATTTCAATAGGATGTTACAAAACGTAATTTATAGTAAATATTTAAGTATTAAAGCTTTCTTTTTTCCCATTGAAGAGTTCAATGGTCATTGAACTTCAAATCCATTGAATTTCAAGGTGACATCTCACACTAATAGAGTTTCATCCATTGAAGACACATAGACTTGCCACCTCATTAAACTCTTCCATTAAACTTACCATTCTAGATGCTCTTAGTTTTTTCAAAAACCGCACTAGAATATTTTGGAAAATTTTGTGCTGCCTTCTGTCAAGAAACAAGTCAGAAGTGATTATTAAAGCTTTTTGGTGGTGCATATGGTGTTTTTGGAATAAGTTTATTTTTGACACGTCCAAACCTAAGAAGGATACGATATTTGACGATGTCATGGTGTTTTCTTTTTCTTCCATTTCTCATAGGAATCATAAATTTCATGTTATGTGGAATTTATGGATCCAAAACCCAACTTTGATCTCTACTTTGTAATTCTTGTTTTGCTCTAGCTGTTTTCTAGAGTTTTTTTCTTTTATTATATATTTAGCCGTCAAAAAAAACACACTAGAATCTTTTATTTTTTTGGACTACTAAGTTAAGCTTAGGTTATTATTATCTCAACAAAATCTATTCATCAAAGTAAAATAATAGATAAAAAATGGGATTTGGATTGTACTGAATAGGTTTTGAAGTGCAAATGTCTAATTGCATAAAACCAAGTAACCAATCCAGTACACTAGTTGCAATTTTGTATAGTACAACTTTGATGAGGTTTATAGCATATCGACGTTCCATGCTACTATGAAATACGGTTTTTTTATAGTGCCTCATTGTGTTGTAATAACCGTTATTTTTTGAGTTGATGGTCTTGACCCATTTATTTTGGCATTTCTTTAACAATATCTGGAATTGATGACTTTCATCTCATTTATTTGGGTCAAGCTTTAATTGTTTGGAATTGACGATCGTTGGCTCATTTAGTTGAGTCTAAAATGCCAGTCCTTTGAAAATTGACGATCATTGGCTCATTTAGGTGGGCGTTGGATCTTATTGTCGTCCTATCAAACATAATCGGTTAGAGATTATACATGTTGAAAATAGATTTTCTAAAAATATGTTAGAGTTTGTTGTTATATTTTACTTGTTTAGATTTTGTTTACTTTCAAGAATCTGTATGCATTGTTTTTTATAGCTGTTTATGGTCTAAAATGGTCATTTTGCCCATATTCATCACTTAAACATCTTAGACCACATGTATAGCGGACCAAGTTCAGTAGATTTTATTGATTGAGATTGATTCAATACATTAGAATCTTCGTTCTAACACTATTAAAACTATCATTATATATTAAATCTAAATTTCACCATTTAATCCACAAATGTTTTCCACCATTTTCATTGCAAACCTTAAACATAGATAGTAGGAGTTGAGTATTAAGCTTGAAAACTTGATCAATGGATTAAATATCACTAAGAAAAACCAAAATGGAATTTCCTCATAAAATGGTTTTGAATCCACAAAACCACTATAAACTCTATTCTCGCTTTCTCTTCATGTATTTCTTCCGAACACAAACGATGCTTCGAAACCCTAATATGATTTTTTAAACAACTAAATTTTATTAAAAAAAAAAATCAACACTAGCAAGAAACTAGCGAGAAAAAACAATAACAAAGCATCTTACATAAGAGGATTTTTCATCCATTGAATCCAAGAAATTTTATATCTACTACTCCTATTAGATAACCAATTAAAAGCATGAATAATGATACTTTCAGAAATATGACTCTTACGCATCTTGAACGTTTGAAACACAACATTATTCTCATATTGCCACAACACCCAAATAACCGTGATACAAATAGCCTCTAGCACATTCTTCTTTTTCTTCTTTATTCTCAAGAAATCAATTTAAATAAACAACTCCAACACATCATTAAACAACGGAAATGGAAGATCCAGCCACTTAAAAAGCCTACCCCAAATATGATTAGCTATATCACACTTCATAAACACATGACTACAATCTTCACTCTGAAGAGAGCACATAGAGCATAACATAGAATGAACATCAATGCCTCTTTTCACCAAATTTTCTCTAGTTAGAATCTTATCAAGAAGGACTCGCCAAAGAAGCACATTAAGCTTTATAGGAACCAATCTACACTATCTAGTTTGGACAATATCTTCCTACAAAATAATATAGTCAATATATTTTCTGGTGTTGCTAACTTCAAAACTCCCATCCATGCCAATAATCCACTCCCATTTATCGGGACGATCCCTAAAATTCACTTGATTCAATAATTCCATAAGATTCGCCAATTGACAAGCCGTACCTCCTCCTTCACAAAAAGGATGATGCCAAGAAAAAATCCACCTCCCGCCCACCCACTTATCTGCGACACAACATTCTTTATTGACAAAACTGCAAATTTAGTCCTTGTGGTTTGCAAAAAACTTTGGATAGGGTCCAAAAAGTTTTCGACTTGCATGGAAGATCCAAAATCAAGGTTTTTCTTTGTTTTTGGTCCAAAAAAACTTGAAAAGACGGTTATACCCTTTTACTTTCTTTTTTATTTTTTTTTTTCATTTTTTAAATACTATTTTAATTTAAAAAAAAAAAAGAAAATAACTCTCTCTCCCTCTCTCTCTCTCTCTCTCCTTGTGAAAGCCAACTGGGTACCACCCAAGCACCCATAAACACCACCACCACAGCCTCCCTGTCGTTCTTGGAGTTGTGCCTCCGGAAACCACCCAACTCCACCCCCCTTCTTCCTTGGATTACCGACCAACAGCCCCCACCACCTTATTTCGGTGGTTTCCGTTCACCACCATCCTCTTCCTGCCCTCCTTCTCGTCGAGCTTATTAGAAACGAAGCAACAAAAGCCGTCGAAGCAGCCCCTGCCACCACATCGTCGTTGTTGTGAACCACTGCCGTCAGTAGCCGCTGCTTCCGTTGATCACATCTCCAACCAACCTCGTCACCCCTTGCGACCCCTATAAGTCCGATTCTCAACCTTGTTATTATTGTTTTCCTATTCGATTAACCAAGAGGATTGATTGTTTAGTTTGTTCCTTACCTACGTCGTCTAATAGACGAGGGAGGAAGATGATACAGGAGCCCTAATATGAAAACCCCATCTGGATTTGGAAGATAGAAGGAGAAAGGTTGGAGGGAAGGAAGCAAAAAATCGGGTCACCCACACGTTCTCAGATCTGACGAAGGAAGAGTTCCTTTTAGACCACGCGAATGCTAAGACGATCGATTCTAGGCGGAAGTCGAACAAGGTGAAAAGGGATCGTCATTCTCCTTGTTCCGCTGATGCCTTGCCTGATTTCGTTAAATGGAGGACCATTGATGAGTCTATATGGATTTGGGGGAAACCTAAACGGGGGTCAATTTGTAGCTGGGTTGGGTGGTTCCCGGTGGCATAAGCCCAAGAACGACAGGGAGGCTGCGATGGTGGTGTTTATGGGTGCTTGGGTAGTACCCAGTTGACTTTCACAAGGAGAGAGAGAGAGAGAGAGAGAGAGAGAGAGTTATTTTCTTTTCTTTTTTTAAATTAAAATAGTATTTATAAAATGAAAAAAAAAAAAAGAAAGTAAAAGGGTATAATCGTCTTTTCAAGTTTTTTTGGACCAAAAATACAGAAAAACCTTGATTTTGGATCTTCCATGCAAGTCGAAAACTTTTTGGACCCCATCCAAAGTTTTTTGCAAACCACAAGGACTAAATTTGCAGTTTTGTCTTCTTTATTAAAATCCAAGGCATAAATCCTAGGAAACCTCACCTCCAACGTATCTGTAACATCCCAAAAATCAAGAAAAAAAAATTTCTTTTAATTATAATACGTTATAATAATAGTTCACGAAAAACATCATCGATTTCATTTCAAAACATCCAATCACAAGTCTCAAAAACCACATCATCAGTTAAATAAAATGTCAGAGTACAATCCCAGGGTTCTCAAATGCGGAAACATGTGTGTACGATTCGCTGCTACCCTACCGGCTCCTTCCCCTTAGATGAAGAGGTACCTGAAACCAAAACTAAAAACAGTAAGCACAAAGCTTAGTGAGTTCCCCCATCATACCACATACCACATAGTGTCTATCCCTCGGTATCTTTCAACCGGTATCTGGCAGGCATAACTGGGAGCTGGGCTCCCCTTCGGTATCTTTCAACCAGTAAGCAGGAACTAACCTCCCCTTCGGTATCTTTCAACCGCTAACCGGGAGCTAACATCCCCTTCGGTATCTTTCAACCGGTATCTAGGGACTATTTCACCGCTACTACTGCTAGCACATATCAAGCACAATAAACATATCAATTAAAATAATCATATTGATGACATATGGTCCATTAGCATGGCCTAGACTACTCTAGCACGCCATCCTGGCCTGGCGTGCTCCTGCCAGCCCTTCCTGGTGTTCCCTTGACAACCTAGAATGCTCTAGCGTGCCAGCCTGGCCTGGTGCGCTCCTGTCGGCCCTTCCAGATGTTCCCTTGCCAGCCTTGCTAAGGACTCTCCCGTCGGCCCGGCCTGGTGCTCCCTTGCCAACCTTTCCTGGTGCGTACCCGCCAGCCTTGCCTGGGGCACGCCCGCCAGCCCCGCTCGGCGCCTCCGGGCGGCCTTGCCCAGCTCCTTGCTAGCTGGGTCTAAATTGAGCTGGCCCAAGGCCTGACTGGCATAACTCGGAGTTAGGCTCCCCTTCGATATCTTTCAACCGGTAACCGGGAACTAAACTCCCCTTCGGTATCTTTCAACCGATAACCAGGAGCTAAACTCCCCTTCGGTATCTTTCAACCAATAACCAGGAGCTAAACTCCCCTTCGGTATCCTTCAACCAATATCCGGGGACTATTTCACCCCTACTACTGCTAGCACATATCAAGCACAATAAACATATCAAGCATAATAATTATATCAAGCACAATAATCATATCACATATTGACCCTAGATAATTATCACAAAGACAATCATCTATCCAACATTCTTACTTGTGGGCCGGTATTGTGGCCGTAGACCCACTCCTACTAGGAGAAAACTCACCTCAAAGTCGTGTAGTGTTTGCACCGTCCTCGATATGGAAACAACCCTCCTCGAATCCTCAATCTCTACACGGCAACTCTTCTAATTTATCAACTCATACTCGTAACCCTTGCAATGGTCAACTCAGGTCCAAGTCAAAGTCAAAATCAAACCCTTAGTCAAAGTCAACATCTGGTTAACTCAACTCATCGAGTTGGTCCACCAACTCATTGAGTCCCCACGTCCACAAAATGCTACAACCCCATCCCTACTCGTCGAGTCTAGCAAGAGCTCGACGAGTTCTCGTTCAACAAAACATCGGGACTTCCTTCAACTGACTCGTCGAGTTCATCCTTGAACTCGTCGAGTTCATCTTCATCCGAATGAAGGTGTTCAGTCTACGACTCGCCGAGTTCTCGCTGAACCTGTCGAGTTCGTCTTCATGTGTTTGGGACATTTCCTTGAACTTGTCGAGTTCATCCTTGAACTTGTTGAGTCCTTTTATCTTCAAGTCCATAACAAACCCTCATCAGCCTGAGTTTTCCTTAACCAAAAACCATTTCCATAAGACTTTTGGGGGAAACAGCGACCGGACTCGTCGAGTCCCTCTTTGTCCAAAACTATACGGTCGATTATAATGGTTCTTAATGCATCAAAACCATAGATCTGACCTCCTAGGGTCCATTTTATACATAAAGCTCCAATCTTGACGTCCATGCATGGGCTTTTTGGCTCAAAAACCATAAAAAGAGGTATATATGAAGCATAGGTCTCTGATGGCCATAAAGTTGGCACCTTTATGCTATCGAAACCCTCTATGGTTCCAGATCTGAAGTGGAACTCCAAATATACACACAAATCTGAGTATAGTCCACTAAAGCCCATAAAAAGGTAGAAAATAGCCCTCAATCATAGATGTTTAAGGTTCAAGCTTTTTACCTTGAATGAACTGAGAATGAAGCAAAACCTCTGGATCTTCTTGCTTCTTCTGGAATCCCCAAGCTTTTACTTCCTCTTCAAGCTTCACAATCACCACAAACACACACAAATGGCTCAAGATTACACAAACAAGGTTAGGGTTTCGATCTAGGGCTTCTCTAAGTTGGGAGGGACAATGGACGCTGGGTTGGGGAGTTATAAGGTGTTTAAATAGGGTACAAACCTCAAATATTAGGGTTTCCTCCAAACAGTCCTACTCGTCGAGTCGGCCTCCCGACTCGTCAAGTAGGTCACTTATCCACCCAAACAATAGTCGCTTCTACTCGACGAGTTGGGTCTCCAACTCGTCGAGTCCCAGAGCAAAACATGAGTTTACTTGAATTACAATACGTACCAGGAACCGGGTGTTAGAAATATCCCCCACTTATTTTAGACTTCGTCCTCGAAGTCTGCTGTTGAATCCTGAAAAAACTCGGGGTAGTGCTCCCCATCTCATCCTTTGGCTCGCAAGTCCATTTCAAGCCCTTATGGTGCTCCCACTTCACCTTCACTAGCTCCACCCTCTTTTTCCTCAGATCCTTCGACTTCCTGTCGGGGATCGCCACTGGCCGCTCGATGTATTTCAGGCTATCATCCACCTGAATATCCTCCAAAGGCACCACTCTCGAATCGTCCACCAGGTACTTTTGCAACTGGGAGACGTGAAAAGCAATATGAATCTGACTGAGTTCTACTGGCAGGTCCAACCTATATGCCATCTTGCCCACCCGAGCGACAACCCTGAAAGCTCCAATATACCTGGCGCCCAACTTGCCTCGCTTCTTGAATCGAATGACACCTTTCCAAAGCGACACCTTCAGGAGCACCATATCCCCGACCTGGAACTCCAGGTCCGAACGACGCTTGTCAGCATAACTTTTCTTCCGACTCTGAGCAGTATGAAGCCTGCTCTGAACCTGCTGGATCCTCTCTGTAGTCTTGAGCACCACTTTGGTACTTCCGATGACCCTCTACCCAACCTCACCCCAGCATATCGGGGTCCTACACTTCCTCCCATACAACATCTCATAGGGGGGTCGGTCGATACTCATATAGTAGTTGTTATTGTAGGAAAACTCTGCCAAGGGAAGGTAAGTATCCCAAATACCTCCGAAGTCTAAAGCTACAGATGTGGAGGCAAGGGGCACATGTCCAGAGACTGCACACATAATGACAAAGTATGCTACGGATGTGGAGGCAAGGGGCACATGTCCAGAGACTGCCCAAGGAAAAATAAAGCAGCAAGACCAGAAACGCCACCAAGGCCAAGGGCATTTCACATGATCCTCGACGAAGCAGAGAACCATGCGAGGAATCAAGAATGAGGACTTCTTACCTGAAGATCGGATTATGCAGTAGCCATAGTTTCGTATGATGTAGCCTAGTAGAGGCATAGTCTAGGGTGAACTTGAACACCTATGTAATCGTTTCAAGAATTAATATAAAACCTTCGTTTTGTTATCTGACGTGTTGAATGATTGTATGATTTGCTGCATGGTGACTTGGGAAACTGCGAGACAATACTTGGGACGAGTATGAGTAGGTGTGAATGGTAGTAGAGGCCTATACTACCGGAAGCACAGGACTCACACTTGGATCAGGGAAAGTCACAAGGTTACCAAGAAGCTAGTAATTGATTTCGTTTTATTCAAGTGTGTTGTTACCATCGTTTCGGTAATGACTAAGAAGATTGTTGATATTCCGACCCTAGTGGTCATATCGAATCGAGTCCGACTACGATGAGTATGTTGTGTGGCTCAGAGGACCAAGTTTGATGTAGCGTCCGACTTAAACCAAACGGTTGAAATCAAAGCGATCAATAGAAGTATCGCACTCGTTGTTAAAGAAGTTAGTGGCTAGAAATGCCTAATGTTAAAGTGTGATTATATCACATTAGAACATGAAGGAAGGCATAGTCTGTTTTAGAATTTAACTCTAAGAGACCTAAGTCTAAGTGTTGCAACATACGATGATAGGTCATTAGAATATGACACATCGATCTATAGTAGTAATAAAAGAACTTATCTCAAGTCCGTATCCAGCAAGGATCGAGATTGTGACTTGAAGGTCATAATTTGGAGTCTAACCTGAGGTAGAGAGCAGGTGCACGATCGAATACTCTTACAGTCAATGAGTTTAAGAGATAGAATTGAAGGAATGTAGAAGTTATAATTATTACCTAGGATGAAGAGATGACGTATGGAGTCATTATATGACCTTGTTTCGTTGATGATTCCGGGACGTAATCATCCAAAGGGGGAGATAATTGTAACGCCCGCATATCCGGGCTAGTCAATTTAAAGGCAATAGGGGTTGAAAACGACTTTTCGACAAAAAGATTATTTAGAATAAATAATCTTAACCAAGTTGTAGAAGATGTCACAGGGTTTCCGTACATATAAAGAACGCCGAAATCCGAGTTATAACGAAGAAGTTATGACCCGTCGAACTTTCGCGTCAGAACCGGCACGGCGTCGGGAAGCGTAAATAGTAAATTTATGATAGAGCGAGATTTAGATTTAGCGCTCTAAACGAAAGTCGTAGAATATGTTAAACTAAGAACTTCGATAAAAAGAACGCCCAAATCTGACTTCGTATGAAGAAGTTACGATTTTTCGAAGTTTCGGATTAGCAGTGTACAGTCCGAAATTCGAATATTAGATCGAGCGATTTTTAGCCGACACAACCTAAACGAGAATTGAAGATCTCATTATTAGTAGCGTAACAATAAAAAAGACAGACGAAAATGGACATCGGATGAAGAAGTTATGAGATTATAACGGACCAATCCTGTCCCCGCCTGTTAAAAATATAACTTTAAAAATAAATTCAAAATTAGCCGAAGGAGTCTAAACGAAAGTTGTAGAGTGCGTCTCCACCTACGCATGGATATAAAGAACGTCAAAAACGGAGTTCGTATGAACGAGTTACAAATTATAATAGCATATTTACGTATTAAAATAAAGTATAAATCATATATACGTACACATATATATACATATGTATATATCATTAGAAAGGTATCGACGATGCGGTCATTATAAGACTAATGTTGAGTTCTTTCGACATTAGTTTAGTACAAATATCTTTAAATCTATTTAAAATAGTATTATAAAGGGGTGTTTAGTTGTTTATATAACTATAAGGTCATTAAGTAATTATGGGGGGTAGTTTTTGTAAATTCAATTACTATAAATAAGAGGCTTGGGCTCTCATATTTCTTGCACCATTCTCTTGATTCAAGAGTCTTTCTCTCCTTATCCCCCGAGCATTTCGGTCCTTCGTGATTCGACTTCTCTTTCTGTATTTTAGTATAGTAAGGTGAGCGCTGAAGCGCTGCACGAATCTTTCTTAGAAAGATTCAGCGACGAAGTTCTGCCCCTGCAGAGCCCGACTCCTAGCTAAAATCCCCTTGTAAGTAAGTTATGCTTACCCTATTTTAAATATAGTTTATATTTAAAATTAGTATTGTTATTATAAATTTATAATAAATATTTGAGCTATTATTATGACTTATATAAGTGTCGTTATAATATCTTTTTAACTACTCGCGGTACGGGGAATCTGGTTTAAAGGGCCGCATAGTGTTGTTGGATTTCAGAAGTGCTATATACCAAAATGGTCCTGCCCTCCGGTGTTTTATGTCTGGACCCTGTCTGTACATAGTGGTTGGAAAGTATTGTTTAAACGCTTATATAATAATAATAATAATAAGACTAATAATTAGTCACGGTAAATATTAGACTAAAATCTAGTGGTAATAATACTAGGTTTCGTCGAAGGAAATTATTTTAAAGTAAACGAAGCGTTGTCCGAGTACCGAGTCACCACCTTCTCAAGTGAGTGCATAGTTACTTTCATCTTACACATAGATATGAAGTATTTTATATAAACTACGTGTTATGTGTGCACATTATCTGAATACTTGCTGTCTATGCTGGTTGAACGTTTTATACATGTTTTAAAGGACTTAAACTGTATACGTATTTTATATATACGAAAATGTTGGGTATGAGATGGGTAGATGAATGATGAGAGATAGAAGATGACGTGAGTATACATTGGCAGCTACAGACTTAGTGCCTATGGGACAAACACCGGTAGCTATGGACTTAGTACCTTTTAGACATTGGTAGCTATGGATTTAGTACTTGTAGGAATTGGTAGCTATGGACTTAGTACCTGTTGAACATTGGTAGCTATGGACTTAGTACCTATTAGATAAAGACTGGTAGCTATGGATTTAGTACCCGATGAATAGACTATAGCAGCTATGGAATTAGTGCTTTATGAACGAACATTGGCAGCTATGGATTTAGTGCCAGTCCCATAACCCTGGATGTAAGGGACTTCGGAATAAACGAATGCAGGATAGATGACTCTTAGGTTAAATCCTTAAAGAGTAAAGAAGATAATGGGGATGGGTAATTGGGTTGATTGTTTGATTGAACATAATAATTATATTATTGTGGGTTGAAAACCCTATGTACTCACCAGGTTTCCCAACCTGACCCACTCAGTTTATGTATATCACAGGTGACGAAGTGAAGTGACATTACACTGAGAGATTTAAAAGAGATGTAGATCACTAGTGTAAATCATTGTAAGTTCTGTTTATGCTTATGTTTCGGTATTAACGATGACATCCCAAACATTTTAAAATGAAATAAATACGTTTCTTCGAAAATGTTTTAATAACGTATTTACCATGTTTTTCTGGGAACAAATTCCGCAACCTTTTTATAAAATGAAGTACTCTGATTTTTATAAAGCATAAACAAAATCGGTCTTTTCTGGCCGTGATTTTGGGGATGTCACATTGTCGCCCTGGGATGGATAGAAAACCTAGATTTGTGTGCCTCCTCCATCAATACATGGCGCACACCTCCATGATATAGGACCCACACCCTATGGTGTAGTGTCAACAATCCACGACTATCATAATCGAAGGAGGAAATCTAAGCCACAATACGCTCACTCTTACGATGTTCCTCCTTCATAGCCTCCTGTTGGGCCTCTCAAATCCGCTCCAACAGCGGAGTCACCACGGTCATCCTCAAGCAAACATCTCTAATCGGCGCTGCCTTGCAGCTGAGCGCATAGGCCACGACATTGGCCTTCCCCAAGTGGTAGAGGATTTCATAATCATAATCCTTCACGAAATCTAGTCATCGACGTTGTCTCATATTTAGATTTGGCAGATCCATGAGATACCTCAAACTCTTACGGTCCCAAAAACTCCTTGCGGAAACCATGTGTGTGTGATGCACTGCTACACCATTGGCTCCTTCCCCTTCGACGAAGAGGTACCTGAAACCAAAACCAAAACTGTAAGCACAAAGCTTACTGAGTTCCCCCATCATACCACATACCATACAACATCGTCGGTATCTTTCAACCGGTAACCTTCATCAGTATCTTTCAATTGGTAACCTTCATCGGTATCTTTCAATCGGTAACCATCATCGGTATCTTTCAACCGGTAATCAACATCGGTATCTTTCAACCGGTATCCGTCATCGGTATCTTTCAACCAGTAACTGGGGGCTGTTTCACCCCTACCACTAGCATACAATCAACAAATATAAACATACAGTCAGGCATATCCGGGTAGTCACCTACCCTTGGGTCCTAAGGACCACTGTAAGGGAAACTAATCCCTACTATACACATAACATATCATCCAGATAAATCTCATAACCAACATATAACCAGACCAAGATAATTATCACAAAGACCATTATCTTCTAAATACCCCTTTTTGGTGGGCCGACATTATGGCCTTAGACCTACCCCTACTGGAAGGTAACTCACCTCAATGTCGTGCAGTGTTTGAATTATCTTCGGTGCACCAGTCGACTCCCTACGACTCCTCGATCTCTACACGACAACCTTCAAGTCAACACACAGTACATACAACCCTAAACAGGGTTAGTCCAAGTCCAGTCAAAGTCAATCTTCAAGTTGACCCGTCTCGCCGAGTTGGGCCGTTAACTCGTCGAGTCCCTCACCCTTTACTCGTCCTTAACCACGTCTCGAATCGTCGAGTTTGGCATCGACTCGACGAGTTCCTCTCTCATATAAACATCGCATGAAACTCATCTGACTCGCCGAGTTGTATGAACACTCGTCGAGTCCACCTTCATCTGATGAACACGTCCTGTCCTCGACTCGCCGAGTTGTATGAACAACTCATCAAGTTCATCTTCAATCTTAAGAAGATTGCCTTGGAATCGCCGAGTCTGTTCTAGTGCTCGTCGAGTCTCATGAACTCCAGGTCTAAAATTACGTCCAATGCGTAGGTCACTCTTTCTAACCGGTTACAACCCTTCCAACACTCAACTGGGTCCTTTTGACCCTCAACAGATATGGGACTCAAAGCCTTGGACTCGTCGAGTCCCAAGAATGGACTTGTCAAGTCGGTCACGTCCATTCACTAAATCTTCGATTTCTGATGTACAACCCTTGATCAAAAGATAGATCCAAGCCTCTACAATCGATCTAGCACATAAAGTAACAAACTTTGCATGCTTGCATGGTACTTTAAGCTCAAAAGGTCCTAAAACAAGCTCTTGGGTTGCATGGAGTCTTCCTTGGGTGTAAAAGCACCCACTTTCTGCCTTGTGACCCCCAAAGGACCTAGATCCGAAGCCTTGTCCCCAACCATGCTTGCATTCATGGTTGGCTACCTAAAATGGCTTATAAAAGCCCTAAATCTCCACAAAATGGGATCTAGCAATTGAACAAGCAAGTTAGCAACTTTTTACCTTCAATGAACTGAAGATGAAGCATAACTCGAACCCCTTTGGTCTCCTCTTGTTTCCTCAAGTTCTTCCCCTTCCTTCTTAAGATCACCAACACCAAAATCCACCAAAATGACTTAGATTGCTTCAACAACGGCTAGGGTTTTCTATAGAGGGTTTCTAGGAGCATAAGGGACGATGGAGGCAGTATAAGGTTGCCTCAATAGAGTGCAAACCCTCATATTAGGGTTTTTGTCCAGACAGCGTCTACTCGTCGAGTCCGGGGGTCCGACTCGTCGAGTCCATTACTTAAATCTCGTGTCCCATCCCGCTTCTACTCGGCAAGTTGGTCCTTCAACTCGTCGAGTCCAAGGCCAAGATGCAAAATATTTAAATAATTAATAAAAAGAATATATACCAAGATTTAGGTGCTACAAATAGACCAAGATGTCATCAAATAAAACTATCATAGACCGATCCAACAATGGTCTGCACACGCGGTTCATGAGATCCATGAACGCGGCAGGAGCATTGGTGAGCCCGAAAGGCATCACCATGAACTCATAGTTACCATATCATGTCCGAAAAGCAGTCTTCTTCACATCACCCTTTCTGACCCTCATATGGTGATAACCTGAACGCAAATCGATCTTGGAGAACCAAGATGATCCCTGAAACTAGTCAAAGAGATCATCAATACTCAGGAGTGGGTAACGGTTCTTCACCGTTACCTTATTCAGCTCCTGGTAATCTATACACATCTGATGCGTCCCTTCCTTCTTCTTCACAAATAGAATTGGGGCTCCCCAGGGTGAACTGTTTGGTCAGATGAATCCCTTGTATAACAGGTCTCGCAGCTGTGTAGACAACTCTTGCATCTCAGGAGGAGCCAACCGATACGGTGCCTTAGCTATCGGAGGCACACCAGGTACTAGGTCGATCCTGAACTTTACCTGCCTCTCCGGAGGTATCCTAGGCAGTTCCTATGGAAATACATCCGTGTACTCTTGTACCATTGGTATGTCACTCACTGTCACCTTACCCGCCTCCCGAGTATCCAATACATAGGCGACATAACCTGCACACCCCTACTAGAGATAGCGTCTAGCTCTCGCTACTAAATATAGAGCTGGTCCACGTTGTGGCCTCTTGCCATGTATCACCAACTCTCCCCCACTTGGGGTCCTAACCCTGACCAACTACTGCACGCAGTCGATCACTGCCCCATTGGGGCTCAACCAATCCATGCCTATAATAACCTTGTTCCCCCGCAATGGTATGGAAACCAAGTTTACCAAGTAGCGCTCCTCGAACAACCTCAAAACAAAATACCTGAAAACCTCTAATGCTCGCACTGATCGGTCGTCCGCAACCTCAACCTCTAGAAGGCAATCCAACATGCTCGAGGACTCAGGGAACCTCTTGCTAACCACAAGAGAGACAAATGATTGGGTAGCACCCGAATCAAACAACACCTGAACTGGGATACTGTTCACATGCAACGATCCTAAAAAAAAGCATATAACATGGTACATCAATATCACAAGCGACATATAATAAAAGTTAGAGAGAAGAAATCATACCTGTCACCACATCGGGTGCGGCACGTGCCTCCTCGGCTGTCAACTGAAAAGCTCGGCTCCTCACCACTGGAGCCTCTGACTTAACCTTCCGGCCATCCGCAACCCACACAGTCGCTAGAGTCGGTGCCACTACTGGCGCTGCTGCTGCTGCTGTCAATCTAGGGCAGTTGGCCTTTTTATGGCCCCTCTGATTTCAATGAAAGCAAATCAGGTCTGATGTATGAACAGTGGGAGTAGGGGCAGTTCAATCCCTGCCAAAATGCCCGGTCTTGCCGTACTTATAGCAGCCTGATCCCGATCTAGTGCGGCAAACTCCCTCATGTGACCTACCGCATTTCCTGCAGCAGTCCCAGTCCTGCTGGCCCTTCGACCTAACGTCGAATCCCTTGGGTTTCTTCCCTGAAACCCCAGCAACCTGCCCTGTCTCCGCCTTCCTCTTCCTGAGGTGCTCTAAATCAATCTTCCTCTCCCTTGCCCTGGCAATCATGGAATCCAGGTTTGGGCAAGCAGAATAGCCGACATGCTCCTGAATATCAACCCTCAACATATCATGATAGTGGGTCTTCTACATCTCCTTATCCCATGCATACCGAGGTACCAACAAGGCCCTTTACATGAATTCGGCGGTGATCTCCACCACTGTCTTAGTAGTCTGCCTCATATCAAGAAACTCCTTGTCCAGCTGCTGAAGCTCCATAGCTAGTGCAAATTCAGCCCTAAACCTGGTCACAAAGTCTGACCAAGGCATAGCCTTTGTGGCCGGGGCCCCCAGTAAGTCACCAACTAACTCCCACCAATCTATAGCTCGGTCCCTTAAACAACCTGCAGCAAAGCGAACCTTCGATCCTTCCGGGCAGAAGCTCGTTAACTGTGCAGACTCGATGTATGCAATCCATCTCCTGGCAACAATAGGGTCCTTCACCCCATGAAAGTCTGGTGCACCACTCCCCCTGAAGTCCTTGAAAGACAGTGTGTGTGTCCCTGACTGGCTGGACGCCAAGTCACTCCTGAATGTCCGGAGGCGATCCTCTATCAGCTCTATAATCCCTTCCTTGATCGACCCGAAAATGACCGGGGTCGCCTCAAGGATACCTCTCATGATCTCAGACGCGATGAACTCGCGTAACCCGTCATCAACCTGCTCGGATCCCGCACCCGCACCCGAACCTGATCATGAACATGATCTAGACCTTGATCCTCCTGCTCTGTGGCGCGTAATCACCATTCTCAAATAAAACATATAAACGTTAGGGTCATACATACTTCCGAGAGGTCCTACACACTCTCTAAGTTCCATGGTTCCATCTTAGCCCTCCTTGACTCGAGTACGGATCCTCTGCTTCCAATAGTACGGGCCCATACTAACATCCACATCTATTCGTACTTTACTCAAGGATTGCTTAAATTTCACCAAGTCCCTTCTACCAATTCTGCTCTTCAGACTCATCCTAGACTTGCCCTAGGGCACTCTCCGACCTACTCTCCGCCATCAGCTGCACAAAGAGTCCCTACCATCCTTCCCTAACTAGCTTGCAAATACCATTACATATCCGCTTACTAGTAAGTTAAAGCTAGCTAGAACCCCTATAAGCATAAAGCAAGCAGCATTCGTGCATTGAGTAACCAAACCAAGCATACCCTAATCAGGTTATCATACTGCTGACTAAACAGCCCTAGCATACAGCTCAATAAGCGCATACAACAGGCATATAAGGCATCCTTCCTAGATCCTTATCTCTAATCTAACATACATTTCTCATAATCACATAACAGACATTCAAGGCATCCTTCCTAGATCCTTAGCCCTATTCTAGCATGCAATTCTCATAATCATATAACAGGCATACAAGGCATCCTTCCTAGATCCTTAGCCTTATTCTAGCATGCAGGTCTCATAATCATATCATATAACATAACATAACAAGTATGGGTATCTTGGGGAAAACTTACTTGAGCTCGGCCGGTCACACGCATCACACACCTTGTTATTTCTCGAAACTTGTTATTTTTAAATTTTAGAAACTATTTTCTTGTAAAAATATTTCAAGCCCTTGATTTGATTCCAGACATCCCCGAAGGTGTGTCCAAATCCCTAAAACCAAGGCTCTGATACCAACTAGTAACATTCTAAAAATCAAGAGCAAAAATTTTTGTTTTAATTATAATACTTTATAAAAATAGTTCGCAGAAAACATCATCGATTTCATTTCAAAACATCCAATCACAAATCACAAGTCTCAAAAACCACATCATCAATTAAATAAAATGTCAGAGTATAATCCCAGGGTTCTCAAATGTGGAAACATGTGTGTACGATGCACCGCTACCCTGCTGGCTCCTTCCCCTTAGATGAAGAGGTACCTGAAACCAAAACTAAAAACAGTAAGCACAAAACTTAATGAGTTCCCCCATCATACCACATACCACATAGTGTCTATCCCTCGGTCCAAGTCAAAGTCAAAATCAAACCCTTTGTCAAAGTCAACATCTGGTTAACTCAACTCACCGAGTTGGTCCACCAACTCATCAAGTCCCCACGTCCACAAAATGCTACAACCCCATCCCTACTCGTCGAGTCTAGCAAGAGCTCGACGAGTTCTCCTTCAACAAAACATCGGGACTTCCTTCAACTGACTCGTCGAGTTCATCCTTGAACTCGTCGAGTTCATCTTGATCCGAATGAAGGTGTTCAGTCTACGACTCGCCGAGTTCTCGCTGAACTTGTCAAGTTCGTCTTCATGTATTTGGGACATTTCCTTGAACTCGTCGAGTTCATCCTTGAACTTGTTGAGTCCTTTTATCTTCAAGTCCATAACTAACCCTCATCAGCCTGAGTTTTCCTTAACTAAAAACCATTTCCAGAAGACTTTAAGGGGAAACAGCGACCCGACTCGTCGAGTCCCTCTTTGTCCAAAACTATACGGTCGATTATAATGGTTCTTAATGCATCAAAACCATAGATCTGACCTCCTAGGGTCCATTTTATACATAAAGCTCCAATCTTGACGTCCATGCATGGGATTTTTGGCTCAAAAAGCCATAAAAAGAGGTATATATGAAGCATGGGTCTCCGATGGCCATAAAGTTGGCACCTTTATGCTATGGGAACCCTCTATGGTTCCAGATCTGAAGTGGAACTCCAAATATACACACAAATCTGAGTATAGTCCACTAAAGCCCATAAAAAGGTAGAAAATAGCCCTCAATCATAGATGTTCAAGGTTCAAGCTTTTTACCTTGAATGAACTGAGAATGAAGCAAAACCTCTGGATCTTCTTGCTTCTTCTGGAATCCCCAAGCTTTTACTTCCTCTTCAAGCTTCACAATCACCACAAACACACACAAATGGCTCAAGATTACACAAACAAGGTTAAGGTTTCGATCTAGGGCTTCTCTGAGTTGGGAGGGACAATGGACGCTGGGTTGGGGAGTTATAAGGTGTTTAAATAGGGTACAAACCTCAAATATTAGGGTTTCCTCCAAACAGTCCTACTCGTCGAGTCGGCCTCCCGACTCGTCAAGTAGGTCACTTATCCACCTAAACAATAGTCACCTCTACTCGACGAGTTGGGTCTCCAACTCGTCGAGTCCCAGAGCAAAACATGAGTTTACTTGAATTACAATACGTACCAAGAACCGGGTGTTATAAATCTCCCCCACTTATTTTAGACTTCTTCCTCGAAGTCTGCTGTTGAATCCTGAAAAAACTCGGGGTAGTGCTCCCTCATCTCGTCCTTTGGCTCACAAGTCCATTTCAAGCCCTTATGGTGCTGCCACTGCACCTTCACTAGCTCCACCCTCTTGTTCCTCAGATCCTTCGACTTCCTGTCGGGGATCGCCACTGGCCGCTCGATGTAGTTCAGGTTGTCATCCACCTTAATATCCTCCAAAGGCACCACTGTCGAATCGTCCACCAGGTACTTTCGCAACTGATAGACGTGAAAAGTACTATGAATCTTACTGAGTTCTACTGGCAGGTCCAACCTATATGCCATCTTGCCCACCCGAGCGACAACCCTGATATCTCCAATATACCTGGCGCCCAACTTGCCCCGCTTCTTGAATCGAATGACACCTTTCCAAAGCGACACCTTCAGGAGCACCATATCCCCGACCAGGAACTCCAGGTCCGAACGACGCTTGTCAGCATAACTTTTCTTCCGACTCTGAGCAGTATGAAGCCTGCTCTGAACCTGCTGGATCCTCTCTGTAGTCTTAAGCACCACTTTGGTACTTCCCATGACCCTCTACCCAACCTCACCCCAGCATATCGGGGTCCTACACTTCCTCCCATACAACATCTCATAGGGGGGTCGGTCGATACTCATATAGTAGCTGTTATTGTAAGAAAACTCTGCCAAGGGAAGGTAAGTATCCCAAATACCTCCGAAGTCTAAAGCACAAGCCCGTAGAATATCCTCCAAGGTCTGGATGGTCTGCTCGCTCTGACCATCAGTCTGCGGGTGAAAAGCGGTGCTAAAGTGCAGATGAGTACCCAGCTCGTCGTGAAATTTCTTCCAGAATCTGGATGTAAACCACACATCCCTATCGGAAATCATCGAGACTGGCACCCCATCCCGAGCCACTACCTCTCTGATGTAGATTTCGGCCAACTTTTTGGCCGAAATGCTCTCCTGAATCAGAATGAAATGGGCACTCTTGGTCAACCGATCCACAATGACCCAAATCAAATCCACTCCCCGAGCGGTCCCAGGAAGCTTTGTGATGAAATCCATAGTGATATCTTCCCATTTCTAAAGAGGGATATCCAACGGTTAGGTCTTGCCGTGAGGCCTCTGGTGCTCGGCCTTGACCCTCCTGCAGGTGAGACATCTCTCAACATACCACGCTACATCCCGCTTTCATGTAGGGCCACCAATAATCAAGATGAAGATCCCAGAACATCTTCGTCGCCCTGGGATGGATAGAAAACCTGGATTTGTGTGCCTCCTCCATCAATACATGGCGCACACCTCCATGATATGGGACCCACACCCTATGGTGTAGTGTCAACAATCCACGACTATCATAATCAAAGGAGGAAACCTAACCCACAATATGCTCACTCTTCCGATGTTCCTCCTTCATAGCCTCCTGTTGGGCCTCTCAAATCTGCTCCAACAACGGAGTCACCACGGTCATCCTCAAGCAAACATCTCTAATCGGCACTGCCTTGCAGTTGAGCGCATAGGCCACGACATTGGCCTTCCCCGAGTGGTAGAGGATTTCATAATCATAATCCTTCACGAAATTTAGTCATCGACGTTGTCTCATATTTAGATTTGGCAGATCCATGAGATACCTCAAACTCTTACGGTCCCAAAAACTCCTTGCGGAAACCATGTGTGTGTGATGCACTGCTACACCGTTGGCTCCTTCCCCTTTGACGAAGAGGTACCTGAAACCAAAACCAAAACTGTAAGCACAAAGCTTACTGAGTTCCCCCATCATACCACATACCATACAACATCGTCGGCATCTTTCAACCAGTAACCTTCATCAGTATCTTTCAACCGGTAACCTTCATCGGTATCTTTCAATCGGTAACCATCATCGGTATCTTTCAACCGGTAATCAACATCGGTATCTTTCAACCGGTATCCGTCATCGGTATCTTTCAACCAGTAATTGGGGGCTGTTTCACCCCTACCACTAGTATACAATCAACAAATATAAACATACAGTCAGGCATATCCGGGTAGTCACCTACCCTTGGGTCCTAAGGACCACTGTAAGGGAAACTAATCCCTACTATACACATAACATATCATTCAGATAAATCTCATAACCAACATATAACCAGACCAAGATAATTATCACAAAGACCATTATCTTCTAAATACCCCTTTTTGGTGGGCCGACATTATGGCCTTAGGCCTACCCCTACTGGAAGGTAACTCACCTCAATGTCGTGCAGTGTTTGAATTATCTTCGGTGCACCAGTCGACTCCCTACGACTCCTCGATCTCTACACGACAACCTTCAAGTCAACACACAGTACATACAACCCTAAACAGGGTTAGTCCAAGTCCAGTCAAAGTCAATCTTCAAGTTGACCCGTCTCGCCGAGTTGGGCCGTCAACTCGTCGAGTCCCTCACCCTTTACTCGTCCTTAACCACGTCTCGAATCGTCGAGTTTGGCATCGACTCGACGAGTTCCTATCTCATATGAACATCGCATGAAACTCATCTGACTCGCCGAGTTGTATGAACACTCGTCGAGTCCACCTTCATCTGATGAACACGTCTTGTCCTCGACTCGCCGAGTTGTATGAACAACTCATCGAGTTAATCTTCAATCTTAAGAAGATTGCCTTGGACTCGCCAAGTCTGTTCTAGTGCTCGTCGAGTCCCATGAACTCCAGATCTAAAATTACGTCCAATGCGTAGGTCACTCTTTCTAACCGGTTACAACCCTTCCAACACTCAACTGGGTCCTTTTGACCCTCAACAGATATGGGACTCAAAGCCTTGGACTCGTCGAGTCCCAAGAATGGACTTGTCAAGTCGGTCATGTCCATTCACTAAATCTTCGATTTCTGATGTACAACCCTTGATCAAAAGATAGATCCAAGTCTCTACAATCGATCTAGCACATAAAGTAACAAACTTTGCATGCTTGCATGGTACTTTAAGCTCAAAAGGTCCTAAAACAAGCTCTTGGGTTGCATGGAGTCTTCCTTGGGTGTAAAAGCACCCACTTTCTGCCTTGTGACCCCCAAAGGACCTAGATCCGAAGCTTTGTCCCCAACCATGCTTGCATTCATGGTTGGCTACCTAAAATGGCTTATAAAAGCCCTAAATCTCCACAAAATGGGATCTAGCAATTGAACAAGCAAGTTAGCAACTTTTTACCTTCAATGAACTGAAGATGAAGCATAACTCGAACCCCTTTGGTCTCCTCTTGTTTCCTCAAGTTCTTCCCCTTCCTTCTTAAGATCACCAACACCAAAATCCACCAAAATGACTTAGATTGCTTCAACAACGGCTAGGGTTTTCTATAGAGGGTTTCTAGGAGCATAAGGGACGATGGAGGCAGTATAAGGTTGCTTCAATAGAGTGCAAACCCTCATATTAGGGTTTTTGTCCAGACAGCATCTACTCGTCGAGTCCGGGGGTCCGACTCGTCGAGTCCATTACTTAAATCTCGTGTCCCATCCCGCTTCTACTCGGCAAGTTGGTCCTTCAACTCGTCGAGTCCAAGGCCAAGATGCAAAATATTTAAATAATTAATAAAAAGAATATATACCAAGATTCAGGTGCTACAAATAGACCAAGATGTCATCAAATAAAACTATCATAGACCGATCCAACAATGGTCTGCACACGCGGTTCATGAGATCCATGAACGCGGCAGGAGCATTGGTGAGCCCGAAAGGCATCACCATGAACTCATAGTTACCATATCATGTCCGAAAAGCAGTCTTCTTCACATCACCCTTTTTGACCCTCATATGGTGATAAGCTGAACGCAAATCGATCTTGGAGAACCAAGATGCTCCCTGAAACTAGTCAAAGAGATCATCAATACTCGGGAGTGGGTAACGGTTCTTCACCGTTACCTTATTCAGCTCCTGGTAATCTATACACATCTGATGCGACCCTTCCTTCTTCTTCACAAATAGAATTGGGGCTCCCCAGGGTGAACTGTTTGGTCTGATGAATCCCTTGTATAACAGGTCTCGCAGCTGTGTAGACAACTCTTGCATCTCAGGAGGAGCCAACCGATACGGTGCCTTAGCTATCGGAGGCGCACCAGGTACTAGGTCGATCCTGAACTTTACCTGCCTCTCTGGAGGTATCCTAGGCAGTTCCTATGGAAATACATCTGCGTACTCTTGTACCATTGGTATGTCACTCACCGTCACCTTACACGCCACTCAAGTATCCAAGACATATGCGACATAACCTGCGCACCCCTGCTGGAGATAGCGTCTTGCTCTCACTGCTAAATATAGCGCTGGTCCACGTTGTGGCCACTTGCCATGTAGCACCAACTCTCCCCCACTTGGGGTCCTAACCCTGACCAACTACTGCACGCAGTCGATCACTGCCCCATTGGGGCTCAACCAATCCATGCCTATAATAACCTTGTTCCCCCGCAATGGTATGGGAACCAAGTTTACCAAGTAGCGCTCCTCGAACAACCTTAAAACAAAATACCTGAAAACCTCTGATCGGTCGTCCGCAACCTCAACCTCTAGAAGGCAATCCAACATGCTCGAGGACTCAGGGAACCTCTTGCTAACCGCAAGAGAGACAAATGATCGGGTAGCACCCGAATCAAACAACACCTGAACTGGGATACTGTTCACATGCAACGATCCTAAAAAAAGCATATAACATGGTACATCAATATCACAAGCGACATATAATAAAAGTTAGAGAGAAGAAATCATACCTGTCACCACATCGGGTGCGGCACGTGCCTCCTCGGCTGTCAATTGAAAAGCTCGGCTCCTCACCACTGGAGCCTCTGACTTAACCTTCCGGCCATCCGCAACCCACACAGTCGCTAGAGTCGGTGTCACCACTAGCGCTGCTGCTGCTGCTGTCAATCTAGGGCAGTTGTCCTTTTTATGGCCCCTCTGATTTCAATGAAAGCAAATCAGGTCTGATGTATGAACAGTGGGAGTAGGGGCAGTTCAATCCCTGCCAAAATGCCCGGTCTTGTCGTACTTATAGCAGCCTGATCCCGATCTAGTGCGGCAAACTCCCTCATGTGACCTACCGCATATCCTGCAGCAGTCCCAGTCCTGCTGGCCCTTCGACCTAATGTCGAATCCCTTGGGTTTCTTCCCTGAAACCCCAGCAACCTGCCCTGTCTCCGCCTTCCTCTTCCTGAGGTGCTCTAAATCAATCTTCCTCTCCCTCGCCCTGGCAATCATGGAATCCAGGTTTGGGCAAGCGGAATAGCCGACATGCTCCTGAATATCAACCCTCAACATATCATGATAGTGGGTCTTCTACATTTCCTTATCCCATGCATATCGAGGTACCAACAAGGCCCTTTACATGAATTTGGCGGTGATCTCCACCACTGTCTTAATAGTCTGCCTCATATCAAGAAACTCCTTGTCCAGCTGCTGAAGCTCCACAGCTGGCACAAATTCAGCCCTAAACCTGGTCACAAAGTCTGACCAAGGCATAGCCTTTGTGGCCGGGGCCCCCAGTAAGTCACCAACTAACTCCCACCAATCTATAGCTCGGTCCCTTAAACAACCTGCAGCAAAGCGAACCTTCGATCCCTCCGGGCAGAAGCTCGTTAACTGTGCAGACTCGATGTATGCAATCCATCTCCTGGCAACAATAGGGTCCTTCACCCCATGAAAGTCTGGTGCACCACTCCCCCTGAAATCCTTGAAAGACAGTGTGTGTGTCCCTGACTGGCTGGACGCCAAGTCACTCCTGAATGTCCGGAGGCGATCCTCTATCAGCTCTATAATCCCTTCCTTGATCGACCCGAAAATGACCAGGGTCGCCTCAAGGATACCTCTCATGATCTCAGACGCGATGAACTCGCGTAACCCGTCATCAACCTGCTCGGATCCCGCACCCGCACCCGAACCTGATCCTGAACATGATCTAGACCTTGATCCTCCTGCTCTGTGGCGCGTAATCACCATTCTCAAATAAAACATATAAACGTCAGGGTCATACATACTTCCGAGAGGTCCCACACACTCTCTAAGTTCCCTGGTTCCATCTTAGCCCTCCTTGACTCGAGTACGGATCCTCTGCTTCCAATAGTACGGGCCCATACTAACATCCACATCTATTCGTACTTTACTCAAGGATTGCTTAAATTTCACCAAGTCCCTTCTACCAATTCTGCTCTTCAGACTCATCCTAGACTTGCCCTAGGGCACTCTCCGACCTACTCTCCGCCATCAGCTGCACAAAGAGTCCCTACCATCCTTCCCTAACTAGCTTGCAAATACCATTACATATCCGCTTACTAGTAAGTTAAAGCTAGCTAGAACCCCTATAAGCATAAAGCAAGCAGCATTCGTGCATTGAGTAACCAAACCAAGCATACACTAATCAGGTTATCATACTGCTGGCTAAACAGCCCTAGCATACAGCTCAATAAGCGCATACAACAGGCATATAAGGCATCCTTCCTAGATCCTTATCTCTAATCTAACATACATTTCTCATAATCACATAACAGGCATTCAAGGCATCCTTCCTAGATCCTTAGCCCTATTCTAGCATGCAATTCTCATAATCATATAACAGGCATACAAGGCATCCTTCCTAGATCCTTAGCCTTATTCTAGCATGCAGGTCTCATAATCATATCATATAACATAACATAACAAGTATGGGTATCTTGGGGAAAACTTACTTGAGCTCGGCCGGTCACACGCATCACACACCTTGTTATTTCTCGAAACTTGTTATTTTTAAATTTTAGAAACTATTTTCTTGTAAAAATCTTTCAAGCCCTTGATTTGAGTCCAGACATCCCCGAAGGTGTGTCCAAATCCCTAAAACCAAGGCTCTGATACCAACTAGTAACATTCTAAAAATCAAGAGCAAAAATTTTTGTTTTAATTATAATACTTTATAAAAATAGTTCGCAGAAAACATCATCGATTTCATTTCAAAACATCCAATCACAAATCACAAGTCTCAAAAACCACATCATCAATTAAATAAAATGTCAGAGTACAATCCCAGGGTTCTCAAATGTGGAAACATGTGTGTACGATGCACCGCTACCCTGCTGGCTCCTTCCCCTTAGATGAAGAGGTACCTGAAACCAAAACTAAAAACAGTAAGCACAAAGCTTAGTGAGTTCCCCCATTATACCACATACCACATAGTGTCTATCCCTCGGTATCTTTCAACCGGTATCTAGCAGGCATAACTGGGAGTTGGGCTCCCCTTCGGTATCTTTCAACCAGTAACCAGGAACTAACCTCCCCTTCGGTATCTTTCAACCGCTAACTGGGAGCTAACATCCCCTTTGGTATCTTTCAACCGGTATCTAGGGACTATTTCACCGCTACTACTGCTAGCACATATCAAGCACAATAAACATATCAAGCACAATAATCATATCACATATTGACCCCAGATAATTATCATAAAGAAAATCATATATCCAATATTCTTACTTGTGGGTCGGCATTGTGGTCGTAGACCCACTCCTACTAGGAGAAAACTCGCCTCAAAGTCGTGTAGTGTCTGCACCGTCCTCGGTATGGAAACCAACCCTCTTCGAATCCTCAATCCTTACACGATAACTCTTCTAAATTAGTAACTCATACTCGTAACCCTTACAATGGTCAACTCAGGTCCAAGTCAAAGTCAAAATCAAACCCTTGGTCAAAGTCAACATCTGGTCGACTTGACTCGCTGAGTTGGTCCACCAACTCGTCGAGTCCTCACGTCCACAAAATGCTACGACCCCATCCCTACTCGTCTAGTCTAGCAAGAGCTCGATGAGTTCTCCTTCAACAAAACATCGGGACTTCCTTCAACTGACTCGCCGAGTTCATACTTAAACTCGTCGAGTTCATCTTCATCCGAATGAAGGTGTTCAGTTTACGACTCGCCGAGTTCTCCCTGAACTCGTCGAGTTCGTCTTCATATGGTTGGGACATTGCCTTGAACTCTCCGAGTTCATCCTTGACCTCGTCGAGTCCTTCTATCTTCAAGTCGATAACAAACCCTCGTCAGGCTGAGTTTTCCTTCAACTCAACCAAAAACCATTTCCATTAGAATTTTGGGGGAAACTGCGACCCGACTCGCCGAGTCACCCAAGAGACTCGCCGAGACCCTCTTTGTTCAAAACTATGCAATCAATTATAATGGGTCTTAATGCATCAAAACCATAGATCATTCACAGGAATAACATGCATATCATTCACTTTGTTAAATAAACGAACCATAGAAACCCACACTCCCCCACCTTTCGGTTTGATAGAGTTTGAACCCATCCTGCCATGCACTCCATGAATACTTTGGATCACTTTCACCCAAATAGCACCAGGTTCATTAAAGAAACGTCACATCCACTTTATGAGAAGAGCATTGTTGAAAGCTTTTAAACTACCAATACCCAACCCTCCTTTATCTTTATCGTTTAACACCAGTCTCCATTTAACCCAAGATATTTTTCTTTCTGATTCATTCCCTCCCCAAAAGAAGCGACAACTCAAATTCTCTAACGCGTCCAACACCGATTCAGGCATTCTAAATAAGGACATATAGAAAATACCCAAGGTATTAAGCACAGATTTAAGCAAAGTTAACCTACCACCCACAGAGAGAATATTAGTTTTCCAATTTGACAGTCTTTTCTTGAATTTCAAAACCACCCTATCCCATTTATTAATTTTGGTAATTTTCTCCCAATAGGTAAACCAAGGTAATGAAAAGGGATCGAAGCAGCCATACACCCAGTACCCGCAGCCATAACCTCCACTTCAGCATCAATGACACCAATACCATATAAATTAGACTTATGTAAATTAAGTCTAAGCCCCGAGACCATATAAAAACAATTTAAAATCATAACCAGATTTGAAATGTTTTGATGATCCAATTCCCCCAAAAACAAATCATCGTCAGCATAAAATAAATGAGATAGAGAAAAACCATCTTCTCCCACCCTAGCACCACCAAACAAGCCATGGCTAACTGCATCTTCAATAGTCAAGTGTAAACCTTCCATAACAATAATAAATAATAAAAAAGATAATGGATCACCTTGTCGAAGGCCTTTGTATAGAGAAAATTCTTGTATGGGCTTCCATTAACAAGAATGGAAGCACAAGAAGACACCAAGCACGCATTAATCCAGCCAATCCATTTCTGATCGAAACCCATAAACACCATAATCTGCAACAAATAGCCCCAACATACCGAGTCACACGCTTTATCAAAATCAGCCTTCAGAATCATCACCTTTCTTTTTTTCTTTTTATACCAACTAATAATTTCATTTACAATCAAAGGGTTGTCTAATATTTTTCTACCCTTGACAAACACAGATTGTTTCGGGCTAACAATATCACTGATAACTAACGCCAAACGATTACCCAACAACTTTGCAATAATTTTATATTGAACTCCAATCAGACTAATCGGCCTATAATACTTAACAAAGGTAGGATTACTAATTTTCGGGATCAAGGTAATAAAGGAGGAGTTACACCCATTCAGAATGAAACCTCTATCAAAGAATTCGTTTACAAAATTATAAATGTCTTCTTTCAAGAGATCCCAAAACTTCTTGACAAACCGGAACGAAAAGTCGTCAAGACTCGGAGATCGATCACTTCCACACGACCAAATAGCGTTTTTAATTTCATCCATAGTGAATCTCGAACTCATGAATTCTCTTTGAGCCGAATCTAAAACCTTGAGCCGAGAACTAGGATTAGAAAAATTAACACCCGAAAAACCTTTGAAATTCTCTTTAAAATAACTAAAAAAAATGATTTTTAACTTGACTAGGATCATCCACCCAAATTCCATCTACCATAGTAACTGAGATAGCAAGTTTTCTTCTCTTCTTATTGATCATAGCATGGAAAAACTTAGAGTTCCCATCACCATCAACTCCCTATTTTATTTTCAAAATTTGAGCTGCAACCAAAGCTTCAATCTTTTCAAAATCAGCCAGCTATTTAAGAACATGAATCCTAGCCAAAGTAGCCTCTTCATCTTTATTCCCACCATCTAAGATCACATCAATGTCATCAAGCTTACTCAATAGCACCCTCTTATTCCCTCGGTTAGACAAACTCACACCCTTAAGCCATTCTTTCAATCTATTTTTGACACCTTTAAGTTTATTTTTAAAAATAATAAAATTATTGCTTTGAACCCCATAATCCATATTTAACCACATATCAATCACAATATTATCCAAACCCTTCAAACAATAACCACAAATGAAACAATTTAAACGGGGTAGGACCGTAATCGATATTTTTATTTTTTAGAACAATTGGACTATGATCGGACCATAACCTAGGAAGCACCAATCCAACCAAGTTCGAATACCACTCTCAAACCCCATTAGTAATAAAAAAAATTTATCAAGTTTTTCCATTTTAGGGCACAAAAGATCAACTTTGGTATATTTTCTTGCTCCCATCGGCACATCTACTAGCTCCATATCAATAATAAAATTGTTGAATTCGTTCGCCTAAGCTTGGCAAAAACTAGAACCGCTTCTCTCATTGGCATCCTTAACAACATTGAAATTGCCAAAAATAATGTACTCTCCCACATGACTTCTCATGAAATTTGAAATATAATCCCAAATTCTTTTTTTATCATGCCTACCTTGCGGAGCATAGACATTGACAACAAAACATTTATCCCCTAAACCAATCACCTCCCCCTAAACAATCAGAACATTTTCCATAGACCAAACTCTATCTTTTTTAAAAATAGAAGGATCCCACACAGTTAAAATGCCACCCGATCTCCTGTGAGCACTACTACTAGCCACATCAAACTGATAATTCCCCCATAAAGAACGAACCAAAAATAAATATAGTCTAGTCAAGCTCGATTCTTGCACCCCTGGTACACTAATATTATGTTCCATACAGAGATCTTTAAACCAACCTCTTTTACTTTGGCATTTCATGCCACACAAATTAATAGACAAACAATTCATGTAAAACCTACTTGTTCACCTTTTCTTTCATTCGAGTTACATCTTCCTTACAGCCAGTAAAATCATAGCCCAACACATTTCCAAACGCAACAATCAACATAACTCTCCATTACTTCAATTAACAAATGAACATTAACATGTTTCTTTAGGCGATTAACTTTATTACCTTGAATATAAGAAGTTGAATGCGTTTTCTCCGATTGACTAGACCGAGAATGTAACGGAGGTGGAACCGGTGGTGATTAAAACTAGGAGGAACCGATGACGATCTAGATTCTTGACAACCAACACTTCCTTCATCCTCTACCAATTCGGCACCTCCCATTCCCTGCAGACCCCCTTCTTTTCCACAATTTGAACCAATATCCAAAGGACTATCTTCCGAATTTTCCTTCTTTTTTTTGAGATTTCCGCATCACACCCCTTTGTCTATTTTTCATTAAAATCAGATTTCCTCATTTCACAAATTAGTCATACCACATTGCTTAATTTCATGTATTACCCTAAATGGTATAATATGTCGTCATTTTTTATTTCCCATTTATAGTCACTTAGTCAAAATAATGAAATTAAGGCTTGGGCATCCCATAGGGAAGTCTCAAGTTCAAACATTTGAGATTTCAATCAAGGGTTGGCCAAGAGAAAATGTACACAACACAGTTCAGAAAGGGGTTACTTAGTATCATCTCAATATCGGGAAGTCGCAATGGGTGGTGGGAAACCCATTTTAATCCTAAAAGGAACTTACAAAACAACCCTATGAAATTTACAAAGTAAGTAATAATAAGCTTTAGCAACCCTTGTTGAAAGCTAAACTAGCATTGTTAGTTTCCATAAGACAACATTCTCCTACATTTCATATGAACCCCTCTAATGATCAAATACATGTTTTTCTATAGAATCTCAAAATTGAGCCTTTATTGAATTAAAAAAATATTACATATTGTTGCCACGCCACAAGAAATTCAGTTAATTATAATACATCAAAAGTATTAAAGTGGTATTTATGGAATAATTATATGGAAAGTTACTCACCTTGGATGTAAGCTTGATGTGGAATATACTCCTCTAGCTTGGTACTCTTCAACCCTATAGTTCATTGATGTAAACATATCAACATACATCATATTAACATAATTTTCAACTCATCAAGGAGCAGTATTGTAAAAATCTCGACTAGGTCCCGATTAATCCCTAGGAGCTACTTGACTGATTAGAGGCCGCCTAGCGATTAATCTCTACCTACACAATGAGTGAAACAGTAGAAAACAATAAAATTTTAACACTTTGATGAAGTTATATTTTAATAGAAACTATTTAAGGGATGATTAGTATTGTATTAATCATATTAACCTATTTTGTTATGATATTAGTGGCATTTATGAACTTTTGTATGATATATGTCAGTTTTAATTTTTTAAAATAAAAAAAATTAGAAATTTATTGTCCCCATTAATCCCCGCCTAACCGATTAATCCCTTAACCCCAGTCCACTGACTAGCTAACGTCGATCATTTTTTACAACCTTGTCAAGGAGTAATCTTTCTCATGAACACCCATATTCAATAATCTAACCATTTTCCCATTGCCAAACCAAACATGCATTATATATCAAAGTAATTTGACATAAATTACATCATTTCAATCATGTTTAGAAGATAAATTTCAAAAACTATATCATCTATTTAATTACTACCACATATTAACTCATTACCCACCAAAGTCCCCAAATTTAGAAACCCTAACCCTACCACCAAGCTTCAAACTTTAACACGATGATTCTTACATGTTGAAATTCTGATATAACATCGTAATGTTGAGATTCTTGTTGGATTAATCGGATATTAAGTCAAGGGGCATTTTAGGAAAGTTAGATATTTTGTAACACCCATAAAATCATGCCAAATTTAAACTTTTTCAAAACACTTGAAACCATTTAACATTACATAATTTGGTTTCAAAATAATAAATATCAGAGTATCCCAGTATCAGTTCATAAAAATCATAACAGCAGGAGGAGCGGTGCGATCATGCCCTCGCCTTGCCACGATCACCAGAAGTACCTGAAACATTACACTGAAACTGTAAGCCCAAAAGCTTAGTGAGCTACCACCAAAATATCACCCTCATATAATCATAATCATATCATATCAACAATTTCAGAACAACATGCATAATGAGCCTTCAACCTGACTGGACCGCCTCGCAGGCCTTCAGTCTATTTGGACCACTCTCTGAGCCTTCGGCACGTCTGGACCGCCTCGCAGGGCCTTAAGCCTATCCGGACAGCTCGTCGGGCCTTCAGTCTGACTAACATCCGTATCGGGCTTGTAGTCTGTCCGGACTGCCCTGGGTATGTTGGCCTTCAACACAAAGCAGGACCGCTTCAACCCAACCCCCAATCAAACAATCATGTACACATAAATATCATACGCTAGCATGTCATAACAATCAAACCAATCAACAGATCACAAAGTATATCAATCATTCATATAACCAGGATATCAACCTAATAGGGCACTAGCATAGCATCATCCTATATACCAGGACACCGACCCAACCGTGTCAATAAATCATAGTGTATCACCATCCTATCTACCAGGATGTAAATCAATAAGCATAACATGCAATAATCTGAATACAATCCATAAAGGGCCAACCTTGGTGCCTTAGACCCTGTTGATATAATAAGGATAACTTACCCCATAAGTAGCTCGAAAGGTAGTGTCAAACTCCTCCAAATGTAGCTCCAACTCCAACACCTATATTCACCAATGTCCTTTGCTATCAAAATCCCATTTACCAAATTCCCTCAGAAGTCAACTGGTCAACCCTGGTCAAAGTCAAAGTCAACTGTCAAGGTCAACAGTCCATGTTGACCTCAACTCGTCAAGTACCCTCAGCTACTCACCGAGTTCCTTACATAACTTGCCAACTCACCAAGTCACTCGATTGACACGCCGAGCCCAAGGCAATCTTCATCGGACTCTCCGAGTCATTCATACGACTCGCCGAGTCTATGACAATCTTCATTGGACTCGCCAAGTCGACCATGCCACTCGTTGAGTCCTTTTAGACCTTCATCCATACAGATGCTTTTTAAGCCATGCAAATGCTCCATATTGTAGATCCAACTTTCCCAGGCATGCTTATCACGTAAAGTTGCAAACTTTACGTGCATGCAAAGCTTTAAAGCCTTAAAATGACAAAACTAAGCTTGCAATAAAGTCTAACACTTGAGGGGAGATCGATACTTGTCAAAGCTGGCAACTTTATGGCCTTAGAGACCAAAGAGAGTTTAGATCTGAAGTTGCAAACTTCAGATCCTAGCTGAATCACAAGAATAGCTTCCTAAAAACCATCCAAAAGAGATCTCGGAAGAAATGAGTCATAGAACAGCTTGATACCTTCAAATGAGTACCCATAGAAGTAGTTCTCTGATTCCCCACGAGTTCCGTGCTTCAATCTACTTGTTTTCCTTAAGCTCTTCTCACCAAAATCCTTCTTCAAAGCTTAAACACACACCAATGTATCATACACACACGAATTAGGGTTTGGAACGTCAAGAGGATCTAAAAGGGAGGCTGGGGAGGCCAATGATCCTTTAAATAGGGTGCAAAACCCCGAAATTAGGGTTTTCCTCTTCCAGCTCCTACTCGTCGAGTCCCTTCTTGGACTCGGCGAGTAGGTCACTTAAACTCGTGGACCAACCCGTTGCTACTTGACGAGTCAGACAACCAACTCGTCGAGTAGACCTTGAAGTCATGAGAATTTATAACCATAAATTGATACTCGGGAAATCGGGGTGTTACATATTTAATTTTTATTTTATTGTTTTAGAGTTCAATTAGGAGAGAAGTTGATTTCTTATTCACCAAGTTTGGGAGTTTTTTTGTTTCTTATAAACAGATGTAATCGTATTTTATGTTTCTTGAACAAGAGTTTTTAAGGTTTAAACAATGCAGCTCCCCTTCCTGTGAAATTCACTATATTTTCTGTTTTCTTCCTTGCATAAAAAGGGATTCATCAAAGTTGAATCTTACTCTTGGTATCATACCGATTTCGTTGAAGGGGGTGTGATTCGGTTTTGATCACAAGCAGCCCCAGTGTGTCTTAATTGGGCTTGTGAAAAACTAACCGGAGGCGTAGAATAAACAGACGAGAAGATGTCAAAGCGGGTGGCTTTGATTCAGTTCGTTTTGCGGGTGACAGAAGACAGTAAATGTGGTTGTTGATGGGTTTTGAGCAATACATCATTCCTATGGTGTACATGCAAACCCTAATAGCTTTTGGATCTAGTTTGTCTAATGAACATGCAATTGAATATCCAAAGCCATAAACCCTAGATCTAGCATACAATTAATCATATTAACATAAAATAGGGTTTAGATCTAACCTTTGATTGTTATTTAGCAATGACAATCTAAGCCTTGGCTTCAAATAGCTTAGTGCCTCAAGTGTTGCACCTCTAATGGAGTCACAAACACCACTAAGCAACTTGGATGAAGAGAGAAGAAGGAGGAGCACCCAAAAACATCCAGAAACCCTAAGGGAAGTCTTAGCCATGTTTTTGGGGCCATAAGGGTCCTTTATATAGGTAGGTTATTAGGGTTTACAGCTAGGAAATCCTAATCTGACTGCTTAAGCCCTAAGCAGCCCGTGGATTCCTTTAACATATCCCTTGGACGATTTCTAATGGGCTTCCCCATAGAATTCGTCCAACCTATATATTATTAGGTAATCCATAGCCCAATTGCAATTATCTTATAATTACAAATCCAGTCCCCTAAGTTTAATTAATCTCTTTTAGCCACAAAATTAATTCTTAATTAATTCTTGACTAATATTAATTAAACATTATGATTTCTCCTTTAATATATTATTCCCATAATATATCAATAAATATAATTAATCCTTTCTCTCCTTAATACATCCTACATATTGCTATGGTGAAGGCAACCCAAAAGGACCATGCTTATAATCGGGTTAAGTACATACCAAAATAGTTATGGACTTAGACACTAATCCAACAGTTGTGACCTTGTCTTGTTGTTCGGTGGAAGAGTGCTCTCGGAACAATCTTGATTAAAGAGGTCGGGGTTGTCAAATGAGAGAATAAGATATCTTTGGTTAAAGAAAGAGGTTCGATAACATCTCAAGTTCTGGTTTTGACTCCAAAGAATTATCCAGTGTTGGCAGTCAAAGTCAAGATGAAGATGGATGTAACATCCCAAATTTTGAGGCCAAAAATTTCATTTTTAATTAAGTACTTTATAAACTAGTTTACCAAAACATTGTTAACATTACATCAATTCATAAAACCATAATATCATGTCTCAAAATCAAATCGTCATAGTAATGAAAATCAGCCCAGAATATTCCATGCGGAAATCATGTGTGTGTGATGTGCTGCTACACCTCCGGCTCTTTCCCCTTGGATGAAGAGGTATCTGAGACCAAAACTGAAACTATAAGCACAAAGCTTAGTGAGTTCCCCCATCATACCACATACCATATAATCACATAGCATACATACTGCCGAGCAATTCTAGGGCGCCCGACCTACCCATGTCAAGCCATTCTGGGGTGCCTACCTACCCATGTCAAGCCATTCTGGGGTGTTAACCTACCCATGTCGAGCCATTCTGTGGTGCTGACCTACCCATGTCAGGCTATTCTGGGGTGCCGACCTACCCTCCGGTCTATCTCAACCGAGCATGGGGAGTATTTCACCCCTTACTGCTAACACATAATATCATATCACAATCATGTTGTTAGACATATCTGGGGTGTCCGACATACCCATTGGTCCTAGCGACCGAATCGAGGACTAGTTCCCTCCTACTGATACTTTCTCACATAACATAGCAAACTAGCATACTCCCATATCAAGCAAACTAGCATACTCACATCTCCAGCAAACTAGCATACTCACATATCAAGTAATAACAGACCAAACGATTATTAAAAAGATAATCATCCCAACTGGCCGGCCTTGGTGCCTTAGACCCACTTCTACTGGAAGGTAACTCACATCAATGTCGTGTAGTATCTGAACTGTCCTCGGCGTGAAGATCGGCTCTCCTCAACTCCTCAATCCCTACATGACAACCCTCAAGTCATCAAACAGAACATACAACCCTAACCAGGGTCAATACCAAACCAGCCAAAGTCAACATTGGTCAAAGTCAACACCCAATTGACCTGACTCGCCGAGTTGGTCTACCAACTTGTCGAATCCATACTCCACTAACCTGATCCTCCCAGACTCTACTCGTCGAGTCTATCAAGAACTCGATGGGTTCCCCTTCATTCAAACCATCGGGACCATCTTCATCCGACTTGCCAAGTTCATCCTTGAACTCGTCGAGTTCATTTCCCTCATAAGAATGTGTCCGGTCTATGACTCGCCGAGTTGTATGAATAACTCGTCGAGTCCATCTTCAGAGATTAGGAGATTACCTTAGACTCACTGAGTCCTCTCATCCACTCATCGAGTCCCATGATTCCCAGGTCCCTTTACGTGTCTAAACATCTAAGGGACTTTCCTCCCTAACAACTGGTCCATCCACAGAAAGGATTTGGTGGTCCGTGAACAAAGCTAAAAATTGAATATTTTTTGGGTTTTCCGGATTAAAGCACAAAGTTTATGCCACATGTTAAGGGGGAGTTTTGACACAAAAATTTCCGAATAGAGTACGTTCTCTTTCCTTGAAGGTTTTATAATCAAATTTCAATTATAAAGGGGGGATTTATATGGAAATTCAAACTTGAATTTTTCATATTACGCGGATATAAAGACCGAAGTGACCTTGATTTTTGAAGCTTACGAAATGATGCAATTGCAAGTTCAGAAGTGATTTATTTTCGAAATGGGTTTGGTTTTATTGAAGATTTTTGGGGTCTGCTTTTATGCTCAACTTTTGGGTGATAAATTTGGAGTTTGAGAAGTTCGTGATCATTCGTTGATGCTTGGTTTGTATGGTCTCACATCCTAGAACCCAAATTGAAGAATCATGGAAGAATTGAAGATTAAAGTTCGTTTCGACATGTGTCACCCTTGAGGCTCAGATCGCGTTGTTGCTCGATTTTGGAAGATTTGAAGTGGGTCATTCATTCCTAACTTTGAGGGGGAGAATGTTAGGGTACAAAGTTATTCATGTTTGAATTTGTAATGTGTTGACTTTTGTAAAACCCACTTGCATGTGGTGTATTAGCCTTATGACTCATGAGATAGAGAGAGTGAGAGAGAGAGGGAGACATGTAAACACCTCTATATAAGGTGGGTTTAGTCCACTTATGGAGATGTGCTTGAGAGGTGTAAAAGTGAGTGTGTAAGTGTGTGTTATTTATGTAGATGTAGATCTATGTCGCTTTTTGTGTAACACTATACATATTCAATACATCTATTAAACACTGAAATCACCGTGTTCGTTGTGCAATCTTTAATTCTGCATACCAAACCATGTTCTATAATCACTACAATCATACATGCTCTCAAGAGGTCTCACACTCTCTCCAAGTTTCCTGGTTCCATCTCGGCCCTCCTTGACTCGAGTACGGGTCCTCTGCTTCCAGTAGTACGAACCCATACTACCTTCCACATCTATCCGTACTTTCCTCAAGGATTGCTTCAATTTCACCAAGTCCCTTACCAGTACTGCTTTCCACTAATCTCATCCTAGGCTTTCCTAGGACACCCTCTGACCTACTCTCTGCCATCAGCTACACTAGGAGTCCCTACTTCCTTTCCCTAACTAGCTTGCAAATACTGTTACATATCCGCTCACTAGTTAGTTAAAGTTAGCCAGGACCCCACTAGCACAAAGCAAGCAACATTCGTGCATTGAGTAACCACATCAAGCATAACCTAATCAGGTTATCCTACCGTTGACTGAACAGTCCTAGCATGCAGCTCATACAACAGGTATTCAAGGCATCCTCCTAGATCCTTAGCCCTAATCTAGCATGCAGTTCTTAGAATCATATACCAGGCATAAAAAGGCATCCTCCTAGATCCTTAGCCCTAATCTAGCATGCAATTCTCATAATCATAAATCATATAACATAGCATAACAAGCTGGAAATGAGCTCCAAACTCTGGATCTTCTTGTTTCCCCTTGGTCTCACAAGTCTCCTTCTTCTTTCCAAGCTTCAAACACAAAGTAGCACCACAAGGCTCAAGAACACACTAAGAACGGCTAGGGTTTTGATATACAGCTTTCTAGGAGTGATAGGGACGATGGAGGCTGAGATAAGGTGTTTAAATAGGGTGCAAACCCTCAAATTTAGGGTTTTACTCAAACAGCACCTACTCGCCGAGTCAGTCTTCCAACTCGCCGAGTAGGTCACTTAAACTGTCCGCGGATCTCGACTCTACTCGACGAGTTGGGCCTCCAACTCGTCAAGTCCCAGAGAGAAACACAAGAAGTGCTTGAATTAAATGCGTATCAAGAATCGGGTGTTACAATGGATGCACACGACATATGTGAGAAAGTTGAATCGAGGGCGTTCGATGGAATAATCTCTCGGAATATGATTTATCAGAAAAGGTATTACTGTCAAGACAAGAAGTGAATGGACAAACAACACGGTGTGAACATTATGGCGTTCGAGTTCAAATCGGGTGGATTTGGATGTGGCCAAGGAAGAGTTCGTCGATCCGGAAAAAGTCGAGATGGTAATTAACATGTCCAACGGGATGTCATGTTACATGTTACATGTGTTGTGAATAATCAAAAGGGTATGGATGACTTTGGACATGACCGAGGTGGAGGTCGGATGTCCGGGAAAAGTCGGGATGGTTCGGGAAGACGGTGATTCAGCACTACTGTGAATGAGTGGTATGAACAATCCGATTAAGGGGGTGATTGTTGGGTTAATCGGATATTAAGTCAAGGGGCATTTTAGGAAAGTTAGATATTTAAGTTTTATTTTATTGATTTAGAGTTTAATTTGGAGAGTAGTAGATTTCTTATTCACCAAGTCGGGAGTTTTTTTGTTTCTTATAAATAGATGTAATCATATTTTATGTTTCTTAAATAAGAGTTTTTAAGATTTAAACAAAGCAACTTCTCTTCGTTTGTTATTCCCTTTATTTTTTGTTTTCTTCCTTGCGTAACAGGGATTCATCAAAGTTGAATCTTACAGTTCTTATTTAAAGATTGCTTCCACCTCTAGAACACATGAGCTTTCTGTATTTTTTAGTATCATTTTTGTGAATTTTGAAATCATTTTCATTTAATTTGGCATTTATAAATTCTCAAGCTACAGTTATTTTCATTTCAATGCTTAATATTTATTATAAAGAGTATTCCATGCTTTTGAGTTTTGAGGAACAGACATTCCACCCAATAGACGGTGGAGGTGGGACCACCCACCAGATCTCACCGAATTACAGATGGTCATCTCCCACCTACGTGTCACCGACTTCTTCTTTCATTCTTCCAGACCCAAAAAATCATAATCCACACTAACTTTGCATTAACAACTTGTATTCTCTTTATTTAATCCGTACATTCTTCTGGATTAAGCACTTTTTATCCTGGAAAATCTCTGTAATTTCTTACATACAAAAAAAATACTCCACCGATTTTGGTATCTGTCACCATTTTGTTCGCCAACTTTCCCTTCCCACCACCATACCCGTTTCCAAGATTCTTCGTTCTTCGAAGAACTAAAAACCAAAAGAATTTTTGAAGCTTAAGTAATCGCTAATCTCTCCGATCACAACCTTATCGCCGGAGAAGACTGAGTCACCAACAATGGGGCGTAGCCTCTTCGCCTGCTTCTCCAAACGCTCCTCCAAAACCTCCTCTTCTGATATCAACAAGTCAACCGCAACACATGACGCCGCCGCGGACGACTTGACGGCCGATGAGTTAAAAAGAGGAGGACCGGTGGTGGTGGAGCTGTTCTCTTCCCAAGGATGCGCCACATCGCCGGAGGCGGAGCTTCTGTTCTCGAGGATAGGTAGGGGAGATTTCAATCTTGAAGTTCCGGTGATATTAATGGCGTACCATGTTGATTACTGGGATTATAACGGATGGAAGGATCCGTTTGGGTCGAGCCAGTGGACGGTGAGACAAAAGGAGTATGTAGAGTCGTTGAATCTCGACACCATGTTTACGCCGCAGGTGGTGATTCAGGGGAGGAGTCAGTGCATCGGAAACGACGAGGAGGGTCTAATCTCCGCCATCACCTCCGCAACCAGATACCCCCCGCCGGCGTTCCAGGTAATTTCTTAAATCAACACGTCCAAATTAGGATAATTCAAGAATCTAATCGTTGATTTACTTAGGCGACATTCGAGAGGCGTACACCGGAATCCTTGCAGGTCACCCTGAAAGGCGCGTTACGCGCCAAATTAGACGGCGGAGGAGCAGACATCATGGTGGCGCTATACGAAAGCGGGCTCGTTACCGACTGCCGGAACGGCGACAACAAGGACCGAATTCTAGCCAATGATTTCGTCGTTAGAAAGCTCGGAAAGCTCTGCTCCGGCGACAAGCTACCTCCGAAGAAGCCGATTACAGGAACACTCGATTTTGGGGTTTGGGAAGGTTTCAACAGCGCCAAATGCGGAATCGTAGTGTTTGTTCAGCAACATGGATCTCGTCATATTTTTGGTTCTCAACGTATTCAGCTACCAGCCAATCTCTGATTCATATTTTCTTTCTGCCATTGTTGTGCTTGTTTTAATTGATTGAATTGTAGAATAGTTTGATCATGTTTGTGAAATTTTGAGTGCTTAAATATTATGAATTACCAACATATAGAACAAACCACCATCTGGGTTTCTGTTTTCGTAACATATTTCTATATATAAACTCGAAATTAATAAGCACAAAGGCTAATAACAAAATGGAAGAGTAGATTCTTGATTCTTGTTATTATTGGTAGGGACCCCAGAAGCTCAAATAGGTTATAGTCCTCAATGGTTCTTCGGCATCTTTACTACTCTTTGTTGCTCTGCCGGAGATGTTGCCGGATGGGTGTTGTGACACCGGAGATAGGCTAAGTTGGGACACCGGTGGAGCAAGTAGTTGCCAAAAGGTGTGGGATTTGGATCTGAATGAGTGATGGCGTATTCCTATTATAGCTCCCAATGTAACGATAATGCAAGCTTTGTTTACAAGCTTCATGTTTCGGTTTCTTGAAACTATGGGGTAGAAAGAGAGAAAGCTTTTTTGAAGATGGAAATCTAATCGGAGGTTTATATAGAGGTAGAAAAGGTTGTGTCGTATGATAAAGCAATTGATGAAATTAATGTAGGGTTTGTTGTCTCATTGGTGAGGTTCCATGCTGGTATGTCGTAATCGAGTATGGTCTTATAGACTATTGTTGAGTGTATCCGTACAACCACCGTGATGTATAGTCCTTTTCGTATTTTGTTCTCATTTAGAACAAATTAAATAGGAATCCTCCTTATAAATAACCAGAATATGTTTTCTCCAATTGTTTACATTTATGTGATGTCTCCTTGTGGGAAAACTCTAGTTCAAATAGATAGTTAATAAGTATTTAAGATTATGTAAATGGTTTATTTATACAACACGATGTTCAAGCATAGAATTACACAAAACTTATTGAAAAAAATTTGGTCACTAATTAAAACTTAAAACCCACGAGGACGCTGCTTACTAATGAAATTTTTACAACACCATACAAAAACCTTTATGACAAATCTACACCCTCAACTTGTTGTCGAGCAAGGTATTTCTCCCTTCTTTCTTTCTATATAGGACATCAAATAACAATAGTTAGAAGTTAATATATGCTAATGAGAACTCAAATAAATATGAGAACCTAAAAAAAAAAAAAAAAAAAAAACTATTGGATCAAATTTGATTTGCAAAATGGTGGGCATTAGATGAATTTGATCCAAGGGTTGTGATTGTAATTTCAACTTACCCACTCATCTATAACCATCCCTTGGCCAACAACTTTTGGAGATGTGTCGACTTGAGGCTTTTTTCGTATCTCTAATTCAGCTTCAGCTTCAGCCAATTGATGCTTTAGTTTTTCCAATGCCTAAATACATCAAATCTTCATGTCAGTTTTATCTTATGATGTCATGAATTCATGATTATATATAACAGAACATAACAAACTTACAGGGGTAGGACGTTCTGCATTCAAGAAGATAACACGTAAAATTCGCTCAACAACTACTTCATTCTTTTGTTCATCAAACTGTAAGATGAAGAACAGAGTGTTGATTGTTGAATGTTTGTTTTGTTTGAACAGGTTTTGATTATTTAAAGGGGAAAAAGAAAAGTTACCAATTCGGGAACATAATCTGTTCCTTCTTTCACTTTCAGGCTCATGATCTTGAACTTAACTTTACTCCTTTGGTTTAGTTGTTTTTCGTTTTTCTCAGGTTGTTCAACAAACTTGAAAACTGTCATTAATTTATGTCAGTGAAGAACACATGATGACATAAATGAAGAAAGAAGAAGGAAGAAGGAAGAAGGAAGATAGATCCTTACCTGTAGCAATAATGGTTTCTCCAGGTGCCAGAATACCACCAGGAGGTCGCATGTAACAGCTTTTTGGTGCAGTAGTTTGAAACTGATGACATTAATCCATCAGATTAAGATCTTGTTGAACAATTACATCAGATTAGGTCTAAATTAAAGCAAAAATTAGGTGAGATACCTTAAAAGCGACATGAGAGCTGCTATGGTTCTTAATTCGAACAGCACTTCTCACCTGTTTACCAGGTTCATCTTCAACAACAAAAATCAAAGTAAACAGTCAGACATCATCTCATCAAATCTTTATAAATCAATCAAGTAATCAATACATGATTTTGCGTAGTGATTTTCAGGAAAATGGTTTAGGAGGAAATATCATCACTGATATGGAAAGGAACATAATCAATGTGAACGATTTAGTCGGTAAAAACAGAGAACAGAGACTTCATTAATTATGAACGATAAGATGAGAAACCATTCAACTGACATGAAAACTTGAAACGATTACTCACAAGGAAAATAAAGGTTGTTAGCCGGATCAAGGCGGAGTCTACGCCTAGCTGGTAGGAGCGATTTCGCCACCGAGGATACCTTGTTGGAAGTCCGACGGTTGGATTGAACACCATTTTCATGGCTTTTCTGACCCTGAAATTGAAGATTCCGCGTTGATGAAAACGACGAAGAAGGTGTTCCAGATTGCCAAAACGGACATAGTCGCCAGGGCTTTCCATCTGAATGGGAACGGCGGTGATCGGCGATAGACATGACTAAGTTATTGCAACAGTTTTCCTTTTTTGTAACAGCTCACACCACACAAGTAAAGATTAAGAACTCCGGTTAACTGAATTAATTTTTTCCGGCGAAGTAACGGCTTACGCTCTTTGATCCATATGAAAAGTGGAAATGACAATATCGGACTTGAAATGTGTGCAATTGAATTTAATTTCAGCTTGATGTCCGTCCTCCTCACACTTTGGTGCTCGTCTTGCAAGTATCCGGAACTTGAGCTCTGTCTCTAATGGCTGTTCTGTTTGTACCTCTGTACTGAAATGGCCTTTCCTGACAAATGAAATTATGCCTGTTCATTCACATATTACTTTCAAAGTTTCAAACTTTGCAAGTTTCTCCCCTAGTTTTCTCCATCATTACAAACTACCACGAACTTAATTTTATTTAAAAAAAAAATATATGATTTGAGATACCATTAATCTTATAATCTAAATTTTTAATCAAAGTATCTAACTAGATGGGGTTGTAAATGAACTCAATGTTCACCAAGCTGTTCGTAAATTGTTCGGTCGGAAGTTCATTTATATTTGTTTATTTAATAATTAAAGAACATGAACAATTATCGTTCGTTTAATTAAACGAGCAAACATGAACAATAGTTTCATTCATTCAATTATGGTTATGAATGTTCGTTATTGTTGTTTGTTTGCGTTCGTTTATGCCCATTCATATAAGTTCATTTTATGTTCATATATGTTTAATTGTGTTCAATTATATTACTATATTATTTGTTTTTTTATGTTTATATATGTTCAATTATGTTTGTTTATTTATGTCGTTCGTTTATGTTCGTTTAGTATGTTCATGAATGTTCGTTATTGTTGTTTGTTTGCGTTTGTTTATGCCCATTCATATAAGTTCATTTTATGTTCATATATGTTTAATTGTGTTCGATTATATTACTATATTATATGTTTATTTATGTTTATATATGTTCAGTTATGTTTGTTTATTTATGTTCGTTCGTTTATGTTCGTTTAGTATGTTCACGAACATAAACAAACAAAAATAAACAATGTAATTTGTTAAACAATCAAACATGAACAAGAAAATTTGTTCGTTTATATGTTCATGTCCGTTCATTTGTTTGACTAGCTTAAATGAACGAACATGAACAAGCCGTTCATTTGTTTCACTAGCTTAAATGAACAAACATGAACAAGCCATCGTCCGTGTTCGTTCGATTTGTTTACAGCCCTATAACTAGATTCTAAAAATAGGCTTGAACAAGTTAATTAATAAATAAGTGAGAATCTCTATACTAATAAAAGAGTAGTTCTTTTGTCATGTGTCACCATATTAGACATTTTAATTAATGTGTTGCCACTTGTCAATCTATTAGTTTTTCATTTTAAATTTATTAGACCTCCTCATTAATGTCATTCTATTTTAAATTTTAAATTATTGTTTTCATTAACTCACAAATAAAAAATATCGAATATATATTAAAATTTAATTTTATATATTTATTTGAATCAATGATTATAATTTCACATAACTAATAAAAAATATCTCTTAAATTAATAATTTATTTAAAATAACTTATTAATAATTTTTAGTTTTTACTATAAAAGTTTGATTAATTTTATAACCGTGGTTCCCACGGGTTATAAACTACTATATAATATTAAAATATATGTCATTATAGGCTGAGATTAGACAAACATATTAGGTTAATCACTTGTCTATATTTCTGTATGATTTTAAATTGAATGGCTTAGGAGGTCTAGGTCTTAAGGATTAGAATATAACTTAGGTGAATGTTGGATCCTGGATCTTCTTGCTTTCTAACCTAAGTATTGAAAGCAAGGAGGTCATTTGGATCACAACAAAAAGAGTTAGATTAAGTCAGAATGGGAACTCTAAAGCTCTCTGATGATTAAGTTAGTATGTAGTTTGTTGTATATTAAGAGTAAATATAATTGAGATGAAAAAGATAGATGCTTCTTAAGATATTTCCATTACCTTATATAGGAGATGAGATGTAAGGTGATTTGGACTTATTCAATTGACTGATAGTTTCGGGGTCGGTGCATCGTCTGTTGTGATGCACCCCAACTAATTAAGTTCGACCCTTACCCTATGATTGTTATACCTCGGTGATTTGTAGGTGACGATGAGAACGACTTGCCAGGTCAGTTATCTTAGTTATCTTCTAGATGTGCCTTCCGACTTCAGACTTATGTCCATCCTACCCCTTTTCCTTAATCTAAGATATACGTCATTAGTGAATTTTAACTTGTTCCACATGTTTCTTTATATCGATTTTCTTATATTTTACCCTTTTGACTTTTTTATCAATAGATTTGACAGGTTTAAGGTATTGATCATCTAATATTTATATCTTTTTGTTTTTTTGTTAATAAGATCACAATAATTTGATATGGATAAATTCAATCGGTTTTCTTCTTGTTGAAAAGTAGTTCAAATACTTTAAGTAGGGATTAAATATATCAAAAAAGACTTACTTTTCAAACAGAACGCTTACTAGTTTTCGACTATAGTTAGTTGGATTACACTTGCCTTTGGATATCATTGTTATAATTAAGTTAAGAGATGGCTTAGAAGATTAAAATATAAATGTATAGGGCGTATATGTATATAGAAAACTATAAAAGGGGTGAAGTGAAATTTATGGAAAGTATTGTGTAGGAATTTAATTCAATATAGCAAGTAGGTGTGTATCCTAGCTGTTTGAAGTGGAGACTACATGATTAAACTCGGCTTCATAATTAACCAATTAGCCCATATCCTTTTAATGACTACGCAACCATCTAATGCCACGTCGTCAACAATAATTCCGAATCAGCAAAAAGGCTGAAACCACCCCCACGTAAGCGTCAGTGCAGGTAGTTTTTCTCTTTTCCTTTTTATATAGTTTAATGTTGTGAAATATAAAGATTTTAAAGTTATACTTTTTTTAAATAAAATGAAGTGATAATATGTTTTTGTACTTAATTCGCTATTTAAAAGCAGTTTGATAATATTTTAAAAACGGTGAAGATAGGGATTTTCTAATATGTGTTTTAAGCGCATACATAAGAAATATTAATAATGAAAAATGTTATCATAATTAAATACGAAATATACTTATTATGGAGATTATTAATTAATTTCACATTTAATTATGGTAATATTCTTTATAATTAATGCATTCTATATTTAATTATAATAATATTTGTAATTAATTAATGATTTTTATATATATCCTAGGTATATGTTAGAAAATCCCTACTTGATATTAGGGTTATATAATATTACGAAAGTAACATTTTTTTAGGATAGATCAAATGAGATGGATCTCTTAACATTTTTGTGTATTTTTCTATTTGAATTTCATAAATAACGAATATACTTAAAATAAGTTTATAAGTAATTATATTTTTACATAATTGTCCAATTCTCTTTCAAATAATCACCTTAACAATTGTAAACATTTGAATATATTTTCATGGACTTTAAACTATTTGAGATGCACATTTACCAAACAGATGGAATGTTATTAAATAAATAAGTTTAAAATTGCCAATGAAAGTGCCAACTCAAACATCTTCCTAGACACATGTCATGAGACCGGTTACTTGGTACACGTAATAAATACATGTAGATAGATAATACCTTGGATCTATATTACTTTTTATTTTGTTTTAGCATACGTTATTATCGTTATATTTATTATTTTGAATCATTTACTTGTTTTTTTTTTCTTCTAAATTTGTCCAAATTTATAAAAACGGACAATCGTTTTTTGGATGTGTGTATCCAAACACAAACCGACAGGATAAGTATGCCTAAGTCAACTAGTACTACAGTCAATATGAAAAGATAAGTCATAATATTTTTTTTCATATTTGAACTGAAACTTCACTTATAGAATCTCAACTTCTTATTGTTAATAGTCATACGAAGAGCATGTCTTGAATTTCAAGCTCAGTAATTTTTTTAATTATATATATATATATATATATATATATATATATATATATATATATATATATATATAAGTTTTTTTGTTGTTTTGGAATAACTTTTAGCCTTTATTTAAATATGAAAAAGGCATAGTGATGTGATAATTGATTGTTTGATTAGGGCGGTGAGAGTGAGTTGTAGTTGATACTTCCTCTACCCCACCAAGGATATATCACATTAATTCCTAATAATTCACTCACCATTTAATTCCATTCAGAAAGCTGTTCAACCAACCCCAAATGGTGTCACAAAAAAAAATTATAAATTAAGCAACATGAGCTTTAACCTCTTGATGTTTATATGCTTAGTTTTATAGCCCCCAAGACAATTACACATTTCATTTGTTATAGAATTGCAAAAATAAATCCAACACGGAATACATGTTGTATATAATATCCGCATTTCAGATTTAAAATTATAATTAATTACTGGATTTGGACATATATTGCGATGTGACACATATTTAGCAAGTTATATGAAATATGAGATTAACTATCTTTGTCACACCTGAAAAGGGCCTAGTGTTTTATTTTTTTAATGAATATCTAAGATCTTAAAAATAATTATACAATTAAAATTTCAACAAATAAAATAATTTACAACTAATACACCTTTAATTTACTTTTTAAGACCACCATGGAGCATCATCATCATCATCACCTGTTCTAAAATCGGTTTCTGTCCACCGAACAAACACCACTTTGTCATCATCTATTTCTACACGAGCCAGTTCCAAAGACTGTTGACACACGATGATAAATTAGCGACATGTACCTCATGCATCAAAACTTGTACATTTTTTTTTTTTTTTTGAAAAATTAAGTACTTACCATAGGAGCAGGACCTTTAATAAGTTTTCCATAATTATCATATTGTGAACCATGGCATGGGCACATAAATTTCTTTTCTACTGTGTTCCATGGTACTATGCAACCTAAATGAGTGCATACTGCATTTATCCCGTATGTTGCTATACTTTTGTTCTTCTCCACAATAAGGTAGGTTGGATCTCCCTATAAATTATAATTTTACCTTTTTATTGACCAATTGTAAAAAAAAAAAAAAAAAAAAAAAAATAGTTTATAAGAGTTTTTGATACCTTTAAGCCTTGAGTAAGGGTTTTGTCACCAGGTGCATGGGTGTTTAGCCATTCTGATGCAATAATATTGTTTCCAATCTCGTCCCTAGCGTTGATACCACCTTCCCAAGTCGCTGAACTGTTTCAATTCCCCACAAATGGGTCATGAGGGCAAACCAATCTTCCTTAATTTCTACAATAACTTAATGAGACTTTTTCTCATATCCCATCCACCAATAGAGAATAGAATAGACTTAGCAAAAGCTTCTCCAATTGATTGTAAGGGTGTTCTACCCTAAATCCTTCAACGTACCTCATCTAAATCCCAATTTGGTCTAACCAAAAACTCCTAGAGTTGCTCTTTCTCCACATATCTTATATTTGACATGTTCTTTAACCTCTCCATGGCTTTTCATAAAACTTGCCAAGTTCATGCCATGAAACTTTCAAACAATTGTAATGAAAGGTCGCCTCTGTTGGTCCTTAAAAGACTTCTTTTGTCATGATAATAAAATAGAGAGAATGAATAGGCTAGAACAACCAATGAGCAAAATTTGTATGGATCATAATTATGCTCTTGATACCATAAAATAACATAGAATGAGAGAATGAAACAATTTGTTAGCATGAATTAAAACTACTTCTTTGACCTGCTATTTCTTTTACAGCCATTGTAATTCATAATCAATGAGCTAGTGTTAGTGCTTAATCTGCATCAGAACAAAAATTGATAGCTCCCTAACTTTCTATAAGGAAATCGACTAACAAATTGATGAAATGAACAAAAGAATAAGGGTGTGAGAAGAGAACGAACCTAGGTCGTGTAGTATAAGGTGCTAACATGCCGGCGGCGGGTAGACCAATGGCGCCGAATAGCAACAAGCTCATAAGCTTCCTCCTCTCCATAACAGAAACACCGTCGGCGCCAATGCTTCCTGCAGCCTGACATGTCACCTTCATCCCCTTTTCAGGTACCGCCGTTTCAAATCTGGCCGATTTCGCCATTAGTCCTTTGGTCGGTGAGAACACTGGATTCTTGCTAGAACAGCACTGTTAAGATTCAAATCGAATTGAATTAGTAAGCTGAATGTTAAGAAGAATCAAATGCAAGCACCATTAAACATGAAGTCGGAACTCGGAATCTAGTTTAGGAACCTGTAACTAATAGGAGCTCTGATTCCAATCTCAAACATCGAACTCTATGTTATTAGGTTAATTTACCTGAGAATTGGCCGGAGGAATTGTGAGAGCAGCCATGGTAGGATAATAGAGTTGACTCTGTGGATTTGGGAGCAAGAAGGTGCAAAATGAAATTTGGGAGCAGTCGATGGAAGATGAGTGGCACTAGGATCCACGTATTCAGGTCAAAATATCAATTTACTTTGGATTTTTTTTTAATGGTTTTCCTTTTCTTTTGGGTTTAACAAATTTAATAGTTGAAGTGCTTAATACATCAATTTTTTGCTTTTCATTTTATAAAGTAAATAAACAATAAGATAAACGAAGTCTTCAAATCAAAATCCATTAATTCATGGAACCATGAAAGCGATATTTGGTGACTCTGTAATATATATATATAATATAATAATAATTTTTAAAATCTATATCTATCAATATAACAACAACAATAAATGGTATTTGGTGAATTTTGCATGTATATACCATGTTATAAAGTAAATGTTACCATGTTATAAAGTAAATGTTTGTTTTTATACACGTTATAAAAAGTAGAAATGTTTGGTTAAAATAAAATACTTTTCGATTCTTATTTTAGGTTTAAAAAAGGCAATCTAGAATTTCAATTATGTTAAAAACAAAAGAAACCAAAGGTTTTTCATAAAATCCCGTAAAAACCCCATAGAATAATTGAATAAACTGATGACTGAGCAACATCTAATTCCAGCTGTACTGCCACATGTCTTGGACTGGTTCAATTCTTTTGGCTCAAGTTTCCGTATTTTTAGTCTTTCTTCTATAGGAGTAGTGGGTTTAGTGCCCTGTTTGTTATTTCCTATTATTATGCATTTAGTTGAGATAGTGGGTAGTTTTTTTTATTTCCTCTTAGTCATCAGTGTTTAGCTTAAATAGTTGCTCTGTTCTTGTTTTTAAGTGTGTGAAATAAACAAGTATTAAGCAGCAATCCTTGTCTCTCTTTATTCTCAAATACGTGGATAAAGTTGCTGAATCTCCACTCAAAGTTTAACAAGTGGTATCAGAGCCTCTCATTGCAGTTCAGTATGTCGGAGTTTCATGCAATCGGTGGAGTGAAGAAATTGGGCAACAACTACAACATGTGGTCGACATGTATGAGTTCGTATCTCTTAGGCTAGGACCTGTGGGATGTTGTTGATGGTCCAAACACCGTGGAACCCAGAATTGATACCAACGGGGCTGTTCATAAGTGGAAGGTGAAGACCGGGAAAGCGTTGTTTATCATCAAAACAACAATTGAGGAGGAGCTGCTGGAACATATTCGAGATCTCAACACACCGAAGGAGGCATGGGATGCTCTAAAAGTATTATTCTCGAAAAAGAATGATACCAAATTGCAGATGTTGGAGAAGGAATTGTTGTCTGCGTCCCAAAAGGATCTCACGATTCCTCAATTTTTCCACAAAGTGAAAACTCTCTGTAGAGAGATTGGAGAGCTCGACCCGGAAGCAAAAATAGGTGAGCCACGGATGAAGAGAATTATAATTCATGGTCTTAAAGCAGAATTCAGAAGCTTTGTAGCGGCTATTCAAGGTTGGCCTACCCAACCTTCTCTTGGAGAATTTGAAAATCTGTTAGCAGGTCAAGAAGCACTTGCAAAACAGATGACAAACCTGTCTACGGGACCTAACGGTGTGTCAGGAGAATCAAACCCCAAGCAAGAGGTTGAGGCGTTATACGTGGGTAAAAGTAAGGGACGATCACGCTCAAACCAAGGCCAGGGATCCAATCATGCGTATGAGAAAAACAAGGATCAACGCGAGAAGAATTCCAAGGAGGCAGATCGAGGAGAAAACAAAGCTAACTATCGTGAAAGACATCATCGGAGGAGATTTCCGTATAATTGTCATAATTGTGGAAGAAGAGGTCATATGGCAAGGTATTGTCGAAGCCCTAAAGAAGAAGGGAATGCGGCGGCTGCTGTTCCACAACAAGAAGTCTGGGAAGGTGAAGCTCTCATGGCCCAAGTTGTAGAGGGAGCCCAGTTACTAGGCTCTAAAGCCCAACATCAGAAAAAGAACAAAAGCTCTGCCCTAGTTGTCTCAGTAGAAAAACGTTCAAGTTCCCTGGATGAGTGGATTGTCGATTCAGGATGTACAAACCATATGACCGGTGAACTAGATCATTTAACAAATCCAATTAATTATGAAGGAAGCAAGGTGGTGGTTATTGCAGACGATTCAAGACACAAGATTGCTCATGTGGGTGAAGTCATTCTTCTTGCTGATTCAAATAACCACGAGGTTACCCTCAAAAACGTGTTTCACGTACCAAGGATGGGGAAGAATCTGTTTTCTGTTCCTCAGGTGACATCCTCTGGGAAATATGTACTTTTTGGGCCAGAATCCGTACAATATTTGATGAATTTGAGACCAACTCGAAGCCAATACTAAGTGGGTGTCGTCGTGACTCGGTATATGTGTTGTCGGCTGAAACAACATATGTTGATCGCACAAGAGGGACTCCAAACGTGGATATGTGGCACTCAAGGCTTGGCCATGTAAGTTATGACAAGCTTGGCTTGATGATGAACAAGAAACTTGTTGTTGGTCTACCATAACTAAGTATTCCAAAAGGTATTGTCTGCTCCGGGTGCCAGTTTGGCAAAGCACACCTGCAGAAGTTCCATCAGTCAAGTTTCAAAGCCAAAGAACCATTACAACTAGTACATTCTGATGTGTTCGGACCCGTGAAGTGTACATCTATTGGAGGTATGAAATATCTAATTACATTCATTGATGATTTTTCAAGGTTCCTTTGGGTTGGATTCATGAAAGAAAAGAATGAAGCTCTAACCAAGTTTAAAGACTTTAAGTTGGAGGCTGAAAAGTTAACAGGGAAATCAGTAAGGGTTCTTCGCTCAGACAATGGTGGAGAGTATCTCTCCCAGGAGTTCACCAACTTTCTGAATGATTGTAAAATTCGAAGGCAATTAACGTGTGCAAATACCTCCCAGCAGAATGGAGTCTCAGAAAGAAAGAATAGACACCTGGCAGAAATATGTGGCAGCTTGATGCACTCAAAAAATGTACCTGGGTACCTGTGGGCTGAAGCAATGCAAACTTCAGCTTTCTTGATTAATCGACTTCCTCAACAAATCATGGCCTACATGTCGCCATATGAAAAATTGTTCAAGAATAAGCCTAATGTGAGCTTCCTCCGTGTTTTTGGCTGCACATGTTTTGTGTTTGTTCCCAGTAACCAACGACACAAGCTGGAGAAAAAGGCAACTAAATGTGTTTTTGTTGGTTATGATAATGAGAAAAAGGGATGGCGTTGCTATGATCCAGTAACCAGAAAGTGTATGGTGTCTCGTAATGTCGTGTTTGATGAAACTTCATCATGGTGGCCTGGAGTTAAAGAGACCGACCAGAATGTGCTTCAATCGAATGATACAGGAAATAAAATAAGTGTTCTGATACCTGATATGCTCTCAACTGAAGTTGAAATTGATAGTACAGGTGATGAAGCAAGTATGGGGGATGAAGTACAAGAGGGAGGAACGAGTCAAAACTCTTGGCAATCAGGAGTGTTTACAAGTAATACAGGAAATAGTGGAGAATTACGACACTCCACAAGAGTAAGGAGACTAAATCAGAAGTATGCTCATGTGGCCACACTGGTTGATGATGTAAGAGAACCAGAATCGTTTGAGGAAGCTAATGTGAAACAGGAATGGAGACTTGCCATGAAAGATGAAATCAATGCCTTGAAGAGAAATGAAACCTGGGAACTTGTGCCGAAGCCAGTAGACACCAAACCCATTTCTTGTAAATGGGTATTTAAATTGAAGTTGAAAACTGATGGGTCTATAGAAAGGTATAAAGCACGATTTGTGGCTCGAGGGTTTACGCAACAGGCCGGTTTGGATTACGAAGAAACTTTCAGCCCAGTCGCTAAACTCACTTCGGTACGTGTTCTGTTAGCTGTAGCAGCCCATAAAGGGTGGTTATTACATCAAATGGATGTGAATAACGCCTTCCTGTATGGAAATTTGGACCATGTAATATATATGGACCAACCTTTAGGCTTTGAAAGGTCAAGTCATCCTGATTATGTTTGCAAACTGAATAAAGCAATATATGGTTTAAAGCAGTCTCCTAGGTCATGGTTCGAGAAAATATCGGAATTTTTAGTGCATAATGGGTTTGTAAGCTGCAATTCAGATGCAAGCCTGTTTGTGAAAAGTTGTAGCTCAAAAGTTGCTGTGGTACTTGTGTATGTAGACGATCTTATAATTACAGGAGACTATGAAGAGATTATAATACAACTTAAGGTGAATTTGTGCACAAGGTTCCGTATGAAAGACCTTGGATTACTGAAGCGTTTTCTTGGGCTAGAGCTGAAGTATAAAGAGGATGGAGAACTTGTGCTTCATCAAGAAAGGTACACCAGAGAGCTTCTTGAAAAATTTGGAATGCTAGACTCAAAGCCAGCTGTAACGCCAATGGATCCGAATGTTAAACTCCATCAGTTTGAAGGAAGAGAACTAGAAGATGCAACAATGTATAGAAAGGTTGTGGGCAGCTTAATCTACCTGACTCTAACACGTCCCGACTTAGCCTTTTCTGTTGGAGTACTCAGCAGGTTTATGCAAAAACCTAGAAGGCCTCACCTGCATGCTGTAAGGAGAGTGTTACGTTATGTGAAGGCTACCATTGGTCTTGGAATATCATTTAAGAGGGAGACTAGCCTTAAGCTTGAAGGATTCTGTGATGCAGATTATGGTGGAGATCCAACCTCACGTCGATCAACGACTGGATATGTTTTTATGCTTGGTAAAGGGGCTGTTTCATGGTGCAGCAAGTTACAGCCAACAGTGTCCCTGTCGACCACAGAAGCAGAATACAGATCAGCAGCTATGGCTGCACAAGAATGCACTTGGTTGAAGCAGATGTTGTCTGAGCTGAAGCTAGAAGTTGAAGACAAAGTAATACTTCATTGTGATAATATGTCTTCCATACAGCTTGCTAATAATCCTACATTTCATGCTCGTTCTAAACACATTGAGATCCAATACCATTATGTTCGTGAGAAAGTACTGTTAGGGGAAATTGATTTGGTGTATGTAAACACCAAGAAGCAAGTAGCTGATATGCTTACAAAGGGGCTGTCCAAGCCATGTTTAATAGAGTTTAGCTCAAAATTGGGGATGAAGAAGCATGATGTTGAGAGGGAGTTTGATGACTGAGCAACATCTAATTCCAGCTGTACTGCCACATGTCCTGGACTGGTTCAATTCTTTTGGCTCAAGTTTCCGTATTTTTAGTCTTTCTTCTGTAGGAGTAGTGGGCTTCGTGCCCTGTTTGTTATTTCCTATTATTATGCATTTAGTTGAGATAGTGGGTAGTTTTTTTTATTTCCTCTTAGTCATCAGTGTTTAGCTTAAATAGTTGTTCTGTTCTTGTTTTTAAGTGTGTGAAATAAACAAGTATTAAGCAGCAATCCTTGTCTCTCTTTATTCTCAAATACATGGATAAAGTTGCTGAATCTCCACTCAAAGTTTAACATAAACGATGTATGGTATGTAAAAAAACTGACAAGGACAAATGAAAGGATGTGACAATCGATATTATTTCTATTGATCGGTTGCAATATCAAACATGTATCAGAGATCATTAAGATTTCATTATTTTCAATCTTTTAAATTATATTTTTTTATAAACAAAAAATTATTAACGATAACTTAGTTATCACAGTACAACGAGTTAGAAGACAACGGACAACATTTTATAAAACACGAAGATAAATAATAATAATAATAATAATAATAATAATAATAATAATAATAAATGTTTAGATGGAATTAAAGAATGTCATCCAAGATTTTAAATTTTTAAAAATGAAAATTTTATATAAGAGAAATGACGCCAGATTAGGAGATTTGAGAGAGGATAGATGAGATACTTGCATAACAATAAAAATAAAAACCAATGAGATATTTATAATTCATCTCATATTGCTAGCGAGTGAAAGAAAGAGTGAATATCTATCTATTTAATTTATAAGGAAAAGCATTGGTTAGAGATGTATAGAAGACGAGCAATCTGGACATCTCTACTATTTCAAAAGCACTAACCAAAAGAAATAACTAAAAATACTTAATGGATTGGGTAACATTTTGGGCTAATTCGTTGGTCCAAGACTTTTGAACTTGTGAGCCCTTTACTCCAAGCCTAGCATATGCGTCTCCACTCAGCTAGCTTCATTTACACACTCTTGTGAATTGTAATGTGTAATAAGAGGTGAACATTCGGACCGGATTGATATTTAGACCTGATCGATTTTATAGAAATTGGTGAGCTTTAGAACAGATCTGATGAAATTTTTTAGGTTCAGGTTCAGGTCCAGGTCCGGTTCCTGGTTCTTGGATGTAAAAATGAGCATTTGGACTGGACTGGATCGGACATGTTTTACAGAAATTAGTGGACTTTGGACCGTATCTTTTGAGGCTTACAGGTCTAGGTCTGGTTTCCGGTCCAGAGGTCCACATACTCACCACTAATATGTATAAAAGGAAAGGTAAACAAGAAGAAGATATTGTAGAATGTAGATACATGCATATAAGAATTCTTTAACATCTTTTTTTTTTTATGAAACCTAAACTAAAAACTATACTTTAGTAGGTTAAGATATTTTATTAAACCAAAAAAATAGTTAATCTATACGATTAGACCTATGTACAATTCACCGATCAACTATCTTTTTAATTAATATATATTTTAATTAATATATGCATATTCAATTAAGAAATTCTATAGGTTTTGTAACTTAACACAAGCAAACCGCTTGTGTTATGGTGATTTGGTAAAACAAGTTAAAGATATGATGAGTAACTTATTGATTCATGTTTAAATCATGACTTATGTTTTGAAAGTTGGATCGGACCGAACCGGCTGGTTCAAACCGGAATCGGTCCCGACTCAGGTTCTTAGAGGCTGTAAAACCCGTGCTGTGAACCGGTCGAACCGATAAAAACCGGTCCGGTTAAGTCGGTAAAAACTGAGAATTTTAAAAAATATTTATTTTTTAATTTTTTCTATTTTATATAATAAAATATAATAATAACATCATTCGGTTTTTACGGTTTTTGAGACCTGTCCGACCAATTAGACCAGTTGAACCATAGAACCGGTAAGACATCCAATTCGATCTCCGGTCCGGTTTTCAAAACCATGATCATGACACTATTTAACTTATGTGGTCATGGAAGTTCATCTGTAGTGACTCCATAGTCCAGGACATTAGACATAGTCTTAGGTTTGCAGATTAGTCAGTATACGAAGTTAACCCGGAAACCTTTGTTAGGCAAGTTAACTTTCCAAACAAAAAAAGCTTAACACAACTAGGATAATGTTTATTGGTGTACGTAGTGATAATTGTAGGGTAAAAGGCGAAGAAAAAAAATGGACAATCAATTGCACTAGAAGTCGACTTGCAAGCCAATCTCCAATGTTAACTATTAAATTTGCAATGGTTATACGACTTGTTATTGTTTTTTTATAACCATATATGTAAAATGTTTGCAACCTTTACATATAAAAAACGTGACACACCTATTTTTGCTTTGTTTATGACATTTAAAGTCTATATATCAAGACATTGAATGTGTTTGACAAAACTAGTTTGTAACTAAAAATTATAACTTCTATCTGGGTAGAAGTGTTCCATGATAATAGATGTAACTTTCAAAAAATATAAAATTATAAAATCTCACAATTAGGAATATTTTGTTTGAAATAAAACTAAAAGCTATTATGACAATGAAATTTTTTTTAGAATTTCTTTTTAGTTAGAGTTTTCTTAAAATTAAAAGCTAAAAACTTTTAAATGTTCATTATCGAAAATACACATTGTTGATTGTTGATGTGTATGTAAAAAAACGTATTGTTTCCATATACGATTTCATATTGTTTGCCTCCAACTTACGTATTATCAAACTTCGTGTGACGAGATTAAAACAAATTTAGCACTAATTTGAACTTTGAGTTGGGTAATATACTGATCTATATATTGGTATTGTTAAGTACATTACTTTTTGTAATTATTACACACGATTTAAAAAATGACAGGAATTTAAAAAAACATTTCACAAAGATGAGGGTAATTAGTCAATTTTTTAAAACAAATTTTTTTTAATTTGTTAATGATAGAAAAATATTGAAACTAATAGGTTTTTATATGTTAAAGTTAGTAGAAACATGGTCTAGGAAGACAATAAAGTTATAAATAAGATTTATGATTGTGGATTTCTATTAAAATGTAAACGTAATGCAACAAATTCCGAAACATAACAAAACAAAAAAAAATAGTACTTGTCGAAAATATATACTATATAAAGTACATTTCGGTTAACCTAAAATTCTGTACGGTTCTTGAATTTTATTTTGATATTCTACTTCAATCAATGAGCTTAATTTCAATTTGTCAGAGTCTTGACCTTTAATTAATACTATTATTTTACCACAATGATTTCTTGAAACAAATGATCAAAACATTGTGTTCCTTATCTTTCGAGAAAACAAAACAAAATGTTAAAAAAAAAAAAAAAAAAAAAAAATGCGTCCATAAACTATTAAACCAAATAAATATCCTTTAGTTCATTTATTTATGTGTTTCCCTCTTAGACATAATAATTATTTGATCATTCAAAGTCAAAAATAAGACAAACGATTACAAGAAGAATAGTAACACTAAAATTCCATAACAAAATAGGATGATGGAGATAGAGATGAGATGTAGACATCTTTACCTTCATCCAAGCATATTGAGCTGCTCCCAATAAAAAAGACCTGACTTGAAAAAATATATATAAAAACCAAATATCCATCCACAATGAAAATCAACAAAATTACTTATATACCCCTAAAATAAATGTAATGTTATTTAGGGCACACACAATGCAATATTCAAACCTAAAAAAAGATGCTATATAGTGGTCTAATGTGGGAATGTAACAAAAAGTGTTCAATTGGATTCTTTACTACGAATTTTCTAATCCTAAACATTTCATTATCATGGGCCAAAAACAGAAAAGAATTTTTTGCATTGGGTTGTACCTCTCCTGTTTTACGGGTCTGGGTATGGGTCTGGGTTCAGGGTCGACCCAATTGAGATCAAAATTCATAGGCATCTCCTCTTTATCTTCTTCTTTTGAAATCTCAGTGGTAATCTCAGACGTATCTTCATGATCATCAGGTGAAGAATCTTCAATCATTAGCTCCTTTCCTTTTTCTGATTTGACACCCCATTTGTTAATTTCTTTAAGAATCACTGGACATTTCCCAGGATTCAGTATATAATCTGCATGTATACAAGGAGAGATTTCAGATTACGATCATATCTGTATAATGATCGTTTTGAATTTTAATTTCTGAAAGATGAAGAAGTTCGATCAAAGTTATAGGTAATGACGTAATGTACCTGGTATAACATGTTCCTTCAGTTCGTCCAAGCATTGTTCCAGTTCAGTCTACGAGCAAAAAGAAGTGAGAAGAGGGATGAATTCTGTGAATCTAATGATAAGAATAGATGAAATATAACCTGTTGAACAAATCCAGATCTTGAAATTCTACGTGAGAATTCAGAATACAGTTCGGGAAGTAATTTGTAGGCAGCTACTAGAATTGATGAAGCTGCAAGTGTAGAAGGCCTGAATTCTGTGAATCTAACATCTGCAAGAAAATGTATGGATTAGAATATCAAATCGAACAATTTCATAATAGTGATGATTATACAGAATACATACTAACATACCTCTTTGGATAGAAACGATTATGTTAGAAATAGTGGAAATTGGTAGAAACTGCTGCGGATCTTCGGTCTTAAGCAGAGGAACGAAGAAATACATGAAGGTTATGGCAGTCACTGGTCGTACCTTCCATTCTAGACCTTCTAAGATCTGAAGCTCCATAACTAGAACGTCTCTAACTTCCGCCATTTTGTGTTTATTCTGTGTATTAGATCGATAAATCAAAAATCAAAAATACATACACGATAGATATAATATGTATATACAGAGATAGAGATCAGTGAGAAACCCAAAGTTCAACGAACGAGAAGTTTGAACAGCGTATTTTGCAAGCGATTGAAACGCAACAGAAGACAAATAACTTCAAATTTTCTTCAAAACCTTTGTCGCGTAGAACCACCTGCATCGATCAGATTGAAATTAAGTTTATCTAAATTTTTGATTCCATAAGATAACTTTGATTGAAGTAAATATATATAACCATTACCGGTATATTGATGTGTGTTGACAGGAAACGATCGACATAAGTGATAGCAAGAAAAGGCACGAACGAATCAACTTGATCAGATGTATACTGTTCGTACAGCAACAAATTAAGAAATCAACTATATCGAACATCAATTAATCAATGTAATATGAATAGCGATTGATTTAATTGCAGTTCATTATTGATAATACCTCTTCGATTTTGGAAATTGCAATTGATCTGATTGCATTGAACCTCTGATCTTCGGAATAACCACGAGCAACCATGAAATCCACCTCGAGATCGAAGTACTTCTGGACTAGAGCTCGATTACTTGTATTGTGGCGAACCAGTAATGGATTTGTTGGATTGAATTCCATTCTGATATTGATTTTGATTTTGATTTCTTCTGGTTTTTTGGGCTAACTATATACGTGATCACAAGAAGATTTGCCGCGAGAGTGAAGAAGTCGCGTGTTCGCTGACTTTTCTCAAACCGTTTCTATCTGTACGGATAAAGCGGTTATTTGAATCATGCAGTCCAAGGCGGGAATATAGCATATGAGTTGACTCGTTTCGTTTTTTAATTTTGATATTTAACTTAAACAGATGAAGTTGTATAAAAGGCTAACCCTAAAAGGTGAAAATAAAAATGGTTTGATATGGCATATATTTATCATTTTATGAAAAGTTTACGGATATAGTAAAATTGTTTTAAATAAAAATATGTAAAGCTGATAAATATTATAATATTAAATGCTTAAAACGAGATAAAATAGCTATAATGATTAATTTGTTATATTAAATTGATAAATTTTATACTGCATACTTATCATAAAAATTTATGCAAATTTTACGGTTTATAATAAAAGGTTTTAAATAAAATAGATAAACTGATAAGTATACTATATTAAATGTTTAAAACGAGATAAAATAGCAATAATGGTTAATTTGTTATATTAAATTGTTAAAATTTAGAGAAATTGATTAGGGTAAATTACATCGTTGGTCCCTCGTGCACATGCCAGAAAGCGTGTTTAGTCCTTATTTCTAAAATTTAACTCGGGCAGTCTCTCGTTGTTTTTTATCTTGCACGGTTAGTCCCTATGCACGTTAACCGTTAAATGCTTCCGTTTAAGCTCCCTACGTGCCTTGCATGTAGGGGCATTTCGTCTTAATTATGACTTGATGCATGATTGCTATTCTAAGTTGGTACCGAAATATATTAACACGTTCTAACACCTTTTGTTTGCCAAATTATCTAACCAAAACACGTTCTGTCACTGGACCTAGTTTTACTAATTCAACATAAACATGCTCTTAGATTGTACAGAAAAACTGCATTAAGTTTTGTACAAGCTTTCCAACAATGTTCATTTCTTTTCATACGCTCGAAAGTGTGAAAACATGTGATATTGTTTTACAATAAGAAAACTTATTGTTTGTTACCAATTATTAACTTAATAGAACAATTAAATGCCCTAAAAGTTAAATAATTACATAAAAATTCATGAAAGTGGCTAATAAAAAACAAATCAAATTCAAGGATTCTAGTTTAAACAAAAACATAATCACTAGAATAGAATCACAAAACAAACATTAAATCATATGCTTCAAGTCAAGCAATCAACATGTTTTGAACAAGCACTAGAAATTATGGTTTCTTAGCCACACATGACTAATAACAAATCAAACAAGAATAAAGATGGAATTGAAATGTTTAATGCTTATAAAAGGAAATCAAAAGTGTTTGAAATGATTAGTAGCCTGCAAGAATTCCCAAAACACTCCCCACAATCGCCATTGAAAGCTCCCAAAACCATCTATTTGTAAAAATGACGCCTTCCCCTCTTTTAGTAACTGTTCACGTGACTAACTCAAGGCCATGCATTTTAGCATGGCTACGCCTTTTGCCTATGTGTTTTTAGCATGTCATGTGTCTTGACCATGTGTTTTTAACATGACCCATACTTTTTGCTAAAAGTCCAATAAGTCTTCAATGTTGGCTCCTTCTTCAGTCTAGCTTCACCACGAGTCATGTTGCTCAAATATAAGATGAGAAAGGATAAACACGACTTATGTCGGTGTGACATAAACCGTGTTTTAAATGTAGTCCTTTGTTATGATGATATGCAACGACTCGAGTTATGTCTTCATATTTTATTCCATGGCATGACCGGTCCGTCTTCTCTTCATGCTCCAAAGGTCCATGCTCTAAGTTCCAAGCTCCATGATCCATGTTCCAAGCTCTATGCTCCATGCTCCATGCTCCAAGCTCCATGATGCCTACAAAATAAATCATGAATTTTAGCTATATGTATTAAGTTTTTATATACATGTTATATACACACAAATCACATATTTTCGAATAAGTATTTTTCATTTATCCATAAAAAGGTCCATCTTCTCTTCATGCTCCAAAGCTCCATGCTCCATGCTCCATGTTCCACGTTCCATGATGCCTACAAAATAAATCATGCATTTTTTCTCTATTTATTAAGTTATTATTTATATGCTGTATACACACAGATCACGTATTTTCAAATAAGTATTTTTCATTTATCCATAAAAAGGTTACGATCGTCGATTGACATAATTGCATCTTTTATTACTAATACCCAACGAGAAACATGAGTGTTACGAGCCCTTAGGATGATTCCATTCTAGAATCATGCATCGGAAAACAGATGTGGATAGTGACTCCTCATGTCACTTTCTGTCTCCCATGTGAGGTTCAACATTCACGTATCTTTCAGTCACACGAGTACTAATTCAACCATCTTACATTGTAACTTCTTTGTCTTGTGGCCAACAATTGCTTCAGGCTCTTTAATCAACCTCTTATTTTTGCCGTAACTTATTTTCATGAGATTTAGGTAATTTTCTCCCCTAAAGACCTAGTTTCAGTGGAGGATAGGCATGGGTCATGCATGTCCATAAAAGTTGGATTTTTATGAACCTTTAGGGTCCCAAATTGTTGGATAAGGTGTCTAAGTCCATAACTTATTTGGTATATACTTGACCCGACCCGGCATGGTCCATTTGGGTTGCACTTCACCCGAACAATTAATGGATAATTTTATGAGAGTTATACACATATGTTTATTAATATATTATAAGTTATAATATATTATTAATATGAAGTCATGTTATTTAATTAGTCTTAGTCTTAAATTAATTATGAATTAATTTAGAGATTAAAAGGAAGACTAATTAGATTGTGGGCTATTGGTTTTATATAGTGTGGGCTAATACTCATTTGTTAATGGGCTAGGCTTGTATGGAAGTCCATGGATGATCCATGGAGCTTTTAACCCATGGATCCTTGGAAAAGGAAAGGTCATGGGTTATTAGGGTTTCACCCTAATCATGTACACTATATAAGCATGCTTATGTTGCATGAAATAGCCACTAGTGTGTGTGCGCTTGTGTGTGGCCGAAAATTACAAGTATGTATACTCTCTCAAAGTTTTCCAAGAGTTTGTGGTGATTTGTGATTCCATTTGAGGCATTCACATTATTGGTGCTTGGCCCTCAAACTCCTCAAGAATCAAACTCATCAAAAGGTATGTAATCTCTTCTAACTCTTTTATGTTTAAAAGTACCCCATGCCATGTTAGATAGGTTATGAACCTTGGAAAATTATTATTTTGCATGTATTTAGACAAACATAGATCCAAGGTTTATTAGGGTTGCATGCACACTTAGGAAGTGTTAGATTGCTCAAAACCCAACAGTGGTATCAGAGTCTAGGCTTGCTTGTTTGATACTTGATGCAAAATAGTGAAAAAAGTTGAAATTGTTGCTGTCTGGTTGATGGACTCGCCGAGTCCATGGGGGGACTCGCCGAGTTCAAGGCAAAATTCATCCTACTCGGCGAGTAGGTTCGTGCACTCGGCGAGTAGAATGATCAGAATGCAGAATTTCGACTTTTGTTGCTGGAAATGGACTAGAAACATTACCCTAAACTGTTTTGGTGTTTTAAAATTCGTTTTAGTTGGTGTAATGGTTGTTCTAATCCATTTACAATAGCATATATCAAAATTCCATGATTTTATGTGTTCATATAATTCTTGAAATTTTGATGATCATGTTCATGTTCTTATGAATTTAGAAGATGATAGGAATTATTTGCTGAATTGTTTGGAATTAATTCTTGATCATTTATGTGTTTTAATGGAGTCCATAATTTGTCCTGAAGTTATGGATATCCAAAGGTCACTTTTCTTTAACACACACATTTAAACACATAAGTTACATGAAAATGAAGAGTCTTCATTTTTATGAACCTTTAATTCATAAGTTATGAAATGAAAAGTTTTGGATAGTTACAAAACTTGACCTCAAGTTTTGGAATTTGTAAAGTTTCACACACTTTAATAAACTTTAATTCCAACCCTTAGAGTTTTAATAGTTAAAATTCAACCCTTATACTATTTATAACATTAATGATTAATTATTATATATATGTATAAGAATAAGTCGTTCTACCGTTAGTAGGCCTCATTCACGAAGCCGGTCTATAAGGTGGGTATAAGGTTGTTGCCTATAAAATGGCAACTTAATGGGTGTCCACTCTCACCCACCGCTTGCTTGACTGGTGGAGGGTCGTTAGCCGAACGGGTAGGACAATGACTTTAAATCCTCATTAAAAGTATAATGATTATTATAAAGTAACTAAACCTCTTTAATTCCCAATCTTAGTTATTTTAGGAAAAATGTGAACATGGTGCTAGTCCATGGAATTCACACTTTGTACCTTACCAAGTCGTTGGTGGAGCGTGTGTGGTTAACCGACACACTAACTTGGACTAGTAAGGATCACGAAGGGTGACTTAATGTTTGTCATAGATCAGTGGAGCGTGTGTGGTTAACCGACACATTGATTAGGTGATAATATTAAGGGTACCAAGTGAATTAGCATGGTTATTCACACCTTGTTTTGTGATCCTCGGCATCCCAGTTACAAAACTTGAAGGACACAATCGAGATTGAAACATGCCATTGAAAAGTTCAATGAATCTCAAAAGAATCTAGGAATTTCAAATCCAATTAAAACCTAATAATTCATTTTGTTTTTCATGGTGGAAATTGGTGAATCGTCATTCACCTACCTTTCAAATATATTATTACTTAGATTACGACATCCCTCTTCTAAGTATAATATATTGTGATTGGATCCTAGCCTTAATATTACATTTGGGTGTCTTATTAAGGATTCTATATATCTAATCTAAACTTGCTTTCTTCTTTCAGATGTCTTCCAACACTAATGCTTCAGGCTCTAACCCAACTGGTTCTTTCTCATGAATCTTTGTGGGAGGGTCATCTTTGATGGTTCCAACTTCATGGATTGGATTAGGAACATCAGGATGGTTACTCGTTATGAGGACAGGGAATATGTTCTCGATAAGGAGTTAAAAGAGCTTGATGAGTCTAATGCTACTCCTGAGGAGATCGCTGAATTCAGGACACATGAGAGAGATGCTACTAAAGTGGCATGTATCATGATGGCCACGATGACAACCGAGCTCCAAAAGTCATATGAAGATTTCTACCCTTTTGAGATGGACCAAGACCTGATGGAAAGGTACCATCAGAGTGCTCGTCAGGAGCGGTATGAAATAATCTCCTCCATAATAACTACCCGCATGAAGGACGGTGATTCCGTCACGGCTCACATGCAAAAGATGCAAAGGTATGTGGACCGTTTGCTGAAGCTGAATGTGAACATCCCTGAGGAGTTGTCAATTGACATCATTTTGCACTCCTTACCTTCTTGTTATGACCAATTTCGTATGACATATCATATGAACAAGGAAGAAGTTACCCTCAGCAAGCTTCAAGGACTCTTGAAGACCGCTGAAACCGGTCTTAAGGGAAAGGCGGTTGTTACCTCTACTACTCCTACTCCAACATCTACCCATGTTTTGGATATCGGGCAAGGCAAAGGGAAAAAGAGGAAGCACCCTTCGAAGGGTACCAAGGGAAAGTCTCTTGAAGGCTCCTCATCGAAGACCAAGAGCGGTTCTATCACTCCTTCTTCCATTCCCAAGGATGCTGATTGCTATTATTGCCTGGACAAGGGGCACTGGAAGCGAAACTGCCCTAAGTACTTGCAGGATCTAAAGGATGGGAAAGTGAAACCCACCCATGCAGGTATTTACACTATATTGTCTAATTACTCAACATATTCTAACTCTTGGGTGCTTGATACAGGATGTGGTATTCACATATGTTCTGATTTGCAGGGCCTAAGAAGAAGTGAGGATGTGGAGCACGGGAAGATAAACTTGATCATGGGGAATAGGAAGGCTTCACCTGTTTCCAAGATTGGAGTTTATACTTTGTTGCTTAATAATGGGTTAAAATTAGATTTGAATAAATGTGTGTACTCGTCTGAAATGGCGAGGAATATTATTTCTTTTCATGCTTTGTACAAACAAGGTTTTACCTTTTCATTTGATAATGAATGTGGTGGTATTAATGCTTTCTTTAAAAATGTGTTTTATTTTAAAGCGTTACCTTGTGATGGTGTGTATGAAACTGTGTCGATTGTAGACAACTTAGAAAATAATGTGTTGTATATTGATTCTTCTACTAGCCTAGATAAAGCATCGTTGTGGCATTGTCGTCTTGGACATGTAAACAAGAAACACATAGGCCAACTCCAAAAGAGTGGAGTCTTGGAGTCATTCGACCTTAAATCGGATGATAAGTTGTGAATCTTGTCTACTTGGAAAGATGACAAAATCACCCTTCACTGGGACTTGTGAAAGGGGTGAGAGTTTGTTGGACCTAATACATACTGATGTATGTGGGCCATTCAAAACCGCCAGAAGGGATGCTAATCGGTGTTATGTGACTTTTATTGATGATTTTAGTAGATATGGGTATGTCTACTTAATCAAACATAAGCCAGAGACCTTTGAAAGGTTTAAGGAATTCAAACAGGAAGTAGAAAATCAATTGGGCAGGAACATTAAGATGCTTCGATCCGATCGAGGTGGTGAGTATCTTAGTACCGAGTTCCTTGACTATCTTAATGAGTGTGGGATTGTCTCACAATTGACTCCTCCCAGGACACCACAGCTGAATGGTGTAACTGAGAGGCATAATCAAACCTTGTTGGACATGGTTCGCTCTATGATGAGTCGAGCTTCGCTACCAATCTCTTTTTGGGGGTATGCCTTAGAGACTGCCGCCCATATCCTTAATTTAGTCCCTACAAAGAAGGTTACCAAAACACCTCATGAGATGTGGACTGGGAAGGTTCCCAATTTAGACCACATCAAGATTTGAGGTTGCGAGGCTTTCGTGAGGTGTGAAACTCATGATAAGCTCGAACCCCGAAGTGAAAGGTGTATTTTCATCGGCTACCCACAGAAATTCTTCGGTTACCTCTTCTATAGACCCAGTGAGAATGTGGTTTTTGTAGCAAGAAGAGGGGTCTTTCGTGAGAGAGAATTTATAAGCCAAGGAGACAGTGGGAGGCGAATTGATCTTGAAGAAATTCAAGATGCAATTGGTGAAGGAACCTCAGACACTAGCAACCAACCTGAGGAGGAAACTCCTGTTGAGCAAGCTGACGAGTCTGTACCTCCGAGGCGTTCCACACGGGTTAGGAACACACCTTCGTTTTATTATGGCTTTCATATTACTACGGAAGGTGATACGTTTATCAGTGATAGTACACTGGTAAATTTGGATGAACCTAGCAATGTTAAGGAAGCCATGGCAGGCCCGGAGTCTACTAAATGGAAGGAGGCTATGGACAGCGAGATACAGTCCATGTATGACAATCAAGTTTGGAACTTGGTTGACAATGTACCAGGCCGTAAAACAGTCGGGTGCAAATGGATCTTCAAGAAGAAGACCGACATGGAAGGAAAAGTGCATACTTATAAGGCTCGACTGGTTGCGAAGGGTTTTACTCAGACTCAAGGTATTGATTATGATGAAACCTTCTCGCCGGTAGCAAAGATTAAGTCTATTAGGGTTATGTTGGCCATTGCTGCATTTCATGACTATGAAATATGGCAAATGGATGTCAAAACCGCTTTCCTTAATGGAAAGTTGGCTGAGGATGTGTACATGAATCAGCCAGAGGGTTTTGTCAGTGTAGAGTACCCTAATAGAGTATGCAAGCTTGAGAAATCCATTTATGGATTAAAACAAGCATCTCGTAGCTGGAATCTTTGTTTCGATGAGAAGGTAAAAGAGTTTGGCTTCTCGAGAAGTGAAAATGAGTCTTGTGTATATGTCAGAGCTAGTGGGAGTATAGTTAGCTTCTTGGTACTGTATGTGGATTACATACTACTTATAGGAAATGACATCCCAACCTTGCAGGAGGTTAAGTCCTGGCTTGGGAAGTGCTTTGCTATGAAGGACCTAGGGGAGGCTGCCTATATCCTAGGGATAAGGATATTAAGAGAAAGGAGTAAAAGACTAATTGGACTTAGTCAGAGTACCTACTTGGATAAGGTGTTGAAAAGGTTCAACATGCAGAATTCCAAGAAAGGAGATTTACCGATCCAAAGCAATGCCAAACTGAGTAAGACTCAGAGTCCGAGTACAGAGGCAGAGATAGCTGAGATGAGCCAATTACCGTATGCTTCCGCTGTTGGCTCGATCATGTATGTTATGACTTGTACCCGCCCTAATGTGGCCTTTGCTTTGAGCATGGTCAGCAGGTATCAGGGGAACCCTGGCAAGGCTCATTGGACTGCGGTAAAGAACATTCTCAAGTACCTGCGGAGGACTAAGGATTGGATCCTTACCCTTGGTGGGAGTGATGACTTGAGAGTATTAGGGTATAGTGATGCTGGTTTTCAGACTGATAGGGATAATTTCCGCTCTCAGTCGGGCTGGGTCTTTACCTTAAATGGAGGGGCAATTTCTTGGAAGAGTTCCAAGCAGGAGACGGTGGCTGATTCAACTTGTGAATCAAAGTATATAGCAGCGAGTGAAGCAGCGAAGGAGGCGATATGGCTAAAGAACTTCATCGGAGACCTTGGAGTTGAACCAGCTATTAAAGAACCTATGGAGATTTTATGTGACAGCAATAGTGCGGTTGCCTTAGCCAAGGAACCAAGAGATCATGGCAGATCCTGACACATTGACAGAAAATATCACTTCATAAGACACAAGATTGAAGAAGGACTCCTCGTGGCAAAGAGGGTATCGTCAGATGAGAATCCTACAGATCCCCTTACGAAGGGACTGACGAGGGTTAAGCATTTTCAGCATGCGAGGCGCATCGGGCTAAGGGACGATATTAGTTTTTCAGATTAGATAGTTTTCCTGAAACTTGTAAAATGTAATCGACGTTTGATGATGAATAAAATTTGTGATTTATTTATGAGTAAAGTGTTACTGTCATTGTCAATTATTTACTATTGTTTCAGTTTTCCATGTTTTGACTTCCAGAATAATTAATTTATTCAAACCTCCACAATCGGTCATACGTCGGAAGTAGGTATGAATCAAGATTGTCATGAATTGGGTTTGTAGATACCTAAAGGTGTTTAGACATGGCAATGGTTGCTGCAACGTTCATGAGTACTCATAAGTTATGAGTATTGGTATAAACTCACGCTCACTTGTATCACTTCATGGAATTTATCTCGAGTGATCGTGAGACGATAATATCATATAAGTCTTCAAACCTAGAAATATGAGTTGTTACCTATGAGTTGGTTGTGCATTGATTGCACGTAAACGCATCAGTAACTTGATGTCATAAAACGTGCCTTGGTGTACAATTCAACAAGTAGTAGAACAAGCATATGAGTCGAAGTTTATCTGTTCCTTCTAGAAATAGAAGCGATATCTGGGACCCTTGATGATTTTGTGTTGACCCATGTATCGGGCCCGGTCAGAACTAAACTGATGTGTTCAGTGAAGTTCTTTGTCAAACAAATCGGAAATCGAGAAACAACTGCCAGACAATAAGCAAGACATAGTTCCATGTGTTTGTCCGGCTGATATCATGAGAACAGAGGATTATATGATCACTTGTCTTAAAATGGCGCTTCATAGTTCAACATAGTTTTCGAGAGCTACGATTGTTGGTTGGTTCTTGAAGTTATATAGGCAAATACAGTTATTAGACTTATCCAAGTGGGAGTCTATTGGATAAGGTGTCTAAGTCCATAACTTATTTGGTATATACTTGACCCGACCCGGCATGGTCCATTTGGGTTGCACTTCACCCGAACAATTTATGGATAATTTTATGAGAGTTATACACATATGTTTATTAATATATTATAAGTTATAATATATTATTAATATGAAGTCATGTTATTTAATTAGTCTTAGTCTTAAATTAATTATGAATTAATTTAGAGATTAAAAGGAAGACTAATTAGATTGTGGGCTATTGGTTTTATATAGTGTGGGCTAATACTCATTTGTTAATGGGCTAGGCTTGTATGGAAGTCCATGGATGATCCATGGAGCTTTTAACCCATGGATCCTTGGAAAAGGAAAGGTCATGGGTTATTAGGATTTCACCCTAATCATGTACACTATATAAGCATGCTTATGTTGCATGAAATAGCCACTAGTGTGTGTGTGCTTGTGTGTGGCCGAAAATTACAAGTGTGTATACTCTCTCAAAGTTTTCCAAGAGTTTTTGGTGATTTGTGATTCCATTTGAGGCATTCACATTATTGGTGTTTGGCCCTCAAATTCCTCAAGAATCAAACTCATCAAAAGGTATGTAATCTCTTCTAACTCTTTTATGTTTAAAAGTACCCCATGCCATGTTAGATAGGTTATGAACCTTGGAAAATTATTATTTTGCATGTATTTAGACAAACATAGATCCAAGGTTTATTAGGGTTGCATGCACACTTAGGAAGTGTTAGATTGCTCAAAACCCAACACAAATATGGTTGGATGTTCCAAATCTAAAATGTTATGATGATTTAATTTCATACATGTACTATGAACCCATTTCTCCCATTTAACCTTGCATGTCCACAAAGAAATGACATTTATAGTGCCTAGGAGTGTAAAGAAGCCTTCTAGGAAGCATGAGTTTGGAACTTAATGGATTAAGGGTTTAATCCATTAAGTTAGTTCTCTGAAGTTACTACGACATGGCAGCTAGACAGGTCGTGACTATTTTATCGTGGAGTAGCCACGACATGGCAGGAAATTAGCCACGACGTGGTGACCTTCTGAGTTGACTTTGACCTGGTTGACTTTTGGTCAAATTGGTAGTTTGGTTAGTAGACTAGGGGTTGAATTTTTATGGTTCTTTAGATGATGTGTATTGCCAGCCTTCCGACTGTACGAGTTGTAGTATGTTCGACTTCAAATGTGAGGTGAATCTTCTCACTATGCTATGTAGGATGCTAGAATGCCTTTGTGACTCTTGCAGGTATGTTGGGCTTGGCCCGTTATGCGGATTGGGCGGGGCATGTTATGTATGTTGGGTGAGGTCTGTGATGGTTATGTGGTATTTTAGGGAACTCGCTAAGCTTCGTGCTTATTGTTTTATGTTTAAATGTTTAAGGTACTTCAGGTTCCAAAGGGAAGGGTTCGGCTTGATTGCACTGCATCCCCTGGCGTTTTATTCTGCATTTTGGATTTAGGATTTTTCTCTAATGTTTGAGAACACTTTACACTATGATTGTCTTTTGAACAAATGATTGTATGGTTTTTGGTATTGAAAAAAAAAACTTTTAGTTATTATTTTGGGGATGTTACACTTCGGGGACAAGAGATAGAGGTTTGTACATGTACAAGATTATGATTCCTTTAAGAATGAGGTGATGGTTCCTTAGGGAAAATAGATAGAGGGCCCTTTGCGGATGTAGATAGAATGATTCATGTGAGAATTAAAGATTGTGTATGGTTAGAAAAGATTAAAAAAGTTCCATGAGTGGAACAATGTAATCTAGTTCTTTAAAGAACGTAGAAATAATCCATGATGGATTAAGAGTAAGAAATCCATGAGGTATTCAAGAGAAGAAAGAAAATGACATGGGATCCATAAGGGATCGAGATGAGAAGTAGGTGATGAAGAAAGAAGAGCATAAATACAACATAAAGAAAAGTAGAGGAAAAATGAGATAAGACAGAGTATGGACGGAGACAAAAAGATTAATAGTAGAGAAAAGAAGAGTTATGTGTAGAGATAGAGATGGAATATGAGGGTATGAGATGAGCCTGAGAAGAAACTAAGAAAGATAGAAGAGATAGATGATTGGGAATAATAGAAGTGTGTGCTATTGGAGAATAATAGTAGAGGGTAGAGTATGAGAATGAGAGAACAGATTACTACGACATCAGAAGAGATAAAAGAAAATAGATAGATGTGATGAAATGAGAACGATTGGTAATCTATGCCATGAAAAGAAGAGTTTAGAATATAGAGAATAAGATAGAAAATAAGAAGAAAGATTAGAGTATGAAAGATGAGATAGTAGATGAACATGAAAATAGAAAGAATATAACTCACCATACATTGTTGTTTGATATTTTAGAGATGTTTTATGTTTTGTAGGTTCGGGTAGCAGCAGCCGTGGTACATGAAGAGAAGACATGAGCACAAGGACTAGAATAGGTTGTTATTTTAGTAATATTTCCTTATTGTCCTTTTATGATGAGAATTTATTGTAAACCATGGTTATTTCCTGGGATATAAAATGTTTTTATTTGTATGAGTTAATAGAATTCCGCAAACTTTTATAAACAACTCTGATAATCCCATTATATTAGATGTTAGGAAATTCAGGTCGTTACAAAACATCTTTTAGATATTTCGATTCGTAATAGGTTTGGGAAGGATTCTTTTAGTGTGCTCAAGCCAATCCATTTATCATACCAGAATAAAGTCTCATTTCCTGAATTGACCTTCTTTTGGATTATGTCTTTAACATGTAAATTCTTCCTGATAAGATCATCTTTAATACAATATATGTTAATCTAGACCCCCAATATTTTTTTATAAGACAAGCAATAAACTGTTTTGTGGTTGAGATTATGTATCCCTTTAATTACATGGCTCCAAAGTGACGTTAGGGCTATTTTGATCCCACACCACCATTTAACAATGATTTAAATGTTGAGAGATCTTATAGAACCCACTCTTATGCCCCGATCTTCATAAGATGTGACCACTTTGTCCCAAGCCCACCCAATTAATTTTGTTTTTCTTACATCGCTCCCGCACAAAAAAACGTTTTCAAAGTTTCTCCAGCATATTGACTATCCCAGTTGAAGCCACAAATAAAGATAAGAAGTATGTAGGTAGATTTCCTATAACTAATTTGATTAGGGTGAGCCGATCACTGAAAGAGAGTGTTCGATTTCTAACTAGGTAGTTTAGAGTGAAATTTGTCAATAATCGGCTTCTAGTGTTTTTTGAGATTCATGTTAACTCCAATGGGTACCCCTACGTATGTGAACGGTAATGCGGTCGTGGCATCCCAAAATCAGAGTAAAAGTTTTGTTTTTCAAAAACAACCCAATGACATAGTTGTTTACAAAACATTGTTTCAAAAGTGATAGTCAATAATCAGCGTATCCCAAAATCCAAATAACATAAAATCCTAAGGATGTGCACGATCACACCTTCGCTTGCCACCATCAACTGAAGTGCCTGAAACAATAAACTGAAACTGTAAGCTAAAGCTTAGTGAGCTCCCCCAAAGTAGCACCACATAAACATATAACCAAACAGATATTATGTAACGCCCGTAGATCCGGGCTAGTTAACTTAGAGACGTTAAGCATCAAAAATGACTTTTCAATAGAATATTATTTAGAATGAATAATCTTAACTAAGTTTTGGTATATGTTACAAGGATTCCGTACAAATAAATAACGTTGAAATCCGAGTTATAACGAAGAAGTTATGACTTGTCGAAGTTTCGCGACAAAACCGGCACGACACAGCGCGACGTAAATAGTGAATTTACGTTGGAGAGATATTTGGCCTTAGCGATATAAATGAAGGCCATAGAATACGTTAAACCGAGAGCATGCGTAAAAAGAACGTCTAAATCTGACTTCGTATGAGGAAGTTATGATTTTTCGAAGTTTCAACATTAGCAGTATGCAGCCCGAAACTCGAGATTGAGGTCGAGTGATATTTAGCCAAAACTTTCTAAATGAGAATTGAAGATCTCATCAATAGTAGTCCAATGATAAAAAGACAGACGAAAATGGAGTTCAGATGAAAGAGTTATGAATTTCGAACGGAGTTTTCCTGTCCCGGCCTACTAAAAATAATATATTAATAATATATTAAAATTAAAGTTAAAATTAGCCGACTAAGTCTAAATGAAAGTTGTAGATCTTGTTTTTACCTACGCGTGGATATAAAGAACGTCGAAAACGGAGTTCGTATGCGGAGGTTATAATTTCACGAGGTGAACATATGATGGACATCTTCCAGGGCAAGTGGCCATGACGAACACAATGACGTATCAAGCTCATGAGGTGAATATTAGAAACTCACGAGGTGAGCAAGTTCACGAGGTGAACTCAGAAAATTCACCCTATAAATAGAAATCAAGGGTCAACCGATTTTGGTTGCTCCTTCTCATCTCTCCCACTCCCGATACTCTCTCTCTCTAAGCCCTATTTTATCCCTCCGAAGCCCCGGTATCTTTCCCGAGCCCCGAAGCAACTCCCGAAGCGCTAAGATCCCGAGAAGTGAAATTCCCGAGCCAAAGCTCTGCCTGCGAGAAGCCGATTTTTGTGAAGATCTTCCAGATCTACCGAAGAATACTACTTTTACAAGTCGTAGTGCTGTCCGAGCATCGTCTAATCATGTGAGTGTATAGTCCCTTTCATAAACACGATTTTAATACAAATATTGTTTGAATGTATTAATTATATGTTTGGTGTGAGTGTATAGTTACTTTCTTCTAACACATAAATATAAAGTATTATCTATGAAATACGTGCTATGTGTTATATATTATTTGTCTATTTGAGATGGGCTTGGAATTGATGTTTTTATACGGGTGTTAAATGATTTAAACCGTGTTTGTATTTATATCTACAAAATTGTTGGGTAGAACACAGGTAGATAGAATAGTTGGTGACGATGTGACTTTGTGCCTATTGATTAAAACCTTGGTGACGATGCGACTTCATGTCTATTGAGTTAAACCTTGGTGACGATGCGACTTCGTGCCTATTGAATAAGCCTTGGTGACGATGCGACTTCGTGCCTATTTAATAAATCTTGGTGACGATGCGACTTCGTGCCTATTTAATAAACCTTGGTGACGATGTGACTTCGTGCCTGTTGTGTAAACCCTGGTGACTATGAGACGTAGTGCCTATCGTATGAACCCTGGTGACTATGTGACGTAGTGCCTGTTGTATAAACCGTGGTAGCAAATGGACTTTGTGTCAGTTCCTTAGGTAAATCCTTAGGAATGAATGAATGAAGGATAGTTGGTTCTTAGGGTAAACCCTTGAGAGAATAAAGGATATATGGGGATGGGTATTTGGGTTGATTGTTTGATAATTGAATATAATAAATTTATTATTGTGGGTTGAAAACCCTATATGCTCACCAGGCTCCCAAACCTGACCCACTCAGTTTTCTTTGCATTACAGGTAATGACACAAGGGTATAAGTTGATGGACTTGACGAGAGATTTTGGATTATAGATCAGTAGTTATAAATAATTGTTGTAAGGTCTATTTTATATTGTTTATGCTTTTGGTCTGTATCTTTTGGTCTGTATCGGAACATGACATCCCGAGGTTTTATTATTAAATAAAAAAAATACGTTCTCTTTGAGAAATGTTTTGATAAGTTATTATCATATCTTGTTTTGGGAACAAATTACACAACCGTTTTCTTTAAATGATTACTTTTATTTTAAAACAAAGCATAAACGAATTGGTTTTTTTTTGCCGTGAAATTGGGGATGTCACATATTAATACAACCTCTAAGTTGGATTACCCATTGTCCACAACCTTGCGATTGGAATGCCCTGGCCCACAACCTTTCGGTTGGCTTGCCAATACATACTAGGTCCACAACCTCCTAGTTGGATTAAACCTGGCCCACAACCTCCCGATTGGAATGCTCCGGCCTGTTGACTGACAGCACAAAGCAGTATAGTCTCAACCCTACCATACCATGTCGACATATACATAACAAATAATATATAGACAACAACAGATAATCATATAACTAGTTAATAGAAAACATGCAAATCTACAGATCACTACCTCATAGGAACATCTTATATACTAGGACACAAATCTAGCAGATCACTACAACATATCAACATCCTGTATACCATGATATAGATCTAACAGATCGCTACAACATAGCAACATCCTATATACCAAAATACAAATCTAATAGATCACCACAACATAACAACATCCTATATATCAGGATATAGATCTAACATATCACTACATCGTAACAACATCCTATAGGCTAGGATATAGATATAGCAGATCACTACAATATAGAAACATACTTAATACCAATAATCCAAGGAATACATAATTGTATATACTCAAAGGAATTGTAAGACCCTAATCTGTCATGTGTATCAATCAGATCCGTTTGATGGTGCGGAATCCCAATCAAACGGATGATGTCAGATCAAATAAAAGAGAAGGAGAAGAAGAAGAATATGAATCTTTGTATGAATTGATATGAATGAAGATCCGGATACAAAAGATTCACACACACATAAATGCTCTTGTTTCTCTCTGTCCGTAAACTCTCTAGGGTTTATCAATCTGTACTCCTCACCTAACACCTCTATTTATACTTGGAATATGGGCCGGATAACACATGCGCCGTAAATGAGTTTACGGCCGTAAACTAGACCATAAATTCATAAAATATTACACAAAAATATAATTGCCCAGAAAAGCAAAGTATAAACCATATTTTGACCTAACAATCTCCCCCTTGGTTTATAGCTTTCTTTTCTTAATTGACCCAACAAGCTCCCCCTAAAAAGTAGTTGGCTTTCTTGATAATCTTCATTGGGAACTTGGCTTTAGCATTAATCTTCAAATTCTTCACGACTTCAAGATGAACTTGATGAATCTTCAATGAATGACTTCATCTTGAGCAATTGGGCTTTTCTTCAGAATTTGGTACTGAACGCACGTTGGGTGAGGAGGCTTGATGTACCGATTCTTGAAAGATAGCGCTTTCTGCTTGAGAATCTTCAGAGAGAACATCAGAGAGAACAAATCTTCTGGATCACTTCAGCAGGTACGAAGATAGCAGCAGACTGATTGAGGAGGCTTCAGTGCAATCTGTCACATAATCTTCAATTTCAGCTTCACCTTGCTTCTGGGGTTGAAAGATTGAATTTGAAAGAATAATCTTCATTTCTTGCTCCTTCGAGTGAGAATTCTTCGATGCTCATGTACGAAGCCTTTGGCTCAGAAATCTTCAACACAAACTCCATGAGTTTCATCTTCACCTGAAATCACTTTTCAAGACAAAACAAAACTAAAAGAAAATTTAGCACATAAATAAAAATAGAAACAAAAATATTTTTGGATTTTTGATTTTTCTGAACAAGAAATAAAACAGAAATAACACTATTTTTGGATTTTTAATTTTTTTGATTTTTCTTTGATTTTTGAATTTTTTTATTTTTTTATTTTCATTATTTTTAATTTTTAATTCTCCCCTAATATTTAAATTAGAAGAAACTATGACAAATTTAACAAAAATAAAAATGATATCTAACTTTAAGAGTGATTTGGGATCAAAGTTTTTAGACAACCTTTATCCACTTGTCGGTACCTTCCATATTCACATATTTGTCTGGTCGATCGTCAGTATTGTGGTCCACTTAAACACGAAAAATTTGTGACAGATTTATGATATACTATTTGTTACAAGACAAGGTGAACTTAAAAACCTAAAATTTATATCTGATCCTAATTTCTTAGATACTATATCTTAAGGTCCATTCATCTGACGACGACCAGGGATATTGTTGTCCACCTAAATCGAGCAGCGAGATCTATAGACAGTCTGTATGAGTTCAATTTTAAGTGTACTAGAACGTGTTTCACGCTTCCTGATATGCCCAAGCCATCAAGAACTTCCAGAGTACTCCTTACACCGGGTGAGCAGACAACCATTCAGAGAGAGAAGAGATTCAGAATTCTATTGCTAACTACTTCAGAGGGGTTGAGAAGAAGAATGTTGCATATGTTGTGTACCAGGTCGGATTAGAAGTCGCGCAAAGGAGACAGCATATGGCTAACAGATAAGAAGTATTTCATATATATATATATATAGCCTGCAGAGAAATAGAGTTGCATATGTTGTGTACCAAGTCGGATTGGAAGTCACGCAAAGGAGACAACATATGACTAACAGACGGAAAGAAAGAAAATGATATTCTACAGACCTAATTTATCGGAATTTACCAGTCCCCCCATCCAACCGAAATTAAGGACAAAATCCGCACATCGAGGAAAAGTTAAACCACGGTTCCAAGTACGGGTTCAATTAATGTGACGAGTAGATTCCCATATATATCTCCCTGCTCAACCTATCTGAGTGTCATATTTTCAGGCTGAACGTATCTAATTAGGTCAAGATTTGTCAAGTCTATAAATTTCTTAAGTTCAACTCTCCCTAGTCAAGTCCATTTAAAAATTTTCGTGCCTACCGACACATCAAACTAGAGCATAGACCCTTCAACTTTGGGTACGTTATGCAGACTCAGGTTGCCTGTTATCACTACATAATATCACTTCCCAAAACATCTCCCTCAAGCACATTTCATAAACAACTTATGTTTTTTTTATTTTCTGATTTTCTAATCTTTTTGGATTTTTTAAAATTTTCTAATTTTTTGTTTTGTTTTTATTTCTCCCCCTAAATTTGTGCATAGGAGAGAAACGAAAGTGAATGCACAAATTTAAAGTATCCTAAAACAAAAATTAGTCTTTAAAGTGAATCAGCTTAAGAAAAACTCAGGAGTATAGAGAAGAAAATGCAAACCGTAATTCACCGATTGAATCTGCATCCAGAAGGTCTAAGAACAGCATGCATAATCTCAGAACAGATCCGAAAATTCTTCATGTCATTAAGCACTAACCCCATGTGATCCCTTCTTTCCTTTCCCGCAAAGGACACAAACTCTCGAACAAAGTTATGAGTGCTGTATATTTGAGAGATGTCCCCTATCATATGCCAGGAGCAGCCACTACCAACAAACCGAAGTCTGATGATATGCCTCCATAGCTGCTCCGACACAAAGCGGGATTAATTGGTCTTTGGAACCCAGTCCATTTTGAAACTGGGTCGACCTTTGTCATCCTTGCACGTTACTCTCTCCCATGACATGTCCTGTTTATCACAAATATAATACACAGAAATATTAGAATCGTTAGTTGATTTGGGAGATTGAGCCTTCGGAACCCATTTGTAATTGGGTTTAACCCATTTCTTTTTCGATCCGATGGGAGGCTCAGTACTTGCTTTTGAACATGATGTCGGCCGTTGAGATGACTTTGATCTAACCGGTCTTGTTTCACTGGAGCATCTCTTGGATTGGACTTCTTGGCCGACGTTCCCTCCTTGTCCTTGGAATTTTGATTCTTGGCCTTGTGAAATTGATTCTTGGCCTTCTGCGCGTTCCAATCGCTATTGTCTGAACATGACCTTGAGGGGTTTCTTTTGAAGTATCTCCCTCTTGGCGCGTTCTGCCATCCTTGTGCATAGTAGGGAACATATGCGCGATTTGGACAGTTTTGGACAATTACATCAGCAAGACTAAGATGATTGAGATCTTTTGTCTTCTTGATGATAGCCACATTCATATCCCACAATTTTGGAGGTGAATTTAGCAGCTTTTTGTTTATCTCGGACTTAGTCAAGAAGATCTCGGCTATATTAATCTCAGTAGTGAGTGTAGTGAATCGATGCAACTGAGCTTCGAGGGTTTCTTCAGGGATATAATCGAAAATGTTGAAATTTTGTCTTAACATATCCTGATGACTGTCTTTCATGTTTTCAAGTCCCTCGTAAGCCTTAAAATCAATTAAAAAAACACAACTAGAAGCTAAAATAAAACTTAAAAGTCAAACCCTTTGATTATAAACCTCAAAAGTCAACCTTAAAAGTCAAATTTAAAAAGTTAAACTCAAAATTCAAACTTGAAAAGTCAAACTTAAAAGTCAAATTTAAAAAGTTAAACTCAAAAGTCAAACTTAAAAGTCAAACCGAAAAATTAAATTTGAAAGTTTAAAAGTTAAACGAAAAAGTCAAAGTTTAAAGTTAAAGGTCAAACCTAAAAGTCAAAATCAAAATTTTAAATAAAAAATCAAAAATAAAAGTTAAAAATAATAATAATTTTTTTTAAATTATATTATTATTATTATTATTTTATTATTATTTATTTATTAATTTATTTATATTATTTTTTATTTTGGATGAAAATGTAATTTAAAAAGAAAAGAAAATTGATTTTTGGCTGAAAGTGTTAAATCCTAAAAGTAGGAACCGAGAAAGAGAACTTTAAGAATTAAGAACGGAAGTACAATATCATCTTGCAATGCAGTTGTGCTGGTAGCACGCTTAGTTGTGTTGGCAGCAGACCCGGGTTCGATCCCTGTCACCTCCAATTTTGCTTCCTTTTTTACTGATACGAGGATGCTGAGTGCGAAGCCTGTCCGAACGCCGGCAGTGAACTGTTTCCGGCAGTAAGCTCCGGTCGAAAACCCTTTAACGATTACGTGAAAAACAACGATTTTTCGACTTTAAAGCTCCAAAACTTGATCAAAAACCTTTTTTTATGAAAAACACGAAGAACAAACCCCCCTTATTTTTGCGAGATCTATCCAAAAACGCAAGAATATTTCGAAAATAAGATCAAATAATGCTCCAAATCTGACAAAATTGACTGATACAACTTTGCTCTGATACCAATTGTAAGACCCTAATCTGTCATGTGTATCAATCAAATCCGTTTGATGGTGCGGAATCTCAATCAAACGGATGATGTCAGATCAAATAGAATAGAAGGAGAAGAAGAATAATATGAATCTTTGTATGAATTGATATGAATGAAGATCCGCATACAAAAGATTCACACACACACACACATAAAAGCTCCTGTTTCTCTCTGGCTGTAAACTCTCTAGGGTTTATCAATCTGTACTCCTCACGCTAACATCTCTATTTATACTTGGAATATGGGCCGGATAACACATGGGCCGTAAATGAGTTTACGGCCGTAAGGTGTTTACGGCCGTAAACTCAGCCGTAAACTAGACCATAAATTCATAAAATATTACACAAAAATATAATTGCCCAGAAAAGCAAAGTATAAACCATATTTTGACCAAACAGGAATACATAATTGTATAGAAGATCACTACAATATAGAAACATACTTAATACCAATAATCCAAGGAATACATAATTGTATATACTCAAAGGTGAGGTAGACACCCGGACAAGTAATCCTACTCTAGAGCCACAACCAAACAAGAAACATGCAATAAAGCCTAGGTCAAGAGTCCCCAGTTTATCCTAAATTACAATATACAATCCCTATGGTATCCTTCTACTAAAAGATAATCAAAACTAGTGGGCCGGTATTGGTGTCTTCGACCTACGTGTACAATGAGGCAAAACTCACACGAAATGAAGAAACCCAAAAAGTTGAGATTCATTTCCCTTTCTGCACTTCATGCTCCCGCGAATCCGCTAATCACCAAATAAAGTAAAACCTTAACTAATAGTCCAAAACCCTCAAGTTTTACCTAAATTCAGACTTGGTCGAAAGTCAAAAGTCAACAAATTCAAAGTCCATGGCAGTTACGTACACCGAGCGTACGCGACCCGATCTTATTTATCCATTAAGTACTTTATCACTTAAGACCTTTTGTCCAAAGCTCAGATCTAGTCTCAAATCATTGACTTAAGTCATAAAGTTTCTACCTTTATGACTTTCCATGGCTAAAAAAGGTCCAAAAACCAAAACCCTAACTTATTAATTCATTAAGACATCATAACTCTTACATGGAAGGGATAGAAGGACCAAGATCACATTTTATGGTTCCTAATAGCTTCATAATGGATAATTTTTTTAAATTTATCCATTAGAATGGTCTCAACAAATAAGATATAGTCTTTAAGTCTCAAAGGAACCAAAAGTGCATCTTTTTCAACTTAATCCATGAAGTCCAAGTCTCCAACCTTCAGATCTAAATCAATATGATGTTTAGATGGATAAAGTTTCCAACTTTATTCATAACAGGTCACAAACTTTCAAGATCTAAAATTTATGCACTTAAAGTGACCAAAAGCTCATAACACTCAAAGCTAGCTAGATCTAACAAATGAATCATCAAGATTCAAACTTTATACCTCCTGAAGAAAGATCAAGGTGAACAAGGTTTGGATCTACAAGCTCCAATGCAACCAATGCTTCTCTAATGAGCTCATTCTTCTCCAAGATACACCAAGAACACTCCAAAGTACTTAAAAACATATTCTTTTGCTTACAAGGCTCAAACTATGGTTAGGGTTTCAAGGGAGGACGTTGAAGGGGTGGAGGATGAGAATGGAAAAGGTTTGGGGAGTTAGGAGCTTAAATAGGACTCAAAATCCTCAAATTAGGGTTTTCCATCTGGTCGTGTACGCCCAAAATACTAAGTTGGGCCTCCGCGATTTTCCATGTGTAGTACGCCCAGCGTACACCTTGTACGCCCAACGTACTAGACTAAACCCAAACCTCCCTATCTTCGAACAATCAAAACTTCTTCATTATAACTCCTATTTTGATGATCTTTATATCCAATAAAGGTGTTGAAGAGCCCCACAATATTATCTAAATATCTTGGACTAAAAACTTCTCGAACAAAAATCCATATTTCATGCAAGAACCGGGGCCTATGACATTTCCCTTTCGACCCTTTGGCCCAAAACACAATTTAAAGGTTAAATATCTTAACTACCATTACCACCTTCCAAAAGGACTAAAAATTTCCTCCTTAAGGCCCAAAGCCTTACACAATCAACTTTCGGCCCACCACCCAAAAATGGCAGGAAACAATATGTTACAATGGCAGGTTCAAATCCAAGGACGGATGCCCATCGTACGGTTTTTTTCATACGAGCCCCAATGCATAATACTTTTGATTTATTGAAGTTTACTTTAAGACTAGAGGATACATATAAACATTGGAGTAAGCGAGTAAAGTTTTTGATGTTATTTCACTAACACTCCTCAATAAAAAGTGTGTCGTCCTCATAGAAAAGGTGGGATATCATAGTCTTGTTGTGTGGCATTTTTAAACCTTTTAAAATGCCCTTCGCACATGCAGTTTTCATCGCAACGTTAAGACCCTCCATAGCTATTATGAATAGATAAGGAGAGAGAGGATGAATAGATAAAGAGAGAGAGGATTGCTTTGTTTATGAATAGATAAGGAGAGAGAGGATGAATAGATAAAGAGAGAGAGGATTGCTTTGAGGATTCCAAACAACCCCTGATCCACATATTCCATTTCTTTCCATATCTCATTTGCATAAGAACGGAATCCAAGTAATCCCAATTGATCTAATGAAAATCTTTGTCAAAATCTACCTTAAAAAGAGCACCTTTTTCTTTGTTGCTTTAGCCCATGAACAAGTTTCATTAACAATAAGTGGTCCGTCAAGAATATCCCATCCATCTATGTAAGCAAATTGCACCTCGTCAATGTTCTGACCATTAACCAATTTCAATTGTGTCGCTAAGATTTTTGCAAAAATTTTATATAACCATCCAACAAGATAAATTGGCCTGTAATCGCTAAGTTTCTAAGGATCTTTGATTTTTTGGATAAGTGAGATGAAAGACGAGTTCCATCCATTGGCTAGTTTTCCATATCGTTCAAAATATTTGACAAACTGAAATATGTCTCCTTGAATCATGTTCCGATAGGATTTTAGGTATTTACATGTGAATCCATCCGGTCCCATTTCTTTGTCATTACCACATGACCAAATCGCTATTTTAATTTTATGAAGGGGGATAGGAGCTTCCAGTGACCGACTATCGGATGTGGACAAGGGACGAAAACTAGGGTTGATAAGCTTGGGTCGGGTAACCCACTTCTCATGAAAAAAAATTTGAAAGAAACTGAAAGCTTCTTATTTGATTGTACTTACATTAATTATCCAGCATCCATTGGTCATAAGGTCGTGAATCCAATTTTTGTTATTGACGTAATCGTGATAGAATTTCGAATTCTTGTCCCCGTCCACTACCCACTTTATGTGTGATTATTGTTTTAAATAGAGTATAGCCATTTTCTCCAATTGAATTATCTTTTGAAGCCAGCTTCGACTCACTATAATTTCATGATCCATGACTAAACTCGTCTCTTCTATTGAGCTCATCCAATCTTGTTTTAAGTCTCCGGAGTTCTAATCCCTCGGTGGGGTGATCAACCAACCTCTATTTCTTTATTTATGTTTTTAGATGTTTAAGTTTAGTTGCAAGATAAGCTTCAGAGATTCCAAAGCCAATAAAGTTGGTCCATGTCGATAGAAAAATCGGCCCATATCCATCTCTGAGCATCTAGGAGGTAAAAAACCTAAAGGGGTGAGACCAAAATCATGGTGTGTGGTGTTAATGAGAATGGGGAAATGATCTGTAAATTACCGAGGGTGAGCAAGATAGGAAGTCGATGGGAACCTAATAATGAATTTATCATAGAGAAGAAATCGATCCAGCCTACTTAATATAACATAATCTTGGAAAAAGTAGGTGTACCGATGACCCCTATCCTGAGATCATGTAGTCCAGCATCTCAAATAAACTTGTTAAAACCAGCAGCCTTCTGAAAACAAAATTGTGAATTGAATCGCTCCTCTAGTTTTCCATCAGCATTGAAATCTCCCAATAAAATCCAAGTACACTGTATTCATTTTTTATTCCCATTAAGTTATCCCAAAGTTTCATTTTCTCTATAAGAGAGTGAGGCCCATACGCATTTGCTATTATGGTATATCCATGAATTTCAACCAAATTTCCAATTGTAATCAGAAAATGTTTGGACTTTATCACCTGTGTAACATTAAACATTTTATTTTCCCAAATACTTAGAAGTCTGCCAGACCTTTCAGTAGAATGAACTCCATCGTGACCGAAGTCTTTTAAATCCTAACACCCATTCAAATTGATGTTATCAGCATCCAGAAATTGTGTCTACTGTATGCCAAAAAAGAAATATTATGATGAACTTTTAATCTTCTAACCCACATAATTTTGTGGACTTCCCCTAATTCCTCTAATATTTAACGATATGCAATTCATTGGACACATTTATTCTCACCAATTTCAACTTCAACTTTGTGAAGAATTAGATTCCCATCCTCGATGTCAAAACCCAACACTTTCCCAATCTCAACTGTTCTAGTGATTTCTTTTGTGGATGTAATGTTGTTGTCACAACTAGCTTTTCGCTAGGAAATTCTATACTTTTGTAAACATCATTTATTGTGATACATGTAATTCTTATTTAATATCATGCACTATGCTCAATCAATGACAACAAACTTAATCAAGATTCACAAGTAAAGTTCAAAACTCTATACAAAACGTTTCAAATAGTCAACTAAGGGTTGAAAACCCTAAGAATCCTGGTTCAAGTTTATGATGGACTAGGATTTTCTTATTGGGCCTAATGGACCAATAAACATTCAATTTGACTAGTTTGGGCTTAGAACCCTTAAATGGGCTCTAAATGAACCCACATTTAAAAAACTTACTATTTTGGGCCGTGTGGGCCTAAAATGGTTTAGTTTAGCTCTAATGGGCCTCGTTGGGTCATAAATGACTCCAATTACCCTAATGGGTCGTAAACCTTTTTAATTAGCCTTAATGGGTCGTGAACTCCCATAAAAGGAGCCTAATCGGCCGAGAGCTAATTAATGGGGCCACATAGGATCATGACCAAGCATGTAAGGCCCAAGTCACCCATCCTTCTTCTCTTCTTAGCCTTTCTCGGCCCAATTATGTAAAAAAAAGATTTGCATGAAAAGAGGTGGTGACACCTCATTTTTATTTTGAGGACAACCAAGTTAATTACATAACATGCATCTAAGCAAGACTTTAGCCATGGAGTAATAACCTAATTGAAAACCCCTCCCCTCTCTTCTTATTATCTTCGACCGAGACCTCACACTCACCACCATCTTCATATTACTTCAAACACTTACAAGAAATCTCTTAAGAACTCCTTCATCGTCTTTTAAAATTTCGAAAATTAGAGTGTGTTTCAAGAGGTTCTTCATCAAAGCTCACCACAATTAGTAAGTTTTAGTTAGAACTTCATGGTTTTAACTCCAATTTACACCTTAAATCTCTTCTTAACCCACATTAGTTCATGATCCACACTCTAGAACTTCATAGAACTCGAGATCAACTCAAGGGAAGCTTGGTAGGGCCGAAACCTCACTATTTTCTTCACCAAACCGAGAACAAACAACCCAGGTGAGTTCATACCCCCTTGTTTTCAGTTTTATAAGGTTTTGGAGGAGAATACAAGTTGTTATGTGCTAGATCTATGTATTTATGCACGTCTATGTGTGTTTTCTTTATTTATATTGTATAAAAGTGATGGAATGCTATAGATCTCCAAATCTTAAAAAAAAAAATAGGTGAGATATGTGAACTAAAAACACTTCATACAACTTACTATAAAGATAAATGTGTTAAAAATATGGAGATCCATGAGAAACTAAACAAAATCTTGAAAAAGGACCACCTTTGACAAATAATCAAAAAGATAAGTCCTCATTGGCATTTTCGGTTTTTACAAGGGTCACAAGAGTCAAATTACTTTAAAAATGGGTCATTATGATATTTATGACTTTAAAAGGGTCAAAAGTGTAATTTTTCGCATAATGGGCCACCTTATGGGCCTTATGGTTTTCTTGGGCTTAAAGTGCAAAAAATTAATTTTTGTGGACTAAAATGTCATTTTATACAAATATAAGTCAAGAATGTAAATTTATGGATATAGGGGTTGAAAATGTCACTTTCCTCGAATTTGGGCCAAAAATGCTATTTTTATAAAAATTGGGCCGAAGTTGTCATTTTTATCAAAAAAATGGGCTAAAAATGTAATTTTTGTAGAAATGAGTTGAAAACAGCAAAATTTATATATTTGGGCCAAAAATGTTCATTTAGATATATTTGGGTCAAAAATGTTAAATTAGATTTAATTGGGCTGAAATTGTAAATATTTATGAATTTTGGGCCGAAAATAAAATTTCAACCAAAATGGGCCACAAATGGTCATTATATTTGAATTAAGCCCATAAATTGAAGACTTTTAGTCTAAAGGGATCTAAAGTGTCAAATTTTCCAAAAATGTGACTAAAATGTATATTTTCGGTCTGGTGGGCCAAAAGTGTCACTATTACAAAAATTATATATTTTGGTTGTCTTGGTAATACCTCGAGCTAAAACAAACAACAAAATAATAATGGATGGACGAAATGCATCGATAACAATTTTTATTGGGTCTAATACTCTCGTTACATGGCCAATGGGCCTTAGGCGCCCATTTAAGTGTATATTGGGCCTAATATTTTCCATGACATGTTTATTGGGCGTTGCGGCCAATTTACATGTTAATTTGGGTCTGAACTATGGATCACATGTTTACTGGGCCTTAGTGGTTCATTTACATGCTTATTCGACTTAAATTACCCTTTTACATGTTTATTGGACCTTACTGGTCCATTTACATGCTAATTGGGTTTGGACTGGAAATCACATGATTAGTGGATCTTAACTATCCCTCTTCATATCCATTGAACTTCATATATTCATATACATACTTTTGGATTTGAAAACTTAAAACATACACGTAAACATTATACTCGGTGCAATACATTAATCATGAACAAGTTGAGAATTTAGTGAGACTTGTCGGTTGACACATTTGAGTGTATGATCGTAGTCTATAGTTATAACCAAAGTCTCCAGGAGGGAGAGCGAGAGTTTGTGTATAGATCTATACGGGGTGACTCCCTACGCCTTAGCTGTTCGCTATAGCTAGACTAGGCCAGTCTAGGGCGACAAACCTTACCTACATCAAAATCGGCGCCTAAAAACGCCAAGATAGGCGAATTAGTCATTATCAAGTCTGGTTGTAACGACTCACTTAGAGATTAACTCCATCAAAGATTTCAGTATATTTATACAAATCTTGACAATACTAAAAACATACATACATCGATACTCGGTCTTGGGATTTTATGATTACGATACTTTTATAAGCAGAAATGTCGGATTTTCTGGGATAAATACTATTATACATTATTTACTTATAGCAGAAGACACAAGATTTTCTAGGTTGCATTTCATATACATTTCTAAAAACAGAATACACACATGCATTAATACTTGATTTTGATACATTACTTTCAAACTACTTACAGAAAATAGTGGAATTTCTGGTGTTTTACGAACTATTCGAAACTTTTCATGCAAACATGCTTATGAATTCACCAACATTATATATATTGACGTTTTCAAAATGACTTGTATTCTCAGGAAATCGTTAAGTGGAAGGTTAGCAGAGAATGGGAAACTTATTGTATTTTGTTATCATCATACTTTTAACGCTTTGGTCATGTAACTTAAAATATTGTACTTGATGTACACAACATAAGTTGTATTATTTTATGCATGGTAATGATGATGTTATGTTTCATTTATATTCATTGTGATGATATTTCATGATGATGTCACACACAAGCCCCCAGACGTTTCCGCCGTCTGGTTCGGGGGTGTGATAGTTGTGGCCTTTACTATTAAATTGACTTGTCAACATTAATGTTTCAAAGTGAGGCTTGATAAATTAAGTTGCAATTCCATTGAATTCATCCAAACATTTATAAAATTAGGTTTAAAATTGCCACTAATGCGTATGAGTTCAAATACAAGCTTAAAATCCAATATTTGAGAACTTAGAAGTTATTAACCTTGTGATTTGAATTCAACAAGCAATTAGTGACTCTGAATCATCATTCAATGAAAAAAATAACCATCAATTTAGAAATCCAATTGGTAAACTTGGAATTCTTACAATATAAGGTTCAAAAACCTCAACTAACATTCATTACTCAAAAACAACTACACTAATGACTTTATGAAGCTAGATTTATAACCTAAACACGGATTCATCATTAAAATTACAATCTAAATCACAAATCCTATATTAAATCAAACTTTTGATGGATTCTTAATTAATTTTATTTAATTTGCATTAAGAATAAATTTTATTTTGTACACAATATCATAAAAGGGTTAAAACTCCTAAACCATAAATTTTGAGTGTTACATATTGAATCACTGAAAAATATAGTTACACCAATATGAATAATTTCATGCACCCATGGATCGTTTAAGGGCCTATAGTGTACCATACATGAGGTTTTCATCATTCATGTTGATGTCGTTTCACTTAAAACTACTCTAATTTTAGTCAATAAATGGTAGTTTGTGTTTATCAAACTAAAATAACAAAATGAAATAGACAAAGAGGCTAAAGCCTACTTTCCAAAATGTTAGTGTCATGGTTACGAAATGTACCCATAACAAAGGTTTATTGATTACTTGCTTGCAACATAATCATGTTTCTCTGTGGTCGATCCATAAGTATAAAAATATGATCATTTTCATTTTTTCACGGTGAAAAGGACATCATATGGCAATGAGAATGAACTTTTGAAATGTGGACCTTTTTATTACCCTTGATTTTGACACCAAGTTTTTTTTCTCAATTATGTCGTTACATTTACAATTTTGTTGCAATGTTAACTACTTGACTGATTAAGGAGATGTTATTGTGGTTTAAAATCTCTATTTGTGAAACAAATAAATGAATGTCGATCAAATGGTTCAAACTCACATACAAATCAGCGAAAAGGGCCTATTCACCATTTTAGGAGATGTTATTATGGTTTAGAAGCTCAATTTGTACAACAAGTAAATGAAGACCGCTACAAGGTTGATTTGTATAAAAAATAAATGAATACACTTAAAAGGTCGATTTATTTGTACAACAAATAAATTAAGATCCCTACAAGCTTGCTTCAAAACAAATTAACCGGTTACCATTAATTTAGCATATTACCAATTAAATGACATGACAATATTGTGATACGAAAGCCACGTAAGATCTTATGTGGTAGGATTGAGTTTCAAAATAATATGATTTTTCATTAACTAGGCCAAAATAATATGATTTTTTTGGAGGTAACCAAATAAAAAATAGTTTACCAGTAAAAAAAAGGTTGGTTTGAATTTTTCTTATCCAAGAATTAGGATATTGTCATGTCATTTATTGATGCAAATCCTATATTTGAAACTCAATCCTACCACATAAGATCTTAGGTGGCTTCAACATCAGAATATTGTCATGTCATTTATATAGTAACCTGCTAGATTGATTAAAACCGGTCAATTGGTTCAGAAGTGAGTTTGTAGGGAGCTTTATTTATAGGGGTCTTCGTTTATTTACTATACAAATAAATCAACCTCATAAGGGTATTCATTTATATGTTGTACAAAACGACCTTTTAAGTAGGGATGTCAAAAGGTCTCATGGGACCCCGTTCCTGTGAGGGTACCATCCCGTTTTGGAGTATTTATTTAAAAAAATCGGGGGATGGGCAAAATTAACCTCCCGTTTTAATTTCGGGAACAGGGGTGGGGGTGGGTAGTCCCGTCTCGAAACCACATGGGGCCCTCGTTAATAAATTATACATATATTTACATATAGTAATTATATAGATATAATAAACAATAACATGATTTTGAGTTTGCAAAATTTAACAAAAAAACATGTATTTAAGTTGTTAGTATAATGTTTTTAAGATGTCATAACTTTTTTTTAACATGTAAAATTTTGCTATAAATAATTATTTGTTACCAAAAGATTAGTTTTTTCTTAAACCCAAATAACAACTTCTTTTAGCCCAAAATAAGGTAGCCCAAAATCAATCGGGGGCGGGGGGAACAGGGGCGGGGCGGGGGTAATAAGGGGGATTCAGGGCGGGGACGGGGGTAGGAAGGCTAAACAAATTGGGGGCTGGGGCCGGAGCGGGATGCACACCCTGTCTCGTTTGACCCCGTTGACATCCCTATTTGTAGGGCTCTTGTAACATACACGTTTTTGAAATCGTGTTTTGTAATGAATAAAATTAAGAAATACTATGTGAAATTGAGTGTTGAGTTCTAACAGATGGTTATTATTAGAATTTAAGTAAAACTATGTTTAGAATCACTCAGAAAATATTGGAAGTCTTATGAGATTCCAATTAAAAGCCAAATAGTGAAATTTAGTGAAAATATAAAATTTTAAATAAGTAAAATTTTATTATTTAATGTTGTAGAGAATCTCGTTGGAAGTGTTTAGTCGAAAACCTCGTCGAAATCTGAGTTATAACGAAGAAGTTTTGACCAATCGATGATCCGCGACAAAACCGACACGCCGCCGAATGACGTAAAAAGTGAGTTTTTGATAAACTATTTTTTTGCCTTAGTGATCTAAATGAAAGTCGTAGTATTTGTTAAACCGAGAAATTCGATAAAAAAAACGTCAAATCTGACTTCGTATGAGGAAGTTACGATTTTTCTAAGTTTCGGATTACCAGTAGACAGCTAAAAACTCGAATTTTAGATCAAGCGATATTTAGTCGATACAACCTAAACTTCAATTGAAGATCTCGTCATTTGTAGTACAACGGTAAAAAGTCTGACGAAAACGGACGTCGGATGAAGAAGTTATGAATTTTTAACGGATTTTCCTATCCCGGTCTGTTAAAAATATAATAATAAAAATAAATTCAAAATTTGCCGATGAAGTCAAACGAAAGTTGTAGAGTATATTCTCACATACGCGTGCATATAAAGAACGTCAAAAATGGAGTTTGTACGCAAAAGATATGAATTTTTGAAGTTATTATATAAAAATAATAGAAAAAAATCAAAATCTTATCCGAGGCCGTACGCCCCGCGTACACGAGGTTACGCCCAGCGTAGCTCGCACGTATCCAGTCCAGAGTCAGCCACGTAGTCCGTCTTCGCATGGTCGCCACATAGAAGCCACGTTCGAGAGTCATGTCTTCGCATGGTTTTGAGGATTCGCTCGGGCATATGATTGAGTCTATGTAGTAATAGGAAATAAGGATACTACATAATTGTTCCAGTGGTAAGCACCATCTTAGTACACGAAAGAGAGTCATGTCGGATTGTAGGGGGAAAAAGAAAAGGTTGACCCTAATTATGGCGGGAAGTGTCTGCTGGTGGCGCTGATGAAGTGGATGCACCTCGGAGACGAGCTACTTGTTGCTCAGTATCTTGTAGTCGTACTTCTCACACTAACTGTCTCGCTTGGGAGTCTCCGTTCACTTCCAATGTTTGCCTCTCATCTCTCAATAGCAAACCGCATTTGTTCCGTTCGATTTGGGGTGTCCTGAGCTTGGTTATCAATACCTCGGGTGCGTCGGACCATGACTGGGAGGGCCCGGTCAACTGGTCCTCTATGGCTAATGGTCGGAGAGACCTCGGTTCCTACCCTAGTATGGTCGTATCCCCTACTGGTGACTCTATTTCCAAATATCGTGTGCCTAAGGGGGCATAGGGCCACCAGGGCCCACGCGATATGTCGGTACTCTGACTTTACATGGGGGATTGATGTTATCGGATTCTACAACCGATTCATCATCATCATTGCCCTCTGGCTCTTCCCCTTCGAGGTCCACTTATTGACTTGGCGGGTTCACTTGCGAGTTCTACTTCGTGTTCCTCCTGTGGTTCTTCCTCTGGGTCGAGCCACCCTACTATTCCTTGACTAGGGAGATAGGGTTTCCTGGCTAATGATACTCGTCTATAGCGTATTGCACGAAGGGCTATGAATACTAGAAACAATTAGCATACCAATTACTCCTATAACTCTACGACTATTGCATAGATTTAGTTGAGGTTCCCTTCTTGGAGATTAAGGGGTATGTTTTTAGATTCCCTAGCTATCACGAGTTCTTCCAGACATGTGATGGTTGTACTTTGGAGGGAATGTAGTTGATCAGGCTACATCCATTCCTTGATACAACTAAGAACAGTCCTGGCTTAACCGAGATACTAACATTATATTGTTTGGCTCGACTTTATGTTCTTATTCCTAATGCAAGCAAGGGTGTTTTATTGTTATGTTTTACTTGTTTTGTTCAGAGTTGAGTTAGTCCCTCTTTTGGTTTATAGTTGCATATCAATGTGTGGTTAGATATGCTAGTTCACTAAAAACAGAGCTCTGATACCAACCTGTCACACCCCCGAACCAGACGGCGGAAACGTCCGGGGGCTGTTGTGACTCAATTGAATACCATCACAATGAATATACATGAAACATAACATCATTCATCACCATGCATTGAAATATTACAACTGGTAGTGTTTACATTTAGTACATTGTTTCAAAACATTACATTCCCAAAAGTAGATTGTTCGATACTAGTTAAACAAACAACAAGACATCACTGAGTACATTTTTCCTTCGATTTACCTGTTACCTGAGAATACAAGTATTTTGAAAAACGTCAACATATGAAATGTTGGTGAGTTCAATAGTAATGTTTGGAATACAATGTTTAGTATCGTTATGAAAACCAACAGAAAATCCGATGTTTTCTGAAAATAGTATAGTATAAAAAGTGTGAAGATCCGTAAGTATGCTTGTTTGTTTCTATAGATGTAAAAGTACAATTTGTAAAACTCGGTATTTAACTCGTAGGTGTATTGATTGAAAACCCTAGGAAAACCCGATGTTTTCCTAATACTTTGCATCAAATAATTTGTATCTTGTTATTTCGTTACGACAGGTGTATTCGTTGAGCTCCGGGGACGTCGGATTAATTGTGGATTGTGAATTGTTGTAAACGTACATTAATGAAAATGACCAGTTGACAACCGTACAAACGATTCCCTTAGGCGTCGCTCGCACTATTCACTTAACCCAACCACTCGGACTCATGTAGCCCCACGACCGAGGGGAAAAAGTGAGTGCGAAGCCCCAAGTAATTCCCTACGTCGTTCAAGGCTATAGTGAATGCGAAGGGCCCTTAGCCCAACTCGCATTGGTGAATTCCCGACTTTGCTAGCAGTACCGAAGGACCCTTGGGGACCAGCAGCACGTTGCCATTGAAAGTCCTTTTACGCTGTGTTGGATCATGTAAGACCCAACAACTCGTAAGGTTGATGTATTCGGGCCTAAAGATCAGGTCATTGGGCTAGCTAGGCCCAACAAACAAGATTTTACACTTTTGGGCCCAAAGATGGTGTATCGACGTCTGTGCACTCTCACGTGTGTATTGAATTCCCAAGTTTTCCGAGTATGAATCGAGTTGTCGTCGGGTTAGTAGTTTCGGATTTGTTATTGATTCGAGACCGAATCAATTCGTTTGATAACGATTTTTGGTGTTGTTGTGTATTGTAATCTGTCGGTAGTCGCAGTGTCAGTATTTGATCACAACGGATGTATTGAATTAACATTGAAATTTTTCTGTTTACAACACCTCTTTATTTTGTAAATTTACTTTTTCAACCCTTTGAATAGATTAATTTCCGGTTTAGTCCTTAAACCATTTTTCTTGGCATTTTAACATCAAAACTTATTGGAATTGATATTTTTCAGCACATTTTTAATTGAAAACAGTTTTAGTCCCTCAAAATGCAAATTTCTCGGCTGTAACCTCTCTTTTTCGCAATTTTTACACTTTTGGCCCAAATTGGAAATTTTTTGCAACTTTGGTCCTTTTTAATTATGAAAAGCATTTTTAACCTTTGAAAAGGACTTAGAACACTAATAGTCCACTGTTTTACAGAAAAACACAGTTTCAGCCCCTCAAATTGGAAAATTTCGAATATTGGGCCCTATTGGGCCGAAAATGTCATTTTTAGCCCATTAAGCTTGAAATTTATAATTTTAATCCTCCAAAAGAATATACTTCCAGAAAATACTTTATTGAAACTGTTTTGACTCATCTCACCCATCAGAATTCGTAATATGTCATTTTGGGCCCATTAACTTTATATTTTTAACATTTTGTGTCCAAAAATGAGTTTTTAGCCCAAAGAAGATGTTATTAAGCCACTTAGCTATTTTTCTTGGAATACTTTGTATGTAGTAATATAATTTATGCTAGTATCATTTATCATAAAGTATATCTCGATTTTTAGGGGTTTATGGCTAAATCCAACATCATAATCACACAAAAACACACATATAAGCATAGAAATCATACAAGGCATACAAATACATATAGATCTACACTTTCACTTGTATTCCCCCCCCCCCCACAAAAATTATAAAACAGAAAAATAGGGAGTATGAAGCTCACCTTGGGTGTGGTTTCGGTTTTGGAGAGAAGATGGAAGAAAAATGAAGTGATTTTCGGCCCTAGCACCTTTCCTTGGTAGATCTCGAGTTTGGTGACTTCTAAGGTGCATGATCACAAGTTGGAATAGATTTAGAAGAGACTTTTGATGGAATGAAGTAGCTAGATCATGGATTAGTCATCAACTTACCTTAGATGATGATTTTGTGGGAAAAGCCTCCTTGAGAAGCTCTTGATTCTCGAAATTTTTGAAGAAGGGGGGAGGAGATGTTCTTCAAGATTTAGAGAGAGTGGAATAGATTTTTGTGAGTGTGTGTGTGTGTTGTGTTTGGCCGAGAGCAAGAAGAAAGAGGAGAGAAAGGGTTGAGTTGACATTCCTTGATGCATGTTGGTCCATGCATGGAGATATGTGGGATATAAGTGAGGTGGCATGTATTAAGTCAACTCCTTTCTCATGGGCTTGCCTTGGGCCGAGATTTGGGAAGGAAGAAAAGATTTTTGGGCTTTATTGCCCCTAAGCCCACATAGGAGTTAAGTTGGATGATTTTTGGCCCAAAAAAAATATAATATGATTTTTACACTTTGTTGGGCTAGTTTAGGTTAATCATGGTTCATAATTTTTAATTCATTTCATTCTAGGCTCAATATGGCCCAAAATGTTGAAATAAATGGATGTGGGTTTAATTAGAGCCCATTTAAAGGTTCTAATCCCATGATAGTTAAATTGGAGGCTTATTGGTCCAATGAGTCCAATAAGGAAGTCCTAGTCCAAAATGGACCTAACAAGAACTTCTAGGGTTTCCAATTGCTTGTTGACTATTTGTAGTACTTGTATGGGGTATTTGTTTGAAAATTTGATGTCATAGAGTAAGCATCATACATGCTCTTTAAGTTTTTGATTCTACATTTTACTTGGGTGTAGAGATTACATGACACAAAATTTCTAGTTGTGACATCATCCCCCCGTTAGAGGGAATTTCATCCCGAAATTTTGTTTGAAAGCTAGATTTGAGAATGCTAGAATAGGTGAGGTTACTTCTGCTTCGTTTGGTCTTCGCGCTCCCATGTGAATTCTGGCTCACGCTTCGCGTTCCACCGTACCTTCACGATCGGGATGCGACTTTGCTTAGTACGCTTCACCTCCCTGTCCATGATTTCAACCGGTTCTTCCACGAACATGAGATTCTCATTGATTTCGATTTCGTCAATGGGAATGACGAGTGTTTCATCCGATAGACACTTCTTTAGATTAGAGACATGGAACACTGGGTGAACACTGTTTAGCTCTGCGGGTAGCTGCAGCTTATACGCCACTGGACCTATTCGGGCGACGATCTCGAAAGGTCCAATGTATTGTGGGTTCAGTTTTCCCCGTTTTCTAAAGAGAATCATTCCTTTGCAAGGAGATTCTTTTAATAACACGCGATCCCTGACTTGACATCCTATTGGCTTACGCCGCTTGTCGGAGTAGCTCTTCTGTCGGTCTCGCGATGCTTGAAGTCAGGCTTTGATTTGGATTATCTTCTCTTGTTGTTTCGCAAATGGTTTCTGGTCTCATGAGAGCACTGGCGAGTGATATGCATTTATGACTATAAAGGGTTTCGAAACGAGCAATCTTGATGCTCGTGCGATAACTGTCATTGCGTGAGAATTCAACCAAGGGCAAGCGGGTATCCCCCGACTTGTTGAACTCAAACACCCAGACTTGTCGCACGAATTAGAGTGGTTGAATGGTTCGTCTTGACTATTGGTTTGAGAGTAACAAATAATGCTCATATTTAGCTATGTTCCCATAGCCTTCTGGAATGACTGTCCAAGTCTTGAAGTAATCCTATTATCTCGATCCAAGATAACAGGTACTGATATTTCATGGAGTCTCACGATCTCTTTGATATAGATCCATGTAGATCTTTCTGTCTTGTTTGATTTTAGCATTAGCAGGAAATAGGCAATTTGGGTTAACCTATCGACGATCATCCAGATAACGCCCAATTCAACTTGCGTACCTATAAGCTTCGTCTTTCAACTCCGAGAGTTCTATCCATCCATGCAGTGCTTTCTCCGCGATATTCTCCGGCTTTGATGCTTTCAAGGCTGGTAGTAGGTGTTGACAGTGTTTCGTTCTCGCTTCGTGGGCAGACGAGTATGTTATTGATGAAAATAATGAAAAGGCTGACTAGGAGTGGTTGAGAGAACTTGGTTCGTAGGGTCCATGAATAGCATGGGAGCATTCGTTAGACCGAAGGGTATCGCAATGGATTTGAAGTGGTCGTGACGAGTTCGGAAAGCAGTTTTTGAAATGTCGTCTTATCGGACTCGAACTTGCTGATAACCGATTCTTAGATCTATTTTAGAGAAGTAGCTAGCTCCTTGGAGCTGGCCAAATAGATCGTCAGTCCGAGGGAGTGGGTATCGATTTTTGATGGGAAGCTTATTCAATTTCCTAAAATCGATGTACCTTCTGAAGGATCTGTCTTCTTGAAGAACAAGATCGGAGCTCTTCAGGAAGAGAAGTTTGGTCTGATGAATCCTTTGCGCAACAATTCTACTCAGTTAACTAGATAACTTGTGAATTTTCGGCGAGAGTCATCCTATAGGGTGAATTGGCAATTGATGTAGTTCCCAGTATGAGGTCGATTTGAAATTCGACCTGTCTTTCTGGAGGTGTTCCCGGAAGTTCTTCAGGAAATACATCCGGAAAATCGCATGCTAAAGGAATACCTTGTATGCTTACTTCATCATTGGTCTTGTCCACAACAAGAGTGAGGAAAACACAGTTTTTCTGGTGCAGGCACTTCTGTGCCTTGATGCACGAGATTGGAAGAGAATTGGCGCTAGGTTTGTCACCATGGATTATTAGAGTTTCGTGATTGGGAAGGTGAAGGCAAACGGCCCTCTCGCGACACGTAGCACTAGCATGGTGGGGGCTTAACCCATCCATGCCGATTATCACGTCAAAACTCCTAATATTTATTGGCATCAAGTCTATTGAAATGAATGACTGTTTAGTGTTAAGAGGTTCCCTACATAATTTTCTTTGGTTGATTCGGTTTTTCCATTAATCATCTCCACCGTTAAGGATTAGTTTAGCCTCTGGGATTGTTGTTTTAGTATGTGCTCGACTTGGTTACTAACGAAGCTTCGCCCAGCTTCACTATTGAATAAGAGGTAAGAAAAAGAGTTGTTAAGTGGGAACATACCAGTAACAACTGTCGGGTCTTGATCTGCTTTGCCTTATCCCAAGGTCAGGATCATTTCTGATCCTTCTGCTCCTTGATTGTTATCCTTGGGGCAATTGCGCCTGAAGTGACCAATTCCTCCACACCCATAGTAGGTATGAATGGTCTCATCATTGATGTTGTTGTTAGGGTTGTTGCGATTGTTGTCGTTTTCATTTGGCTGACGATTCTGGCATGGATAACTTCTACATAATCTGGCGGTGTGATTCTTTCGGTTGCATTTGTTACAATGCATCTTCCGGCAGGCTCCATTATGATGGAATTTGCACTGGTTGCATTTTGGTAGGATTCCAACATATGGTCTCCTGGTTGTTGGTGTAATAGGGGTCATGGTCGCATGAACAGCAACAACATGTTGCTCCCTTGAGAACCCTTGAGTAGGATGTCCCTTTCTCTTACTTCCAGACCTCAGCTTCCTGCCCTTAAGCTTGGGGTTTGGAGTCCGTTGATAGGTTGTCACTTGTTGGTTTCTATGTTTGTTCCTTTGGCTGGAGTTGTCAATGCTATTCTCGCCTCCATTGGGGTTGTTTGCATTGATTAGTGCCATAGCAGCGGTTACTACCGCCATTACAACAGCTTGAAATGTAGCAGAGTCCATCTGCAGGAGCGGTGTCTCGCGGGCGCGCTTGTTATTCTTGCGCGATGGCATTTGCCTGCTGCACATTGATAATCCAGATCATAAGCAATGATCGTCATTACTGGTTGTACTCTATAAATTTTGTATCTTGTTGTATAATTCTCACTGCTTCCATCTACTTGCCTATGATGTATTTGCGGTAGTACATAATCACAGATTTGGCACGATCGTTACGTCTATATAGGTTGTTTTGGTTTCGAGATCCTTAAGTATCTAGCGGTTTTGAGGGTTCGCTCGGGCATATGATTGAGTCTATGTAGTAACATGAAATAAGGATACTACATAATTGTTCCAATGGTAAGCACCATCTTAGTACACGAAAGAGAGTCATGTCAGATTGTAGGGGCAAAAAGAAAAGGTTGACCCTAATTGTGGCGGGAAGTGTCTGGTGGTGGCGCTGATGAAGCGGATGCACCTTGGTGGTTGTCGAGGCCAACACAAATAATAACCCTAAATATTACACACTAAAATAGTGTATAGTGGTAAAGGGATCGAATCCACGGAGATTGGTTCAATTTATAACTCTATGAAATATCTCTTTGTAAAAATACTTGTAAAATGACAATAAAAATAAAATGGGGGGTTTTGGTGTTTTGAAATAGTTGAAACAAACTAGAATTAACTATGATTTAAATAGAAAAATGCAACAAAAATAAGAATTTGATGTAAAATCAATAAGGGAGAGATGGTTGACTTAAAGTTTCCTCACTTTGACTTTTGATGAACATATCATTAGAATCCAATGGTGCAATACTTTGATTTAAATCCTTAATTTGGCTATAGTAATCCAAGGAGCTTGAGATTACCTAGACTTTTCTTAATTGTTGAAATGGCTAGAGAAGCTCATAACAATTTCCTTAGTCAAAGTCACTAATTCCAAATAGCATGTAATTAGTGAAAGTCAACTAGCATTAAGAACCAAAAAGTCACCAAATCCAAGAAGGGTCAAATGCTTTCACCACCATGTTGGAGGAAATGTTTTTATGATTGTGTGAAGCAAAAACAACACAAAAATCATTTGTTGCTTGCTAATTTGAGGATCCTTTACTTAATCAAGAAATTAACCAACTAATCACCACAAACACATTTAAACTCATGAACTAAAACATACAAGTAGTGATAAGATGTTAAAACACAAAACATTCCCATAAAGATTTAAGAACATGTTCATGGATTCTTCAACATTCAACAAAAGTTCAAAGGATTAACCAAAAGTCAACCAAGATTAGTTTAGCCAAGCATGGCTAAACCCAAAGAAACAAAGTTGGAGAAAATTGTACCAAACATTAAGCAAGAATCAAGAGGTAAAAATATGATGTTCTTCAAGTGTTCTTGGCCTTCAAAAGTCTTCAAAACTCCAGAGAGAATCTCCAAAAATCGGATGTCCAAGAGTCTCCAAAAGATGGGCACCAACCTTCCTCAAATAGCCTTACAAATGGATTTCCGAAATTGCCCCTGCAGGAGGTTGCGCGACCTGCGTGCTGTTGCGCGGGTGGTCCCTGAATGTAGCATCTTTGAGGTTTTGGGCCTCCATAGCTTAGCCCACTTGGCCCAGTACGAGCCCAATCAGCTCCTAGCCCATTTTTCTTCAAGTTTTCTTCAATTTAAGCCCAATTTGGCTTCTCCAAATGATTCATAGCTCGTAAACTCACCCGATTAATAATCTATGCATGCTTGAATATACTCCCGCATCTTGCAAATTTAAATGTTTATTTCTCTCCAAGCCTTCAAATAATCATCAAGCTCGCTCCATGCATCATCTCCACCACCCATCAAGCCTAAGATCCTTGTTTTCCACCAATTCCTATCGCTTTCCATACGTCCCGAGCATTCCCGCTCCACTAGTCTCCATGAAATCTGCAATAAAGCTCACGCAACTAGAAAGTGCCCGAAATAGTCATAAAATAACAAAAAGGAAAATATGCATGAAAATTAACTAGATTATGGATGAAATGTGCTAAAATAAACTATAAAAAGAAGTAAATAAAATGAAACTATCACACCTCGGAGAAGAGCTACTTGTTGCTCAGTATCTTGTAGTCGTACTTCTCACACTAACTGTCTCGCTCGGGAGTCTCCGTTCACTTCCAATGTTTGCCTCTCATCTCTCAATAGCAAACCGCATTTGTTCCGTTCGATTTGGGGTGTCCTGAGCTTGGTTATCAATACCTCGGGTGCGTCAGACCATGACTGGGAGGGACCGATCAACTGGTCCTCTATGGCTAATGGTCAGAGAGACCTCGGTTCCTACCCTAGTGTGGTCGTATCCCCTACTGGTGACTCTATTTCCAAATATCGTGTGCCTAAGGGGGCATAGGGCCACCAGGGCCCACGCGATATGTCGGTACTCTGACTTTACATGGGGGATTGATGTTATCGGATTCTACATCCGAGTCATCATCATCATTTCCCTCTGGCTCTTCCCCTTCGAGGTCCACTTATTGACTTGGCGGGTTCACTTGCGAGTTCTACTTCGTGTTCCTCCTGTGGTTCTTCCTCTGGGTCGAGCCACCCTACTATTCCTTGACTAGGGAGATAGGGTTTCCTGGCTAATGATACTCGTCTATAGCGTATTGCACGAAGGGCTATGAATACTAGAAACAACTAGCATACCAATTACTCCTATAACTCTACGACTATTGCATAGATTTAGTTGAGGTTCCCTTCTTGGAGATTAAGGGGTATGTTTTTAGATTCCCTAGCTATCACGAGTTCTTCCAGACATGTGATGGTTGTACTTTGGAGGGAATGTAGTTGATCAGTTAAACAAACAACAAGACATCACTGAGTACATTTTTCCTTCGATTTACCTGTTACCTGAGAATACAAGTATTTTGAAAAACGTCAACATATGAAATGTTGGTGAGTTCAATAGTAATGTTTGAAATACAATGTTTTGTATCGTTATGAAAACCACCAGAAAATCCAATATTTTCTGAAAATAGTATAGTATAAAAAGTGTGAAGATCCGTAAGTATGCTTGTTTGTTTCTATAGATGTAAAAGTACAATTTGTAAAACTCGGTATGTAACTCATAGGTGTATTGATTGAAAACCCTAGGAAAACCCGATGTTTTCCTAATACTTTGCATCAAATAATTTGTATCTTGTTATTTCGTTACGACAGGTGTATTCGTTGAGCTCCGGGGACGTCGGATTAATTGTGGATTATGAATTGTTGTAAACGTACATTAATGAAAATGACCAGTTGACAACCGTACAAACGATTCCCTTAGGCGTCGCTCACACTATTCACTTAACCCAACCACCCAGACTCATGTAGCCCCACGACCGAGGGGAAAAAGTGAGTGCGAAGCCCCAGGTAATTCCCTACGTCGTTCAAGGCTATAGTGAATGCGAAGGGCCCTTAGCCCAACTCGCATTGGTGAATTCCCGACTTTGCTAGCAGTACCGAAGGACCCTTGGGGACCAGCAGCACGTTGCCATTGAAAGTCCTTTTACGCTGTGTTGGATCATGTAAGACCCAACAACTCGTAAGGTTGATGTATTCGGGCCTAAAGATCAGGTCATTGGGCTAGCTAGGCCCAACAAACAAGATTTTACACTTTTGGGCCCAAAGATGGTGTATCGACGTCTGTGCACTCTCACGTGTGTATTGAATTCCCAAGTTTTCCGAGTATGAATCGAGTTGTCGTCGGGTTAGTAGTTTCGGATTTGTTATTGATTCGAGACCGAATCAATTCGTTTGATAACGATTTTTGGTGTTGTTGTGTATTGTAATTTGTCGGTAGTCGCAGTGTCAGTATTTGATCACAACGGATGTATTGAATTAACATTGAAATTTTTCTGTTTACAACACCTCTTTATTTTGTAAATTTACTTTTTCAATCCTTTGAATAGATTAATTTTCGGTTTAGTCCTTAAACCATTTTTCTTGGCATTTTAACATCAAAACTTATTGGAATTGATATTTTTCAGCACATTTTTAATTGAAAACAGCTTTAGTCCCTCAAAATGCAAATTTCTCGGCTGTAACCTCTCTTTTTCGCAATTTTTACACTTTTGGCCCAAATTGGAAAATTTTTGCAACTTTGGTCCTTTTTAATTATGAAAAGCATTTTTAACCTTTGAAAAGGACTTAGAACACTAATAGTCCACTGTTTTACAGAAAAACACAGTTTCAGCCCCTCAAATTGGAAAATTTCGCTTATTGGGCCCTATTGGGCCGAAAATGTCATTTTTAGCCCATTAAGCTTGAAATTTATAATTTTAATCCTCCAAAAGAATATACTTCCAGAAAATACTTTATTGAAACTGTTTTGACTCATCTCACCCATCAGAATTCGTAATATGTCATTTTGGGCCCATTAACTTTATATTTTTAACATTTTGTGTCCAAAAATGAGTTTTTAGCCCAAAGAAGATGTTATTAAGCCACTTAGCTATTTTTCTTGGAATACTTTGTATGTAGTAATATAATTTATGCTAGTATCATTTATCATAAAGTATATCTCGATTTTTAGGGGTTTATGGCTAAATCCAACATCATAATCACACAAAAACACACATATAAGCATAGAAATCATACAAGGCATACAAATACATATAGATCTACACTTTCACTTGTATCCCCCCCCCCCCCACAAAAATTATAAAACAGAAAAATAGGGAGTATGAAGCTCACCTTGGGTGTGGTTTCGGTTTTGGAGAGAAGATGGAAGAAAAATGAAGTGATTTTCGGCCCTAGCACCTTTCCTTGGTAGATCTCGAGTTTGGTGACTTCTAAGGTGCATGATCACAAGTTGGAATAGATTTAGAAGAGATTTTTGATGGAATGAAGTAGCTAGATCATGGATTAGTCATCAACTTACCTTAGATGATGATTTTGTGGGAAAAGCCTCCTTGAGAAGCTCTTGATTCTCGAAATTTTTGAAGAAGGGGGGAGGAGATGTTCTTCAAGATTTAGAGAGAGTGGAATAGATTTTTGTGAGTGTGTGTGTGTGTTGTGTTTGGCCGAGAGCAAGAAGAAAGAGGAGAGAAAGGGTTGAGTTGACATTCCTTGATGCATGTTGGTCCATGCATGGAGATATGTGGGATATAAGTGAGGTGGCATGCATTAAGTCAACTTCTTTCTCATGGGCTTGCCTTGGGCCGAGATTTGGGAAGGAAGAAAATATTTTTGGGCTTTATTGCCCCTAAGCCCACATAGGAGTTAAGTTGGATGATTTTTGGCCCAAAAAAAATATAATATGATTTTTACACTTTGTTGGGCTAGTTTAGGTTAATCATGGTTCATAATTTTTAATTCATTTCATTCTAGGCTCAATATGGCCCAAAATGTTGAAATAAATGGATGTGGGTTTAATTAGATCCCATTTAAAGGTTCTAATCCCATGATAGTCAAATTGGAGGCTTATTGGTCCAATGAGTCCAATAAGGAAGTCCTAGTCCAAAATGGACCTAACAAGAACTTCTAGGGTTTCCAATTGCTTGTTGACTATTTGTAGTACTTGTATGGGGTATTTGTTTGAAAATTTGATGTCGTAGAGTAAGCATCATACATGTTCTTTAAGTTTTTGATTCTACATTTTACTTGGGTGTAGAGATTACATGACACAAAATTTCTAGTTGTGACAGTCTCCGGTTTTGTTTGTTCATTTTCACCCTCTTACACCCTCTACTCCCATTTTTAGCCACTTTTTACCCCCAGAAGTCCCGTTATCATCCCCGACATCTGAAGCAAGCCCGGACGCCCCGAAGTTCCCAAGAAAATCTTATTTTCAAGTCGAAACTCCGCCCGAGTAAAGTCCGATTTTCAACTAAAAACCCCGGTTTCGCCCCAAAAAGTCATATTTGGAGCCGAAGTGCTGCCCAAATTATTATTTTAACCCCGGTTATTTCAAGGTGAGTTCAATATATAGGAACAATTGTATGTTATGTGTTATATGTGCTATGTGCTTTTCAGTGTTATTATTCTGAGTTATTTTCCCGTGTTATTTTATTCGCTATGTTTATAGCAAATGTAATACCTTTGACCATGTGATCAGTGAAAGGACTTAGATTCACATTGGTACTGGTACGTAGCCTCTGGCCATGTAGAGCATGTCTCCGTAAGAGAATGACTTCTATTCTATGGCATTGGCAAATAGTTAGACAGGACTATAAGCCTAAAATCTAACAAGATGTTAATCAGAAATTGCATGTCTTCTATGCCATTTTGGCCAAAGTTTTATTGATGTATATCAAACATTGAAAAGTATATCTTTGAATAAAGTCTTTGATTGATATGAACGTTTGTCACATAATTTCACATATGTCTTGTTGTTCCTCTTTGCTTTTGCCATATTGAAGTATATATATGGCATAACGTTATATTGTATCTATTATTGAACTCACTAAGCGTCACCGCTTACCCTATCAATGTTTAACAATTCCAGGTGATAAGTAACTAGTATGATCACATACTATTGAAAGATTTAGAATAGTTTGTAATAGTACTTTTGTACTTCAGTTTATGTTTGTATAAATTACAATATCCTGGGTAGTTATGTAATATATATAACACTTTGTAATAGTTGGTTTGTATCCAGTAGTTTGTAATATCTTTATCAATGTAAAATATTGTTTTTATGATTATGCAAGTAGCATGTTTTGGAGTAATAATATTGTGAAGTATGAAAGTTTGGGTCTTTCGAAAATACGAAAGTTGGGGTCTTTCAGCTCTTCATTTATTTGCTGTACAAATCGAGCTTTTAAACCACGATAGCATTTCCTGGAAGGGTGACTAGGCCCTTTTGCTGACTTGTAAGTGAGTATGAACAACTGGATCGAAGTTCATTTATTTATTTTTATTTTTTTGTATAAATCATGCTTTTAAGTTGAGCTTCTAAACCACAATAACATCTTCTGAATCGGTTAAATAGTTGACATTGTAACAAAATTGTAAATGTAATAACATAATTGTGAAAAAAAAATTTGGTGCCAATCGAAATTTTATGGTAATATAGTGACTTTCTCACAAATTAAAACTCGATGTCAAAATCAAAATTTTGGTGAACTTAGTGCCTATATTGTAATTCGTGAAAAATGGTTATCATTAAAATAAGGAAAATCAGTTATTTGGTTGATATTCCAATAAAATTATAAATATAGTGACATAATTGAGAAAAGTAACTCGATGTCAACAATAAAATTTTTTGGTAAGATAATGACTTTCTTGCGATTTGTTAGGGGTAGCTTAATCAATTTGGGGGCTCGTATAAAAAAATATGAGGCTCTTTGGCCTTTATTATACTTAATGGTATAAACCTCACTCCTTTATTCATGCTTGGAACCAATAATAATAAACTAAAACCTTTATAAATAGCGGAGTTAATTTTTTATTATGTATATTTTTTTTTGTGAATCACTAAGACAACTACAAATGAACAAACATAATGTTGAAAGTAATGCATTAACGAGAATACTTGTTGCTGCTTGACATCCTTGACTAACTGATTGCTTCCTTGAGTTCGTTCCAACCCAAATTCGAAAAATTGCAAAGTATTCAAGACTTGACAACTGAAAATCTGTATTCTGTAATCAATGGATAATTGAAAATAATTAAGCCTAATAGATAGTGGAAAACTAGAAAATAAGTGAAACACATACCATTTGACGTTTATGATTTGAACAATTGAGAATCGAGATAGAAGAATAGAAGATAAATGTGGTGTTTCACTTTTCAATATCACATTGATGTGCCGCATGTGTTTCGTCTTCAAAAATCACGTTCATTGAAGATGTGGCCCATCAGACAATTAGCAAATAACTAATTGAGATTTGAGATATATTAATATTAGGTTAAGATTGAAGAGAATATAGGGCCCTTTAGAATTAAAAGGGGTAATCTCTAGCTTGGAAAAAATATAAGGTTGAGTAATCCTTATAATTTGCCCTAAGATGATTACATAAAATGTACCTAAATTTGGATATTAGTAAGGGCAATTTTGGTAAAAGCAATTTTAATGAAATGTATGTTTTTTTATTTGCTTTATTTTTGCCCTTACTAATATTATTTACAAATTATAAGCTTCCTTAATCTTTATAAAAAAAATGCAAAACATCATAACAGAAATTTTGTGTAAATGTTTATATCAAAGATATTTTAGATTTTAGAGAAAATAATATTCTTATAGGGATGTTGATATATTGAAAACTTTGACTAAGAAGTCAACAATCAACGCGAATATGATAATGTGAGGGTCAAAGTCTTCAACGACTCCTTTATTCAAATGGACGTAGCAATGGAGTGGGGAGTCGGTAGCCGTGGGGATAAAATTACGTGACCATTAATTAAAAATTAAACCAATAAAACTTGGGATAAAATCCTTGTATTTGTTGATTTTAACTTATAACCAAATCTAATTTACAAAAATTGTGGTTGACTTGACGTGTTCTTTTTATATAGTCCAATAATGATTTTTTTAAAATTTTTTTTTATTATTATTTTTTTTAACTTGTAGGTCCATTTTCATCATACTTTCAGTGCTTAAAATAATAAAATAAATCAAGAGCCCAAAAATGAAACATTATTTTCATGTTCGTGGATTCCTTCTTCTCATTTGCTAATTCTATTTCCATTCCATACGATTCAAGATCTCATGCAATTTTGTGGCTACGCAAATGTGGAAAATGAGGTTTATTAAGTTTTTTTTTTTTTTTTTTTTTTTTTTAAAACGAAAATAATTTTATCTTATATGATGAATTAGTAAAACTGGCAATTGGTTGATATAGGATGGGTTCATCTTCAACCTATTTATTAATTGGGTTCGAGATTTCAACTCAATCCAATCTAGGGGTGTAAACGAGTCGAGTCGAGCCCGAGCCTAACCAAGCTCGAGCTCGGCTCGTTTAATTTTGAAGAAGCTCGAGCTCGAGCTTGAGCTTGATTCGAGCCTTAAAATGAAGCTCGAGCTCGGCTCGTGAACAATTTAGTGAGCTCGTGAGCCTAAACGAGCTTAAACGAGCCTATATATATTATACACACACACACACACACACACATATATATATATATATATATATATATATATATATATATATATATATATATATATATATATATATATATATAGGCTCGTTTAGGCTCACTTAGGCTCGCGAGCCCACTAGCTGAAGCTCGGCTCGAGCTCGTTTAATAAACGAGCCTCATATTTGGGCTCGAGCTCGGCTCGGGCTCGTTTAATTCGATCTCGAGTCGAGCTTTTAACGAGTAGCTCGCGAGTAGCTCGACTCACTTACACCCCTAATCCAATCTATTTATTTAAATAGGTTGATGTTTCCAACCCAACTTTTATAAATTGGTTGTCATTGGATTGACTTATTTATGTAGTTTCCAACCCAATTTATTAATTTTTTATTAGAAAGTGAAATCATCAAATCACTTAATCAAATTTTCTGAAACAAATCAGTAGAATGTTAAATGAATATTTTTATCAAATTTTTCTAAAATGGATTATTAGAAACTGAAATCATCAAATCAAATTATAGGATTATGTTAATTTATTGTATAATTGTTTATCATTAGTTCATTACCACTTTATCGTACTATTGTTATTAGTTAATGTTGAAATTCCGAAATTTGATTTAATGTTGCATCAGATTATAATAGATTTTCAGAAATTGAAATCATATTATTAGATTATGTTAATTGTATATTTGCTTTTAAAAAATATGATTATCCCATTATCAGATTATCAGATTAAGTGTATTACTTGAATGTTGAAAGTTGAAACTAATGAACTTGTAGTGATGAAATCTAAACAACCATCAAGTAGTATTGTTTATGTAATTTAATTTGTTACACGTTAAGACTTAAAGACCTTTTTTTCGGTTCGTCCTAGGCGGTTGACTTCTCAGGCCCTGTCACCTAGCGTTTAGTTCGGATTTACAAAAGTGAAAACGGAGCTTGAAATGTAAAAAACATTGTTGAACACGTAAATGACGATGACTTTTGTGAAGATAATTTTGTTTTCATCCGGTAAATCAAGGACATTTGAGATAAGTGTTCGCTTTACTATCGTATAGTTGGGAAGGGTTTTGTTTTCATCCGTTAAATGGAATATTGGACAAAATAAGGAAGCCAAATTACAACCCATAATACTACTTTCTAATCCAGAATAAATATAAAGTATAGCTAGCAATAATTTAACAGTTTGACATTTAATAATTCGAAGTTACTAGTTTTTTTTTTCTAGTTAAATACAATATAGAAGATATAATAGACATTACACATGTCCCCTCTATTATGCTCCATTTTAGCCATCTTGTTTAATAGCGACAAGTAACAAAAGACCGATTTATTAATAAGTGATATAAATTTAAAGTCACAATTAGAACTTGTTGTATTAACTGTAATTGTTTAATGAATGTTGATTCGTACACAACAACATTTTTATCATATATAATAATTTATGTTTTAAAATTGTTATATAATATACATAAAGAAAAAACTTATATTTATTTTGGTTTATAGAAACTATTGTATACGAATCTAACTTTGTTTTTTATAATATTTTAGATGTTGAATCATCTTATAATCATATCATTAATGTTAAATGATCCATTTAACATTTTAAGGTCATATAAATAATTTGTTAATATTTAACTTCGAGTATCAAACGTTTTGTATGTGAATATCACATGTTTTGCACATGTTCTTACTTTTAGTCATGAATTAGTAAAAATCTATTTAATGAGTTGTTTTCTGGTCACTTTAACTTTTGTAATGTAAAAAGGATATTGTTATAACGCATCTGGAAACTAGACAGTGTTACAGATTTTATTTTGAACGGGCCAATTCCTCATTATAATAATTTAAATTGAAAATATGAATGGAACGAATCAAATGATTTTCTAATTTCAAATTTTCTAATCCGTATAATTTTTAAACTATTTTATTTAAACAATCTGATGATTTTTTCAACAGTATAGTTTATTATTTATTTTTTGTCAAAAGTTGCTGCCGTCTATTTAAATAAAAAATTTATATATGAAAATGAAATCTGGGCCCTTCTTTAAGTTCATGAATTTCTTTTGTTGGAGGAAAAAGACTGTGTAATTAAGGGGTTACAAGCCAATCTTGAAAACTTGTATGGCGGTTTCTAGAATATTTATTTTTGAATTAAACGGGATACATAAAGCCGATAAAAGGGAGAAACAAAGATTTTCACTTGACCAAAAATGGTCCCTTTATTATCGGTTAATCTACATTTACTCTCGTGCATTTTATTGATATTGACTATGGTTTGATGACTTCTATTAGACATTGTTGTCTTACCACTAACTTATGATTTAACTTCATTTTTATATAACAAAATCTGGAGATTTTATGCTTTCGATGCATTTCATATGACTTTTCATATTGAGTTTTCCGATTTTATAAAATTATCCACCACACTAGATGAACGGGATATATTTCGATTATTATCAATACAAAACAAGATTAGGAAATAATAATTCATGTTGCATACACTAACATCAAAGAGCTTTCAGTCCAATGGTATCATGTATTGTTTCCTTTCTTTGAGGTCGAGGGTATAAATCATGAGACATGTGAAATTATGAGTAGTTTAGGAGTAAATTATATATGACGTTCAAAATAATCACATAACCAACAAGTTGAATATTGGACTTTGAGTTGTGTTAGAGTATCTCACATCGATGCGACACAAACTTATAAGTGACTATAGATGTTGGAGTCTCTCTTCTCTGCACAATGACTCTTTTAGAGAATTAATCTTGCCCTCCACATATATTTACATGGTATCAGAGTCAGCGTCTCACGCACCCGTGGTTCAGTATATCCATATTTATCCTCATCGAGTCTTCGACTCTGAGAGGGAGTGTTATTATATCTCACATCGGTGCGACACAGTCTTATAAGTGGTTATATATGTTGGAGTCCTTATTCTCTTCGTGGTTATATATGTTGGAGTCACTCTTCTTTCCACAAGGGCTTTGGCTACATATATATTTACATGGTATCAGAGTCGGCGTTCCGAACCCTCGTCGGCCAACACATTCCAGTCTATCCTCATCGAGCCTCCGACTCTGAGGGGGAATGTTAGAATATCTCATATCGGTGCGACACAGTCTTATAAGTAGTTATATATATTGGAGTTTCCCTTCTCTCCATAAGGGCTCTTTTGGAGAGACAATATTAAGCTCCACATCTCGAAGCCAACCATGCAAGCATAAACATAAAAATCTTTGGTTGTATGGACAATGTGATATACTTTTCATATAGTTCGTGAGACGTGCTGGTTAGAGCACATAAAGATAGCCATGACTTTTGACGTATTAGGTTTAGTAACTTATTTAGCTTAACCGATTATATTGTTTAAAAGAAAATATAACGCAAATCAAACATATTAGTGTAGAAATAGATTGAAATAGTCACATACACATAGCAAACATATGCTAAGCTACATTGACAAATGTTCTGTGTATTGTTTGATCGCCATTTAGAGCATCTCCAATGGTTAACCTACCCTATTATTTAATATTTTTCACATCATTATTATAACACTTTTGACCTCTAATTAAATAAGTCCTCTAATGTTTAAACTTTTTCAATAGTTTTTTTTTTATATAAATTTAACTTATTGATCCCCATCTATCTAAAATGTTTATAAAACTTCCTCATTTAATTAGTAGTCTTTAAACATATTATACTTTAATATGAAATATTTTGAATTAAGAGTATCATTACAAATTAGTATATAAATATTTAATAAATGAAAAATTATAATATAAATAATTAAGTAGTTAAATAAATAAAAAATATTTAAAACTAGAATATAATAAAGGGGGTAAAAATAAAATATATTAAAAGTAAAAGAGGTAATACGTTTAAAGCTTTATACTATATTGATCATTCAATATATATTGAAGAGTCAATATAAATGCACACTAAGCATTCCACTCCAATGATATTAAATGAAAAAAATTGATAAATCATTAAAAAAAAACTCTAAAATAAGTCCTATTGGAGATGGTTTTGTTCATACCCTTGATTAATGTGTTATACTGTTATATCATTCTAAAAAGCATAATTTTATACAATCATGTTTTTTATATATTCAAGTTTGTAATGTTATTATCATAAAGGCATTTCATGTACTTGAAATCCATATGGGGTGGGTTCCAAAGGGAATTTAGGAGTTTATTTTTTTTTTTTTATTTTTTTTTTATTTTTTTTTGTAAAATACCTCTTCTGATCACTTATTGTTGCGCGACGCAACACATGCGCTACACTTTTCATCTGATAGCATTTTGTTTTTTAAACAACTCCAGACTCAAAAACCTTTGCGCTGTCTTCTGCCCTATACAACATTGAGCTTACCTGTTCCTAACCTAAACCTTAAAAAATTAAAAATTAAAAAAAAAATGGACAACATTGAAAAAAATGTCGCGCATTCAAATAGCTCCCATTGTTCTTCTTTTCCCATCGGGTCATCGCAACTCACATCTCACAGGTCGTCGCTCATCGTTGCTCGCAGCTTGCAGGTCCGCCCTTGTCGTCGTTGTAAGCCCGTCTTGTCGACGTCTTCCTCGTGACATCGAAGGTAGGGTTTTTTTTTTCTGATTTACGATGTAGTTGTTGATATAACTGATTTTATGCTCCTGAGTTGTTATTTATGTTTGCTGAAATCGATTTTTGTTGATTTGTTATCAATGTTTACTAAAATCTTTGTTGAAATAATAAACATATGCTAGTTTATGCTGATTTTTTATGTAGTCATTGCTATCACCGATATGATGCTCCTGATTTGTTATTTATGTTTGTAGAAATTTATTTGTGCTAATTTGTTATCAATGTTTGCTAAAATATTTGTTGAAATCGAAAAAATATATGCAAGTTTATGCTAATTTGTTGATTTTATTGTATAATCTTTGCTTATATGGTTTTTCTTTTGATTCATGATGCGTTGTTGCTGAAATGTCATCAACTGAAGTTCTTGTTATATTGAAATGTCATTATTCTTTGTTGAAATTCTTTAGTTTCATCAATTGAAGTTGTTATAAGATTGTGTTTGCTAAAGTATGAATTCCATGTGTGTTTTTTTTGTTATTAGCAATTGGAGATAAAATTACATGGACCAATGAGCAGATAAAGTTTTTATTGCAAACTTGTATTGAAGAAGTAAACATTGTGGGTAGAAAAGGACTAATTTTGCACAAACACTCATGGAACAAATTAGGAACAATTATTAAGTAAAAAATATGGTGTGGATTTGACTCAAAGACAATTGAAAAACATATATGATAATCTTAAAGCCAAATACACAAGATGGTTATACAAAACTGACAACCGTTACAATCCTCAAACAAACACTTTTAACTTAACGAACGAGGAGTGGGAGGACTTTAAAAAGGTACACACACATACACACACACACACACACATATATATATATATATATATATGTGTGTGTGTGTGTGTGTGCGCATTTTGTTAATATTTATGTATATAGTTGGCAAATATTATTATACTACTTTTGTTACATTGGTTGGGTTTAGGGACATCCGAAGGTCGCTTCCTTGAAAACTATCCCATTGTTGTTTCCAGAGCTTTGTGCAAACCTTTTTGATGGAAACAGTGTCACTGGTAATCTTAGTTATAGCACGTCCCAAACACTATTGGCACATGGATCATCTTCTTGTCATGTCCCACCACTACAGCTTATGGACACCCCTTCTATTAACATAGATGATGATGATGATGACTTTTCTCATCATACTAGTGAGCCTTTTACTCAACCACCACCTTCTGTTGCTTCACCTTTTGGTAACCACACCAAAGGGCTAAACTCTCAAATCCTAGAGATCGAGCTCCTAGTGCCTCACCTGATCCACCTTCTAGTGCCTCACCTAAAGCTTATATTACTGTTGTCGATTTAGCACTAGAAATGCAAAAAGCTCTATGATATTTGACTCAATTGTCTACAATTCCTCAATGTTTAGAGAAGTTAGATTTGCTCGAGTTAGGCCCAATAGATCCTTTACCCTTTGCTGATTATCATATTTTTTGGGGGTACCATGAATACAAGAGAGATGTGGGTAAATTTTCCCAATGATCCACATATATTAAAAGGATGGATCCAGATGACTCCTGCACGTTTAGGAGTTTAAAAGGATGGAAAGATTGGTTGTTAGGTTTATGTGTCTATGTTGTTTAGGTTTAATTGCATGTGTTGGAACTATAAAGTTGTTTTTTGCTATTGTAATTTGGTTAATGCTATGTTATTTTGTACTTAATGACACATTGATACATGATGTTATCCCTTATAACAAACAATATTTATATAGAGATAGGGGAAAACACGATTGTTACCAAAATGTATTGGCAATTTGTACCTTTAACATGATGTTTACGTTTGTTGTGGCCGGTTGGGAAAGGATATCACATGATTCTAGAATATTATCAGAAGCATTAGCAAATCCACATTCACCATTTCCTTTTCCACCATCAGGTAAGTTTATGGTTATTCAAGTATTTTATCTTAGTTTGAAAACTGAATGATTTTTTTTGCATTTTTACAAATAAATATTATCTTTGTGATGTCGCGTATGCACATATTTGAGGATTTATGGTCTCGTATCGTAATGTGAGGTATTGGCTTGGAGATTTGCGTCAGAGCCGTGCATTAACCAATGAAGAAAAATTTAACCATACACGTACAAAACTTTGGAATGTCATTGAGCGTGCTTTTGGTGTATTGAAAGCATGATTCCTTATATTGAAGAGGATGACACCATTCTTGATGGTTACACAAAGAAACATTACCCTTGCATGTTTCGCGCTTCATAATTTTATAAGAAAAGAGGGACTGACTAATGAGTATTTTGTACGATATGATGAAGAAAATGTCTCGTTTGAAAATAACAATTTGCTCGTTAATGATAATGATGATGAGATTCCAACACATGGTATTGCAACGAATCGTGAATATATGAACCGGTTGCGTGATGAAATTGCTGATCAGTTGATGCAAAATATGGAATGAGAATTTTTAAAGTTTGGTTGTATGTATTTTATTTAAATTTATTTTGTATGAATTTTATTTCAGACTTTTATTATAAGACTAATTTGGTTGTATGAGTTTTATTTCAATGTTTAGGATTATAATTATTAAAATTTCGATGTTGAAAAACTATTTTCAATTTGCAAAATTAGTTGATTTAAATTTCAGTTTATTGTAGCAGTCTGTAGGTGTTAAAAAACAAATAGGCTTCTTATTACAAGTTGCAGTCATTTGGTCCACCTCTTCTGCTGCAGAGGGTTGCAGAGGTGGTCCGCAAACTTCATGGATATTCACTTCGGAAAAAAACACCTTAGAGTATGATATAATACAACTCATGTAGTGTAGTGTAGAATGCAAACTTCTATAATGCTAGTTTGATCTCGAAGATGATGAGTATCAAGAGACAACGTCCTAAAACATAAAGAAAAATTCATATTACAATTGTAGTAGAACAATCTTGAAAAATATATACATAAATAAAATTTAGTAAAAAATTCACCTAACTCGTTTCGAACTAAAGATTTAAAAATGGCTAAACTTGAGACTGACTCAGTTCGTGATCTGATTTTTAATATAAACTGCTCACGACAAATTGTGCCTGTGGTAAATTTTGCATGATTCGGTTTGTGTTTAACTACTTTTCGTTGAACCAAACAAACCTTTATGGTCACTTTTCCGTAATTTCGATAAATTAATTGTTTTTAATCATTATCAGATGTAAATCTAGTATGGATGGAGTTACTTGATATAACATCCTTAAATGGGGTAGATGTTTTTGTGAAAATTAAAAATTTAGAAAATAAAAATAAAGTAAATTAAAAAAATAATAATAAATAAGTGAACTGTAAGATAAATTTCAAGAAGTTTTAAAATATAAAATATGGGACCTTAAATGAAATAAGTGTTGGATCTAAATTATAAAAAAATAGAAGTGGGGCTAGTTTTGCTAAAAAGCAAACTTTAAAGACTAAGGTGTTGTTTGTTTTTTGGAAAAAACATCTTCAGATTTTTTATTGCGCAACAATTTTCATCTCGCAGTTGTTTGTTTTTTATAAGTCTTCTGAGCAAAAAACTTCTGCGCGTGTTTTTTTGACGCAACACTTGCATTGCATCTTCCAACCTTTTTTTTTTCTTTTCATGTTGCTGAAATCTTATTTCACAAATTTTCGTTTTTTTTATTTATTCTTGTTGATTTTTTTTCGTTTTTTTATATTGAATAATTTCTTGATAAAATATCATTATTTTTTGCTAAAATATCTTTATTTTTTTTGTTGAATTATCATTATTTTTGTGTTGAAATATCATAAATTCTTGCCAAAATGTCATACATTATTAAATTGTTGGTATTAAAAAATATTTTTATTTTATAAAATCGGTTTATTTTAAATTTTTAATATGTGCAGCAACATGCAGATGTTAAAAAAACAAACACTCTTCTTATTACAGTCTACAACCGTTTGGTCCACCTCTTCTATTACGGAGGGTTGCAGAGGTGGTCCGCAGTGTTCATGAATTTTTGCTTCAGAAAAACAAACAACACCTAAGTGTTGACCTAGTCACTCACCAATTAGTCAGAAGGGAATATATATTTGAGGTGGAACTGTGAAAGAAAGAAGTTTCACAAGTAATTTGGTCAAGTAGTGTTATTTTTAGCAAACATAAAGTTAGAAGGATCGTATGTATCAAGTGGCGAAAGAGGCAAATATACAAGCTAATTAGAGGGGTTCTTCCCCGTTTAAAAGAAAATAATGAAAATCATTGAAGGAAAACTTCAATGATTGGATGGATTGGTATTATAATGGTTATGAATTAGAATTATGAATGATGTGTAGTTTATGGAATGATAATGATAAAGTTATCAAAGGATCTAAGGGGTTGTTGATGTAGAGTTATGGAAATAAACCTAGATGTGATTTCAAACTAAGGAATCACCAATTCAACTCTTGGAATCCAAGGATTTGATTACTATAGGTGAATTAGGATGTTGTAAAGTAACATAAGAGTCCAACGAATCATTAGAATGTTGTTTAATGAGAATCAAATCTAGTAAGAATTTAGTGTCTAATAAGGGTGATAGATGTCATCTTATTCTTTTCAAACTTCTCATTACATATAAAATGTCTTAATAATTAAGTCGTGAGCAACCCATGGGATCTTCATCTAGTGGTGTTGATGCCAGAAGGGATGATGGGCAAGAATCTATAGCAAGGAGGAGATCAAAGAGGGTTATTCGACAACCTGATAAATATGTGGCTTGTGTCAATTATGGTGATCTTGACTCCATTGCTTTTTCTTTAGCAACTAGAGAAGACATTGACACTAAGGACCCTTAATCGTATAAAGAGGCAGCGGTGAGTAAAGAAGCAACAAACTGGTTGATGGCCATGAATGAAGAAATGCAATCGTCGGAGAAGAATGAAACATGGGATCTTGTTCTAGTACCGAAAGAGAAAAAACTAGCGGGGTGAAAATGGATCTTTAAAAGAAGGAAAGGGTACTAGGATTTGAACCAACTAGGTTCAAGGCAAGGTTGGTGGCGAAAGGGATTTCTAAAAAAGGAATTGATTATCACAAGGTGTTCTCACCGGTCGTAAAACACAAGACAATTCGAGTCCTTTTGGCCGAAGTGAGTGCATTTGATCTGGATCTTGAACAACTTGATGTGAAAACTGAATTTATTCTTGGGAACTAGAAAGTGAGGATTTATATGTCCCAGCTAAAATGGTTCTTTGATTTCTAAGAAGGATCATGTACGTTTGTTGAAGAAATCTCTATAGGGTTTGAAGCAATCTCCAAGACAATGATACAAGAGATTTGATTCATTCATGATCACACATAGCTACACTTGGAACCAGTTTGAAAATAATGTTTACTCAAAGGAATTTTCACCATATTCCTACATATATCTATTGCTATATGTTGATGATATGCTCCTCACAGCCAAGGACATGGCTATAATATATGACTTGAAGGCGACCCTGAAGAATGAGTTTAAGATGAAGGATTTGGGAGCAGCAAATAAGATAGTGGGGATGGAGATTCAAATGGATAGAAGAGCAGGGCGGTTGTTAATTTCTCAATAAAAGTAAATTGAGAAAGTTATACAGTCTTGGAACTGTGATTAGTCCAAACCAACTAGAACTCCTTTGGCGTCCCACTTTAAACTTGGTCCATACACTATACCCACAACTAATGAAGAAAGGAAGTACATAAGTAGGTTTCCATACTCTAGTTCTTTTGGAAGTCTTATGTGTGCTATGGTATATACCAGACCTGATTTGGCTCATTCAGTTAGTGTGGCAAGCAGGTTTATGAGCAATTTGGGGAAGGCTCATTAGGAAGTTGTCAAGTGGATCAAGCGATACTTGAAGGGAACGACAGATGTTTGTGTGATGTATGGAGCTAGTACGAAAAATGACTTGGTTGCATATGCTGACTTTGATCATGGCAGTGATTTGTGGAAGCGCAGGTCACGGAAGTGTTATATTTTCACTTTGTTTGAATGTTCCATCAGTTGGAAGTCAATGTTACAAGATATTGTTGCTTTGTCTACAATTAAATCCGAGTACATGTTTATGAAGGAAGGAATAAAGGAGGAAATATGGTTACATGGACTTATTCAAAGTCTTGGTCTGAAGGTGGAGAAGCCTGTATTGTATTGTGACAGACAGAGTGTGTTGAATCTTGTAACAAATTCTATGTATCATGAGAAGACGAAACATATTGAATTTCACTCATGACACTCTGGAAACAGACATGCTCTCAATACTGAAGATTGATACCAAGGTGAATCCAGCAGTCATGTTATTAGATTCGTTGCCCACAGAGAATTTCAAGCTTTTCTTGGACTTGGTTGATGTTTGTAGTAGGTAAGCCCCTTCGGGGCTTGATGGCAGGAAGGGAGAGGAAGTTCTTGTTTGAGGTGGAGTTCATAGGATGCTCAAGTCAAGGTAGAGATTGTTAAATGTGGCTTAAGCATTTTAAGCATTCTCATGGAACAATTGAGTTCAACGGAGCACTTGGGGTTCATGGAGCATGTTACAAAAGAACAGATCATCTGAGAAGGGAATGGATCATCTGACAAAGGAACATATCAAGTTCCCAAAGGATCATATCATCTAAAATGGGGTTTGGAGCAACTTGGACCAACTTGGAGCAACATGGTCCAACATGTTGTGTCGTGAGGATAAAAGTTGTGCCACCTATGAGCATGTTGCACCAAGTATGAAGGATTTTGCACCATGAGGTTGATTCTTGCACCATCCATGAACATGTTGTGCCAAGTGAAGATGTTGGGCCAACATGGAAAAGTTGCACCGTCAAGGAGAAGTTATGCCACCTTTTGGGAGATGTTGCGACATCCTTGTTTTTTAGATGATCAAACATCATACATGTTGTGCAATCTTGGTTCCTTGATGAGCCATGATATCCTTGATAATCCATGTATATGTTATGAAGTCCTATACAATGCTTAGAAGTTGGTGATGCTTAAGGAATACACCATGTTGTGCCACCATGATGGATGTTGGACCATTGGTGTTCATGATGCACCACCTGTGCATCATCATGTTCCACTATGGTACAAGGTGATCCATCATGTGTATAGTTGATACACATGTGTTGTATGTCATGGAAGAATATTCTAGAAGATGTTACATGGCGGAATATGCTTGGTTGTCACCTTTCATGGGTTTATGGGTCAATGGGGTTGGCCCATTAGGTTTTTAGGTCTAATGTCTCAAGTATAAGTAGGGATGCATGCTAAGTCATCTTGTATCTTGAATTCTAAAGTGTTAGGAGAATCCCTGTGAAAATTGTACTTGTAACCTATGTTTGAGAACTCTGAAATAAAGAATACTCCCCTCCTGCATGTGGACGTAGGTCACCTTGGTCGAACCACGTAAATATTGTGTCTCGTGTGCTTTTAGTTTCACTTAGTATCCGCTTTACTTCCTAACATAATGTGACAACCCGAAATTTTCATTTGTATAATTTCCACAGTCAAACACTTCAAATATTAGTCAAAAACATTTCGGTACATTTTTGGCCGGATTTAAGTCCGTTTGGTGTTTTATTTTATTTTTCGTCGAACGATTAAATAAAAGGAAGTGTCGTTATTAGTGAGGTGTAACGAGTAAAACAATCCAACACCTTAGCTAGGTGTTCACGACCAAACAAGGGGTGTTTGGGCCGTAAACACCATTTTTCCCAAGGCTCATGCATATAACATGAGTTTACACTCTTGCCCTCATTTTTACACTTCCCACTCAAGAACACCAAACTTTTCTCTCAACTATCATAAGTTCATTCATCCAAATCCACCAAAAATGTAAGTTTTCTTCCCTAAATTCGTTCATACAACACTAAATCTAGTGTTTATACATCATTTCATCCATGGATTTTTGATTTTACTTAGATCTTCAAGCATCTTCAATACACCAAGAACACACTAGTGTTTTTGGGTCCTAAAACACTCTTGCAAGCTTCCTTTAAGTAAGTATACTCTTCCTAGCTATTTATCTACTCAGTGTGCTTGAAAATCCATGGAATGAACACCACAAACCCCCAAGAACATGAGTTTACGGTTTGGGAATCTCCCAAAACCGTAAACACCCTCAAAGGGTGTTTTGATACCCCTAAACATCTTCAAATGCTTGGACAAGAGGCTAACAACTTGCATGCGTGATCTAAGAACCACAAAACATGAAATGGATGGAGTAACCATGAGTTTACGACTGTAAACTCATGGGTTTACGGTAGTAAACTCCCAAAAATGGTCCAAGGACCGTAAACTCCAAAAAGTGTACCATTTCGATCCCTAACCACTTCCTAAGCCCTTGATTCAACCCTAGGACCTTCCTTTGTGAAGCATAAGACCTTGAAGCACACAAACACACTATTCCCATGAGTTTACGGCCGTAAACTCATGGGGGGAAATGGTTCAAAAACCGTAAACACCCCTAAGGGCTACCATTTGAAGTGTAAACTCCATAGTGAGGCCATACACTCCTTAGATGCAACACTTAGCACTTCTAGCACTTGAAACAAAGTGTTTTCATGCATTAAAGTGTCTTTACTTACTTAATTAGTGATTAAATAACTAATTAGATACATTTATGTATCACTACATGTTACATAGGATCCGTGTGTGTGTCCAAGTCCTCACTTGACACCTAACATCCTACCCGACACTTCCACCCACTCCACTCACTGCAGGTAATTTCATACCCCTTAATTGACCTTTTAAATGTTTTTAAATGCTTTTATGGGGGGATAAAAGTTGAATCCAAAAAGTTATAGTATCAATCACATGTGATTTATAACTTGCAACCAAAAAGGATTTTCTATACTTTTAACTGCTTTGCCAACAAAACTGCTTTAAATGTTTATCAAACTCATTTTTCGTGTTAAATTGTTATAAAACTATTTCCAAACTCTTTTTAAACTTCTTTTGTTCCCAAACTATATCTACATCAATATATTTATATAAGTAAGACTTGAAGGACTTAGGACTGATAGCTCACCTTACTTCCTGTTCTTGTTTGATTGTGGACTTAGGGTATCTTGTTATCTGTCCGACTGTCGTTGAATTCTTAGTTATATATCATAAATATTTGTGTTGGATATAAAAGTCTTTACTTCAGTTCAATACCGTTGTGTATCAAAGGCATGCATCTAACACCTCTATTTAACTATAATAGGTATAGTTAAGGCTTACCACTCATTACTACTATTACCATGACACTCACTATAGTTAGTACTGTTATGAGTCTATACATGTTAAATACTATACAAAGAGAATACCATATACTATACAAAAGAACACTCAATACACTATACCAAAAAGTACATTATACTATAATACAAGAGAATATACTAAAATAGAATGTGACATACTATTCCTCGATAAGGCACTTCACTGTGCCATCACCGTGTAACCAGAGTGTCCTGGAGGGATAGCGGGCATTATGTGTATAGATCTATACAGGACAGGCACTCCCACATCCCGACTGCTAGCTACAGTCCGAGCCGACTAGGCCCAAGAGTGACAAAATGTCACCATACTACGTGTGACCTGGAGGGTCATCAGTTATTCGATCGTCAATCAGCATGGTTACATACGAGTTCACATTCAGACCTTTAATTAACACATTAAGAATTGAAGGCAAAACAGACTCCCCGAAGTGTATTATGCATTTAATACTACCTGGAGTCTGCATTTTTATTTCATTCAGCCGGCAGTGACACTACTGGGGTAAAACATTATTTTCCCATTTACTTTACATGAATGAAGTCTAAAACTATATTTTTATAGCTGATAGTCTCATTTGGAAAACTTTTACACTCTCAAAGGATCAAACTTACAAATAACCAAGTCTTGGTAGAATACTACTTTTACTGGAAAATATAGGATTTTCTAGGGATCATACTATTTTCAAACTTTGATAACAACTTTTATATTACATGATTGTAAACACTTTTATACAAGAAATGACACTAAATACTTATGAACTCACCAACTTTATGTTGATACTCGTTTTCAAAATAACTTGTATTCTCAAGTCATCAGTAGATAGGTACAGATGCAACTTTTGAGAAGATGGAGCACATACAAGACTTCTCTTTATTTTGATTATACCTTTGGTGTCTAACAAACTGTACAGAACACGCTTCTTTACAATTATTATGTTAATGCAATGGATGTTGATGCTTGTCTTTACTATTATGCATTGTTATGATACTGTACATGACGCCATCCACCCCAGAACGTATTCCGCCATTCTCGGTTTTGGGGTGTGACACATAAGTCATTAGTGAAAAGTAGATAACTTAAAGGAGAAAAACTGCACGTTTGGGTGACCTGCACTTTGGACACAGGGCATGTCCAACTTTCTATAAAAGGGTACTTTTGTTTTTGAAAAACCTACTATTCAACATCTGGTTGCTCCAAAACTGTACGAACGGGCTTTACCTAGCAAAAACTTGTTTCTCTTTTCCTTTTCTTAAATGCTTGAAGGCTTTAAGTGTGAATAGTTCTTCCATGCCATTTAACACAAAATTAATTCCCATTGAACATAAAAATAATTGGAACTCAAAGACTATGAACACGAATGAAGTTTGCCTTACAAAATGGAAATGATGTAGTTCTCTCTCTCACTCTCCCTCTCTCTCTCACTCTCTGTCTCTGTCTCTGTCTTTGTCTCTCTCTCTCTCTCTCTCTCTCTCTATATATATATATATATATATATATATATATATATATATATATGATCATTTTGAGGTAATCATTGTTTTTTATTATTATTTGGAATTTAAATATTATCTTGTTAGATATGCTTTAATAAATTTTTTTGTCACATATCATACTATCATTCTTTTTGACATGTCCATTTGTGGTTATTTTAAATAAATTTTTTCCATTTCATTTTATGGTTTTTTTTCATTTTATTAAATTTCACATTATAATAATTGTAATAAATATAACAAAAAGTGAATATCAATTTCATTAATACAACTTTCCATTTAATTTTAAAATTACTAAAGTAAAGCTCAATTATTTCTTTTGTGTATTTGTTTATTATTTTTTTTAAAATGAACACTTTAATTTCAATAAGTTAGTACTTTTTTCTTATTTCTCTTAGGAAAGAGGGAATCATGCACGAGTTAGGAGGAATTTATGTGAGGTACCGGTGGTATCTGCAAGGAACCATCCATTATTTAGTGGGTTAAGAGTGGTGTGTTGAGTGAGTTTCATACGCAGATTTACTAACCCGCTTCTACCATTTTCATCTTATGCAATAATCACTTGTACATTATGCATCAAAATTTGTACCAAAATAATTTTATATGTTTGGGAAAATTTTCATACACGTCCTTGCAAAAATTAAGAATTACATCTATATCCTTCCAAAGTTCATAATTACATATATATCCTTATTAACCTACTAAACTCACATTTATATCTAATTTTGTAATTTAATGAGTTATAAATCAATTTAATACAATAAACTATATTTATAAATCAAAAATGCATATAGATTTACCAAATACCCTTTACACATTATTAAAGAAATATAACTAAATGCATTTAGTTAGGATCAAACCTAATTAAATGTGAGGATATTTCCTTGTGAAACCTCCTTAGTTGGATGTAAAAAAGAAGATCATTAACTTTACTTTAGCATCAAAAAAGAGTTGAAAAATCAATAATATTGAATGAAAATATTGATATTTGATGAGATTAAAAACTTTAATCTTTGAAGATCGATTAGATCTTAAACAGGTAAGTAAATATAAAACAGTAAGAACACGAAAATAAGAACAAGGCAAGAGTGAATCAAACGTGTCGAATGATTAAAACAAAATCCTCAGAAGAGCTCGATTAAGAACATCAACTGTAGAGGATTGGTAGGTTTACAAGAACGATCAAAGAAATCTGTAAATACTATCGTTATGCTCTGGATCAATCGTTAACCTAATATGCATGCAAACATATACTTATCTAATAAACATAATGGGCTCTCGGTTGGACAGGCCCAAACCGGAATACAAATTAAATAGACAAATAGCCGAGCCCAAAGACGCAACCCTTGAACAAATCTTCAACCCAACAATATTAAGTATTGACGTCATGATTAGTTCTTGGGTCTGTCAAGATAAAAAGATGATGCTTAATGATAGAGGTATGGAGCTTATTTGTGAAGGTACCAGGAGTGTGACGACCATTAATGGCGTGATAACCTGTGTGTACTAAGCAAATTTCAGTACAACCCTTTGTCGATATGGTCTTGCAGATTAGACAATAATGTCTTGGGGGTATTCGATTGCTACAATCACTCTAACATCCTTTTGAAGCTATTCCCATATCTTTCATAAGTTAATAATGTAAATTCTTGTCCAACAAGATCCTCATAACCTCACCAAAAATCAAGGATTCCTCTTCGATTTCATCGGTCAAAACTTCTACAACTCCATAATCGCAACTATTAATTTGATGGTTAGCCACATTAAGGTCTAGCTGTTCTTCGTCTCCAGGCAAACCTAATTCCACCTTATCACATCCAGAACACTTAATCAATTTACAAGAGAATAAAGTTTCAGCAATGCTATCTCTCCTAATTCGAAACTTTTTTGAGTAATCAGAATCAACAAGGATGATTGTCTTTTTCGATGGTTTCAAATATATCACCATTTGAGCTCTTAAAATACTCCTTACAGTAATACGTTCGTGCAACAGATTTTAAAGATGTCATTGCACCAAACTCGAAATGAAATCCACAAAGATCAAATACTTCGATTATTTGAAAGATCTTTGGCGGGTTGTACCCGATTATCAAAAACCCAATTCGATTGCACCCCACAAATCGAAAGGCTTCGATTGTGAAACAAATTCGGTATAAATTAAGGAATAACAAACGAACAGAAGAAATGAACAACGACTAAGAGGGAAGGTGATGGAGACCGATGGTTTTGGGATGATTGATCGATTGAGGGATTAAATTTCCCCCTCAAAACATAAACAATTTCTAGCAAAAAAAAGAATAAAATTTAATTTTGGATATAATGTGTAAATGGTATTTCGGTAAATTTATATGTATTTTTTATTTATAAATATAATTTCTAGTATTAAATTGATTTATAACTCGTTAAATTATAAAATTGGATATAAATGTGAGTTTGGTAGGTTAATAAGGATATATACGTAATTAGGAAATTTGAAAGAATATAGACGTAATTGTTAATGTTTGCAAGGACATGTATGAAATTTTCCCTGTTTGTTTTTAGCTAGTTTGTATATTTTTAGTAACTATTTTCATTGGCTTGGGTGTTCTAAAAACTATCTCATTCTAATACTTCCATAAAGCCCAACTAGACATGAAAAATTGCATCAAAGACACTTCATTTGTAAGTTGGTAGTTGGGTGCAAACGGGTCGAGTCTAGCTTAAGCAGGCTAAATTCATTTAATATTTTTCTGCCCGAGCTCGAGCTCAGCTCGTTTTGAGCTTTATTATAACGTCTCATTTTTCACAACCAAATTTTTTATTTTTAAATTATATAAAACATTTTTTTCCATAAAACCAAGTCAAGAAAACCATAAGTATCAAAATGCAATCATCCCAGAGTATCATAATAATACAAAATCACAAAAGCTGTCAATAAGTGTGTATAGTTAAGCCTTCACCTTCCCACAATCATCTGAAGTACTCAAAACACATTTAAATCCACAACTGTAAGCATGAAGCTTACTGAGTTTCCCAAAATATCACATACAACACATCATAATAAACAATTATGGGTTATCAACAACTTTGGGACTATCAGCAGTCTTGAGGACTATCAGTAGTCCTATGGGCTAACAACAACCCTATGGGTTATCAGCAACCCTGCGGACTATCAACACTCCTGGAGTTATCAACAACTTAATAAATACACATAACCATAATCAACAAATAGGACTCAGTTAGTCTAGCATGCACCCTACTATAACATACATGATATAGTGAGAAGACTGACCTCATAAATAGAAGACTAACACAACAACTCTTTAACAATGAATACTCGTACTATGAATCATCAAATCATCAATATAAAAGTACCCTCTTAATTTACTCCGTAAAACCCTCAAGTTGACCAAAATTCAACCCGGTCAAAAAGTCAATGGTCAAAGTCAGCCCCAACTTACGTCCACATCATGGCAGCTGCACGACAAAACATGTATGGTGACACCAGCCACCACATCGTGGCAAGCAGACTGCCACATCGTGGGAACTGGTCTCTCACAGATTAATGAATTAAACTTTTAGCATTTAACCCCATGAGTTGGTCTCTTACATATTAACATATTAAGATATTAACCCTTAACTTCATGAACTACAAATCTCATATCTGAACCTTCCCAAGGTCTTGATGGATAAAGTTTCCAACTTTATCCATTATGACATACCAATAAGCCAATATCTTAAATCCTAAGCTCTTAATGGTTGCACCCATTGCATGGACACTAAACTAAGTCCTGAAAGTCCCCTTTCTAACCACCACCATGGTCTAGAAGTCGAATAAGGCACACAAAGGTTATGGAGTTCACGCAAACTCCAAGAATAAGAAGATATGGACCAAAAAGCTCATAAAATGACTTAGAACTAGATCTAGAGAACTAATGAGCAATGTGAAGACTTTATGCCTCCAAAAAACCAGAAACGTGATGAAGATGCAAGATCTAAGTTGGAACCAAGCACACAAGCACCAAAATGGACTCCTTTTTCCTTCAACCTTCAAAAAAATGGCTTCACGCACTTAAAACATACATATGGAGGCTAGGGTTTGGATGATGTATGATTTTAAAGGGTGGAGGCTGCCAAATGAGGCAAACCTAAGAGTTAGTGTCTTTAAATAGAGCACAAAGTCGGAGATCTAAGGTTTTTCACCAAAATAGTTGCCCCATCGTGGTGCTTCGCGGCTCCGCGTTCTTAATTAGACGATGCCATGTCGTGGGGCCTTAACCACCGCGTCGTGGCTCACCCCAAAATCCTCAAAACTTATATTAAAATAAATTAAACTTGGAAAAAACATTACCACAGGTGTTACATTTATGGCATGAAGCTCGAGATCGACTCATGAAGAACTATATGGACTTGGGCTCAACTTGTATACAATATACCAAAATTCCTTAAATATACATTTGTTAAAATACGTATTTATTTTAGTAAATAAAAATAAAAATATATTTTATTATTATTATTATTATTATTATTATTATTATTATACATATGTAAGCTTGTTTAGGCTTTCGAGGCTAATCAAGCTTAGGAACAAACGCTTGAGCTCACTCTTATTTAATAAACAAATCTAATATTAAGTTCGAGCTCGTTTAAAATCGATCTCAGGTCTAGTTTTTAACAAGTCGATCCCGAGTAGCTTACGAGTACCTTGATTCGTTTGCACCTCTAGTCTAGTTGGTACTCTGAATTCGATATTCGCATACCAATAAATAACCGGTATGTCAAAATTCCTCCAACCTCAAATGGAAATAGCAAAAGGACACGAAATAAATAAAAAACAAGGTCCAAGGTTTTAGTGTGTGAATCACACGTCACATACAATAACTTATCCAATTATATCCCCCTTTTGTGCACGTTTTCTTTTGTTGGTAATTATAAAGCTTCATCCGTCAAGCTAACACGTTAAAAATTAAATGAACTATAATTTGCGGCAAGTAAAACAATACAATGAATGTGGAGAATTTGTGCTGTGATTTTGATAATTTAAGTTGTAAGATTGGTGGGTATGAATCATTTTCATCCCTTTGATACCTAACATCATCTCTCTTCCTTGAGTCACTAGTCCAAACATTTTTCCCATTTAGTCAACCACATCAAAATGTAAGATATCAAAGCAAGATTGTACACAACCATGTAATGACGAGAGAAGAAGTAGGATAACGAAGAGGAAAACCCTTGGTACTAGGACACCTAAAATGGTAACCATCCTTCCCGGATGCATCCTTTGGGCATGCTGTGTACCCTCATAGTAAATTCGAAAAGATCTAGAATGTATGCGGTGCCGTACGAGATTATCTTTTGAAAATCCTTAGTATACTGATAATAGCTTTTAATGAGCTGTCTAGTAACACCGCTGACGATGGTTACTTGCATATATTTAAAATTAGCATTATAGACATATATTTTGTTTATGCTTCCGTCACGTAACAACTTTAGCACGTCTTATGATTATGTCTAAATTATGCATGTTTCATATATGAGTGTTAACATTACCTAAATAAGCAAAATGTGATATAGATATTATATAAAATCATTGAACTTTTCACAAAACTTACAAAAAACCCAATCCATTTAAAAAAAGGCAATTTAACATGGTACATGTTCTTTGTTGACATTACCTAACATAATAGTTTTTGGAAAATGCAATGACTTTAGACTTTAATAACAAAGTTTGAAACATAATTGATCAACTAGAGATAAGATAAAGCATGTTGTTATTTATTAATACATGACCAAAAGTGTCATAATGGTATAGTATAGGGGTAATATGTGTGCAATATTACTTACATCGAAGTTATTTAAATATAGAGGTTGGGGGTGGTGGGAGACTGGGAGTTGGGGGATTTTGTAAAGAAAGGGGAAGACGAAGAAGCGGCAATTTCGGCCACTCTCGCTCTTGTACTTTGATTTCTCATCAACGTTTTATCTCTTTCTATTTCTTTCCCTAAATACATGCAACCCTAACAATTCGATCGATTCCACTCTCTCTCTCTCTCCCTCTCCTCTCTCTCTCTGGGGCTATGGCGGATGATAAGAGAAAGAAGAAGAGAGGGAGAAGCAAGGTTTTCAGGTTTTGCTTTCGGTCCTCCGCCGCCGACGAAGCGTCTTCATCTGGTAATAAATCTGATGGCCTGGAAACCAAAAACGGACGGTTAGGAAAACCGGTTTTGACAGGGAAAGAGTTGCTTCCGGAGGGGAAGATGGTCAACGGTGGCGTCGCCGATAGCGGCGGTGATTGCGTTGTGAAACGTCCGTCTCCTCGACGACGATTCTCTCGTGTACTTAAAGCCGTTTTGTTTGATTCAATGAAGGTTAGTTCTTCAATGTTCAATCGCTTTCATAAACCGCGTCGTATTGGTTGTTTTTTTATTCAATTATGTTAACCGATTCATAGAAGTCAGCGCAATCGTATTGGCTTTTCCCGCATTTCTAGAATTAATGAGAGTAATCCACGTTTGATCATTTCTGTTGAGTCTTTGAACATTCATCTTCTGTATCTTCTGAAACGATATATAGTTTCATGCTTTTGTTATATCAATCAATTTTTTAACGAATTGACTGATGTTTATCTTCATTTTCAAACCGACAGACGAAGAAGAAGAAGATTCGTAGAAGTTCTTCCAAATCTTCGATCGCTTCAGATACGAGCGAGTCGTCTTCTTCATCAAGCGAGAAAATCGGCAAATCATTTGAAGACATTAATGCATGTAGTAAGGAATGTGCAGATTTAGATGATTCTTGTAGTCATTCAAATCTATTCTCATCTTCTTCCCGAACAACTCTTTCCTCAGCCTCTACCTCATCCTCTTCGTCCATTAATTCTAATTCCCGATGGTCTTCTGACCAAAAATCATCATCCCGTTTAGATTCAGTCGATAACAGAGATTCTGTTCCATCAAATTCATCAATCTCAAACAAATCAAATCGTATGAACTCCACTTCTCGATCATCCTTTGAGCAAAAAGTATCTTCTGCAATAGATACACCCATCATTTCCATTTCAAGACCTTCCTCATATCAAAAGGAATTATCCCGACTGGATTCGAGAACTTCGGTTTCATCCAAATCCGATAAGATCAAAAATGGAAGCATCCACTGGTGTTTATTTCTTCTCCTTAGCCTAATTGTACTCGTGATTTGGGGCAGACTCTTCTCCATTCTCTGGACATCAATCTCGTTTTACTTTGTGCCTCGCCCCAGGCTAAAACGAGTCAACTCAGTACCCACCACGACCGAGTTTCTTGATTTTGACTCGGACCAGTACAAGAAAAAAGTAATCATGGCTGGATTGCTTGATAGGACTCGTCCGATTCGGTAACACTACAGGAAAAATATCAGATCAGTTTGTAGTCTGTACGGAATGTGTATAAAAATGTGTAATCTATAAAAACTAAAACTATTCACAGAAAAATGATTAGTTTGATTTTCATTTTGTAATGGAAGAAAATTTGGAATCCTTTTCCACAATTATTATATTCATGAAATGATGGATTGATGGATTTTGATTTTGTCTTGCAACGGTTAAATGTTGACGTATGTTGATTTTGATATTTGGTAATTGGATTTGATTTTTTTTTTAATATATAAAATTGTATGTGTTTTTTTGTATATAAAAAATAAGATTTGATTTTTTTTTTTTTATATAAAAGGGTCAACGAAAATTTGGTGTAGGTTGTAAAGTAGGTGGATACTTTGTAAGATTTTTTTTGTTTCCTTTTACATGTTTTTTTGCTTTATACTGAGTTCTAGATATCACCTGCTCCAGTTTGTTTCTTTTTTGGGGTAATGTAATAATTAATAGTGAATAATGACGACTTGTTGCTTACTCTTTTCTTTTTATTCATTTTTTGGACATGTAATAATTTTGTTTTCTATTGAAGTTTTTATCATCTTAAGTAAATTGGATAGATATTAGGTTAAATGATATAAGTCAAATTGAGGAATTTTATTAGTATGTATCGCAAGTAATAAATAATTTTGTATAATTAGGAAATTTATGATTAAAGTAAGAGTAAAATTGAACTTTTAAAACTGTTAATTGTGAATGTAACTTTTAATCGAAATTTAAAATATTATCTTTTGGCAAGAAGCAACTATATTACTAAACACGTTTTTTTATTGGTAAACATAATGGGAACTCCTTACATTACTTAAACATGCAAACATAAGGCATATCTATTGTAAGTGTAGAAATGGAATGAGTTTAAGAGATGAAGATTAAAATGATTTTCTTATTACATGCAATCGTCTATTAAATCGTACACACACACACACACGTAAACAAGCGTCATACTTGCTAACCTATACGTAGCAAACCAACTAACAAGTAACAAAGTTAATACTACCACTAACTAACTTAATTGTTGCTTAAATATCTCCCTCAATATGGACTTGTAAAGAACTGTGTAGAGCCATCTTGGTCATAATTGGTAGCATCTTGAATCGATGAAGTGGCTTTGTGTTTGTGAATATGTCAACTAATTAATTGAAAATTTGTTTATATAAGTATCAACTCTATAGGTCTATGTCTTTAAAAAAAAACTTTATAGTTCTGTGCAATAACTTTTCACGAACAAATGATAATCAAGATGCCAATTTTTCATGGCATAATTGGTGTCATAAAAAACCAAAGCTCGTCTTGAATTGTAATGCCATAATAACAAAGCAAGTGTTGTGGTCTTGAATTGTAATGCCAAAATAAGAAAGCAATTGTTGTGGCCATATGACTTCACTTGCGACAACAACATTAGCTCGATATTCAACCTCAATGAATGATCTTTAAAAAATTGTCTATTACTTTGATTTCCATGTGATCAAGAAATCATCCGTAATGACAAAAAATCAGATGACAAACCACATTGTATATGGGCAACCCGCCCGATCAATCAGAGCCATTAAACATTTGAAGTTCAAAACATGATTTAAGCGTATATGAAAATCCTTGTCTTGGTTTATGTTTTTAAAAATCATAATAAGTGGTCGGCCACATGTAGATGAGGGATACTAGGTTTGATAGCAAAGTTAATATATGAACAACATAGGTGATGCCTAACCTTGTGATATTAGATACATGGGTCTAGCCCACTTGGCTAACAAGGAGGTCTTTAATCTAACAACTAACTAGGAGGTCATGGGTTCAATTCTAGGCATATGAGATATTTATATTATTTGCCGTTTCAAAAAAAAATACATGATAATGCAAATCAATCTTCTAACTTAGTTGGATCATCCCAAGGTTCACTATGGAAGTTAGAAGCTCTATATTTGTGATGCATGAGATAATGAATATGTTTTGTTAAATGTGACTTAAGAATTAAAGATTGAATGACAAATTGAAGCGCATTTGGATTAGGGTTGGAGCATTTAGCTAATGCACTCCTAGCATGCTAAATGTACTCCACTCTATGGAGAAAGCCAAATGCACTCCTGACCATGACCAAATGCGCTCTAACTCTTGATTATGTGCTGAGAACATGAAGAATGTGCTGCCATGTGAGAATGCGTTGAGCATTTAGTTTCAAAACATTCTTTATTGCTAAAATATGAATGTGAGTTTCAAAACATTCTTTATTGCTAAAATATGAATGTGGGTGAAAATGATGCGTTATTTAGAGTCCATATGCAAAAATTATGAATTAAACAATATTTGGTGGCAATGTGTAACATAAGTGTGGGGGAGGTCATTACACATCACGTTCTCTACTCTCTAGTATTCATATATCACAATTATCATCTCCTACGTTAAAAGACCCAAAGATCCCTACAGGGCAAGGTTTTATTCAAAATATGTGGTTTCTTTGTTGATTATTGTTTATAAATTGGATATGCATCTTGGGGTTATAAAATATGAATCATTATTTTCTGTTGCGTTATTAATATCTTAACTGTTTTAGAACAATCAAACTCCTACAGTTTATGAGAGCCACTTTTAGATATAATAATCACATTGTTTGCTCTTTAATTTTTGGTTAGATAGGAGCATCCTCCAATATTTATGTATTTTATATTTGTATTAAGCATGTTTTATAACATCATGGCATTCATAAAAAAAAGTACGGGACCTAAGTTAATTTTACTTCCCTATAATTTTTCATGAACTCTCCTTAGGCAATATACAATATATTTACGTGTATACGTATGGAAATCGGTTCCTTGTGGTGACCTATTAATCGTTATACTTATCACTAAAGTAACATAATTTGTTTCCGGGCAGAGAATATCACATGTTAAAAAAGAAGGCAAAAATATAGTAATATAACACTCTATGTCCTATTATGTCAAAGAAAGTCATGACTATCGTTAATAAGTCCAAAATACTTGTTTAATTTTCTGAAAATTACTGATTAATCATTATACTTATCGCTAAAGTAACATAATTTGTACTGCTTGTTCATATGTCACATGTGTAGGGATTCTAAGATTATTAATATAATGTTTTCATTACTCATTACTTGTAACAAACATATTGTTGTTAAATCAGATAATCTTAGAAGGGTAGTGCTTGTACATATGTTATAACTATTATAATCTTATGAGGAAATTACATTTAGCAAATTCTCAAATGCTTATGTTATTTGACAGTGTAGGAATGCTCAAGGGAAAAAAGTATGCGACGAAACCAAAACAACCATCATGATGCATCTATTATTTCACATCGTTCAGATCTTAACCATGATGTGCTTTTTTTTTTGTTATGATGCAACTTGGCGTTATTAAATGTATTTCATTTAGTGAGGTTTGCAATTCATGGAGATCATTTACATTGTGTACAAGGAACGTTTTTATGGCATCTAAAACACCCATGTCCATATGTATTTATAACTCTAATATAGAGAACAAAGTCTACCTAGTAGACTTTAAAGGAAGAATTAAAGTTCAAAACCACCATTCCTCACTCTTTTGAGAGGACATGTATTAGATTAACTTGTGGTTACTTGATCTTGTTTTGTAAGAAAATTCATGATTTTTGGCTTGTGAATCCCATCGGCCATCACCAAACATGAACTTCATTTCCCTGTTACTCGTTTTACCGTGTTATTCATTTAACTCAAAGCTCTAAGAATATCATTGTCTTTTAACCTTCAATATCTAAGTGGGCATTTGTCATCTTAGATATATTCTCTTGTAAAATACAGTTTCTTATAACGAATAAACGAAAATGGAAATATGTCTCCAACTATGTCTCCATCCATGATATACATGCATGCAAGGGGAATATATATACCCTAAAACACCTATAAGACTTATCACACGAGGTGCATATATGAATTGAGACTTTTTCCAACACCCAAACTGACATTACTTGAAACCTAAGAGTTTTAGTTTTTTTGATGTCATTCTATATGTATTCAAAGTTCATAAGTTCGGGTGAAAATCTTTATGTGATAGATCGCATGTCAAAACATCTGTATGAGATTAACAAACTAGATTGTGATGAAATGAAATTGGTGCGACATGATAAGTCAGTAGAAGAATATATGTTCTTTTTTAGCGACTTATCTAATGGTATTGATACAACTGCTGTAGTTATGCCACACCCTCAGTCTCTGTAATACTCGGTTTCGGATTTGCTTCTTTATTCGGGGCTGTGGCCCAATCTTCAGTGGTCATGAGGCTTAGGACCTTGGGAAAGGAAGAATTTGGCTCTTATTGAGTGTGGGTGTTATGGTCTAAGTGACCCAAGTGTTCGATTGTGTCTTTGGAGGTCAGGGGTATAATCGTAATTTGATATTTCGGTCTTTTATGGATTTTGGTTTTTGTTTGGGAGGTTTTAAGGCTTAAGTGTGTTGTTAGAAGTGTAGGGCTTCTCGCCACCTTTCCGTGGATATAAGGTTCATTGGAAATGGACCTAATATGAGGAAGTTATGGCATTTTGAAGATATTGGTAAATTGGCCCCTAATGGAAATAGTTGGTGAAATGGTCCCATGCATGCAAGGAGGGTATGCACGTGTTCGGCTAAGTACACCCAGCATAAGCTGGGGTACACCCAACGTAAGATTGGAAAGTGGATGCGGGTGTTTGAGCAGTACGCCCAGTGTACAGGTGCTACGCCCAACGTAATGTGCAGGATCCCAAAACCCTAAATTTTAGGGTTGGCTCACTATTTAAACACCTTAAGTCCCAGGTGTTAGCCTCTCTTTCATCCTCCATTGTCCTCCAACCAAATCTCGAACCCTAGCCCCATCCAAAAGTGTTATGAGCTCTTTTTGTGCTTCTTTGGTGGGTTTTAGTGAATACTCAAAGAGTGGAAGCTTTATGTAAGGTGGTGAATCAAGGGAAGGCTTGTAGATCTCGACTGTTTGCTCGATTTCTAGCTCTTTAAAGGTAAAAAGTTCTTAACTTGCACATTAGAAGTTGAGATCTAAGATTATGTGTGTTTTGTTCCCATTTTGATCTCATGGGTGAGATCTAGTGGTTGGACACCACTCTAGGAGCTTTGAGTTGATACTCTTAGCATTTCTGAGGTTCTAAGTTCATAAAAATGCTTGTTTGATGCTTAGAGATGGTCCATACATGTTCTAGTTGGGTTTTAATGAGTTAAGATGGTCATTGGGTCCTTAAGACATGTCTTGAGTTCTGGAGAAATTGCGGTTATGCCCCGCGTAACTGATGGTACACCTAGTGTACCATCTTTTGGTCGCGATCCATGTTTCCTTAGGTATGCCCAGCGTAGCTGAGTGTATGCCTAACGTTTGACGTGGTTGAGGCTTAGTGTGTTTTTGGGCTTCGTACTCTTGCGCCATCTTGTTGCTTTGGGTCTTTCGAGCCGTCTAAGATTTTTTATTAGTCTAAGGGAATTATTGGGCTTAGGATAAGGCTCACATGGGGATTGGGCCCAATTTGGAAAATTGGGCCATTAGTGGGCCTTTGTGAATCTTTCGGTTTGGGGCCTTATTGGTCTTAGGCTTGGGCCTCAGTTTTGGTTCATGTTGGGTCAGTGGTAAAATGGTTATTTTACCCCAGGTTTGGATTATGGACTATAGTTTGGAATGCAATTGCTAATTGGATGTTATTTTAGTATGGATAGCTCGGGAGGTCATTTGGGCGACAACTAGAGATTTCTCGTAGTGAGCTTCAGCATTCGAGGTATGTCTCCTCACCGTTCTATGGTTCGAAGGCACCAATGTTGACCCATTTGGTTTATGTATTGTAGAAAGACCCGGGGGAAACCCTTAGCAGTTGCATGAAAGACCAGGAGGCGGATTCTGGAAAATTGTATGCAAGACCAGAGCATGAACTTTGGCAGTTATTTTGTTAGTAATGGTAGGTTGTATGCTAGTTGTCTTTGTGATGCTTGCATGGTGTTGAGCTATAGTTGTCTTTGTGATGCTTGCACCCCTATTTAAAGGAGCCTCAGCCTCCTTTGGGCCTCCTTATAGTCTTTGAGAGCCCTTGAAACCCTAATTCGTGTGTGTGTGCCTTGGTGTGGGTTGAAGCTTGGAAAAGAGGATCTTGGAGGAAGGAAGCTAAGAGTGCAAAGGAAATTGAAGCAAGAAAGGAGTGGGAAGCGGGTTTTACCTCAGCTAGTATCGTTTGAAGGTATCAAAGTACCATTATTACTTCCTTTTCTTCCCTTTTGTTGAGTTCTAGGGCTTTTTATGGATTTTCAAGTTGGGATGTTGAGCTATGGGTTAGATCTGAAGTTGTAACTTCAGATCTGGACCCTCCTTGGATGCTAGAGTCATAAAGTTGTTGTATTGGTTGTGGTTGAAGTCCCTCTTGGACTAGAAGCTCCATTAAGAACTTAAAATAGACATTTGGAGCCTTTTATAACCATGCATGCACGTAAAGTTTGCAACTTTACGTGGTAAGTATGCCCTAGAAGCTTGGATCTGTGATTTGGAGCCACTGCATGGCTCAAAACAAGTCTGTATGGACTCGGCGAGTCGCAAGAATGAACTTGGCGAGTCACTTGAAGATGGTCATTGAACTCGGCGAGTTGGATGAACAACTCGGCGAGTCTGATGAAGATCACCATAAAACTCGACGAGTTGAAGAACAACTCGGCGAGTCGGATGGTTTTTCCCTAGGATATGCATGCATGTGTACCCGTCGAGTGGAAAGGAGGAAACTTGACGGGTGGCCTTAAGGATTGATCAGGATTCGAAGGAACTCGACGAGTCACTCCGATGACTCGGCAAGTGGCCGAGTGTACTCGGCGAGTTGAGGTCAACATGGACTGTTGACCTTGACTAAGGATTTTGACCTTGATCAGGAATCACTAAGAGGTTATGGGGTGTCTCATAAGAGTGATAACTTATGAGTATATTGTGTTATGGTTATAGGTGGTGGAGCCGGAGTCAAGTGATCCGATAGTTGGAGTTTGCATTTCGAATCAACATCTGCAAGGTGAGTTATCCTCAATATATCGATAGGGTCTATGAAACCAAGGCCGGCCCTTTATGATTTACATCCTGGTTTAGGATGGTTGCTTTGTTATTGCCATGTTAGATTTCATCCTGGTTTAGGACGGGTGTTATATTATTGTTATGTTAGAATTCATCCTGTTTAGGATGGTTGTTATGCTAGAGATCGGTTAGATCGGTTGTCATGGTATGCTACATATGATTCTAATCTGTTAGATCGAAATCAGGATAGATAGTATGTTATGATTTTATGATCCGTAAGGATTGGTATGTTAGTGACTTGTTAGGTCGATGCTCTAATTACGAGTGAAGCTCTATGATTGATGGTAAATGAGATATATATATATATATATATATATATATATATATATATATATATATATGTTTGCTATGTGTATGTGTCAGTATATGATAGTATGCGTACATGGTTAGTTGCTTTTTGGTTGGGTTGAGGTGGTCTTGCTTTGTGCTGAAGGCCAACACACCCTCTGAGCGGTCCGGGGGGACTGTAGGCCCACGCGGCGGACCAGTCATGCCGAAGGCTCGGGACAAATTCAGATAGACTGTAGGCCCAGTAGGGCAGATCAGTCCGACCGATGGCCCAGTATGTATGATGTTTGATTGATCGTTATGGCTATGGTTTCTGCCAGTGTGGTATTGGTATTTTGAGGGTAGCTCACTAAGCCCTCGGGCTTACAGTTTTCAGTTTATTGTTTCAGGTACTTCAGGAGAGCGAGGGAAGGCAAAGGCATGACCGTACTGCTCCTCATCCTCATGATCTATTTTGGGACGCTCTGATGATAAAAGAATTGGAAATGTTTTGTAAAAACAATTACTATTTGACTCTTTTGTTAGTATTAAAAGTTTAAATTTAGCGTAAATTTTATGTATGTTACGTGTATGGCTCATGATTATGTATGACATGTATGGTTCGTTTGGTAGGTATGGTATGTGGTATTTGGGGATCTCATTAAGCTTTGTGTTTACAGTTTGTGGTTTTGGTTTCTGGCACTTCCGGTTCGAAAGCAAGGGGTCCGACTTGATTGCAGCGCATACACATGTGTTTTCCGCAATATGTGATTTTGGGATTTAACTCTGATAATTGTTTTACTTATAAATGTTTTTAAATATTGGATCAAGTTACATCTATATGTTTTGATTATAATAGAAATAAGATTTTTATCCTTGATTTTTGGGATGTTACAGTCTCAATATGAGAGATATGCTCTCACTAATGAAGATAGAAAAGTCATTTTTTTTTGGAATGAACTTGTGGTACTTTTTTCATCAATTGTTTGAATGTAAATCTCTTTAGTGAGTGATAATTTTTAAATTCTTTTATCTTCTTTTTATGATGGATAGGTATGTTAACTATAACATTGTAGACTTACGAGAATCGTGAGTGGATTTGCATATTTCATACTTATTATTTTCAGTAAGTATGGTTATTGGAGACCTTTTTGGTTTAGGCACATCTGTTATTAATATCCGGTTTAATATTGGACTATTGATATAAATGACAATGGAAATATTGAGTTTCCAAGTTTAAAGTTTAAACCGTGATAAAGTTATGATACAATAGTACGTCCAATATAAAACACTTTTTGGTTTAGTAATTTAGTCAGCAAGACGTACTATCTTACGTTTTCAGAGCCGGTCCCGAGGATTTAAATGCTCAGAACAAACCAGATAAAAATGTTCTTATTGCTATTATACGTTTTTTATTTTTAAATAAATAAATATAAAATATAATAAAAAAATTGGGTCCAATGCAACTATCCACTTTGCCCTTCTCAACACCCCCATGTTGGTTTTCAAAAATGATATAAATCAAAATAATATTACTACTAGAAAGACGTCTAATTTACTACGAAAATTTCCAAAGAAAAAGAAAGTTGGAAGCACCGACCATTTTATGAAAAACCAACACAAAGAAAACCCTAACTTATATTTTACCGACAGAATACTGTCAATAAGTAAAATCCGTTGGAAATTTCCGACCCTTTTTCCAACCAAAATAAATAATTTTTTTTTTTGAAAAAAATGTAAGTTTCCTCGAAATTGTGTCGGATATTTTCGACCATTTTTCCAACCAAAGTAATTAGTATCATTTTAATAGGTAAATGAGATATTTGATCCCTACAAAGAGGTTTAATGAAACAACCAAACAGAACAAATAGGATGCGAAGATACTTATATAATAATGTCTAACAAACTAAAACAAACAACAATAGCGAGACAAAAGATTTAACATGATTTCACAACCGAAGAGGTTGTATATATCCATAAAAGAGGGATAATATCTTGTATATTGCACAGTCAAAGGATGATGACAAAACTTACCAATTGTACAAATATTGATCAAAAGTAAGAAAATTCATCAAAAATCACCTAGGAGAGAAAAATGAAGCACTAGCCCTAAAATGAGTGCAATTCAACAATTTAAATGAAAACAACCCAAAATGGTTACTTCAAGTGGTCGAGCCAAGTGATCATTTGCCGAAAAATTGAAAACCATCACTTGAAGTGACGACAAACTAACGAATATTGTATGATAAGAAAATACCACACCATGATCACTTGAAGTTGCCAACAAGTGGCGATTTCTTATTGTCAGGAATTTCTTCCAAGATCTTCAAACCAGTTGCATCTATATACATTGTCTTTTAAGATTACAACACTCCAATTTGATATCATCAGTGGTTGACCCTCTTAGGGGCCAGAAGGGCCCATGGCCTCCCCGCTTTTTGCTCTCCTAATTAAGATTTATATAATCAAGTTGGAAAAGAAATACCATAATGACAAGCTTCCCTCGGTGTCCAAATCATTGTAATACATACATACATACAATATATACCTAATATATTAAAATTATGCAATCTAAATATTAACTAAAACAATACATAACCGATAACAAAAAGTTTCGGAAGATCACCTACCAAATAAAACACAAACCTTATTTGTTTTAGGAATCTGTAAATAAGGAAATAAATCCTTATTAAAATCTATAAAAATCCCAAAGATTAAATCAAATTTACAACGATTTAAGTCAAACTTTTTAAGAAAACTGAAAAGTGTAAACCTAGAACCCCAAATTTTATATCGGCCGCTGGAAAAAACCTTCTTGAAACTCACCGGAAGAACAACGTTGTCCGTCAAAACCATTGCCGTCTTGTACTCTTTTCTGATCGTCGGATTGTTCGCCGCCTTCACACTGTACGCGTTCTCTCCGCTTCGCTGGTTGTCGGAGCCTGGAGTGCTGAGAGTTTACCTCCGTCGTGCACTTGTATGCTAGTCGGTTTTCGATTTCCCTCTCAAAGGTATATTCTTCGTCGTCTTCTGCAAGTAGTCTCTTTGTCTTTTGTTTTCTTTGTATCTATATTTCTTTCTTTTCTCTCGATGGTCATAAAACACATACAAAAGATAATAGAAGAGAACAAAATATTTCCTCATTAATTATTATGACTACGCCTAAGAGGCCAACACCCTATAAAGTTTATAGGTAGTTCTTACTGAACTAGAATATATATCTTTTACCTATTAGGTCATCCATTATACCCACCACTAATCACTATAGTGGTGGGTGCCATCTAATCACCACATTCAACCATTAAACCTATGGGATACCCACCACTATATTCTTCTTATTTTTTATTTTTGAATTAAAAAATATAAATTTTTTAATTAATTAAAATGTAGAGAGAGGTAGAGAGAGTGTAACATCCCGGAATAGCAAGAGTAAAGTTGAAGGGCTAAAAGAGTAAAATGGGAAGGAGCGACTCGGCGAGTCCACGAGTGGACTCGGCGAGTAGGGTCGCGACTCTAGTCGCGTGTTAAATGACCAACTCGGCGAGTAGCATGGGTGGACTCGGCGAGTTGGTGATGAGTGGAGAAAACCCTAAATCCGGAGGTTGAGCCCTATATAAAGAACATTATGTCTCCTCCCCAGCCTCCTTATCACCCCTTGAGTTCCAGAAGCCCTGATTTCGTGAGAAAACACCATTGTTGAGTGAATTAGAGCTTGGAGAAGGGTATTTGGTGCTTTAAGCTTGAAGATTGGAGGCTTGTATCAGGAAGCTTGGGGGAAACAACAATCTACAGTTGGTTGGGCTCATTCCAAGGGTAAGGAACCATTTCCCTAAGCTATTTTCTTCATGGGTTCATGTGTGGTGGTTGGTATGACATCTAAAGTGAGATAGAAGCTTGGATCTGAGGATGCTACTTCAGATCTGAGCTTGTGATTGTCCTATATGTCATAAAGTCCCTGTTGATGAGTGTTTGAAGGAGCTATTTTGTCCCAAACCCTAGCCCTAGAGTGCAAAGTGCCTAGATCTCCTTGGATTCACGTATAGTTTGCCACTTTACGTGATGGATGGCCTTAGGAAGGGTAGATCTATGGTTTGGATCATCTGCATGGCTTGGAAAGCCTCTGTATGGATTCAGACCCGGTGGTACTCGGCGAGTCACATGGGTGGACTCGGCGAGTTGCTTGAAGATAGGCTGGGACTCGACGAGTTGGAAGAACAACTCGGCGAGTTGGATGAAGATGGCCTGGAACTCGACGAGTTGGAAGAACAACTCAGCGAGTAGGTTGAAGATAGCCTTAGACTCGACGAGTCTGTTCTTGGACTCGGCGAGTCTTGTCGAAGAGTCCCAATCTTTTCTGGTTGAGCCGTGAATCGGTGAGTCAAGGGGATGACTCGGTGAGTTGTGTGTGAGTGGACTCATAGTTGTTGAACTCGGCGAGTCTCGGGGTGACTCGGCGAGCTGAGTCGCGGTTTGGGGAATTTCTGAGAATGGGGACTCGGCGAGTCATCGGGTTGACTCGGCGAGTAGAGTCAGTCAGGGGTTGACTTTGACCAAGGGTTGACCAGTGGTTTCCAGGGGCATTTTGGTAATTATTGTATATTGTTTTGAGTTCAGTGCCTTGGTGGTTGTCTAGTGGTGGAGGTCGTATCAGTAATCGGAGCAGCTTGGGTTATATGTTCAGTCGGCAGTTTCGAGGTGAGTTATCCTCACTATATCAACAGGGTCTAAGGCACCAAGGCCGGCCCTTATCGGATTGAGATCCGGGTATTTGTTGTTATGTTATTGCTTTGATATGTTTGCATCCTGGTAGCTAGGATGGTATATGTTAGAGACCTGGTTGAGATAGATATCCCAAGATGTAGGGTGATGCTATGCTAGTGACCGGTTAGGTCGATATCCTGGTTAGGATGATGATATGTTATGTGATCTGTTTGATCGGCTTGTTGACTGTGAATTGCTGTATGATTGGATGTTTAGGTGCACATGGTTTTTTGGACTGGAGTTGGGTTGAGGCGGGTCCTGCTTTGTGCTGTAGGCCAAGATACCCAGGGCGGACCGGTTGTCCCGAAGGCCCAGCGAGCGGTCCGGATAGGCTGTAGGCCCCAAGAGGGCGGACCAGACGTGCCGAGGCTCGGAGAGCGGACCAGGCCGACTGAAGGCACGGTGCGGGCGGACCAGTCATACTATAGACTCAGAGAGTGGACCAGGTGGATTGAAGGCTCGATGCGGGCGGACCAATCACACTGCAGACTCGATTTATGTGGTTAGATTCGAAGAGTGGACCAGGTGGATTGAAGGCCCGGTGCGGGCGGACCAATCACACTGTAGACTCGAGGTATATGGCTAGACTCGGAGGGTGGACCAGGTGGACTATTGGCCGGTGCGGCGGACCAGTCCCACAGTAGACCCGAAGTGCATGGTTGTTCTGTGATCGGATATGTTATGGCATGTTATGCGTGTATGTTATATGTGGTTGGTATTTTGGGGATATCTCACTAAGCTTTCGGGCTTACAGTTGTGGTTTAATGTTTTTCAGGTTCTTCAGGAGACCGTGGCAAGGCGAAGGCGTGATCGTACCGCTTCTCATGTTTTTGTCGTGAAGTGATTCTGGGAACACTTAAAATAAATTGTATTGAAAACCTTTTTGTAATAACTTTAATGAAATCGGGTTGTTTTTGAAAATTTTAAATTGATTGAAATTTTTGGTCATTACAGAGAGATAGAGAGACATGGAGAGAGAAAAAAATTTATTGGATGTTGTTGTTCGTTCCCCTCACCACATTTGACCACGTATTTTTCCACCACTAGCCACCACTAAGAGTATGGGGTGATGTTCACATTTTTTGTCCGTGGCCACATAGACCTCGAATATTAGGACTGTTCACTATTCGGATAAAACCGAAGTATCCAATTGGACAATTTGGATTGGACTATTTGGTTCGGATATTCGGATTTTTGGATTGGTTTTCAACAAAGCCGAATTATTATTTTGAATTTCGGATTGGTTTTGGTTTATAAAATAAGAACCAAATAGTCCAAAAAAACCGAATAAACATTTATTATTTATCTATTTATAATATATATCTATAGTTTTTTTTATCATTAATTTTGTAATTTATTTTTTTAAATAGGAACGTTTCACCCGATAAAAAAACATTAATATGGATTTTCACTCAAAAGTTTTCTATCTATAAAATATTTATCTATAATATATCTTCTTATTAGTTGTTTATAAATTTCAAATCACAACTAAGTAATTTGCTTTTGCTTCTTGTGCAAAGTTTAGTAATATTATAATAATTTGTCGTGTTAAAATGTTTCGGTTTTTGAAAATCGAATTATAATAACCGATCCAACCGAATTGTAATTGGATCAAATCGGATTGGATTTAAATTTAGTTTGGACTATTCGGATCCATGTTTTGAAAACCGAAATCAATTTGGATTCACTTGTTTGGATCGGATCAAACCGATCTATCCAAACAAATACCCCTAACGAACATGCTCGTTATGAGTATACCATAAGGCCTTAGTTAAAGTTTATTATTTATGTAGAATCATGTAATTCAATATGCTTATTATTTAGTATTATTTGTTGATTTATTTGTAAAATGTAAATAGAAAGATAAAAATATAAATATATAGTCTATTATTACAATATGGAAGTAAATTTTTTTTGAACTGGCAAATAAAATAAATAGATAAACAGACATCTAGCAAGTAATTAGAAGTTGCAGAAAAAGTACAAGTAGAAGAATTAAAACTGACAGATTACAAACATGAAAATGAATTACTACAGCCACACCATATTTGAGTTTTCCTTCCTATTTTTCATCCATAGGAACAAAGTGGACTGAATGATATCAGCACATTTAGCTTTGGGGGGGGGGGGGGGATCTTAGAATCATTAAACACTCTGTTATTCCTTTGTTTCCAAATACCCCAAAGAACACCATAACAAATCCCCAATAGCAACCTCCTTTTACTTTGATTATTCGACCAATTGTTGGCAAAATCCAGCAACTCAACCACTGTTCTGATTGGGGGCATCATCACATCACACCATTTAAAGATCCAACTCAGTACTTCATTTGCATATTCACACCCAACCAAAACATGATCCGAATCTTCCTCCCATTCATCACAAAGACTACATTTTATATCTCCCACGGAGACCCCACGTTTTACTAGTGCTAACTTTGTTGGAATTTTTCCTAGCCATGCCCTCCATATAAAGCAAACCACATTTACTGAAATTTCACGAATCAATTCGAATTTCCTCCCAGAAATAGGTAAGCTCCTGTCCCAAATTTTCCGTAGCGCATTGACAGCAAAAATGCCATCCAAAGTCAGCCTACAGGTCCAAGATTCAACTGCAGAATTTGTTCGTTTACATAAAACGTCCTCAAATGCTATGTTCTTTTTTCTCAGCTCTTTACATACCCGACAATATTTTTTTCAAGTACCTGGTAGTCAATTATTAATTTATTAGCATAATAGTCATCTGCTTTTGAGTTCAAATTATGTATACCCTTAATAATCGCAACCCAAATTGTTGATGCTCCGGTCCTCAATCTCCACCACCACTTAACCAAAATAAAAAATTTCATTATTATGATCAGAAAAAAAAATTAATAATAGGTAATTTATTAATTATTAATTTACGAATTAAATTTAGGCATGTCTTTATATTAGTTTTTTTATTATACTTTTGTTATATCATACATTAGAACCAAAACTTGTTTATGTAATTTTGTTTCAAAGTTTTAATTCCGGCCCCCTAATCGTTATGTTTATGTTCCGCCCCTAGATATCATTGTACCCACAACCCACTATATACCAAGTTAATCCCCTAAAATGAAATAAGATAAACACTACTTAAAATAATCCTTATTTTCCCATAGCTTCGTCATGACCATCACCTACAACACATGTCCTAAAACACAAAATGATTGAAGTTAACAAACATTTCAAATCTTATGAATACCAGAACAATATCCAAAAGATGTCCAAAATCATCTCTCCCCCATATCATTTTCTCTATATAAAAACATTAAATAATTAAAACAAGTGGCTCATGTATAATTGATTAACTTTTACGAAATTTATAACTATAAAATGTAATATGGTAAAGTTGTCTAAAAAACTATAATCATGACCCCACAAACTTTTGCCACTATATATTTTAGACAATGAACTGAAAAAGCTTCTTTTCTTCCCGTTACCATGTGAATTCCAAACCTCGCAATTGAATCTTCCCGGCAAAATCATATTCTGTTCGATGTTCACCAAGTTCATGCTCCGACCATCTTCCTCTCTTTCACTTCCTCTCTCTCCTCCTCTTACACCTTTCTTCTCCAAACCCAGCACCACCATTTCTTTCCGTCGCATCGCCGTCGTCTCCGCTGCGCATTCCCTTTCTGTGACCTTTGATGAAACTCACCCTTACGGGCCTTCTTTATCCAAAGGTCACCAACCCTCCGTGGAACCCAAATCGCTACAGCAAGATAACGAAAGTATATTCGATGAAACCCGTTTTATTCGTGTTTTTGACACTTCTGCAATTCGGGTCTCCGCCGATCGATGCTACGCCCTCGAAAGCCAACTCCGTGGCCATCTCTTGAACTGGCCTCGGATTCGGAACATAGCTAGGGTTCCTGGAGACGAAATTGATGGTGAATTACAGAAGTATTTCAACTCAAATGACGGTGAGCCCTTAGAGTCTTTGAACCGACGAATTTACGGAAAAGCTGAGGGAGATGGGGAGCCATTGAGTCCAGTCTTATACAGAGATAAGCTTGCAAAAACTTTCAATTCGAGAGGTTATGAAAAATTCAGGAATTTGGCTAAGTTGTCGAGGCCAAAGAGGAAGACTAAAAAGGAGCCGAGTCAAATCAGAGAGCATAAAAGTAACGAATGTTATTTACTAGACGAGGTCGTGGAGAATCATGCGAGCGACCATGAGAAAGGGGAGGATTTGAGTGGGTTACTTGGAGACGATGCGTACAGATTAGGGAAATGGAAAGGCTCAACAAGGTTATTGCTTTTGGATGAGAAACATGCATATAAGTCGTTCGATGAAATGCCTGAAGCAATTAAGGTATTCATTCCAGCTTACTTAACCTGATTCATGAACTTATGATATGTGTTTGATCATCTGTTTTCTTCAGGCATGCTTAACGGGATCACCATTTGAACTTGTGAGATGCAAGCTGACTTTGTATTACAGTTATTGGCAAATGAATGAGGTATCCATTGACCATTAAAACTCCCAACTAAATTTACTTTTCTGCCCCTTTCTTTCCCCAATACTGCACTATAGGTTTAAATGTGACTTCCTTAATAAAGTTTATATCTTGAAATGTTTTGAATCATGTTTATTTTATGCAAAAACTGCAGATTTTAGAGGCTTTGCTTCCAAAGGGTATAATCGTCCCTTCATCCTTTGAGACTGTGGGCCATATCATCCACCTAAACTTGAGGGAAGAACATCTTCCATACAAGAATCTAATAGCTAAGGTTGTTTTGGACAAAAACAAGCCAAAAATACAAACAGTTGTCAACAAGATTGATTCTATTAATAATGACTTTAGAACCATGTCACTTGAAGTTTTGGCTGGAAATCATTCTCTTGTGACAAGAGTAGTAGAAAATGGACTTCATTTTCATGTTGATTTGGCAACAGTGTAAGTTTTCTTTATGAAATCATTCTCTTGTTTCCTTCATTAACTCCCAACTTTGAGTAAATCACAGTTTTGGTCCCTGAGTATAGCACTTTTTACAGTTTTCATCCGCAATGTTTATTTTTTCAGTTTTGATCCTTATTACAAGGTTTCATATAGGTTTTAGTGCCTGGATCGTTAATCTAACTACTCAGCTGTTAATTTTTTTGAAATGACGATTTTGCCCTTGTACAAAAGAAAATGTATACCATAGGTATCAAATTTCCAAATTTCTCCTATTTTTTTAATCAAAGCTTATAACATTTAGAGTAGATTACAAAAATGTTCCCTGTGCTTTTCTGATTTCTACAATGTGTAGTCCAAATTTTAAAAAAAATACACTTTTGGTCCTTATGTCAATGATTTCGTCAATTCTAGTCCTTGTGTCTTTCTAATTGTGGCCCTTGTTTCAAGGTTTGAGGAACCAAAAATGGAACCCTGAAATAAGGACCAAATATGACCAAAAAAAAAAAAATTCAATTTTGGACTAAACATGGTAAAAATCAGAAAGAACAGGGACCATCATTGAACCTTGTACATTATGCAGGTACTGGAGCTCAAAATTGGCAACAGAAAGGCAAAGGCTTTTAAATTCTTTTACAAGGAGTGATGTTGTTTGTATGTTTTCTTCTTCAATCTTGATCTTATTACCTATAGAGAAGAGATGCTGATGTCATATTAAATATTTATGATTTTTATTTTGTTGATGAAAGATGAGAATAATCTGAATTATGAAACAGGTGATGTGTTTGCTGGGGTTGGCCCTTTGGCTATATCTGCAGCTAAAAAAGTTAAACATGTTTATGCAAATGATTTAAATCCTCATGCTGTTGATTATATTGAAAAAAATTGCGTCCTCAACAAACTTGAAAGAAAAATTGAGGTTTGTATCTAATTATTTCACATTTTTTTTTTTCTGTTTTGAATTATTTAAAGTAACATCTTTATATATATATATATATATATATAAAATTTGAAGGTATTTAACATGGATGGGAGAAGATTCATTGATGCTATTTTCAAGAGTCAAAGTTCAAGAACTATCACACAAGTAGTCATGAATCTTCCCAAAGATGCAGCCGAGTATCTTGGTAAGTTATAACAAATAACACAGAAATCTTTTTTTTTTTTTTCTTAAATATTTTTATTCTGGAGTTTTATTTATTTTTGCTGATTTGAATTTGGCAGATGCATTTAAGGGAATATTTAGAGATATGGATTTGAACAAAGAGTTGATCATGCCAAAAATTCATGTCTATGGATTCTCAAAAGCTGAAGATCCAGAATTCGATTTCCATGAGGTTTGACATATAAAATTTAGGTCAAAATACTAAATAACACACACATACACACTAGTACTTTCACCATTCTATTGATTTAGCCACTTAACTGTTTTTTTTATATTTCACTTTTTTTTTCTCGCAAAAATGTTAATATTTTGCAAAATGATGATGTCATTTTGCATTAAAAAAAAGTTCTTTTTGTAGCGTTTTGAAACCTATTGTTAATATAAAGTGATTTCGCAAGGTGGTAATATATAAAAAAAGGTGGTTAATTTGTTAAATGTTACATTATATGGTGGTTATTTTTTGCGATAATCCCATTAAAAAACAATAGTTGGGTTAATTTGATAAAATTGTGAAAATTACGTTATTTATTTTTCATATATCAAAACCGGTATTTTAGGAAATTTGAAAAAAAATAGAAAAAAGTATGACGGTTGAAACAATTAAGTGTCTAAATCAATAAAATTGTGAGAAAACGTTGTGTTACGATTTACATAAAAGAGTAATTATTTGTTGATAAATTTTAATATGTATGTTTTTGTTTTTTTTTATTGGTGGTGTTAATTAGCGGATAAGAATTGCATTATCGGAAGTGGCATTCGAAGTAAAAATGCATAAAGTACGTCTTGTTGCCCCAGGAAAATGGATGTTGTGTGCATCATTTGTTCTCCCTGAGCGAGTCGCATTTGCTGATCCTATCTTGGAAATGTAATTTCAATTCTATTTAGAAAAAAGTGAGATAATTTGTAGATATATTCTTATTAGGGCTAATTGCAAAAATAACAATGTATTTTTGCTTATTGTTGTATTATAGCATCCAAATTTCATTTTTGCCATTATCATATTTTACTTTTTAAGTATTTTATTAGATTATTGTACTCTGATAAAATTGTCTGTTTTTATACAATTTTTTTTTACTTGTTATTATTCATAGAAAAAGTTACCAAATTATAGCTGTGCAAATTACTTTTGTATTTGGATGATGTTGCTGGAACCGTGATAGTGATAGATTTTCAAAATGAAAAATTAAATATTTTCCTACTCAAATAAGATTACAACTAGTGTACACTATTAGTTCTGTCTCTTTTAATCCACTCTTATTTTAATATTTGTTTTGATTTAATGAGTAAGAAGATAAATATAAAAAAAAAATATATGAGATATTTGATTTCTCTTTGAAAATGTAATGTTATATGAAGATATGGAATATTAGGATTTTGTAATAAATAAATAAGTGGAAGTAGTTAATGATAGTTGAATATGAAAAAGAATAATCATAAAAGCCAAAAACACCCATAGTATCTCAAGGTAATTGATTTTAAACAATTTTTGTTTTATCAATTTAATATCTCAGCTTAAACAATATTACAAACCAATGGATTTTAACTAATTTAGGAGTTATTTATAGTATATCTGAAACGCAATGCCAAAAACACCCCATAGTATCTGAAGGTAATTGATTTTAAACAATTTTTGTTTTATCGATATAATACCTCGGCTTAAACAATATTACAAACCAATGAACTTTAACTAATTTATTTATTTTATATTTGAATATCAAAAAGAATAATCATAAATATCCTTAAATTAAAGGGATGTTTGAGATTGTTTATTTAAGTCTTTTGTTAGTTTACTACGATTTGACATGAAAAAAAAATATTTTTTTACAAGTCAATATCTTCTAACTCATGTAAAACAATTTATAACTTATTTAAACCAAATTACCATATAACCTGGTCATAACCCTATACTTTTATAAACATATATCCAAAAGTATTTTTTGGACATTTTACGTGAATAAATAGAAATTGTCAAACATTGAAAATAACTTATTAGTTTCTTACATTTTAGTACCGAATAAGCTAATCCATACGTTTTTATTAAAGCTCTTATTAACACCGGATAAACAAATAAAAAAATTATAAATAAGGATTCCAAACACTTAGTGTTTTCAATTGTTTCGTTTGATTATCTGAGTAGTTGCAATTTTTTTTTTTTTTTACCAAAAATTAATTTGTGAATTAGTTAAAGAAGAAGATTTTACATAGAAATAGTGGGTAAACAACAACAAACTGTGTCGTAACCCCTTTTTGAATGACAAATCTAATTCTTTTGAAAACATCTATAGATCTTGGGGTCATGACATTAATATGCATGACCCGTTAGACTCTATTGAGTAGCTCCACAACTTATGGCGCAAGGAAACCGAAAGTATCAAATGCAAAAAGTATAAACGTGTGTTGATTTTCCATGTACGTTTTTTTGCCATTTTGCATGATGCAACTTTTAAAACAGTTTGTCCCACAATGAAAACCCCACTCTCCAAACCCACAATAATTTGAATATTCAAAAACTTTGAAAAATCACTATTTGCATATGTATAAAAGAGGCATTGAATTTTGATAATTTTCTTTTGGAACAACATGAATTTAAGATAATTTTAGATTGGTTTACACGTTAAATTTATTACAGATTACGAAAAATAAATCCTTTCTAAAGTTTGTTATTTTTACAATTTCGTTTGTATAATTTATTAAAAATTGGAAGTTTTTTCCAAAATTATATTACGCGTATATGAAATAATTAAGAAAGAGAAGTCTAAGGCGTTTCGTACAATTCCTCTAGAGACTAGAATATTCGTTACCTTCCTTGACTACTTCCACCGGGGTCAACATCGTGGCATCACTTGGAAGGTTCCCATTTGACAATTACAAATTAGGTTTATAAACAACTAAATGACTCATGATATATGTTTGAGTTAGGCATACCTTATCATGATGGTATACATGTTTACCTTTTTCTATAAGAAAGTTGCATAATAATATGTTGTTGTAAAAAATAGGTTTACTCATGGTATACATGTTTACCTTTTTCTATAAGAAAGTTGCATAATAATATGTTGTAAAAAATAGGTTTACTCATTATAGAAAATGTTAAACGAAAATGGTTTTGTTAATTGAATATTTTGGTACTTATTATAATTGGGATTACGACAAGTTGATTTTAATTTTATCTATAATGTGAACTTACATGTACCGATGCGCAATTCAGATAAACTAAAGTAGTTTTGGGAATGGGAACACGGAGTTTCAAGACAAAGCCTCTGTTGAAGTTCCAAGGGGCATCACTTCAGGGTCCAAAGTCTAGAAATATGATCAATGTGCAACGGATATATCCATTCAATAGTTTATTGCCAAAAATTTAACTGTTGAATCATTTGTTGCCAGCAGACGCGGCTTTCCCTCCAATTTTAATAAAAAATGGTTGGCGTTCATTTATAGATACAAGATTTTGGTTCTTGCATAATTATTTTTCGCTATCGTTATTCTATAAGTTTTAAGTTTTTTTTGTCTCACGAACATAAAATGTAACATGATATTGTGTGTTAAGAATCTCAGATTTTGCTTGAAATCCACATTGAAAACTTTGGATTATACCAAATTTGGTTTTATGCAAACCCAAGTTATAAGGTCAAAATCATATTTCTGACAAATGTTTTCACATACAATACTAAAATTATCTATGTTATTGTTGATATTGCAACCCTCATTTCTAACAACTTGTGTGTAGATCATCTTGCCGACACGATTGAACCTAACCTAAAAGTTGAAATAGATTTTTGTTGATATTTCGTAACGGAAAAACTAGTGACATTTTCAGTTATGATTATGTTTAGAAACCAAAATTAAACACAAATTCAATAAGTTTTATGTTTTATGTGTTTAATATTCTTACGTTTATGGTTTCGTCGTTATGAGTCGGTTACAAATTTGCACAAAACTCTTACACCCACTTCTTATATTGTTGTGGATTTTTTTCGTTATTACACCAAGTTAATATCTAGATCTAGTTGCATTAAGTGGTCTAGAATAATTTTTATAAATAATTGAATAGTTTAAAAATATTGAATACTATGTTTTATAACTTTTCTATATTAAAATTATTAAAAATATAAAGTGTGTACTTTTTTTTTTTTAATAATAAATAATGAAAAACCAATCAAAGAAGGGTGGTGACGGAACGTAGTTTTCACGTCAAAATCTTATCCGACCCGAATAAGTTGCCTTAAACCCCTCTTTTTTTTTTTTTTTTTCGTTAAAACCCCCCAAAACATCTCCGATCTATTCGCACATTCTCAATTCAACCTTCTGTCAACGATCCACAGCCCTAATTCTCCACTCCGAAATTATGCAACCCCAGAAAACCCTACCGGAATCCGACTTACCGTCGCTCGCCGCCATCAAAGTCAAGTCATCATCCCCTCGTTTCCGTCCTACCAATCATTCCGCCACCGAAACCCCCACTGCCGGCGCACAACGCAGGATAGGCATCGCTGTCGATCTTAGCGACGAGAGTGCCTTTGCTGTAAAGTGGGCCGTCCACCAGTATCTCCGCCCCGGTGACGCCGTCATCCTGATCCATGTCCGTCCTACATCCGTCCTTTACGGCGCTGATTGGGGCTCCGTTGATCTCTCCATTGTCGACACTGACAATGAGGAATCACAGCAGAAGCTCGAAGATGATTTTGATACTTTCACCACTACGAAATCCGCTGCCCTAGCGCAACCTCTGGTCGACGCGCACATACCGTATAAGATCCATATCGTGAAAGATCATGACATGAAGGAGAGGCTTTGTTTGGAAGTTGAACGACTAGGGTTAAGTGCGGTTATCATGGGAAGCCGAGGATTCGGTGCAACAAAACGCGGAAGCGATGGGAGGCTCGGGAGTGTTAGCGATTACTGTGTCCGTCACTGTGTGTGCCCGGTGGTGGTTGTGAGATATCCCGATGAGAAAGATCCCGCTGCTGCTGTTGAGCCGGTGGTGTCGGTTGCAACAGCCGATGATGAGGAAGATGACCCTGAATTCCATGATGCAACCGATGAACGAAAATGTTAGTTCCCCTTTTACCTTCTCTCTTAACCAATTTCACTTTCTGTGTTTCTACTGTTTAATTTAGTTAAATTAAGGTATGAATGAGTCCGTCGAACATCTTTCCACCATTACCCACAAATAAAAGACCAATCTGATAGCATCTGTAGGCGATTTTCAATTAATTAATCTTGTACAATCTTGTTTATGACAGAAACATAGATGGAATGGTCTCTGTTTGAATCTTTCATTTAGAGGTAAGGACTAAAAATCGAATCGAATCAATCCATTTATATATTACAAGATCCAGTGTGTATATAAGTTTATGAACTTTTAAGCTCCATTAAGCAAACCCCATTATGTATATATCTTGCATAGGATTTGAAGGTGTTCTTGAATAATTTATTTGGGATTTGATTTTACCAAATGCAGGATGACCAGAAGGCATTGCAGTGTGCAAAGTCGAGGTGGGATTTAGTCATTTTTTAGTGTTTGGATTTGAATGGATGTCGTATATGATGAGGTAGAAACTCATGCTAGTTTTTTTTTTTTTTTTTTTAATGATGAGTATGTTGTGTCTATTATCAGTTATTTAACTGGATCTATGTGACATAATACTTGAATGTAATATAACTATGTCTTTGATTATGTATCCTCAAAGATTGTTGTTATTGTTGAATTTGAAGGTTCCATACTGGTTTTTGGATTATTTTGGGGGATAGATTTTCATAAAGACTATTATATTTTCAATCTTTTACTCAAAAAGCCATCACTTTACTTATTTTTTTTTCAAGGTAAAGTCAATTGACATTTTGAAAAAAAACTTCAGTATATCCATTGTGATTTTAAGTTTATTGTGGGCAAAATGCAGAAGAACACAAAGATTTATCTACCAGCATTTAGATAAACTTTTATATTTTGTTTGTATGCAGAAAAACCCACATATTTTTTTGTTACCTTTAAGATTTACCTTAATATCTTTTTTTTAAGGAAGTTACCGTTGTTTTAACATAACATTTATCTTGATCGTTATTAGGTTCACATGTGAAAAAATAAGTGATGTTATTTATTTTTGCTTGAGTAAATTGTTGTTGAGCAAGTGATCTATTTTTCACTATTTATGTTAAGTAGCAACTTCACATATATTTGTTTCCATGTTAACTTAAAAAAACGAAAAAGATAAATGTAATGTCACAAAATAACTGATAATTTCTTAAAGATATTTGGGTTAATATGAAATGTAATTGAAAAATGTAAGACATATGAATAAAATATAAGAGTTTTATTTGAATGCCAGTAAATAAAATAAATGATTGTGTTGTTTTGCATTTTGTTTTTTTTTGTTTGTTTGTTTTTTTTTTTTTGCTATTAAGGCTCTATTTTTAATTTTTTTTTTTGGATGGTTTTCTTTTGAAAACTTTCATTTTTTTAGGAGTCTTTTTGTTAAAATCTTTTTGGATCCTTTGTGTTTTTTTGAGGAAGAAAAACTATGCCTCAAAGTCTTATACAATTCTTGGAATTTTTAAGTTGTATGTTGAATCTACTATAATAAATGAAGATTTTTTTTTTGCCACATGTCCTTTTTTCTTTTATTTGAACATATGATATTTTCTAGAATTTTTAAATTTTCTATTTTCTACTTGTCATTTTATTGTATTTTTCATTTTATTAAATTAAAATTTCACATTTAATATGTAAGGTAATCTATATAAGGTTTTATTAAAAAGGGTTTATATATGTAATGTATTCAATACATTAAAGCCTCATTAATTTTAATAATTTAAAAAATTTCTCATCTATTATCTATTATAATCTATTATAATAAATGAAGGTTTTTTGCCACATGTTATCTTCTCCTTCATTTGAACACATGGCATTTTCTATAATTTTTAAATTTTTTATTTTCCACTTGTCATTTTATTGTATTTTTCATTTTATTAAATTAAAATTTCACATTTAATATGTAAGGTAATATATATGTAAAGTATTTATTAAAAAGGGTTTTTATATGTAATTTATTCAATACATTAAAGCCTCATTATTTTTAATAACTAGTTGTGAAACCCGTATATTATACGGGTTGATTAAAACAAAATGTTAAATAGAAACGATTAAAAGAGAAGTTTATTTGAATTTGAAATTTGAAATAAAAAAAATTATGAGAAAAAAAAAACATGCAAAAAATAAATAAATTAAAATTATTGTTTAGTTATCAGACCCGTATACTAAACAGGTTAATTATTAAAAATGTTAAACACAAAGGTTTAAACTGTAAATTTATTTGAAATTGAAATTGAAATTTAAAATTTAAAATTTAAAATTAATATCATTATGGTAGGTTTAATTTATGGAAACTAATTAATAATATATTATGAAAAATGAAATAAATGACAAGTGGAAAATAAATATATCTCTAAGTTATGACAAAATGACATGTGACAAATTGAATGAGAGAAGGACATGTGACAAAATCATTCTTATTTATTAGGGTAGATAGTTGTGAAACCCGTATATTATACGGGTTGATTAAAACAAAATGTTAAATAGAAACGATTAAAAAAGAAGTTTATTTGAATTTGAAATTTGAAATAAAAAAAATTATGAGAAAAAAAACATGCAAAAAATAAATAAATTAAAATTATTGTTTAGTTATCAGACTCGTATACTAAACAAGTTAATTATAACAAAATGTTAAACACAAAGGTTTAAACTGTAAATTTATTTGAAATTGAAATTTAAAATTTAAAATTTAAAATTTAAAATTTGAAATTAATATCATTATTGTAGGTTTAATTTATTAAAACTAATTAATAATATATTAGAAATGGAAAATGAAATAAATGACAAGTGGAAAATAAATATATCTTTAAATTATGACAAAATGACATGTGACAAATTGAATGAGAGAAGGACATGTGGCAAAATCATTCTTATTTATTAGGGTAGATTATTAGGGTAGATTCAAAAAATTTCTCATTTTTCTCATAAATTCAAACTTTTCAAATTGTTATAATTTTATATTTATTTTTTTTAAATAATCCATGTAATACATGAGTCTTACACCTAGTATTAAAGGGAGAATTTCGTATATACCCTTATTAAACGTTAAAATATCATATTTGCCCAACCGAATATCTAAATATCATATTTAACCTTTTTAAACTTTAAAATATCATATTTGCCCAAAACCATTTATTAAATATATTAAAATTATTAAAATTGAAAATAATAATTAAATGTACCTCATTACCCCTAACTTCTAAATCATATAAACTTCATAAACAACTAACTTGAAGTTTACCATCGGAAACAATAAGTGTTACACTGTGTTCATTCTTTAAAATAAAAACTCATGAAACACAAAGAGTCAAATTTTGACCTGTACACACAAAATATATTATAATACACTCAATTTCTTTATCCATTGTAGCACACACAACCACATATAACAAAAATTGCAATTGGTAACAATCGGCTTATCAATCGGCGATAGCTATTTAAACTTTTTCTTTTTTCACTTTTGAAGAAATACAAAATCAAACAGGAACTCATAGTTTAATCCCCTTTCCTATTGTTAAAGAAGCAAAAATTCAAAATAAAAGAGCAACTAGCAATTGACATTACGCCACCAGAAGTTAACAACATATCTAGAAGATGAACTTCCTGCAATTTAGAAGTTAGGGGTAATATGGTCTATTTGGTTTTTATTTTTTCAATTTTAATGATCTTAATATATAAAAAGAGATTTTAAAATATTAAAAATATATATTTGGACAAATATGATATTTTATAAGATTAAGGAGGAGAAATATGATATTTAGATATTAGGTTGGATAAATATGATATTTTGACGTTTAATAAGGGTATATATGAAATTCTATTAAAATGCTCCTTGATAGCCCAAAACCGGTATTGTAGCATGTTTGGAAAAAATCGGTATTGATCCAAACATTTTTAATAAATTCTGGTATGTAACTTCTATGGTATTGAGTAATAAAATCTATATCCATATCTACTAAATCAACAAATATCCAAACTCGTTCTTGTAACATTTATTTATTTATTTGAATACTCAAACACATTTTACTTAAGTTTGATAGCATCTTTAGTACATTGGCACATCATTTTTTATGGTGCCACCTCGTTAGCCTCATTTCTTTAGCATTTCATAAGGAGTGATAGCATCCCAAGCACATTAGATTTTTTTTTTAAATTTTTTTTTAAACTTAAATACATTATATTTTTATAAAACACAAACAATTGAGTATTAATCAAGAAACTAGTTAGACTTTATAGACAAATTTACCTTATTTTAACAAGGATTAATAGAAGGGCAAATAAATCTTAAATGGGAAAGGACATGCTTAAAAATTTACAAATATATTGATTTTGTAACAACACATAGTTTTCTATTTTGTTAACACATCAAAAATATCAAGGTAAAGAAACATTTTTGTTAATAATAAATTGTCACTTTTATATACATCTACACATAATTTATAAAAATATATATTATTATAAAAAATTACAACTACTATCTAGAAATAAAAACCACTAACATCACAAGGAATTTATAAAACAACCATCCAACTTCCTCATCTTTCTTGAAAAACCTTTTTAGATCTCCAATTTCCAATTCTTTTTTTTTTCTTAAATTACTTCTTACGTCTATCAATTTCCTATTATCATTTCTTAAGTTTGTGAAAGAAGGCTATTCCCACAAAACCACTCATCCGGTTGTGTGAATCAGGAAGCAAAAGCGAGACTTTGAGTTGTTTCTAGAGAAAAAGACTTGTTTGAGATGGAGATTAGAGACGCCATTATTGAAGAAAGGTAGGTTCTAGAGAACGATTGTAGAGGGGGATTATTGCATCTACAAGCCAACAACCACCAAATCTCTCTCTCTCTCTCTCTCTCTCTCTAGCGCGCACGCGAGCCATGGCTGGTGACCCTTTTGGCGCAAGTCAGGGGCGGTCTTCAGCGTCCTTGGCGACCTGTGTACCGAGACCCACTCCTTGGAGCCTTAATTTTTAAACATTTGTTGAATAAAAAAATGTCTACTATAGCTTGTTATTTAAAATAACATTTATGAAATAAAATAAATGAATTATAGTAACTGCCGATTGATTTTTGATTGTCTATTATAATGATAGAGAATAATGATTGCAAAATTTCTTCTGATTGTTTAACATTATTGTTTGATAAAATATAAATGAAATGACATTATGATTTTTGAAAGAATATTAGAAGCTTAGAAGTGGGCATCTCAAATCTTAAGGAAACATAGTTTGAGTTTTGGCATTTAGACTTTAGACTAGAATTAAAAATAGATGGTAAGCAATATAAAATATAAATGTAAAATGATAAAATTTATACGGGATAGATCAATAATAATACATACACGACCCTTTTAATATAAGAGTTAGTGGGTATGAATTATTAACGTGAAATAAATAAATAAAAAAACTACTTCCAAAACTATATGTTCCATGTAGGTTTGGATCAAATCATGGTCAAAATCCACTTCATTGTCAAATTTACTGGTAAGTAGATTTGAAATATATATTTTCCATTTTTTAGGGATTTTTGTAATAGAGAATGATTACACAATATATGATTAAAAAACTATATTATTTGTAGAAATAACCAAATTTGATTGAATAAACTTGTTTATAATGATAAGGCTGTTTATTTTTTATTTTATTTTATTTTTTTCTTCAGTACTAAATTAGTTAAGTACGGAATTGATAATTTAATAAAGTTTGTTTAATGGACAATGATATCTATATGAATAAAATATTGCAAAGAATCCACCATCTTAATATGTTAAAATATATTTTTGAATATGGTAAAAATATATTTTTCGCAGCGGCATATAAAATCTTGTTGGCTTGTTTCTTCATGGGTTATTGTTTTTAAATCACTCATATGATTTGTTAGTAATAACGATAAGCAAAACTGCAATTGTTGTTTCTAAAACAACTTCAGAGGTTGTATGTATTACAAAAAGATTCACTATTAAAGTGAATAACTATTTCTTAGAGCATTTTAAATGGAAGCCCATTTTCTATAGCTAATTATCATTTATCGTGAGGAGCATTTTTTATTTTTTTATTTACCATTACATTGTCACTAGTCAATATATTTTTATAATTAATATATTTAACATCTCATACGTTTAATCATATCTTATTTTACCTTTAACTAGATGAAGACCCGTACACAGTTGGTACATGTTTGGATAGGTTAGAATATTTTTTGGTCATTATTTATCAATTGAATTTATAAAATAAAGCAAAACATAAGGCTTTTTAAAGTCTTTTTATTGTAAGAGAATGAAAATATGAAAGGAAGATGATAATAGTAGTAAAATATGGGTGATGCGGTTGATATGAAGCTTTTTAAACCTCTCCTGGTGGGTAATAATAATGTGTATGTTTCATACTTTCTTTATGCAAATAATGTTATGTTTGTCGGGTATGGGTCTAAAGAGAACGCTAATAACTTGGTCACCATTCTCAAGTGCTTTTATGAAGTTTCAGGCCTTCAAATAAACTTTCATAAATCTAAAATGTATGGTTTCGGAATGAAAGAGGAGGAAGTTCACAAGTTTGCGAGGGTAGCTGGGTGTACTACTGAACCTATTCCTTTTAAATACCTTGGGGTGCCAGTCGGGGCTTATATGAATCATATTAAAAGCTGGGAGCCGATAATTGATAAATTCAAATCTAAATTAAATGAGTAGAAAGCTAAAATGTTTTATATGAGAGGGAGACTCATGTTTATTAATTTTGTCTTGGGTGAACTGGAAAACTGTGATGGCCTTTAAAAATAATGGTGGCTTGGGTATTGATAGTCATGTTGCTTTTAATGAAACATTATTGTTGAAATAGAGGTGGCGTATCCCGATGTTTTGTGGGTTGAAGTAATTAAATCTATTCATGATGTTAGTGGTGGTTTCGATTTACAAGGAAGGAAACCTACAATGAAAGGGGTGTGGGCTAATATGGTTACTACTTGTCATAAATTACATCAGAAACATGTTATTTCTTTTAACACTCTCAACTGGTCTTTGGGTAATGGAACTTCTATACGTTTTTGGAAGGATGTGTGGTTGGGGATGAGACCTTAATGGTTAAGTTTCCTAGGTTGGCTGCTCTAGAAACGAATATTGATTGCACCATTGCTGATGGACATGTTGGCTGGAATTGGAGTTGGATTCGTGATCCAGGAGGAGGAGTCCTAACATCTTGAATTGATTTATTAGTGAATGTGAAAGTTATTGACAGACCGGGTACTTGGATTTGGGACTTGGCATTGGATGTTGATTATTCCGTCACGGAAACCCGATGTGTTATTGATGATGCATATTTATCCTCTAATGCTACAGTGACCTCCTGGAGTAATATCTTTCCTATAAAAGTTAATATTTTTTCTTGGAGAATTTTGTTGGATTGTTTACTGACTAGAGAGAACCTTTCCTTGAAAGGTTTGAGGATTTAATCGATTAATTGCCAGATTTGCTCAACGTCTATGGAATCTGTGAATCATGTGTTTGTTGGTTGCCAGCTAGCTAAAGATATTTTTAACCGTCTAGGTGTTTGATGCGAAGTGGATTTCTCTAGTCTTATTTCGGTCACATAATTGATTTCGTTTTTGGAAAATTTGGTGTTGCCTTCGGTCAAGAAACAAGTCATAAATGTGATTATTAAAGCTGCTTGGTGGTACATATGGCGTTTTTGTAATAAGTTTATTTTTGACACGTCTAAACCTAGGAAGGATATGATATTTGACGATGTAGTGGCATTTTCTTTTTCTTGGGTTTCTCATAGGAATCATAAATTCATGTTATGTGGAAATTATGGATTCAAAACCCAACTTTGATCTCTACTCTGTAATTCTTGTTTTGCTCTAGCTGCTTGCTAGAGCTTTTTTTCTTCCCCTTTTTTTCATTAAATATATTCAGCTGTTCAAAAAAAAAAATAGTAGTAACATTCTACATCTACTTGAGCACACATATACATTCTCTAGTAAAAGAGCACACATATACCTTCTCTAGTAAAAGAGCATGACGAGTTTATGTATTTCAACTTCTTTTATTTTGACATTGTATTATAGCAGAGGAACCAAAACAATCAATTGTCATAAAATTCTTTCCGATTCTTATTACTTATTTTGATACCAATCAATTAGTTGGAATCAGAATCAACATTGCTAAAATTCTCTGCTTATAAATTAGTTTAGTGAAATTTATACATTAGCTCCAGTTGTTTGTCGAGTAATACTAACTGTTACACTTAAACCAGCTCCAAATAAGACATGAACAACACCATTGAAGCAAATCAATATAAAGACACATATATATATATATATATATATATATATATATATATATATATATATATTCACATTGTAAGGTTTACTGTACTAAATTAAATCATTTTTTTTGCGTAAATAATGATTTTATATATTAACAAACATTTCCATGATGATATAGTTGATTCAGAGGTAGACATAGAGTTTCATGGGGTATGTCAGGGTGAGAAATTGAATATGAAATTTAAAAAAGTTTTCCCTACAATTTAAAAAGGTATCATGTGCATTCCACTTCTAACCCAACTTTCATTGCTCTTTAATTTCTCTGCTTACTACTTTGGATGGTGGGTTCAACTTAATATGAAAGTATTTCCTGCAACCTAAAAAGGTATGTGATTAAGGTTTGTAATATTTTTAAATAATAAAGAGGCGGGAAGGAGGCGACATAGGAGGAATTATGTAAAGTTTTACCTAACATTTTCCATTGAGATTGAAGAGAATGATCATCGAATGCCACCAATTATTTCCATTTGATGAGGGACTCAAAACAACAAGTGGTGACAATAGCAAATTTGTAATAAAATTTAGGAATTAATTAAGTAAAAAAAGAAACATACCTTTTTGTTTTAACTTGTGTTAACACCATAATATTCATATAAGGCAACCTTGAGCCATGATCTACTAAAGGAATATACTCTCGCCTACGTCGATTTGGCGGTTCTGGCCTACATCCAACTGACGATTCTTGCTTATCTGGCACAACCTTGGTGCCTCTTTCACAATATATAAAATGAACGAACTTTGTTTCATTGAATAAAGTGGTTTATGGATAAATGAAATGATGTTTAAAAATTGAGGGAAATTTTGTAAAAAGTTACATGGGATTTAATGGGGAAAAAGTTTTTGGATTGATACTTGAAACCTAAATCTTCTACAAGGAATTGTAATTGAAGCCTTTTTCCTTGTTCAAAAATGCGTCTAACTTTAGTAAGCCTAGAAGATCCAAGAGGATTGTTTTCGTTTAATGTAACGCCACAAAAATCACAACAAATTTAAACTTTTCAAAACAACCCATTTACTACAAATAAGTGTTTACATAACCTTTGTTTCCAAAAACATTATTAAAAATCAAAGTTTCCCAAGATCAACAACATAAAACCAAGGATGTGTACGGTCACGCCTTCGCCTTGCCACGGTCCTCAAAAGTACCTGAAACAAAACTAAAACTGTAAGCCAAAACTTAGTGAGTTCCCCCAAAGTACCAATACATAAACATAACAAACAACATGCATACAAAGCCTTCAACATGACTAGACCGCCTCATCAGGCCTACAGTCTATCTGGACCGCTCTCTGGGCCTTCGACCTGAATGGTCCGCCTCGCATGTCTTCAGTTTATTCAGACCGCCCTGGGTATCGTGGCCTTCAATCTATCCACTAGTCCGCCTCAACCCATCAAACCATAACATATCAATGCATAACATTATCAATCAATAACAGATAACACAAGTAGTCCTATAGATCTACTAGTCTAACCACATAACCAGTACCACATAACTCCGTATAATAGCACACAACAAATCAGGATATCTAATCCAATGGGCCGACCTTGGTGCCTTCAACCCATAAGTACAGTGAGGAAAATCACCTCACAGTCTGATGAAAAGCTGAACGATACACTGCTCCAAATACCGGCTCCATAGATCACCTATTCAACAAATAGAGACCAAGGCTAAACTACAACTCAAAATACCCAAAATACCCTTAAGTCAGAGTTGGTCAACCCTGAACAAAGTCAAAGTCAACGAGTCAAATTGGTCCACTCAGCCGAGTATGCGAGGCGTACTCGAGCCTTGACCGGACTCGATATTGACCATGTACGCACGACGTACGCTCAGAACCCCATTTCCTCAATAAGAGCTTAATACATTAAACTCTCACGTCCAAATTTCGGATCCAAGGCCAAAGTACCACTAAGAGTCATAAAGTTTCCAACTTTATGACTTTGCATGTCCATTAAATGTTTAATACACACAATCTCAACATCTTAATGCCTTAGGACCTTCTATAGCATGCATGGAACAAAACTAAGCATCAAAACCACATTTTTATGACTCAAGACCCCTCATAAGGTCTGCAACGACATATTTGGTTAAGAGCATGCCATGCTCAAGAATCACCATATTTGGGACCAAAAGTGCCCTAAATGAAGAAATGGCTAGATCTACAACATTTTATGACTCAAGACCCCTCCAGGAGGTTGCTAGCAAGGGTATAATCTCAGATCCAAGTTGCTTCCAAGCTCCAAGTTCTTCTCACCAACTTCTTCTTCTTCAAGAATGCCACAAAACACAAGGATAAATTAACGACCCATTTTTCACGTCCAAAAATTTCATTTTTCAATCAATATTTAGTAAAATCATTTGTAAATAAGCATTGTCTGATCAATCCATTTCATAAACATATACTATGTTTGAAAACCAAAACATGAAATCAATCAAAATGTCAGAGTACAAATCCTAGAATGTCTCATAGTGCGGAAAACAAAAGTGTGTGTGTGTGATGCGCCGCTACCGCGCCGGCTCCTTCCCCTTGATAGAAGAGGTACCTGAAACAACAACTGAAAACCGTAAGCACGAAGCTTAGTGAGTTCCCCCACTACACCACATACCATATATCCACATAACATACATACTACCAAGCAATTCTGGGGTGCTCGACCTACCCGGTACGACCATTCTGGGGTGCCGACCTACCCGTGCGGCCATTCTGGGGTGCCGTCCTGCCCGTGTCAAGCCATTCTGGGGTGCTGACTACCCTTTTGGTCCTAACGACCGAATCTTGGGGACTTCTCCCCTCCTACTACCACTAACACATATAACAGAACATACTGGCATATAAACATATCATCACATACTGTCAGCACATAGCTGGGGTGTCTGACCTACCCTTCGGTCCTAACGACCGAACTCTACTACTATCACATATAACATATCAGGCCAGCATATAACATATCAGATAGTAGCAACCTAGATGATATCACAAAGACAACCATCTAACATACAACTCCTACTGGTGGGCTGGCATTGTGGCCATAGACCCACCGCTACTGGAAGGTAACTCACCTCGTAGTAGTTGTTGATCTGCATGGGAACTGTCTGTCTGCTGCCGCTGCTGCTCCGGAAATCCTCCGGCTGTAATTCCCATAAAACACTCAGTCAAATACTGCTAACCGTCCTTAGGGTAAAATGACCATTTACCCTTAACCAAGCCAAGAGTCAAAGTCAAAGTTAACTTCCAGTTGACTCGACTCGCCGAGTTGGCTCGCCAACTCGTCGAGTCCCTATCCATTCGATTGTCCTTAATCCCGTCTCTACTCGTCGAGTTAGGCATTGACTCGACGAGTTTTCCTTCTAAACTGATGTCCAATAGTCCTTCATCCTACTCGCCGAGTTGTATGAATAACTCGTCGAGTTCATCTTCACCCGAAGAACACTCTACGCTGAGACTCGCCGAGTTGTATGAACAACTCGCCGAGTCTGTTCTTGAGGCAAGAAGATTTCCTTGGACTCGCCGAGTCAGGGCATTGACTCGCCGAGTCCCTCCATGGATGAGTCTGACTTCCGACTCACTGAGTCCACCCATGACTCACTGCTACTCAGCATACACGAAAAGGGGGGAAAATCAGGGACTCGCGACTCGACCCGCCAAGTCAGAAGAACGACTCGCCGAGTCGTATGCATGCAAAAACTGTACACTCGATTCTGCTTGAATCCAGTGCATACCATTCATAGATCTAGGTTCCTAGGGTTGATTTTACACGTAAAGTCTCCAACTTTACGTGCATGCATGCTCATTCAAGCGATTTACGGACTTTAATGGGGTTAGAAGTGTAGATCTAGGCTTGCTCATGCAAATGGCCCATAAAGGTTGTAGATCTGAGCCCCTAGAGCTTATATGTGGTCAGATATGAAGGCTAAACGAACCAAGGAGTCCCCCTAAACCACAACCAAGCCAATAAATGGTTCCAAAAAGTCTTAAAGATGCTCTAATGAAGGTTCAACCATAGAAACTGAAGAAGGGGGCGAGTTTTACCTTACTAATCTCTGAAATGGGCTCACAACTTCTGTTCTCCTCCTTCTACTTGATCTTTCCTCCTTCTCTTCTTTAAAACTTCAAATAAACACACACCAACACTCAAATCTCAAAGGGGAAGGTTAGGGTTTGGCTAAGGTCGCTCTGAGGGTGAAGGGGGCGATCTCGGGGGCGCATATGGTGGTTTAAATAGGGTGCAAACCCTTGAAATTAGGGTTTCATCAGACAGCGGGGACTCGCCGAGTCGCCAACTTAAACGTGCTCAATATCCCGGCTCTACTCGACGAGTCAGGCATACAACTCGCCAAGTCTGAGGCTAAAAATGCAAAATACTTAGTTAAATTTTACATACCAGGAACCAGGTGCTACAGATAAGCTCAAGACACACTCTTCTCACTTATGGTTAGCTTGGGGGTCATTTTTATCAGATGGAGGTTGGTGAGGGAATGAGAAATGAGAGATAATAATTCTTATACATGGGCATAACCCTAAAAATTAAAGTTTGAAGGTTAACCACATACACCTTGCATACGTGGTGCCCTAGTACGCTCAACGTACACAACGTATGCCTATCGTACTACCTTTTTTCAAAAATCACCAAAATTTTACTATGGGCCATTTCACATTCTTTCTTACTCAAGGATTAAAATGCAATATTTATTCATACATAGGGTTAAAATTGAAAATACCTCAACACTGGGATGTTACAATTCTCCCCCACTTGAACTAGACTTCATCCTCGAAGTCAGCTGCTGTGAATAACTTAGGATAATGCTCCCGCAACTCCGCCTCCGACTCCCAGGTGCACTCGGAGCCTCTCCGGTGTTGCAACTGAACCTTTACAAAAGTCATCTCATTATTGCACATGACCTTCATCTTTCTCTCCATTATCGCTACCGGCCTCTCAATATAATTCAGGCACTCATCGACCTAGATATCATCTAAAGGAACCACTGCCTCATCATCTAACACGTACTTCCGCAACTACAAAACATGGAAAGTGTTGTGGATCTGGCTGAGCTCACTCGACAAATCCAACTGGTAGGCCACCCAGCCAACCCAAGGGATCACACAGAACGATCGAATATACCAAGGATCCGATTTTCCCCTCTTCCTAAAGCGTACCACACCCTTCCAGGGTGAGACCTTCAGTAGTACCATGTTGCCGAACTGGAACTCCAACTCTGATCGACGTCGGTCGTCATAGCTCTTCTACCGACTTTGATATGTCTGAAGTCTATGCCTTATCTGCTGAATAAGCTCCGTGGTTTGAAGGACTACCTCAGTCGATAATATTTGGTTGTGAAAATGGGATGTTACAACCAGTTAACCAGAAAACCACCGTCGATAATCTCCCCACCATCGGTGTTTGTCACGCCTTATCAACGGAGACCATTTTTTTATTTTTATTTTTTTATTTTTGGATCTAGAGGGGGGCTATTTTTTTTTGACCTGAATAGATTTGCAGGTTTTGATATTTTTTGCAGGTTCCATGTTTGTTCTTGATTTTGGTTTGGTGTGGTATGGTGTTGAATTTCATTTTGATTTGGGGAGAAAGGTTGATCGGTCGTCTTCTCCGAAAATTAGGGAGGGGTAGGTGGGCTTTTTTTGGTGATGTAGATCCGACAGGTGGTGGTGGTGGTATGATGAATGTGGTTTCCTGAAGCCCATTCTTACATATTTTATTAAGTTACGATATGAAAACAGGGGGATGTTATGGCGACGTTATGGTGTGATAATAACCAAGGGTTTGAGGCTAATGGATGATGAAGACGACTGATTATGGTGGCTAGAATGGATAAACAAGGGTGGCATTCTGCCACTCCCTTTCTCGTTGATTATGAAATGAGTTTGGATCTTTCATTGTTTATGTTGTTGTGAACCAAATAAGATGCACATAAAATCAGACTGTACTCTACATGTTTGTATTTATGTCTGTAAGAGACGAGGAATTAGGTGATGACAATTCTAATTATCATCGTGGCTTTGATATATAGTTTCTGGGAAGAAAACATCAATTTTAAGAGTGTGAGAAAGAATGATATGGTGAGTTTTTGTTGTTGTTGTTTTCGTTGGTGGTGGTGTCTTTTTATGAGTGACAGAGGGGGGGGGGGGGGGGGAGGTGGTGATGGTTTCTTTGTTGGTCGGAGTTTAAAGAGAGTGCATGTTTGTATGTGTGTGTGTGAGAGAGAGAGGGTGATATATATATATATATATATATATATATATATATATATATATATATATATATATGAGAGGGTTCAATTGAGAAAAAAAGGTTAAGAACGAGAGAATGAATCTGGGCCACTAATTTCGAATCTGTCGCTTAAACGCTCCAGTATACCGGGACGACTGAACAAATCATATTCATATATGAATACGTATATTCATATATGAATACATATGTTCATATATGAATAAGTATAACGAAAGTGATTATTCATATACGAATATCACGACGATGGTTGGTGGCAGTTGTTGTTGGTGGTTGGTTGTGGAGATGGTGGTGGTGGTGGTTGGTGGCGGAGGGAGGCGGTGTATTCATATATGAATACACATATATAATATTCATATATAAGTATTACTCAACCACCGTCGGCCTAGTACGCCAGAGCATTTTGCAGCAAAATAAATGATTGACCAAGAATGATTCCCTCATTTTTAACATTTTAAATTTTCTCAATTGAACTTACCTCTATCTTTATCTCTCTCTCTCTCTCTCTATATATATATATGTATATATATATATATATATATATATATATAAATTAAAAAAGAAGTAATAAAAGGCATATTTGTCATTTCATGTAGGGTATGGAACAAAAGCACACAAAAATACCAACCATAAGGACCAAAACCACACACAGTATTCAAAATTGGATCACCGATGCATCGTCAAACTTTTTGGACCAAAACCGCATAATTTTGTCAAACATAGGGACCATTTTTGCAATTTTATCCACTAAAAAAATACTTCAATACTAAAGTATCTAAATCGTAACACATCTTATTTTAAATTAAAAAATGTTACATTAGGCAAAAGAAACCATATAAACATGTTATTTTACACAAAGTTGTCAGATTAGAAAAATTTGTTATTGTGAGAAACAATGATCCATTTCTAGAAAAAAAAATACAGAAAAGGAGAAGGACAAAACAATGTTGTCAAATTAGAAAAATTTGTTACTGTGAGAACCAATGATCCATTTCTAATAAAAATACAGAAAAGGAAAAAAGGAAAAGAAGGACAAAATAACACTAATTTAACAACTTTTCCAAATGTTCCAAATCTTTCAAACAATAAATACCACATATTAACAAAAAAAAACACACACACAAACACAAAAAGTTATTATTATATTCAAATTAGAAAAAAAATTGTTAATTTAATGAAAAAAAATCATTTAATCATGATGACCTGTAAAACCGGCCATAGTGGTCAGTGGTCACGGTGTAAATTTATTTATTTATTATTATTTTTTTTCAAAATACAATGGCTTTAAAAGAGAAAAAGTAAAATATAATAGCTTGTATGTTAACATCATTTTCATGGATAACTTCAACTGAGGTTAAAGCAAAAAAAAACACACACATTTTTATGGAGTTTTTATTGATTAGTGAGGATGTGGAAACACTGCAGGTGAAGGAGACATACAAGGTGGCTACACGCGTGACCCCATGAACATAATTAATTAAGAATTCTTCTTGTTGGTGTTCAAAAATTTCACATTCGATCGACTCAATTGTCGATATATATTGGAACACGATGGATCTTACTATTGTAACATTTGCTCCCTCATCATTCAAGGTTACCAGATGAACATTGATTATCCTCAAACGATATCTCAAATATGACTGTTTAAAATTAGGGCTGTTCACTATTTGGATAAAACCGAATTATCCAATTAGACAATTTGGATTGGACAATTTGGTTCGGATATTTGGATATTTGGATTGGTTTTCAATAAAACCGAATTATTATTTTGGATTTCGGATTGGTTTTGGTTTATAAAATAAGAACCGAATAGTCCAAAAAAACCGAATAACAATTTCTTATGGATTTATTTTCAATAGATTTATAATTATTTAATAATTTTATAAATTTTTTTAAATAAGTTCAAAAAGTTTTACCTAATAAAAGACATTAATATTTCTCTCAAACGTTTTTTTTTATCTATTAAATAATAAGCTATGATGTCTTGTTAGTGGTTGTTTATAAGTTCTAAATCACAAGTAAATAATTTGTTTTTGCTTCTTCTGTAAAATTAGATTATATTATAATTCTATGTCCTTTTAAAATGTTATGGTTTTTGAAAATCGAATTATAAAAACCGATCCAACCGAATTGTAATTGGATCGGATTTGAATTTAGTTTGGACTATTTGGATCCACATTTTGAAAACCGAAATCAATTTGGATTTACTTAATTGGATCGGATCGAACCGATCCATCCAAACGAACACCCCTATTTAAAATGTTAATGGAAGATAACATACTTTAATTAATAAAGTAAATATAAATGAACACTGCTTTTCAATAAACAAAATAAATCAATAACGTTAGAGAAAAGTTATATGCTTGACTTAGATTTTCTTAAATAATTAATGTAAGAATGTTCTGTTGATATGTACCATTTCTCTAGAATGTCACCAACAATTTCGATATTTTCAAACCATTTGACAAAAACTTGGAAAACCGATTCCGGTAATTCGGGGCTAATACATGAACCACTTGTTATTGCAAATGGTGTTATTATAGCAAGCAAGGGTCCACCACCTCCAATCAAAATGAGCCATTGGCAATCATCTAACCACAAGCTATAAGGTGTAAAACATGTATGTCAAAATTACTACAGTTGAAAGTTGATAGCTGAAATCTGAAAACCGAAAATTAAAAATTATAGTTTGTATCTATGCATAAATTAATGTTCGTCAAAAATAGTTTTAAGATTTTGGAATGCGTAAAGAACTGAAGTTATATAAAATCCAAAACTAAAAGTTAATATATAAAAGTTAAAAAAAAACTTTTGGATTAAAAGTTTTTTTTTTTTTTTTTTTTTTTTTTTTTTTTTTTTTTTTTTTTTTTAAATAAAAGTTAAAATGTCGTATTATTGTACAAACTTTTTCTCTCCCAAATTTGAGCTTTTTATTTATATAAAAATAAAAAATCAAAATGCTTTCAAAATTTGGATACCGAACATACGCTAGTCTAAAACACCACCAAGCATTACACTATTTTTTCCATATAATTTTCTTTCATAATTTCAAATTAAAGTTATATCACAATGATTATTTTAATAGATGCATTGATATAACAAATTTAAGTTTTTTTTACTACAAATACAAAATGATACAAAAATTATCAAAATGCTTTCAAAATTTGGATACCGAACATACCCTAGTCTGAAACACCACCAAGCATCACACTATTTTTCCATACAATTTTCTTTCATAATTTCAAATTAAAGTTATATCACAGTGATTATTTTAATAGATGCATTGATATAACAAATTTAAGTTTTTTTTACTACAAATACAAAATGATACAAAAATTTTATATCAAGCTGTACATGATTTCATGTACACGTATTGAAGTTCGCGTTATTAAGTTGAAAAGTACATAACATCTTGCATGTATACATATGTCGTCATCAAAAGTCTATTTAAAAATTCAAGCCGATATATAGCCACATGCAAAAAAAGTCGGTCATAATCTCATAACCACAAATGCCAAAGAACAGTCTAGTGCCCTTCACCATAAGTCATCCACTACTCTTGAAAAAGACCAAAATGCCCTAGACTTAAGAGTACAATGTTCTGGGTTGAGGTAAAAATGTTGTTACCTATTAGTTTAAAATACTCTACTTTTTTACATAATGAATTTAATCCATAAACTATGTTACATATGAAAAGAGAGACACCATAATAGACTTTCAAGGACAAATTTTTGATTTAAAATGTAAAATCGATTTGAAAATCTTTACAGATATTGTATTGTATTGGTTTGATATGGAGAGTCAAACGGTGGAACGTTACTCTGAAAAGTCAAATGGATTTAAATTGATGAGAAAAGCTCAATGGTTGAAATTGGTTTGAATTATTCAAAGCCTCACTTTTAAATTCTCATGTTCATATTTGTAAACCTTTTTCATTTTTTGGCCTTTGGGAACGCGTCAAGATTAAAAAAAAAAAATAGACAATGAGACGTGGGTTTACTACACTCCACTTCTGTATGTTCATTATTCACAAAACTCCAATTTTTACGATCATTCTGTCATCTACCTATAATATGAAACTAGGAGACTGAATTATTACATAACCAAACATATATTATTTTAACCAACATTTTTCAAATCATGATAAACATCCCCATTGCTTATAAATTCCAATAAATAATATGGTTTTTTCGCTTATATTTACTTATCACTTATTACCATATACTTATATAGCCACTTAAGACGTTTATAATCCATTGAACTCGATAGAATGTAGAATTCTATAAACATGCTACATCATCATTAACACATCACACATCATTGTTAAATACATATAAAACTTTACTTTTAAAGCCCACGAACTATTAAATACCTAATATTAATCATTACAAAAAAAACCAAATATTTAAGTGTTGCATATCAACTAATACTCAACTCCATTAGCATTTTAACAAGGTTTATAGCATTTAATCATAATCACCCATTCTCCATTAAACACATATTAAATCATAATCAAACACGTTATTCAATTCCTATTCTCAATTTTGTATATCACAACTCAGCCATGTTCCATTATCGTTTTATTGTCGTAACTTAAAAATTGTATAACCTATGGAGTCTAATTCAAGTTAAAACCAGTTGGCTAGGGTTGTCTTTGCCTCCAAAACCAGAAGATCCGAGGATGTTTAAAAGTCTATTTTGGCCCCATATGCAAACTCTCCTTCAAATAAAAACGCAAAAGCTAATTTTAAAAATGAACTTAGTCACGAGGGGTATTTATGGTAATCCAAATCCTATAAAGTCAACTATTTAAACTACAAAACCAAGTATTTGTAATTGTCAAAAAAACGAATCATCATCATTTCATCACCCATCTATCAATATGGCAGCCTTTTCTTTCTTCCTGTTTATCGCCACCGTTTCAACTCTCTTCGCCACCTCATCATCAAGCACCATCACTGTCAACCGCAACCTCACCGACGGCCAAACCATCATCTCCGACGAGGAAACCTTCAGAATGGGATTTTTCAGTCCCACAAACACTTCAAGTAATCGGTATTTCGGAATATGGTACAACAAAATAAGCGTCACGACAGTCGTATGGGTAGCCAATCGAGAAACCCCACTCAACGACACCTCCGGCGTATTGTTTCTCAGCGATAACGGAACTCTCACACTCCTTAATCGCACAAAAAACGTAATCTGGTCGTCAAACTCGTCGGAAACCGGAAATAATCCGGTAGCAAAACTTCTCGACACCGGAAACCTTATGATAAGAAACTCCGGCGATACAAATCCGGATAGTTACATATGGCAAAGCTTCGATTATCCCGGAAATACCTTTCTTCCAAGTATGAAATTCGGGATTGATTTTGTAAGAGGAATAAACAAGAACCTCGTAGCATGGAAAACCGAAACCGATCCTTCAGCAGGTGAATACACAAACGGGTTCGATCCCGAAGGGTACCCGCAGATTCTTCTAAGAGCAGGTTCAGAAGTGAGATTCAATTCTGGTCCATGGAACGGATTACGATTCAGCGGGATGCCAAATTTGCAACAGAATGATATCTACACATTCGGATTCGAGCTGAATTCAAGGGAACTTTATTACAAATACGAGCTTGTCAACAATTTCACAATTTCCCGAATGATTTTGAATCCAAGTGGTGCGATTCAGCGACTCATATGGATCGAAAGAAGGCAAGTATGGGATCTTTATTTGACTGCACAAATGGATAATTGTGATCGATATGGATTGTGTGGTCCTTATGGTGTTTGCAACATTCGTGAGAATCAAGCTTGTGGGTGTATGCGAGGGTTTGTTCCGAGGTTCCCGGATGAATGGCAAAGAGCAGATTGGTCAAATGGGTGTGTGAGGAAAGCTGAGCTGGGCTGTGCCGACGGCGGCGATGGGTTTGTGAGGATGACCGGAGTGAAGTTGCCGGACACGAGAAAAACTCGGTATAATGTGAGTATGAATCTTGAAGAATGTGAGAGGATTTGTTTGAGGGATTGTAATTGTACAGCGTATTCGAGTATCGATGTTAGAACAGGAAGTGGGTGTTTGATTTGGTTTGATAAGTTGATGGATATTAGGGTTTATGGTGAAAATGGGCAAGATGTTTTTGTGAGAATGGCTGCTTCGGAATTACGTAAGATTGGAATTTGGAATTTGATTTTTTTTTTATTGGTTGAGTTTTAATATTTTTTTTATTGAAATTTTAAATTTCATTATGTGACAGATAGGAATGCTGAAGCGAAGAGGAAAGTTAGGATTATAGTGATTCCGGTGCTCGTGGGATTTGCTGTGATACTCGGATTTTGCCTGTTTGTTTTCTACAAGAGGAGGCAGAAGAAGAAAGGTAATTCCTTTAGAGGTTTACTATAAACTTCTATTTTTTATAATTAAATTTAATTTTTTTGTTTTATAAAAGTATAAATATAAAAGGGTAGAAAAATGTAAATATAATAATTAAATATATTGAGAAAAGATTTTTGTAATAGTAGAGATGTGTTGAAGTTTAATAATCAACCCATTATGGAATGCTTAGAGTGTATGGTTGAAAATAGATGAAAATTTGATAATAATAATAAAAATCATTATTGTTTATGTTTTTTATATGGTGGTGGAATTTTTCATAATGCTCTCTATCTAACGTCTATCATGTTGGATTTAGGGTCATTTTGTCCATCTTATATATTAAACCCCATTTTATTGATTATATTGTGGTACACAATTTTCACAATGGAAGATTATTTTATAACAATTGAACAAGAAAATAAACATTAGTGGTCAAACCTTTTAAAAAATAGAGGTGCCTAGGTGGAACAAAACTGAAAATTAGTTACTACTATTTAATGAAATCATTTCAAATTTGTTGACACGTCTCAAATCTATAGTCAAACTTGCAAACAAGTTATATTTTATCATTTTTTTTCACAAATGAAACAAAAATAAAACTTGGTAACTATTTAATGACATTAACCCTATTCAAAACCTTTAACTTTTTCTTTTCTCGGTAAAAATTATAATAATTTATCTCCACAGGAATAACTAATCTTGTTCGTGAAATCAACTTTGCTATTGATAACGAGAGGGAAGATTGGGAATTGCCGGTGTTTGGATTCAACACAATAGCCAATGCAACAAACAACTTTTCAGATGAGTGTAAGCTCGGAGAAGGTGGTTATGGGCCTGTCTACAAGGTTTGTTTCTTTTCTAAACTGAATAAACTGTCTGAATCTGAAATAGACTAAATGACAATTTTACTTCTTATATTCAATTTTTTTTAACAATATTCATCATTTTTAACGTCGAAGTAGTTTGGAGGGGAAAAAAAGAGAGAAATAGGTAAACGGTTAATGTCTACATATTAAGTGCTTAACTTATTAAGCCCATTTAGTTAAAAGAAACAACTCCTTACTCGTTAAGAAACTCTACCAAATCCACAGTTTATAAATGATTTGATTTCTACAAAATCTCTTTAGAATTACTATATAAAAATTATCATGATTTACAGGGAACATTGGAAGGGATAGAAATTGCTGTAAAGAGACACTCAAGAAAATCAAAACAAGGACTAGACGAGTTTCAGAATGAAGTTAAATGTATTGCTAAACTTCAACACCGAAACCTTGTGAGGCTTTTAGGATGTTGCATTGAAGAAGATGAAAGGATGTTGATCTATGAATACATGCCCAATAAAAGCTTGAACTCTTTTATTTTTGGTGTGTTTCTCTTTAATCCTCACCACTATTCTTAACATTATCTATTAACGTCACTATATAAATATTAATATGGCTGATAATATTTGAACAGATGAAAGAAAAAGAAAGACACTTGATTGGTCAAAACGCTACACTATTATAACTGGAATTGCAAGGGGTCTTCTGTATCTTCATCAAGATTCTAGATTAAGAATCATTCATAGGGATTTAAAAGCTAGCAACATATTGTTAGATAAAGATATGAATCCAAGAATTTCAGACTTTGGTTTGGCAAGAAGTATGGAAGGAAGTAAAACAGAAGCAAATACAAGAAGAGTAATGGGAACATAGTAAGAACTTATATAAACCGATAAACCTTTAATCTTTAATTACACATAATAAAAAACTAATTGATTTTTGTACATTTTATTTCTTGTAGTGGCTACATGGCACCAGAGTACACCATTGATGGGATTTACTCCACTAAATCTGATGTCTTCAGCTTTGGTGTATTGGTGTTAGAGATAATAAACGGAAAGAAAAATAGAGGATTTCGTCATGCAAATCATGATCTTAATCTTTTAGGACACGTAAGTTTCAAATTTCAACACGTAAAAGTCTTTAAATATTTCAATTTTTTTTATGTATTAACATGACATATGTTGGTCAGGCATGGAGGCTGTATAAAAATGGGAAGCAATTGGAACTGATGGATGACACTATTAAGGGTTCATATGTGCAAACACAAGTGAACAGAGCAATTCATATTGGTTTACTATGTGTGCAAAAGTATCCTGAAGATAGACCAGATATGCCTTTGGTGGTTGTTATGTTAGGTAGTCAAATTCCGTTACCTGAACCTAAACAACCGGGTTTTTATACAGAAAGAAGAAGACCACAAGAAGCAGATTGTTCATCTAGTAATCCTGAATGGAGTTCATCAAATCACTTATCTGTTACGTATCTTCAACCTAGATAGAAATTGGTATAAGTGATTTCTATGTATATCTATCTAAGTTTTACACAAACAAGCTACGCAATTAGACTTGTTACAATTGTTTTAAAATAATATTTGTAAAGAACAGCTAGAAATTCCATCGACGATGAGTGTATATAAGATGATGCTTCTGTTCATTGAAATTCATCGGCAAAACAGGTGGTGGTTTAGCGATTAACACAAATTCAGAGTTCGGAAGATAGCCAATTTCCAATGTTCTTACATATCCGCAGTTAATGATACGTGATCTCGGGACAAAATGTTGTCATGAGTTCATGATCTCAAGTAAGATCATGAATAATAGGTAAAGGTTTAATGAATTTGAGAGGGTTTTCATGTGATTGCAATGCAATGCAAGTAAGACTAGAGGGAATGGTGTGGTGCAGTGAAATTCTCTTGTTAAAGTAAGAATCAGGAGTTTTGGGAAAGTAGTGGGATGATATGAGAAAGGTTATGGTTGCACAATAAAAAAAATCATGGCTTGTTGAAAGTAAGTGGTTAATTGTGAAAAGGTGGTGTGAGGTACACTTATTAATAGCACAGCAAAACTTATTTTCTATTTCTAACGATGGACGAGGTACAAAGAGATGAGGTGGCAGTAGTGGCAGCGGTGGTAGCTCGGAGAGCATTATACCTAACATCAGCGAGTTGAGGTTTTGGCCTCATTTGCGGGTTACATAACCCGTTAATATCTTCCTCTCTTTAGATTCACTCTCTACTCTCTCATGTTTTAGGTACGTATATAAATGCTTATACCATATGTTTTTTTGTATATTTTTAATTGAGTGGGTTAAGAAATATACTCTTTCCATGTGTTGTAATTGGGAAAGATGGAGAAAAGAGGAGATGAAAAAGCTGATGTGGAACTGATGTTTTAGCGGATTGAGTGAGTTTTACTCCTACCAACCTAAAGGTGGTCTCTATTTAATGGTTGATTTTTCAAACAATTATTACTTTTGTTATATAAGGTTTCAACTAACTTTTATTTAACAAAAAAATTATTTTCACAAACATTCACCATAGTTAACATTATAATTTTTTTAAAATAGAATATTAGCTAATTAGTTTTACATTATCTATCTTTAATCTTCAATATTAAATATAACCAATAATATAATTCAGGAAAATCTTCATAAATGGTCCCTACAGTTCCCAAAAAACCGAGTTCGGTCCTTATTTTTATTTATTTTTTTGTCTTCAGCGATGATCATGTGGTTTGAAAACTTTTAATGGACGCTCATTTGTGCTACTCGGTCAAATTATAGTCGTTAACTGCCATCACGTGCAAAACATGTGAGGGTACTTTTGTCATTTCACTTAAGCTCCCATCATTTAATGATGTTGATCATTTTGCCCCACGTACTCTCTTCTTCCTCTCCGTCCTATCAACATTGTCCCTCTCCCAAGAAATCTACTTTTCCTTCATCCTCCCAACTTCCGATTAACGGAGCAACTTTAAGCTTTTTAGGGTTTCAATCAAACGAAGGAAAATAGTTATCTGTGTTTGAAATGTCGATGAAAATAGCAAAAAAAAAAAGACTGACTTAGAAGCTGAATACGATACACTTTTACATCAAAGAAGCTATTTTTTTTCCTTATAATGTGTTCATCAAAGACTCACAATGTGTTTACCCCTTCTTATTTGTGATTGCAGTAGGATTTCCCAACTACTTCACGTTTAAAGATACATTATAGTGGATTGTTCACCAAGCCCTCAAGTAGAAAATATGTAGATGGCATTGTCTCATATGTTAAATTCATTGATACATACCTTTTTTCAGTACATGACCTTGATGCTATGGTTAAAGAGTTAGTATACCAAAATGAACATACATTGTACTACCATTACTGTATCCATGATGTCCCATTCGATTATGGGTCAATGCCTTTAGAGAATAACCAAGATGTTCTAAAAATGGTCACATATGTCCCTAAACATAGACAAATCAGTGTGTATATTTAAATTGGAAAGAAAAGGGTTTTTACATATTTTAAGTCTCCATCCAAGGTTGTGATTGAGGAATTGGAACCTGAAACTGTTTCACCGGAGTTTAGGAGAAGAAAACCATCTAAAATAGAAATAGGTTCTTGTAGTAGAAAACTAGATTTGAATGAACCTGTAAGTGAAGAAATTTTAGTAACACAATCACAAGTAACTGATGTTGATGAAGCTGTAAGATATGATAACTGTATTGTACCATATATAATATCAAATGCTACCTAAGAAAGTCATGTAATTAATGTTGATATTGAGGCAAAAGTTAGAGGTGTACATAGTATATTAGAAATGTATCAAGGTGACCAAATGACAAGCCAAGTGGACCAAGGTGTTTCAATGACAACGTATGTGGATAAGAGGTGTTCCTAAGACAACATATGTGGAAAAAGGTGTTCTAATGATAACATAAGTCGACCAAGGTATGGAAGATGAGCAAGAGCCAAACTATCATGTAGAATATAACTTCAAGAATATAGAAGGTCCAAGGTTTGAAGATGATGATGGGATCCAAAGTAATGTGGTAGATGATTATGAGTCATTCTTAGAAGATCATTCCGTTTTGGCTTAATTTGATGCATATTATTATCTTCAAGGAGAAAGGGATAATGAGGATAATGAGGATAATGATGGTAGTGGATATGGAACTGGTGAGGATGGCAAGGATAGTGATGATAGTGATTTCAATGTAGATGATTCAAACCTCTATTATGATGTAGATGTGGATATATGTGAATTTCAGCTGCATGTGGATGATGATGAGCATGGGATACATGAAGATAACACTTTAAAGGTATGAGCTCCAAATATTGATGGCGAGATTGAAGTTGTAGACACCAACGTATATGAGTTTGAAGGGTTTTATTAAGATGAAAGAAAGAGGATGCTTAAAGAGTTGAGCATGTTAAGTAAATGCTCACATGGGGAGGTTCACAAGAAGCATTTTAGAGTGGTACAAGTTTTCAAGACAAAAAAGATGTAAAAACTTTCATGACTTTACATGCGGTCCAATATATGAGGGCCCTCTATTTTGCAAAGAATGACAAAATCAAGTTACAGGTCAAATATGAAGGTGTGGTTGGTACATCTGGTCAAAACAATGGTGGGCCCTCAATAAGGAGTAAATTGGAGTGTAAGGGAAAAATTATAATTGACAAAAAAGTACTTGTCCTTGGGCTGTGCAGATTTCCAGATCTTGAGGTATGGGTCCATCCTTGTTAGAATATCTCAACATGGAATGCTATGTATTTAAACATAATTGATCCTATAAATTGTCGTTCAGTGCGGCCAAAAAAGTGATTGTCCTTTCACTTTGACCCATCCAAAACATCATAAACAGGTGTGTATTTGACTTATAATAAGTAAAACGCTAGCATATAATAACCAACACAAACAGGTTTCTTTAATAGGTTGGTGTTAAAGTTACCATGAAATTAAATGTAATGTAAATCATAAACGAGACATTATCTCGTCAAGACTTTGGCTAAGGCCCGGTCTTGGCCAAGGCAGCTTAACGCCGTGGTGGCATTTCGTTTCCCTTCACAAGGGATGAATATCCCCTGGGATCTTCTCATTCAATCACGACCAATCAGGACATGACAGAAAGCTTAGGAGACACCCATAACTGACGTCACCAGGCAGTTAGTTAACGTGGGCGTGATCCTCCCAGTCAGAGGAGGCCACGTCTCATGCTCATCGGACGAGGTCCCCCCGATCCGTTAGAAGCAGGTATAAAAGGATCTCTTCTGCCTCAAGGAAGGGATCCATCTTCTCTCACACGAATATTACCCTAAAATTACTTCCCTCAGAAAACTAACTTGTTCGTCGGAGCGACACCCCGGGAGAACAACCGGACGTCCTTTAACGATTCTTCTTTGTGTTGTGTTCTCAGGAAAACTCCTAAGATAGATCCATCATCTGGCATCCAAACCCCTATTGAACATGTTACAACATTTGGCGCCATCCAGACGTATCCTCAGAGTGATACAACCAATAAACGACGCTGGTTCTCTGCAAAAGGGGGATCTAAGCCCGACAACACCTACACCTGCAGTAGGAGATCTATTTCAAATACCGGTGATGATAACCAGAGGACATCACAACGAGTATAAGTCACAGATCCTAATCCAGGTGCTCATGGCACAGATCTCATCGGTTACGAGGCTAGTACTCCAGAGCAGTTTCCGGTAGTTATCGTCGGATGGTTCATCGCCTCAGACGACGATATTGCATTCCGATTTGCTGCAAGGACCTCCACATAACGACATGGAAGTACTTACTATCTCTAATCCTCGTAATAGAAACACAACTCAGCAAGCATGGGACGGAATAGAGGTACTCTCGAGAAATCTATTCAATATCAGTTTTTCAAGCAGCGATCCCAGACCATTGAACTAGGATCCGCAAGATCTGCTCCTGATATCTGGATTTATTCATAACATGAAGATCCATCGAATATATATCGACAACGGTAGTTGCTCTGATATACTCTACGAGCATTGTTTTAGACAATTACCAGATGTGTGGAAGGAGGGGCTACAGCCCCCAACCGGTGGGCCATTGATAGGGTTCACCGGACACAGTTTGTGGCCATTAGGCACAATTCGGCTGCCCTTAATGATGGTCAGTCATGTTGAGAGGGATCAAATCACAAGAAAAATCAAATTCTCTATGATCCTGTACCCAACAGAACACAATATTCTGCTCGGACGATCGACAATCTCCTTACTACACCTCGTACCATCGATGATCCATGGCATCGTTAAATTCATCACACACACCAGGGATCATCGATGGTCCTTGCCACAAACACTAGGGCACAACATTACCACCAGATCATAGCCGCCCTGAAGCTTGTATGCGTACCAAAGAAGTCCACGGAGGAATTTTCCACTGAATAACACCAGATAAACATGGAATATCCAGAACATCTTCTGCAAATCGGCGCTCACCTATCAGACGAGACCAGGGCATGACTGGTAGTACTCCTAAAGCAATATTCCACCGTTTTCGCTTGGAAACCATCCGATCTAATAGGCGTTGATCGACAGGTTATAGAACACAACCTTAATGTCACGCCCGAAAGTAATTCGGTTAAACACAGAGGTGGCCGATATGGTGAACGCCGATATCCTCATGGAAGTAATGTTCCCAAAATGGATCGCAAATCTCGTTATGGTAAAGTGCAACACGCCGAATTCAGAAGACCTAGAAAGGAAAGGAAAACCTCAAAATCAAAAGGCGACTCGTCGAGTAGGTGGGGTGACTCGACGAGTAAGAGCGCGTTCCGGTTCGCGGGTTAAGTGACCTACTCGACGAGTCGGAGGACCGAATCGACAAGTTGGTCAGGGTTTGGGAAACCCTAAAATCGGGACTTGGCACCCTATTTAAGCATCTTATTCTCCTCGTCGTGGTTCCATTCCCAACCCTCATTGTCCAGAACTTAACCCACAAAACCCTAGATCATTTGGTGAGTGTGTGAGCCATTCTTGAGTGTTTTGGTGTTCTTGGAGGCTAGAAGAAGAAGAAGAAGGAGATTGAAGGTTCAAGGAAGAACTTGTAGATCCAACAACACCATCTTATTTCCATCATTTTTTGGTAATCAAGTCTTCATCTTGACTTATAGCTTCTTAAATCTATTTATGTCCACTTTATGAGAGTTTTGGTCCATGGAGCTTGATCTATGGGAAAAGGATGTCCCAAGAAATGATCCTTTCAGATATGGGGTCCCTAAGAGTGGTTAAGGCATAAAGGTGCAAGCTTTATGCCATTGGAACCCTCATGCAAGCTTTAAAGAGGTTATTATGGCCTTTTGAGCGAAAAGGGCCATGCATGGATGTAAAGGCATAGGCTTTGCGTGTTATTTCGACCTTAGAAGGTTAGATCTGGGTCATGGATGCCTTGTGTTTGAATGAAATCGTTTGAATATAATTGGAGTTAGGAGGACTCGACGAGTTGCTCTTAGGACTCGGCGAGCCAGGCCATTTTTTGCCCAAAACCCTTCTGATAGCGGGTGTGTGTTGAGTTGGTAGAGGACTCAACCAGTTGGGTTCATTATAAACTTGAAGATCATCGTACTCGACGAGTTCAAGGAACGAACTCGGCGAGTCTAAGGCAATATCCCTAACTTATGAAGATGGAATCGACGAGTTCAAAGGTGAACTCGATGAGTCAGTTGAACAAGGGTCCCGACGTGTTTGAAGATGAACTTGACGAGCTCAAGGAAGACTCGGCGAGTAGGACCGAAGTCGAGAGTTATGTGTGGATTGTGGGACTCGACGAATTGGTGGGTCAACTCGGCGAGTTGAGTCAACTCGTAACGTTGACTTTGACCTGGTTTGACTTTTGAGGGTATTGTAGTCTAAGTGTTATTTTGGGTATTGATAGTTCGGGGAGCCGAAGGATCAACAGTTCAGGAGTTGCTGGTTAGCAGCCAGAAGTGTTCAGCTAGTCTTCAATAATGAGAGGTGAGTCTCCTCACTGTTTGTATGGGTCTAAGGCACCAATGCCGACCTATTTAGTTTATGAATGGTAGGAAGACCTGGGGGTTAGGCCTAAGCATTATGCATGAAAGACCAGGGGGCGACTCCTGGCACACAGTATGTTATTATGAATGGTAGGAAGACCTAGGGGTTAGCCCTAGGCATTATGCATGAAAGACCAGAGGGCGGCTCCTGACACACAATATGTTATTATGAATGGTATGAAGACCTTGGGGTTAGCCCTAGGCATTATGCATGAAAGAAAAGGGGGTGGCTCCTGGCACACAATATGTTATTATGTATGGTAGGAAGAACTGGTGTAACGCCCCGATTCTCAGGTATTAATCACATAAGAATTATTGGATTAAGCCGTACTCGATGAGTCGGTCGACCTACTCGTCGAGTAGCAGCGGGGTGGGACTGCGTGTTAAGTGACCTACTCAACAAGTTCACTTTGGGACTCGACGAGTAGGAGCTGGCAGATGAAACCCTAAATCCCAGGGTTTGCACCCCTATTTAAAGGAGCCTCAGCCTCCTTTGGCCACCTTGCAGTATTTGAGAGCCCTTAAGACCCTAATACGTGTGTGTGTACCATTGTGTGATTGAAGCTTGAAAAGAGGATTTTGGAGTGAGAAGGCTTAGAGGAGAAGGGTATTGGAGCAAGTGGAGTGTGGAAATCAGCTCTTATCTCAGTCATCATCTTCTGGAGGTGGTGGAACATGTGTCAAGTGATCCAAGAATTGGAGTTTACCTTTCATGTCGACATCTGCGAGGTGAGTTATCCTCACTATATCGATAGGGTCTACGGCACCAAGGCCGACCCTTTAATTGTTATTATTATGGTATGTTGCATGTGGTTATGATTTGTTAGGTCGGTGTAGCACCTGATTCCTGGTATGTATTCTTGGTTATTAAATCTCTTTATTTTGCATAATTAGCCTTGGACTCGGCGAGTTGAAGGACTGACTCGCCGAGTAGAAGCGGGACTAGACGTGGGATCTACTCGGTCTACTTGACGAGTAGGTCCGATAGACTCGGCGAGTAGACCCTGTTTGGACTTAAACCCTAACCCGGGTGTTTGCACCCTATTTAATCGATCTAACCCAGCCTCCACTTCCCTTAGCACTCCTAGAGACCTGTAGAACGAAACCCTAGCCTCCTTTGTGTCCTTGTGGGTGATTGTTAGCATTTTGAAGGTGGTTTGGGGCTTGGGAGAAGAAGGAGAAGATTGAAGAGTGTAAGAAGGGAAGAAGATCCGGAATCTACTCTGTGAAGGGCTTCTATTCAGGTAGAAAAGACCCTAACTTGATCTTTAGCTCGTTAGTCCCCTTTTTATCCCTAAGAAAAGAGGTTTTAAGCCCTAAGAACCTAAATCTCTATGTGTTTATGGCTAATGTTCTGCAAGGACTTCAGATTTGAACCTTTTGGACTTCATAGTAGCATAAAGTCTCTGTGGTTGAGGTAGTGGAAGTCCCCGTTGAGTATAGGATCTCTTGTATAGCTTGGAAGTGCATGTTTGAGCTCATAGGGCCATGTATGCACGTAAAGTTTACAACTTTACGTGGTAAATGAGCCCTAGGACCATGGATATGTGGTCTGGAAGTGTTGCATGTCCCAGATCTGGCCTACTCAGGAAATGGGTCGAAGGACTCGGCGAGTCCCAAAGTGGAACTCGGCGAGTTCTATGAAGATGGTCGTCGACTCGGCGAGTTGGATGAACAAACTCGGCGAGACCTATGAAGATTGCCTGGAACTCGCCGAGTAGTTCTTCAAACTCGGCGAGTAATATGAACATCCACAGAACACGAGGGGTTTAAGCATCGAAGGCTCAACCCTTCGTACCTGTGCACAAAATTAACTGTATAACGTAGTCCCGAAACCCCCAAACCCTCGAATGGGGCGTTTTGGTGTGGATTGGAAGCGAGCAGGGGATCTGCTCGAGGAACTCGGCGAGTTGCTCGCAGGACTCGGCGAGTTGGGACTCGAGTCGGCCCCAAAGTCCCGGGTAGCGAGTCAAGGGCGACTCAGTGAGTGAAAAGAGGGACCTGGTGAGTGGGACCGGATCAGTGAGGGATGGACTCGGCGAGTTGCTCGCAGGACTCGGTGAGTCCAGTCAACTGGAAGTTGACTTTGACCTGGTTTTGACTTGGTAAGGGGTAAAAGGGTCATTTCACCCTAAGAACATCTAGCGATGTTTGACTGATCGTCTTGTGGAAATTATAGCCGGGGGATGTTAGCAGCAGCAGCAGTAGACAGTCAATTCCCACACAGACCAGCAGCCTATTCGAGGTGAGTTACCTTCCAGTAGCGGTGGGTCTACGGCCACAATGCCGACCCACCAGTAGGAGTCGTATGTTAGATGATTGTCTTTGTGATATCATCTATGTTGCTACTACCTGATATGTTATATGCTAGCATGATATGTTATATGTGATAATAGTAGAATTCGGTTGTTAGGACCGGAGGGTAGTCAGACACCCCAGAAATGTCTGACAGTACGTGATGATATGTTTGCATGCTGGCTTGTTATGTTATATGCGATAGTGGTAGTAGGAGGGGACTAGTCCCCGAGGATCGGTTGTTAGGACCGATGGGTAGTCAGCACCCCATAATGTCTTGACATGGGTAGTCAGCACCCCAGAATGGCTTGACACGGGTAGTCGGCACCCCAGAATGGCCGTACCGGGTAGTCAGGCACCCTAGAATAGCATGGCAGTATGCGTGTTATTTGTTTGTATGGTATGTGGCACGATGGGGGAACTCACTAAGCTTTGTGCTTACAGTTTATAGTTTTGGTTTCAGGTACCTCTCAGTCGAAGGGGAAGGAGCCGGCGCGGTAGCGGCACATCATGCACATACACGGGTTTCCGCACTTATGAGATTCTCTGGGATTCATACTCTGATATTTTGATGATTGTATGATTTGACTTTTAGACATGGCTTACGTTTTGTTATGGTTTGATCAAACAATGTTTTTAACTATTAATGTTTTTCTAAAGTAATGTTTTTAAAACGAAATTTTTGGACGTGAAATTTGGGTCGTTACAGTCGGAATCGAGGTAGACAGTATGTTATGCTTTTATGATCCGTAGGGATTGGTGTGTTAGTGACCTGATAGGTTGGTACTCTAGTTACAGGAGAATTCTATGATTATGATTAGTGAGATAGATATGCTTGATGTTTGTATATGCCAGTATATGATAGCTATGCGCACATGGTTATTTGCTTGTTGGTTGAGTTGAGGCGGTCCTGCTTTGTGCTGAAGGCCAACATACCCTATGAGTGGTCCGGGGAGACTGTAGGCCCACGTGGCGGACCAGTCATGCCGGAGGATCGGGATAGATTCAGACAGACTGTAGGCCCGGTAGGGCGGTCCAGTCAGGCCGATGGCCCAGTATGCATGATGATTGATTGATTATTACTGTTATGGTATTGCCAGTGTGGCATTGGTATTTTGGGGGTAGCTCACTAAGCCATCGGGCTTACAGTTTTCAGTTTATTGTTTTAGGTACTTCAGGAGTCCATGGAAAGGCGAAGGCGTGACCGTACCGCTCCTCATCCTTATGTTATGATTTTTGGGACACTCTGATGGAAATTGATTTGAAAACATTTTGTAAACGATGCTTTACGGTTTTTATTTATGATTGAAAAAGTTTAAATTTGGCGTAAAATTTATGGATGTTACAGGTTGGTATCAGAGCCTTGGTTTGAGTGAACTGGAGGAACACTCGTGTGAATCCAGTCTCAAATCAAGGAGATTTTCGGAACATAAGTTTTAAAATGGTTTTCAAAATAAGGGTGGAGGATGCTGAGGGTACGATCAGCCAGAGCCTGTAAGTGAACCCCAAAATACCATACGGTTATTTGATATTCTGATATGTTATAACAGCATGCTAGTGCTAGGCTAGGGATCTTCAGGAATCGCATGATAGCCTTGCCTGATTATATGATGCCTATTAGCCTAGGGTTTCTTGTATATAGAATTGACATGATATCTGTAGATGTTTGGTGTATGCATCATGACTGTGTATAATCAAGATCTTATAGCCTGAGAATGTATGATTCGACCTTAGTGTAGGATTAGATATTCGAAAGTCTATGGGGTCCAGTGTTATGTGCAGCTAGCGTGCACCGTCGCTGTAGGGGATGATGGAAGTTTCATGGATGTGAGAGTTGTGATAAGTGGTGAGGCTAGATGCGAGATATTTGGTATTCCCCTAGAAGTGAGGGTTGGGCGCATTCCTATGTTGATGATATTGTTAGGGCGTTGTGATGATACTTGAGATAAATATGGGTAGGTGTGGAAGGTAGTATGGGACCCGTACTACTGAAAGCACAGGACCCATACGCGTAGCAAGGAAATCACAACCCCTGGGGTTTTTGGGGTTTTGGTCTCTCGACATTATGTTATTCATCTGATGACTTGTATGTATATATATTCTAGTATGGTGGTGACGAGACGTATTGCTTCGGGATCCGGATCAGGATCAGGGTCGGGAGACAGAGGGTTGGAGGTGCCGGTAGCACCTGAGCCCGTGGTTCAGATAGGGACCGAGGAGTTGGATGCCAGGATCAGGGAGATCATGCACGACGACATTGTTGTCACGTTCCGAGCGCAACTGCCAGAGATGTTTGGGTCGACTAAGACCGCGATGGTTGAGTATTTTGATGAGCGATATACAACTCTAGCAGAGACAGCTGCCGCTGCAGCCACTTTGGCTGTAACCGCGGCAGGGGTTGGAGGAGGAGCCGACAGGGCTTTCCAATACCGGGACTTCAATAAAACGAAGGCCCCGGCGTTTGATGGTACACAGTGTAACGCCTATGTTTCCGGGCTTGCCGTTTTTAGCAATGTAATAGTCTAGGTTAACCTTTGTAACCCATTTTCAAATAATAAGAATGTATTATTTGAGTATTATGTGTTTTGTGCTTAATTGCTTAATTATGTGGTCTGAATAATTAAGAATAAAAATAAGCGTCAAAATTTAAGTGTAAAATAAACTTAATATATTTGGTTAATGTTGTAGTAGTTGAAACGAGGTTTCCGAATATATATAGAACGACCAAATCTGACTTCGTATGAGGAAGTTATAATTTATCGAAGTTTCGAGTTAGCGGTGTGCAGCCTGAAATACTCGATTTGAGATCGAGCGGTTTTTAGCCGAAGCAATCTAAATGAGAATCGAAGATCTCATTGTTGGTATCGAAGCGATGAAAAGTTAGGCGAGAACGGACATCAAACGAAGAAGTTATGAATTTATAACGAAGTTTTTCTGTCGCGGCCTATTAAAAATAAATAATAAAAATAACGTTAAAATTAGCCGACGGAGTCTAAACGAAAGTTGTAGAGCGTAGTCTCACCTTTCCGTGGATATAAAGAACGTCGAAAACGGAGTTCGTATGAAGAAGATATGAATTTCCGAAGTTTGATAAATAAATTGTATTTATTTTTAAATCAAAAATCCGGCATTATCCGAAGGGGGAGTCACCAGTCCGATCCGACGTACGCCCCGCGTACTCCGAGAGTGTCGACACTTCGGATGACGCATGCAGTGACGATTTGGGAAGCAGTACGCGCTGCGTACTGCAGTACGCCCCGCGTACTCCGAGGTTCCAGCCTCTATAAAAGGGATCCGAAGGCAGCCGACTATTTTGCCAATTTCTTCTCTTCTCTCTCCCGTTTTGCATCGTTTTGCGTGCCAGAAATACCCCGAAGCCCCGGTATTATTCTCTAGCCCCGAGGCAAGTCCCGAGATCCCGAAGATCCCGAGAAGTGCGGTTCCTGAGCCGAAGCTCTGCCCGCGAGAAGCTCGATTTTTGTGGAGATCTTCCAGATCTGCTGTGGATTACTACTTCTGCAAGTCGTAGTGCTGTCCGATCATCTTCTGATCAAGTGAGTGTATACTACCTTTCAGAAACACGATAATAATACAAGTGCGGTTTGAGTGTATTAAGTAAATTGTGGTTTATATGTGTGAGGGTATAGTTACTTTCTTCTAAACGAGTAACTATGAAGTATTTTGTATGATATACTTGTTATGTGTATATTTGGTGATTGTATGCGTGAATGGATATTCACTTTATTCTGTCTCATAGATCTGAATTGTTTTCTATGGAATACGTGTTATGTGGTATGCCTCATCTGTTATGTGGAATATATATTGAATGAAAATGATATACAGGTTTTAAACTATGTATGAAAATATATTCTTATCTACTAATATGTTGGGTAGAACATGGGTAGATAGTTGGTGTGTAATAAACAGATGAGAGGCCTCGATGTTGTTGTTGTTGTTGATCTAGTTATTCAGCGGAGTATGGATAACGACCACGGACTCTTTCTAGACAGTCCAGTGGAACGCTAGCAGGTTCGTAACCTGTAGGTGTTGTGAACGATGTGTTCACCGGTGTACTCTATCCCCCTCATGGTTGCCTTTAGGATATCTATTGTTGAGGAAACCCCTTCGCAGTGATGTCCGTCCCGATGAAAATCCTAGATTAGGTCCCTTGAGATAGTTGTTGTTTTAGGGACGTAAAGTGAGGATAACGGGAATGGGTAATCGGGATAGTGATTGGTTGGTGAAATTAAATATAACTTATTTATTGTGGGTTGAAAACCCTATATGCTCACCAGGCTCCCAAGCCTGACCCACTCAGTTTTATTTGTATTACAGGAAGTGGCACAAGGGCGTAAGATGGATGGATCATCTTGTTGTTTTGTTTACAAGTCTGTATATGTATATATTTGTTGAATGACTTGTAATGTTTATCGTTTATGCTTCATGGTCTGTATTAGAACATGACATACCGAGTTTTGAATATATAATGAAATGCATCTCTTGATGAAATGCTTTGATAAATATTATTTTATCATGTTTTGTTTTGGGAACAAATTCCGCAACTCTTTCAAATCAAAAGGATTTACTCTGAAATTATTTAAAAGCATAAATGAAAATCGGTCTTTTCTGGCCGTGATTTTGGGGATGTCACAGTTGGTATCAGAGCATTAGTTTAAGCGAATTAGGAATTTGTAGGATTTCTAGACTTAAACTTAGAATGCTAAATGGAATGTTGAGATGTGTGTCTGTTGAATTTTAGACACGAGCACTAGTTTATTTTAGGAAAGTTGCCTAAAATGCTTTATGTGCTAAATGTTATATGTTGCCATATATGATATTATTTGTTCGGATCTATGGTTTGTTGCCGACCGGATCTGGAAACCTTATGTGAGTAGGATTCTAAGCGTGCGTCTACGATATTAGAACTAGCATGTAAACATTTCGGAGTAATAAGGATGAATTGAATATCTATCGTGAATGAGGATCTAATTTCACCTTATTCGGTGTGTAGATCAAAAATGGTGTGAACGAGGAGTGGCGTTGGAAACGCGGATGAAAACAGAAATCAACCGCCAGTGATTGAGCAAATACCTGTTGTAGCAGCAACACAAGAACCAATAACAATGGCTGCGGTGCAAGCCATGATTCGGGCTATGCTAGCCGAACAAAGGGCGGAGATGCGACAAATGTTGCATAATAATAGGGATGAACCTATCATACCTATTGAGGAACCCGAATTGATTCCCGAGCAATCGGAGGAAGGGAACAATAGTCGCATGATGAGTCAAGTTGGGACTCAAGAAGAACGAAGGAACAATCCAGAAAGAAGAAACAACAAGGATGGGCGAATGTACAAGAACTTCTTGGGCGCCAAACCGCCAAGTCTTTCTGGGAGCCCGAAGCCTGTTGAGATAATGGATTGGATCTCCGAGATGGAGATGGTATTTGAAAGTTGCGACTGTAGCAACAAACAGAAGACCGTCTTTGCGGTTAGACAACTGAAGACTGGAGTCTTGAGTTGGTGGAAGTTGTTGGCAGATACTATGCCACGAGGAGAAGCCCTGAAAATGTCATGGGAGGAGTTCTTGGAACAGTTAAGGGTGCAGTATTGTTCAGAGATAGATCTGATTGATCTGAACAATGAGTTTCAAAACTTAAAGAAGGGGAAGATGAGCATAGATGACTATGCTACTGCATTTACTGAGAAGATGAAGTTGTTTCCGTACCTAGTGCCAACGGAACTCTCCAAGATTGAGAGGTTTGCTAATGGACTGCCTGCCGACTTTGGTCCGACAGTCAAAATGGCAACCACTCTGAAAACGGCTGTTCGTGCAGCTAAGAATGTGGAGGCCCAGCAGAAGGAAAAGGGTCTGGAAAGAATTGATGTTGGTTAAAAGAGAAAGTTCGATGGAACTTCAGGGTCCAACAAGAAAAACAAGTTCTCGAAGTCTGGTTCGAGGGGAAGTGGAGGTGAAGCGAAATGGTGCGACAAATGTAAGAAGAAGCATCATGGAAAATGTGAGGTGGCAAACACATGCTACAAGTATGGAAAGCCAGGGCACTATGCCAATGAGTGTACCCTCACAAAGAAAGTTTGCTATGGTTGTGGTGAGGAGGGTCATATGTCGAGGGACTGCCCGAAGAAGAAGGTGGCAGCTAGACCTAACCTTCCGCCAAAGCCAAAGGCGAGAGCATTCCAGATGACACTGGAAGCTGCGAAAGATGAAGCTGATGTCGCTTCAGGTACCTTTCTCGTTAACGAATTGCCTGCCCAAATTTTATTTGATTCTGGAGCCAATTACTCCTTTATATCGCATGAATTTGGTAGAAAGCTAGCTTTGCCTGTTGTTAGACTAGATAATGCCTTATTAGTCGAAGTTGCTAGGGGCAAGTTTGTACCTGTTAGCTATCGCATGAAAAACATCTTAATTGATCTGAATGGGAATAAGTTCCACGAGGAATTATTGCCTATCGAACTTAATGGTTTCGACATCGTTTTGGGAATGGATTGTCTTAGCGCCAACGACGCCGAAATCTTATGCAAGAAGAAAATAGTCAAAGTAAACCCGCCTGGGAAAGATTCGTTTATGGTGTATGGAGATAAACGCAGAGTGAATTCTAGAATCATTTCATTGATGAAAGCCAGAAAATGTTTGACCAAGGGGTGTACATCATATTTAGCATTCGTGATCGATGCTAAGAAAGAAAAGAAGGTGATGCAGAATATTCCAGTGGTGTGTGATTATCCGGAAGTATTTCCCGAAGATCTTCCTGGATTACCACCAGATCGACAAGTGGAATTCCATATTGACTTGTTGCCAGGAACGACGCCAATAGCAAAAGCACCTTATCGATTAGCACCGACGGAGATGAAGGAGCTAATGATGCAACTTCAGGAGTTATTAGACAAAGTTTTCATTAGACCTAGTTCATCACCTTGGGGAGCTCCGGTGTTATTCGTAAAGAAGAAAGATGGAAGTATGAGAATGTGCATTGATTACCGAGAGCTGAACAAGGCAACAATAAAGAATAGATATCCGTTGCCGAGGATTGATGACCTGTTTGATCAATTGCAAGGTTCGAGCTATTTCTCGAAGATCGATCTAAGGTCAGGATATCATCAGCTAAAAGTAAGAGAGCAAGATATCGAGAAGACTGCATTCAGAACTAGATATGAACACTACGAGTTCTTGGTTATGTCGTTTGGACTAACCAATGCTCCGGCAGCATTCATGGATTTGATGAATAGGGTTTGCAATCCTTTCCTTGATAAATCCGTGATAGTGTTCATATACGGCATTCTGATTTACTCGAAAAGCCAGGAAGAGCATGGCAGACACTTGCGAGAAGTGTTAGAAGTTTTGAAGAAGGAGAAGCTGTATGCAAAGTTCTCAAAATGTGATTTTTGGATTCGTGAAGTCCAATTCTTGGGTCACGTGGTCAACCAAGAAGGAATAATGGTTGATCCAGCAAAGATTGAAGCTGTAACGAAGTGGGAACAACCGAAAAGTCCCACGGAGATCCGAAGCTTTTTAGGATTAGCCGGGTATTACCGAAGGTTTATACAAGGCTTTTCTTCGATCGCTACTCCGTTGACAGCTTTGACCCACAAAGGAGCTACTTATGCTTGGAGTGAGAAGCATAAGGAAGCATTCGAGAAGCTAAAGAAGAAGCTATGCGAGGCACCGATACTTTCTCTACCCGATGGAGTTGAAGACTTCGCTGTCTATAGCGATGCGTCTGGGGTTGGATTGGGTTGTGTTTTGACCCAAAGAGAAAAGGTGATAGCATATGCGTCTCGACAACTGAAAGAGCATGAAAAGAACTACCCGACTCATGATTTGGAGTTGGCAGTGGTAGTTTTCGCTCTGAAAATATGGAGGCATTACCTCTATGGCACGAAGTGCAGACTTTTCACTGATCATAAGAGTCTCCAATATCTCTTTAATCAGAAGGAGTTGAATATGAGGCAACGACGCTGGCTAGAATTACTTAAGGACTACGACTGCGAGATACTTTACCACCCCGGTAAAGCTAATGTTGTTGCTGATGCTCTCAGTCGAAAAGTCAATCCTGAAAGGAAAAGGCCAAGAGTGTTGAGAATTGAAGTTGTCTCGACTATTTTGGAAAGTATAAAGAAAGCTCAGAGCGAAGCTTCTGAGAAGAATGACCGAAAGGAGGAACGTTTGGGCAAAACGTTGGTGTTCGGTGTAAACAGTCATGGACTGAAGGTGTTCCAAGATCGGATTTGGATACCTAAGACAGGAGGAGTCAGAGATCTTCTGATGGAAGAAGCTCACAAGACCATGTACTCGATTCATCCGGGTAGCACTAAAATGTATAGGGACCTGAAACCCTACTACTGGTGGCCGACGATGAAGCTTGATGTTGCAAAGTATGTGGCCGAGTGTATGACTTGTGCGAGAGTCAAGACACAACATCAGAAACCGTACGAGAGTTTAGAACCTTTGCCTGTGCCTATGGGTAAGTGGGAAGACATTGCTATGGATTTTGTCACTAAACTGCCCAGAACAAAGAATGGTCACGACATGATTTGGGTGGTCGTTGATCGATTCACTTAGAGTGCGCATTTCATAGCGGCCAAGGAGAAATGGTCTATGGAGAAGCTTGCGAATTCTTATGTGAAGGAAATTGTGAGGCTTCACGGTGTTCCGTTAACAATTGTGTCGGATCGTGATAGCCGTTTCACATCGAGGTTTTGGAAAAGTCTACAAGAGGAATTGGGTACCAAGTTGTGTTTAAGTACAACTTACCATCCGCAGACTGATGGTCAGAGCGAACGAACGATACAAACACTTGAAGATATGCTGAGAGCATGTACTATGGAATTCCTAGGTAATTGGGATGAACATTTACCATTGGTAGAATTTTCCTATAATAATAGTTTCCACTCGAGCATTAAGATGGCACCTTACCAAGCTTTGTATGGACAGAAGTGTCGTACGCCGTCTTGTTGGCTTGAGGCTGGGGAAAAGCAGTTTATGGGACCGGAGATGGTTCATCAAACTGCTGAAAAGTTGAAAATAATTAGGGAAAGAATGTTAGCAGCTCAGGATCGCCAAAAGAGCTATGCTGACAAGAAGCGGAGACCGATAACTTTTGAGGTTGGGGATTCGGTTTTGCTTAAAGTCTCGCCGTGGAAGGGACTTATAAGATTTGGTAAAAGGGGAAAGTTGAGTCCAAGGTTTATTGGACCGTTTAAAGTTCTTCAGAGGATTGGGAACCAAGCTTACAAGCTCGAATTACCAGAAGAACTGAATGGAATTCATAACACTTTTCATGTGTGTTATTTGAGGAAGTTCACGGGAGAAGTTCCCGACATAATTCCAATCTCTGAATTGAGAATTGATGAGAACAAAAGGTTGATTGAGGAACCAGAGGCAATTGTTGACCGAAAGACTAAGAAATTGCGACGCAAGATGGTTGGGTTAGTGCTTGTCCGATGGAAACACACGAATGGGCCGAATCTCACCTGGGAGACGGAGAGTGACATGATGGGTCGCTATCCGCATTTGTTTGTTGATGTGTGATTCCGGGGACGGAATCATTCTAAGGTGGAGAGAATTGTAACGCCTATGTTTCCGGGCTTGCCGTTTTTAGCAATGTAATAGTCTAGGTTAACCTTTGTAACCCATTTTGAAATAATAAGAATGTATTATTTGAGTATTATGTGTTTTGTGCTTAATTGGTTAATTATGTGGTCTGATTAATTAAGAATAAAAATAAGCGTCAAAATTTAAGTGTAAAATAAACTTAATATCTTTGGTTAATGTTGTAGTAGTTGAAACGAGGTTTCCGAATATATATAGAACGCCCAAATCTGACTTCGTATGAGGAAGTTATGATTTATCGAAGTTTCGACTTAACGGTGTGCAGCCTGAAATACTCGATTTGAGATCGAGCGGTTTTTAGCCAAAGCAATCTAAATGAGAATCGAAGATCTCATTGTTGGTATCGAAGCGATGAAAAGTTAGGCGAGAACGGACGTCAAACGAAGAAGTTATGAATTTATAACGAAGTTTTTCTGTCGCGTCCTATTAAAAATAAATAATAAAAATAAATTTAAAATTAGCCGACGGAGTCTAAACGAAAGTTGTAGAGCGTAGTCTCACCTTTCCGTAGATATAAAGAACGTCGAAAACGGAGTTCGTATGAAGAAGATATGAATTTCCGAAGTTTGATAAGTAAATTGTATTTATTTTTAAATCAAAAATCCGGCATTATCCGAAGGGGGAGTCACCAGTCCGATCCGACGTACGCCCCGCGTACTCCGAGAGTGTCGACACTTCGGATGACGCATGAAGTGACGATTTCGGAAGCAGTACGCGCTATGTACTGCAGTACGCCCCGCGTACTCCGAGGTTCCAGCCTCTATAAAAGGGATCCGAAGGCAGCCGACTATTTTGCCAATTTCTTCTCTTCTCTCTCCCGTTTTGCATCGTTTTGCGTGCCAGAAATACCCCGAAGCCCCAATATTATTCTCTAGCCCCGAGGCAAGTCCCGAGATCCCGAAGATCCCGAGAAGTGCGGTTCCTGAGCCGAAGCTCTGCCCGCGAGAAGCTCGATTTTTGTGGAGATCTTCCAGATCTGCTGTGGATTACTACTTCTGCAAGTCGTAGTGCTGTCCGATCATCTTCTGATCAAGTGAGTGTATACTACCTTTCAGAAACACGATAATAATACAAGTGCGGTTTGAGTGTATTAAGTAAATTGTGGTTTATATGTGTGAGGGTATAGTTACTTTCTTCTAAACGAGTAACTATGAAGTATTTTGTATGATATACTTGTTATGTGTATATTTGGTGATTGTATGCGTGAATGGATATTCACTTTATTCTGTCTCATAGATCTGAATTGTTTTCTATGGAATACGTGTTATGTGGTATGCCTCATCTGTTATGTGGAATATATATTGAATGAAAATGATATACAGGTTTTAAACTATGTATGAAAATATATTCTTATCTACTAATATGTTGGGTAGAACATGGGTAGATAGTTGGTGTGTAATAAACAGATGAGAGGCCTCGATGTTGTTGTTGTTGTTGATCTAGTTATTCAGCGGAGTATGGATAACGACCACGGACTCTTTCTAGACAGTCCAGTGGAACGCTAGCAGGTTCGTAACCTGTAGGTGTTGTGAACGATGTGTTCACCGGTGTACTCTATCCCCCTCATGGTTGCCTTTAGGATATCTATTGTTGAGGAAACCCCTTCGCAGTGATGTCCGTCCCGATGAAAATCCTAGATTAGGTCCCTTGAGATAGTTGTTGTTTTAGGGACGTAAAGTGAGGATAACGGGAATGGGTAATCGGGATAGTGATTGGTTGGTGAAATTAAATATAACTTATTTATTGTGGGTTGAAAACCCTATATGCTCACCAGGCTCCCAAGCCTGACCCACTCAGTTTTATTTGTATTACAGGAAGTGGCACAAGGGCGTAAGATGGATGGATCATCTTGTTGTTTTGTTTACAAGTCTGTATATGTATATATTTGTTGAATGACTTGTAATGTTTATCGTTTATGCTTCATGGTCTGTATCGGAACATGACATCCCGAGTTTTGAATATATAATGAAATGCATCTCTTGATGAAATGCTTTGATAAATATTATTTTATCATGTTTTGTTTTGGGAACAAATTCCGCAACTCTTTCAAATCAAAAGGATTTACTCTGAAATTATTTAAAAGCATAAATGAAAATCGGTCTTTTCTGGCCGTGATTTTGGGGATGTCACACACAGGATGTGATTAGGGATATGTGGTGGTTATCTGACGTGGAGGGCTGTTTCTTCACGTGCTAATACACGGTCCGGGGGTCATTAGAGCCGCACTTGTGGAAAGTGTGGCAAGGCTCATTCGGGGGTTTGTCGAGCAGGAGGTGGGTGCCACAAATGTGGCAAGGAGGGGCACTATGTCAAGGACTGCCGTCAGTCCGCCCCTCCAGCAGATATGAGGATTTGTTACCATTGTCATCAGGTTGGTCATGTGAAGACCAACTGTCCGCAGCTCGCCGCCAAGCCGGCGTAGGGTTCCGCGCCAGTTGTTGGGAGGATTGAAGATGAGAGGCCAGTCAAGGTGGAGCCTCCGAAGGCTCAGGGTCGCGCCTTCCAGCTCACGGACGAGGAGGCCAAGTCAGCACCAGATGTGGTTGCTGGTACGTTTTCTATTCTTTGTCTCAGTTATTGTATTCGTGTTATGCTTATTGATTGTACCTGTGATTAGGTATGTTTTTAGTGAATTCTTTGCCCGCTTTGGTATTATTTGACTCAGGTGCGAGTCGATCGTTTGTATCTCAGACCTTCTCTAGAGGGTTCAGTGTGCCGATAGATGATCTTGAGTGTCCATTGCGAGTTTCGATCGCCAACGAGCACGGGGTCTATGCTTCTTTGGTCTTTCGGGGATGCGAGTTGGAGATTTTTGGGGTGCCCTTCCCAATAGATTTGATTCCTATTCCCATGAGGGATGTAGGCATGATTATAGGGATGGACTGGCTTAGCCGTTTTGGCACCATGATCGACTTTGAGGGGTAGCGGGTGGTGGTTCGAACCCCAAATGGGGGAGAACTTGTAGTATATGGTGAGGGCACCAGGTTGGGATCAGGGTTTTGTTTGGCAGCAAGGGCTCGATAGTATATTCAGCACGGGTGTGCCGGTTATTTGGCGTATGTCATAGATACGCAGGTTAGAGAGCAGCTCTCAGTTTTTGAGGTTCTGGTGGTGAGGGAGTTTGCTGATGTGTTTCCAGAGGAGTTACCCGGAGTGCCTCCGGAGAGGTAGGTTGAGTTCAGGATTGACCTAGTACCAGGTGCGGCCCCTATCGCTAAGGTGTCGTACCGACTAGCACCGCCAGAGATGCATGAGTTGTCATCTCAGTTGTAGAAACTACTAGGTAAGCAGTTTATTCGTCCGAGTAGTTCACCCTGGGGAGCACCGATCCTTTTCGTCAGGAAGAAGGACGGCTTGCACAAGATGTGCATTGACTATAGGGAGCTGAACAAGTTAACAGTGAGGAACCGTTATCCACTTCCGAGGATAGACGATCTTTTCGATCAGCTGCAGGGTACATCTTGGTTTTCCAAGATTGAATTGAGATTAGGATATCACCAAGTTAGGGTGAGGGAGGAAGACATGGAAAAGACCGCGTTTCAGACTCGTTATGGTCATTACGAGTTCGTGGTGATGCCGTTTGGACTCACCAACGCGCCAGCAGTGTTCATGGATCTGATGAACCGAGTATGCAGACCGATGCTTGATCACTCGGTCATTGTGTTCATAGATGATATCTTGGTGTACTCCAAGACTCGAGAGCAGCATGAGGAGCATCTCAGGGAGCTGCTAGAAGTTCTGAGGCGAGAACGGTTGTATGCCAAGTTCTCGAAATGCGAGTTTTGGTTACGGGAGGTCCAATTCCTCGGACACCTCGTTAACCAGGAGGGGATTCTAGTCGATCCGACCAAGGTGGAGGCGGTTATGAAGTGGGAGACCCCGAAATCTCCCTCTGATATCAGGAGTTTCTTGGGTTTAGCAGGGTATTATCAGAGATTCATTCGTGATTTTTCCAAGATTGTCGTACCCCTTACTCGCTTGACGAGGAAGGGGAGGATTTCCGGTGGGGCCCCTGAGCAGCAGAGGGCGTTTGATATCCTCCGGCAGTGTTTATGCGAGGCACCAGTGTTGACACTCCCCGAGGGAGTGGAGGATTTTGTGGTATTTTGTGATGCATCCATCACTGGCTTGGGGGCAGTCCTCACGTAGAGACGACGGGTGGTAGCCTATGCATCGCGGCAGCTGAAGCCGCATGAGACGAGGTACCCCACACACGATCTTGAGTTGGGAGCAGTGGTTTTCGCTCTCAAGATTTTGGCGCACTATCTGTACGGTGTCCGTTGCACTATATACACGGATCACAAGAGTTTGAGACCCATCATGGATCAGTCGAACCTGAACATGAGGTAGCTCAGGTGGCTGGATGTGGTCAAGGACTATGATTGCGAGATCCTTTACCATCTTGGTAAAGCGAATGTGGTTGCGGATGTTCTGAGCTGCAAGTCAGCTGGGTCCTCGACCCTAGCCAGGTATATTTGAGGATAACAGTGGATTCCCCAATGGTTGGTTTGATCAGGGATGCTCAGATTGAGGGCATGAGACCAGAGAACTGGAAGTTGGAGAGGATTAAGGGCAAAAGCGCCTAGTTTGTTTAGGATAGCCGCGGATTGTTGACCCGTTACGGTCAGGTTTGGGTTCCGATGTCCGGAGGGGTCCGGCAGACAGTGATGGAGGAGGCTCATAAGTCTCGTTTTTCGATTCACCCGGGAGCCACCAAGATGTACCGTGATTTGAGTTCGCGTTATTGGTGGCCTGGCATGAAGCAAGATATCGCTTGGTTCGTTGAGAGGTGCTTGACCTGTAGGATGGTCAAGGCCGAGCATCAGAGGCCGCATGGTAAGTTGCAGCCTCTGGAGATTCCCATGTGGAAACGGGGACGGATCGTGATGGATTTCATCACGAAGTTGCCGAAGACGGCAAGGGGGTTCGATGCTATATGGGTCATCGTGGATTGATTGACCAAGAGTGCCCATTTACTAGCCATATGGGAGAGTTCGTCGGCAGAGAAGTTGGCCGACCTGTACGTCAGGGAGATTGTCTCTCGCCATGGGGTTCCAGTTTCTATCCTTTTCGATCGAGATGTCAGGTTTACTTCCCGTTTTTGGCAGAAGTTCCATGAGGATCTGGGTACACGATTGCATTTTAGTACGACGTTCCATCCGAAGACTGATGGGCAGAGTGAGCGGACCATTCAGATCCTTGAGGATATGTTGAGGGCGTGCGTTATTGATTTCGATGGGAGCTGGGATTCCCACCTACCGCTTGTAGAGTTCTCCTACAACAACAGCTATCATTCTAGTATTGGCGCCCCGCATTTCGAGCTGTTGTATGAGTGGAAGTGTAGAACCCCAGTCTTTTGGGGCGAGGTTGGGCACAAAGTGATGGGTCAGACCGAGGTAGTTCTGCAAACTACCGAAATGATACAGCAGATTAGACAGCGATTGCAGACCGCTCAGAGACGGCAAAAAAGCTATACCGACCTACGCCGATCCGAGCTGGAATTTTAGGTGGGTGACATGGTTCTTCTGAAGGTCTCACCCTGGAAGGGTGTGATCTGCTTCAGGAAGAGGGGAAAATTGGGTCCTCGTTACATTGGGTCGTTCAGGATTATCACCAGGGTTAGCAGGGTGGCTTATAGGCTAGAGCTTCCAGAGGAGCTTAGCCGGATCCACAGCAGATTTGATGTTTCGCAATTGCGAAAATGCATTATGGACTAGGAGGTAGTGGTATTGTTGGATGACATTTAGGTCGATGAGCGCCTGAACTATGTAGAAAGGCCTATGGCGATTTTGGAAAGGAAGAAGAAGATTCTGCGGAACAAGGAAATACCTTTGGTAAAGGTACAATGGGAACATCGGAAGGGATCCGAGTGGACATGGGAGCCGGAGGCGGTGATGTGTGAGCATTACCTGACATTGTTTATTCCAGCAGACTTCGAGGGCAAAGTCTATTTCCAGTGGGGGAGAGGTGTAATGCCCCGATTCTCAGGTATTAATTACAGAAGAATTATTGGATGAAGCCCTACTCGACGAGTCAGTCGTCCTACTCGTCGAGTAGCAGCGGAGTGAAACCGCGTGTTAAGTGACCTACTCGATGAGTCCACTTTCGGACTCGGCGAGTAGGAGCTGGCAGATGAAACCCTAAATCTCGGGGTTTGCACCCCTATTTAAAGGAGCCTCAGCCTCCTTTGGCCTCCTTGCAGTCTTTGAGAGCCCTTAAGACCCTAATACGTGAGTGTATGTGTGTGCCGTTGTGTGATTGAAGCATGAAAATAGGATTTTGGAGAGAGAAGGCTTAGAGGAGAAGGGTATTGGAGCAAGTGGAGTGTGGAAATCAAATCTTATCTCAGTCATCATCTTCTGGAGGTGGTGGAACCTGTGTCAAGTGATCCGAGAATTGGAGTTTACCTTTCGTGTCGACATCTACGAGGTGAGTTATCCTCACTATATCGATAGGGTCTATGGCACCAAGGCCGACCCTTTAGTTGTTATTGTTATGGTATGTTGCATGCGGTTATGATTTGTTAGTTCGGAATCGAGGTAGACAATATGTTATGCTTTTATGATCTATAGGGATTGGTGTGTTAGTAACATGATAGGTCGGTACTCTAGTTACAGGAGAATTCTATGATTATGATCAGTGAGATAGATATGCTTGATGTTTGTATATGTGTAACACCCCGAGTTCAGAGGTGCAAGTTCAGGGTTCTTAGTGTAAATAAGGAAGGTCGACTCAGTGAGTCGATGGATAGACTCGGCGAGTCGAGTCGCGGTTCTGGTCAAGTGTTAAGTGACCAACTCGGCGAGTCGGCGGCTAGACTCGGCGAGTTGGTGCTGAAAGGAGAAAACCCTAATCCGGGGATTGTGCCCTATATAAAGACCATTATAGCCACCTTCAGCCTCTTGGCTACCCATTTGAGATCCAGAAACCCTCATCTCGTGTGTGTGACTCCATTGATGAAGAATTAGAGCTTGGAAGAGAAAAATTGGTGTAAAAAGCTTGGGGATTTGGAGATCATTATCAAGGGGCTTGAGTAGATCTGGAATCTGCTTCTGTTGGGGCACATTTTAGGGGTAAGGAAACTCCTCCTTAAGCTATTTCATTATTGATTCATGAATGGTGGTTGATTTTGGATTCATTAGCTTGTTTGGGAGCTATCTCGAGTTTGAGGCTTAGATCTAAAGTTGCTACTTCAGATCTAGATTTGTGATGGCCCAAAAGGTCCTAAAGTTCCTGTCTAAGAGCCATTGGTGAAGCCCTTTGTCTTGAACCCTAGCCCTAGAAGTGTTTTGGGCTTATATCTCCTCGCTTTCACGTAAAGTTTGCAACTTTATGTGAGGGTTCGGCTGTAGAGGAATGGATCTATGGATTGGAGTCCCTGCATGGCTTGAAAAGCCTCTGTTTGGAATGAGAACCGAAGAGACTCGGCGAGTCACATGGGTGCACTCGATGAGTTGTATGAATATGTCCATGGACTCGGTGAGTTGGAAGAACAACTCGGCGAGTCTGTTGAAGATTGCCTGGGACTCGGCGAGTCTATACTTGGACTCGGCAAGTATGGTCGTGGAACCCTAGCCTTTTCTAGTTGAGCTGAGAATCGGTGAGTCGAGGGATGACTCGGTGAGTTGAGCAAGATGGGACTCAGAGCTTGTTGAACTCGACGAGTCTTGGGGCGACTCGGCGAGTTGAGTCGTGATTGGGAGTTTCTGAGTATAGGGACTCGACAAGTCAACACGTTGACTCGGCGAGTAGGGTCAAACATGAAGGTTGACTTTGACTGAGGACTTTGACTTTGACCAAGGGTTGACCAGTTGACTTCCAGGGGTATTTTGGTAATTATTGGTATTTATTGGATTTGGCTATTTGGTAATGTTTAGTGGTGGAGTTCATGTCGGTGGTCGGAGCAGAGTGATCTTATTCTTCAGCCGACAGTTGCAGGTGAGTTGTCCTTACTATATCAACAGGGTCTAAGGCACCAAGGCCGGCCCTTTATCAGATTGAAATCCGGGTATCGGTTTGATATGTTATTGCTTGCTATGTCTGTATCTTGGTTATTAGGATGGTGTATGTTAGAGACCTGGTTAAGGTCGGTATCTTGGTATATAGGATGGTGCTATGTTAGTGACCGGTTAGGTCGGTATCCTAGTTAGGATGTTGTTATGATTTGTGATCTGCTAGATCGGTTTGATTAGATGTGAGTTGTTATATGATTATATGTTTATGTACACATGGTTGTTGGACTAGGGTTGGGTTGAGGCGTGTCCTACTTTGTGCTGTAGGCCAACATACTCAGGGCGGACCGGTTAGAACGAAGGCCCGGCGAGCGGTCCGGATAGGCTGAAGGCCCCAAGAGGGCGGACCAGATGTGCCGAGGCTCGGAGATTGGACCAGATAGACTGAAGGCCCGGTGCGGGCGGACCAGTCACATTGTAGACTCGGAGGGAGAGTGGACCAGGTGGACTGAAGGCCCGATGCGGGCGGACCAGTCACACTATAGACTCGGAGAGCGAGTGGACCGGGTGGACTGAAGGCCTGGTGCAGGCGGACCAATCACACTGTAGACTCGATATGCGTGGCTGTTCTGTTTATGATATGATATGTGTATGGTATTGTGGTTGGTATTTTGGGGGTAACTCACTAAGCTTTCGGGCTTATAGTTTTTGTGTATTGTTTCAGGTACTTCAGGAGATCGTGGCAAGGCGAAGGTGTGATCGTACCGCTCCTCAGTTTTATGTTGATGTTTCTGGGATACTCTGATAATAAATGAACTGAAAACCTTTTTGTAATAACTTAATGAATATGGGTTGTTTTTGAAAAGTTTAAATTGGTTGTAAATTTTTACGGTGTTACAAGTTGGTATCAGAGCCTTGGTTTGAGTGAATTGGAGGAACATTCGTGTGAATCCAGTCTCAAATCAAGGAGAGTTTTCAAAGTGAAATTGAAATGGTTTTCAAAAATAAGTAGACGAGGATGCGGAGGTACGATCAGCCAGAGCCAGAAAGCAGACCCCAATATACCATACAAGTAATTTGATGATGTGATATGTTAGAACAACATGCTAGTACTAGGCTAGTGATCTTCAGGAATTGCATGATAGAATTACCTAATTATATGATGCCTTCTAGCCTAGGGTTCCCTTTTATGTGGGGTAGTTAGCAGTTCCTCTAGAGGTGAGGATTGAGTGTTGCCATGTATATGTTCATCGCTAGGGTGTTGTGGTGATACTTGATATAAATATAGGTAGGTGTGGAAGGTAGTATGGGCCCGTACTACTGAAAGCATGGGACCCATACATGTATCAAGGAAGTCACAACCCCTAGGGTCAGGTTGGGAGTTGGTTCCCGGGTTATTGGGGAAGCATCTAATTTTTTGGCGGTGTATTTCCAGTATGGTGGTTACGAGGCACACCGGGGGTGGATCTGGGTCAGGATCGGGAGCAGGAGAGGGTGGTCAAGGTGGATCAGTGCCACCTGAAGTCATTGGTCAGATGAGTACGGATGAGTTGGATGCCAGGATTCGTGAGATCCTGCATGATGAGATTGCTGCTATGTTCAGGGCGGAGATGTCGGAGATGTTTGGGTGGATCAAGACCGCCATGGTTGAGTATTTTGATGAGCACTATGTGGGTCTTGCAGAGACGGCTGCCGCGGCAGCTGCAGCGGCTGTAGCAGCGACAGGTGGAGGAGCCGGTCGGGGTTTTTAGTATTGGGACTTCGATAATACGAAGCTCCCTACTTTTGATGGAGTTCAGGATCTGATCATTGCTATGAGGTGGTTGTCGGACGTGGAGGGTTGTGTTTTCACGTGTTCATGCCCTGCAAATCAGAGTGTGAGTTGTGCTCTGAAACTTTTAAGGCTCAGGGCAAAGGATTGGTGGAGGTTGACTACGAGATCGTATTCTGATGCGCAGCGGGCTGCGGTTACATGGGATCAGTTCCGGGAGATGTTCAGTACTCGTTATGTTCCGCAAGTTGAGAAAGAGAGGTTGGCTCAGGAGTTCCTGGAGCTGAAGCAGGATTCAGAGTTAGTGACGGAGATCAGCAGGATGTTCACAGAGAGGGCGATGTTTTGCCTTGAGTTTGCTTCAGAGCAGGCTCAGATGTCCCGATATATGAGTATGCTCAAGAGGGATATCCGACAGTTCGTGTCTACACAGAGGTGCGAGATCTTACTGGAGTTGCAGGAGGCCGCTCGGCGGCGTGAGTTGGAGATTGAGTTACAGTTGAGAGAGCAGAGGCAGGCCCTGGTGCAGTCGCAGCCGGCGCCGAAACGGTCCAAGACCGTTGATTCCAGGTTGGGCAGTCAGAGCGGCGCCACTTGTGAGAAGTGCAGGAAGGGTCATACCGGAGTTTGTAGGACCGGTGGTGCGTGCCGCAAGTGCAGGAGAGAGGGGCATTATGCGAGAGATTGCCGTCAGTCAGCCCCGGTTCAGGATATGAGGATTTGTTATCAGTGCCATCAGGTTGGTCACATGAGGACCAACTGTCTACAGCTTGTTTCCAGGCCAGTGCAGGTTCCAGCACCGGCCACTTTGAGGACTACTGGCAGGGGCCAGAGTGGAGCGGAGCCTCCGAGGGCTCAGGGGCGTGCTTTTCAGCTCACAGCAGAGGAGGTCAGAGCAGAGCTGGATGTGGTTGCGGGTGTGTTTTCATTTTGTTGTTGTCTTGTTATCTTGTTATTTTGTGGTGTTGTATTTTATTCGCCGTTCTGCGTGTTTCATGGGTTGGTTGAAAGTGATAGTAGTAAGGAGTTGTAAATGGTTAGCATCCAAGGGATTGATGGTCAGAATTTGGTTGTATGGTTTTGTTGCCGGATGTAGCAATTGCGATTTGAGAAGTGTTCAGCGAAGAGTCGAACTCCCTTAGAGTTCGAGATGTGCGATGCCGGAGGAGTGATTTTGTGGAGGTTGCTCGTTTTAGAGGGAATCAGTTCATGGATAAGGGGAACATATTGAGTAGGGTTGTTTAAGTGATGCCGGTTGGGTCGTCGGTGGTTGGAAGTCAGTGATCTAAGTGTGGGACAATTGGAAAATTCTCAGGAGGGTCGATAAGCGTTAGAGTTTGCTTAGCTGTTTGGGATCCAACAGTGTTTCAGTCAGCCACGAGTGTGGGCTGGTATGAGTAAGTGACAGACTGATGGGGTGGAGTACAAACCAAGGATTTCGGAAAGGGTGATTGGTTGTTGTGAGGCCTAGGATTAGGCCGGGATCTGAGTATATGGAATAGAGTTAGAGTTCGGAACCCCTAGAGGGCTAGAACAGTATGTATGGGAGAAATTCCCAAGAGGAATAGATCGGAATGATGTATGATAGTTTGAGCGGTCTGGGGAGATTGAAGGCCGGTGGGCGTACTAGTCAGACCGAAGGCTCGAAAAACGGTCCAGACAGGTTGAAGGCCCTGGAGGGCGGTCCAGACATGTTGAGGGTTCTGAGAGTGGTCCAGATTAGCTGAAGGCCTGGCAAGGAGGTCCAGTCATGCTGAAGACTCTGTAAGTGATGATGGATCTGTATGCGGAAAGTGATTTGAGTATGCTGCTATGTTGTAGCAAGCAGTGGGTCTGGTCCCGGGTATTAATCATGTTAGTGGAAGGCAGTGCATGGACCCGAGAGTCCTTGCGAGCGGATTCAGAGCATGTGCGATGCATAGAGTAGTGGTTACTCTACAAGGGATAGTGTAGAGTGGGGTGTGAGCACCGTGGCACTTGTCTGAAGTGGCAAGGTTGGCAAGTAGATTTCCTTGGATTAGGAAAGGGAAAGGTATGTAACTCCGGGAGGGAGTGTTGGTTCACGGAAGTGAAAGCAATAGTGAGAATGGATGATTGAGAGTATTTCAATTATGGTTGTTGAGCACTGTGATTGTACCAATGGTATGGAAGCACATCCAGATTGGGTGTCTGTTGAGGTTGCGGATGAATTTCTGGTGGTATAGAACCAGAGGAGTTCGAAAGGGATGCAAGGATGGAGCCTTGGATTTCTAGTATGGCTGTGACCAGGAGGTTATGTAAGTAGCGGTAATTCATCCTGGGGATGTTTGGAGATATCATCAGTGTGTCGGGTTTTTCCAGCTCGAGGATGTTAGAGCAGGTTCAGCATGTGTATGTGATTACAGAGGAGAGCTCATGGGAGTTGCTCAGGAGCTAAGGGATGTGTCATCCTGTCAGCACGGAAAGAAAGGAGTGGGATTCGGAAAGGAAGCGGGATAAGTCCCAGCAGTAAATTCGATAAAGTTGTGACAAGTGAGGAAAGGGATAGCAGTTGGTACCGGGTCAGGACCCGGTGGTTCAGGGTGATATCTAGTTTGTAAGATTCATGTGATTATGTGATTTAGAACGATGGAAGTATCATCGGGTGATCATTGGTTGATAAGTGTTGTCAGAGAAAGAAGTCGGTGGCCGGCTTGAAGCGGTTGTCGTGACTCTGTGAGGAAGAGTTGGACTTTATAGGGTTTTGATAGTAGTGTTAGGAGGAAGCTGGTCGGATTAGACCAAGAGTTGTATTGTGGGAGTATCATCTGGGATGTGTTGCTGCAGGCTTCGAGGACGAAGCCTAATTTAAGTGGGGGAGAATTGTAACACCCCGAGTTCAGAGGTGCAAATTCAGGGTTCTTAGTGTAAATAAGGAAGGTCGACTCGGCGAGTCGATGGATAGACTCGGCGAGTCGAGTTGCGGTTCTGGTCAAGTGTATAGTGACCAACTCGGCGAGTCGGCGGCTGGACTCGGCGAGTTGGTGCTGAAAGGAGAAAACCCTAATCCGGGGATTGTGCCTTATACAAAGCCCATTATAGCCACCTTCAGCCTCTTGGTTACCCATTTGAGATCCAGAAACCCTCATCTCTTGTGTGTGACTCCATTGATGAAGAATTAGAGCTTGGAAGAGAAAAATTGGTGTAAGAAGCTTGGGGATTTGGAGACCATCATCAAGGGGCTTGAGTAGATCTGGAATCTGGTTCTATTTGGGCACATTTTATTGGTATGGAACCTCCTCCTTAAGCTATTTCATTATTGATTCATGAATGGTGGTTGATTTGGGATTCATTAGCTTGTTTGGGAGCTATCTCGAGTTTGAGGCTTAGATTTGAAGTTGCTACTTCAGATCTAGATTTGTGATGGCCCAAAAGGTCCTAAAGATCCTGTCTAAGATCCATTGGTGAAGCCCTTTGTCTTGAACCCTAGCCCTAGAAGTGTTTTGGTTTTATATCTCCTTGCTTTCACGTAAAGTTTGCAACTTTATGTGAGGGTTAGGCTGTAGAGGAATGGATCTATGGATTGGAGTCCCTGCATGGCTTGAAAAGCCTCTGTTTGGAATGAGAACTAAAGAGACTCGACGAGTCACATGGGTGCACTCGACGAGTTGTATGAATATGTCCATGGACTCGGCGAGTTGGAAGAACAACTCGGCGAGTCTGTTGAAGATTGCCTGGGACTCGACAAGTCTATGCTTGGACTCGGCGAGTCTGGTCGTGGAACCCTAGCCTTTTCTGGTAGAGCTGAGAATCGGTGAGTCGAGGGATGACTCGGTGAGTTGAGCAAGAAGGGACTCAGAGCTTGTTGAACTCAACGAGTATTGGGGTGACTTGGCGAGTTGAGTCGTGATTGGGAGTTTCTGAGTATAGGGACTCGACGAGTCAACGTGTTGACTTGGGTGAGTAGGGTCAACCAGGAAGGTTGACTTTGACTGAGGACTTTGACTTTGACCAAGGGTTGACCAGTTGACTTCCAGGGGTATTTTGGTAGTTATTGGTATTTATTGGATTTGGTTATTTGGTAATGTTCAGTGGTGGAGTTCGTGTCGGTGGTCGGAGCAGAGTGATCTTATTCTTCAGTCGGCAGTTGCAGGTGAGTTATCCTCACAATATCAACAGGGTCTAAGGCACCAAGGCCGGCCTAGAGATGGCAAAAAAACCCGTACCCAAAGGGTACCCGAAACCCTAACCCAAGTTGACCGGGTAAATCCCCGAGTTGACCGGGGATGGGGACGAGGATGGGTATTACCCGAATATAAAAAGCGGGGATGGGGATGGGGATGGTTTTACATGTCGGGTATCCATACCCGTACCCGAAACCGGCCTCGATGGGTACCCGATATATATATATATATATATATATATATATATATATATGTTTTTATTTTTAATAATGCATAAGCAAATGTTCACTAGAATAAATAAGGTTTTCTAACAATCAAACATATAGTTTTGGGAAGACTTTTTATGTCTTTTTTTTTTGCAAAGAATGATTTAATTTGTAACCTTGAATGTTATTGTTCGTGTTTGAAGACATTCAGTGATTATAGTGTTTTATATTAGTTCTGTTAGTTTTTGTTTGTTGGTTAATATATAATTATGAGTTATTTTTCATAAAAGTTCAAAGCTTTGTAATGGGGAAAAATCCCCGATACCCATTGGGGATGGGGATGGGGATAGATTTTTAGTCCCCGATGGGGATGGGGTCGGGTATAGGGATGGGCATGGGGATTCGGGTATAGGGATGGGGAATACGAAACCCGGTATACCCATACCCATTGCCATCCCCAGGCCGGCCCTTTATCAGATTGAAATCTGGGTATCTTTTTGATATGTTAACCCCCTAATATTTTAAAAGTGTAAAATACACCCTATACTATATATAACATTAAAAGTCTAACATTATATATATGTATGAGTAAAATTCAGTCTTACCGTTAGTAGGCCTCATTCACGAAGCTGGTCTATAAGGGGTGTTAAGGGAAATTGCCTATAAAATAGCGATTGAATGGGTATCCACTCTTACCCACCGCACTTTTGACTAGTGGAGGGTCGTTAGCCGAACGGGTAGGATAGGACAAAACCTTTCATTATAAGTATAATAAAGTACAAAAGTAACTAAATGTTTTAAAAATTCCCAATCTTAGTTGCTTAGACAAAAGTGAATTGATGCAATTCCATGAAATTACACTTTGTGCCCTTGCGAAGACGTTAGTGGAGCGTGTGTGGCTTACCGGCACACTAAATGGTTCTAAGCAAAGGTAGCAAAGGGTGACTCAATGTTTGTCATAGTTCGGTGGAGCGTGTGTGGTTTACCGGCACATCGAATAGGTGACTGTAACATGTGAGGGCACCATGTAAGTTTGCATGGTTATTCACACCCGCTTTGTGATCCTCGGCATCCCAGTCACAAACAAGAGGGGCATATCGAGATTTAAACATGCCATTGAAATGTTCAATGAATCTCAAAGGACCTAGGAGTTTTCATAGATTTAAAACTTAAATTTCTTTTTCGTTTTTAATGGTGGAAATTAGTGAATCGTCATTCACTTACCTTCAAATGTTCTGCAATTTGGGTTACGGCATCCCTCTCTCGAGTTGTAGAATATTGTGTTGGGTCCTAGCCTTAGTATATCATTTGGGTGATTTACTAAGGACTCAATCAATCAACTAACTTGAATTCGTTTTCTCCCGTTTTGTAGATGTCAAAGTTCGACAACTATGGTCTTCCCAAATCCCGTGGAACAAGATTTTCACATGAAGATGATATTCCATGATTCTATCGAGGAACAAGAAATCATGCTTCACTTCCTCCACCTCCTCTAATTATTCTCCCTAACCCACAAGTTCAAAGGCTTGAAAAGTTCAAGATCACTCAAGCCCTTTTGGCAAGTAAACATAAAGAAGGAAATCTGGTGTGTGCACACATCCTAGGGATGAAGTCACACATTGATAGGTTAAGAATGTTGGGATCCATCGTCTGTGAGGAAATGACTGTTGATTGGGTTCTTCAGTCACTTCCTAACTCATATAGTGAGTTCGTAAGAGAGTACTATATGATGAACCGCGACGTGACCCTTATAGATCCCACCTATATGCTTATTGCTGCTGAATCAGCAATGGTTTGGCGCAATAGAAAAGCAAAGTTGATTGGTGAATCTGCCTTCAAGACCTCTATGGATATAGACAATGGCAACGAAAGACATGCTATGATTGAAAAGTTTGATCATAAGAGAAAGGCAATGTCTAAAGTAGTTCCATGACATGTTCCAAAAGAGTCAATTTGCTTTTATTGCCAAGAGAAAGGGCATTAGAGACGAAGTTTCCCTATTTACCTAAGAGATCTAAGAGATGGGAGAGTCAAAACGTATGGCTTTACTTTAGGTAAAATCCATTGACTAACTCTTTTAAGCTTCTATTCTAGATTCGTAATACATAATGTGATAAGATTACAATTGATGTTTTGTAGGATCGAAGAAAAGAAAGGAAGCTTAAGGGAAGAAGTGAGAAAAATCTAACCGTGAAGGAATGGATTTTAATCGCATTTCTCGAAGATTAGATTCTTGAGCTACTACATAGAGTTAGAATTAAATTGCTAAGAAAGATGTATTAGCATAGTTTTTTAATGAATTACATTGTAAGGACAAAATTTTTCCGCAATAAAATAAAATTTGATTTTATATTATTTATTTATCCTTGCAATGGCGTATATGAAAAAAATTGATGTTTGAATGTTTCTAGCAATGATGGATTTGGTTCTTATTATGTTATTTATGGAAAGTCGAGAATTTACCAAATAGGGAGAGTTTCTCATCGTCCAAGTTTCAATTGGACAGAAATTTGGAATCATGCAACTTGGTTGCACGATGAATGAGAAATTTCATATTTGGAAATTAGACAAATTTATTGACAAAGTGTCAAGTGAAGGACTAGGAGATCGTGCACACAAAGTTGCGTGTTGATCAAGTCCACCATAAGAGTAACAAAGATATTCGTCATGATTTACTAAAGGTTTAGTAAATGTGATTATACTTACAAGATTAAGTGTAATTCTGAATTGATTAAAGGTTTTAGATCAATAGCAGAACGAATAAGAAGAATCAAGTAGGCAGAAAGATAAAAGTTTCTCCATTCTAAGAAGAAGGGAGAGTACCTTTTATGCTTTATGATAGGTCTTAATGATTAAGAACCATATCTCAATTGATCCTCTAAGTGAGTCTTAGTACAATTGTATGTCTAGGAAGAGGAATCAAGAATTGAAGAAATGGTTAAATCAAAAAGTCAATCATACTTCGTTCCAAAACAAGTCTTAGGGTTAAGATTGCGACATTAAGTGATAAGTATTAAGAAGGTTTATAGCATTCATCAAATGTGGAAAAGTTATGATGTCTTGGATAAGACAAAGACCAACTAGGACCAATTTATTAAGTGTTTTGATAAAAGCTACACTAACTCTTGAATATCTGTTTGTCAAGAAATGGTTATTGACAAGAGAATCTTATATGTCAAGGAGTCAGTGGGAGTCTTAATGGTCTTGAAAATTTTCAAGAACAAATCAAATAAACCTTATCGATCATCACTAGCACACGAGTTGAGGTTTACAACCTATCGTGTTGACATTATTTTGTTTCTGTGCCAATCCAATCGAGTTAATTATGCATGTGAGTCCTATGAGTTCTCATTTGAATGCGTAAAAGGCAAGGACCTTGATCAATGGAAAGTACATTGATAAGAAAAGGTGAGCTGCTTAACTACTTGGAAGACATGGTGGGCAGCTGTGCTACCATAAGGCAAGAAATCAAGACTAAGAAAGTTCGGTCCGTATGAGGTTGAATTTGTCGTAAACTTTGGTTTTAACAAATTCACATGAATAGGAACAAATACACCGTTTAAATCTAAGTGTTATAAGATTTCCTCCTTCATGAAAATTATTGTGAGGAAATGCTTTCACTAAGAAAGATTTTAAGAAGATAGTGATTGTAAAATTGCATTCTCGAATTCGATCATGGTTACGATTCCCTTTCCATGATTTGAATTGTGAGGTTTGACAATTAGTCTTAATTGTTTAGACACACATATGAACTATCTAAGGCAAAGGTGTATAAGTTCAAAAAGCCTTGATAAAAGGTTATCAAAGCATTAAGTATTAGAAACATGAACTTAAGAAATTCAATAGGTATTGCATTTCTGAAAGTTAAGATGTTTATGAATACATGTCGAAGCTAGTGGGAGCATAAGTGTTATGTTTATAATAGTCATCATGATAGTAGGAGCATAAATGTTATGATTGTATGATTATTATGGCAAGTATTGCAAGTTAGAAATATTAATTATAGAAAAACAAGAGTTATACCTTGCAAAGTCGTAAGTGTTGTAAAGTTGTTTTGCTATAATTAAAGGAGAGAATATTATGCTTCATTTCAAATCTAAAGGCTTAGGTTGTGGAATGTTAATAAATTTAATCAAAGGTACATAGTGTGTTCTTAAAATTTCGATTATGATTACGACATTCCTCTTCACAATTCGAATTTTGAGAACATAGCAAATGAAATATTATGGCGGAAGATTGATAAAGTATCAAATCTTTATGTAAGACATTATGCATTGTGTTCCATACGCTTCGGGTATAGGATCGATTGCAAATGCTATAATATTTTACCATTCTTAAATTTTCCAAATGTCTAGCGCATTTAGAGGGACAAAGGACAAGAATCGGTGTTGACTAATATAATTAAACAACTATCAAAGGACAATCCAAAGTTCGCTGAGGATTGGTCGCTTGTGTGTAGTTGGAAGTATAGTATTGGAAAATATGGAAATGTTTCCATATTGGATGGACCATATCGACATTATTATAAATAGATAAGATTCTATTAAGAATGAGTTTTCATATGGAAAATATGGAAATTTATCCATATTAGAAATTGAATATTGGAAAATCTATGACTAGATTAGAAACCTTTATGCAAAAAGGATGTTCAAAGGAATGTTCTTTGAGTGAGAGACATCATATCTAAGGAATTGTATTGTAACAATCTCCGATAGAGGACTTTGTAATATCATTGGCAATAGTCTTTGTGACTTTGATGCAGTGACATTACGAAAGGATAGTTGCATAGAATGTTAGAATCTAGCATATTCTATAAGTAGCAAGAATTTGATATTCTTTCACTTATGAAAAAGGATTTGGGGTTGTGAAATGAGAATGATTGGAAATGTGCTCAATTTGGTCTATTTCACAAAGTAAGTACCATAGGTAAACATTGTGTGCATGCTAAGAGCATGGGACAAGTGTAATAATTCAAGTAAGAAGTTGATTACCCGAAACGACAAATAATGAGTAATCGATATGGTGATAAATAAAAGGTGTTTGATTTATACTCAAAGGTTTGAGGCCATATGGGATTAGTATTATTCTTGTGTTTCACATTTGCATGTTTTGACTTCCTGAATAATTTAATTGGTTAAGAACAGTTAAATTATTCGAACGGGCCACAGTCGTTCATATGTTGGAAGTAGGTATGAATGAAGACTGTCGTGAATTGGTGTGTGGATTGTCTAAATAGCATTAGACATAAGCAAATGTTTGCTGCAACATTCATGAGTGCTTATGAATATGAATTTGAGCATTGGATTAAACCCACACTCACTTGGATCACTCCATGGATTGTATCACGAGTGATTGGTGAGACGATAACATCTTATATTCTTGAAACCGAAATGTGTGAGTTGTATCTTGCAAATCGGTTGCACATTGATAATATGTAAACGCACCAGTAACTTGGTGTTATAAAACATATTGTTGTGTGTAATTCGGTGAGTAAGTGAAAGCTAGCATTGAATCAAAGTTTATCCGTTCCTTTTATCCAAAGTTGAATTTGTCGTAAACTTTGGTTTTAACAAATTCACATGAATAGGAACAAATACGTTGTTTAAATCTAAGTGTCATAAGATTTCCTACTTCATGAAAATGATTATGAGGAAATGCTTTCACTAAGAAATATTTTAAGAAGATAGTGATTGTAAAATTGCATTCTCGAATTCGATTATGGTTACGGTATCCCTTTCCATAATTTGAATTGTGAGGTTTGGCAATTAGTCTTAATTGTTTAGACACACATATAAACTATCTAAGGCAAAGGTGTATAAGTTCAAGAAGCCTTGATAAAAGATTATCAAAGAACAAAGTATTAGAAACATGAACTTAAGAAATGCAATAAGCATTGTTTTTCTGAAAGTTAAGCTGTTTCTGAATACATGTCGAAGCTAGTGGGAGCATAAGTGTTATGTTTTATAATAATCATCATGATAGTGGGAGCATAAATGTTATGATTGTATGATTATTAAGACACGTATTGCAAGTTGACAATATTAATTATAGAAAACAAGAGTTATACCTTGCAAAGTCGTAAGGGTTGTAAAGTTGTTTTGCTATAATTAAAGGAGAGAATATTATGCTTCATTTCAAATCTAAAGGATTAGGTTGAGAAATGTTAATAAATTTAGTCAAAGGTACATAGTGTGTTCTTAAAATTTCGATTATGATTACGACATTCCTCTTCATAATCCGAATTTTGAGAACATAGAAAATGAAATATTATGGCGGAAGATTGATAAAGTATCAAATATTTATGTAAGACATTATGCATTGTGTCCCATACGCTTCGGGTATAGGATTGATTGCAAATGCTATAATATTTTACCATTCTAAAAATTTTCCAAATGTCTAGCGCATTTAGAGGGAAAAAGGACAAGAATCGGTTTTGACTAGTATAATTAAACAACTATCAAAGGACAATCCAAAGTTCGCCGAGGATTGGTCGCTTGTGAGTAGTTGGAAGTATGGTATTGGAAAATATGGAAATGATTCCATATTGGATGGACAATATCAACATTATTATGAATAGATAAGATTGTATTAAGAATGAGTTGTCATATGGAAAATATGGAAATGTGTCCATATTGGAAATTGAATATTTAAAATCTATGTCTAGATTAGAAACTTTTATGCAAAAGGATGTTCAAAGGAATGTTCTTTGAGTGAGAGACATCATATCTAAGGAATTGTATTGTAACAATATCCAATAGAAGATTTTGTAATATCATTGCAATAGTCTTTATGACTTTGGTGCAGTGACATTACGAAAGGATAGTTGCATAGAATGTTCGAATCTAGCATATTCTATAAGTAGCAAGAATTTGATATTCTTTAACTTATGAAAAACGGATTTGGAGTTGTGAAATGAGAATGATTGGAAATGTGTTCAATTTGATCTATTTCACAAAGTAAGAACAATAGGTAAACATTGTGTGCATGATAGGAGCATGGGACAAGTGTTGTAATTCAAGTAAGAAGTTGATTAACCGAAACGACAAATACCGAGTAATCGCTATGGTGATAAATAAAAGGTGTTTTATTTATACTCAAAGGTTTGAGGCCATATGAGATTAGTATTATTCTTGTGTTTCACTTTGCATGTTTTGACTTCCAGAATAATTGAGTTTATTAAGAATAATCAAATTATTCGAACGGGCCACAGTCGTTCATATGTTGGAAGTAGATATGAATGAAGACTGTCGTGAATTGGTGTGTGGATTGTCTAAAAGAGTATTAGACATAAGCAAATGTTTGCTGCAACGTTCATGAGTGCTTACGAATATGATTTGAGCATTGGATTAAACCCACGCTCACTTGTATCACTCCATGAATTGTATCACGAGTGATTGGTGAGACGACAACATCTTATATTCTTGAAACCGAGATGTGTGAATTGTATCTTGCAAATTGGTTGCACATTGATAATATGTAAACGCACCAGTAACTTGGTGTTATAAAACATATTGTTGTGTGTGATTTGGTGGGTAAGTGCAAGCAAGCATTGTATCAAAGTTTATCCGTTCCTTTTATCCAAAGCAGGATAAAAGCGATATCTTTGGGCCCCTCAATGATTTAATGATGACAAACGTAAATGCTCGGCCGGGCTAGGGCTAATTTGATTTGTTCAATTAGTCAGTCGTCATAAATCGGGAATCGAGATATAGTACAAAGAGAATGATTTGAAATCATATCTCATATGATATCTAGAATGGAGGAATATATGATCCCTTATCTAAAGGACACGCGTATCTGATAGGATTAGAGTTGACAGCAGCTTTGGAAAGCTACGATTGCAGATCAGGATCTAAAGTAATACGCATAATAGTTATTAGACTTATCCAAGTGGGAGACTGTTGGATTAGTGTCTAAGTCCATAACTATTTTGGTATGTACTTGACCCGATGGTGCATGGTCCTTTTGGGTTGCCTTCACCAAAGCAACTTGATAGGATGAATTATGGAGAGAAAGGATTAAATATGATTTATTAATATATTATGAGAATAATATATTAAAGGATAAATCATATTGTTTAATTAATATTAGTCAATAATTAATTGGTAATTAGTTTTGTGACTAAAAGAGATTAATTAAACTTAAGGGTCTGGAATTGTATTATAAGATAATTGCAATTTGGGCCATGGATTGCCTTAAAATAAGGAGTTGACGAATTCTATGGGGAAGCCCATAAGGAAAGGAATCCATGGGTTGCTTAGGGCTTAAGCATCCAAATTAGGGTTTCCTTGTTAGATAACCCTAATTGCCTCCTATATATATGGATCCCTTATGACCCAAAAACGTGGCTAAGACTTCTCTAGGGTTTGTAGACGGTTTTGGCCAGCCTCCATCCTCTCTCCTCTTCGTCCTCTTGCTTATGGTGTTTGTGAACCATTAGAGGAGTGACATTTGTGACTCTAAGCTTTCTAAAGTCAATACAAGGAGATTTGGGATTGTTATTACTACATAACAATAAAGGTAACATCTTAAACCTATTCTTATGTTAATATGATTATCTGTATGCTAGAATTAGGGTTTATAGTCTTGGATAACTTGCATGTACAATAGAGAAACCTAGATCCAAGCATTAGGGTGTGTATGAGCACATAGGATGTTCTTAGGACCAAAACCCATCAAGAACCTGGTAGTCATACCTGTCTATCTGTGTCATGGGAATACAAGTTATTTTGAAAGCGAGTATCAGCCATAATGCTGGTGAATTCATAAGTATTTATGTGACTTTGATTTGTAAAGCTGTAAAGAAAGACCTGTAAATGTTTGAAGGAAAGCTTGTACCAATGAACATGTTTGTAAGTAATTGTAAACATTTGAAAACCCTAGAAAATCCCATATTTTCTACTAGTATAAAAAGTAGCCTTCTACCGAGACCCGACTGTTTTGAATGTTTGCTTTTAGAAATCCAATATTTGCTTATAAGTGTGTGGTAGTTTCAAAATCCCAAAAATGAACTACCATGGTGTTTTTCATGTCTAAAATAGTAGATTTGTGTACGTGTATAATCGCTAAGGTATTTGATAACCCCGTAAATCAACGTGTTTTTAATACTCCATGTGAGTTTTATAACCATGCTAATGACCCAGACTGCTTGTAACAACGTTCTTCAGGCGTTGGAAAGTTATGACGTTTGTCACCCCAGACCTGCCGGTCTAATTGTAGCTAACAGTTTAGGTGCGGGATTGACAATCCTATATAGATCTATAGACAAGTATCACGCTCCCCCTACAAGGGATTATGGTATATAATACAGGACTTAATAATGCATACTCGAAAGTACGTGAAACATCTCACAAAACCTAGTATAAAACAGATTTACGTATGAAAATGTCCATTTGTTCTTGTATATGAAAATATCTCTTTGATATGGTACTTGTAATATGTAAAATTTCATGAATATCTAGTACACTATCTTATGTAATCGTATCTCTTGTAATTGAATGTCTTGAAATTGTATGTAATCGTATCTCTTCATATAGTATGTAATGTATTTGTATAGACTCATGAATAAACTGACTCTTGTGTGATCCCTTGTACTTGGGATGGTAAGTAGTATCTCCTAACTATACTTATTATAGTTTCTAGTATTGTATGTGTATAACCGAAATACGCCTTTGCTACTCAAAGGTACTGAACCAACTGAAGGAAACTTTTATGTGTATATATGTACTTATGATATATATAACTAATATTTAGACGACATTCGGACGAATAACCGATGCCTCAAAGCCACATCCCAACGAGGAAAAGGAAATAAAGCGAGCTAGCCGTCCTAAGTCCTTCAAACATTACTTATATAATGATACATATATAGGCATGCATTTGCCAATATAAAAATATAAAAGAAGTTTTGTAAAACCTTTGAAAAGTTTAATAAATAAGAAATGATGACTTGATGTCAGTTTTTAAAACAATTTGAAAGTAGTTTGTTTGATAAGAACAATTTTAAGTATAAGAAGACCTTTGTTAGAAACATGATTCTAACAGAGTTTGAAAGGAATCATAAAGTATGTAAGACAGTTTGATAAAGAGTTTTTAACATGTAAAAATGTTTGTCGTAAACTATTATAGTTTTTCCAAAAGTTTGTTTCGTTTGTATAGGTAAACCCTAGTGAAATGCTCACTCATTATGTAAAGTGTAACTTTTGTAGTGACATAAATGAACACATATACTCAAAGTATAGATAAAGTGTTTGATTTGTATATGTTTAGCAACATACTTAATTTAAAAAGACAAGATGTTATCGTGATATATTTTGTGTACGAAAGTTTCCATGTAGTAGTTATGAATCACATATGGTTTACTTGATAAAAAGAGTATATAATGAAACTTTAGGTTACACACGATAATAACCGTGTGTTTACTTGATAAAAAGAGTATATAATGAAACTTTAGGTTACACACGATAATAACCATGTGTTTACTTGTATTCCCCCCCCCCCTTAAAAGTGTATAAAAGCATTGATAACACATTTGAAAATGTAGTTTATAGGGGTATGAACTCACTGAAGAAATTGCGTGATTTGAAGAAAACGAGATTTTCTCGGGCGGCACCTCGATCGGAAAGTGACGAGATTCTCGGGAATCTCGGGGCTTCGGACCTTCGTCGGGGCTTAGATATGAAATCGGGAAGTCGGAATATTGTTGGCACGAAAAATGAGGTTAAAATGTGAGAGAAGTGAAGAAAATGAGCAAGGATGACCGACACCCTCACATTCTGTTTATAGGGTGCTGGAAGAGGGATTACGTTGGGCATAAATTCGGAGTACGCTGGGCGTAATTTCGGAGTACGCTGGGCGTACACGACGTCAGCTCTTACCGCATCCTCGGGCAAAGCATCGAAGCGACGTGGACAGTCCGGAGCCTAGCATCCAAGTACGTTGGGCGTACGAGGGTACGCTGGGCGTAAATCGTTTTGGTGTGTGTGCCACGAACTTGTAAAATCCGTAACTTTCGCATACAGGCTCCGTTTTTGACATTCTTTATATCCACGCGAAGGTGAGAAAATACTCTACAACTTTCATTTAGACTCCGTCGGCTAATTTTGACTTTATTTTTAATTATATTTTAATTAATAGGCCGGGACATGATAACTTCGTTAAAAATCCATAACTTCTTTATCCGACGTCCGTTTTCGTTTGTCTTTTTACCATCGAACTACTATTGTCGAGACCTTCAACTCTCGTTTACGTTGTGTCGGCTAAAAATTACTCGATCTTTATTTCGAGTTTTTAGTTGTCTACCGCTGTTACGAAACTTAGAAAATTTGTAACTTCTTCATACGAAGTCCGTTTTGGGTGTTCTTTTTATACATGATCACGGTTTAACAAAATCTATGACTTTCGTTTAGATACCTAAGGCTAAAAATTATTGTATTGAAACTTTGCGTTTTTCTCTTAATAGGTGTTGCCTGGTTTTGCCGAGAATCTTCGGTTGCTCATAACTTCTCCGTTATAACTCGGATTTTAGGGTTCTTTATATGTACGAAAACCTTGATATGATTCCTACTACTTTATTTAATCCAAATAAGATTTTAGGAAAGTTAAATTTTGACCTAAATTTGACTGGTGTTACATTATATTGTCTCAAAATGTCGGGTTGTCACAATTTTTAAATGAACCTAGAGTGACTTTCGATAAAAAATTTGACACCCTAGGTTGGTGGAAAAAAACGCATTGCGTTTTCCGGTTGTCGCTTGTATGGAAAAAGGTAATTCTACTATTTTATTTAATTTCGGCTTCTTTTAGTTTAGTTATAGTTTATTGAACTTACAATTTTATGACGGTTTGTTGTTAGATATTTTGTCCATACAAGTGATGATTGTGGCATTAGAATCCGGTTTTTGTACTTGTGGTCGAATTCTAGATGTATATAGAATATGTTTGAATACATCGATTGTTGAAGCATCGGTAAGTATCCAAGATTGGGTAAGAACATTACGGAAACCCATTATAGATGATGATGAAGACATATTAATGGATGATGACATAACGTTAGGTAGTAAATTTAAATCCTCTTATTATTTATTTCTTGTTTTTTAAAAAAATAGTTATTATGTTATGGTGTTAATTATATAGAGATCGATGTGGCGATGGAGGAACAAGAAGATAGAAGGAATAAAAAGAAGCCGATTGAAGTTTAATTGTTTTTTTTTCATAGATTGTTTGTTTTAGTATAATCATAATTTGGTTTGGTGCATAGTTATTATTATTTTTATATAATGATATTTTGGTTATTATTATTATTTCCATACAATAATATTTTGGTAAATTTGGCTTGCTACTTATTACCTTTGCATTCATCTTCTTTTATGTATTTTTTAGTCGAATTATGCAAAAGACAAAGATAGGAATGATGAATGTTAGGTAGAAATATTATAATTTGACAGAATATGCTAGAGAGTTATATGACAAACAAAATCCGAAACCGTAAACAATAAAGATACGAAACCCAGTTTGGTATCCGGAATAGGACCATGGGCATAGCTAAGCATTCACAAGGTAGGTCCTAGGACCTGCCTTTTTTTTTCAATACAACATATATATATATATATATATATATATATATATATATATATATATATATACACTAGCCGTCTACCCGCGCAAAGCGGCGGACGGCGAATAATTTGATCTCTTTAGAGTTAAAACCATTTTGCGTTCACTTCGAGAAATGAATATTAAATGACATCTATTTTTCAAGAGCATTACCATACCATATTAAGGGGGTGTTTGACTAAGCTTTTTTAAAACAACTTATTAGGTTCCACATCACTATAAGTTAAAAAAGTGTTTGGATTAAAATAACTTATTCCGGTGGGAAACCTCTAATACATCATTTTTTCATAAGTTACCCTACACTTACTTATTAACTTATAAGCTAATAAACTAATAAGCACTAAGCTTTTTTGCCAAACACCCCCTAAATGGTTATTACTTCCATTTATACATACCCAAACCACTTGTACTGTTTATCGTCCTCTTTTTTTTTTTTTTTTTTTTTTCGTTTTCCTTAATTCCTTTATTAATTTAATGTCCTACTAAGTAAAATGCTAAAATATATAAATAATAGTTTATAAAAATAAACCTTTAGAATATCAGGCGTTGTGATTCAAAAGTTGATAAATAGGCCTTTGAGAAAGCCAACATACTCAGGTGTCAACTTGTTCATTGTTATTTTAAACCAAGTTTGGTCACAAATTAAAACATTTTCAACGATGGTATGTAATTCAAGGATTCATATTGATTTAGGTTCTCGAAACCTTAAAATATTGAACAAAATCTATATAGAACCTTATAATAAGGACAGTAATCACCGTAATCAAGAAGTCCATTTGATGAAACTTGATAGTATAAGGACCAATGATGAAAAAGGTTTCATTTTTAGACTAAACAAGATGAAAAATATACAAACTACCTTAATCATGTCAAATCTTGTGTTTAACTGTTCTTTATTGCAAAAGTAAGATGCCAAAATATACAAACTAATGATAATACAATGCTCTAACTGGCCCTCTTGGTTGGGTTCTTTGAACCTGCAAAGCCAACACATTAAAGAAACATAGTAAAAACCTTTTTAGGAACAAACCTGATATAATAAAGCCTTCACCCAATATATTTATAAGATAAAAATACAAAAAGTTAAAAATGAAGAAATCAATTACAAGTAAGGATTAAAATAAAAACTTGTTAAGAAAGAGCCATCTGTAGGAGGGATATTTGAATAAACATGTATTTTCTGATGGTTTCAAATTTTGAATTATCCGAAATTCAGGGAAGGAGATAAAATTTGTTGAGAAATATATGGATCCAAAACACAGGTTAAAATTTAATATTATTTTATTGATGACTACTTGTACTATTAGCTTAATGATTTGAACGTCTTAAAAAAATAATATTATTATATTCAATCTATTTTTAGAAATAGTTGGATTTCTTTTATAAGATAGTAAAGATATATATATATATATATATATATATATATATATATATATATATATATATATATATATATATATAGAAAACATTTAAGACATATCTTATTTCTGCTAAAATACCTATATTTTCATATTTTTTTAGTTCATTTAAATAACGAACCATATTGTTTTTAGTTCTAGATTCGCCACTGAATAGGAACGGACTGAAGTTGTAAATAACACTGCCAAAATCTAATTTGTTCTAACACCCGAAACCTGGTTTAATGTCCGGGACCGGACCGGAACAAACCGAACCAAACTGAACCGAAACGTGACCCGATACACCAAAAATAGTCTGGTTTTTGGGTAAGGTAATTCATAATTTCCAGTCTTCGGGCCGGTCTGGTCGAGGTCTGGCCCGTTGCTCATCACTAGCTCCAAGTGCGTACTTCGTTTATGAAACCGGTTATATTAGGTGTGAGTGACCAAAAGAGCAGGTTAAAATCAACTTTGATATAAACACCAAAAATATTTAGGGACTGATTCAAGAAATTTCAAAATTATTGTTAGGCTAACGTGTAGTTTTCTTGAAGTTGAAAGTATCGGGATTAAGGGGAAGGGTTGGTGTTAATGGGAACACATCGAAAAATAGTCAAAGAGTTGATTTCTAGAAACGATTAAGAATGATGGCGGGCTGCTTTCAAGTCTGTCAACAAATTAAAGAAAAAAAGTTACCTGCCACTTTGTTTATTGTAAAATAAAAATATCATACAAATTTTTAATTTATTTTACAATCGTCTCGCTGTGGCTTTCAAGTTTCTTACACGATTGTATTTAATATATTGTTTTTTACAAAAATACATGTTTCTAAGTTTTTGAATAATGCTGGTGGCCCGAGACAAGACTTATGACGTGTGTGGTACGTATTCATGAAATTGTTGGGAAATTTTGCACTTGGGTGCGTTTGGAGTCATGACCGTAGATACAAACATAAAAGAAAAGTAAAGGGCAATACTAATCTAAAGATTTTACAAGAAACAATATAATGTTACTACAAAATAATCAAAAAAGAAATGTTAGATGTAAAGCGGTTCATATTTGATACAATTTCATTAGAATGAGTTCACTGTCTACACATCTCTCCCTGTCTCTCCCACCATACAACAGCCGAAGCAATATGGATCGGAGGATTTGTACCAATGTTAACAAGATGCAACAATGTTAACAAGAACATGCGTGGAGTGCCAGACCTACTCGCTGGTACAAGGAGCTCCAGCAGCACCCCTAACGAGTATCTCAAGCCCCTAGCCCTTCTACCAGTGGGGGATCGATATCGTGAGACCTTTTCTGAAGCTCCCGGGAGGATGAAGTTTTTAGGTGTCATAGTATATTATTTTACCAAGTGGATCGAGGCTCAGCCACTAGAGTGCATAGCAGGGAGACATATAATTAAGTTTCTATGGAAAAACATCATAACGACGTTTGGAACGCCAAAGGTACTGGTCAGCGATAATGGGATATAATTTGTGTGTAGAAAAAGGAATAAAACAATGGTTAATGTCAGTAGCAGATCTCCAAGCTAACAGGCAAACAGAAGTATCGAACATGACACTGGTGAATGAGATCAAAAAACGACTAGGAACGGCCAAGGGTAATTGGGTGGAAGAGCTTCCGGGAGTTCTCTAGTTGTACATGACGACACCAAGGACAAGTACAAAGGAAACACCATTCAGGTTGGCGTATGGCACAAAAGCAATGCTACCGACTGAACTAATGATTGGCTCACCGCGCACAATGCACTTCCAGGGCAAGAACAATGATGAGGACCTAAGGAAAAATTTAGATCTCATTGAGGAGAAGCGTGAGCGATCGAACATTCAAAAAGAAGCCTATAAGAGTGCAGGGGAAGGAAAAGAGTAAAGGAGAAAACCTTCGAGGTAGGAGACTATGTTCTAAGGAAAAACGAGACCACATCCAACCACAGGGGAAACTAGGTCCCATGTGGGATGGACCATACAAAGTAACTAGCGCACAAAAGAACAGGTCTTACACACTCGAAACAATCGAAGGCAGACCAATCCCAAGAACATGGAATACCAAAAATCTCAAAAGATTCCACTTTTAGTCTCCATCAACATGCAACAAGGGGAAGTAGAGAAACCCACAACCAGAAGAGATAACAATGAACTTGTGACAATGTACCGGCTGGGCTGATCACCCATGCCGATGGACAATACTTTGTGTATTTCAGGCTTAGTGTACCTCTAAAATACTCAGTGTATTTCATGACAAAGGAGCTTAATGTACTCGTTTCAATGCTAAATACTCAGTGTATTGCATGGCGAAAGAGCTTAATGTACTCGTTTCAATGCTAAATACTCAGTGTATTCCACGACAAAGAGCTTAATGTACTAACTGCAATGCTAAATACTTAGTGTATTTCGTGACAAAAGAGCTTAGTGTACTCATTACAAAGTCAAATACTGAGTGTATTTAATGGCAAAAGAGCGTAACACACTCTCGCCTCAGCACCAACTACCTAAGGCATGCCATCAAAAAAGCTCAATGCGCTCTTGACAACATCAAATACTTAATGTATTCCATTGCAAATTTGCTGGTTGTAACACAGAAAAACTAAAGGTTTAAACTAGCCATACATGCTTAGTATCTTAAACACATAGAACTCCTCTCTCCATCCCACAGAACTAGGCCAACAATATTGCTCCAACTCAGCGCTAAAAGCCAAAAGAGGCTTCATGAAACACAAAAAGAGGAAGGGGATACATTTAATCAAATAAGAGGGAAATTAAGAAAACGCACAAAGAGATATATGAAACTAAAGTTAACATAAAAACAGATGAATGCCCACAAACATAGCCACACAGGGCCCAAAATAAGTCCAAGCCATGAAGGGTTGAATCCATACACAAAAAAAAAAAAAAAAAAAAACAGACAACAAAGTTCACCAAATTTTCACACCCCGAAGGGTAGCACAACGGTAATAGGTACCTCACAAACCACCAACCTCCCCATTCCCACTACCAGCATTCTCATCACCATCACTAGTTTCACCATTACCACCACCAACAGCTCCTCCAACAACCTGACCGACACCACAATCGCCAAACCTTCTTCAACATGTGGTACAATAACATCGCCGCCATCATCACCTTCATGATTACTGAAAGGCTCATGAACATTGTCGAAAGCACAAAGTTTCCTCATGCTAGCCATGTCCAATCGGCCCAAACCAAGAAAATGAGCATAAATAGAATGGAAAAGAATAGTAGAGCATCATCTAATCCTTTTCATATGTTTACTCTACTTGATGCTTCTGGTTCCTCCTCCTCCTCTAACCACCATAACTTCTCCTTGATTTCCATCTATTCCAAAGTCATATGGGATGGCTCCAATCACAATGATTGAATGTGAAATATCAAAATGGCCCTTTTATTTGAGTACAAAGAATATGTTCATGAAAAAGAACACAATGAGATTGACGAAGAGATGACCACTCCTGAAGAATTAGCCTCCTACAAGAAGCACTATGATGATGAAACAAAAGTTGCTTGCATCATGGTAGCCACCATGACCCCTGAGATGTAAAGGTTTATGAGGATTACTTATACTATGAGATGAACAAGGACCTTATGGAAAAGTACCGTAAGCGATCTCGTCAAGAAAAGTACGAAGTGGTCAAGTCCCTAATTGCATGAAAGTTGAAGGAGGGAGAATCTATCTATAGCCACGTGCAAAGGATGAAACGTTATGTGGATCGCCTTAGTAGGATGAATGTGAATTTTGATGAGGAGTTAGCTATTGACATAGTCCTAAACTCCTTACCTAGTTGTCATGATCAGTTCATTCTGACCTATCATCTGAATGACAGTGAGACCACCCTGACTCATATGCACAATCTCATGTAGACAGTTGAAGCATGAACGAAGGGAAAAGGTATTGTATCCCTCCTGGTAGTGATCTTGTCCTAGCTATTGGACAAGGAAAGGGAAAAAAGAGGAAAGGTGTACCAAAACAAAACTAGAAGGGAAAGTCTCATGCAAGGTCATCCAATAGTGGCCCCAAAGGAAAGTCCAGTTATGATCATCCAACTTATTCTAATCCCAAAGAGACTATCTGCTTTTACTGCAATGACAAGGGGAATTTCAAACGAAGCTACCCGAAGTATATGCAAGATATCAAATATGGCAAGGTGAAGCCAACTTCTACAGGTATGTACACTATTTCATCTAATAACTCATCATCTTCTCATTCTTGGGTACTTGAGACAAGATGTGGATTTCACATTTGTTTTGATTTGTAAGGACTAAGAATAAGTGAGGAGGTGGAGCATGGTAGAATGAACTTGATCATGGGAAATAGGCGTTCATGTCCTGTTACCAAGAATTGAGTTTACATTCTAGTGCTTATTAATAGTGTTAGTTTAGATTTAATAAATTGTTATTACTCATTAGAAATGACAAGAAACATTATCTTTTTTCATGCATTGTTCATAAAAGAGTTTAGATATTCATTTAATGATTTGAATGGTTCTATTTCTGCATATATAAAAATGGTGTTTTTTATTTTGAAGCTATGGTGTGTATGAAACTGTGATGTATGTAGACAATTTAGGAAATAGTGTATTTCAAATTGATTCGTCTAATGGTATACACAAAGCATGATTATAGCATTGTTGTATTGGACACATTAACAAGAAATACATTGCCCCACTCCAAAAGGATGGAGTGTTGGAATCATTTGACCTAAGGTCGGATGATGCATGCGAATCGTGTTTTTTGGGTAAGATGACAAAATCACCTTTCACCGGATCTTGTGAAAGAGATGAAGGTTTGTTGGATGTTATACATACAAATGTGTGTGGCCCCTTCAGATCTACCATAAGGGATGCAAATCGATTTTATGTAACATTTACAAAGGGTTATAATAGATATGGTTATATTTAATTAATCAAACATAAATCAGAAAACTTTGAAAAGTTCAAAGAGTTTGAACATGAAATCGAGAATCATTTAGGTAGGAAGATAAAGATCCTCCGATCAGATAGAGGCGGAGAGTAACTTAGTATCGAGTTCCACGACTACCTCAAGGAATGTGGAATAGTTTCACAATTGACCCCTCCTAGGACACAACAACTTAATGGTGTGGCTAAAAGGCGTAATTGAACCTTGTTAGATCTGGTTCGTTCCATGACGAATCGAGTTTCTCTTCTAATTTGATTATGGGGGTATGCCTTAGAGACTATCACCCATATTCTTAATCTTGTCCTAACTAAGAAGGTTCCCAAAAAATTTCATGAGATGTAGACAAGGAAAGTTCCATTGTTAACACATATCATGGTTTGGGGTTGTGAAGTTTTCTTAGACAAGAGACTCACGAAAAGCTTGAACCTCGAAGTGAGAGATGTATTTTCATCGGCTATCCACATAAGTCTTTTGGATATTTGTTCTATAGACCTAGTGAGAATGTGGTCTTTGTAGCAGGAAGATGAGTATTTGACAAGAGAGAACTCATATCCAAAGAGGACAGTGGGAGTACCATTGACCTTGAAGAGATTCAAGAGTCAAACGATGAAGGAATCTCTAAAGATGTTAGGGCTCAACCAGAGGATGAGATTCTAGTTGAACCAGTTGACAATTCATTACCTCTTCATTGCTCTTGTAGAGTTAGCATGCCACCTGAGTTCTATGGTTTCCATATATCTACAGATCATGATACATTTATCAATGATAGTACACTTGTAAATTTGGATGAACTTGCTAACTACTAGGAAGCAACACTAGGACCTAAGGTGGCCAAATGGAAAGAGGCAACGAACCTCGAGATCAAGTCCATGTATGACTACCAAGTTTGGAATTTCTTTGATCAACAACCTGGTCGGAAGACCGATGGTTGCAAATGGATCTTCAAGAAGAAGACCAGAATAGATGGTAACCTGCACACATTCAAAGCACGACTGATTTCAAAGGGATTTACTCAAACCCTAGGGATTGACTATGATGAGACCTTTTCACCAGCAGCTAAGATAAAATCTATTAGGATAATGCTAGCCATAGCTGCCTTTCATGATTCGAAATTTGGCATATGGATGTCAAAACCGATTTCCTTAATATGATGTTGGCTAAGGATGTTTACATGAATCAACCAGAGGGCTTTGTTGATGCAAAGTTTCCTAATAGAGTGTGTAAGCTTGAGAAATCAATCTTTGGTTTGAAACAAGCATCCCAAAGATGGAATCCTTGCCTCGACGAGTAATTCGAGGAGTTTGGTTTCTCTAGAAGTGAAGATGAGTCATGTGTATATATCAAAGCTAGTGGGAGTATAGTGACCTTCGTACTATTGTATGTTTATGACATAATTCCTATAGGAAATGAGATTCCAACTTTCCAAGAGGTTAAGTCTTGGCTTGGAAAGTGTTTCACTATAAAGGACCTACGTGAGGCTGCCTATATTCTGGGGATAAGAATTCTAAGAGACCGGAGTAAGAGACTGCACGTCGAGAGTAATACCAAACTGAGTAAGATCCAGAGTCCAAGTACCGATGTAGAGATAGAATAAATGAGTAGAATTCCATATGCTTCTGCTGTTTGATCTATCATGTATTCTATGAAATGTGCTCGCCCTGACATGTCGTTTTCTTTGAGCATGGTCAGTCGTTATCAGGGAAATCTAGGTAAACCTCATTGGATAGCAGTTAAGAATATTCTCAAGTATCTGTGAAGGACTAAGGAATGGGTCCTTGTACTTGGTGGCAGTGATACACTGAGAGTAAATATGTATAGTGAAGACAACTTTCAAACAACCAGAGGCAACTTCCATTTTCAATCTCGTTGGGTGCTTACCTTAAATGGAGGACCAGTTACATGGAAAAGTTCCAAGCAAGAGATAGTGGCTGATTCTACATGTGAACTAGAAACATAGCGGAAAGCCAAACATCGAAGGAAGAAATTTGGTTGAAGAACTTCATCAGAGATCTTGGAGTCGTTCCAACCATTAGGGAGACGATGGAACTTTTTTGTGATAATGAAGGGGTGGTCGCCTTAACAAAGGAAACAAGAGATCATGGAAGATCAAAACACGTCGACAGAAAATACCATTTCATCATACATAGAGTAGAAGAATGTCACCTGACTATGAAGAGGATATCATCTGAAGGGAATCTTGCAGATCCACTTATGAAGGGTCTGAGTAGGGCTAAACACATTTAGCATTCCAGGAGCATAGGTCTAAGAGATGATATTAGTTTTAGTAGTTAAATAGTTAGTTTGAATCTTGCAACAAAGTAAATATAATTGACTTTTGGTGATTAAATAATAGAGATTATTTATGAGTTTGGTATACTACCTTTTGTCAATTGTTTATTTTTGTGTTTCATTTTTGCATGTTTTACTTCCCGAATAATTTGATTATTCAAAACTACATAATCATTCATACTTCTTCAAGTAAGTAGTGAATTAAGACTGTCATGAATTGAGTTATAGATTGTCAAAGGAGTTTTATACATAGAAATGGTATTGCTACAATGTTCATGAGTACATAGAAATGGAGATTTAAGTATTGGATTGACCCACACTCGTAGAATTACTTCATGGAATTAATCACGAGTAATTATGAGATGATAATATCTTATAATCTTGAAACAGTGATATGAGTAGTAGTTTACAAGTAGATTGTGCATTGATAATACATAAACACATCAGTAACTTGATGTTATAAAACATATTTTCATGCATGATTTGGTGAGTGAATGGTGCAAGTACATAGTATAAAATTTACTCGTTCCTTTTGCCATGACGGGAAAATCGATATCTTTGGGCCCTCGGTGATTTGTTGTCGACTTATAGTGCTGGGCCCATCCATGACTAAATTGATGTATTCAATTAGAAGTTCTATGTCATTTCAAATTAGAAATCGGGAAACAAAGTATTGAAAAATGAGATTGATTTAATTCCATGTATTGTGTTCGAATGATATCTTGCATAATGGCGGATTATATAATCAGTTATGTTAGGACACATAACTGACTGGGTCAGAGTTCTATAACGGATTTTGGAAGCTACAATTTGTTGATTGATTCAGAAGTTATACTAGCACTTATGTTTATAGAATTATCCAAGTGGGAAACTATTTGATTATGTGTTTAAGCCTATAAATAAAATTGGTATATACTTGAATTGATAGTAGCACAGTCCTTTTGGGTTTCCCTCGAACCTAGCAATTGGACAAGATGATTTGAGAGAGAGAGAGAGAGACTAATTTAATATGTGAATAATAAATTAAATAAATTGTTTATTAATTTATTATTAAAATAATATATTAAATAGCAATCATATTATTTAATTAATAATTAATTAGAAATTAATTGAAATTAATTTTGGGATTAACTGGATTAATTGAAAGTACAAGGAATGTTTTGTTATTTATTAATAGTTGAGAAAGGAAGACTCTAGAACCTCTTGGAAGAGGTGGACGGAAATCTCTAGGGAAACCCTAGGAGATATCATCCAACGCCCGTTGGAGAAGGGGATTGGGCCGCTTGGTCACCAAGCAAGGGATCTAGGGCATATCCCTTAAACCCTAACTTCGGAACAATGTTTCTGTTGGATTCGGTGTCTAAGCCCATAACTATAATTGGTAAGTACTTGACCTGATAATAGCATGATCCATTTCAGGTTGCCTTCATCAAAACAATTTGATAGGATGGATATTTGAGAAAGAGGTTATTTATGATTTATTAATATATTATAAGAATAATAAATTAATTCAGAAATCATATTATTGAAATTAGTATTGATCAAGAATAAATTTGGAATTAATTTAGTGATCAAAAAAGACTAATTAAATAAACAGGGACAGATTATGTAAATCAGTGACACACATGGTTTAGGCTAATGATCCATGATTGATTTGTGATGAACTAGGCTTATGAGATAGTCCATGAAGTGTTAGTCCAAATCAATTGTTGGATCATAAACCTAAGTGTAAAAATTAGGGTTTACAAATGAATCTTAGAATTCTGCACTATAAATGTGTTCCCTTAGCTCCGAAAATCGTCACCCTTTGCATTTCAAGAAGAGCATAGCCAATTTTCATGTCTTATAAACCTCTCTCATATTCATCTAATTGTTATTGGTGTTTATGACTTGTTTGAGGCATCACACTTGGGGTGCTAAGCTCTTATAAGGTTGAGTTCCACAAGCTACAATAAGAGGTAATCTTCTAACTAGTTTTTTTATGATTCATATATCAACTTGCATGCTAGTTAGGCTTCATGCTTTGGAAAAGGAATAATGCATGTATAATTAGAGAAAAGTTAGATCCAAAGCATTAGGGTTGTATATGTCACACCCCAAAACCGGAACGGCGGAAACGTTCTGGGGTGGATGACGTCATGTCAAGTATCACAACATATGCAGTATAGTAATCAAAGTGCAACAACCATTGCATTAATAGTAATAGTTTTACATAAGTTACATTTCATAGAGACATTAAAGTAATACAAGTAATAATATAGTTGCAGCTCGGTTCTAGGCTGTCTTCAACAAAAGCTCCTGAGATGTACCTGTCTATTGCTGACCTGAGAATACAAGTTATTTTGAAAGCGAGTATTAGCATTTTTATAAATCCTGGTGAGTTCATAAGTATTTAATGTCATTTGTGTAAGTAAGCATTTTATTGAAGATAACATTATAAAATTAGTAGTTTAGAGTCTATAGTCTATTAGAGTCCTTTCCAGAAAATCCTATATTTTCTAATTAAAAGCAGTCTTCTATCAAGACTCAACATTGTTATGTTTTAAAGAGAAATTTTCCCTGAAATACTATCATTACCCAAAATACGGTATTTGACTTTAAAGAAATTAGGAGAATATTACTAGTAAAATACAAGGGAAAATAACATATGCTTCAGCAGAAAATACTGTTGACTAAGGCAAAGAAATCATAGACTCTAGGAGAGTATCGAGTGAACGACATGCCTGGCTCAGTCTAACAAAAGGAGACACAGACCCCATACGATATCAAATGTACGATACTGTAACGCCCGTAGATCAGGGGTAGCCAATTTAGAGACGATAAGCGTCAAAAATGACTTTTTGATGGAATATTATTTAGAAGGATTAATCTTAACCAAGTTGTAGTATATTTCACAAGCTTTCCGTGCATAAAAAGAACGCCAAAATCCGAGTTATAACGAAGAAGTTATGACCTGTCGACGTTTCGACTTAGCAGTATGCAGCCCGAATACTCGAAATAGAGATCGAGTGATATTTAGCCAAAAATTTCTAAATGAGAATTGAAGATCTCATTGATAGTAGTCCAACGATAAAAAGACAGACGAAAACGGAGTTCGGATGAAGGAGTTATGAATTTCGAACAGAGTTTTCCTGTCCCAGCCTACTAAAAATACTATATAAGTAATATACTTATAATATATTAAAAATCAATTCAAAATTAGCCAATAGAGTCTAAACGAGAGTTGTAGAGCATAATCTCACCTTCACGGCGATATAAAGAACGTCGAAAACGGAGTTCGTATGCGAAAGTTATGAATTTCTGAAGTTCGGGGCGCGAAACCCCGAAACTGTCAGAGAGCACGACGTGGCAAGCGTCCTGACACCTCCGGGAGGCCTCCAGATGCAACTTGGGATGACGCATGCAGTGACGACCAAGCCCACGACGTGGAACAAGGTTTCCACGATGTGGCAAGGGCCAAATTTGCCCTATAAATAGATTTGAAGGGCCATCCGTTTAGGGTTGCTATTTTCTCTCTTCTCTCTCCCATTTTGCATCGATTTGCGTGCCAGAAATACCCCGAAGCCCCGGTATCATACTCGAGTCCCGAGATCCCAAAGATCCCGAGAAGTGCGGTTCCCGAGCCGAAGCTCTGCCCGCGAGAAGTTCGATTTTTGAAGAGATCTTCCAGATCTGCTGAGGATTACTACTTCTGCAAGTCGTAGTGTTGTCTGATCATCTTCTGATCAAGTGAGTGTGTAGTTATTTTCTTCTAATGCATAATTATTAAGTATTTTCTATGAAATACGTGCTACGTGTATAATATAAAGTTGTTTATATGTGTGGGTGTATAGTCCCTTTCATAAACACGGGTATAATACAAGTATTGTTTGAATGTATTAAGTATATGTTTGGGAGAGTGTATGGTTACTTTCTTCTAACACATAAATATGAAGTATTTGGTATAAAATACGTGCTATGTGTTTATATATTGTTGTTTATTTGAGATGAGTATGGAATGAATGTTTTATATAGTTTTTAAATGAATTAAACTGTATGTGTAATCTATATCTACAAATATGTTGGGTAGAACATGGGTAGATGAGATAGTTGGTATGTGATAAAATGATGAGGTATGAAAGATGATTAAGAATGATATTGGTAGATGCACCAATTAAAGAATGTCATAAAACTAGCAGATGTGCTGGAGAATAATATCGGTAGATGCACCAAGTAGTGAATGTCGTAATTCTGGCAGATGCGCTTATAGGATAATGTCGGCAGATGCGCCAAATAGAGATTGTCATAATAATAGTAGATGCGCTTATAGGGTAATCTTGGCAGATGCGCTTATAAGATAATGTCAGCAGATGCGCCTAAAAGAGAATGTCATAAACCTGGCAGTCGCGGCTTATAGTGTATGACGAAATCATGGCAGAGGCGCTTAAAGGATGATGTTGGTAGATGGGTCGTATGTAGCAATAGATGTGTGCTAATTCCTTAGGTCAATCCTAGGAATGGATGAATGACGGGTAGTTGAATTCTTAGGGTAAAATCCTAAGAAATAAAGGAGATAATGGGGATGGGTAATTGGGTTGATTGTTTGATGGTTGAATATAATAATTATATTATTGTGGGTTGAAAACCCTATATGCTCACCAGGCTCCCAAGCCTGACCCACTCAGTTTTCTTTGCATTACAGGTAATGACACAAGAGTATAAGTTGGTGGACTTGACGAGAGGTTTTGGATTATAGATCAGTAGTTGAATAACTATTGTAAGGTCTATTTTATATTGTTTATGCTTTTGGTCTGAAACGAACATGACATCCCGAGGTTTTATTATTTAATGAAAATACATTCTCGTTGAGAAATGTTTTGATAAAAGGTTATCATATTTTATTTTGGGAACAAATTCCGCAACCGTTTTCTTTAAACGATCACTCTGATTTATAAAACAAAGCATAAACAAATCGGTCTTTTCTGGCCGTGAAATTGGGGATGTCACAGTTGGTATCAGAGCATTAGTTTAAGCGAACTAGGAAGTTGTAGGAAATTTCTAGACTTAAACTTAGAATGCTAAGTAATGATTGTGAGGAGTGTGTCTAAATTATGTTAGGTAGTACACCTAAATTGACACAAGCACTAGTTCATTTTAGGAGTGATGCCTAAAATGCTTTTATGTGCTAAATGTTTTGTGTGATAGCTATATTGATGCTATTATTTGTTCGGATCTATGGTCTGTTGCCGACCGGATCTGGAAACCTTATGTGTTTAGGATTCTAAGCGTATGGCTACGATATTAGAACTAGCATGTAAACGTTTCGGAGTAATAAGGACGCTTTAGTTATCTGTCGTGATTGAGGATCTGAATTCACCTTATTTGGTGTGTAGATCAAAAATGGTAAGAACCAGAAGTGGAGTTGGAAACGCTGATGAAAACAGGAATCAACCACTAGTGATTGAGCAAATACCTGTCGTAGCAGCAGCACCCGAGCCGATAACAATGGCTGGTGTAAAAATGATGATTCAAACAATGTTGGATTGTCAAATGGAGGATACTAGGCGGTTGCTTCAACAGAATCGTGAAGACCTGTCAATTCGTGTGGAAGAGCCCGAATTAAATGAAGGGCACTCGGAAGGTGGAAACTTCAGTGGGTCTATTGGTCAAGCCAACCCACCGATAGTAAGGCAAAACAACCATGATGGAAGGAATGATGGAATGGGATGCAAGTACAAGGACTTTCTAACTTGCAAACCATCAACCTTCAATGGAAAGGAGGATCCGATTGGAGTTATGGATTGGATCTCCGAAATAGAGTTAGCCTTCATGACTTGTGGCTGCGGAGGCAAGTTGCAAACTATCTATGCAGTGCGTCAATTCCGAGGTGGAGCCGTTCGTTGGTGGAACACTCTAGGGAAGACTTTAAGCCCTAATGAGCCACTGCAATTGACATGATCAGAGTTCTTGGTGCAGTTCAAGCGCAAGTTCTGCTCGGCTTAAAATCTGTTGGAGTTGGAGAATAAGTTTCTGATATTGAAGAAAGGCAGCATGTCAGTGGATGAATACACTAATGCCTTCACAGACAAGATGGAGTTTGCTTTGCACATCATCCCAGACGAACTGACAAAAGTCGACCGATACGCAAAGGGACTCCCTTGGGAGTATGCGGTGCCAGTACGTCAGACACCTACTTTAGAGGCAGCTATTTGGGCTGCCAAGTCTGTTGAGAATATGATCAAGGGGAGGACTGACAGTAAGGTTGAAGTTGGCGAGAAGAGAAAGTTGGAAGGAACTTTAGGTTCTAATGAGAAAGGAAAATTCTCAAAGTCTAGAGGAGGAGGAAGGGATGAGGCAAGGTGGTGCGATAAGTGCAAGAAGAAGCACTCAGGAAAGTGTGGCGTGGAGGTGACATGTTTCAAGTGTGGAAAGCATGGGCACTATGCCGATGAATGTATTTTCAACAAAAAGGTGTGTTATGAATGTAAAGAAGAGGGGCACTTCAAGCAAGACTGCCCAAGGAAAAATCAAGCAGCAAGGCTAGAGGCGCCACGAAAGCTAAAGGCAAGAGCATTTCAAATGATCCTTGATGAAGCAGATGGCAATGCAAGGAATTAGGAATAAGGATCTTATATCTAAAGATCAAGTTATAAAGTATCGATATGAAAAGTATCATGTATGTAGCCTATTAGAGGCATAGTATAGGGTGAACTTGAACTTTTGTGTAATCGTTTCAAGGAATTAATATAAACCCTAGTTTTGCTAACTGATGTGTTGAATGATTGTCTGATTTTCTTGTATGGTGACTTGGTCGACTACGAGACGATACTTGGGACGAGTATGAGTAGGTGTGAAAGGTAGTAGATGCATATACTACCGGAAGCACAGGACTTGCACTTGGATCAGGGAAAGTCACAAGGTTACCAGGAAGCTAGTAATTGATTCCATTTTATTTTGGTATGTCATTACCATTGTTTCGGTAATGACTAGTAAGATGGTTCTTGTTCCGACCCTATTGGTCATGTTTAAATTTGAGTTCGACTACGAGGAGTATGTTACGTGGTCTAGAGGACCAAGTTAGATGTAACATCTGACTTAAGTCAGAAGGTTGAAGTTAATGCGATTGATAGTGTCGCGCTCGTTGTTAAAAGATGTTTGCAGGTAAAAATGCTACATGCTGAAATGTGATTATATCACATTAGAATATGAAGGAAGATATATTCCATTCTGGAAATTGACTCTAAGAGACTTGATTCTAAGCGTTGCATCATACAATGATAGGTCATTAGAACATGACCCATCGATCTATTGCAATAGATGAATGAAAGTACTTATCCTGAGAAGAAGAAGGAGTCCACAATGAGGACTTATTTGGTAACGTCAAGGTTACGATTTAAAGTACAACATAGTACGATAAGCAGATGCAAGATTGGGCATCGTTTGCGGTCAAGAAAGCCATAGAGTTAAATACTCTTTCGGGGAAACAGAGAATTTACGGTTAATACTTAGGATGAAGAGATAGCGTATGGAATCATTATACAAGTTCTATTTTCGTTGATGATTCCGGGACTTAATCATCCTAAGGGGGAGATAATTGTAACGCCTGTAGATCAGGGCTAGCCAATTTAGAGACGATAAGCGTCAAAAATGACTTTTTGATGGAAGATTATTTAGAAGGATTAATCTAAACCAAGTTGTAGTATATGTCACAAGGTTTCCGTGCATAAAAAGAACGTCAAAATCCGAGTTATAACGAAGAAGTTATGATCTGTCGAAGTTTTGACTTAGCAGTATGCAGCCCGAATACTCGAAATTGAGATCGAGTGATATTTAGCCAAAAATTTCAAAATGAGAATTGAAGATCTCATTGATAGTAGTCCAACGATAAAAAGATAGACAAAAACTGAGTTTGGATGAAGGAGTTATGAATTTCGAACAGAGTTTTCCTGTCCCGGCCTACTAAAAATACTATATAAGTAATATACTTATAATATATTAAAAATCAATTCAAAATTAGCCAATGGATTCTAAACGAGAGTTGTAGAGCATAATCTCACCTTCGCGGCGACATAAAGAACGTCGAAAACGGAGTTCGTATGCGAAAGTTATGAATTTCTGAAGTTCGGGGCGCGAAACCCCAAAATTGTCAGAGACCACGACTTGGCAAGCAGTGCCACGACGTGGCAAGTGTCCTGACACCTCCGGGAGGCCCCCAGATGCAACTTGGGATGACGCATGCAGTGACGACCAAGCCCACGACGTGGAACAAGGTTGCCACGACGTGGCAAGGGCCAAATTTGCCCTATAAATAGATTTGAAGGGCCAGCCGTTTAGGGTTGCTATTTTCTCTCTTCTCTCTCCCATTTTGCATCGATTTGTGTGCCAGAAATACCCTGAAGCCCCGATATCATACTCGAGTCCCGAGATCCCGAAGATCCCGAGAAGTGCGGTTCCCGAGCCGAAGCTCTGCCCGCGAGAAGTTCGATTTTTGAAGAGATCTTCCAGATCTGCTGAGGATTACTACTTATGCAAGTCGTAGTGTTGTCCGATCATCTTCTGATCAAGTGAGTGTGTAGTTATTTTCTTCTAACGCATAATTATTAAGTATTTTCTATGAAATACGTGCTACGTGTATAATATAAAGTTGTTTATATGTGTGGGTGTATAGTCCCTTTCATAAACACGGGTATAATACAAGTATTGTTTGAATGTATTAAGTATATGTTTGGGAGAGTGTATGGTTACTTTCTTCTAACACATAAATATGAAGTATTTGGTATAAAATACGTGCTATGTGTTTATATATTGTTGTTTATTTGAGATGAGTATGGAATGAATGTTTTATATAGTTTTTAAATGAATTAAACTGTATGTGTATTCTATATCTACAAATATGTTGGGTAGAACATGGGTAGATGAGATAGTTGGTATGTGATAAAATGATGAGGTATGAAATATGATTAAGAATGATATTGGTAGATGCACCAATTAAAGAATGTCATAAAACTAGCAGATGTGCTGGAGAATAATATCGGTAGATGCACCAAGTAGTGAATGTCGTAATTATGGCAGATGCGCTTATAGGATAATGTCGGCAGATGCGCCAAATAGAGATTGTCATAATAATAGCAGATGCGCTTATAGGGTAATCTTGGCAGATGCGCTTATAAGAGAATGTCGGCAGATGCGCCTAAAAGAGAAGGTCATAAACCTGGCAGTCGCGCCTCATAGTGTATGACGAAATCATGGCAGAGGCGCTTAAAGGATGATGTTGGTAGATGGGTCGTATGTAGCAATAGATGTGTGCTAATTCCTTAGGTCAATCCTAGGAATGGATGAATGACGGGTAGTTGAATTCTTAGGGTAAAATCCTAAGAAATAAAGGAGATAATGGGGATGGGTAATTGGGTTGATTGTTTGATGGTTGAATATAATAATTATATTATTGTGGGTTGAAAACCCTATATGCTCACCAGGCTCCCAAGCCTGACCCACTCAGTTTTCTTTGCATTACAGGTAATGACACAAGAGTATAAGTTGGTGGACTTGACGAGAGGTTTTGGATTATAGATCAGTAGTTGAATAACTATTGTAAGGTCTATTTTATATTGTTTATGCTTTTGGTCTGAAAGGAACATGACATCCCGTGGTTTTATTATTTAATGAAAATACATTCTCTTTGAGAAATGTTTTGATAAAAGGTTATCATATTTTATTTTGGGAACAAATTCCGCAACCGTTTTCTTTAAACGATCACTCTGATTTATAAAACAAAGCATAAACAAATCGGTCTTTTCTGGCCGTGAAATTGGGGATGTCACAGATACGACTAACAAGGTCTAAAACAAAGAAACACTATCAAATGAAAGATACAGCTAGCAAGGTGTAAAACAAAGAGTAATTCTAAGAGTGTGTTTCCAGCATACAATGTTAATTATCGTTACCTTAAGGCCATGAATTATAAGGTAAACATGGAGATACTCGGAACCATACTGATCGACACTAGAGTACTTGACGCCCTGCAAGCGTCTGAATAAAAATGACATTTGTCACCCCTTGGCTTGGTAGGCCGTGGACTGTAGCTAGCAGTCAGGGTGCGGGGGTGTCAATCCCGTATATATCTATACACACAATGCCCGCTCTCCCTACAAGAGACTATGGTTACCAACTCGACGAAGGGGAGATCCGTGTCTTGAAGATGCATCTCGTAATCTGAATTCTATTAGAGGTGCTGGACTAACGGTAGAGACTCACAACTGAACTGATCGATGTAAACCTTCATGTCTATACATGTATACATGATATATAATTAATGTTTAAACGACCTTCGGACGGATATCCGATACCCACCATACCACATCTAAACGAGGAAAAGGAAATAGGGCGAACTAGCCTTCCTAAGTCCTTTAAACATCATTTATATAACTATACAGGTACAGGCATGCATTTAATGACGTAGAATAGAAGCGTTTAACGAAGTAGAAGCGTTAACAAAGTAGAAGCGTTTCACGAAGTAGAAGCGTTATCAAAGTAGAAGCGTTTCACGAAGTAGAAGCGTTATCAAAGTAGAAGCGTTTCACGAAGTAGAAGCATTTAACGAAGTAGTAGCATTTAACTAAATAGAAGCATTTAACGAAGTAGAGGCATAACTAAGTAGTAGTATCTAACGAAGTAGAAGTATAAAAACATGGAAGAAAACTTTGATGAAAACTTTGGAAAAGCTTTACACTTAAGAAAATCATGACTTGGTATTCTTTTGTAAAATAAGTTTGAAAACCTTTAGAAACCCTTGAAAATCTTTCATAAACAAGTCTTGATTATAACTTTGATAAAACAATATAAGTAAAGAAAACCTTTGTTTAAAATACTGATGTAACTGAATTTGAAGTAAAACATACAGCGCGAGAGACAATTTGAGAAAAGATTTGAACAAGTAAAGACGTTTTTGGAAAACCATTTACATTATCATACTTGGTAAAACAGTTGACAGTGTAATAAATCCTTGTGCATGCGGGTTATCAATCACATGTGATTGATATGATAACTGGCATGTTTTAACTTGTATTCCCCCCCCCCCATAAAAGCATGTAAAAACATTTAAAAGGTAAATTCAGGGGTATGAAGTCACCTGTTGTAAGCGGATCGAACGAAAGTGTCGGTTGGGTGCTCGGCGTCAAGTAAAGACTTGAACACACTTAATGACGTTTTGGAAGCGGAAACTTGTGGTTTTGAGGTGAAATCGGACTTGAGGAGAGAGAGTGGAGAGAGAAAATGGGTCTAGGTGGTAAAATGGGTTCTAAGGAGTGTCCACCCTTCCTTATATAGGGCTTGGGTGTTGTACCCGATATATGACTACCCGATAGTTATGTTTAACGAGGTTTAAAATTTTTACCCGGTTAAATGGTCGTAATTAAAAATAATTTTTTTTTCCAATAAATGGAAAGATAACTTACGAGTTTATTTTTGTTTGACGAATATTATTTAAAATATTCCAACAGGTTTAATTCCGGTCAAAAATATTTTTGGGATAAATTTGGCTAATTTTTGACGTAATTAATTTCGACGTTAAAACTAACAGAAATTTTTGGGTTGTCACATCATCCCCCAGTTATTGGGAATTTCGTCCCAAAATTCAGGTTTAGGTAAGGAAGTATGTATGAATGATCTAGTAGAGGCATGAGGGCGCTTCCTATTCGGTTGGTCCTCGCACTCCTAAGTGAACTCTGGCCTTTGCTTGGTGTTCTAACAAAACTTCACTTATGGGATGCGGATTCCGTCTCGTGCCATTAGCGATTCCTACAGGTTCGTATACGAAGTTAGGGTTCCCAATGGTTTCTATCAAGATGAGTGGGATACAAAGAGTGACGTCGGGCAAACACTTATCAAGTTTAAGAAGTGGATTGATTTAGGGTGGAACTTGTGGAATTTTCGAAAGTAGTAGTGGTCTGGCGAGGGATGGACCAATCTCCGTAAAGAATATCGGATGGTCCTAAACTCTCGGAAGGGTAGAGCTTTTCAATACTTAAAACATAGTGTACTTATATGGCTAGATCATCACTGGCGTGATCGCCATTCCGAAGTTTCCAAACGTTCTCTCTCATACTGGAAGTGTAGTCCTTCAGGTTGCTCGGGTTGTCCTTGGATTCGTGTTCCCTGTTGATTGGCTCTCACAGGTTTTCTGGATCATCGGATGGATTGCATGTCTACGGGTATCTGTTTGCTGTAGAGTGGCTATCTCAATCTTGTGCAAAATGAACCTGCACTAACGAATCTTGAGATGTTTCTAACGGAAACTCTCAGGGTCGGGGAGATAGGGTTTCACCAGACGAGTGATTAGAAGTTTTTAAACTTTACATTATCGTCTAGTTAGCGCTTTCACAATATGATCCTTAACGGGAAAGGATCATGCTCTTACTTGCCTTGCTGTTTCATGAACAATAGGCTCTGCTCGGGGCTAACTCAATCCTTAGAGGTTTTCCAAAGTGTTGGACTATCTCGGGAGGTGGTTCTACAATTGCTGCGCGATATAGTATTCGTGGAACACCTAGTAGTCCAATGAATCTCTAAGACATGCCCTATTCTCTAAGGCGTTGGTTTATTTCAGTTGCAGAAAGTGCATGCTCTTGTACAACCCATTGACTAACACCTAGACTGGTGTCTAGTCCGTAATCTCTTCGGGATCTGGGTTATAAGGCTTAACACAACCTTCTTTCGTACTTTATTCAAGTATTCTTAACGAGGTTTAAAATTTTTACCCAGTTAAATGGTCGTAATTAAAAATAAACTTTTTTCCAATAAATGGAAAGATAACTTACGAGATTATTTTTGTTTGATGAATATTATTAAAATATTCCAACAGGTTTAATTCCGATCAAAAATATTTTTGGGATAAATTTGGCTAATTTTTGACGTAATTAATTTCGACGTTAAAACTTACAGAAAATTTTGGGTTGTCACAGTATATGCACCATAGGGATATTAGAGTACATAAAACCCAACAGTGGTATTCGAGCCTAGGGTAGTTTTCTATTATATTGATGCATTGATTAATTTTCAAAGCTGAAAAAGTCACTTTTCTGGCCTCTAACTGATGAACTCGATGAGTCCAATGATCTGACTCGAGGAGTTCACTCGCAAACTAGCAACTTGACGAGTTCAGTTCATGCACTTGACGAGTAGGATCTTCTACTTGCAAATTTTCGAACTTTTTGGCCAGAATTGGATTAAGATCATTACCACAAAACTGTTTTGTATCATAAAATCTATTTTTTCTTATATGGTAGTGATTATTGTCATCCAATAACATGATGTTTGTTAAATTTTAAGATAATTACTTGATTTTGTTTAAAACTAATTATTTGTAGAATTTGAAATTGTCTTGCTATATGAGTAGTATTAGGTAAAATCGGTAAATGATAAATTATATGATTATTTTTATTAGTTTAATTTGATGTAGAAGTTTCTTAAAGAGTTTCATAACTTGTCCTCAAGTTATGAAATATGAAAAGTCTCTTTCATGAAACTTTAACACTTTAAGTTATGGAATTCAAAAAGTCTTGAAAAGTTTCATAAATTGCCATAAAGTTATGGAAATTGGAAAGTCTCATTTATGTAACATTAAATTCTAAAACTCAAGAATTTTTAAAGAGTTTCAAAACTTGGCCTCAAGTTTTGAAATTTGAAGAGTCACATTTATGAAAATTTAATTCCAAACCCTAGAATTTTAAAAGTTTAAAATTCAACCCTATACTATTATAATATTAAATACTTATATATATATATATATATATATATATATATATATATATATATATATATATATAAGACAAATAAGTCTTACCTTTAGTAGGCCTCATTCATGACGCTAGTCTATAAGGGTGTTTAAGAAAGCGGCCTATAATATGACCGCCATTGGGTATCTACTTTAACCCACCGCACTCTTGACTAGTGGAGGGTCGTTAGCCGAATGGGTAGGATAAGACATTAATCCTTATTAATAAGTATAGAGATGTTATAAAGTAACTAAAATTTTATATATTCCCAATCTTAGTTACTTTAGGAAAAATGTGAAGTTAGAGCTATTCCATGAAATTGTACTTTGCACCTTGCTAAGTTGTTAGTGGAGCGTGTGTGGTTAACCGACACCCTGATTTGGGACTGGCTGTAACATAGCAAAATCGAGACCTAAATTTTTTTGTTTTAAAGTATATTACTTGTAAAAAATAGTTAACGAAAATCAACATTAAAATTCTTTCAAACATAAAGTCGTAAATCACAAGTCTCGTAACCATATTAGCAAATAGTATAATATATCAGAGTATAATCCTAGGTTCCTGAATGCCGAACATCATGAGTGAATGTGTGAATGTGTGATGCGCTGTTACCCCACCAACTCTTTCCCCTTAGCTGAAGAGGTACCTAAAACCAAAACTAAAAACCATAAGCACAAAGCTTAGTGAGTTCCCCCATCATACCCATACCAAATAATGCATAATCTTCGGTATCTTTCAACTGGTAACTGTCAGGCATAGCCAAGAGCTGGGCTCCTCCTCGATATCTTTCAACCGGTAACCGGGAACTAACCTCCCTTGCGGTATCTTTCAACCGGTAATCGAGGACTATTTCACCCCTTACTACTGCTAACACATAGCAAGCATAATAAACATATCAAGCACAATAATCGTATCTGGCACAGTAATCATATCTCATATCAACACTAGATAATTATCACAAAGACAATCATCTATCCAACACTCTTACTCATGGGCCGACATTGTGGCCGTAGACCCACTCCTACTAGGAGAAAACTCACCTTAAAGTCGTGTAGTGTCTACACTATCCTTAGTGTGAAAATCGACTCTCCCCGACTCCTCAATCCCTACAAAACAAATTTCCAAGTTATCAATTCATAGTCATAACCCTTACAAGAGTCACTCAAATCCAAGTCAAAGTCAAAGTCAAATCCTTGGTCAAAGTCAACATCTGGTTGACTCGACTCGCCGAGTTGGCCCGCCAAGTCATCGAGTCCCCATATCCAAAAAATGCCATAATTCCGTCCCTACTCGTCGAGTCTAGCAAGAGCTCGACAAGTTCACCTTCAACAATACAATAGACTATCTTCAACCGACTCGCCAAGTTCGTCCTTGAACTCGCCGAGTTCATCTTCATCCATAAGAAGGTGTTCAGTCTATGACTCGCCGAGTCCGTATTCATGTGGTTGGGACATTGCCTTGAACTCACCGAGTCTGTTCATCCACTCGCCGAGTCCTATGATTTCCAGGTCCCTAGTGAATCTAAACAACTGGAGAACCTTCGATCTTAACATCTGGTCCATAAACAGAAAGGATTTGGTGGAAAATACAGCCTAACTCACCAAGTCCCATGAACGAATCGCTGAGTCCATCTTTGTCCAAAACTATAAAGTCGATTATAATGGGTCTTAGCACATCCAAACCATAGATCTGGCCTCCTAGGGTCCATTTTATACGTAAAGCTACAAACTTGATGTACATGCATGTGGCCTTTGGCTCAAAAAGCCATAAAAGAAGGTCTACAAAATGCATGGGGTGTTTATGGAAACAAAGTTGGCACCTTTATGCCATAAATAACCCCAATAGTTCTAGATCCGAAGTGCAACTTCAAGCATACCCACAAAATCCGATTTTAGCTTATCTATGCTCATAAAAGGGTAGAAATAGCCCCAAATCAAAAACTAAGAGATAGATGGTCAAGGTTCTAGCTTTTTACCTTGAATGAGCTGAGAATGGAGTAAAACTTCTGGATCTCCTTGCTTTTACTTGAACTTCCAAGCTTCCTTCTTCTTCTCCAACTTCAAACACACACAAAAAGGCACCAAAATGCTCAAGAACACTCAATAAATGGTTTAGGGTTTCAATCTAGGGATTCTCTGAGTTGGAAGGGTGATGGAGGCTGGTTCGGGATGAGATAAAGTGTTTAAATAGGGTGCAAACCTTAAACATTAGGGTTTTTTCCAGACAGCTCCTATTCACCGAGTCAGTCTCCTGACTTGTCGAGTAGATCACTAAAACCCCCGCATAATGTCCAGTCTACTCGACGAGTTGGGCCTCCAACTCGCTGAGGCCCAAAGTAAATTACAACATTACTTGAATTTAAATGCATACCAGGAACCGGGTGTTACACTGGCAAGAATGGCAAAGGGTAGCTTGATGTTCATCACGGATCAATGGAGCGTGTGTGGTTAACCGACACATTCATTAAGTGATAAGTAACATCAAGAGTACCAAGCATATTTGCATGGTTATTCACACCTTGTTGGTGATCCTTGGTATCCCAGTCACAATCTTGAAGGACATAATCGAGATTTAAACATGCCATAGAAAGGTTTAATGAATCTCAAAAGAATCTAGGAATTTCAATTCATTTAAAATTTAATCTTCGTTTTCGTTTTTCATGGTGGAAATTGGTAAATCGTCATTTAACTACCTTGAAATATTTTACAATTGGATTACGACATCCTTTTTCCGAGTTGTTGAATATTGTGTTAGGTCTTAGCCATAATATTTCATTTGGGTGTTATATTAAGGATCCTTATCTAATCCAAACTTTGTCTTTCTTTTCAGATATCTACTTCGAACACTGCTTTAAACCCAATCCCTTCTAACTCTTCCTCCCTCATGAAGTTATGTGGGAGGGTCATCTTTGATGGATCAAATTTCAATGATTGGATTCGAAACATCTGCATGGCCATTCTCTATGAGGACAAAGAATATGTTCTCGATAAGGAGCTAAAGGATATTGATGAAAACATTGCCACTCCCGAACAAATTGCTGAATATAAGGCTCATGAGAGGGACGCGAAAAGGTGTCATGTATCATGATTGCTACCATGACTGTTGCACTTCAAAAGTCCTATGAGGACTTTTGGCCCTATGAGATTAACCAAGATTTGATAGAAAGGTTCCATCAAAGTGCTCGACAGGAAATGTATGAAATCATAGCCTCTATGATCACAACAAATATGAAGGATGGAGATTCCATCATGACCTACTTGCAAAAGATGATGGGTTTTAGGTAAAACAAATAAACTAGAAAAACAATTCCTAAGTTCACATGCAACCTACTTTGGATCTATGTTTTAACTATTGAACATACAACTTTGAATTGCAAAACAAGAACCCTAGAGGAGAGAGGCTAATTTCGAAATTAACAAACTAGGGTTTAAGAGTTACATACCTTTCAATTGTTATAGTAAACAATTGATAATCCTATTGATCTTGATCTTGATCTTCTTGGAAGCTTAGCACCACAAATGTAATGCCTCTAATGGAATCACACCCAATAACTAGCAAGAAGGAAACTAGAAGGAGAGAGAGGGAGGGAGTATGCAATTCTCGGCCTAGGGTTTCTTCAAAAGAAGGAGTGCCCAAAATGTGAACCAGGAGGCTCCTTATATAGCTGAGGGATCTAGGGTTTAGGGAAAAACGCTAATGCTCCTTGCTTAGGGCCTAAGCAAACCCAAAGGCATTATCCAAGTCCCCATGGACGAAATCATTAGGGTTTCCCCTATAGATTTCGTCCACCCTCTTCTAAGGGGTTTCTGGAGCCTTCCACTCAAGTATTAGATAATTGCAAACTAGTCCCTGCACTTTATAATTAATACAGTTAACCCCAAAATTAATTCTAATTAATTTCTGGCTAACTATTAATTAAACATTATGATTACTAATTAATATATTAATCTTTTAACATATTAATAAATCATTTATATTAATTTATTAATCTAATAATAAATCAATATCTCTCCTTTCATAATTTCCTTGTCCGGTTGCTAGGTTTGAGGGCAACCCAAAAGGACTGTGCTGCTATCAATTAAGTACATACCAATTATAGTTATGGGCTTAGACACCTAATCCAACAGTCTCCCACTTGGATAAGTCTATAACTATAGTTGCTAGTATGACTTCTAAATTTGACCAACAAATTGTAGCTTCCATAAGCTGCTGCCGAACTCTGACCCAGTCAGTTACGTGTCCTAAGATAAGTGATCATATGACCCTTCGTTCTACTAGATTTCTCTAGACATAAGACATGGAATACAATCAATCTCTTTGTCCAGAATCTATGTTTCCCGATTTCTGATTTGTGATGATATAGGACTTCTAATCGAACACATCAATTTAGTCCTGGCTGGGCCCATCACAAAAGTCAACACCAAATTATCGAGGGGCCCACAGATATCACTTTTCCGATTAGGGAAAAAGGAAAGAATAAACATTTACTCATATGCTTATATCTTTTACTCATCAAACCATACATGAAAATACATTTTATAACACCAAGTTACTGATGTGTTTTCGTATCACCAATGTATAGCCGACTTGCAAATTACAACTCATATATCTCTGTTTCAAGATCATAGATATTATCGTCTCAATATTACTCGTGATGAATTCCATGAAGTAATACTCTAAGTGTGGGTTTAACCAATACTCAAATTTCACTCTCTGAGTACTCATGAACATTGCAACAATTCTATTGCTATGTCCATCCTTAGACAATCTGCAATCCAATTCATGACAATCTTAATTCACTACTTACTTCCAAAAGTACGACCGACTGTGGAGGTTCAAATAATCCAGTTATCCTGGAAGTCCAAACATGCAAACTGAAACACAACAATAATACTTAATCCTATATGGCCCTAAACTTGCGAGAGTAAATAAAACACTTCTATTTATCCACCATATTGATTACTCATTATTTATCATTTAATGTTTCGGATAATCAACTCATTACTTGAATTACAATAATTGTCTCATGCTCCAAGCATGCACACTTTGTTTCCTATGGTCCTTACTTTTTGAAATAGATCAATTGAAAAACTTTTCCAATGATGCTCATTTCACAATTCCCAATCCCTATTATTAGTGTTAGAAAACAAGGTTCTTGCTACTACTAGAATATGCTAGATTCTAACATTTTATGCAACGATCATTTCACAAAGTCATAGCATAAAAGTCACCAAGACTTGGCCAATGAAATTACAAAGTACTCTTATCAAAATTGATACAAGACAATTCTATAGACGCGAAGTCTTACATTCAAAGTACATTCCTTTGAACATCCTTCTTGCATAAAAGTTTCTAATCTAGACATAGACTCTCAACATCCAACTCCCAATATGGAAACATTTCCATATTTGCCTTATGACAACTCATTCTTAATAGAATGTTATCTATTCATAATAATGTTGATATGGTCCATCCAATACCATACTTCCAATAACTCACAATCGACCAATCCTCAGCGAACTTTGGATCGTTCTTTGATAGTTTTTTAATTATTTTAGTCAAAACCGATTCTAGTTCTTTTTCCCTCTTAATGTGCTAGACATTTGGAAAATTTAAGAATGGTCAAATATTATAGCATTTGCAATCGATCCTATACCGAAGTGTATGGGACACGATGCATGATACTTTATCAATCTTCTGCCATAATATTTCATGTGTCACGTTCTCACAATTCAAACTATGAAGAGGGATACAATATTCATAATCGAAATTTAAGAACACACTATGTATCCTTTGACTAAATTTATTAACATTTCTCAATCTAAGCTTTAGATTTTGAAACGAAGTATAATATTCTCTCCCTTAATTATAGCAAAAATAACTTATCAACTCATGCAACTTTGCAAATTGAAACTTTTGTTTTTCTATAATTAATATTGCCAACTTGCAATACTTAAAATAATAATAATCATGCTCCCACTAACATGATGATTATATCTATCCTAGCATAACATTTATGCTCCCACTGGCTTTGACACGTATTCAGAAATTAGCTGGACTTCTAGAAACCAATTACTTATTGACTTTCTTTTCCAAAGTTCAGATTTCTGAAACCGAGACGCTTTGATAAGACTTTATTTAAGCTTCTCGAACTCATAGACCTTCCCTTAGATAACCCGTATGCGTGTTTAAACATTTCAAGAATATGTCTAAAATGTTCAGACCCGTTTTCCATTTCCCACAATTCAAACTATGAAGAGGGATGCCGTAATCATAACCGAATTTGAGAAATACAAATTACATAATGCTATCTTCAAAATCTTTCTTAGTGAAAGCGTTTCCTCACAATCATTTTTCACGAAGGAGAGAAACCTTATAACACTTAGATTTTGTGGTGTACGTGTTCCTATCCATGTGAATTTGTCATAACCATAATCATAAGACAACAATTGTGACAAATCCAAACTCTTATGGATCGAACATGTCCATTCTTAATTTCTTGCCATCAAGGGTCCCACCTTTGCTTCCAAGTTATTTAGCAACTCACCCCTACCTTTCAATGTACTTTCCATTGATCAAGGTGCCTTGCCCTTATGCAACCCGTTGAGATCTCATAGAATTGACATGCATAGTTGACTAACCTGGAATGGCACATAAACAATAATATGTGAACATGATAGGTTAGAAACCTCAAGTCGTGTGCTAGTGATTAACTATCGGTTTATTCTTGATTTGTTCTTGAGACTTTTCAAGACAATTGAGAGCCCCACTGACCTCTTTGACATATATGATTCTCTTGTCAGGAACATTTCCTAGACAGAAAAATATACAAGAGTTAGTGTAGTTCTTATCAAGACAAAACACTTCACATAATTGATCCTAGTTGGTCTTTGTCTTATTCAAGACAGTACAACTTACCAATTTCAAATGTGCAAGAATAAGAAAGCCTTTTCCAAACTCCACATTTGATGAGTGTTATAAACTTACTTAAGACCTGTCACTCAATTCATAATCTTGGAATACAACTCTAAGACTTGATATTGGAACGAAGTATGATTGATTTCTTGATTTTAACCATTTCCACAATTCTCGATTCCTCTTTTTAGACATGCAAACGCACTAAGACTCACTTAGAGGATCAATTGAGATATGGTTCCTTATCATTAAGACTTATCATAAAACATAATAAAAGGTACTCTTCATTCTTCTTAGAATAGAGAAACTTTTATCTTTCTGCCTACTTGATTCTTTTTTATTCGTTCTGATTTTCATTGAAACTCTTTCAATCAACTCAGAGTTACACTTAATCTTATAAGTAGAATCATATTTACCAAACTTTAGTAAATCATGAAAAATATCTTATCTATTTTGTGGTGGACTTGATCAATGCACAACCTAGTGTACTCGATCTCCTAGTCCTTCACTTGACACTTTGTCAAAGAATTAGTCTAATTTCCAAATATGAAAGTTTTTCATTCATCACGCAACAAAGTTGCATGATTCCAAGTTTTTGTCCAACTGAAACTTGGGCGATGAGAAACTCTCCCTATTTGGTAAATTCTCGACATTTCCACAAATAACATAATTAAGAATCAAATCCATTATTGCAAATAATCAATTTTTTATACACGCCATTGCAAAGATAAATAAATAAGATAAAATCAAAAATTTATTTTATTCGGAAAAATTTGTCCTTACAATGCAGTTCAATTGAAAAACTATGTTATTAGCAATCTATTCTAACTCCAAGTAGTAGCTCAAGAATCCAATCTTCAAGCAATGCGATTGAAATCCATTTCTTCAAGATTTGATTGAGCTCACTTCTTCCCTTAAGCTTCCTCTCTTTTCTTTGATCCTACGAAACATCAAAATGTAATCTTATCACATCATGAATTAAGAATCTGGAATAGGAACTTAAAAGAGCTAGATAGTGGATTTCATACCTGAATAGGAGTCATAACACTAGACTCTCCCATCTCTTAGATCTCTCAGCTAGATAGGGCAGCTTCGTCTCTAATGCCCCTTCTCTTGGCAATAAAAGGAAGTGGACCTTTTTGGAATGACACAAGGAACTATCTCAGAGTTTACCTTTTCTGGATCTCCAATGTCATCATTTTCAATGTCCATTGAAGTTTGGGAGTTTGATTCACCAGACAAATTTGCTTGACCAGCATGCCAAATCATTGCTGATTCAGTAGCTATGAGAAAATAAATGAGATCAATGAGGGTCACATCGTGATCCATCATATAGTACTCTCTAACGAACTCACTATATGATTCAGGAAGTGACTGAAGAACCCAGTCAACAGCCAACTCACTTGAAATCTCGACACCAAACATGCTTAACCTATCAATGTGTGACTTCATCTCCAAGACGTATGTACACACAGGTTTCCCATCTTCGTGTTACTTGCCAAAAGGGCTTGAGTGAGCTTGAACTTTTCAAGCCTTCGAACATGTGGGTCAGGGAGAATAATTGGAGGAGGTGGAGGAAGTGAAGCATGATCTCTTGTTCCTCGATCATATCGTGGAACATCATCTTCATTTGGAAAACTTGTCCCTTGGAGTTTGGGAAGACCATGATTGTCAGAACTAGACATCTACAACAACGGGAGAAAATTCAAGTTAGTTGATAAGAATCCTTGATGTAACACCTAAATGAAACATTGAGGCTAGGATCCAACACAAAATTCTACAACCTAGAAGAGGGATGCCGTAATCTAGTTGCAGAATATTTGAAGGTAGGTAAATGACGATTTACCAATTTCCACCATGAAAAACGAAAAAGAAGGTTAAGTTTTAAATGTATTGGAAACTCCTAGATCTTTTGAGATACATTGAACTTTTCAATGGCATGTTTTAATCTCGGATTATGCTCTTCTATTTGTGACTGGGATGCCGAGGATCACAAACAAGATGTGAATAACCATGCAAATGTGCTTGGTAACCTCATTGTCTTTATCATTAACTATTGATGTGCCGGTAAACCACACACGCTCCATCAAAATGACAATTATGAGATACCCATTACTACTCTTTATTAGTGCCTTTTAGTGTGCTGGTTAACCACACACGCTCCACTAACGACCAATAAAGCATAATGTGCAATTTCATGGGTTAGCATACTTTTCACATTTTTCCTAAAGTAACTTGAGTTGGGATTTTGTAAGATAATGTTCTAGTACTTTCTTTAATAACATTATACTTTTAATGAGATGTAGTTGTCCTATCAAATCCGTTCTGCTAACGACCCTCCACTAATCAAGGAAGCGGTGGGTGAGAGTGGACACCCATTCAACTACCATTTTATAGGCAGTTTTCTTATACCCCCCTTATAGATTAGCTTCGCGAATGAGGCATACTAGCGATTTGACTAACCATAGTCTTATACATATATAATATTTAACTTTTAATTATAATATATATAAGGTGTGTTTTAAACTTTTAAAACTTTAGGGTTTATATGTAAATTTCGAAAATTAAGATATTAATTTCAAATTTAAAATAAACCAAATAACTAGATTTAATATTTATCTAGTAATTAACTTTTAATTAATTAATTAAATCTTGTAAGGATTATCTAATTAAATTAAACAATTAATTTAATTCTAATCCATATCCCTTCTAGATTTTGAAAATATGGGGATAGGATAATTTCCTTATTTTTCTCAATTCTCCAATAAGGCAACTATTATCCAAAACAAAGAAACCCTAAAAGGGGTAGCATATTTTGAAATTTCAAGGGGAGGAGGCTAGGGTTTTCAAAACCCTAACCCTAATTTCGATTAGGCTTCATGGAGGCTAGGGTATTTCGAAAACCCTTTGAACCAAAAACCCTAGAAATCGAAATTTTGGCCTTTTAGGGTTGAATAGCTATAAACCCTAATTTGCAATTCAACTATTATAACAATTCAATTTAAAACAACAATGGCTCTGATACCACTGATGGGTTTAGGTAAAACAAATAAACTAGAAAAAAAATTCCTAAGTTCACATGCAACCTACTTTGGATATATGTTTTAACTATTGAACATACAACTTTGAATTGCAAAACAAGAACCCTAGAGGAGAGAGGCTAATTTCGAAATTAACAAACTAGGTTTTAAGAGTTACATACCTTTCAATTGTTATAGTAAACAATTGATAATCCTCTTGATCTTGATCTTGATCTTCTTGGAAGCTTAGCACCACAAATGTAATGCCTCTAATGGAATCACACCCAATAACTAGCAAGAAGGAAACTAGAAGGAGAGAGAGGGTGGGAATATGCAATTCTCGGCCTAGGGTTTCTTCAAAAGAAGGAATGCCCAAAATGTGAACCAGGAGGCTCCTTTTATAGCTGAGGGAGCTAGGGTTTAGGGAAAAACGCTAATGCTCCTTGCTTAGGGCCTAAGCAAACCCAAAGGCCTTATCCAAGTCCCCATGGACGAAATCATTAGGGTTTCCCCTATAGATTTCGTCCACCCTCTTCTAAGGGGTTTCTGGAGCCTTCCACTCAACTATTAGATAATTGCAAACTAGTCCCTACACTTTATAATTAATACAGTTAACCCCAAAATTAATTCTAATTAATTTCTGGCTAACTATTAATTAAACATTATGATTACTAATTAATATATTAATCTTTTAACATATTAATAAATCATTTATATTAATTTATTAATCTAATAATAAATAAATATCTCTCCTTTCATAATTTCCTTGTCCGGTTGCTAGGTTTGAGGGTAACCCAAAAGGATTGTGCTGCTATCAATTCAAGTACATACTAATTATAGTTATGGGCTTAGACACCTAATCCAATAAAAGATGAAAAGGTTTGTGGACCTCTTGCTAAAGTTGAATGTCAAATTCAATGAAGAGTTAGCTATTGACATTATCCTACACTCATTACCTCCTTGTTATGATTAGTTCAGAATGACCTATCATCTGAACAAGAAGGAAGTCACTCTAAGCAAGATTCAGGGCCTTTTGAGAACTACTAAAAGTAGTTTGAAAGGAAAATTTGTTGTGTCTGCTCCTACCACTGCCCTTGTCTTAGCAATTGGACATGGGAAGGGAAAGAAGAGGAAGGTTCCTTCTAAGAGCCACAAGGGAGAGTCCCATGATGGATCCTCTTCTAGTGGGACCAAAGTTGGTTCTACTAAAATCTCTTCCAATCCTAAGGAATCAGAATGCTTCCATTGTCATGAAAAAGGGCACTGGAAATGAAGATGCCCCAAATACTTGCAAGACATAAAGTATGGGAAGATCAAGCCCACCTTCGTAGGTATTTACACTATTCTATCTAATAACTGATCACATGCTAATGCTTGGTTCCTTGATACAGGATGTGGTTTTTCATATTTGTTCTTATTTGAAGGGTCTAAAAAGAAGTTGGGATATGGAGCACGGGAAGATGAACTTGATCATGGGGCATAGGAAAGTGTTGCAAGTCAGCAAGATTGGAGTTTATTCTTTATTTCTTAGTAGTGGGTTAAATTTAGAGTTGAATAATTGTTGCTACTCGTCTAATATGATGAGAAATATTAATTCTTTTCATGGTTTGTATGAACAAGGTTTTACTTTTTCATTTAATAATGAGATTGGTGGTATTAATGCTTATTATAATGGTAAATTTTATTTTGAAGCATTACGTTTTAATGGTATATATGAAACTGTGATGGTTGTAGATAACTTAGGAAATAATGTGTTGCATATCAATTCGTCTAATGGTTTGGATAAAGCATGCTTATTGCATTGTCGTCTTGGACATGTTAACAAGAAGCGCATAGCCCAACTCAAAAAGGATGGAGTGTTGGAGTCATTTGACTCAAAGTCGGATGACACATGTGAATCTTTTTTACTTGAAAAGATGACCAAGTCACCCTTCACTGGTTCTTGTGCAAGGGGTGAGGATTTGTTGGATCTCATACACATCGATGCGTGTGGACCCTTCAGATCTGCCACAAGGGATGCTAACTTCTTCTATGTGACTTTTACTAATGATTATAGTAGATATGGGTATATCTACTTAATCAAGCATAAGTTAGAAACCTTTGAAAAATTCAAAGAGTTTAAACAAGAAGTGGAGAATCAATTGGGAAGGAAGATAAAGATGCTCCAATCCAATCGAGGTGGTGAGTATCTTAGTATCGAGTTCGACGACTATCTTAAAGAACGTGGAATTGTTTCACAATTGGTGCCACCTAGGACGCCACAACTTAATGGTGTGGCTGAGAGGCACAATCGAACCTTGTTTTACATAGTTCGTTCCATGATGAGTCGAGCTTCATTACCTATCTCATTCTGGGGGTATGCCTTAAAGACTTCCGCCCATATCCTTAATCTAGTCCCAACTAAAAGGGTTGCCAAAACACCTCATGATATCTGGACAGGGAAGGTTCCCTCGTTAGCACATATCAAGGTTTGGGGTTGTGAGGCTTTTGTAAGACAAGAGACTTACGACAAGCTCGAACCTCGTAGTGAGCAATGTATTTTCATCGGCTACCCACAGAAGTCCTTTGGATATCTCTTCTATAGACCGAGTGACAATGTTGTCTTCATTGCGAGGAGAGGGGTTTTCCGCAAAAGAGAAGTCATATGCCAAGAGGATAGTAGGAGGCAAATTGACCTTGAAGAGCTTTAAGAGTTAAGCGATGAAGGAACCTCAAACACTAGCGCTCAACCCGAGGAGGAAACTCCAGTTGTACCAGTTGACGAGTCCTTACCTCTTAGATGTTCTAGTAGAGTTAGAATAGCACCTGAGTTTTATGGTTTCAATATTACTATAGATGGTGATACATTTATCAATGATAGAACACTACTAAATTTGGATGAACCCAACAACTACAAGGAAGCCATGGCAGGCCCCGAGTCCGCAAAATGGAAAGAGGTGATAGACAACGAGATTCAGTCCATATATGACAATCAATTTTGGAACTTGCTTGAAAATGTACCAGGTCGTAAGAAAGTCAGGTGCAAATGGATCTTCAAGAAGAAGACTGTAACACCCCAAAAATCAAGACCAAAAATTTCGTTTTTAATTAAGTAACTTATAAAGCAGTTTACTGAAATCATCATCGATATCATAACCAACCATAATCCCATAAGTTAAGTATCATAAATGTTGGGTCAAAATATGGTTTATACTTTTCTTTTCTGGGCAATTATATTTTTGTGTAATATTTTATGAATTTATGGTCTAGTTTACGGCTGAGTTTACGGCCGTAAACTCATTTACGGCCGTAAACTCATTTACGGCCTATTTGTTTCCGGCCCATGTTCTCTAGTATAAATAGAGGTGTTAGGGTGAAGAGTAGAGATTGATGAACTAGAAGGAGTTTACGGCTAGAGAGAAAGGAACGTTTGTGTGAGTAAATCTTGTGTAAGGAACTTAATTCATATTATCAATACATTCAAGATTCATAATATTCTTCTTCTTCTTCTCTTCTTATTTGATCTGAGATCATCCGTTTGATTGGGATTCCGCACCATCAAACGGATCTGACTGATACACGGACAAATTAAAGACTTACAATTGGTATCAAAGCCAAGTTGTATCAGTAAATTTTGTCAGATTTGGGTCATTATTTGATCTTATTTTCGAAATATTCTTGCGTTTTTGGATAGATATCTGAAAAATAAGGGGGGTTTGTTCTTCGTGTTTTTCATAAAAACGGGTTTTTGATCGAGTTTTGGAGCAAAAAAGGGCAAAAAACGGTGTTTTTTAGTCGTAACCAGCGAGGGGGTGGCGGCCGGCGGCTAGGGTTTCGGAGTTCACGGCCCGAGGTTCACGATCCGAGCTTGTGGCCTCGGATTTTGCGGTCCAGCAGTCTCGGTCTTCACCTCGCACCTCGGTCCTTGTCATCGCTTCGCAGCAACCTCGCAGCAGTAGCAGCACTTCGCATATAAAAACATTGGAAGCGAAGGTGGACGTACCGAGGATCGAACCCGGGTCTCTTCCCTACTAGTCCAAGCGTTTAACCAAGTCTTCTAGGCTCGATCTTGGTTTATGCCTTCCGAATTTAATTCATAAAGCTTCTTTCTCGGTTCTAATTTTGCGTTTTTGACACTTTTAACTCAAAATTCATTTTTTTTTAGTTTTAAATTCTACATTCATCCAAAATAAAAAAAAAATAATAATAAAAATTATTTTTATTTTTGACTTTTTATTTCAAATTTTGACTTTGACTTTCAAGTTTCACCTTTGACTTTAAACTTTGACTTTTTTGTTTAATTTTTTTAAAAATTTTAAATTTAACTTTTCGGTTTGACTTTCAAGTTTGATTTTTTTTAGTTTGACTTTTTCAAGGTTGACTTTTTCATGTTTAACTTTTGAGTTTTTTTTTTTTTTAATTTGACTTTTAAGTTTTATTTTTGCTTCTAGTTGTGTTTTTTTAATTGATTTTAAGGTCGACGAGGGTCTTGAAAACATGACAGAGAGTCATCAAGATATGTTAAGACAAAATTTCAACATTTTTTATTATATCCCTAGAGAAACCCTTGAAACTCAGTTGCAGCGATTTACTACACTTATTACCGAGATGAATATAGCTGGGATCTTCTTGTCTAAATCTGAGACAAACAAAAAGCTATTTAATTCACTTCCAAAATCGTGGGATATGGACGTGGCTGACATCAAGAAGACAAAAGATCTCAATCGTCTTAGTCTGACTGATATAATTGAAGAACTTAACGCTTTGAATTGTCGAAAAACAATGAGTTCAGCAAACCTTCCGGTCAATGAAGTGTCGTGTTCTCATTCATGTGAAGTTTCATGTTCTCAATCATGTTAAGATACGATTAAATTTCTTCGGGAACAAATTGATTTATTAAAAGGGGAAGTTGAGGACCTGAGATATAAAGGATATCAACTCAGGAAAGGACAGAAACCCCTGAAGGCTGAATTAGAAGCTAAAACCAAGGACTTTTGGAAACTTCAGGAAGAGTATAGCAGCAAGTGTGAAAATTATGATTATGTTAAGATACAACTTGCTACTGTAACTGAAGAACTTGACGCTTTAAAAATTAAGTGTGGAAAAACTGATGTCAGTTTCAAAAATTATACTGCATCAAGTCAGACAGTTGAGTCCTTATATGAAACCCAGTTAAAATTCAAAGAAAATCAAAGCAAGGGTCTAGGGTATGATAGTGTACCTCCTCCTTATAATCATAACTACACATCCATCCCTATAACACAGGACGAAACTGACAGGGAGCCACATATTCGATATGGAAAACGAGCTGGATTTGTGTAAGGAGGAGTTATTAATGTTGAAAATACTGATGCTTCTGTTAAATATACAGGTAAAGTAGCAGAAGATGAGAACAAGGAGAGCACTACTGAACAAACCAATGACTCTTTGAACTCAGAATCTATTTCTTCGAATTCTATTGCTCCTAACAAACCTGCCGTTGAGAAATATAGGCCTCTAATTCTAGCGCAAAAGAGTGCCTATTGCAAATGTGCATCTGGGAACAACAAGAGACAAGGCAAGGATACGCCACCAGGGGCAGGAAGAAACAACTTCACAGTGAAGAAAAAGACATGTTTTCACTGTGGAACACCTGAACACATTGCCAGAAATTGTTCAAATCGCGCATACGTTCCCTATTATGCACAAGGCTGGCAGAACGCGCCAAGAGGGAGATACTTCAAAAGAAACCCCCCGAGATCACGTTCAGACAACGCTGAATGGAATGCCATGAAGGCCAAGAATTCAACTCCCAAGGCCAAGCATCCAACTCCCAAGGTCAAGCATCCAACTCCTAAGAACAAGAGGGGAATGTTGACCTAAAAGTCTAGTTCAAGAGATGCTCCTGTGAAGCCAAGACCGATTAGGTCAAAGTCATCTAGGCAGCCGACTTCAAGTTCCAAAGCAAGTGCTAAGGCACCCATCGGATCGAAAAAGAAATGGGTTAAACACGAATATAGATGGGTACCAAAGGTGAAAACTCCGAAATCTTCAAATGACTATAATATTTCATTGTCTTCTGTTTGTGATAAGCAGGATATGCCATCGAAGAGAGTACCCTGCATTGATGACAAAGGTCGACCCAGTTTTAAAATGGACTGGGTTCCAAAGACCAATTAATCCCGCTCTATGTCAGAGCAGCTATGGAGGCATATCATCAGACTTCGGTTTGCTGGTAGTGGCTGTTCCAGGCACATGATAGGAGACATCTCTCAACTGTACAACACTCAGAACATTGTTTGAGAGTATGTGTCCTTTTATGGGAAAGGAAGAAAGGAAGGGATCACATGGGGTTAGTGCTTAATGATATGAAGAATTTTCGGATCTGTTCTGAGATTATGCTTGCTGTTCTTAGACCTTCTGAATGCAGATTCAATCGGTGTATTACGGTTTGCATTTTCTTCTCTATACTACATAGTTTTTCTTAAGCTGATTCGCTTTAAAGACTAACTTTTGTTTAGCATAGTTTAAATTTGCACATTTACTTTCATTTCTCTCCTATGCACAAATTTAGGGGGAGAAATAAAAACAAAACAAAAATTAAAAAAAATCCAAAAACATTAGAAAATCAGAAAATAAAAAAATATGGTGTTAATGGAATGTGCTTGCAAGAGATGTTTTGGGAAGTGATATTATCAAGTGATAACAGGCAACCTGAGTCTGCGTAACGTACCCAAAGTTGAAGGGTCTATGTTCTGACTTGATGCGTCGGTAGGCATGAAAAATTTTAAAATGGACTTGACTAGGGAGAGTTGAACTTAGGAAATTTATAGACTTGACAAATCTTGACCTAGTTAGATACGTTTAGCTTGACAATACGAAGCTCGGATAGGTTGAGCAAGGAGATATATATGGGAATCTACTTGTCACATTAACTGAACTCGTACTTGGAACCGTGGTTTAACTTTTCCTCGATGTGCGGATTCTGTCCTTAATTCCGGTTGGATGGGGTGACTGGTAAATTCCGATAAATTAGTTCTGTAGAATATCATTTTCTTTCTTTCCGTCTGTTAGTCATATGTTGTCTCCTTTGCGTGACTTCCAATCCGACCTGGTACACAACATATGCAACTCTATTTCTCTGCAGGCTATATATATGTGAAATACTTCTTATCTGTTAGCCATATGTTGTCTCCTTTGCGCGACTTCTAATCCGACCTGGTACACAGCATATGCAACCTTCTTTTTCTCAACCCCTCTGAAGTAGTTAGCAATAGAATTCTGAATCTCTTCTCTCTCTGAATGGTTGTCTGCTCACCCGGTGTAAGGAGTACTCTGGAAGTTCTTGATGGCTGGGGCATATCAGGAAGCGGGAAACATGTTCCAGTACAATTAAAATTGAACACTCAAAGATTGTCTATAGATCTCGCTGCTCAATTTAGGTGGACAACAATATCCCTGGTCGTCGTCAGATGAATGGTCCTTAAGATATAGTATCTAGGAACTTAGGATCAGATATAATATCTAGGAACTTAAGTTCACCTGTCTTGTAACAAATAGTATGTCCTAAATTTGTCACAATTTTCCGTGTTTAAGTGGAAAACAATACCGACGATCGACCAGACAAAGATGTGAATATGTAAGGTACCGAATGTGGATAAAGGCTGTCTAAAAACTTTGATCCCAAATCACTCTTAAAGTTAGATATCAATTTTATTTTTGTTAAATTTGTCATAGTTTCTTCTAATTTAAATATTAGGGGAGAATTAAAAATTAAAAATAATGAAAAAAAAATAAAAAAAATCAAAGAAAAATCAGAAAAATTAAAAATCCAAAATAGTGTTATTTCTGTTTTATTTCTTGTTCAGAAAAATCAAAAAATCCAAAAATATTTTTGTTTCTATTTTAATTTGTGTGCTAAGTTTTCTTTTAGTTTTGTTTTGTCTTGAAAAGTGATTTCAGGTGAAGCTAAAACTCATGGAGTTTGTGTTGAAGATTTCTGAGCCAAAGCCTCGTCCGTGAGCATCGAAGAATTCGCATTCGAAGGAGCAAGAAATGAAGATTATTCTTTCGATATTCAATCCTTCAACCCTAGAAGCAAGGTGAAGCAGAAATTGAAGATTATGTGACGGATTGCATTGAAGCCTCCTCAATAAGTCTGCTGCTATCGTTGTACCTGCTGAAGTGATCCAGAAGATTTGTTCTCTCTGAAGATTCTCAAGCTGAAAGCGCCATCTTTCAAGAATCAGTACGTCAAGCCTCCTCACCCAATGTGCGTTCAATGCCAAATTCTGAAGAAAACCTCAAGTGCTCAAGATGAAGTCATTCATTGAAGATTCATATGTTCATCCTGATGCTGTGAAGAAATCGAAGGTTAAAGCTGAAGCCAAGCTCCCATTGAAGATTGACAAGAAGAGCCAGCTACTTTTTAGGGCGAGCTTGTTGGGTCTTTAAGAAAAGAAAGTTATAAACCAAGGGGGAGATTGTTGGGTCAAAATATGGTTTATACTTTTCTTTTCTGGGCAATTATATTTTTGTGTAATATTTTATGAATTTATGGTCTAGTTTACGGCCATAAACACCTTACGACCGTAAACTCATTTACGGCCCATTTGTTTCCAGCCCATGTTCCCTAGTATAAATAGAGGTGTTAGGGTGAAGAGTAGAGATTGATGAACTAGAAGGAGTTTACGGCCAGTGAGAAAGGAACGTTTGTGTGGGTGGATCTTGTGTAAGGAACTTAATTCATATTATCAATACATTCAAGATTCATAATATTCTTCTTCTCCTTCTCTTCTTATTTGATCTGACATCATTCGTTTGATTGGGATTCCGCACCATCAAACGGATCTGACTGATACACGGGCAAATTAGGGACTTACAATAAAACATGTCGAGGAATAATAATAATGTCAGAGTACAATCCCAAGAACATCATTGTGCGAAAATCTTGTGTGTGCGATGCGCTACTACTGTATCGGTTCCTTCCCCTTCGCTGAAGAGGTACATGAAAGAAAACTGAAAACTGTAAGAACAAATCTTAGCGAGTTCCCCCCCCCCAATCATACGACATAACAAATAAGTCATGTCACTCAGTATCTTTCAACCGGTATCTAACTAGCATGACTAGGAGTTGGGCTCCCTTTCGGTATCTTACAGCCGGTAACCGGGAGCTAACCTCCCCTTCGGTATCTTACAACTGGTAACCAGGAGCTAACCTCCCCTTCAGTATCTTTCAACCGGTTTCTGGGAGATAACCTCCCCTTCGGTATCTTTCAACCGGTAGCTAAGGACTATTTCACCCCTACCACTACCACATAATAACATATCATGAACATATATCTAGGCATGCATGGGTGTTGTCTACCCCTTCGGTGTCTTTCAACCGGTAACTGGGGACTGTACCACCCTTACTACTACTAACAACATACCAGATAATTACACAAAGACAATCATCTCTACTATAATCTCTTACTAGTGAGCCGACCTTGGTATCTTAGATCCACTTCTACTGGAAGGTAACTCACCTTAGTGTCATGAAGTGCCCGAGCTGTCCTCGCTGCCGAGATGAACTCCTCTCGATTCCAACACATAACGATCTTCCTTAATTACCATTTCATGGTCAACTCATGTCAAAGTCAAAGTCAAGGTCAAGACTTTGGTCAAAGTCAACTCTGGGTTAAAGTTAACATCTGGTTGACTCAACTCGCTAAGCTGACCTACCAACTCGCCAAGTTCCATAGTCCTTAGAACACTAAAAGTTTTGACCCTACTCGTCGAGTCTTTCAAGAACTTGCCGAGTTCTCCTTCATACGAAGTCGGGACTTTCTACCATTGACTCGTTGAGTTCATCCTTGAACTTGTCAAGTCCTTATTCATGCAAGAAGGCACATCTAGTTCTGGACTGTGACAACCCGAAATTTCTATTCTGTACAACATATCAAGTCAATAGAAGTCAGATCAGTTACTGTTAATTTTCAGATATTTTGGAATAAGTTTGAGTATTTTAGGATTAACACCTTAGAAGATATCAGGAGAGAGGATGCACTAGGGGTTATTGTGCAACAATAAATTCTCGACACATCAAAATATTGGAGTTTACAGCCTAAACAATGGTGTTTACGGTCGTAAACCTCAAGGAAGGGGGTATATAAGTGACACTTAGTCATTTATACAATTTTTCCACCTTTTCAATAACAAATCTCAAACTCTCTCAAGTATCATCCAAGTTTACTTCAAGATCTTCAATCTAGTAAGTGTTTCTAGGTCTTTCAACTTGTATCCCCCCTGTAAAAGCATTTCAAAACATTTAAAAGGTTAATTAGAGGGGTATGAACTCACCTGTAGTGAGTGGTATGGATGAACTGATGAAACAGGATTGCTAGGTGTCAAGTGAAGACTTGTACACACACAATGACCCTAGTTAACATATAAATACACATATATGTGTCCAATTAGTCTTTATACAACTAATTAACAAGGTTAAGGCATCCTAAGACAAGTTAAACACTTCATATAAGTGTTTTAAGCCCCAAGGATTGCATCTAAGTGTTGTAGGATGAAGCTATTGGGTTTAGGGTTCAAAAGAACCCCTTTCTTGAGTTTATGGTTTTGTGACCTCATCTCATTGAGTTTACGGTCGTAAACCCTTGAGTTTATGGCCGTAAGCTCATCCTCTTTTGACCATTTGATGAATTGAAGCCTTATAAGTCCTTAGAAGTGTTTCCACTTGAACAATTATAGTTATTAGATCAATCACATGTGATTAATAACTACCAAACTAGTGGAATCTTACCTTTCAAACTGTGTTACCAAACTGTTTTACTTCAAACTGGTTTACAAACTCTTTTACTTATCAAATACTTTTACTTAAACTCTTTCATACTTATATATTGTCAAATGCATGCTTATATATGTATAGTTATATAAGTAATGTTTAAAATACTTAGGAAGGCCAACTCGCTTTAATTCCTTTTCCTTGTTTGGATGTGGCTTTAGGGCTTCTGTTATCCGTCTGAAGGTCGTTTAAATATTAGTTGTATATCATATATACATACATAGTCATAAAAGTTCCTTCAATCAGTTACATACCTTTGGGTAGCAAGGGTATACAAACATGTTCATACATTACTAGTAAACTACTATAGGGTAGTTTAGGAAGATACTAGAACTATTACTAGAACAATGAAACATACAATGAGTCAGTTCATTCATGAGTCAATACATGCTAGATAGAGAGAACACACAATACAGCTAGTACATACAGAACATTACAATACATGCTAGATAGAGAGAACACACAATACAACTAGTACACACAAAGCATACTATACTATACAAAGAGTACATATAGGCTAGACAGAAGGAGAACATACAATACAATTAGCATACATTACATATACATTATTACAGTTATGTGAGCCACTAAATGGGGCATGGCACTACCTGCCATGAGTGTTCTTGTATCTAGAATCTCCTTAATTGGGGAGCGTATGAGTTTGTGTATAGATGTATACTGGATTGACTATACTACACCTTACTGCTCGCTACAGTGGGACTTGCAAGTCTACGGGTGCCAAATGTCATTTCTTACGGCATCTTACATCGTCGTTTTACTATTGAGTCAGTAGCAGGATACAGGCCGATCACATGGTACCTTAAATAGCAGTTAGTTTTAAGGTAGTTAGTACATCAGTAGTTACTTAATACAACACTATAGTTCTATAATATTTTCCCATTACATTCACTTCGTGAATATTCACACGATGCACGGTAATGTAAAAACTATATTTTTGGTTAATGATAGTCGGATTTGGGAAAATACACACTCTTACAAGAGACACACACGCAGATACTAGATGCCTTGGTAGAAGGCTACTATTAGTAGGAAACATAGGGTTTTCTAGGAGTGTTCAAAGAAATACAAATCTTTACAAAACTTATACATTACAAGACTTACAAACACTTTCATACAAACACATACATTAATATACTTATGATCTCACCAGCTTTAAAGCTGATCAACTCTTTCAAAATAACTTGTATTCTCAGGTCACCAGTAGACAGGTACATGTGCCAGGTTTTGGGAAGCTGGAGCTCGTTCAAGACTCCTATTTATTTTGATGTATATTTTTGGTGTCTATATAACTTGACAGAACACACTTGTATGAAATTATATTATTAATGCAATGGATGAGGTTGTTGCTTGTTTACTACTTTGCATTGTTGTGATATTGTACATGACGTCCTCCACCCCGGAACGTTTCCGCCATTCATAGGTTTTGGGGTGTGACATGGACTCACCGAGTTCCTTATGAACTCGTCGATTTCGTCTTCATGCAGTTGGGAATTAGTCTTGAACTTTCCGGGTTCTGTTCTTGAACTCGCCGAGTTCCATGATCTTCAGGTCAATATTCACATCCATTTTGTTGAGTCCTTTTCTAGACTCAACTAGTTCGATCAGAAACAGAAAAGGTTGGGGAACCATAGCCTGACTTGCCGAGTCCTATGAGCGACTCACCGAGTCCTCCAAAGTCCAACTCTACCAAGTCGATTTTAGTCGGACTCAATGCACCAAGAGCATAGATCTAACCTCCTAGGATCAATATAGCACGTAAAGTTACAAACTTTACGTGTATGTATGGTTTAAGTAGCAACATGGTGGATTCAACATGGAGTAAAAGACTAATAGGACTTAGTCAAAGTATCTACTTCGACAAGGTGTTGAAGCGTTTCAACATGGAGGATTCCAAGAAAGGAGAATTGCCTATCCAGAGCAATACCAAACTGAGTAAGACTCAGAGTCCGAGTATCGACGCTAAGATAGAAGAAATGAGTCGAATACCATATGCTTCTGCAGTTGACTCAATCAACTATGCTATGACATGTACTCACCCTGATGTAGCCTTTGCTTTGAGCATGGTTAGTAGATATCAAGGGAACCTTGATAAAGCTCACTAGAATGCAGTAAAGAACATTCTTAAGTATCTGTGGAGGACTAAGGACTGGGTCCTTACCCTCGGTGTGAGTGATGACTTGAGAGTGACAGGGTATAGTGACGCCAAATTTCAGACAAACATAGATAATTTCCACTCTCAGTCGGGCTAGGTATTTACCTTAAATGGAGGAGTAGTAACTTGGAAAAGTTCCAAATAGGAGACTATAGCTGATTCAACGTGCAAATCAGAATTCATAGTAGCAAGCGAAGTGTGGAAGGAGGCAATATGGCTAAAGAACTTCATCGGAGACCATGGAGTTGTACCAGATATAAAGGAGCCTATGGAGATTTTCTGTTACAAAGAGGGTACGGTTGCCTTAGCCAAGGAACCAAGGGATCATGGTAGATCCGGGCACATCGATAGAAAATATCACTTCATAAGACATCGAGTAGAAGAAGGACTCCTCGTAATGAAGGGGGTATCATTATAGGAGAACCCAGCAGATCCCCTTACAAAGTGACCGAGTAGGTTTAAGCACTTGCAACACACTAGGAGTATCGGGCTGAAAGACAATATTAGTTTAATGATTAGATAAATATTTAGAAACTTGTAATAGATAAAATGTAATTGATATTTGATGATTGAATAAAAGGAGTTTTACTTATAAGTAAAGATACTATCTTGTGTCAGTTATTTACTATTGTTTCTTTTTTTTTTTTGCATGTTTTGACTTCCAGAATAATAAGATTATTCAAACTATCCATAGTCGATCATACTTTGGAAGTAGGTTATGAAAGTAGACTGTCATGAATGGATTTTGTATGATTGTCTATGGTATTATACATTGCAAAAGTTTTCTACCAACCTCATGAGTGCTCTTGAAATAATATTTGAGAATTGGAGTAAACCCACGCTCACATGAATCACTTCACAGATTTTCTCACGAGTGATTGTGAGACGATAATATCGTATAGTCTTCAAACCAAGATATATGAGTTGTTGATTACGAGTTGGTTGTACATTGATGATTCGAAACTGCATCAGTAATTTGATGTTATAAAACATATTATTGAGTATGATTTAAAGAGTAGTTGGTACAAGCATATAAGTCGAAGTTTATCTGCTCCTTATATCCTAAGAGGATTAAAAGCGATATCTTTGGCCCCTCGATGATTTTGTTTTGAGTCATGTGTCGGGCCTGGTCAGAGCTCTATTGATGTGTTCAATTAAGTTCTATGTCAAATAAATTAGAAATCGGGAAACAATCTATTGGACAATGAGTATGACTTTATTCCATGTCTTTGTCCACACGATATCTTGAAGAATAGAGGATTATATGATCCCTTATCTAATGGACGCGTCAGAGTTCGACATCAGCTTTTTAGAGCTATGATTGCTAATCGGATATTGAAGTTACATTTGCAGTAATATTTATTAGACTTATCCAAGTGGGAGGCTGTTAGATTAAGTGTCTAAGCATATAAGTATAATTGGTATGTACTAGACTCGATAGTAGCATGGTCTATTTCGGGTTACCTTCATCAGAACAATTTGATAGGATGGATATTAGAGAAAGAGGTTATTTATGATTTATTAATATATTATAAGAATAATATATTAATTCAAAAATCATATTATTGAAATTAGTATTGATCAAGAATTAATTTGGAATTAATTTAGTGATCAAAGGAGATTGATTAAATAAAAATGGACTGATTATGTAAATCAGTGAAACATATGGTTTGGGCTAATGATCCATGATTGATTTGTGATGAAATAAGCTTATGAGATAGTACATGAAGTGTTAGTCCAAATCAATTGTTGGATCATAAGCCTAAGTGTAAAATTAGGGTTTACAAATGACTCTTGGAATTTTGCACTTTAAATGTGTTCCCTTAGCTCCAAAATCGGCATCCCTTGCATTTCAAGAAGAGCATAGTTGATTTTGGGGTCTCCTAAAACTCTCTCATATTCATCTAATTGTTGTTGGTGTTCGTGACTTGTTTGGGGCATCACACTTGGGGTGCTAAGCTCTTATAAGGCCAAGTTCCACAAGCTATAATAAGAGGTAATCTTCTAACTAGTTTTTATGATTCATATATCAAGTTGCATGATAATTAGGCTTCATGCTTTGGAAAAAGAATATTGCATGAATAATTAGAGAAAAATTAGATCCAAAGCATCAGGGTTGTATATACACCATAGGGATGCTAGAGTACATAAAACCCAACAGTTTCCTCAACTATATAAGGAACCCTTTGGTCTCATATATCTTCAATACTTTCCCTCCACAAGCATTAGACAAAATTTCCTCATCTATCCTAATTCATTCTCTTGCTAGTTTGGGTCTAATTCCATTTGAGGCACGACACTTGTGGTTCTTGCTTCCAATAGATCAAGAAAGAGGAATTATAGTTGTTTACTATAACAACTAAAAAGTATGTAATCATAAAACCCTCTAATGTTAATTTCGAAAAAAGCCTAGGGTTTGCAGGTTTTTTTTTTGATGTTCTTAGTTATAGGTTCAATACATAAAACATAGATCCTATTTAGGTTCCATGCAAACTTAAGGGTTTTATTTTTGTTTGTTTACCTAAATCCCATCACTTGTAATATGATACATTTCTGGAGTAGGTTTTAAACCTTCTGTTGTTTTTCAGAATTGTGGTGACGTCTCATCATGGAGGTGGTTTTGGTTATGGTTATGGTTTTGGCTCGGGTACTTGACCTAGAGATGCTAAGTTATATGAGTTTATCACATCTAAGATTTTTCGAGCTATCCTTGAGGCGACCCCTATCATTTTTGGGTCAATCGAGGAAAGGATAATTGATTTTATGGAGGAGCTTTTGGCTGTCTTGCGTGATGATCTAGGCGCCAGTCAGTTCGGGGCTCGTGCTCTTAACTTTCTTGATTTTCATGCTTATGGGGCTCCTGAGTTCTTCGGAAAGAAGGACTTTGTAGCTAGCAGGCATTGGGTTTCATACATGGATAATGTATATCAGACGAGCTTCTACCCTAAGGAGTTGAATGTTAGATTTGCATCTAGTCTATAAATAAATAGGGACTGTGACTAGTGGGAAGTGGTAGGTGATGCTCTGGGAGCAATTTCTAACGAGGGTTTGACCCGGGCATAAATTTTTTACCCGGTACAGGGAAGAATTCACGCCTACTATTGAAGTTCAGCAGTTGGCATAGAAGTTTTAGGACCTTTGTAAGACGATGAAGACAATGACGGAGATCACCACCAAGTTCACAGAGAGGGTCTTGCTTGTTCTGCAGTATGTTTTGGGTGAGGAGATGAAGAAGACGTGGTACCATGATATGTTGAGAGATGACATCTAGGAGTTCGTTAGTATGTTGAGCTGAAAAATCCTGTAGGATATGACTGACAGAGCCCGGGAGCAGGAGCTCGAATTAGAGCTTTAGATTAAGAGAAAGCTAGCACAACTTCAGACAACAGTGGGTTCAATGAAGAGATTTAAGTCTTCTGATTCCCGATTTGGTGGCCAGTAGGATTAGGGACATTATGGAAAGTATTATAAATCATATGATGGGATTTGTCAAGCAGGTGGTTAGGTTTGCTATAAGTGAGGCAAGACGAGTAATATTAGCAAAGATTGTACTCATGGATTTAGACTGATTTGATTTTATTGCCATTAGGTGGGCCATAAAAAGACTAACTATTCAAGATTGTTAGGGGAGTGGTGGAGGCACCTGCTCCAGCTATCTTAAGGATCACAGATGGTTAACAGGGCAAGGTAGAGGATCCCGTGATGAAGAGCAGAGCTTTTCAGTTGACGGTCGAGGAAGTCGAAGTAGCGTTGGATGTTCCCACTAGTATGTATTCCTATTTATTGATTGTTGTTTATTCATGATGTTATTAGGGATGTTTTTAGCCAACGATATGCCTACATTTGTCTTTTTGATTCAGGTGCTACTCGATCCTTTGTGTCTGTTGCACTTAGCAAGAAGTTTGATGTTACTCTGGTGGCATTGGATTTTCTTTTAGAGGTAAATATCGCACTACGAGTGCTTTGAGGGCTCACTGGGATTGTATATTGGAGATGTTTCGGGTTTCGTTCCCTATTGATCTCATTCCTATTTCTCTGAGAGGGGTGTGCATCATTGTGGCCATAGATTGATTGAATCAGTTTAGGGCTATGATTGACTATGAGAATTAGCTATTAAGACTTTCAATCCTAAGTGGGGGAGAACTGACTATTCATGGTGAAGGTGAACGAGGCAGTCTAGCCACGAGAGCTAGGAGATACTTGCAGCATGGGTGTTTAGGGTTTTTGGCTTATGTTGATGATACTTGGGTTGAGGGGAGGAAGTTTATTGAGGATGTACATGTTGTTTGAGATTTTTTTGACATGTTTCTTGAGGATTTCCTAGGAGTGCCTCCTAAGGGGTAGGTGGAGTTTCAGGTTGATTTAGTTCTGAGTGCGGCTCCGATAGCCAAGACACCTTATCATCTTGCACGTCCTAAAATGCAAGAGTTGTCCATGTAGCTTTATGAGCAGCTGGACAAAGGGTTCATCAGCTCGAGTAGTTCTCCTTGTGGAACTCCCATTTTGATTGTGAAGAAGAAGAGCGGGTCCTGTTAGATGTGTATTGACTATAAGGAACTGAATAAGTTGGCGGTAAAGAACTGTTATCCACTCCCAAGGATCGACGATTTATTTGATCAGCTTTAGAGGATATCTTGGTTTTCCAAGATTCATTTGAAGTCTTGTCATCATAAGATGAGGGTCAAAGATGAAGATATTTAGAAGGCGACCTTCAAGATTCATTATGGGTCTTATAAGTTTGTGGTGATTTATTTGGGCTCACTAACACACCAACACCATTCATAAACCTCATGTAACATCGCAAGTCCAGGTATACCTCGTAACCTTTGTTCTTTTGAGTACTTGTCCATTTTAGCCCTTTTTGAGAACAGTTGGTGAATGAGTACGCGGGGCGTACGCGGGTGTACGCTCAATTTACTCAAGTGTGTGCTTTTGACGCGGAAGCCACCAAGTACACTGGGCGTACTAGAGGGTACACTAGGCGTACTAGGCCTAGAGTGAAGAAGAAGATTTGGAGAAGAAGAAGTGAGAGTCCAGGCCCTTGGATCTGAGCATAGCTGTGTTGGGGGCTTCATATAGAGGTATAAAGCTTCAAGCTTTCTCACTCTTTTTGTTTTGTGCATCATAGTAGAGTATTTTAGGGTTTTGTCCCAAAATTTTGAAACTTTATGAGATATTGAGCTCCAGAGACTCTGATCAACCCCCTTTGAGTGTAATTAGTGGTGAGGTGTCATAAAAATCCAGTCTTGGACGTTGGAATCAAGCCATGCATAAGATATGAGCTTTTTGACATAAGAGAGTGAATGTTTTGTGTGTTTGTGACCATATCAACCATGAAAAGGCTTAAAGTCATTGACCTTATGGAGTAAGAGCTATTAGGGAGCCCAGATCTGTGAGATGAGCCAAGGTCTTAACTAATTAAGACCAAAGGAGTAGAAAGAGTGAAATTGGGACGTACGCTGGGCGTAATCCCAGTATGTGCAGCGTAGGGGTCGAGCATCCCCAATGCATGCATGACAGCAGAGTATGCCCGACATAGAGAGCTGGTACACGCAACGTACTCTCTGCCGTTAACTTTTAGGGTTTGGTCAATTGTTGGACTATTAAGGCCATTGAGTGGTCAAATGTTATTTTACCCTCCTGTGAGTTTGTAGAAAAGTTAGTGTAGCTTCTTGGGAGCCGTGATTAATTAGGGATAATTATCGTATGTGGTACACGGAGGCTAGATCGGTGATTTGAGTTTGAGATTATCCGATTTCTTGCGAGGTGAGTCATCTCATTATACTTACCATGAGTGGTATCTTTGTATGACTGAGATGTCTTATGTGCGTACATGTGTATTGTGATATTCTGCATTATGTCTTTGTGATTTATGTCGTGTATTATTATGAGCTTATTAAGTTAGGACCATAGGGTCCACCCGAGTTGTGGGACCGGAGGGTCTCCACTGGAACACATTGACCGGAGGGTCGTATTAAGTTAGCCTCGAGTGGCTAATGTGATGTGTGTGGTATTTTGGAGAGCTCATTAAGCTTCATACTTACCGTGTTATGTTTTATGTGTTTCAGGTACTTCCGATGATCGTGGGAAGGCCCCGGCTTGATTCCACACACACTCACATTGGAGATATGTTTTTGGAGGATCCTGGATTTGTGATAAACAATTTTTGAAATATGTGTTGATGTTTGATACTTGAGATTTTTGAGAAATGTGACCTGTGTTTGAAAATGAAAATTTTGGTTTGATAATTACAGTGTTAAACCTCATAAACTGGTTTTGTAGGCCAATGTTGGATCGATTAATGATTGTATTCATTGACGATATATCGGTCTATTCAAAAACCAAGGCCGAGCATCAGGAGCATCTGTGGGAGGTTCTTGAGGCATTGATGAGGGAGTGAGTTTATGCAAAGTTCTCCAGATATGAGTTGTAGTTGCGCGAGGTAAAATTATTGGGTCATCTTGTCAACCAAAATGGTATTTTGGTCGACTCGACCAAGATCGAGGTCGTGATGCAGTAGGAGTTCCTGAGGTTTCAATTTAAAATTTGTTGCTTCCTTGGTTTAGTAGGGTATTAAAGGAGATTCATTGAGGATTTTTCCAAGATTGTAGTTCCTTTGACCCGATTGAAGAAGAAGAGAGTTACTTTTCTATGGGGGCTTGAGCAACAAGCAAGAATTGAGCTGTTGAGACAGAAGTTGTGTGAGGCTCCAATACTGACCCTCCCCAAGGGTGTGAATGATTGTGTGGTTTATTGTGATGTATCGATTATAGGTTTCAGACCAATACTTATGTAGAGGGGCGATATGATCACATACGCTTTGAGGCATTTGAGGCCTTATGAGACGAATTATCCTATCCATGATATGGAGTTGGGGGTTGTTGTTTTCACCCTCAAGATCTGGTGGCATTACTTGTATGGGGTTCGATGTTCCATCTATACATACCACAAGAGTTTGAGGCATATTATGGATTAGCTGAACCTAAATATGAGGCAAGACAGGTCATTGGATATGGTGAAGGATTATGATTGTGAGACATTGTATCATCCTGGGAAGGCCAACGTAGTGCCCTATGCCTTGATTCGCAAGGCGAGCGACTAATACTTCTCTCGGGGACTAATAATTGAGGATGATTATCACTTCACAACTTTTGGAATTAATCAAAGAGGTGTAGATTAAGGGGTTAAAGGAAGAGAATCCAAAGCAGGAGAAGAACAGGGGTCATATTTTTAACTTTGTTAGTCATATTCGAGGATTTTTAACTCAGTGCAGTAGAGTGTGGTTTCCTATTTATGGTGGGGTTCGACAAACATTGTTGGTGAAAGTGCTCAATTCCAAGTTTTCGATCCATCTGGGCGCTATAAAGATGTACAATGATTTGAGATTTAGCTACTGGTGGCCGTGTATGAAGAGCCAGATTGGTTAGTACATGAAGCGGTTGTTGACTTACCAAAAAGTTAAGGCCGAACATCATGGACCTCATGGTAAGATGCATTCGTTGGACATCCCCATCTGGAAATGGGTGAATATCATTATGAATTTCATCACAAAGTTGCCCAGGATGGCTGGTGGGATAGATTTGATCTGGGTTAATGTATAGCTTGTGTTAGAGCGCCCGCTTCATCTCGATTCAAGAGATTTCATCAGCTGAGAAGTTAGCCAAGATCTATATTAATGAGGTTTTTACACGTCATGAGGGTGCCAGTTTCTATTGTTTTAGATCGTGATGTCCATTTTACTTCAAGATTTTGGAGGAAGTTTCACGAGGAGTTAGGTACTTGATTTCTCTTCAGTACTCTTACCACCCACAGGTTGATGGTCAGAGCGAGTGAACCATTAGACTTTCCAGGATATACTTAGGGTGTGTGTTTTGGATTTTGGTGGGAGCTAGGATACCTGCCTTCTTGTAGTTGAGTTCTCCTACAACAACAACTATCGTGCCAACCTTGGTATGCCTTCCTTTGAGTAGCTTTATGGGAGGAAATGTTGGACCCCGATTTGTTGGGGTGAACTTAGTCAACGAATGATGGGGAGCATGGAAGTAGTGCTCAAGACTATAGATTTGATACAACATGTACGTAGTAGATTGCGAACCACACACATTATAAAGAAGAGTTATGTTAGTTGGCGTCATTCTGATCTCGAGTTCGAGGTTGATGATTTTTTGCTTCTGAAGGTGTCAACATGGAAAGGTGTCATCTGGTTCCAGAAACGGCGCAAGTTGGTCCTAGATACATCATTCATTTCAGGGTTGTTGCACAGGTGGGAAAGGTTGCTTATTGTTTGGATCTTCATGTGCAACTTACTCAGATTCACAACACTTTTTTGCATTTCCTAGACATGGAAGTGTTTAGCTCATGATTCCATAGTAGTAATCTTGGATGACATTCATGTTGATGAGTGCCTAAATCATATAGAGCGACTAATTGCCTAAGATGAATACCTTACACAACAAGGTGGGGGTGGGGGTTGGTGAAGGTGAAATGGCAACACTAAAAAGGTTCCGAATGGACTTAGGAACCCGAGGAGTAGATGAAAGTGCATTACCCTGAGTTATTTGTAGCATTGGATTTCGAGGACGATATCTGATTCAAGTGGGTAGAGTTGCAACACCTAGTTTCTGGTATAAATTTTATGCTTTAATCTTGCAATATTTTGGGTGGCTGGGACATGGTGATGAAGGATCACCATGTTGTGGCAGAGCAATATGAATCACATATTTCATTAAGTCACCACAATATGCTCATGTATTAGCCATAATGTGGTGACAGTAGGGTTCCAAATCCTAGATTTAGGTCCTTGAACCCTATTTAAAGGATGTGATGGATAGGGTTTGTCCACCCTCAGCCTCAATCACTCCTCTATGTGCATAAGATCAAACCGTAGCCTTATTTCAAGCTTTTCATCTCATTTTAATGATTTTGTGACTTTTAAAGGAAGAATAAGAAGTTTTATTATGCAAGAATTCATTATGCAACTCACCTCCACCTTTATAATAATTTTCTAGACTATTGTAAGTCTTCAAAACTTAATATGTATAGTTCATTTCTAGTAAATCTAGGAAACTTAGCATATTATGGTCCATTGTGAAAGTTGGAATGAATGGGTGTGATAAAGTTAGCAACTTTATCACTCACCAAGGCCCCTAGAGTACTATATCTTTTGGATCTAGATGTTGGAGTGATTTAAAATCCATACCTGAGATTTATAACACTTTCTTAGTTTTTAACCTAGTTTAAGTGAAGGACACGCTTGGGTCATGCATGTCCCTAAAGTTTTGATTTTTTTGAATCTTAAGGGTGCCAAGAAGCCTTTTGGAATGTTTGAGCAAATGGCTTAATGGATTCAGGGCTTAACCCATTAAGTTGTCCATGTGTAGAAACCACGATGTGGCAAGATACTCGTCACGACGTAATGAAGGTGGATTTCATGACTGTTTTACCATGTTTTTGCCACACTGTAGTAACATGTTTGTCACAACGTGGTGGCAAAGCTATTCGGGACTGCTTTGAGTAAGCACGATGTGACCAGTAGTTGGCCACACCATGGTGACCATTGGCCATTAACTTTTTGACCTAGTTGACTTTTGGTCAAATTACTAGTTTTTGAGGTTAGACTAAGGTTTGACATTAAATGTTTATTAGGTAGTGTGTAGCACTAGCTTGTCGTTTGTGAGAGGTTTGGTATTTCAGATTCGATGGTGAGGCGAATTTTCTAACTATACTATGTAGGATGCTGGATTATCTTTGTAACTCTTGCATGAAAGACCATGATCTGCCCCCTAATAATTATATAAAAGACCAGGATCTGGCCCATAGCACTTATATGAAAAACAAGGATCTGACCCCTAACACTTGTATGTAAGACTAGCATTTGGTCGTTGGTGTTGTAAGAAAAAACCATGATTTGACCCATGGCAGGAAGGATTGTAAGACAATCATTTGACCCATAGCATTCACTTGTAATAAATCCATGTTTTATGTATGATATGTGGTATTCTAGGAACTCACTAAGCTTTGTGCTTATGTTTTTATGTTTAAATGTTTCAAATATTTTTTGTTCTAAAGAGAAGTGTCCGACTTAATCGCACTACATCCCCTGAAGTTTTCCACACTAGCTATTAATACCAATAAGGTGACCAAAAGTAATGTCATAAAGTCAATCCCAAGACAAAATAATGGCTCATAAAGAAATTAAAGGCAAAATTGATACCGAAACGCCCACGAAAATTTCGTCCATAGGTGCTGCCTAGCCCGTTTTGGTCTGTCTAATGGCTATATGGTCAAAAGTGAATCGGTCTTCATAACTTAATATGGTGAATAATATTTTGATTAAAATAATATTATTGTAACTATTTTTTTCTTTTTATAATTATTATAAATATTGTATTAGAATCTATATATTAAAATATGTTTTTTATTTTATCTGGATGTGGTTCGAGTTTGTAAAAAGTAATAATGTAAGTTTTGCATAAAAACAGTGTAATTTTGTAGTATCATAGTTGGAGTTGGTTTAAGAATCGGTCCAATTCATGAACCAGTAAAATCCTTCTATCTATAATGTGTATTTAATTATTTCTTTTCAGATGTCCAATCAAAGAAATGCACCAGATGACTTTGATATACCACCATCATTAGAGTACAGAATTAACAATGAAACATAAGACAGAGAAGAATGAGACACTTGAACGTGAGAATTTTAATGGAGAAAGCAACTATACTTGTTCTTTTTCTTTTTTCACTCCACATTCAAAAAATCTACACCGCTGAAATTGACTTGATTTCAGATTCAAAGTTCTTGACAGAAGCTGACACGTTGGTCTCACCGGGTGGAAATTTTGAACTAGGGTTTTTCAGGCCAGGAAGCCCTGAGAACAAATACGTTGGTATATGGTACAAGAAAATCTCTGTTCAAACGGTGGTTTGGGTTGCCAACAGAGACTTCCCAGTCAACGGTTCATCATCCGCCACACTGAGGGTCATCTCTCCAGGAAATCTCGTCCTCATGAAAGGGAACGACACCAATGATGTAATCTGGTCATCCAATACAACCTCATCAGGTAACGTAACTGTACAACTTGACGACACTGGAAATTTAGTTGTTAGAGAAGGAATCCGTGAGAAGATTCTCTGGCAGAGTTTCGATTATCCAACTGATACACTATTACCTGGAATGAAGTTAGGGAGAAGTTTCTTGACTGGTAAGGAAAGACACCTATCTTCATGGAAGAGTAATCAAGATCCAGCTCCAGGTGAATTCACATGGAGCGCAGAAACAAGCGGCTATCCTCAGATCATACTAAAACAAGGCACAACAGTCATCTTCCGAGGTGGACCATGGAATGATGTTTGGTTTAGTGGGGATTCTGCGTCCACTAGGAACATCGTTACAGGAGATATGGTTATTAATGAAACAGAGGTGTATTACACTTATTCTCTTCTTAATAGTTCTGTTATCTCAAGGCTCGTATTGAATTCATCTGGCCAGTTAGAACGTTGGGTGTGGGTTACTGATGTTAACAAATGGCAGATTTTCCTTCAGTTAGAAAGAGATTTCTGTGATGGGTACAACATTTGTTATGGTTATGGAACGTGTAGCAGTTTAACCTCAAAAAGATGTTCTTGTTTAGATGAGATAAGATTCGTGCCCAGAAACCAGAAGGGATGGGAGATGGCAGATTGGTCGGGTGGTTGTGTGAGACGAACACCATTGGATTGCACAAATGGAACCGATGGGTTTATCAAGTACTCTAATGTGAAGTTGCCTGATACAGAGTCTTCATGGTATAACGTGAGCATGAGCCTGAACGAATGTAAAGAAAAATGCTTCAAGAATTGTACTTGTATGGCCTATTCAAATATAGACATCAGACGTGGAGGAAATGGCTGCTTGCTTTGGTTCAGTGAGCTTTTGGATATGAAAGAGGTACCTGATAGCAATGGTGGTCAGGATATCTTTGTAAGAATGGCTTCCTCAGAATTAGGTATATATTCAGCTCTTTACACAAACATAATTTGAATAGGTTCTTAAATAATATCTCACCATCTAAAATTACTCAATCAGTACACGAGAAGAAGGAGAGAGCAAACCTCAAGATCATCTTACCAGTAGTTTTTCTGGGGGTTCTTCTGATAGGCTTGAGCTCTACATGGTTCCATTATGCATGTAGAAAAAGGCATCATGAACAACTGAGGAAAGGTAAGAAAAAATTCACGATTTTAACTGTAAATTGGTTGTAAGCTAATAGAAAGAAGAGTAATATTAAATCTTGAAGCAGATTCAGGGGAATTCTTCGATGTTGGTCGAAGCCAGAGAGATGCAATGGAGCTACCATTGTTTAGCTTTTCTACATTAGCTAGAGCTACTGCTAGGTTTTCGCCAGATAATAAAATTGGGGAAGGTGGATTTGGATCAGTTTATAAGGTAATAATAATACTCAAAGTTGTGAACTGAAAAAGAGAGATGTAAGCAATTCATCTTCACTGTTTATATTGTTTTTCACATGGCCAATAATGATCTCTAGGGTGTGTTAGAAGAAGGACTGGAGATTGCAGTTAAGCGTCTATCTACGACTTCAAGCCAAGGACTTGATGAGTTTAAGAATGAAGTCATTTGCATTTCAAAACTTCAGCACCGAAATCTTGTTAGACTCCTCGGATGTAGCATACTGGGAGATGAAAAGTTGTTGATCTATGAGTACATGCCAAACAGAAGCTTAGACTTGTGTTTATTTGGTCAGAATCACTTAAACGTCTATTAATTTAATGTTTACGAACGAAGCAATCTCAGGAACTGAATATGACTACATCTTCATGTTGCCAGATAAGAAACGAAGCAGCCAACTTGATTGGACAACGCGTTTTAACATTATCAAAGGAATCGCTCGAGGACTTCTTTATCTGCATCAAGATTCACGATTACGAATCATCCATAGAGATCTTAAAGCTAGCAATGTTTTACTTGACAAAGACATGAACCCTAAGATATCAGACTTTGGGATGGCTAGAAGCTTTGGAGGAAACGAGTCTCAAGCAAACACACAGAGAGTTGTTGGCACATAGTAAGCTTGATAATCCAACTGTATATATATTCAACTTCTCTTAAGTTCATTTATTTTATTGGGTGCAGTGGTTACATGTCCCCGGAGTATGCATTAGATGGTGTTTTCTCATTCAAATCCGATGTATTTAGCTTTGGTGTTTTAGTGCTAGAGATAGTGAGTGGGAAGAGAAACAGGGGATTCATGCATTCTGAACATGACAATAACCTCCTTGGACATGTAAGTTTCTCGGCCACAAACTACTCCGTTGATTTATAAAAATATATCCTCCAACTATATTTACATTAATTTTATTCAGGCATGGAGAATGCATAATGAAGGTAGGTCAATGGAACTCATTGATACAACTTTAAGCCAATCAAGCGATTCATCGGAAGTTATACGATCAATTATAGTGGGGTTGTTATGTGTTCAACAAAGTCCAGAAGACAGGCCAAACATGTCATCTGTTGTTTTAATGTTGGGCAATGAGGGTATACTGCAGAAACCTAAGCAACCAGGTTTCTTCATAGAAAGAATCTTACATGGTGCTGATGTTTCTTCATGTAGTTACCCAACGAGTTCAACCAACGATTTAACTGTTACAGAGGTAGTTGCTCGATAGGAAGAACATACATCTTGTTCTTTTTTCTTTTCATTAGCACCTTCAAATGTACGGCTATCTATTACCTCTGTTTCAAAACTTATCTACCACAATGGTTTAGTGTCAAAATGATAGTTTAATTATGCGCTTTTTGGGAAAACAATTTAACCCAAAGCCTACTTTTGAGCTTAATAAGTTTGCATTCCCAATATCCGATTTGCGAGTGGGATATGTCAACCAAAAGACTAGTTAAAAACAACGCATTTTAGAAAAAAAAAAAGTGTTAATCGGAGTTAAAACGAATAGTTTGTAATAGTGTTAAAAAGGTACTTTATGTTTTTTTGCTATTTATTTTTAACATGAAGCCTACTACTTTGGAGCTGAATAAGTATGCATTAATTCCCAATATCTGAAGTGTTCTATATCAATGGAAAGAACTAGTTACAAACAACATATTTTATTAAAATAACATGTTATTGGGAGTTAAAACGAATAACTTGCAGTAGTGTTAAAATGGCACTCTATGTGTTTTTTGGGCAAATTTTTTTTAAATGAAGCCTACTTTAGAGCTTAATTAGTAGTATTTAAGAAACACTAAGATAAAATCAATTATATTAGACATTAAATAGATGGGTTGTTTAAATGGAATGTAGGATATACACTTTCCTTATGGGAACCGCTCCTAGAAGCCCTATGTTATTCATTGTCCCTAGTATTTCTCATGTGTCGTGACCCGTTCTTGGACGTCCCGAATTAACAATTGCTTATCATATGTCCTATGACCGCATATATAACACTATTTTCTTATTGGACGCTCACCTTATGATAGAATACGGTCTGTGTTTAGACCTCCTGTTTCGGGGTGTCTGATACTTGTCTATTATTATTATTATTATTATTATTATTATTATTATTATTGGCCTTACAATCATCAGACCAACGAAGTTCTCCCAATGATCAGATTCCTCGTAGGTATTCCCCAATGTCTCGGTATAGAAAGCTTTGTATAGAATACAACACACATTCTTCATAATTGTAGATCATTAACACTCTTAATAAAGGGACCACAAGGTATGCCAAATAGTTTCCAATGTCTACATGTAAATGCATTTTTTTAAACGTCAAGTATGATATTCCTTTTTAAGTCCTTAATCTCAAGTCTGTGGTTTGAGATCAAATGGACCGTTTAATTAATACTGCCATTTTTATGTTTTTTTCACTTTTTTTTTTTTTTTTTTTTTTTTTTTTTTTTTTTTTTTTTTTTTTTTATCTTCATCGGCCCATTTGGTGAGAGTGTTGTTGGTAATGACACTAAAACAAATAACATTTCACAAAGTTAATATCAAATATCTGAAAGAATAGTGATTAATATCAAAAGATTAACACCTACAAAATTGTGATTTTGAAATTTTCATTACTACATTGTTACACGGAAAAATCCGATCAAATATTTGGCTGCAAATAGTATTTTATATGAGTTTTTGCTCTATTTTGTTGAAACAATTATATTAATTCAAGAAAACTAAATTAATTCTTGAAATTTTCCAGAACTTCTCATTTGTTGGTGGGATTATGGGTAAAATCATATTCGTGTTAAAAATGAGTTTTAGATAGTTTGGTGGATTTAAAACACTTCATGCACAAGTTGGAACATTTTAACAACATACTTTGATCATCAAGCATCTTAGACTTGAAGATCAACACATGCATGTTGGTTAAAGGCCATGCATGAGTTTGAAAAGTTTAAAAATTGTTCTTGAAAGAAAACATTGGTTAATATTATGATATCTCCACCAAAACTTGTATAAAAGTGGTTTGTTTTGATTTTGACATAGGTTTGGATCATGGGATTCCACAATTTGCAACATGCATGTTGTTTTATTATGAAAACCTACCACTATCATCGTCAAAATTGTGGTTATGGTATGTGGTTTAAAATCTTTTCATAGAATGGAGTAGAAGTAGAAAGAAATGCAAAATGGTGGAATTATGAGTAGAAATGAAGGAAGATCATGCTTGGCTTTCGTGATTACCTTCAGAAGAACACTTAAAGAAGATGATTTTTGGTGTGGAAAGAACTTATTGGCTGCTAATTTCGTGAATTAGAAAGGGAGAAAGAGAGAGTTGGGTGGTGTATGTGGTGGAGTGTACGAGAGAATAAAGAAAGGAAGATGAAGTGCGAAGGAGAATTAAATGATTAAAATTATTGGGAATGGGTGCCTTGGAGAGAGGGTGGACGAATTTGTGGAGGATGAGAGTAGGAATTGCAACGGGTCGGGTTCGGGGCGGGGCATGGTTTCCCAAACCCGCCTCAATATTTTTCGGGCTTCTTATCGGGACGCCCCATTGGGTTTCGAGTTTTCCGGTCACGTTTCGGGTATCTTATCGAGTTTATAACAATTCATAATGAAATCTTTATTTAATTTTCGGGTACCCTGATGTATTATAAAAAAATACATGTTCTAGCCTCCCTTTTAAATTAAAAATATGATGCATCACTTTAATAAAATAAATCGGACGTTATATTAAAAAAATTGATTTAAGTTTAGTGTAATACATCAAAACACAAAAATAATCATTCACACCAGACTGTGAATAACTACAAAGATTATTTGATTTAGGTTTAGAGTAATAAGTCAAAATATAAAAAATGATCATTCACACTAGATGTTTAATAACTAAAAAGATTGTCCACAATAAATATTTCATCTTTGAATGCATGTGATTAACATAAAAAGATATATATATATATATATATATATATATATATATATATATATATATATATATATATATATATATATATATATATATATATATATATAGGATAACCCACTCCCTGCCGCAACCCGATAAAAAACCTGATAATGACCTGTTACCCCACCCGAAATGATCGGGTTTTGGGTTTGCCCATCGAGTTCGGGCTTTTTTGCCATCCCTATATGAGAGAGGCGATCTCTCTCATAATTACATTTAAATCATTTTCCCATATTTTATAAAACTTTAAAAAAAATTTATAAAATGTATTTAGGTTTTGACGTATGCATTAATCTTTGATAATTTAGCTTATAACTTTAAGAATAAGATAAATGGTTTAATCTTTCCTATCTTTGATTATATCCAATAATTTAATTATTTTAACTTTGTATTAAAAGGTTCATAACAAATTTTATGGAGTTTTAGGTTTTAATTTTATAAAATTTAGGGTTTTAGGGCTTTTAGGGTTTTATGATTTATTAGATATCTAACCACTATGGAGGTGAAATTAAAAGATTTCAGTTTATTATAGGGTTTCATATATATATATATATATATATATATATATATATATATATATATATATATATATATATATATATATATATATATATATATAAGAAATGTTTGTAGCTTGTTCTAATTCGGGTATTGGCATTCTCTACAGTAGTTGAACAATTCAATTGAATTGTAAGAGTCAAGTATATTATTCCTTGATTTTATTTGGATCCAAGTTTCTACATAGTTTTGACCTGATTTCAACTGCTAGGTCAAATGTATGAGGTGTGTACATGATTTATGCAAAGGTATTGAAGTCGAAGAATGACCTTAATTTGACAGTTGTCACAATTTTGAATTCGAAAAACTTAGGAACGTATTCAAATGAATCACTATAATACCGTATCGTATCCAAATGCTAGTGTGTGTGTGTGTGTATACATACATACATACATACATACATACATGCATATATATATATATATATATATATATATATATATATATATATATATATATATATATATATATTTCAAAACTTCTAGGAAATCGAATTAATCTCGAAGATCACGACCTCTCGACATTACATCCCGATTTTTAGAACAACTCGAGAACTACTCTACCAAGTGGGTGTTATAGCCCCTCTTTTGTATTTACTTAGTTTGGAGGTGAATACATAAACTAAGTATTATAAACTATACAAAAATATTATTACACTACTTTTTGACTATTTACGGTACGCGGGAACTGGTTTGAAAGGCAGTTTGGGTTGTTGGATTTCAGAACGGCTTAATTGCTAAAATAGTCCTGCCCTCCGGTGTTTCATGTCTGACCCTGTCTGTGTATTGTCATTGAAATAACATATGCCTTTTCCGATAGAGTTTATAAAAGAAACATACTTAATTATAAGAGTTAGTTCCTTATACTTTATACACATGTCAAACATAATCGGCTTTTATAAAATTGATGTCATGAAATAACATATTCCTTTTACTATAGATTTTATAAAAGAAACATACTTCGATATAAAAGTTAGCGCCTTTTACTTTACACACATGACAAACATACTCGACTTTTATAAACTTGATGTCAAGAAATTCATTACGCCTAGAGCTTACCCACAAATAAGCTAGGGCTGAGAGTTCTCACAAACTTTTTAGTTAAAGGCTTTTTAGTAAGACGCTACGTTATTCATTAGTTGAGTCTAAACACTTAGCATACCCAAACTACTATAATCATTAATCTTCATAGCGATATACATATGTATAGATTGCACGTGTAAATGGATATGGGCCCTTTTTATATTATGTTGGGATGTGCATGCTTTGCATGTTGGGCGGGCCTTGGTAAGTATGTCAGGCGGGGCTCGATTTTATGTTAGTAAGGGCCCATTATGATGGGCACGGCCCATGACTATATATGATTATATGGTATTTTAGCAACTCACTAAGCTTTGTTGTAAAGTTTTTATGGTTTAGCATTTTCAGGTACCTCAAGCTTGAAAGGGAAGGGTCCGACGTGCTCACACAACATCCCCTTGATTTTATTCTACATTGATATTTGACTTCACTCTGCTATTGAGAATATTTTATACTATGGTTGTTGTAGAAAAATTGGTTGTATTTTGGATGTTTGAAAAATGAAAATTTTACCATTGTTTTTGGTTGTTTCAAAGATTTGTATTTAGGTTGTTTAAAAGGGTAAACTGAAGTGCCAATCTAAAACATCCCAAAATACGACCCAAAAATTTTTGTTTAATCATTACTAAAACCATTATATCAATGTCATAAAATAAAAACCCATACGTCAATATCTCAAAACCATAATAAAGTATTATGAGAAAAACTATATCAAGACTGTATCAAATCATATCTACGAAAAACTGAATCAACTCCTAGGACAGAAACTGAAGTTGTGGTGTGTGCAATGCTATCATCCCGAGCTCTTCCCTTTACTTGCGGAAGTACCTAAAACCAAAATTGAAACTGTAAGCACGAAGCTTAGTGAGCTCCCCCAAACTACCACATACCATACAATAAGCACATACTGGGCTTTGCCCACTACATCGGACCGAAGTCCGGAAACTTCATCGGACCGGAGTCCGGAAACTGACCAGGGTCATGCCATCTGCATCAGACCGAAGTCCGGAAACTGCATCGAACCGAAGTCCGGAACTGACTGGGACCTTGTCCCCTACATCGGACCGATGTTCGGAACTAGCTGCATCGGAACGAAGTCCAGAACTGACTGTATCGGACTGAAGTCCGTAACTGACTGAACATAGCAAAGCAAAAACACATATCAACTAGCATAAACACATATACTGCATACTGCATCAGATTGAAGTCCGGAACACATAACACATAGACATGCTTGAATCACAAGGACATCAAGCACCCTGAACTACTGTATCGGACCGAAGTCCGGAACTGACTGCTAACTAAATGGGTCAGCGTTGTGGCTGTAGACCTGTTCCTACTGGAAGGAAGACTCGCCTCGCAATGCTGACTGTTGAACACCTAAAGAAGGAATCCCTGACTTCTGCTCCAGCTGCTTCCCAGCTATCATGGACATATAAAATACTTAATCAGAATAGGGATTCCTCTATTGGTAAAATGACCATTTTACCCCTACTATGGTTTGGGTCACAAACATGGCCTAAACCCTTAATTCCTTCTAAGTCCTCCAATGGCCCACTAAAATTCCACTAATGGCCTAATTTTCAACATTGGGCCCAAATCACTTTATTGGGCCTTACCCTAGGCCCAACACCTATACTTGGCCCATAATCACTGACTTTTGATGGCCCATAAGGCCCAAAGACTCTAAGTCCAAAGCACAGCCCACACCGAGGCCCAAATGCTTGAAGTCCAAAATGACAGAGTACGCGGGGTATACCTCTAGGTACGTTGAGCGTACTGGCTGCTGGTTGGTACGCCGTACGTACCTCCTCGTACGCCCAACGTACAACCCTGTTAAGCCAACTTTCTATTAAGAGCTTAACACATCGATTTAGAAGCTAAAATTTTAGATCCACGACTTATTCTCTGTCCTAAGCCATAAAGTTGCTTACTTGATGGCTTGGATGACTGAAAAAGGCTCAAACTTCAAAAAGTAATGTCCTAACTCCATAGAAATGGCTAGATCTCATGCATGGCCTCATGAAAACCTCCAAGATCGAAACTTTATTGCTAAGGAGGTGCTTTGAGCCTAAAGGATGGCAATCCCAAGCTAAAAAAGGAATCTTCATGATCAAGGTCCAACTTTTGGACCCAAAATGTCCAAAACTTCAATAACTCTAGATCTAGCATATGAGGAAGAAAGTTCAGTACTTTATACCTCTCTTGGTTGCCAAATGAAGAAATAATCCCAGATCCTTGAGCTCAAGATACTCAAGTTCTTCTTCTTCTTCCACTTCTCTTCTTCTTCTTCTTCACAAAAATGAGTCCAAAAGATAAAACACACACAAACAAGGAGTAAGGGGACGAACTAGGGTTCTCTGGGGGTAAATGAGATGTGAGGAGGCCAAATGGGAGGCTATAATTGGGTTTAAATACGTCTCAAACCCTCAGAATTAGGGTTTGCCACCTGGTCGCATACACTGGGCGTACCTTATGGTACGCTGCGCGTACGCCTATCACAACCTGCGCCTACTAATGTGCTACACCCCGCGTACGACGGGTTACACCCCGCATACGGCTTATGGGCTGCTTACCCCTTGGCCCAATAATCAAGAAGGTCCAACCCAAATCAAGATGTCAATTACCATTCATAGCCCAATCTAAAATTCAAGAATTTAAATCAATTAATACGTCAAAAGTTGATCGTTACACAATCAAGGAGCTAGCTTTCCCATGGATCTTCCATCTCAATCAAGTGAGTGCATAGCTACTTCAAGAATATGATTTAATACAAGTATTTATTAAAAGTATTAAATATCAGCTGAAAGTTTATATGTGAATTATATGCTTATTATCTTGATTATTTGTTAATTGTATATATTTGATAATAGTTATACTATACAAACCGGATAAGATTGTATATATGTTAAAAAATATATTTGGAAATACTACATGGCTATCTTAAAATAAGTATTATTATTTACAAAGATTAAATGTATACCAAATCCTTATTGTTTGAACTTTGTGCTAAATGTATACCTATATTATGATAAGTATTTTCCTAAATATGGAATCATATTGGAAATTGATTACATGTATAATGGTCATGTCTAGTTATAACTAAGACTTATATAACATACTTAGTTCAAAGTAAATTGAAAAAGTGCTTGGTTATAACTGATATTAGTGTAGTATTGTATAAACAGGAAAATTGTGTTTAAGATGGATTATAGGTTTAGTAGTCATGTCTAGCTACAAACTAAGACTTGATATGAATACTTAGTTTAATTAAACTCAAATTTGGGAAGTTTTATACCAGGGGTGTGTGTGAGATTGGAACGGAGAGTAGATCTCTCTTCTATAACAGTGTTGTGTGTCAAAGTACAGGTTATGTACCTGTAACATACACATTTTGAAATCGTGTTTTGTAATGAATAAAATTGTGAAATACTATGTGAAATTGAGTGTAGAGTTCTAACAGATGGTTTTTACTAGAAATGAACTAAAACTATGTTCAAAATCACTCAGAAAATATTAGAATTCTTATGAGATTCTAATTAAAAGCTAAATAGTGAAATTTAGCGAAAATATAAAATTTTAAATAAGTAAAATTTTATTATTTAAAGTAGTAAATAATCTCGTTAGAAACTTGTAGGCGAAAACCTCGTCGAAATCTGAGTTATAACGAAGAAGTTATGATCAATCGAAGATTCGCGATAAAACCGACACGACGCCGAATGACGTAAAAAGTGAGTTTTTGATAAACTACTTTTCAGCTTTATTGATCTAAATGAAAGTCTTAGTATTCGTTAAACCGATAAATTCAATAAAAAGAATGCCAAAATCTGACTTCGTATGAGGATGTTATGATTTTTCTAAGTTCCAGCTTAGCAATAGACAGCTAAAAACTAGAATTTTAGATCGAGTGATTTCTAGCCGACACAACCTAAATTAGAATTGAAGGTCTTGTCATTAGTAGTACAACGGTAAAAAGTCTGACGAAAACGGATGTCGGATGAAGAAGTTATCAATTTTTAACGGATTCTCCTGTCCCGGTCTGTTAAAAATAATAATATTAAAATTGAATCAAAATTAGCCGACAAAATCTAAACAAAAGTTGTAGAGCATAATTTTAGCTACGCGTGCATATAAAGAACGTCAAAAACGGAGCTCGTATGCGAAAGTTATGGATTTTAGAAGTTTGGGTGCAATTTTCGAGAAATTCGCATGGATGAGAAGAGGCCACGTCACCTCGCACAAAGTAGCTGCGTCACCGAGGTCGTGGCCCAGTCCGAGAAGCGACGCGTGTCGCATGTTTGGAGGAATCCGAAGCAGCCATGTAACGCCCACAAGCCTTTGACGCGCCCTTCGCATCGGAGCCACGTCTGAGCCTCGCAGCAGCCTCGTGGCCTCCGCCTCTCTTGTCGCGTGTCCGAAGCTCGCATAAGCCATGCCTCCCCTTCGGTCTGAGCTTCGTAGCTGCAACGTGGAGCTTCCTCAGCCTCTCAGTCCTCGGTCTTGCACCCTATAAATAAGGGGGTTGCAAGATTTGCCGACTAGAATTCAATGTTGCCATTTTCACCCCTCTTTCCATATTTTAACTATTTTGACTTTTCCCAAGGCCCCGGTATTATTTTCAACACCTGAAACCTGTCCCGAAGTGCCTGAAGACCCGGAAAAATTTATCTTTTTGGTTTTGAAGGTCTACCTTCACAGAGCCCGGTTTTCAATTAAGCTCCTGATTTTCAACATAGAAAGTCATATTTAAAGCCGAAGTGTTGTCCAAATTACTATTTTGACCCTGGTTAATTCAAGGTGAGTTCAATATATAGGAGCAATTGTATGTTATGTGTTATATGTGCTATGTGCTTTTCAGTGTTATTATTCTGAGTTATTTTCCCTTGTTATTTTTATTCGCTATTTTTAATAGCAAAGTTATACCTTTGACCATGTGATCAGTGAAAGGACTTAGATTCACGGTGGTACTGGTATGTAGCCTCTGGCCATGTAGAACATGTCTCGTAAGAAAATGACTTCTATTCTATGGCATTAGCAGAAGGTTAAATAGGAATGGTGTGTAGGCTCTGACCATGTAGAGCATTACTCCGTAAGAGAATGACCTCTATTCTATGGTATTGGCAAATGGTTAGATAGGGCTATAAGCCTGAAATCTACCAAAAAGTTAATCAGAAATTATATTTCTTCTGTGCCATTTGGGCCAAAGCTTTACTGATGCATATTAAGTATTGAAATCGTTATGTCTCATTGATCTTAAATCTTTTAATCAAATCTTGAGTTGATATTGAAAGCCTGACATATGATATGCATATGCTATTGTTGTTCTTGTTCCCTTTTGCTTTTGTCATATTGGTATATATAAGGCTTAAGATTATATTGTATCTATTTATTGAATTCACTAAGCGTCACCGCTTACCCTATCAATATTTAACAATTGCAGGTGATAAGTAACCAGTATGATCTTATACTGTTGAAAGATTTAGAATAGCTTGTAATAGTACTTTTGTACTTCAGTTTATGTTTGTATAAATTACAACATCCTGGGTAGTTATGTAATATATAACACTTTGTAATAGTTGGTTTGTATCTAGTAGTTTGTAATCTCTTTATCAATGTAAAATATTGCTTTTTATGAATATGCAAGTAGCATGTTTTGGAGTAATAATATTGTGAAATATGAAAGTTTGGGTCTTTCAAAAATACAAAATGTAACACCCCGAGATTCAGGTGCGTTTCTTTTACCCTTATTCTTTGTCAATTAGTCATGATTAGCCCTTGTGTGGAGAAAACTTAGCAAGTGAGTACGCTGGGCGTACCAAAGGGGTATGTTGCGCGTACTTGTGTGCTTAGTTTGGATGCGGAGTCGCCAAGGTACGCTGGGCGTACCCAGAGTTACGCCGAGCGTACCCGGCCTAGGTGTAAAACTCTAATCCGTCTTGTGCACTATTTAAAGGGTTCTAAGGCTCATTTCCAAGCCTCCATATGAGTAAGTGAAACCCTAAAAGAGAGCTTCCCATCGTCCTTAGTGTGTGTGAGTCTTATTGGAGCTAATTGTGCATTGGTGACTTAGTGAAGAAGAAGGAAAGGAGTTCTTGGAAGCTAAAGCTTGAGGTGCCATTTTGGATCTGAGATCTACAGAGCAAGGGGCTACACTTAGAGGTATAAAGTTCAAAACTTTCCTCTCCTTTTGATTGTTGTTGCATGTGCCATTTCTAGGGCTAAAAACCCCAAAGGTGGAGACTTTATGAGTGTAAAGTGCTCCATGGTCCGAGGTCTGTCCCCTTTCAGTGCTATTAGTGATTTAGAGCCATAAAGTTTCCATCTTTAGTGTTAGTTTGAGGTCATGATTGAGTAATAAGCCTTCTAGGGTTAGAGGATGGAATATTATGAGAGTTGGTGGCTTGTTCAGCCATGCAAAGGCATAAAGTCATCAACTTTATGGATTAAGAGGCTTAGATGTGGTCAGATCTAGAAATTGGACGGGAGTCGTAACTGTTTAAGACCTCAAGAGCTAAAGGGCTGAAGCTGGGGAGTACGCTGGGCATAATCCCAGTACGCGCCGCGTACTGGGTGGCGTTCCCCATTTCTGAGATGCAGCCGGGTACGCTCAGAACACACATCTGGTATGCGCAGCGTTACCCGGAAAGTTGACTTTGGGTTGACTTTTAGGGTATGGTCTATTGTGGGGCCTTTTGAGTTACGAGAGGGGTAAAATGGTCTTTTACCCTTCTGAGAGCGTCTTAAGATGACATAGTCAAGCCTTGAGAGTTATAATAATTAGGGTATTTATTTTATATGATTAGGCGGAGGCTAGACCAGTGTTTACCGAGTCAGAGATTTACCGAGACACCTGAGGTGAGTCTTCTCACTATACTTTACCTAGTGTGGTAGTAGAGTTATGTGATAGAGTATTTTAGAGTTCTATTCCAGTGTATTTACATGTTATTTATGTGTTGTGATTTATTGTGATATGTGATATGCATGATTCAGAGTTACAGAGTTAGGACCTTCGGGTCCACAGAATTAGGGCCAGAGGGCCCACAGAGACACATTGACCTGAGGGTCAACAGACTTACAACCTTGAGTGGCTATTATGTGTTAGAGTGGTAGTTTGGGGAACTCACTAAGCATTTATGCTTATAGTGTTATGTGTTATGTGTTTTAGGTACCAGTGATGATCGCGGGAAGGCGCCGGCATGATTTGTACACACGCACACCGGAGTTTATGTATTTTGATCTTGGGTTTTGTACTGATACAATGTTGACACAATGTTTTTACTTATGATTACAAATGATATTTTATGGTTTTTCAAAAGTGAAAAGTTGTTTAAATTTTTACGGTGTTACAAGTTGGTATCAGAGCCTTGGTTTGAGGGATTCGGATACATCTTCGGGCGTATCTGAACTCAAACTAGGGATTTAAGGAAATTTTAATAATAAAAATAATATTTTTGAAAAAGAGTAAAAAGAGTCTTGAGACAAACAGAGCAGAGCCGTGTGTACAACCAGCCAGCGCCCGAACAGTGATTTCCCAAAATACCCTCATAATAAGTGATTATCAGATATATTATGTTATGCTATATGATGAGTTGCGATATGCATGCTAGAGTAGACTAGGTATTCTTATTAGGACTAGAGTGGTCTGATATATGATGCCTTAGTCTAGGGGTTTTGCTGCTAGAGATGCTTAAGAGTGATTTAGATAGCAGCGAGGTGCTTATCAGAGAATTGCAAGTGAGTAGCACATGATAGAGAGAGTAGAGTACTTCGGATTTGCGGCTCAAGGAGGAGGACTTGGGATGAATGCCGATGCGGTATGGATGGTAGTATTGGGCCCATACTACTGAAGATACCGGGTTGGTGCGCAGTCCAAGTAAGAATCCTTAGGGCACTAAGGAACAAGTAGGGTGGAGTTATCGAGTGTGATTATACTCGAAGGGGTCTCTAATGTTCTTATGTTGTATTTCAGAAGGAGACCATGGTTGGGACACGCCACACACTAGAGAGCAGTAGCACGAGCGAGGCTGAGATCCGTACGATCATTTAGGAGGAGGTGGTTGCGGCCATCAGGGCGGAGATACCAGAGATGTTCGGGTCTATGAAGACCACTCTGATTGAGACATTTGATGATAGATACGCTGCTCTTTCTGAGGCTGTTGTTGCTGCGGCCACTGCAGCTATAGCTGCGACGAGACCGCAGGGTGGTGATGCGTTGCTGTTCTGGGAATTCAGCAACACGAAACCACCAGAGTTCGATGGGACCCAAGACCCGATTGCAGCGATGAGATGGATATCAGACATTGAGGGGTGTTTCTTTACCTGCTCATTCGCTGAGCATTTGAGAGTTCGGTTTGCACTGAACCAGCTTCGCTTAGGAGCGATGGACTGGTGGAAGTTTGTGACAACGCACTACATGTTTGCTGAGCTTGCGGCAGTAACCTGGGAGAGGTTCACTGCTATGTTCCGAGATGAGTAAGTTCCCCAGGTGGAGAGGGAGCGATTGGCATAGGAGTTTCTGACCCTCAAGCAGGGTACTGAGTCGGTTATAGCGATTACTCGGAAGTTCCATGAGAGGGCGATGTTCTGCCCAGAGCACGTGTCCTCCGAGCAGGCACGTATGAGTCGGTATTTGAGTGTGTTGAGGAGGGATATATGAGAGTTCGTGGCGAACTCATCGTACCGGACATTTGCAGAGCTTCAGGCAAATGCCCAAAAGAGGTAAATAGAGTTGGAGACCCAAGCCAGGAAGGAGGCTGAGTCTCAGGGAAAGGATCGGCGGCCGGCTCAGTCTCAGCCGGCAGCCAAGCGGGCCAAACCCGCTTATTCGAGATCTGGGAACCAGAAGGGCCGCACTTGTGGCAAGTGCGGAAAGAGCCACGATGGGATATGCAGAGCAGGGTCTTGCTACAAGTGTGGCAAGGAGGGGCACATGGCCAAGGATTGCCCCAAGGGTTTTTCAGTCTTTTTTCATTGCAACTAGATTGGACACCGGAAGGCAGAGTGTCCACAGTTGCGGGGGTCAGCGCAGGGAGCATCTCCGGGATCAGCCCCTGCTGCGATGAGAGCTGCGGATGTTCGGCCTGCGAAGGTCGAGGCACCGAAGGCACGCGGGAGATCCTTCCAGTTGACTGCGGAAGAGGTCCGCGCAGCGCCCGATGTCGTGGTCAGTATGTACTATTTCATGTATTCTTTTGTATTTTGTGATATTGTGCTTATATTATGTTATGCGTAGGTACTTTCCTTGTGAATTCTATACCTGCTCTAGTGTTATTTGACTTGGGTGCGAGTCGATCTTTTGTATCGTTGGCCTTTAGCCGACACATCAGTATTAGTCGAGAGGCGTTAAGTCGACCTCTGAGAGTTTCCATAGCGGATGAGAGAGTGGTGTATGCCACCGAGGTGATTCGTGGTTGTGTACTTGAGATTTTCGGGCTTGAGTTTCCGATAGATCTGGTCCCTATTGCGATGGGGGATGTCTGTGTCCTCATGGGCATGGACTGGTTGAGCAGATTTGGAGCGATCATCGACTGCGAGCGACAGCTGGTGACCATGGGAGACCCTAGTGGGGGAGTTCTTACGGTGTACGGCGAGGGTACACGTTCCGGTTCAGCATTTTGCTTAGCCGCCAAGGCCAGGCAGAGTCTTTAGCAGGGATGTAAGGGATTCATGGCATATGTGATGGACACGAGGGTTGAGACAGAGAGACCGAGTTCTGTGGGAGAGGTTCCGATAGTGCGTGAGTTCCCGGATGTATTTCCGGAGGAGTTTAGTATCGATTTGGTTCCGGGGGCCGCGCCTATCGCCAAGGCGCCCTATCGCCTTGCGCCTCCAGAGATGCAGGATTTATCCTCGCAGCTTCAGGAGCTGCTGGGAAAGGGGTTTATTCGGCCGAGTAGTTCGCCGTGGGGAGCTCCTATCCTTTTTGTCAAGAAAAAGGATGGTTCACACCGAATGTGCATTGATTACTGGGAGTTGAACAAATGGACGGTCAAGAACCGTTACCCGTTGCCGAGGATTGACGATTTGTTCGATCAGTTGCAGGGAGCATCTTGGTTTTCCAAGATTGACTTGAGGTCTGGATATCATCAGGTGAGGGTGCGAGATGAGGATATCTAGAAGACAGCGTTTAGGACTCGTTACGGGCATTACGAGTTTGTGGTGATGCCTTTCGATCTCACCAACGCACCAGCGGTGTTCATGGATCTCATGAACAGGGTGTGTAGACCGATGTTGGATCGCTCGGTGATCGTATTCATCGACGACATTTTGGTGTATTCGAGATCTAGAGAGCTGCATGAGGAGCATCTAAGGGAGATCCTAGGGGTCTTGAGATCGGAGAGGCTTTATGCCAAGTTTTCCAAGTGTGATTTCTGGTTACGGGAGGTCCAGTTCCTGGGACATCTCGTTAACCAAAAAGGGATATTGGTCGACCCAGCCAAAATTAAGGCGGTGATGAGTTGGGAGGTGTCGAGGTCACCCAAGGAGATCAGGAGTTTTCTAGGACTGGCAAGCTATTATCGGAGATTCATCAGGGATTTCTCCAAGATCGCCGTGCCACTCACTAAGTTGACCCGGAAGGGTGTAGTTTTTGCTTGGGGTCCAGAGCAGTAGGCCTCCTTCGAGACACTTCACCAGAGATTATGCGAAGCCCCGGTGTTAGCTCTTCCGGAGGGAATGGAGGATTTTGTGGTATATTGTGACGCGTCGATATCAGGGTTGGGAGCAGTGCTTATGCAGAGAGGCCATGTGATAGTGTATGCATCGAGGCAGCTGAAGCCTCATGAGGTGAGGTATCCTACCCATGATTTAGAGTTGGGGGCGGTAGTGTTCGCCCTCAAGATCTGGCGTCACTATCTATATGGGGTCCGGTGTACCATATACACGACTCACAAGAGTCTGAAGTACTTGATGGATCAGCCCAACCTGAATATGCGACAGAGGAGATGGCTGGATGTGGTGAAGGATTACGATTGCGAAATCCTGTATCACCCGGGGAAAGCCAACTTGGTGGCCGATGCCTTGAGTCGTAGGGCGGAGAGTGTTCCGATGTGACATTTGTATGAGATTGACAGTGATGACTCCGGTGTTGGACACCATTCGAGGAGCTCAGACCAAGGCCGTGAGACCAGAAAACCAGAAGAGAGATCGGGTTATCGGGCAAGTATCGGAGTTCATTACCGATGGGCGGTGGCTTTTGACGTTTCAGGGCCGGATTTGGGTGCCGCATGTGGGCGGAACGCGTACCATTTTGATGGAAGAGGCTCATCGATCGAAGTTCTCGATCCATCCCGGGGCCACTAAGATGTATTTGGACCTGAAAAGGGAGTATTGGTGGCCCTGTATGAAGAGGGACGTTGCATGGTTCGTGGAGAGGTTCCTAAACTGTCGCAGGGTTAAGGCCGAGCACCAGAGACCGCACGACAAGTTGCAGCCGTTAGAGATTCCCGAGTGGAAGTGGGAACAGATTGCCATGGATTTTATCACCAAATTTCCGAGGACCACGAGGGGCGTCGAGGCAATTTGGGTGATTATAGACCGATTGACAAAGAGCACTCATTTCCTCGCTATTAGCGAGAGCTCTTTCGCAGAGAGGTTGGCAGAGATGTATGTGAGGGAAGTGGTATCATGGCATGGAATGCCGATCTCGTTTGTCTCAGACCGGGATGTGCGTTTCACCTCTAGATTCTAGAAGAAATTCCATGAGGAATTGGGTGCTAGACTGCATTTCAGTACCGCGTACCACCCCCGTACTGACGGACAGAGCGAGCGGACGATTCAGACGCTCGAGGATATGCTCCGGGCATGTGTGTTGGACTTCGGCGGGAGCTGGGACACGTACTTAACCTTGGCGGAGTTTTCGTACAACAACAGCCATCATTAGAGCATTTGTATGCCACCCTTTGAGCTGTTGTATGGGAGGAGGTGTCAGACCCCCATTTGTTGGGGAGAAGTGGGGAAGCGTGTGATGGGTAGTACGAAGATAGTGCTTCAGACGTCAGAGCAGATCCAGTAGGTCAGGCAGAGGTTGTTGACCACTCAGAGTCGCTAGAAGAGTTATGCTGATTGGCGACGATCTGAGCTCGAATTTCAGGTCGGTGATTTGGTGCTCCTGAAGGTATCTCCTTGGAAAGGAGTGATCCGATTCAGGAAGAGGGGCAAGCTGGGACCCCGGTATATTGGGCCGTTTAGCGTGATCGCAAGGGTGGGCAGGGTAGCGTATCGCTTGGAGCTACCTGCAGAGTTGGGTCAGATTCATGACACCTTGCACGTGTCGCAGTTGTGAAAGTGAATAGCCGATGAGTCGGCAGTGGTGCCATTGGAGGATATTTAGGTGGATGCGAGCCTGAATTATGCTGAGAGACCGGTAGCGATCAGGGATCGGAAGATCAAGGTTTTGAGGAACAAGGAAGTGCCTCTGGTTTTGGTTCAGTGGCAACATCGGAAGGGGTCCAAGATGACTTGGGAGTCAGAGTCGGAGATGCGAGGGCAACATCCAGAGTTGCTCGAGGAATGAGACTTCGGTGGCGAAGTCTGGTTCTAGTGGGGGAGAATTGTAACACCCTGAGATTCAGGTGCGTTTCTTTTACCCTTATTCTTTGTCAATTAGTCATGATTAGCCCTTGTGTGGAGAAAACTTAGCAAGTGAGTACGTTGGGCGTACCAAAGGGGTACGCTGCGCGTACTCGTGTGCTTAGTTTGGACGCGGAGTCGCCAAGGTACGCTGGGCGTACCCAGAGTTACGTCGGGCGTACCCGGCCCAAGTGAAAAACCTTAATCCGTCTTGTGCACTATTTAAAGGGTGCTAAGGCTCATTTCTCAGGCTCCATATTAGTGAGTGAAACCCAAAAAGTGAGCTTCCCACCGTCCATAGTGTGTGTGAGTGTTATTTGAGCTAATTGTGTTTTGGTGACTTAGTGAAGAAGAAGGAAAGGAGTTCTTGGAAGCTAAAGCTTGAGGTGTCATTTTGGATCTGAGATCTACAGAGCAAGGGGCTACACTTAGAGGTATAAAGTTCAAAACTTTCCTCTTCTTTTGATTGTTGTTTCATGTGCCATTTCCAGGGCTAAAAACCCCAAAGGTGGAGACTTTATGAGTGTAAAGTGCTCCATGGTCCGAGATCTGTCCCCTTTCAGTGCTATTAGTGATTTAGAGCCATAAAGTTTCCATGTTTAGTGTTAGTTTAAGGTCATGATTGAGTAATAAACCTTCTAGGGTTAGAGGATGGAATATTATGAGAGTTGGTGGCTTTTTCAGCCATCCAAAGGCATAAAGTCATCAACTTTATGGATTAAGAGGCTTAGATGTGCTCAGATCTACAAATTGGACGTGAGTCTTAACTGTTTAAGACCTCAAGTGTAACGACCAAAAAATACAACCAATCTTAAATTTTTCAAAAACATCTCGACTCTATTCAATCTTTACAAAAAGGTTTTCAATACAAAACATTTAACGTGTTCCCAGAATCACAATACTACGAAATCATGAGGAGCGGTACAATCACGCGTTCACCTTGCCACAGTCTCCTGAAGAACCTGAAAAACATGAAACCACAACTGTATGCCCGAAAGCTTAGTGAGATATCCCCAAAATACCAACCACAAATACCATACACGCATAACATGCCATAACATATCCGATCACAGAACAACCATGCACTTCGGGTCTACTGTGTGACTGGTCCGCCGCACCGGCCTACAGTCCACCTAGTCCACCCTCTGAGTCTATCCACATACATTGAGTCTGCAGTGTGATTGGTCCGCCCGCTCCCGGGCCTTCAATCCACCTGGTCCACTCTCTGAGTCTACAGTATGACTGGTCCGCCCGCACCGGGCCTTCAGTCTATCTGGTCCACTCTCTGAGCCTTCGGCACGTCTGGTTCGCCCTTTCGGGGCATACAGCCTATCCGGACCGCTCGCTGGGCCTTCGGGACAACCGGTCCGCCCTGGGTATCTTGGCCTACAGCACACAGCAGGACCCGCCTCAACCCAACTCCAGTCCAACAACCATGTGCACATATACATACAATCATACAGCAATTCACAGTCAACAAGCAGATCAAACAGATCACATAGCATAGCATCATCTTAACAAGGATACCGACCTAACATGTCACTAGCATAGCATCTCCCTAACTCTCAGGATACCGATCTCAATCAGGTCTCTAACATATACCATCCTAGCTCTCAGGATGCAAACATATCATAGCAACAACATAACAACAACTACCCAGATCTCAATTCGATAAGGGCCGGCCTTAGTGTCTTAGACCCTGTTGATATAGTGAGTATAACTCACCTCGAAACTGCCGATTGAACAGATAACCCAAGCTGCTTTGATCACTGATACGATCTCCACCACTGGACAACCACCAATGCACTGAACTCAAAACAATAATCAACAATTACCAAAATGCCCCTGGAAACCACTGGCCAATCCTTGGTCAAAGACAAGGTCAAAGTCAACCCCTGACTGACTCTACTGGCCGAGTCAACCCGATGACTCGCCGAGTCCCCATACTCAGAACTTCCCTCAATCCGCGACCTAACTCGCCGAGTCACCCCGAGACTCATCGAGTTGAACAACTCTGAGTCCACTCGCACACAACTCATCGAGTCATCCCTTGACTCACCGATTCTCGGCTCGACCAGAAAATATTGGGACTCCTCAACAAGACTCGCGGAGTCCAAGAACAGGCTCGCCAAGTCTAAGGCTATCTTCAACCTACTCGCCGAGTTGTTCATACAACTCGCCGAGTTCCAGACCATCTTCATCCAACTCGCCGAGTTGTTCTTCCAACTCGTCGAGTTCCAGCTCATCTTCAAGCAACTCGTCGAGTACACCCATGTGACTCGCCGAGTACCACCGGTCTGAATCCATTCAGAAGCATTCCAGGCCATGCAATTGCTCCAAAACATAGATCTAGCCTCCTACAACTCATCCATCACGTAAAGTGGCAAACTTTACGTGAATCCAAAGAGATCTATGCATTTTGCACATTAGGGCTAAGGTTTGGGACATGATAGCTTTATCCAACACTCAACACAGGGACTTTCATGCATTCCAACACTTCTCCATTCCAGATCTGAGGTAGCAACCTCAGATCTAACCTCTAAACTCCAAAACACCAAAAGATATGATCTCAACACCCCCAAAATGAAGAATCTAGACAATAGCAACTCAAACAATGGAAAGATACCTTAAAAGGAAGCTCCAAGAGAAGATTATCCTGAATCCTTGAAAAGCCCTTTGATCCAAGCCTCTTCTTCTTTAGAATCTCTTCAACAACCACCTCTCCAAGCTCTAATTTGCTCAACAATGGTGCTTCTCCACGATTTTAGGGTTTTTGGGACTCAAGGGGTGATAAAGAGGCTGGGAGGAAAACATAATGTTCTTTATATAGGGCTCAACCCCGAGAATTAGGGTTTTCTCCACTCAGCGCCTACTCGCCGAGTCCACCTCATTGACCCGCCGAGTCGGCTACTTAACACGCGACCCAATCGCGACTCTACTCGCCGAGTCACTCTTTCCCAATTTACTCTTTTAGCCCTTCCACTCTACTCTTGATATTTCGGGATGTTACAATTCTCCCCCACTTAAATTAGGCTTCGTCCTCGAAGCCTACAACAATTCTATCCCGAAGATACTCCCACAACGCGCCACCTGGCCTCAACCGGGCCAAGTCGCTCAAGGCATACCCATCGAAACTCAAACACACTTTCTCTATCCTTACGGTGTCCTGACCACCGTCTCGAGCCGGGCACCGGCTGTACCCTCTGATAATCACACTCAACAACCGAGAATTACCCATGAACCATCACTGCCCCAAATCCCAACAATCACTCGACCCATAAGGGCTAGAAAGCCATGAACCATCGGATCCCCGATCCGAATCCCACTCTATCCATTCCGTGACGCCGGAAAGGCCCATTCTCAATCTCAGAGCAACTCCCACGAGTTCTCTTCTTGCAATCACATACACGTGCTGAACTTTCTCCAGCACCCTCAGGTTGGGAAAACCTGATACACTGATGATATCCTCTAACATCCCCCAGGATGAACCACTTATACATATCCAATACCCTGATCAGAATCACAGTGAGAGCCCAAGACTCTCTCCCTGCATCCCTTCTGAGTCTCTTGGCTCTACATCTGCGGAATTCCTCCGCAACCTTAGCAGACATCCCAAACCGGATGAGCTTCTATTCCACTGCCACAAACACGCTGCTCAAAAACCATACTCGAATTACTCTAATCATAGCTCTGCTCTGCCGCTTTCACTTCTGTGAACTTGCACTCCCTCTTGGAGTTACACACCTCTCTCACTTCCTTTTCCAAGGAATCCACTTGGCCATATTGCCACTCCAACAAGTGCCACGGTTCTCGCCCAACGCTACACCACCCTTTTTAGCGTATCTGCTATCCATCCAGCACACATACTCTGACTCTCATCGCAGGGACTCTCAAGTCCCTGCACTATCTCCACTAATCAAGATCACTACCCGGGGCCAGACCTTCTAATGCAATCATACCGCAACATACACAATCCATATCCTCAAACTGATCCAACAATACCTGTAAAGTCTTCAGCATGACTGGACCGCCTCACTAGGCCTTCAGTCCATCTGGACCACTCTCAGAACCTTCAGCCAATCTGGACCGCTCTCAATGCCTTTAGTTTGGCTGGACTGTTCTCCGAGCCTTCGGCCTGACTGGTACGCCTTCCGGCCTTCAGTCTATCCGGACCGCTCAACTAGCATTCAACATTCCGAGCTATCCCCCCCGGAAGTCCTCCCATGCATACCATTCTAGCCCTCAAGGGGTTCCGAACTCTAACTCCATCATACATACTCGATCCCGGCCTGCTCCCAAGCCCTCCTCAATTAAATACCCTAGGTATGTATCCTGCCCCGCATGCCCGACACTTACTCTTATCAGTCTATACTCTGGGCTGACAGAAAACTTGTTGAATCCCAACAGCTAAGCACTCTCGAATACTCGTCGATCTCCTGGAGAATTCTCCAATTCTCCCCCACTTGGGCACTAACTATCAACCACCGGTCTCCATTACCGACCTCCCAGAACAACTCTTGCACAAAGAAAACACTTACACGCGGACTGCTTCCCACAAGCATAAACAACCTTAACAAGACCTCACATCAACACCGATCAACCTGATCGAAAGAAACTCAATCTGCATCTAACCACTCCTCATAAAGCAGATGCTACCCGGCTTGCAACCCAATGCCGGGTTTCCACTAATAACCCTCAGGAATGATAACCAGCGGAATTCCCAAACAAAAACCCATAACCAAAACCACAACCCGCAAAATGACGAATACCACAACGAAAACCAAACAAAATACCAGCGCATAAACATTACACCACAATAATCACAAGATAACAAGATATCAAGAAAGAAACATACCCGCAGCTGCATCCGACACTGATCTGACCTCCTCTGCCACAAGCTGATAAGCACGACCCTGAGCCCTTGGGGGCTCCGCTCCACCCTGACCTCCACCTGTGATCCTCAAAGTGGCCGGTGCTGGAGCCTGCACCGGTCCTGCAGCAAGTTGAGGACAGTTGACCCTCAAATGCCCAACCTGATGACAATGATAGCAAATCCTCAAATCCCGAACTGGCGCTGACTGCCGACAATCCCTCGCATAGTGCCCCTCCTTTCCGCACTTGCGGCATGCACCACCGGACCTACAAACCCCGGTGTGACCCCTCCCACACTTCTCACAAGTGTGGCTGCTCAGATCCCCCACTCTAACATCAACGGTCTTTGACCGTTTCAGCGCCGGCTGCGACTGCACTGGAGCCTGCCTCAACTCACACAACTGCAACTCAATCTCTAACTCATGCCGCCTAGCGGCCTCCTGCAACTCCAACAAGGTCTCGCACCTCTGCGCAGACACAAACTGTCTGATGTCCCTCTTGAGCATGCTCAGATATCGAGACATCTGAGCCTGCTCCGAAGCGAACTCTAGGAAAAACATCGCCCTCTCAGTGAACATCCTGGTGATCTCAGTCACCGACTCCGAACCCTGCTTCAGCTCAAGGAACTCCTGAGCCAATCTCTCCCTCTCAACTTGCGGAACATAGCGAGTGTTGAACATTTCTCTGAACTGATCCAACGAAACCGCAGCCCTCTGCGCATCCGAATATGACCCCGTGGTCAATCTCCACCAATCCTTCGCCCCGAGCCTCAACAGGTTCAGAGCACACCTCACCCTCTGATCAGAAGGGCATGAACACGTGAAGAAACACCCCTCCACATCTGATAACCACCTCATAGCAACAATCGGGTCCTGAACTCCATCGAATGTGGGAGGCTTCGTATTATTGAAGTCCCGATACTGAAAACCCCGACTAGCTCCTCCCCCTACCGCTGCTACAGCCGCTGTAGCCGCCGCGGCAGCCGTCTCAGTGAGAGCTGCATAGCGCTCATCAAAATACTCAACCATGGCGGTCTTAATCGACCCAAACAGCTCTGGCAACTCAGCCCGGAACAACTCAGCAATCTCCTCACGCAGGATCTCACGAATCCTCGCATCCAACTCGCTCGTGCTCATCTGACCGATAACCTCGGGCGGCACCGATCCGCCTGGAACTCTCTCTCCAGCTCCTGATCCTGATCCGGATCCACTCTCATCATGCCTCGGAATCTCCATACTCGAAAAACACCATACAAAATCTCAGACTCTTCCCACATCCTGGGATCCAACTCTCTCAACCCAACCCTAGAGATCATGGTTTCCCTGATACGCGTATGGGTCCTGTGCTTTCAGTAGTACGGGCCCATACTACCTTCCACACCTACCCATATTTGTATGAAGTACTACCATAACGCCCTACAGAAACATGCATAACAACGCTCAACCCTCACCACTAGAGGAACACTGAAAATATCCCATAAGGAAACCTAGGCTACAGGCATCACAAATTAGGCAACATATCATGAAATCCTGAAGATCCCTAGCCTATCACTAGCATGCTGTTCTATCAAAGCTCAAAAAAAACAAATAACATGCATGGTATTTTGGGGTTACTTACTGGCTCCGGCTGATCGTACCTCCTCGATTTGAGACTGGAGTCACATGAATGTTCCTCCAATTCACTCAAACCAAGGCTCTGATACCATTTGTAACAACCGAAAAATACAACCAACTTTAAATTTTTCAAAAACATCTCGACTCCATTAAATCTTTACAAAAAGGTTTTCAATACAAAACATTTAACGTGTTCCCAGAATCACAATACTACGAAATCATGAGGAGCGGTACAATCACGCCTTCACCTTGCCACAGTCTCCTGAAGAACCTGAAAAACATGAAACCACAACTGTATGCCCGAAAGCTTAGTGAGATATCCCCAAAATACCAACCACAAATACCATACACGCATAACATGCCATAACATATCCGATCACAGAACAACCATGCACTTCGGGTCTACTATGTGACTGGTCCGCCGCACCGGCCTACAGTCCACCTAGTCCACCCTCTGAGTCTATCCACATACATTGAGTCTGCAGTGTGATTGGTCTGCCCGCTCCCGGGCCTTCAATCCACCTGGTCCACTCTCTGAGTCTACAGTATGACTGGTCCGCCCGCACCGGGCCTTCAGTCTATCTGGTCCACTCTCTGAGCCTTCGGCACGTCTGGTTCGCCCTTTCGGGGCATACAGCCTATCCGGACCGCTCGCTGGGCCTTCGGGACAACCGGTCCGCCCTGGGTATCTTGGCCTACAACACACAGCAGGACCCGCCTCAACCCAACTCCAGTCCAACAACCATGTGCACATATACATACAATCATATAGCAATTCACAGTCAACAAGCAGATCAAACAGATCACATAGCATATCATCATCTTAACCAGGATACCGACCTAACAAGTCACTAGCATAACATCTCCCTAACTCTCAGGATACCGATCTCAATCAGGTCTCTAACATATACCATCCTAGCTCTCAGGATGCAAACATATCATAGCAACAACATAACAACAACTACCCGGAGCTTAATCCGATAAGGGCCGACCTTGGTGCCTTAGACCCTGTTGATATAGTGAGGATAACTCACCTCGAAACTGCCGACTGAACAGATAACCCAAGCTGCTCTGATCACTGATACGATCTCCACCACTGGACAACCACCAATGCACTGAACTCAAAACAATAATCAACAATTAGCAAAATGCCCCTGGAAGCCACTGGCCAATCCTTGGTCAAAGACAAGGTCAAAGTCAACCCCTGACTGACTCTACTCGCCGAGTCAACCCGATGACTCGCCGAGTCCCCATACTAAGAACTTCCCTCAATCCGCGACCTAACTCGCCGAGTCACCCCGAGACTCGTCGAGTTCAACAATTCTGAATCCACTCGCACACAACTCACCGAGTCATCCCTTGACTCACCGATTCTCGGCTCGACCAGAAAATATTGGGACTCCTCGACAAGACTCGCCGAGTCCAAGAACAGGCTCGCCGAGTCTAAGCCTATCTTCAACCTACTCGCCGAGTTGTTCATACAACTCGCCGAGTTCTAGACCATCTTCATCCAACTCGCCGAGTTGTTCTTCCAACTCGTCGAGTTCTAGCTCATCTTCAAGCAACTCGTCGAGTACACCCATGTGACTCGCCGAGTACCACCGGTCTGAATCCATTCAGAAGCATTCCAGGCCATGCAATTGCTCCAAAACATAGCTCTAGCCTCCTACAACTCATCCATCACGTAAAGTGGCAAACTTTACGTGAATCCAAAGAGATCTATGCATTTTGCACATTAGGGCTAAGGTTTGGGACATGATAGCTTTATCCAACACTCAACACAGGGACTTTCATGCATTCCAACACTTCTCCATTCCAGATCTGAGGTAGCAACCTCAGATCTAACCTCTAAACTCCAAAACACCAAAAGATATGATCTCAACAACCCCAAAATGAAGAATCTAGACAATAGCAGCTCAAACAATGGAAAGATACCTCAAAAGGAAGCTCCAAGAGAAGATTATCCCGAATCCTTGCAAAGCCCTTTGATCCAAGCCTCTTCTTCTTTAGAATCTCTTCAACAACCACCTCTCCAAGCTCTAATTTGCTCAACAATGGTGCTTCTCCACGATTTTAGGGTTTCTAGGACTCAAGGGGTGATAAAGAGGCTGGGAGGAAAACATAATGTTCTTTATATAGGGCGCAACCCCGAGAATTAGGGTTTTCTCAACTCAGCGCCTACTCGGCGAGTCCACCTCATTGACTCGCCGAGTCGGCTACTTATCACGCGACCAAATCGGGACTCTACTCGCCGAGTCCATCCATGGACTCGCCGAGTCACTTTTTCCCAATTTAATCTTTTAGCCCTTCCACTTTACTCTTGATATTTCGGGATGTTACATCAAGAGCTAAAGGGCTGAAGCTGGGGAGTACGCTGAGCATAATCCCAGTATACGCCGCGTACTGAGTGACGTTCCCCGTTTTTGAGATGCAGCCGGGTACGCTCAGCGTACACATCTGGTACGCGCAGCGTAACCCAGAAAGTTGACTTTGGGTTGACTTTTAGGGTATGGTCTATTGTGGGGCCTTTTGAGTTATGAGAGGGGTAAAATGGTGTTTTACCCTTCTGAGAGCATCATAAGAGGACATAGTCTAGCCTTGAGAGTTATAATAATTAGGGTATTTATTTTATACGATTAGGTGGAGGCTATACCAGCGTTTACCGAGTCAGAGATTTACCGAGATACCTGAGGTGAGTCTTCTCACTATACTTTACCTAGTGTGGTAACAGAGTTATGTGATAGAGTATTTTAGAGTTCTATGCCAGTGTAATTGCATGTTATTTACGTGTTGTGATTTATTGTGATATGTGATATGCATGATTCAGACTTACAGAGTTAGGACCTTCACGTCCACAGAGTTAGGGCCAGAGGGCCTACATAGAGTTGGGGCTGGAGGGCCCAACTGAGACACATTGACCTGATGGTCAACAGAGTTACAGCCTCGAGTGGCTATTATGTGTTAGAGTGGTATTTTGGGGAACTCACTAAGCATTTATGCTTACAGTGTTATGTGTTTTAGGTACCAGTGATGATCGCGGGAAGGCGCCGGCATGATTCGTACACACACACACACACACACACACCGGAGTTTATGTATTTTGATCTTGGGTTTTGTACTGATACAATGTTGACACAATGTTTTTACTTATGAGTACAAATGATATTTTATGGTTTTTCAAAAATGAAAAATTGCTCAAATTTTTACGGTGTTACAAGTTGGTATCAGAGCCTTGGTTTGAGGGATTCAGATACATCTTCGGGCGTATCTGAACTCAAACTGGGGATTTGAGGAAATTTTAATAATAGAAATAATATTTTTGAAAAAGAGTAAAAAGAGTCTTGAGACAAACAGAGCAGAGCCGTGTGTACGATTAGCCAGCACCCGAACGGTGATTTCCCAAAATACCCTCATAATAAGTGATTATCAGATATGTTATATTATGCTATATGATGAGTTACGATATGCATGGTAGAGTAGACTAGGTGTTCTTATTAAGACTAGAGTGGCCTGATATATGATGCCTTAGTCTAGGGGTTTTGCTGCTAGAGATGCTTAAGAGTGATTTAGATAACAGCGAGGTGCTTATGAGAGAATTGCTAGTGAGTAGCACATGATAGAGAGAGTAGAGTACTTGGGATTTGGGGCTCAAGGAGGAGGACTTGGGATGAATGCCGATGCGGTATGGATGGTAGTATTGGGCCCGTACTAATGAAGATACCGGGTTGGTGCGCAGTCCAAGTAAGAATCCTTAGGGCACTAAGGAACAACTAGGGTGGAGTTATCGAGTGTGATTATACTAGAAGGGGTCTCTAATGTTCTTTTGTTGTATTTGATGGCTTTTGGTCATAAGACATCCTATGTGCTCATACAAACCCTAATGCTTGGATCTAGGTTTCTCTATTGTACATGCATTGAATCCAAGACTATAAACCCTAATTCTAGCATTCAAATAATCATATTAACATATAATTAGGTTTATGATATTACCTTGATTGTTATGTAGCAATAACAATCCCAATTCCTCCTTGAATTGACTTTGGAAGGCTTAGAGTCACAAGTGTCACTCCTCTAATGGCTTACAAACACCAAGAGCAAATGGAGAAGATATAAAGAGAGAGGAGAGAGGTAGGAATTCATCCTTAGGACTTCTTGGGAAGGCTTCCACGAATTCATGAGCCTTAGGGGTCTTTATATAGGGTTGGGATTAGGGTTTCAGTCCTTATCCTTATCTAGTTACTTGCCCATCAAGCAACCATAAGATAAGACTTGAAAAACCCTTTTCTCTTAGGCCTTGAACGATTTCAAGGATATCCTTATCCTTGAATTCGTCCATCCTTTAACAAGGATAACCATTGCCTTATTTTGCAACTATCACATAATTACAATTCAGCCCCTCTAGCTTAATTAATTACACTTGATCACAAAATTAATTCTTAATTAATTATTGACCAATATTAATGAAACAAATATGATTTCTCCTTTAATATATTATTCTTATAACATATTAATAAATCATAATAACCTCTCTCTTTATTTATTTCTCCAATCAAGTTGCTTTGGTGAAGGCAACCCAAAAGGACCATGCACCATCGGGTCAAGTACATACCAAAATAGTTATGGACTTAGACACTAATCCAACAGTCTCCCACTTGGATAAGTCTAACAACTATTCTTCGTATGACTTCGGATCCCGATTTGCAATCGTAGCTTTCCAAAGCCACTGTCAACTCTGATCATATCAAATACGCGTGTCCTTAGATAAGGGATCATATATTCCTCCATTCTAGATATGATATGAGATATGATTTCAAATCATTCTCTTTGTACTACTTCTCGATTTCTGATTTATGACGACTGACTAATTGAACAAATCAAATTAGCCCTAGTCCGGCCGAGCATTTACGTTTGTCATCACTAAATCATCGAGGGGCCCAAAGATATCGCTGTTATCCTACTTTGAATAAAAGGAATGGATAAACTTTGATACAATGCTCTCTTGCACTCACTAACCAAATCACACACAACAATATGTTTTATAACACCAAGTTACTAGTGCGTTTACATATTATCAATGTGCAACCGATTCGCAAGATACAACTCACACATCTCGGTTTCAAGAATATAAGATGTTATCGTCTCACTAATTACTCGTGATACAATTCATGGAGTGATCCAGGTGAGCGTGGGTTTAATCCAATGCTCAAATTCATATTCATAAGCACTCATGAACGTTGCAGCAAACATTTGCTTATGTGTAACGCTCTTTAGACAATCCACACACCAATTCATGACAGTCTTCATTCATATCTACTTCCAACATATGAACGACTGTGGCCCGTTTGAATAATTCGATTATTCTTAATAAACTCAATTATTCTGGAAGTCAAAACATGAAAATGTGAAACACAAGAATAATACTAATCCCATATGGCCACAAACCTTTGAGTATAAATAAAACACCTTTTATTTATCACCATATTGATTACTCATTATTTGTCATTTTGGGTAATCAACTTCGTACTTGAATTATTACACTTGTCCCATGCTCATAGCATGCACACAATGTTTACCTATGGTTCTTACTTCGTGAAATAGATCACATTGAACACATTTCCAATCATTCTCATTTCACAACTCCAAATCCATTTTTTCATAAGTTTAAGAATTTCAAATTCTTGCCACTTATAGAATATGCTAGATTCTAACATTTTATGCAACTTACCCTTTCGTAATGCCAATGCACCAAAGTCACAAAGACTATTGCCAATGATATTACAAAGTCTTCTATCAGAGATTGTTACAAGACAATTCCTTAGATATGATGTCTCTCACTCAAAGTACATTCCTTTGAACATCCTTTTGCATAAAAGTTTCTAATCTAGTCATAGATTTTTTAATATTCAATTCCCAATATGGATACATTTCCATATTTTCCATATGACAACTCATTCTTAATAGAATCTCATCTATTCGTAATGATGTCGATATGGTTCATCCAATATGGACACATTTCCATATTTTCCATATGACAACTCATTCTTAATAGAATCTTTTCTATTCATAATAATGTCAATATGGTCCATCCAACACCATGCTTCCAACTACTCACAAGCGACCAATCCTCGTCGAACTTTGGATTGTCCTTTGATAGTTGTTTAATTACTTTAGTCAAAACCGATTCTAGTCCTTTTTCCCTCTAAATGCGCTAGACATTTGGAAAAATTTAGAATGGTCAAACATTAAAGCATTTGCAATCGATCCTATACCCGAAGCGTATGGTACACGACGCATAATGTTTTATTTGTTATGTTGTCAAAATTCGAATTGTGAAGAGGAATGTCGTAATCATAATCGAAATTTTAAGAACACACTATGTACCCTTGACTAAGTTTATTATCATTTCTCAACCTAATCCTTTAGATTTGAAATGAAGCATAATATTCTCTCCCTTAATTATAGCAAAACAACCTTTCAACTCTTACAACTTTGCAAAGTATGACTCTTGTTTTCTATAATTAATATTGCTAACCTTGCAATACTTTCCTTAATAATCATACAATCATAACTTTTATGCTCCCACTATCATGATGATTATTATAAAACATAACACTTATGCTCCCACTAGCTTCGACATGTATTCATAAACATCTCAACTTCCAGAAAGACAATACTTATTGAATTTCTTAAGTTCATGTTTCTAATACTTAGTGCTTTGATAATCTTTTATCAAGGCTTTTTGAATATACACCTTTGCCTTCGATAGTTCATATGTGTGTCTAAACAATTAAGACTAATTGCCAAACCTCACAATTCAAATTATGGAAAGGGATGCCGTAACCATAATCGAATTCGAGAATGCAATTTTATAATCACTATCTTCTTAAAATCTTTCTTAGTGAAAGCATTTCCTCACAATCATTTTCATGAAGGAGGAAATCTTATGACACTTAGATTTAAATGGCATATGTGTTCCTATCCATGTGAATTTTTTAAAACCAAGGTTTATGACAAATTCAAACTCATATGGACCGAACTTTCTTAATCTTGATTTCTTGTCTTATGGTAGCACAGCTGCCCACCACGTCTTCCAAGTAGTTAAGCAGCTCACCCTTTCCTATCAATGTACCTTTCATTGATTAAGGTGCTTTGCCTTTTATGCCTTCAAAATGAGAACTCATAGAACTCACATGCATAATTAACTCGATTGGATTGGCATAGAAACCAAATAATGTCATCACGATAGGTTGTAAACCTTAACTCGTGTGCTAGTGATGATCGATAAGGTTTATTTGATTTGTTCTTGAAACTTTTCAAGACTATAAAGACTCCCACTGACTCCTTGACATATACGATTCTCTTGTCAAAACATTTCTTGACAAACAAATATTCAAGAGTTAGTGTAGCTTTTATCAAAACAAAACACTTCATAATTTTGGTCTTAGTTGGTCTTTGTCTTATCCAAGACATCACAACTTTCCACAATTGATGAATGTTATAAACCTTCTTAATACTTTTCACTCAATGTCATAATCTTAACTCTAAGACTTGATTTGGAACGAAGTATGATTGACTTTTTGATTTAATCATTTCTTCAATTCTTGATTCCTCTTCTTAGACATACAATTGTACTAAGAGTCACTTAGAGGATCAATTGATATATGGTTCTTAATCATTAAGACCTATCATAAAGCATAAAAGGTACTTTCCCTTCTTCTTAGAATGGAGAAACTTTTATCTTTCTGCCTACTTGATTCTTGTTATTCGTTTTACTATTGATTTAAACTTTTTCAATCAATTCAGAATTACACTTAATCTTATAAGTATTATCATATTTACTAAACCTTTAGTAAATCATGACGAATATTTTGTTACTCTTATGGTGGACTTTGATCAACACACAACTTTGTGTACTCGATCTCCTAGTCCTTCACTTGACACTTTGTCAATGAATTAGTCTAATTTCTAAATACGAAATTTCTCATTCATCGTGCATCCACGTTGCATGATTCCAAGTTTCTGTCCAATTGAAACTTAAGCGATGAGAAACTCTCCCTATTTGGTAAATTCTCGACTTTTCCATAAACACCATAAATAAGAATCATATCCATTTGTTGTAGAAATATGCAAACACCAATTTTCATAACGATTTCATTGCAAGGAAATAAACAAATAAATAAATAAGTCAAACGAAAATTTATTTTATTTATAAAAGCAGCGGAAAACATTTGTCATTACAATGCAAAATCCATTGAAAACTATGTATTTCAAAAGAAAATTTTCTAACAAGTCTATCATAACTATCTAAGATCAAAATCTAATCTTCAAGTCCATGCGATCAAGATCCATTCCTTGTGATTAGATTCATCTTGCTCTTTGACCAAGCTTCCTTTCTTTTCACCGATCCTGTAAAACATTCAAATGCAATCTTATTAAATTATGTATTAAGAATTAATGAATAGGAACTTAATGGAGTTAGATAGTGGATTTTACCTGAAGCGCAGCCATACTCTTTGACTCTCCCATCTTCTGGACTCTTCAGGATCTTTGGGTAGACTTGTATCCAACGCCCTTTCTTTTGGCAGTAAACGCAGGTCGGTTCTCCTAGAACGTCCTCGGAAGCATGGTTGGTTGACTTTTCCAACAAATACGCTCCATTGCTTCGCCAAATCATTTCTGATTCAGCAGTAATGAGCATGTAAGTTAGGTCAATGAGGTTGTCGTCATGATTCATCATATAATACTTTCTCTTGAACTCATTATATGATTCAGGAAGTGACTGCAAAACCCAATTCACAGCCAACTCATCTGGGAATGACACACCCAACATTATCAACCTATCAATGTGTGATTTCATTCCTAGAACGTGGGCACACACGGGTTTACCATCTTCATGTTTCATTTCCAATAGGGCTTTAGTGATATTGAACCTTTCAATTCTTCGATCTTGTGGGTTGGGGAGAACAATAGGAGGAGGAGGAGGAAGTGAAGCATGATTTCTCGTTCCTCGATTGAATCGTGGAATACCATCTTCATGTGGAATGCTTGTTCCACGGGATTTGGGAAGATCATAGTTCTCGAACTTTGACATCTACAAAACGGGAGAAAAGCAAATTCAAGTTAGTTGATAGATTGAGTCCTTAGTAAATCACCCAAATGAAATACTAAGGCTAGGACCCAACACAATATTCTACAACTCGGGAGAGGGATGCCGTAACCCTAATTGCAGAATATTTGAAGGTAAGTGAATGACGATTCACTAATTTCCACCATGAAAAACGAAAAAGAAATTTAAGTTTTAAATCTATGAAAACTCCTAGATCCTATGAGATTCATTGAACATTTCAATGGCATGTTTAAATCTTGATATGCCCCTCTTATTTGTGACTGGGATGCCGAGGATCACAAAGCGGGTGTGAATAACCATGCAAACTTACATGGTGCCCTCACATGTTACAGTCACCTATTCGATGTGCCGGTAAACCACACACGCTCCACCGAACTATGACAAACATTGAGTCACCCTTTGCTACCTTTGCTTAGAACCATTTAGTGTGCCGGTAAACCACACACGCTCCACTAACGTCTTCGCAAGGGCACAAAGTGTAATTTCATGGAATTGCATCAATTCACTTTTATATTTCATTATACTTATAATGGAAGGTTTTGTCCTATCCTACCCGTTCGGCTAACGACCCTCCACTAGTCAAGAGTGCGGTGGGTAAGAGTGGATACCCATTCAATCGCCATTTTATAGGCACTTTCCTTAAACACCCCTTATAGACCAGCTTCGTGAATGAGGCCTACAAACGGTAAGACTGACTTTTACTCATACATATATATAATGTTAGACTTTTGATGTTATATATAGTATAGGGTGTATTTTATACTTTCAAAATACTAGGTGGTCTAATTTAACAATTATACCTTTAATTCAATTAAATTGTAAACCTAAACTTTTATGGATTTATTAAACTTCTTTAATTATACACCTTAATTAATTAACAAAACCATAAGGGTGTGATTTGAACTTTTTCAAAACAATACTAGAGTTTTAGAATTTAACATTCCTAATTAAACTTTTAAATTCCAAAACTTGAGGGCAAGTTTTGAAACATTTCAACACATTAGGGTTTCAACTATTTAAAATTCAAAACTACAAAACTATTGGGTTCAAATTTAAACTATAAAACCTAAAGGGCAAAATATGAAACTTTTCATAACAACAAGGATCAAATAACAAATAATCTAAACTAACATTTAATTACATAATTATCCATATTTGATTTGTTTAATATTTCTTGCAAAACAATTTATCAATTTACTCAAAATAATTAATCAATTATCTTATAAGGAAACAATTATCTTATTAATTGATAAATATCTTCAATTAGATCAAAAATGTAGTCAAATATATCATATAATCGGATTAATATTGATCTAACATGATAAGGTAACTATCCTAATGCAAAAACAGCAAGAAATCCCGAGATAAGCTCTATCTGACGAGTTGACTCGTCGAGTCAAGCCTGGACTCGTCGAGTCACCTTGAACTCGGCGAGTTCAGCTATGGACTCGGCGAGTCCAGCCTCCAAAACACCAAAAAAATGAATTTTTCAGATATATCAAGCATCAATACAATAGAAACCAATCAAGGCTTTGATACCACTGATGGGTTTTGGTCATAAGACATCCTATGTGCTAATACAAACCCTAATGCTTGGATCTAGGTTTCTCTATTGTACATGCATTGAATCCTAGACTATAAACCCTAATTCTAGCATTTAAATAATCATATTAACATATAATTAGGTTTATGATATTACCTTGATTGTTATGTATCAATAACAATCCCAATTCCTCCTTGAATTGACTTTGGAAGGCTTAGAGTCACAAGTGTCACTCCTCTAATGGCTTACAAACACCAAGAGCAAATGGAGAAGATATAAAGAGAGAGGAGAGAGGTAGGAATTCGTCCTTAGGACTTCTTGGGAAGGCTTCCACGAATTCATGAGCCTTAGGGGTCTTTATATAGGGTTGGGATTAGGGTTTAGTCCTTATCCTTATCTAGTTACTTGCCCATCAAGCAACCATAAGATAAGCCTTGAAAAACCCTTATCTCTTAGGCCTTGAACGATTTCAAGGATATGCTTATCCTTGAATTCGTCCATCCTTTAACAAGGATAACCATTGCCTTATTTTGCAACTATCACATAATTACAATTCAGCCCCTCTAGTTTAATTAATTACACTTGATCACAAAATTAATTCTTAATTAATTATTGACCAATATTAATTAAACAAATATGATTTCTCCTTTAATATATTATTCTTATAACATATTAATAAATCATAATAACCTCTCTCTTTATTTATTTCTCCAATCAAGTTGCTTTGGTGAAGGCAACCCAAAAGGACCATGCACCATCGGGTCAAGTACATACCAAAATAGTTATGGACTTAGACACTAATCCAACAGTATTTTAGAAGGAGACCATGGTTGGGACACGCCACACACTAGAGAGCAGTAGCACGAGCGAGGCTGAGATCCGTACGATCATTCAGGAAGAGGGAAATAGAGTTGGAGACCCAAGCCAGGGAGGAGGCTGAGTCTCAGGGAAAGGATCGGCGGCCGGCTCAGTCTCAGCCGGCAGCCAAGCAGGCCAAACCTGCTGATTCGAGATCTGGGAACCAGAAGGGCCGCGCTTGTGGCAAGTGCGGAAAGAGCCACGATGGGATATGCAGAGCAGGGTCTTGCTACAAGTGTGGCAAGGAGGGGCACATGGCCAAGGATTGCCCCATGGGTTTTTCAGTCTGTTTTCATTGCAACCATAATGGACACCGGAAGGCAGAGTGTCCACAGTTATGGGGGTCAGCGCAGGGAGCATCTCCGGGATCAGCCCTTGCTGTGATGAGAGCTGCGGATGTTCGGCCTGCGAAGGTCGAGGCACCGAAGGCACGCGGGAGAGCCTTCCAGTTGACTGCGGAAAAGGTCCGCGCAGCGCTCGATGTCGTGGCCGGTATGTACTCTTTCATGTATTCTTTTGTATTTTGTGATATTGTGCTTATATTATGTTAAACGTAGGTACTTTCCTTGTGAATTATGTATCTGCTCCAGTGTTATTTGACTTGGGTGTGAGTCGATCTTTTGTATCGTTGGCCTTTAGCCGACACATCAGTATTAGTCGAGAGGCATTAAGTCAACCTCTGAGAGTTTCCATAGCGGATGAGAGTGCGGTGTATGCCACCGAGGTGATTCGTGGTTGTGTACTTGAGATTTTCGGGGTTGAGTTTCCGATAGATCTGGTTCCTATTGCGATGGGGGATGTCTGTGTCATCGTGGGCATGGACTGGTTGAGCAGATTTTGAGCGATCATCGACTGCGAGCGACAGTTGGTGACCATGCGAGACCCTAGTGGGGGAGTTCTTACGGTGTACGGCGAGGGTACACGTTCCGGTTCAGCATTTTGCTCAGCCGCCATGGCGAGGCAGAGTCTTCAGCAGGGATATAAGGGATTCATGGCGTATGTGATGGACGCGAGGGTTGAGACGGAGAGACCGAGGTCTGTGGGAGAGGTTCTGATAGTGCGTGAGTTCCCGGATGTATTTCCGGAGGAGTTGCTGGGCGTACCTCCTGAGAGGCAGGTGGAGTTCAGTATCGATTTGGTTCCGGGGGCCGCGCCTATCGCCAAGGTGCCCTATCGCCTTGCGCCTCCAGAGATGCAGGAGTTATCCTTGCAGCTTCAGGAGCTGCTTGGAAAGGGGTTTATTCGGCCGAGTAGTTCGCCGAGGGGAGCTCCCATTGATTACCGGGAGTTGAACAAATTGACGGTCAAGAACCGTTACCCGTTGCCGAGGATTAACGTTTTTTCGATCAGTTGCAGGGAGCATCTTGGTTTTCCAAGATCGACTTGAGGTCTGGATATCATCAGGTGAGGGTGCGAGATGAGGATATCCAAAAGACAGCGTTTAGGACTCGTTACGGGCATTACGAGTTAGTGGTGATGCCTTTCGGGCTCACCAACACACCAACGGTGTTCATGGATCTTATGAACAGGGTGTGTAGACCGGTGTTGGATCACTCGGTGATCGTATTCATCGACGACATTTTGGTGTATTCGAGATCTAGAGAGCTGCATGAGGGACATTTGAGGGAGATCCTAGGGGTCTTGAGATCGGAGAGGCTTTATGCCAAGTTCTCCAAGTGTGATTTCTGGTTACGGGAGGTCCAGTTCTTGGGACCTCTCGTTACCCAGAAAGGGATATTGGTCGACCCGGCCAAAATTAAGGCGGTGATGAGTTGGGAGGTGCCGAGGTCACCCATGGAGATCAGGAGTTTTCTAGGACTGGCAGGCTATTATCGGAGATTCATCAGGGATTTCTCCAAGATCGCCATGCCACTCACTAAGTTGACCCGGAAGGGTGTAGTTTTTGCTTGGGGTCCAGAGCAGCAGGCCTCCTTCGAGACACTTCACCAGAGACTATGCGAAGCCCCGGTGTTAGCCCTTCCGGAGGGAATGGAGGATTTTGTGGTATATTGTGACGCGTCGATATCAGGGTTGGGAGCAGTGCTTATGCAGAGAGGCCATGTGATAGTGTATGCATCGAGGCAGCTGAAGCCTCATGAGGTGAGGTATCCTACCCATGATTTAGAGTTGGGGGCGGTAGTGTTCGCCCTCAAGATCTGGCGTCACTATCTATATGGGGTCCGGTGTACCATATACACGGCTCACAAGAGTCTGAAGTACTTGATGGATCAGCCCAACCTGAATATGCGACAGAGGAGATGGCTGGATGTGGTGAAGGATTACGATTGCGAGATCTTGTATCACCCGGGGAAAGCCAACTTGGTGGCCGATTCCTTGAGTCGTAGGGCGGAGAGTGTTCCGATGCGTGACATTTGTATGAGATTGACAGTGATGACTCCGGTGTTGGACACCATTCGAGGAGCTCAGACCAAGGCCGTGAGACCAGAAAACCAGAAGAGAGATCGGGTTATTGGGCAAGTATCGGAGTTCATTACCGATGGGCGGGGGCTTATGACGTTTCAGGGCCGGATTTTGGTGCCGCATGTGGGCGAAACGCGTACCATTTTGATGGAAGAGGCTCATCGATCGAAGTTCTCGATCCATCCCGGGGCCACTAAGATGTATTTGGACCTGAAAAGGGAGTATTGGTAGCCCTGTATGAAGAGGGACGTTGCATGGTTCGTGGAGAGGTGCCTAAACTGTAGCAGGGTTAAGGGCGAGCACCAGAGACCGCACGACAAGTTGCATCCGTTAGAGATTCCCGAGTGGAAGTGGGAACAGATTTCCATGGACTTTATCACCAAATTGCCGAGGACCGCGAGAGGCGTCGATGCAATTTGGGTGATTATAGACCGGTTGACGAAGAGCGCTCATTTTCTCGCTATTAGCGAGAGCTCTTCCGCAGAGAGGTTGGCAGAGATGTATGTGAGGGAAGTGGTATCACGGTATGGAGTGCCGATCTCCTTTCTATCAGATCGAGATGTGCGTTTCACCTCTAGATTCTGGAAGAAATTCCATGTGGAATTGGGTACTAGACTGCATTTCAATACCGCATACCACCCTCAGACTGACGGACAGAGCGAGCGGACGAGTCAAACGCTCGAGGATATGCTCCGGGCATGTGTGTTGGACTTCGGCGGGAGTTGGGACACGTACTTACCCTTGGCGGAGTTTTCCTACAACAACAACCATCATTCGAACATTGGTATGCCACCCTTTGAGCTGTTGTATGGGAGGAGGTGTCGGACCCCCATTTGTTGAGGAGAAGTGGGGCAGCGTGTGATGGGTAGTACGAAGATAATGCTTCAGACGTCAGAGCAGATCCAGCAGGTCAGACAGAGGTTGTTGACCGCTCACAGTCGCCAGAAGAGTTATGCTGATAGGCGACGATCTGAGCTCGAATTTCAGGTCGGTGATTTGGTGCTCCTGAAGGTATCTCCTTGGAAAGGAGTGATCCGATTCAGGAAGAGGGGCAAGCTGGGACTCTAGTATATTGGGCCGTTTAGAGTGATCGCAAGGGTGGGCAGGGTAGCGTATCGCTTGGAGCTACCTGCAGAGTTGGGTCAGATTCATGACACCTTTCACGTGTCGCAGTTGCGAAAGTATATAGCCAATGAGTCGGCAGTGGTGCCATTGGAGGATATTCAGGTGGATTCGAGCCTGAATTATGCTGAGAGACCGGTGGCGATCAGGGATCGGAAGATGCGAGGGCAGCATCCAGAGGTTTTCGAGGAATGAGACTTCGGGGTGAAGTCTGGTTCTAGTGGGGGAGAATTGTAACACCCCGAGATTCACGTGCGTTTCTTTTACCCTTTTCTTTGTCAATTAGTCATGATTAGCCCTTGTGTGGAGAAAACTTAGCAAGTGAGTACGCTGGGCGTACCAAAGGGGTACGTTGCGCGTACTCGTGTGCTTAGTTTGGACGCGGAGTCGCCAAGGTATGCTGGGCGTACCCGACCCAGGTGCAAAACCCTAATCCATCTTGTGCACTATTTAAAGGGTGCTAAGGCTCATTTCTCAGCCTCCATATCAGTGAGTGAAACCCTAAAAGAGAGCTTCCCACCGTCCTTAGTGTGTGTGAGTGTTATTGCAGCTAATTGTGTTTTGGTGACTTAGTGAAGAAGAAGGAAAAGAGTTCTTGGAAGCTAAAGCTTGAGGTGCCGTTTTGGATCTGAGATCTACAGAGCAAGGGGCTACACTTAGAGGTATAAAGTTCAAAACTTTCCTCTTCTTTTGATTGTTGTTGCATGTGCCATTTCTAGGGCTAAAAACCCCAAAGGTGGAGACTTTATGAGTGTAAAGTGCTCCATGGTCCGAGATTTGTCCCTTTTCAGTGCTATTAGTGATTTAGAGCCATAAAGTTTCCATCTTTAGTGTTAGTTTGAGGTCATGATTGAGTAATAAGCCTTCTAGGGTTAGAGGATGGAATATTATGTGAGTTGGTGGCTTGTTCAGACATGCAAAGGCATAAAGTCATCAACTTTATGGATTAAGAGGCTTAGATGTGGTCAGATCTACAAATTGGACGTGAGTCTTAACTGTTTAAGACCTCAAGAGCTAAAGGGCTAAAGCTGGGTTGTACGCCAGGCATAATCCCAGTACGCGCTGCGTACTGGGTGGCGTTCCCCGTTTCTAAGATGCAACCGGATACGCTCAGCGTACACATCTGGTACGCGCAGCGTAACCAAGAAAGTTGACTTTGGGTTAACTTTTAGGGTATGGTCTATTGTGGGGCCTTTTGAGTTATGAGAGGGGTAAAATGGTCTTTTACCCTTCTGAGAGTGTCATAAGAGGACATAGTCTAGCCTTGAGAGTTATAATAATTAGGGTATTTATTTTATATGATTAGGCGGAGGCTAGACCAGCATTTACCGAGTCAGAGATTTACCGAGATACCCGAGGTAAGTCTTCTCACTATACTTTACCTAGTGTGGTAATAGAGTTATGTGATAGAGTATTTTAGAGTTCTATGTCAGTGTAATTGCATGTTATTTATGTGTTGTGATTTATTGTGATATGTGATATGCATGATTCAGAGTTACAGAGTTAGGACCTTCGGGTCCACAGAGTTAGGGCCAGAGGGCCCACAGAGAGTTGGGGCTGGAGGGCCCCACTGAGACACATTGACCTGAGGGTCAACAAACTTACTGCCTCGAGTGACTATTATGTGTTAGAGTGGTATTTTGGGGAACTCACTAAGCATTTATGCTTATAGTGTTATGTGTTATGTGTTTCAGGTACCAGTGATGATCGCGGGAAGGCGCCAGCATGATTCGTACACACGCACACCGGAGTTTATGTATTTTTATCTTGGGTTTTGTACTGATACAATGTTGACACAATGTTTCTACTTATGATTACAAATGATATTTTATGGTTTTTCAAAAGTGAAAAATTGTTCAAATTTTTACGGTGTTACACGAAAGTTGGGGTCTTTCAGTACCGAAGTACTACACTAGTATTTTTCCTCTTTTTTGACAGCCAAAAATGGTGGGTCTTGATCAGGCAACCATTTAGGTATGTCTGGTTATCTGCTAGAGTAAGATGGCACACCTGACTGATCTTGAAAGTCTCATGAATTACATTGTTAATGTAGATTTATAACCCATAGACATATTTTATAACATAACGAGTGTCCATTTCGATATGTGTTTATACTCTATCCCTTTATGGTTGCCTTTATTGAATTCCACTGCCTAGGAATCCCCAAAGTAGAAAATTCTACTCGTTGCTTACAATAGTCCATCAGATTAGACCTTAAGGATCAATGTTGTAGGATCAATATGTGAGAAATGATGGGATGGGGTGCATTGTCTTATCGATATCTATGTTAAGTGACATATTGTTGTTAACAAGTGGTTTTGTAGGTTTATTAATTATGGATTATTATCATAATAAGATTGTGGGATTGAAAACCAGATGTGTCTCACTAGGTTTTGCCAAACATGATACACTCAAACTATATGTATCACGGGTAATAATCGAACTATGATAATAATCTACAATTACTAAACCTTGAAAACCTGACCCATATAGGGCTTCCAATCCCACAATCTAACTATAATAATAATCCACAATTAAGATACCTACAAAACTACTTGTTAGGTATTTACGTTGTGACAATGGTATGTACTGATTATGACATCCTTAGATTTTTTGTATCTTGAAACATCTTTATTCAAGATATATTTTAATAAAAAAAGACAGTTTCCGAAAAATGTTTTATTCTACTGGGATTTTCAGCAAATTAAAATATTACAGTAATGAAAGCGTATAGAGTTTTTTTTTTGGTTCTGAAAAATAGGTGATGTTACAACATGATTGCCTTCTAACATGTACCAATGTCTTACTTAATATGTCATTTAGTACTTCAATGGCTTAGAATGCACAAACAATAGTTTAGGGACTATTTAAAACCGAAAGTAAGAGTTTGTAGATTTTTATGACAATAACCTTTTTTTTCTGAATTCTGTGATCATTCTCGATAGAAGAGAGAAAAGAGAAGATATTTCTGTATTTCAATGTATGTATCCTTATCCGACGTTTAATGTTAATTGTAATGTGTGTATTACCTTAAAAAATATCTGGCTATAGATATGATCACGCGATGTAATTGGTATCAACCCAAAAATCTTAATATCAAGTATCAAAATGGGTGAAAAAACTACACCAAGTATCGAACCTAATTAATGTTATCGATACAGATACTATCAAGTATGATACCGATTTTCGGTACTAGCACCGTATCAACGTAATCCCGAATTTCGTGATTTTAGAATACCAAGTATCATCCCATATTAACATAAATGGTGTCGGTTGGGGTCGGGAATTTTGGTAATATTGCTCATCCTATTTGTTAGAAATATGGTTTACTGGCACTTGGAAATCTGAGAATCGTGATAATCACTTTCAAATCGAAGTGTTTGGGTGGTACTCCCAAATCCTCAATTGGATAAGACTCAGATAAAACCAAAGAGAACGAAAGAGAGAATGAGATGGTGTAATTTCGTGAGTACCAGAAAACTGACTAAAAATTGGTTATAAACATTCATTGTCTGAAAAACGGTCAAAACTGTCATATAACAATTTTTCTCAACAGTCAAAACTGTTATAAATCTGGGTTTGGTATAAGGATTAATGCAAAGTCAAAACCGGGTTTGGTATAACGAGTAATGCAAAGCCAGGGGCTCTGCCCCTTGGACCCCGCCAGGGGCTGCCACCCCTTGGACCCTGCTCCCAGGGGCGCTGCCCCCGGACCCCCGTTCGTTCAGGGGCTTCGCCCTTAAATGACAGTATACTTTGATACTCGATCAAACTTAAACAAGTGTGTACTCCACACCTTCCTTACTTGTTTAATATTTATCAAGATCATTTTTAGTCAACAAAGTAATTCCATTACACTTAAATAACATTGGAGATAACAAATCACCAACACTATTCAGATATATACCAGAATATTAAAAGTTATACCCCTGAAATATGATTATTATTTATTTATACTATAGGGTTAATGTCTACGTGAGATGCGGTCAGTCGGTTTGTTTGGTTATCAATTATTTTCAATAAGTCCACTTCTATCTTTACAACCAATTACTAACATCCAATCTTAATAATTCTTATCATTTAACCAAAGAGCCTTTCCACTAGAGGTATAAGGAGACAAAATGTTGAGGGATTAAGTCTTTTTAAGAAAAAATCTATAGATTTAGGGGTAGATTAGTAGGTACTAGTTTCAGTCTTTGGAAAAAAATATTTTTACGGTTTATCAAAAACCCACATTAATAAAAAAGTATTTTTGAAAATTTCATTTACGTACTCTAGATGTGGAGAATTAGAAATTATAAATTGCTTTTATAATTTTATAAAAAATTTAATGTTTAACATATTGGTTTTAAAGTTAAATAAAAAAAATGTAGAAAAGAGTAAATGACATGGCTATGGATCGTAGTTGTGAAAAGAGTTTGTCCTCCAACCAACAGTACCAAGCTGTTGTCAAAAAGCATGTGGTTTAAGAATCCGTCAAACTGTTGAACCAGTAACATCCTTTTGTTTATAATATTTATTTAACTAATGGATCAGACTTTCATCCACTAAAGTCCTGATTTAAAACTCACAAATATAGAATTAGCAATGAAACGTAAGACAGAGAATAATGAAGAGTTCGAACGTGAGAATTTTAATGGAGAAAGTAACTATACTTGTTTCACTCCACATTCAGAAAATCTACACAGCTGAAATTGACTTGATTTCAGAATCAAGGTTCTTGACAGAAGCAGACACGTTGGTCTCACCCGCCGGAATTTTTGAACTTGGGTTTTTCAGGCCAGGAAGCTCTGAGAACAAATACGTTGGTATTTGGTACAAGAAAATCTCGGTTGAAACAGTGGTTTGGGTCGCCAACAGAGACTTCCCACTCCCTGGTGCATCATCCGGCATACTGAAGATCATCTCTCCAGGAAATCTTGTCCTCATCAACGACACTAATGATATAATATGGTCATCCAATACAACGTCATCAGTCAACGCGATAGCACAGCTTGACGACACCGGAAATCTAATTGTCAAAGAAAGAATCGAGGAGAAGATTCTCTGGCAGAGTTTTGATTATCCAACTGATACACTTCTACCTGGCATGAAGTTAGGGAGAAGTTTCGTGACTGGTAAGGAATGGCATCTATCTTCATGGAAGAGTAATCAAGATCCAGCTCCAGGTGAATTCACATGGAGCACTGACACAAACGGCTTTCCACAGGACCTACTAAAACAAGGTACATCAATCAAGTTCCGGATTGGACCATGGAATGGTATATGGTTTAGTGGGGGTTCTGGGGTCAACCGGAACATCATTAATGCAGACATGGTTATTAATGGAACCGAGGTGGTTTACAGTTATTTTCTCCGCAATAGTTCTGTAGTCTCAAGGCTCGTATTGAGCTCATCTGGCCAGCTAGAACGTTGGGTGGGGGTGGCTGATGATACAACATTTGTTACGCTTATGGAACCTGCAGCATTTCGACCTCCCAAAGATGTGGTTGTTTAGATGAGACAACATTTGTGCCCAGAAACCAAAAGGCATGGGAGATATCAGATTAGTCGGGTGGTTGTGTGAGGCGAACACCATTGGACTGCAGAACAGATGGGTTTATCAAGTATTCTCATGTGAAATTGCCCGACACAAGGACTTCATGGTATAACATGAGCATGAACAGGAAAGAATGTGAAGAAAAATGCATCAAGAATTGTAGTTGTATGGCCTATTCAGATACAGACATCAGAGGTGAAGGAAGTGGCTGCTTGCTTTGGTTCAATGATCTTATGGACATAAGAGTCTTCTCTCAGATCAATAACGGGCAGGATGTTTTTGTAAGAATGGCTTACTCAGAATTGGGTATATATTCATATCTGTATACAAACTTAATTTGAATAGGTTCTCAAATGCATGTTATATCTCAACATTTAAAATTACTTATTTCATGATTATTATTGCCACTCAATCAGTACACGAGAAGAAGGAGAGAGCAAACCTCAAGATCATCTTACCGGTAGTTTTTCTGGGGGTTCTTCTGATAGGCTTGAGCTCTACATGGTTCCATTACGCATGTAGAAAAAGCCATGATCAACAACTGTGGGAAGGTAAGAAAAAATTCACGATTTTAACTGTAAATTGGTTGTAACCTAATAGAAAGAAGAGTAATATATATGAATTCCTGAAGCAGGTTCAGGAGAATTCTTGGATGTTGCAACATTGTTTAGCTTTTCTACATTAGCTAGAGCTACTGCTAGGTTTTCCCCAGAAAATAAAATTGGAGAAGGTGGATTTGGATCAGTTTATAAGGTAATAATAACACTCAAAGTTGTGTACTGAGAAAGAGACATTGAAGCAATTCATCTTCGCTGTTTATATTGTTTTTCACATAGCCAATATATCTCTAGGGTGTGTTAGAAAGACTGGAGAGTCTACAACATCAAGCCAAGGACTTGATGAGTTTAAGAATGAAGTCATTTGCATTTCAAAACTTCAGCACCGAAATCTTGTTAGACTCCTCGGATGTAGCATACAGGGAGATGAAAAGTTGTTGATCTATGAGTACATGCCAAACAGAAGCTTAGACTTGTGTTTATTTGGTCAGAATCACTTAAATGTCTATTAATTTAATGTTTACGAACGAAGCATTCTCCGGAACTGAATATGACTACATCTTCATGTTGCCAGATAAGAAACGAAGCAGCCAACTTGATTGGACAACGCGTTTTAACATTATCAAAGGAATTGCTCGAGGACTTCTTTATCTGCATCAAGATTCACGATTACGAATCATCCATAGAGATCTTAAAGCTAGCAATGTTTTACTTGACAAAGACATGAACCCTAAGATATCAAACTTTGGGATGGCTAGAAGCTTTGGAGGAAACGAGTCTCAAGCAAACACACAGAGAGTTGTTGGCACATAATAAGCTTGATAATCCAACAGTATATATATTCAACTTCTCTTAAGTTCATTTATTTTATTGGGTGCAGTGGTTACATGTCCCCGGAGTATGCATTAGATGGTGTTTTCTCGTTCAAATCCGATGTATTTAGCTTTGGTGTTATAGTGCTGGAGATATTGAGTGGGAAGAGAAACAGGGGATTCATGCATTCTGAACATGACAATAACCTCCTTGGACATGTAAGCTTATCTGCCACAAATTACTCCTTTGATTTATAAAAATATATCCTCAAATTTTTTTTATATTAATTTTATTCAGGCATGGAGAATGCATAACGAAGGCAGGTCAGCGGAACTCATTGATACAACTTTAAGCCAATCAAGCAATTCGTCGGAAGTTATACGATCAATTATAGTGGGGTTGTTATGTGTTCAACAAAGCCCATATGACAGGCCAAACATGTCATCTGCTGTTTTAATGTTGGGCAACGAGGGTATACTGCAGAAACCGAAGCAGCCAGGTTTTTTCGTAGAAAGGATCTTACATGGTGCTGATATTTCTTCAAGCAGTTACCCAACAAGTTCAACCAACGATTTAACTGTTACAGAGGTAGTTGCTCGATAGAAAGAACATACATAGCTTTAACTTCAAGTCTTGTTCTTTTTCTTTTCGTTAGCTCTTTCTAATGTACGGCTATCTATTATCTCTGTTTCAAAACTTATCTACCAGAATGGTTTAGTGTCAAAATGATAGTTTAATTATGCGTTTTTTGGAGGAATTTTTTTTTAACATGAAGCCTACTTTTGAGCTTAATAAGTTTACATTCCCGATATCCAATTTGCGAGTGCGATATGTCAACCAAAAGAGTGCGATATGTCAACCAAAAGAACTAGTTACAAATAATGCATTTTAGAAAAAAAAAAATGTTAATCGGAATTAAAACGAGTAGTTTGTAGTAGTGTTAAAATGGCACTCTATGTGCTCTTTTGGCATTTTTTTTACATGAAGCCTACTTTAGAGCATAATATGTAGTATTTAAAAAACACTAAGCCTACTTTAGAGCATAATATGTAGTATTTAAAAAACACTAAGATAAAATCAATTATATTAGACATTAAATATAAGGGTTGTTTAAATGAAATGTAGGATATACACTTTCCTTATGTGAACCGCTCCTAGAAGCCCCTATGTTATTCATTGTCCCTAGTATTTCTCGTGTGCCGTGATCCGTTCCGGGGAGGACATCCCGAACAATTGTTTATCATATGTCCTACGTGACCACATGTATAACACTATTTTCTTGTTGGATCGCTCACCTTATGATAGAATACAGTCTGTGTTTATGGACCTCCTATGTCGAGGTGTCGGCACTACTAGAAAACAGCCCTTTAATGACGCACAAACAATGACACTCGCTGATAGATGACGCGCATTTGTGCGCACCCTAAAAAATAATGTCAATTTTGCAAAATTTGAAGGATAGAGGACACGCATTTTTGCGTGCCTAAAATTAGTGTCAGGAAAGAAAAAAAAGGAAATGCGGGGGGCACCTTTCATAAAATGTGCGTCGTCTAAATGTGTTGCTTTATAACATTTTAATGAAACACACGTTTTTTAGTGGGATTTCACCCGCCTATCGAATCCCAAAAATTAACCCCCCCCCCCCCCCCCCCCCCGCCTCTTCCAATTAGCAAGAAAAAGCCCTAGGCCTTGGTCTTCATCATCTTCTTCTTCTTTATAGTTATCAATCAAAAATCAAGCAACATTCTTGATTTAGATCGATAGTTCACTACAGTTCTCAGAGACAAATTGTGAGCGAACCTAGGGTTCTTGTTTAACATTCTCTTCTTCTTCTTCTTCCCCGATATCTTAATTTTTCGTGTAACACCTATAATTTCTTTACTTTTCCATTATTTCTTATAACAACTTTTCTTAGTTTCTCTGAATTGAATAGAAATTTTTGTTCTGTGAAGAATTATATCGACTCAATCAACGCATACGGTCCCATCTGGTAAATGTCTAAACTACCCCTTCACCCTTGTTACATGTTTATCTCTCTCTCTCTCTCTCTCTCTGTATATATCTTTCTTGTTTTGATGTTTGTGTAATGATTTTTCAGGATTCTAGAAAATTCTAAGCCATGAAAATTAAGTTAACAAATACTTGTGCAGGTGAATGCTCTGTTATCTTCTTTAGAGATCGATAATCATGGGGAGTTGGTTATGGAGCACATGCCTGGTAGATACGCAGAACTGGATCATTATTGGGGGGAGTCGCAAGTCATGGAGCCCCGTACAGATGGATGGGCTGATGAATTTTCCCAACAACTGGGCGTATGAATTTGGTCGCTAGGTTGGTGAAGCGATTCTGGGAGATGATTCTGCTGATAATTGGGTATCTGCATATGACGAGCAACTTCTATCCTCTTTTCTCCACATAAAACAATTTGTTGTTTAAATAATCATTTCAACAAAACCTGCTTCCCTTGTATATAAGTAACCTTAGAATTCCTCCTCATATCCAGAACCCTTAATATTCACCCTAAGGCATATATTTTTTTTGGCAATAAGCAATAAATAGATGTCTAAAGTCTGATTGGGCCTGACATTGGATAGATAAACGTGTTAATTACTGCTACACAACCAATTATAGAAAAGGGTAGTATGGGAAAATAAATAACATCTTATTAGTGGTGGGGCATTTTAGGTATTTTCTTTAGAATGCTTATGAAGGAGTAGTAGATGGAAGGAGTGTTATCTTTTGTCAAGTTCTAGTTCTGGTCTTGGAACCTTTGGGAGAATCTCTAGCAAATCATTGGGGGTTTAGCTTTGTTGATTTGAGTGTTTAATCAATTCTTTGAGAAAGTTTTGTTATATGTTCCTTCCTGAGTATTGATTTCTTCTTCTAAGTTGTAAGTGAGTTGGTAGCAGTTAGCTTTCTTGTTCATTAAGTTGTCATTTTATCTGAAAAACATCTTAATCACCTAGACAGATTATAATAAAGTCCAACTGCCTCTCTCTTAACTTATTGGAAAAAAGATAATCGGAGGAGATGAAAAAAGAAGAAGAGGGACAAGACAATGAAATCACTTTAAGTTTTCAAAATTCATTAATGCTTGCTGATTTTGACTTTTGAGTTAAGTTGTAAACCTTCTAATCCATACAACATACCTGGACTAACACTACCTACCGCCTTGTATTTATGGCAACCTCAACACCCCCTTTCCTCGAGTTGAGAAACACTCGTTTCCTTTCGGTGTAGAAGTAGAACTAACTTGTATTCCTTCCCCAACCTGTTACTGACCCCATATTCCTTCTTAAGTTATTAGTTTCCTATTAATTCCTAGCCACATAGCCTAAAATAAGTGGGATGTTTTAGTTGCTGCATAAAAATAAGATACAAATTCAAGGAGAAGAGGTCTAGAAAAAGTACAAGAGAAGTCCTACTATAATAATATAAAAAACATGATGATACGAGTAAAAGTGAATAAGAAAATAAAATTCATCATCTGGTGGTTGACGTTGAATAATTTATGCTTTCCAAAATGTATTTGAAGTCCTTGAGAGTTGAGTGACTTGGAGCCTAGACGCATTAGAAGAATAATTATATTTATTATTGGTGAATGGATTGGGTAAATTGGTATTGTTGTTGTAGGTACTTAAACAAACAAGCTGTTATGACTTATGAAGCAGAAATCTGAGAGTTCAAGGGGGCTGTATGTATTTTATGATTTAAATCCTTATGTTGGGCATCCTGATCCTTTGAGGGAAGGCTAGGAGCTGTTCTGTAAAGGTTTGTTAAGTGAATTTTCCCAACAACACGATGGGGACCGGAATGCTTGGGCTTTATCCTTTGAACGACAAAATGGTGCTGGGGTTGGGCTTCTGAATTCCAGCATGTCAGTGAGTTCTTTCACTTCAATAATTGAATTAATAGTTGAATGTTGACTTACTATTAATTATTTGTTATTGAGCATAACCAGGTCAGGGTTATAAAAGGTATTTCACATAAGAGATCATATTATTATAGTAATTTGATGAGAGGACTATGTGGTTGGTAATGCCTTACTGGGTGGATGAATTAGTTACATCACATGTTCCCTATTTATACCTGTAATAGTATTTAGTATATTAATGGATTTGGGTTTCTGTAACTATAGATTTCATTTCCATTTGCAGTTGAAGAGTTGTTAATGAAATTTGAAGTTGAACCTAAAGAAAGGGCATATAAGAAGTAAACGGAATGGAAGCCCATTAAAACCAGAATATGAGAATAGTAATACATACCTGTACGTATTCTGATATCAATATTCCTTGGACGTAAAGCAGAACCCAAACTACTAGTGCCAGAGGCTGACCCTGTCACAACTACATGTGGAGGTGGAGGTGGATGTGTGGTTGTTCCAAAACTCGTGCCAGGTTGAAAAGGTAGAGGCTGCACCATGATTGGATTTGGTCCGGATGTTGATATGAAAACATCAGGTCCAACATTCACCACTGCATCAGTCTACAACAACAAGGTAATATATATATATATATATATATATATATATATATATATATATATTGGTTTTTGTTTTTAATTAATTAATATAAGAAACTTGGAAACATAGTTAAAAGTTATGAAAACCCACGGGTGACTGTCCCAATCGCAGTGTCATGGTCGTTCGTCCAAGCTCTAACAGAAAAGCACCCAAATTCTGCAACAAAGCACCTGACCTCAAAGCATTTGACTGCATCCTTAACCGTGTCACAGGATCACTTACATTGTTCTGATTCCCTAATTGTCATGTCAATTGCCGCAACCACAAATCATCAACATAATCTTGATAGTTAAATTTAGGAAGTTTAGTTTAGTAGATAAGAATAAGATACCATCAAGCATTCTCCAGCTTCTTCAATCAGTAACTGTCTTGCAGATTGTGTCACTTCTCCCAGAGCTGCTGGTGTTGGTAACCCTCCCTGACCAACACCAAATTCAGAATCAAATCAATGGCCTCTTACAGATTCACTTCATCACAAAATACACCCACCATTATTATCCTTTTTGCTTATCTTTTTATGTATAATCTTAGTATGTTTTGTTCTCAGATTGTTGTTATTTCACATATGATGAAGATAATCGTACAGCTATAGATTTAGCTGCCCCTTAATGGGTTAAGCCAAAAAACCTAAGTTAATGTAATCAAGACATTGATATATGAAGAAGCGTTGTAGTGGCATATTCTTTCTTGAACTCAAATATGCTGCAAGAGCTTGTATGTAATTTGACTAATTTCTCCTTTCTGCTTAGGTTAAGTGCATGAAATAGCAACATATTTTCATGGATTTTTTGTTTACATTGGTATCCCTCTTCAGTTTTTTCTTATTATGGGGGTTGGAGTTGGAGCCTAAGCTTGTCAATGTCACAGGGGCTGCAAAGCCTACTCGGAAAATAAGGTTTGTGACTTGTTTCTTAAGTTGCTTACATAAATTTGTTGTGTTATGTAGTAACAAATATATTTTTTATAATGACAATAATAACTATGAATATATATTTTATACTTGTTGCCAGATCTGAGCAAGACAAGGAATTAGAATAGGAAGTTATGGGCTCTGGTGCAGCAGATGAAGAATCTGCTGCCGAGAGTATCCAAGTTTAGGTAATTAGCAGAATGGACATTTATGCTGCTATGTTTTCCTTATAAGTTGGTGGCATCAGTTAGTGGTCTATGATGTATGCTAATATATTGGTTTTAATGTAGCAATGTGAGATTTAATAGATAGTAGTTGGAGTTTTGATGCATACATAGAATTAGACAAGAGAAGAGTGGGTCTTTTAATCTTATATGTATGTGTGTATATATATATATATATATATATATATATATATATATATATATATATATATATATATACTAGCCGTTTACCCGCGCAAAGCGGCGGGCGACAAATAATTTGTTTCGACAATTAATTTCTTTTCGATGGAGAATGATTATTTTCAATTCAATCATTAGTTTGTTTTAGGAAACATGTCATATTAAAAATAAAGAAAATTCATGAAATGACCAAATTATAGGGTGTTGAGTATTTATTTGGATGAAAAAAGATATGGTCAAAACCTTGTAAGAGAAGATTTATAGGAGTTTGTTTAAATTTTAATATTATTTTATTAGTGATTAGTTGTACAATTAGCTTAATGATTTGGACGTCTTAAAAAAATATTATTATTTTATTCAATCTATTTTTAGAAATAGTGGGATTTGTTTTATAAGATAGTAAAGATATATATATATATATATATATATATATATATATATATATATATATTGTGATGTTTTTTTTTGTTCTGCAATGAGTTACATGGCATGGCATTTTAATATGTTTTAGTACTCCTGTTATATTTTTTTGACGTTCAGATTTCATGTTCATGTAGCAGGTGTTTGATTTCGGTGCATCACTCTCTTGGCCTGCACAAAAGAAATCTTGACAGGTGACTACTTTTTAACTTTTCTCTTTTCATGATATATTATATCTTTTTCTGTTGAAATGATCAAGTAAAACTATCACAAAGCAAAACAAATATTGAAAGGTGGGTTGCTATTGATGACATCTAGTTCTGTTATCTTAACTTATCTACTTACACATAATTGCAAACTATACCTATAATTCTTAAATCTCTTCACAAATTACAATTATTTTTCTATTTTTTTATATAATAGACATGCATCTGTTTTGGAGGATACTTGCAGGCACTACTAGAAAAACAGCCTTTTACGACGCTCATTGCGCGTCGTAAAAGGCTCAGACGACGCGCAAATGCGCTTCAAGGAAGGCCCTGTCATAAAGATTGTTATGTTAGTATGTAACAAAATTCCATTCCATGTGCATGACGGAATGAAAAAAAACTAACATGAAGTGTTATTTTTGACTATTTGATTTGAATTTCATATTTTATATTTTCCAAAGAAGTTAAATATGTTTATTTAGAGATATATCTTTATTTCATAAAAATACATTTTGTTCAATAGAGAATCTATGGAGAGGATGGTGGAAGCTTCTGCTCAGGAAGCCAAGGCTGTGAATCTTGTTTGGTAAGCTGCACGGGCACACACCCAATCACAGGCTGCAAATTCAGACAACAACTTACCCCTTTCAGACGACTCACATGCTCCAGAGCATGTTGATACAGAGGGAGATGTTAGGCTTCACCCTAGAGTTGTATGCCTTTTTTATTTTTTATTTTTAAATACATGAGTGTTATTTTTTATGACAAAGAAGTGTTATTTTTTTTTATTAATATGATATGATGCAGGTTGTAGTTGCTAAAGAGACTGTAGGAAACCTTGGTGAATTGGTAAGGCAGTTATTTTTGGATCAATTTGAGAACGAGAGTAGACGAATGATTCCTACCCAAAATGACCTTTCCTATCCAACCAAAAATTTCACTAGGCAAAAGTCACCTCAAGGCCTGTACAAAACTGTAAGTTTACAACTACTTCTTTTCATAAAAAAGTGTAACCGCTAGTTGTTAGTATGTATGTATGGGAACACTTATGATATGATGTATTTGCATTGCAAGTTATATCTGATTTGCTTAGGCCTAGAAGCTCAAAACCTCCGGTTAACAGGAGGTTTTTCCTTGATTCATATGAAGTAAAAGAGCTGAATAAAGTTGAAATAAAGTAAAAATAACAAAAAAATGAAGTGGATAATCTAATCCATTGAATATTTGACCGTGGATTTATTTACCAAATGCTTAAAATAACAATGAATAATATATGAGCGATTTTATGATATGTTTGTTATGCAGGAGAAAAATTGGAAAAATGACCCCAGATAACTAAATTAACGAACCAGGTGTGTTTTTTAAAGCACTTAAAACTCATATAACTGGAATTCCAGATTCCATTCCGTCATGGCATGTTTGTTTGCTAAATCAATGGAAATCAGTTCCATTCTTTCCTTTTTTATTAAAAGACCAAAATATCCTCATTATATGTATTGAAATAATAAATATACAAAAAATAAAACTTATGAATCATTCAATTTTATTATTGAATTTCATTCCATCCATCCAACAAACCAAACACATTTCCTTTTGATCCTGATTCCCTCAAATTTCAATTCCTCTGACAGGTTCCATTCCAATTCCAATTCCTTTTTATTAACACATGTGGTGTATTGAATTTTCATTTCAGATTGTGAGTACATCTCAAGCAGGAGACATATTATATGCCTATGATGCTATTGTAGTTATTATAAGAAATAGCAACATACATAAGAAATCAAAGAGGAAGTGGATACATCTGGCTATGATGTTGTTGAAGGTATTATAAGATTTAGTATTAATTGTTCAGAACTTGTTAATATATCAATTAAAGTTATAATCATTAAGTCTTTGAATTTCAAGAAAATGCATTTGAAGAGGAAGAAGGAGAAGCAAACACATATTATCTGCCTGGAGGGTTTGAAGGTCACAAATCTTCAAAAGCCGCTCAAAAAAGAAGGAAAAACTTTAAAATTTATGGGGGGAGATCATATGAGATGGGAGGTGATGTGTCGTTCATGCAAGCTGGTGGGACCCAACCCTCTATTTTGAGTGGGAAAAGACCGACCACCAGTTTAAATGTCTCAATTCCAACAAAAAGAGTGCGTACTGCTTCTCAAGTCATGGGTTTCTTTTAGTGTTTTACATGTTTTGTTTTCTATAATACATATTATGCAATATTAGCAATGTGTTACAATTACTTACTATTGGAATGATTATTTGTATTTGAAATATTAGTGCAATGAATTATCTTTATTGTTTATGGTATTTTATTTTGTATCATGAGTCTTTTAATGTCTTATTTAATTTGAAAATTAGTAAATTTATCAAAAATATGTAATTTTAAAAACATTTAAAATTATGACACGCAAAAATGCGTGTCGTCGTCTTTTATGATAGGGGCTTCCTTGATACGCATTGCGTGTCATAAACACGCGCGTCGTAAGGTTATGACACGCAAATGCATGTCGTCTTCCTTTATGACAGGGCCTTTCTTGATATGCATTGTGTGTCATAAATGCGCGTCGTAAATAGATGACGCGCAAAATCGCGTCGTCTCTTGTTATGACATGGCCTTTCTTGACACGCATTTGCGCGTCGTCTGAGCGTTTAACGACACGCATTGCGCGTCGTAAAAGGCTGTTTTTCTAGTAGTGCGGGTTGATATTTGTCTGTTATTATTATTATTGGCCTTACAATAATCCGACCATCGAAGATTTCCCAATTAGATGGGGTTGGCAAAGCTTTCACAAGTTCCTTGTAGCTATTCCCCAATGTCTCGGTATAGAAATCTTTCTATAGCATACAACACACATTCTTCATAATTGTTGATCATTAACACTCTTAATAAAATGACCACAAGGTATGCCAAATAGTTTCCACTGTCTACATGTAAATGCATTTTTTTAAAAGTCTAGTATGATATTCCTTTTGAAGTCCTTAACCTCGACTATGTGGTTTGAGATCAAATGGACCGTCTAATTAATACTAGCATTTTTTTCATTGTTTTTTTACCTCGTCATCAACCCATTAGGTGAGTGTTGTTGGTAATGACGCTACAAAAAATAACATTTCACAAAGTTAATATCAAATATCTTAAAGCATAGTGATTAATATCAAAGATTAACACATGAAAAATTATGATTTTGAAATTTCCACTACTACATTGTTACATGGAAAAAGTCGATCAATATAAACCTTGTCATCCTCCTTGTATACCATGGCAATTAATTTATGGACTATAAATTGTTAGACATAATAAGATTGTACCGATTGCCTTGAAAACGTGCACTTGGTCATTTTTTAGGATTGATTATTTGTCGGTATTCCCATAGAGCTAGTTTTTATGTTATTGTTTTTTTTATTCGCACAACAACATTAAATTCTAAAACTGTATACGCTAAAGGTTTCTAAAACAATGAATTAATTGCTTTGCTCCTTCCGTATTTATATACTATATTGGAATAGAAATTGTGAGAATGTATTCCGTGATGGGCATGAGGAAACATTTTAGCGATGGATGTCGTTATTGTTAAGTCACATTTTATGGTTTGGGCTAGGTTTCTTTATGTATAGGTCTTGGTAGGGTTTTTGGTGTTGTTGCTTTTGTGTTTGCAGCCATGTAGGTGTTCACGGCCGTGAACCTTGTTTGCGGTTGGTCTGTCCCTATGTATAGGTGTCTGTCAGAATGTGTCAGTAACGTTGGCAGAGAGTCTGTTCACGTTGCTAAGTGTGTGTGCTCAACGTGTACCTGACGTTTTGTGCAATAAATGTGTGCATTGCTTGACTAATCTTTCTCTCTACTCCATTCTTGTTTGTTTGATTGATTACTTGTTTGATCACTGGCTTGGATCCCTATAAATATGATGTGAGGCTGCCCGGTTGATTCCTTACTCATTTCTTTCACCATCAAACACCTCTTTAGCCCATCTAAACTACCTCGAAGCCCCGGTATCACCGCTAGCATACGACGCAAGTCCCGACGCCCCCGAGATTTCCGAGAAATCGACTTTCTCCGGTCGAAGTGCTGCCCGAATTTAGTCTCGTCTTCATCAAAGGGCCACTTCTACCAAGTGAGCTCATACCCCTATATTTTCACGTCTTTTCTATGTTTTAAAAGGGGGGGGGGGGAATACAAGTGAGACGCAAGAAAAACTTATGTTAAAATATAAATTGTTACATATAAGTTCTACTATTTTACCTACATCTTATGTATAAATGTTAAATACGTAAAATAACGTTACTACTAACGTTATAGACTACTTTACATGCAAAGTTGGTAATACACAAAGGTTTATCATTCAAATGAAACACACTTTTTAAAATACAAATTATTACAAATAAGATATTCATGATAGTTTTACATATTATAAACAAAAGTGGAAATTCTTATAGTAACAAGAAAAATGGACTTTTCATATGTAAACCTGTTGATACTAAATTTTGTGAGATATCTGACTTCATCGAACCTTTCAATTCGCAGATTAAGTCCTATTTTATAAGTTATAATCTCTTGTAGGGAGAGCGTTATTTTTGGGTATAGATCTATATGGGAATGACAATCCCACACCTAAACTTTTAGCTACAGTTACACCAGCAGGTCTGGGGTGACAAACGTCATATCATTCTAACGTCAGAAGAACGATGTTACAGATAGTCTGGGTCAATAGCACGGTTATAAAAACTCACATGGAGTATTAATACATCTTGGTTTACGGGGCTGTTAAACGCCTTAGTGATTATATATATATATATATATATATATATATATATACTTATACTATTATAGGTATGGAAAATACTTATGCATTCCGGTTTTTGGAACTTTTAAAACCACCACTCAATTATGGAAAATATTGGATTTTCTAGAAACAAACTCGAATTTCTTTATACTAAAAGGCATACTATTCCTATAAAAAAAATCTTAGGAACTCACCAACTTAATTGCTGACACTTTTTCAAAACTACTTGTAATTCTCAAGGATTTAGTAATACAGGTAAACACTAGCTTTTGGGGAAGGGACACTAAGGCGTCAGTTTCAAAACTTATTAAATCATCATATTGTAATTTATTTTGAAAATGTATCACATTCAACAATGTAACTTTTAAATTATATTTATGATGGTTGTGTTTTCTTTTCTTTACAAATACTCAAGTGTTATGATACTACATGAAGTCATCCACCCCCGAATGTTTTCGCCATTCTGGTTTGGGGGTGTGACATATACGTCTAATAAAAATTAAATTGGAGATAGGTTAGTTATTAACCTAATTAATCTAAGAAAAATTTGTAGTAATCGTAAAAGTGAGAACATTCATATAGAAAACGCCCGAATCTGACTTTATACAAGGAAGTTATCATTTTTTTTAAGTTTCAACGTAGATGTGTCAACAAAGAAATCGAAATTAAAATCGATTGATTCTTCGCTAAAATAATGTAAACGTGAATTGAAGATCTCATTAATACGAAATCTTTGATATAAAGACAGTCAAGAACAATGGTTGCATGAATAAGTTATGAATTTTACACAGTCTTTTGTATTGTAATTTTAATAGATGGTTAAATTGAAAATCCTTTGGAAAATTACCAACGGAGTCTAAATGAGAGTTGTAGTACTCGGAAATATCTACGTATGGAAATAAATAACGTAAAAATGGAGCTTATATGATGAAGATACAAATTTTTTGATGTTTGGACCCGTACTTTCTCTTTTCGATGTGACCCTATAGAATCATGCTATGTGTCACATTTAGAGTCGAGGAACTGCACCTACCCATGGTGCGCCATGCCTGGTAGGTAGCACGGTGCGCCTCTCCTGAAAATTCCTTATAAATAGGCTTCAATGCCTCTCATTCTCCTCACCCCTCAGCTCTCTTTTCTCTCTCAACTTTCTATGGTCAAAATTACAAAATTCTCTCGTATCTAAGGTATTTTACCAAGGCTCTGGGTATCTAAGAGCTCAACAAATAGAAGCATTAAGATCGGAGTTCTGCCTGCGAACTTTCTCATTTTTGCTAGAAATCTCTATAAGATAAGCTACACTTATTATGAATCTATAAATAATATTTATCAGTGATTCTATGTGATAATACTAAGTGACCTACTTGCGGAAGGGATGTCTAGGCTAGATTTAGTGAGGTGTTTAAAGTGGTATTCAAAATAGTATAATCTATATACCAAACGGACGCTACCTCCGATGTGATGTTACTTATTCATTGCTTACCTGATAGATCCTGATGTAGACATTGGAGGTACTGAGGAATCTTGAATAGCAGTAGTTACCAGGAATATAAGACTAAGACTTAGTGATGTATATACCTAGGTGATACAAAAGGAAAAACTAAGGAATTAGGTGAAGCTCTACCCAAATCTCAAGTGATCAACATTAATGAGTGTAGAGTTACTTTCATCTTATATATATACATATATATATATATATATATATATATATAAACTATTTAGATAATTAAATACCATGTGTGATTATTATATGTAATTATGATATTATGTATTAGATGAATCAATATGAGATGATTTTTCTTTAACCATATATGTATTGGGTAGCAATTGGTGATAACAGATGAAAATTAATGAGGAGAGGCCATGCCTTTTCTTGCGATGTATAACGTAATCATCTAATAAAGTATAGATGATGACCACATAATATTCTAGACAGTCCAATGGAACACTAGCAGGTTTGCAAACTGTATGTGATCAACTATTTGTTCATGTGATGTACTCTATTTCCCCCCACGGTTGCGTTATTTCAATGGAATCTCCGAAGCAATATTGTCTACCTAATGTTTTTTATAATCTTAGGAAAGATCCTTAGAGATCAATATATAAGAAAAAGAGATGGGTAATCTGGTAAATTGTTTGATCTGAAATATGTAGTTAAACAAATTAATTATGTTATTGTGGGTTGAAAACTTTGTGTACTTTAGTTTCTTTGTATAATAGGTACCAATATGAAAGTATATGGTAGTGATGTGTAGATATAATGATAGATTCGAAAAAATGTAGGCCACTAGCATAATAAGATGTTGTAAGGCATTTTAAGACAAGTTTATTTTTATGTTTTGTATCAGTTATGACATCACAAGTAAGGCTAACATCTTGCCTTTTAGGTGGCTATTTTTTTGAAAAACACTAATTCTTTTTCTATTATTGGCTAAGCCATTAAAATATTTTGCCATTTTTAAATTTTTTTGCCCACCATGACTGAAAAATTCATGTCTATTAGAAGGCAAGTGATATTTCTAACCCATTTACAGCTTTAGCCCCCAACTGTTAATACTTTGACATTTTAGAGGCATAAGTCTGTAAGGCCACATTAGTGGATTCCACATGGATATGATTACCTTCTAACACATAACATGGATATGATTACCTTCTAACAGATACTCGAAGATTCCATCAATGTCCAGCCATTTCCCGTGAATTCTAAGTTCTCCGGCGAGATTAAAACTCCGATAAGGTGGTGTTTTGCTCTTCCCTTTTATCTTTCTCTTATTTTATGACCTATATTTTACCTTAATTTCATTTTTTGTGATTTTAAGTAAACTACGGTGGTGCTCTCACAATTTCCGGCGGCTAGAAGTTTTTCCGGCAACCTTCGCTTTTCCTGCGACTTTCCATTTATAGGCAACAGCAGGTTCGACTTCTTTATTATTATTATTATTATTATTATTATTATTTTTTACTTTTCTGTTGATAAAATATATCAAATGTATGTGAAATTTATATATTTTGGAATGTGAAATTTGCGTATTATGGTATGTAAAATTAGATGAAATATATGAATGTATATGTAAAATGTGTATGCAAATATGTATGTGTGAATATGTATGAAAAAAATGTATAAGCAATATGTATGAAAAAAAGTGTATATGTATGTATATATGTATGAAAAAATGTATGTGTATATGTATGTATGAAAAAATGTATATGAAAATGTGTGTATAAGTGTACTTCTATATGAAATATATGTGTATGTGTATATATATGAAAAAATGTATGTGAAAAAAATATATGTATATAAATTGTAGGTATTATTATGTGAAAAATGTATGTGAAAATATAGGTATTTATATGAAATGTAAGAAAAGTAAATGTGAAAATATAAACATTTTTATATGAAATGTATGAAAAATGTATGTGATAACATAAGTATTTATATAGGGCTACCACGGGCTAACTTTAGACTTATGAAATATCTTTTATTATTAGCCAGTATATTAATATTAATTATGGGTAACAATTTTAAAGATGTTATCATCATTAAACAAATATAAACTTGTTTTTTTTAATGAAAACTTTATTTAAAATCATCAAACAAATTATATTATAAAAAATTTAATAACATAAAACGTTATAGTATCCATACAGAAATAGTAATAACTTACTATTTTAAATAAAAAATAAAATAAAAGACGTATGTAATAACTAAGAGACACTAAAAATGAAAAACATTATATCTTAAAAATATGCAATTCGTTGATTTGATGACGTGAGTACTTAAAAATATATCGTCTCTATTTTTTTTCAAGAAAAATTCTACTAATGTGACGACGCTAAATATGAAAAAAATGATATATATATATATATATATATATATATATATATATATATATATAAAACAAATATATAATATCGTTTAAAGTACAATTGTATCAGAAAATACAAAAATGAAAAATTAAAACGCTAAATCTACTACGTTATAATTACTTAAAATAGAAAAAATAAAACAAAAATAAGTTTGAATTAAATATCAAAATATGGAAAAAAAAAAAAGATGATATAAATAACAAACATATAATATCGTTGAAAGTATAATGCCATAATAAAAAAATAAAAATCAAAATTAAGACGCTAAATTACAATGGTATACTAAATAAGTAAGTTATTTTTAGTTTAAGACTCTTCTTTTTAAATCATCATAATCCTAGAAATACCCACCCGAAATTGATTTAGAAATTTATTTCGGGTTGTCCGGGTTTTGGATTGTTTTTTGAATACCTTACCTCATTTAGGATGTAAATGTGTATTACATGATTGATTGTTTAAGAAACATTCAATTGTTATTTTCTTTTTGCTCCTCGGTATATAATTTTATATATACTTAGGAGTTAGGGAAATGCTGCCAATTTTTTCTTAAACGGTTAATCATGTAATACACATCTGCATATGAGGTAAGGTATTCAAAAAGTGGGTTTAGAAGCCTACCCTTGTGAATACTCTTTCGTTTTCTGGTTTTTTATTCCATCTGATTGAGCGGTTACTCTATTCTTATAAGTATTCAATCATAATTCTTGTTCTTGTAGAGTAAACACTAAAACCTAACTTATGTGTCAGTGGCAACATGTTTACTGATAAAACGTGGACTGCTATTGAAAACCGTAACTCTACCTTGTTCCAACAAGGACTCGAATCTTTTCTCGAGAGGTTCAAACCACACGTTGACAACAAGGTCAAATCAGATGCTCGTGTAACAAATGTACTATCAATAAATTTATACTATAGCCATAATGAAATTCCATATACTTCAACATGGTTTTAGTCCACATTATATTATATGGAAGTATCATGGCGAAAATACAACTCACCCGGTTGTCGAAGACACACCGCGTAGTAATGAGATGGTCGATGTTATTGATGATGTTATGGGGATGTGATTGAAAACGATACCAACCGCGATGAAGGGAACCCAAATACTGACGATAGCGGTCTCGATGATGGATTTCAAAAGCTGTTAGAGGAAGTCCAATTAAAATTATGTATTGGATGTTCGCTTTCGTCCCTTGACATTTTACCAAAACTGATGCATATCAATGTGATCAAAAAATGGACTGATAGTTCATTCGATCAGCTTCTTGAGTTGCTGCAAACTACATTTCCTCAAGGACATAGGGTCCCCCCGTCACATTACAATGCAAAAAAGGCACTAAAAAATATCGGCTTGGGTTATGAGTCGATACACATAACGACTAATTTCTTTTCTAGAAAGAACACAAGTTATTGCAAAAGTGTCCAGTTTGTAATGAGAGTCAGTGGGTTGATGAAAATACAAAAGGTAAGCAGGTGGCTCATAAGGTTTTACAATACTTTCCCGTGACCCCCAGATTACAACGTTTGTACTGTTCTAGACACACAGCTAAAGAGATGATTTGATATCGGACGATCCAAAGATGGTACGATGCTTCATCCCGTTGATGGTACTTCATGGAAAAAATTCGATATGAAGTATCCTGACTTCTTGAGGGAACCCCAAAACGTACGCTTAGTGAATTCAAATCATTACATCCTGAAAGTTATAAAAAACCGAATTCCCTAAATGGTTTCATCATAAAGTCTATGATATGCAAAAACAAAAATCTCCAAAGTTTAACAAGGAGTTATCAGCTCTTTCAATCAGTGTGCATGCAAATGCCTTTACTTAAACTTCTTGCATAGTGAATGGTGTTATGTTTTATGATACTTATGCGTGACGCCTAACAATCAACACAAAACTCGGGGGGTTCTAACTAAGGGATAGAATAAGCATACATATTATGGCCAACTAGAATAGATTATCGAGTTGCATTATCCTCATAAATATTCCACCGTACTTTTTCGTTGCAAGTGGTTTGATACTGCAGGAGTTAAATCTAATAATAATTTCACCAGTATCGACCCACGACGCGAATTGAGTAGCGAAGATTAACTTATATTTGCTACGCAGGCCAAACAAGTATTTGACATCCAAGAACCTTCTCGAAGTGACGAAAATGACAACCTACGGTGGGTTGTTGAAAATGTTAATCATAGAAGAATTTGGGATCCATCGATGAACAATGTCAACCATGATCCCATTGAAAATGTCGACAATAATTCAACCAATGTCGTTCTTATAAATTTTTCTTCTAATTTCACTCTCTCAATCTACTTTACCCAGTAGTTTCAAAATTCTCAATTGGTTGAAGATGATATTGAAGTTGACCCACCAACGAGCATCATCAATAATGTGTCTAATTGCGAGAATGATTATGATGAGGAAGATTATGATTATGATAGCGATGTATCAGCAGACACTGAAGTGTCTAGGGGCGAGAATTATTAAAAAAAATATTGTCATTTGACTAGTAAAATTAGGTTTGTATTTGTTGTAATCATATCATATTATATGTGTATATATATATATATATATATATATATTCATATTGTGTTATAATTTTCAGGATGTCCTTTTTTTGGATTGCATTGCTCCATCTCATGGCTGCTGTGATGGGCCATGGAGGTGACGTTGGTGACGAGCAACCATATCTGTTCGGCGGAGCTTTTCGTGATCACCAGAACGATGGTAATTAAGATTTATTCTAATTCATTGTATGTCGTATTGTATCTATATAAAAAAATATTTGGAGTAATAGTTCTTTTATGCAGTGGTGCCTCCGAAACAAAGAAGCATGATGATAAAAAAAATGCACAAACTATTTGAATCTAACGGTGAACGACCTCTTAATATAATATTTGACATAAATACTAACATGCCGATTGGGAAGGTATACGGATGTTTCATTCGGGACGTTGGGAGCTATATGTGGCGGGACATCAATTTTCATAAAGACACATGGACAGACGAATCTAAAGCCAAAAGGGTTGGAATGTTGTAGTATCTTTCAGTAAATTATTTATAAAGTAATATATTTAATATATTTTAATTTTTATTTATTTTTAATTTCTTTATTTTTTTTGTAGAGATGGTTTTGATTTTGACGGGATTACAAATCATCCCATGGCTCCACCTTATTGGGCATCACTGAACAATCACATATATGTGCACGGTATAGAGGCCGCAAAAATATTGCAAAAAGCCGTTTGACTGATTTTGTAGGGGATGTGGAGGCAGCAAGGGCTCGAGCCCCTACGGGTATGGATCATCAGCCTTGGAATGCTGTTCTTGACCATTTCTTAACAGAAAACATCAAAAACGATCCTCTGGAAACAAAGAATGTCGGCACAAGCAAGTAGTGAAGAATCGTGGAGAGGCATGCAACTATGGTAGTGCTTGTTTCAAGAAAGTAAGTTACAATAATGTTTATTCAGTTATAACATATTTTTTAATGGTTATTCAAATATATAATATTTTGTAACATTAAACAAAATTTGAATAGACTTGAAGTATTTCATCGCGCACATGTGAATAAAAAAGGGGAATTTGTTGATCCTTTGGTTAAAAAGCAATATGTAAGTTATTATTACTTAAAAATGAAGTAGATTGTTGATTTTTTATGTTGGTTTTAACGTATATTAACAATCTTTGTGAAATACAGAATGTCTTATTTGTTGAGGTTGCTCTAGAGACTCATCACATAGCCGACTCTGGTGGTGATCCAGACACCATTGAATGGATCACAATATTTAATAAGGTGTTGGGTACATGAAGGGGGCATGTGAGAGGCATTGGGCCTAAAGTTTCTTCATTTGTGGGTATAAGTGCTCCATCCCAATGGGAGTGACAGTCACAAGCACCGCAACCAACACAGGTACTTGTTAAATTCTTAAAAAATTTGGTAGCTTTGTATATTGTTAAGAACTTGATGCATTTGTAGTAATTTTTGGTAGCTCGATAGTTTTTTAAATTGTTAAAGACTTAATTGATTTGGTCGTTTAATAGTTTGTTAAATTGTTAACGACTTAAGTCATTTGGTGTTTTGATGGTTTGATAGTTTGTTGAATTGTTAATGACTTAATGTGCTTGTGACTTAATTGTAGGATGTTGATGTGAACGCTTTTCTTCAAAACCCGACATTTGTGACGGCCATTGGAGACATTATCCGCTCCTTTAAAAACAAAGTCAACAACAACGAGGATAACAATGATGGGGAAGACCAAGACGAAGACACATAGTATTTCATGTTTTATATATGTTATGGATGATGTTATTTTTGATTTATTAGATATTTTATGGATTATATATTAGATGTTTATTTGAGATTTATTAGATATGTAATATGGTATGTTTGATGTTTTATGTAATGCGGTATGTATTTATTTATGTATTTTTATCAAAGCTGCATTTTATAATATATATAAACTAATATTAAAAAAAGTGTTTTTCCTCCAAAAAAAAAAAAAAACATTAGCAGCGACACCTTTACGGATGACGTGGACTAATTGCGACGACATATAACTCCGGGAAGCTTTGCCGGAATATCAATAGAGACGACGTCAATAGCGACGACGCAATAGTATTAGAGACGGCATGTATTAGAGAAGACCGTATTTGCGACGACAAACGAATATTAGCTACGTGGTATTTACGACGACCCTTTAGAAACGACATATCGTCGCTAATTCTATTAGCGACTACGAAAGATCATCAATTGCGACGACTTGTGTCGCCGCTAAAGGCTACAATTTTTGTTGTGTATTTGTACCGGTACCGGATATTGTATTGATTTTCCATACTAGCACAATAAAGACGACTCAAAATCCTGAATTTCATGATGGTACAATACTGCTAACCATCCCATATTAAGCAATATTAATATTTTTACCATTTAACTAAAGAGTCTTTGGCCAAGGGGTATTATGAGAGCCAAAGGTTATCGGTTGAAGTCACTTTTAAAACCAAATATAGACTTAATATTAGATTCGTGGGTGTATGTATAATCCGATAAAAAAAACTTTTCCATTAATTTATCAACAACCTATCCTAATAAAAGATACTTTTGACAGTTTCATATATATATATATATATATATATATATATATATATATATATATATATATATATATATATATATATATATATATATAAAACTGTCAAAAGTATCTTTTATTAGGATAGGCTGTTGATTTATATATATATGGAGTGGTTCAAATGTATCTTTTATTATATATATATATATATATATATATATATATATATATATATATATATATATATATATATATATATATATATATATATATGGAGTGGTTCAAATGAGAACCCCAAAAGGTTAAGAACTTTAAGAACCATTTTTTAAATGTTTTCATTAAAAACATTTTAGACAAATTAAACATTAAAATTATATAAAACAAACTTTTTCATTCCCTTATTTACAACTAGTTGTCACTTATTCTTGGAAGTTGCCAGACCACCATCAGACCACTGTCGGGCCGATGTCGGACCACCGTCGGACTAACATCAAGTTCAATTGTATTTTCAGGTCATATTCACAACTTAATAAAACAAATATTATAGTTCTAATTTATTTGGTAATACTTTTTAATACATACCCTTTTATTTTTGCAACCAAAGATACACAATATTAATAAAAAATAGATTTATGCCTTGACAAAGTCAATTTTTCTTTTTCTAAATTTTAGATTTCCTTAAAAAATCTATCGTGTGTAATGCGTATTCACAGTTTAATCAACATATTAATTCACTAATACACAACTATATTTTCATGCATACTTTCATTCATATTTTAGGGCAAAATTTATATAAAATATATAACTTAATACAATCCATTTACAGTTTAATACACAAAAATTCACAACTTAATACAATCAATTTTACAATAATTCAAAAATCCAGAGAAGATAAAGTCAAACTCTACCATCACCACCAACTACAATACGACATCACCAGCCATAATTGTCACGATCGCAATCATCATTCCTTCTAAATCAAATATGTATATAAAATCGTTAATTAACAACTTAAATATTATATTTATAATTTAGTAAACCAATTAATTCACTTTATAAGTTTACTGCAAAATAATTATAAAACTAATATCTTCTTACATATTTATACAACACAAAAAATAAATATATTCACAAGAAAACTAAAAAAACATTCTCACGTAAATCATTTATATTTTAACATAAAATTCATTATAAATTCGCAACTTAATACAATCAATTAACAGTTTAAACAGAAAAATCACAAATTAATGCAATTAATTCACATTTTTAAACACAAAAATAACAATGTAATACAAAAAATTCACAATTTAATACAGTTAATGCACAGTTTAAACAAAAAATTCATAGATAATGCAGTTAATTCACAGTTTAAAGCATAAAAACCATAGCTTAATACATAAAATTTATAACTTATTACAATGCATTCATAATTTAATACACAAAAGTATAAATTCACATCCATATTATCAACCTAAAATTCTTAATACAGTCAATTCACAGTTTAATACACAAATTCACAACTTAGTATAATAAATTTGATGTTTAATACATAAAAATTATACATTCATTACTATATTCTCAAATTAAAACTCATATTTAAAAACTTTACTTCACCGTTTAATAAAGCAGTTTATGACACTAATTTCAAGTGTTCACAACTTAAAGACACTTTTCAAATTTTATAATTTTCATTCACACAAATCATCAAACACCTTGTGTGCATCAAAAAAACCATTCACAATACTTATACAACTCAAACTATTCATAAATACAAAAAACACACACACAAAGAGTAGGATTTAGGTTATTCAAATATTAATACATAAGTTTTATACACTTATTCACAACTTAATGTACAACAAACACTATTTATAGTTTCAAATTTTCATTTAGGCAAATCATCAAACACATTGTGTGCATCATGAAATGTTTCTTGATTCTGATTTTACTAAGCCTTTTAACACATAATAGGTAGCAAAAATGGAGTAAGATGTAAAACACAATAAATAAACATGAAGATAATTGTACAAAGGTTAAAAAAACACTCATATAAGCTCATCATAATATACCTGATGTTAAGACGATGATGAGTGACAAATTGGTTGTAGCAACACCACCAAATCTTAATGATTTTGCTTTGCCACTCGCAAGATCTCATATATCTGGTCTCGTCGTTGCTGGTGGCGATTAGTAGTAGAACTTACAGATTTGGAGGAGGAAGACACTACTGGTGGTTCTATAGTGGTTGAATGGTGGTGGATCTCATAGATCTAGAGCGGAAATCGCACATCTAGATGGTGGCACCGGTGTCGGCTTGGATTCCACCGTAACTCCTTTGTCTGAACATTAGATTTTCTCGGAAATCCTTCCATGTCTCGAGATCCTATCAGAACTCCTTCCACATCACGAGATCTAGCTGAAAAACTTATAAATCTGAAGGAGGAAATTGTAGATCTAACGTCAAAAATCATAGATATGGAGGTGGATCTCTTAGATCAGTGGTGGAGACATCGTCCTGGTGGTGGTCGTGGTGAAGCCGCCGTCACCGGTGGTTGCGGTGGTGCAACAAGCGATGAGAGTGGTGGTGTTCATCAGATTGGTGGTTGAAGGATATAAATGAAAGTTTTTGCTCTAAATGTTATAAGGGAAGTTGAAGTTAATAAGTTTTAGATGCATCAGGTGATGGTTCTTATGGTTCTTATTCTTTTTTTGTTCTCATTTGAACCTTTACTTGTTCTCATTTGAACCTTTACCTATATATATATATATATATATATATATATATATATATATATATATATATATATATATATATATATATATATATATACACATTAGAAATAACAATATTATACGCCTAGAGAATTAATAATTATAATCCTTTCATAATTTTATAAAGATATCTATTGTTTAACATATTGGTTTTAAAGCTAAAAAAGAAAAAATAAATAAATAAAGAAATAGTAAATGACATGGCAATGGATCGTAGTTGCGAAAACTTAATAGTGATTGTCTTTCAACCAATAGTACCAATTGCTGTCGAAAACATTTGTGTAAGAATCCGTCAAACTGTTGAACCAATAAAATCTTGTTGGTTTATATTGTTTATTCAACTGATGAATCAGACTTTCATCCACCAAAGACCTGATTTAAAAGTCACAAATATAGAATTAGCAATGAAATGAAACATAAGAGAGAGAAGAATGAGAACCTTGAACATGAGAATTTTAATGGGGAAAGCAACTATACTTGTTCATTTAATTGTTTCACTCCACATACAAAAAATCTACACAACTGAAATTCACTTGATTTCAGATTCAAGGTTCTTGACTGAAGCAGACACTTTGGTCTCACCGACCGGAATTTTTGAACTCGGGTTTTTCAGGCCAGGAACCTCTGAGAACAAATACATTGGTATTTGGTACAAGAAATCCGTTCAAACAGTGGTTTGGGTCGCCAACAGAGACTTCCCACTCCCTGGTGCATCATCTGGCATACTGAAGATCATCTCTCCAGGAAATCTTGTCCTCATCAACGACACTAATGTTGTGGTATGGTCATCCAATACAACGTCATCAGTCAACGCATTTGCACAGCTTGATGACAACGGAAATCTAATTCTGAAAGAAATAATCGAGGAGAAGATTCTCTGGCAAAGTTTTGATTATCCAACTGATACACTTCTACCTGGCATGAAGTTAGGGAGAAGTTTCTTGACGGGTAAGGAATGGCATCTATCTTCATGGAAGAGTAATCAAGATCCAGCTCCAGGTGACTTCACATGGAGCACTGACACAAACGGCTTTCCTCAGATCCTACTTAAACAAGCTACATCTATCAGGTTCCGGATTGGACCATGGAATGGTATATGGTTTAGTGGGGGTTCTGGGGTCAACCGGAACATCATTAACGCAGACATGGTTATTAATGGAACCGAAGTGGTTTACAGTTATCTTCTTCGCAATAGTTCTGTAGTCTCAAGACTCGTATTGAGTACTTCTGGCCAGCTAGAACGTTGGGTCTGGGTGGCTGATGGTAAGAAATGGCAGCTTTTCTTTCAGTTACAAAGAGATTTCTGTGATGGATACAACATCTGTTATGCTTATGGAACCTGCAGCGTTTTGAACTCACAAAGATGTGGTTGTTTAGATGAGACAAGGTTCGTGCCCAGAAACCAGAAGGGATGGGAGATAGCAGATTGGTCGGGTGGTTGTGTAAGACGAACACCATTGGATTGCAGAACAGATGGGTTTATCAAGTATTCTCATGTGAAATTGCCGGATTCACGGACTTCATGGTATAACATGACCATGAGCAGGAATGAATGTAAAGAAAAATGCATCAAGAATTGTAGTTGTATGGCCTATTCAGATACAGACATCAGAGGTGAAGGAAGCGGCTGCTTGCTTTGGTTCAATGATCTTATGGACATAAGAGTCTTCTCTCAGAGCAATAACGGGCAGGATATTTTTGTAAGAATGGCTTCCTCAGAATTAGGTATTCATATCTGTACAAAAACATAATTTGAATATGTTATCAAATTCATGTTTTATCTCAACATTTAAAATTAAATTACTTATTTCATGATTATTATTGCCACTCTCAATCAGTACACGAGAAGCAGGAGAGAGCAAACCTCAAGATCGTATTACCGGTAGTTTTTCTTGGGGTTCTTCTGATAGGCTCGAGCTTGACATGGTTCCATTACACATGTAGAAAAAGGCATGATCAACAACTGAGAGAAGGTAAGAAAAATTCAAGAATTTAATTGTAAACTGGTTGTAACCTAATAGAAAGAAGAGTAATTTGAAATCCTGAAGGATATTCTTGTATTTTCAATGCACAGGGGAATTCTTGGATGTTGGTCAAAGCCAGAGAGATACAATGGAGCTACCATTATTTAGCTTTTCTACATTAGCTAGAGCTACTGCTAGTTTTTCACCAAATAATAAAATTGGAGAAGGTGGATTTGGATCAGTTTATAAGGTAATAATAATACATGAAGTTGTATAAGGAATTCATCTTCACTATTTATATTGTTTTTCACATGGCCAATAATGATCTCTAGGGTCTGTTAGAAGAAGGACTAGAGATTGCAGTTAAGCGTCTATCTACGACTTCACGCCAAGGACTCGATGAGTTTAAGAATGAAGTCATTTGCATTTCAAAACTTCAGCACCGAAATCTTGTTAAACTCCTCGGATGTAGCATACAGGGAGATGAAAAGTTGTTGATCTACGAGTACATGCCAAACAGAAGCTTAGACTTGTGTTTATTTGGTCATAATCATATATATAATTGCCATTAATTTAACATTTAGGAACTAAGCATTCTCCGGAATTGATTATGACTACATCTTCATGTTGGACAGATAAGACACGAAGCACCCAACTTGATTGGACAACCCGTTTTAACATTATCAAAGGAATTGCTCGAGGACTTCTTTATCTGCATCAAGATTCACGATTACGAATCATCCATAGAGATCTTAAAGCTAGCAATATTTTACTTGACAAAGACATGAACCCTAAGATATCAGACTTTGGGATGGCTAGAAGCTTTGGAGGAAACGAGTCTCAAGCAAACACACAAAGAGTTGTTGGCACATAGTAAGTGAGATAATCCAACTGTGTGTGTGTATATATATATATATATATATATATATATATATATATATTCTACTTCTCTTGAGTTCATTTATTTTATTGTGTGCAGTGGTTATATGTCCCCGGAGTATGCATTAGATGGTGTTTTCTCATTCAAATCCGATGTATTTAGCTTTGGGGTTTTAGTGCTAGAGATAGTGAGTGGGAAGAGAAACAGGGGATTCATTCATTCTGAACATGACAATAACCTCCTTGGACATGTAAGTTTATTGGCCACAAACTACTCCTTTAATTTATAAAAATATATCCTCCAACTATTTTTACATTAATTTTATTCAGGCATGGAGAATGCATAACGAAGGCAGGTCACTGGAACTCGTTGATACATCGTTAAGCCGATCAAGCAATTCATCGGAAGTTATACGATCAATTATAGTTGGGTTGTTATGTGTTCAACAAAGCCCAAATGACAGGCCAAACATGTCATCTGTTGTTTTAATGTTGGGCAACGAGGGTATAATGCAGAAATCTAAGCAGCCAGGTTTTTTCATAGAAAGGATCTTACATGGTGCTGATATTTCTTCAAGCAGTTACCCAACGAGTTCAACCAACGATTTAACTGTTACAGAGGTAGTTGCCCGATAGAAAGAGCATACATAGCTTCAACTTCAAGTCTTGTTCTTTTTCTTTTCGTTAGTACCTTCAAATGTACGGCTCTCTATTATCTCTGTTTCAAAACTTATCTACCACAATGGTTTAGTGTCAAAATGATAGTTTAATTATGCATTTTTTGGAAGAAAAAAAAATAACATGAAGCCTACTTTTGATCTTAATAAGTATGCATTCCCGATATCCGATTTGCAAGTGCGATATGTCAACCAAAAGAACTAGTTACAAACAACGTATTTTAGAAAAATAGAAATTGTTAATCCGAGTTAAAACGAATAGTTTGAAGTAGTGCTAAAATGATACTTTATGTTCTTTTTGCTACTTATTTTTAACATGAAGCGCACTACATTGGAGCTGAATAAATATGCATTCCCAATATCCGAAGTGTTATATATCAATGAAAAGAACTACTTACAAACAACATATTTTATAAAAAAAAAAAAAAAAAAACATGTGACTGGGAGTTAAAACGAATAACTTACAGTAGTGTTAAAATAGCAGTCTGTGTTTTTTTGGCAGTTTTTTTTTACATGAAGCCTACTTTAGAGCATAATTTGTAGTACTTAAGAAACACTAAAATAAAATCAATTATACTGGACATTAAATATAAGGGTTGTTTAAATAAAAGGGTTGTTTAAATGAAATGTTATTCATTGTCCCTAGTATTTCTCGTGTCCCGTGCTCCGTTCCCGGGACGACATCCCGAACAATTGTTTATCATATGTCTTATGTGACCCCATGTATAACACTATTTTCTTATTGGGCGCTCGCCTTATGATAGAATACGGTCTGTATTGTGTTTATGGACATCCTGTGTCGAGGTGTCGGGTTGATATTTGTCTATTCTTATTATTGGCCTTACAATCATCGGACCATCGGAGATCTCCCAATCAGATGGGGTTGGTAAAGGTTTCACAAGCTCCTCATAGCTATTCCTCAATGTCTCGGTATAGAAAGGTTTCTATAGCATACAACACACATTCTTCATAATTGTTTATCATTAACACTCTTAATAAAATGACCACAAGGTATGCCAAATAGTTTCCACTATCTACATGTAAATGCATTTTTTTAAAAGTCTAGTATGATATTCCTTTTGAAGTCCTTAACCTCGAGTCTGTGGTTTGAGGTCAAATGGACCGTCTAACTAATACTAGCATTTTTTTTTCATTTTTTTTACCTCGTCATCGACCCATTAGGTGAGTGTTGTTGGTAATGAAGCTACAAAAGATAACATTTCACAAAGTTAATATCAAATATCTGAAAGCATAGTGATTAATATCAGAGATTAACATATGCAAAATTGTGATTTCGAAATTTCCAATACTACATTCCTACATTGAAAAAAGTCGATCAATATTAATTAACATTGTCATCCTCCTTGTATATCATGACAATGAATTTATGGACTATATATACACTCTTAGACATAATAAGATTGTACCGATTGCCTTGAAAACGCGCACTTGGTCATTTTTTAGGATTTATTATTTGTAGGTATTCCCAAAGAGCTAGTTTTTATGTTATTGTTTTTTTTATTCGCATAACAACATTAAATTATAAAATTGTATACGGCTTTGCAAGGCTTCTAAAACAATGAATTAACTGCTTCGCTCCTTCCATATTTATATACTATATTGGAATAGAAATGGTGAGAATGTATTCCGTGACGGGCGTGAGGAAAAATGATGTCGTTATCAATGGAGCCCTGTCATATATTAAATTATTAATATAAAAACCTTCAAAATCCCTTTGCAACCATGTAATTTTTGACGGAACCATGACCAAGAATCCATACTCTCACTTTTGTATATTGAAAATGTTAGTCTATATTATTAGCCCGCTTGTTTATGGGCCCTTTTCGTCTTTAGCCCATTAAGGTTTCTGTCTAGCTAGTATTTATATCCGCTTTATTCATTGTAGTCTTTATACTTTTCTCTGAGAACCCTTGTAATTTCTCTTTGATGTAATCATATGACAATGTCATCATGGTATCAGAGCTGAGGTTTGATACGTTGTTAGAAGTCTTTGTAGCATGCCGTTTTCGTTCATTATCACTGGTATTCGTCTTTTTTGATATGTTGATTCGTTGCTACTGTTGATTTGTTGCTGCTGTTGATTCGTTGTTGTTGTCGGTTCGTTGCTACTGCCTGTTCGTTGCTACTGTTGGTTTGTTGCTGTTGTTAGTTCATAATTGCTTCGATTGCTTCCGCTGGTTTGTTACTCCTTTCATTCTCAAATTATTATATTGTCATTGTGGTTATTCATTCACTATCAACATGACTGGAAAGGATGATTCCCTTCAGTCAATCAGTACTCGTTTGGATGGAAAGAATTATACGTATTGGAGTTACGTTATGAAGAACTTCCTTCGTGGGAAGAATATGTGGGGCTATGTCACTGGGACTAAAGCCAAACCCTCAGTGCCTCAAACTGAGAATTTTGATATGTTGCTTGATGCTTGGGAGACTGATAACTCCAAGGTAATTACTTGGATCAATAACTTTGTTACTCGGTCCATCAGTATGCAGTTGGCTAAGTATGATACAACAAAGGAAGTTTGGAATCACTTGGAGAGACTGTATACTCTGTCCAATTTTGCTAAACAATACCAATTGGAATATGATATTCGTGCCCTTCAACAGAATGACCAGAGCATTCAAGATTTCTATGTTGTTATGTCTGATCTCTGGGATCAATTGGCTCTTACTGAATCTAAAGAGTTAAAAGATTTTGAGCCTTACATTGTTAGGAGGGAAGAACAACGCTTGGTTCAGTTCTTGATGGCCTTGCGTTCTGATTTTGAAGGTCTTCATGGAACAATTCTTCATCGCTCCCCTCTTCCTTCAGTTGATTCAGTTGTCCATGAGTTAATTGCAGAAGAGACTCGTATCAAGTCCCATGCAGATAAAGGGTTTAAAGCAACCTCTACTCCTACTCCCGCTCATGTTGTGCTTGCTGTCTCCTCCAGTCAATCTCGACAACCTTCATGAGTCGCTTATGATGAGTGTGCATTCTGCAAACAGAAGAATCATTGGAAAGCTCAATGTCCATTGTTAGTCAACAAGGGTAAATCTGGTCAATCTCAGTCTGGGCAACAAAATAGGTTTGGTCAACAGAAGCATCAGTCTCGTTCCTCTGGTACTCCTCCATGGACCCCTCGTCCACCAAACTTTGCTGCTGCTGCTGTTCCACCAGTTGACACAGAATCTGTTGGACATATGCCACCATCTGCATTGGATCCCAAGGTGTTTGAGAGCTTTAGACAATATTCGGCTTCTAATCCCACTGCCATGTCTGCATCTATGTCTCACTCTGGTCCTTCTTCATCTGACACTTCAGGTATTCCCTCATCTTTGTGGATTTTAGATTCTGGTGCAGCCCATCATATGACTCCTCATTTGTCATCATTTACTTCTTTGTCGCAAGTGTCATCCATTTCTGTTAAGTCTGCTAGTGATACATCTATGCTTGTTGAGGGTGTTGGGTATGTCTCCGTTTCTCATATAACTCTTCATGATGTTTATTACATTCCCAAACTTACTTTAAACCTTGCCTCAGTCAGTCAGTTATGCATGTCTGGTAACTGGGTGTTCTTTTCTGATTATGTATGTGTTATACAGGATCAACACACCCAGAAGGTAATTGGGATCGGTCGTAGGGTGGGGGAACTATATGTCTTGGAGGTCCTCAAAGTATCTGATGTTGCTGCTTCCAGCATTGATGTATCTTCTTTTCGTTTGAGTCCTTTGTCGTCTGAGTTTTATCTTTGACATTCTCGTTTGGGACATGTGTCTATATCACGGTTGAATTTCTTAGCATCTAGTGGTGTTTTGGGTCATTTAAACTCTTGTTATATTTCTGATTGTAGTGGTTGCAAACTACCAAAATTTTATGCTTTACCCTTCAATAAAAGTATGTCTTGTTCTACTACTCCTTTTGATGTTATTCATTCTGATGTGTGGGGTCCTACACCAGTATCCACAAAAGGTGGGTCAACCTATTATGTATCTTTTATAGATTATTATACTCGATATACATGGGTTTATCTTATGAAACGCAGATCTGCTTTCTTTGGTATTTACACCAATTTTAGAGCTCTTGTTAAAACTCAACATTCGGTTGTGATTAAGTGCTTCAGGTGTGACTTAGGGGGAGAATATACCTCTAATGATTTCACTCAGTTACTTGCTTCTACTGGCACCATACACCAGTCTTCGTGTACTGACACACCTCAACAAAATGGTGTGGCAGAACGAAAACATCGTTATATTGTTGAGACTGCCGACTCTTTGCTCATGTCTGCGCAGGTCCCTAATGCCTTTTGGGGAGAAGCAGTCCTAACTGTTGTGTATGTGATTAATCGTATCCCTACTTCATTGAATTCAAGAATATCTCCTTTTGAGAAGTTATATGGTCATCCACCAGATTACTCTTCCTTATGAGTTTTTGGGATGTACTTGTTTTGTTCTTCGTCCTCATGTTGAAAGGAACAAGCTAGGGCCGAAATTTGCTATTTGTGTATTTTTGAGGTATGGGATTGGTCAGAAAGGATACCGTTGCTATGATCCTGTGAGTCAGAAGTTATATGTTTCTCTGCACGTTACTTTTTTGGAACATATTCCTTTCTACTCGATTCCTGCTACAACCCACAATGTAACAAAGTCTGATCTTCTGCATATTGATCCTTTTAATGAAGATATAGAAGCTCAAGACTCATCTATGCCACATGATCCCTCGGCACATGACACACCCACTTCTTCAGAGGGTGCCTCGACTCCACCTGTTCCTGAGCCAGATCCTCCGATTATTGAAGTTGAGGATCCTCCTCCACCACCACCCCTCAGGAGATGTTCTCTTCATGTCAAGTCCACCAAGCTACCAAATTTTTCTTACTCTACATATTTAGGACCGTTTGCTTCATTTATAGCAAGCATCCATCATCTGTCTGAACCTGAATCATATAGAGAAGTTGTTTTAGATCCTCTTTGGCAGAATGTTATGGCTGAAGAACTCACTGCTCTTCATCAGACTCATACATATGATTTGGTTTCTCTACCTCCTGGGAAACATACGATAGGTTGTTGTTGGGTGTACAAGATAAAAACAAAAGCTGATGGATCGGTTGAACGATATAAGGCTAGACTTGTAGCAAAAGGGTATTCCCAATAGTATGGTTTTGACTACGAGGAGACATTCGCCCCAGTTGCAAAGATGACGACAGTTCGTACTATGATTGCAGTTGCATCCGTTCGACAGTGGAAGATCTTTCAAATGGATGTCAAGAATGCCTTTGTGAATGGTGACCTTCATGAAGAGGTTTATATGACCCCTCCTCTAGGAATTAAGCATCGACCAGGCGAGGTTTTTCGGCTTCGCAAAGCTTTGTATGGGCTCAAGCAAGCCCCTCGTGCTTGGTTTGAGAAATTCTCCACAGTGATTACCTCTCTTGTATTTGTTCAGAGTAATCACGATTCTTCTCTGTTTGTTAGATGCTCGAGTGCATGATGGATTCTTATGTCCTTATATGTGGATGACATGATTATTACAGGTGATGACCATGGTGGTATTGAGTCTTTGAAGCATGATCTAGCTCGTCGATTTGCTATGAAGGATTTGGGCTTGCTGCGTTATTTCTTGGGTATTAAGGTCGCTCAGTCTAAGAAAGGGTACCTTCTTTCCCAGACTAAATATATATCTGACTTGTTTACACGGGCGGGACTTTCTGACAATCGGACTGTTGATACCCCTCTTGAAACCAATGCTCGATACTCTCCTACTGATGGTGTTCCTTTGTCTGATCCAAATCTTTATCGTACTGTGGTGGGAAGTTTGGTTTATCTCACAGTCACTCGTCCAGATATTGCTCATGTTGTTCATATTGTCAGTCAGTTTGTTACTGCACCTACTTCTATTCATTGGGGAGCTGTTCTTCGTATTCTGAGATATCTTCGTGGCACTCAGTTTCAGACTCTCTTGTTTTCCTCGACATCTTCTCTTGAGTTACGTGCCTATACTGATGCTGATTGGGATGGTGATCGTCATGATCGTAAGTCTACCACTGGATTTTGTGTATTTCTTGGAGAGTCTCTTATTTCATGGAAGAGCAACAAACAGGATGTTGTCTCTAGATCTTCCATGGAGGCTGAATATCGTGCTATGGCTGTAACTACATGCGAGATTATCTGGTTACAATGGCTGCTTGCGGATATGGGAGTTTACATTTCTTCACCTACTCCCTTGAATTGTGATAATAAAAGTGTGATACAAATTGCGAAGAATTATGTTTTTCATGAGCGGACGAAGCACATTGAGATTGATTGTCATTTTACTCGTCATCATCTGCAGCTTGGGACCATTTCGCTTCCATTTGTTTCATCAACTTTGCAGCTTGCGGATAATTTTACGGAGGCTTTATCGGCTTCTCGGTTTCGGTTCTTATGTGACAAACTCTCAATGCTTATTGCTGCGGCATTGTGAGTTTGAGGGGGGATGTGAGTCTATATTATTAGCCCACTTGTTTATGGGCCCTTTTTGTCTTTAGCCCATTAGGGTTTCTGTCTAGCTAGTATTTGTATCCGCTTTATTCCTTATAGTCTTTATGCTTTTCTCTGAGAACCTTTGTAATTTGTCTTTGATATAATCATATGACAATGTTATCAGAAAATATATATAATTGGTAATTAATATGTGGTTATGCCTGTCTATCGCAACTTAAAGTAATGTGGTACCCTTGAAGTTGTCCTTTAGGTGGGAAACATCTGCTTGTAGCATCCTCCTACAACACTTGAGGGAAAAACGTACCTACAAAACGTTGAAAATGTATTTAAATTACTGATCATGTATCCACATCTAAAAAGTAATAATCCTTACCAAGAAACCAAGTGAGATATATAGGAACTCAAACTGATCAACATCATTTGTATGAATACATAAGGATTATGTTTTACCAGTTATAGAAATATGTGGGGGGGTTTGGTAAATGAATCCTCGTTGCTACCCATTAACAATGTAAGCACTTGTGGTTCTACCCGCAAGCCTATTGGTATGTGTAATTTCATACTTTGAATTCATATACGTGAGGATGCCATTTCCCCAATAGGCTTTGCTCTAATTTCCATCCATAACTTCAACAATCAAGTGGCTCGAAACTATTTTGTTTGTTTGTTGATGCTTTAGACGTAACTCTGTTGAATAACATGTTTGTTCATCAACAATTTTTGTGATTTAAAGTCCATCACAGGATTTCATTGTAGTATCCCTAATCAACCAAGAATATTTTTCTTATAACAAACAACCTCGAATCTTCATTTGGTTGGTTGTCTATTACTAAAAACCTCCCTCAAGGTATTTATCTCCAACAACCACTTCAAGAGATTCTTTCCTTGATAATATTTGTAGAAATTTGATATTTTGACTATGGTATTGCTCTATTATGGAGGTTTAACTTGAACAAGGCCTATACATTACAATAAAGGGGGCATACTATACAATAGAGTATCTAAAAACGTATTTCTAGGTTCATCATCCGATTTTCTCTATCAGAATTACTTTCTATATCAGATATATCTAAATAGACTTCTACCGGATCCTCGTAACCAACTAGATTACCATCATTAAGAAACATAACTTCTTTTTGGTTTTCAGTTTCATCTAGTTCACTGTATAATTGCATACACCTACATTATTAAGATATGTACCAACATCATCAACTATCTCTACAAAATATTGTATTTTAGGATGTTGGTCTGAAAAATATAACTAATATTAGAATTATCTACCAAATCAAGCTTACTTTTCACCAGATATAAAAATTCATTGAAATTAATATTTTTCGAAAATCTCATACCAAAATTCAACATTCTTGAAATTCCCCCATGTATCTTATTTGATAATCAACTATTTTCAACTTCCCTATAATTACAACTACAACGAAGTATTTAGTAGACCTCATACTATTTCTAGTAAAAAATATAACAGGAATATATACAATAAAAAATAATGTTGATATTTTAATTTTTATGTACATTTTATATATAGAATAGTGAAAATATATGAAATCAGAGTCAAAGATGCCAGAATTTGTTGGTGATTTTGATCATCAATGTTATTTAAGTGTAATGAGATTACTTTGTGTTGACCAAAAATGATCTTGATAAATATTAAACAAGTAAGGAAGGTGTGGAGTACACACTTGTTTAAGTTTGATCAAGTTTCAAAGTACACTGTCATTTAGGGGCGAAGCCCCTGAACGAACGGGGGTCCGGGGGCAGCGCCCCTGGGAGCGGGGTCCAAGGGGCAGCGCCCCTGGGAGCGGGGTCCAAGGGGCAGCAGCCCCTGGCGGGGTCCAAGGGGCAGAGCCCCTGGCTGGGATCGAGCTTATCCATATATCCGTTTTACTATATTAAAAATGCATCAGAAAATTGATTTTTCAGATAATGGACCATTGGTTTGACCCTTATCCATATATCTGTTTTATGACAGTTTTTATGGTTTTATGACAGTTAAAAACTATCATATGACAGTTTTCAGACATAGATATTAAAGTTGGTTTTGGTCTCATTTTCTGTACAGACGAAAATATCATCAAACATTCTCGGTTCTTGTCTCTCTGAGTCTTATCCAATTAAAGATTTGGGAGTACCACCAAATACTTCGATTTGAAAGTGATAATCACAATTCTCAGAATTTCCAAGCCTTTCTACACCCAAATTTCTAACAGAATTTGCGGTCAAAATGTACAAAATTATAGTCAAACTTACTAAATTTTATTAGATACATAAAAAATAAATAAAATACTATAAAAAAGCCGGTGCAACTAGAGGAAAATCCCTTCTTTGATTTAAAAAATAATATATAAAAAATCAAGCTTTTATATGGCCAAATCGTAGATCACATGGAAAAAATACGGTTGGATTAGGCCAAATCGCATGTGTCGCTAATGGCATATGATTTATGTGTTTATCTTTTGGAAAAACACTAATATTTTTCTAAGTCATTAAGAAATTTGTCTATTTTTGTAAATTACTCATAAAATAATTCCCACCGTACACTAAACAATCCACGTCCATTGAAATTCACTAACCCATTTACAATTTCAGCCCCTAAGCTATTGATATTTTGACATTTTTATAACATCTCAAAAATCGTAAGTAAAAATTCTATTTTTAGATCAACCGAAAACCATCAAGTATTCATAAAACCATCCATAAGTGTGTCAATGTGAAAATAATTATCAGAGTATAATTTCCAAAATCATAAAAAATGTGGAACATGGGTGGATGCACTAGGATCAAGTCGGGCCCTTCCCCATCGAATTTGAAGTACCTAAAACATATACTTAAACTATAAGCAGAAAGCTTAGTGAGTTTCCCCAAAATACCTCATACCATACATACAATGGGCCTCACGCGACATCCATCGGGCCTTGCTCGACATTGGGCCCTGCCCAGTACAGATTTATCCATAACATGCGATTGGCCCCACCCAACACACTCATTTTGCCTCGCCTGGAATCGGGCCCCGCTCAGTATACATACAAACACATACAATACATGCAATAGTCACACATACATTTATCATTCTAATAACAATAATCAATGGGTGAGTATCGGTTCCTTCGACCTGCCAAAACATTGTGAGAAGACCCACCTCAATCAAATGAGGAAGAGTCACACATACAGGCTACTGCTACAATGGCTCCTCAATTGAACACATTCAAACTACCCCCAATAAATAATCAAGGTAATAGCCTATAGAAAATGGCCCAGATTATCGTCTAACATGCTAAGGCTAAAAGAACATTTTACCCTTATCTCAATTGACCCATTTAACCATGATCGAATCCCATAAAAACGTAAGGCCCAACTATGGCCCAAACCCATAAGTACCCAAGGCCTAAATAATGACCCAAAGATCTTTAGGTGAGTAAGCTAGGCATACCAACCTCTTAAACCCGACGTACAAGCTTCAACAACGAAGTGAAACAAGGATGAACGTGTTACGCTAAGCGTACACATATGTATGCTCAATGGACTCCCCTGATGGCCAAAAATCACATTAAGCACTTAATGCCTTAAGTCCAAACATCCAAATCACAGATATTTCTCATGGGAAACGTCTTAAATGATAAAGTCATCAACTTGATGACTTTGCATGGCTAAAAGAGGTCGAAAATTAGTTTCTAACCTTCTAACTCCACATTATAAACATCAACTCTTGCATAGTTGAGTTAAAGCCATCAAGATGCTATTTTTATTAACAAGTGACCTCAAAAGCATCAAGAAATGATAAACCAACCTTCTGAGTAGCTCTTGCCCACATAAATCAACCCATGGGACCAAAACAAGCCAAAAACTCTAACTAGCCTAGATCTAAGGAAAGAATCACCAAGATTGAGACTTTATACCTTCTGGAAGATGATGCAGATGAATAGATTCTGGATCCACAAGCTTCAAGCCAAACAATAGACCTTCAATAAGCTCCTTCTTTTTCAAAATGCATCATAAACACACCAAATCACTCAAATGCTCAAGAATCACCCCAATGTTGGATAGGGTTTCGAGGAAAGTTGCTTAGAGGATGGAGGTTGAGGATAAGGTCAACCTCATAGGAGTTAATGAGGATTTATAGGGTCTAAAACCCAAAAATTAGGCTTTTCCCCTTACTCGAGTACACCGTAAGTACTCTAGGTACGCCCAACATACTAGGGGGAAACCCCATGTTCAAGTTTCGAGAAGGTACACCTCGCTTACCTTAATTACGCCTCGCTTAATAGGCCACAATGTAAAATAATTAAACACTTAGAATTTACAGGAATTTACTTAGAAACTGGGCGTTACAATTCTCCCCAACTTGAGTCAGAATTCGTCCTCGAAGTCCGTACACACAAACAACTCTATATAGTGCTCTATCATCTCCTCTCCAGGCTCCCATACCCATTTTCAACCGTTTCGGTGTTCCCATTGCACCTTCACTAGACCCACAACCTTGTTTCGCAAAGTCTTCGTCTTCTTGTCTAGGATCGCAACCGATCTTTCTATGTAATTCAGGCGCTCATCCACCTGAATATCCTCCAAAGGAACCACTGCGAAATCATCAACCAAACACTTGCACAACTGATAGACGTCAAAAGTGCTATAAATTTGACTGGGCTCCTCGGGTGGCTCCAAAATGATAAGCAACCCTGCCTACCTGGGCAATAACCTTGAAAGGGCCGATATATCTTGGGATGAGCTTTCCCCGCTTCTTGAATCGGATGACACCTTTCCAATGTGAAACCTTCAAGAGTACCATATCCCTAATTTGAAATTCCAAATCTGATCAGTGTCTATCCGCGTAACTCTTATGTCGACTATGTGCGGTCTGCAATCTCCCGCATACCTACTGGATCAACTCAGTAGTCCGGAGCACCACCTCTATGTTACCCATAACTCGTTGACTAACCTCACCCCAACAAATTGAGGTCCGACATTTTCTACCATAAATCATCTTAAAAGGAGGTCGATCAATACTGGTGTGGTAACTGTTGTTGTAAGAAAACTCAGCCAAGGGAAGATACATATCCCAGCTAACACTAATATCTAGCACACATGCCCGAAGTATATCCTCCAATGTCTGTATAGTCCTATCGCTCTGACCATCGGTTTGCGGATGAAAAGATGTGTTGAAGTGCAACCGAGTACCCAACTCTTCATGAAACCTCTTCCATAACATGGAAGTGAATTGAACAACCCGATTGGAAACCACCAAGACGGGAACCCCATGTCGTGCTATGACCTCCCGGATATAGACATCTGCTAACTTCTCTGCAGAAATGCTCTCCTAAATAGGGATGGAATGCGAATTCTTATTTAATCGATCCACGATGACCCAAATCGAATCTACCCCTGATGAATAGAAAAGCTCGACTTATGCGACTCCTCCATCAAGATCTGTCGAGTACCCCTAAAATATAGGACCCAAAATCTCCAATGAAGGGTCAATAATCACCGTCTATTATAATCAAAAGATGAAACCTGGCTCACTATGCGCTCACTCTTACGGTGCTCCTCTTTCACTGCCTCTACATGAGCCTCTCGAATATACTCCAAGTGTGGGGTAATCACAGTCATCCTCAAACAAACATCCTTGATCGGTGCACCAGGCGTCTTGCGGCTAAGATAATCAGCCACCACGTTGCCTTTTTTTGGGTGATAAAGGATCTCACAATCATAATCCTTCACAACTTCAAGCTTGTGCTGCTTTATGTTCATATTTGGCTGATCCATCAAATATCTCAAGCTCTTGTGGTCCATGTAAATAATTCAACGAAACCCATACAAGTAACGTTGCCAAATCTTGAGGGCAACAACCACTGCCCCCAGCTCCAAATCATGAGTGGGATAATTCACATCATGAGGCTTCAACTGCCTCGAAGCATAAGTTATCACGCGAATGCTCTGCATCTTAACTGCCCCCAATCCCAAAATTTATGCATCACAGTACACTACGTAATCATTTGCACCCTCTGACAAGGTCAAGATTGGATCCTCGCATAACTTTTTCCTCAAAGTCTCAAACGCCACCTACTGCTCAGGCCCCCAATAGAAAGTAGCAGACTTCTTCGTCAACCTAGTCAACAGAACTGCAATCCTGGAGAAATTCTTGATAAACCTCCGGTAATACCCCGCTAAATCAAGGAAACTTCGAATCTCAGAAGGAGACCTCAAAATCTCCCACTGCATCACGACCTCGATCTTTCGCATATCGGCCAATATACCCTTCAGGTTGACAAGGTGCCCTAAAAACTACACCTCACATAGCCATAACTCTCACTTAGAGAATTTAGCAAACAACCTTTCCCTCATCAGAGTGTCCAGAACCTCTCATGGATGATCCTCATGTTGTTCCTTAGTCTTAGAATACACCAATATATCATCAATAAACACGATGACTGAGCGATCCAGGGTCGAACTACAAACCCGGTTCATGAGATCCATGAACGATGTTGGTGCATTGGTGAGCCCAAAAGGCATCACCACAAACTCGTAATGACCATATCGTGTCTTGAAGGCCGTCTTCTGAACATCCTGATCATGAACCCTCAAATGGTGATACCCTGAACGCAAGTCAATCTTAGAGAACCAAGACTCACCTTGCAACTGGTTGAACAAATCATCAATCCTTGGAAGCGGATAATGTTTCTTCACCGTCAACTTGTCCAGCTCTCAATAATCAATAAACATCCTATGGGAGCCATCTTTCTTCTTCATGAAGAAAATCGGCGCTCCACGGGACAAACTACTCGGTTTAATGAACCCCCTGTCTAATAGCTCCAACAACTGTGTAGACAACTCCTACATCTCCGGTGGTGCTAACCAATATGGAGTTTTGGCTATCAGAGCCACACCTGGAACTAGATCTATTTGGAAATCCACTTGCCTCTTTGGAGGCACCGCGAGCAAGTCCTTCGGGAACACATATACATACTCCTGAACAACCGGCACATCATCAATCGTTCTCTTCTTCTCCTCTCTGGTATCCAATACATAAACCACAAAACCAAAACAACCATGTTGTAGATATCTCATAGATCTCGCAGCTCAACAGAGAGTCGATCCACACTGAGCATGCTCTCCATGGATAACTACCTGTGGAGTTTAGCCAGATTCATGATACCTTCCACGTGTCTCAGTTAAGGAAGTGTATAGTCGATGAGTCGGCGGTGGTGCCTCTGGAGGATATTCAGGTGGATGCGAGCCTGAATTATGCTGAGAGGCCAATCGCGATCCGGGATCGAAAAATAAAGCTTCTGAGGAACAAGGAGGTGTCCCTGGTTTAGGTCCACTTGCAATATCAGAGAGGGTCCGAGCTGACTTGGGAGCCGGAGTTGGAGATGCGGGAGCAGCATCCAGAGTTGTTTGCGGAGCAAGACTTCGAGGGCGAAGTCTGATTCTAGTGGGGAAGAATTGTACCATCCGGATTTCCAGGTATTATGCTTGATCATTTATTTTTGAGTAAAAGAGAGGGACTCGACGAGTTGAGCCATAGACTCGTCGAGTAGGATCGCGTTGCTGACTGGATTAATGAACGGACTCGACGCGTCGGAAAGGGTGGACTCGACGAGTCCGCGCTGTGGATTAAAACCCTAATTCTCGGGGTCTGTGCCCTATTTAAAGGCCTTAATGGCCTCCATTTGCGGCCACTTCACCCCTAAGAAACCCTAGAGAGCAGAGAGATCGTTGTGGTGCAAGAGCAAGGCTAATCCACCATTTCTTGTGTATTTTAGCAAGAAGGAAGGAGGTAGAACAAGCTAAGCGGGGTGAGGAGCTTGGATCAGCTTCTATTTGATTAGAGGAAGCTGTTGGAGGTAACAATCTGTGCCATTCTCGTGTTTATAATGATTCTAGTGGAATCTAGGGTTTTCTTTATGCCTCTTTTAGTTGAATTTGGAGTATGTGAGGTCCCCAGGCGAAATGGTTCATAGATTTGGACCTTAAGAGGTCTAGAGAGTCCTTATCTCTCTGCTTTATGCCATACCTTATGAGTTATGAGCCTAGGAGGCCATTTTAGAGGTTATTTCACCAATAGAAGCTTTGGGTGTGTTGCATGTATACCAAGATTCGACCTTTACATGATTTCATGCTGGGGAAGGTCAGATCTATAGATTAGAGAAACAGATCTGACCTTAGAAGGTCGTTTGATTATGAACATGGAAGCAACTTGCCGAGTTCATAAGTGTACTCAATGAGTCGAGTCGGGGTTTCCCCGCGATTCATGACAGGAGGAACCCGTCGAGTAAAGGGATGACTCGACGTGCCATAAGAGGCTAGAAGGATTCAGAGGACCCGCATGGACTCGCCGAGTCGCCCATGTGCACTCGACGAGTTGAGTCAAAGTTTGATCGTTGACTTTCGTTGACCTTAGGGTTCTGGTCAAGACTATTTCAAGAGAGTTCAGGGAGGGGTAGAATGGCCTTCTACCTAATCTTTAGAGATGAGACTATGATAGAGTATTGACCAGGGATATTATTTGAATGATAGGAGGAGGCTAGGTTGGGACATTGAGCACGAGAGCTTATCCGACTTGATTGAGGTGAGTCTTCTCACTATACTGTACCTGGAAGGGTACCTATGTGTGACCGGAAGGTCTTGTATGCTATGAGATGTATGTGCTATATGTGGTTATGTGATATGTATGTGCTATGTATGTTGTGTATGGTAGGGACCGGAAGGTCAAGATGACATGGACCGGAAGGCCAGGAGGTTACGGACCGGAAGGTCGATATGGGTAGGACCGGAAGGTCTACCGGGATTCGGGACGGAAGTCGCCTGAGACACTTAGACTGGAAGGTCCCATAGAGTTATGGCCTGGAAAGACATATGTGTTGTATGTGGTATATTGGGTAAGTCACTAAGCATTTATGCTTAGAGTTGTTGTGTTATGTGTTTCAGGTACTAGCGAGGATTGTGGGAAGGCACCAGCATGATCCGTACACACTCATAGAGATTATGTTTTGAGATTCTGGGATTTGTTTGTTATGATGACGTTGGATACAGTTGTTTGATATTGTTTTTGATGATTGAAAATATGATTCAAAAATGAAAAATTGTTTTGAAAATTTAAGTTGTTACAGTTGGGTGTCTACGTGACCCTTACATATGATATGTGCTGTTATGTATACCGAGCAGGGCTCGATGTAGGGCGAGGCCCGATGAATATATTGTATGCTATTTGTTTATGATCATTGTATGTGTTAGTATGATTATCTGATATTTGTCTATATGTATGGTGGGGGGCCCGACGTCAGGAAGGGCCTAAGAATAACAGATTTGTATACCGAGCAGGGCTCGATGCTGAGCGGGCCCGAAGCGAACTGGGACTTGATACGGAGCGAGGCCTGATGGAGGGTGGGGGCCCAGTATGTGATTTATTGTGTATGGTATGGCGTAGTTTAGGGAACTCACTAATTTTTTTACTTACGGTTTTTAGTTTATATTTTAGGTACTTCTAGTTCCAAAGGGAAGGGCTCATGATGATTGCAAAGCACACACCACGTAGTTCTGCCTTTCGTGTTTTACTTTGATTCGAGATGATGTTCCATACACTTATTTCATTGGGGTTATATTGATGTTGTTTTTGGAATACTGATTTTATGCAATTAAAAATGAAAATTTTGGGTTGTATTTTTGGGTTGTTACAAATCTTGGTGATCTTCATCACCGATTTTGTCGTTTGCTTGAGCGATAGATACTCCTTAGCTGTAACACCATGAAAATTTACAACTGATTTAAACTTTTCAAAAACAACCCATATTCATTAAGTTATTACAAAAAAGTTTTCAGTTCATTTATTATCAGAGTATCCCATAAACATCAACATAAAACTGAGGAGCGGTACGATCACGCCTTCGCCTTGCCACGGTCTCCTGAAATACCTAAAACAATACACTGAAACTATAAGCCCGAAAGCTTAGTGAGTTATCCCCAAAATACCAACCACAATACCATACACATATCATATCATAAACAGAACAACCATGCACTCCGAGTTTACAGTGTGTCTAGTCCGCCCGCACCGGGCCTTCAGTCCACCTGGTCCACTCTCCTTCCGAGTCTACAGTGTGACTGGTCTGCCCGCACCGGGCCTTCAGTCCACCTGGTCCACTCTCCGAGCCTCGGCACGTCTGGACTGCCCTCTTAGGGCCTTTAGCCTATCCGTACCGCTCGCCGGGCCTTCGGTCTAACCGGTCCGCCCTGGGTATGTTGGCCTATAGCACAAAGCAGGACCTGCCTCAACCCAACCCCAGTCCAAACAACCATGTGCACATAAACATATAATCATATAACAATTAACATCTAATCAAACCGATCTAGCAGATCACATATCATAACAACATCCTAACTAGGATACCGACCTAACCGGTCACTAACATAGCACCATCCTATATACCAGGATACTGACCTTAACCAAGTCTCTAACATACGCCATCCTAATAACCAGGATACAGACATAGAAGGCAATAACATATCAAACAGATACCCAGATTTCAATCCGATAAAGGGCCGGCCTTGGTGCCTTAGACCCTGTTGATATAGTGAGGATAATTCACCTGCAACTGCTAACTGAAGAATAAGATCACGCTGCTCCGACCACCGACACGAAATCCACCACTGAACATTACCAAATAACCAAATCCAATAAATACCAATAATTACCAAAATACCCCTGGAAGTCAACTGGTTAACCTTTGGTCAAAGTCAAAGTCCTTTGACAAAGTCAACCTTCCTAGTTGACCCTACTCGCCGAGTCAACGCGTTGACTCATCGAGTCCCTATACTTTGAAACTCCCAATCACGACTCAACTCGCCGAGTCACCCCGAGACTCGTCGAGTCCAATAATCTTCGAGTCCCATCCCGCTCAACTCACTGAGTTGTCCCTCAACTCACCGAGACATGACTTAACCAGAAAAGGCTAGGGTTCCACGACCAGACTCGCCGAGTCCAAGAACAAACTCGCCGAGTCAACGGCAATCTTCATCAGACTCGCCGAGTTGTTCTTCCAACTCGTCGAGTCCAAGCTCATCATCATAAGACTCACCGATTCACCCATGCGACTCGCCGAGTTACTACGCGACTCAAAGTTGGATCTCTAGCCCGACTCGTCGAGTCATCTCCCAGACTCGTCGAGTCCATACGTGCATTCTCATAATCTCGAATCACAGAGCTACTCCTTTGCTCCAAACAATAGATCTGGGTCTCTAAGGTCCATTAGCAACATAAAGTTGCTACCTTTATGTGCTTCTTGCCCCATAATACCTAAAACCAAGCTAGAAAGGGACTTAACTCATTAGGGCTGGCTTTTACATAGCTAAACAAAGGGCGTTCTTCACATAGAATCCATAAAGAACTCAGATCTGGACTTTCAACTCCAGATCTAGCTCTTGCATCAAGATCTCATCATAAATTCCTCCAAACAAACCCTAAAGCTCCATGAAAGGTGGATCTAGAAGAAATAAAGCCAAGATGACGAATCCTTACCTCAAAACAACCTCCAACTGAAGAGTAAACCAAATCTCCACAAGCCTCCTTGATCCAAGCTTCTTAATCTTCAAGACTTCCTTCCTAAATCCACTTATCAAGCTCCAAAATGCTCCCAAGGCTCTCACTTATAATTTTAGGGCTGCTGATTCTCAAGGGAGTAATAAGGGACTAAAATAGGGGCTTAAGGCTCCTTAAATAGGGTGCAAACCCTAGGAATTAGGGTTTCTCATTCCAGCACGAACTCGTCGAGTCCAGCCTCCGACTCAGCGAGTTCGGTCACTTAACACGTGCCCAACACACGCTTACACTCGACGAGTTGCAGCTCCTACTCGCCGAGTTCCTCTTTTCCAAACATACACTTTGCCCCCTGAACTCTTGATTCTGACTTGGGATGTTACATTAGCCAATCTCTTTCTTTCCACCAATGAAACATACTTGGTCCAGAACATCTTCGAGAACTACTCCCATGTCACCGTGGCCTTCTCCATAGGAGAACAAGCTTAAGTAGCAAACTTCCACTATTCCTTCATCCCCAATCAAAGAAGGTTCAGCGTAAACTTCACCTTATGGTTCTTAGGATATGAACAATTGTAAAAATGCCTCTCAACATCAGATATCCACCACATGGCCACAATCTAGTCCTTGACCCCGTCGAACTCCGGGGGCTTCATGCATGTTGCCGAACTCATAGTATTGCGTAGATCTCCTCCTTCAAGCCCTGCATCAACGACAACCTTAGTCACTGAAGAATAATACTCATCAAAAATCTCAATCAGAGTGGTCCTGGCAAACCCGAACAACTCTGGAATCGCCGCTCTAATTGCCAAAGTCACCAGAGTAGAGATTATCTCTCAGATCACATCATCACTCAATCCCGCCCTCTCCATACTATCAACCCCTTCTATGCTTGAAGACCTATCCATGTGTAGGTTCCACTCTTCCTTACTACTCCCCTTCTATGCTAGAAGACCGATCCATCTGTAGGGTCCCCTCTACCTCACTATCTTGCATGGTTTCTTTACTATTGGTGTTGATTCCCTCTACTACATATACTTTCCCTTATACCGGTTATGTAAGTTATGAAGTCCACTGGAGCTTGAGCGTTGATACTATCACGTGGTTTGAAGTTGATTTTATGTTCTCCTATTCCACCACCTATAATCGTCTTGTTGTATTAACGAGTAATAATGCTAGTGTTTCCATGTCTGTACAACCTATATCATCTCCTTGTAGTACTTTGGTTACGAAGTATATGTGTATATGTTTGTCCCCCCTGTTGACCACCAAAACTACACTTACCACCAGTTTTGATGTTGATAGATATATTGTTAGTGTTTCTCCTAGGATTGGCGATGCCAACGTTGGTAGATCCAATGATTCTACCTTGAGTTTTTTCAACACTGTTTTTGCCTCGTTTGTCCATTAGAAATTGTGTTTTATCTAGAACTCTTTTCAGGGTTTTATAGAAAGGAATTAGTTGTCTTTTATGTCGATTTTTCCAGGAATCGTCTTAATGCTGTTATTTCCCATTCAATGCTTGCACCTCCTTCATAGCTTGTGGTGAAAATAATTGTAGTAAAGAACCTATTTTCTTGGGGTTTGATTTTATTCCTTCTTTCATAATCATGTGACCCAAGAATTTTCCTTCCTCTGCCCCGAAAAGGCATTTATTGGGGTTTAGTTTCATGTGAAGAGTTCTCAAATTTTCAAATGTTTCTTTGATGTCCTTCAGGAAAAAAACCATCATTTCCGCTTTTATTGACCATGTCATCCAAATATACTTTGATATTCCTCCCGATCTATGGCTCGAACACCTTAGGTATGTTGCTGCTACATTTTATAATCCGAATGTCATTTTAGTGTAGCAAACTGTCTGTCTGTCCGTATGGAATGATGTTTTTTTGTCGCCCCCTTTATACATATGTATATGGCGATATCCCTTATATGAATCAATGATTCTATTTCATTTATATTTGTCTAAAGATTCAATCTTCTCATCAATGGTAAGCAAAGGGTAGCAATCTTTTGGGCATGCCTTCTTTAATCAGTAAAGTTGACACGCATTCTCCACTAACCATCACCTTCTTTTTTACTAAATACCGGATTAGCCTCCCAGGATGGGAACAATAATTCTCAGACTATATCTATGCTTACCAACATATCCACTTCATCATTTATTACTTTGTTCCGTTCCATGGAACGACCCCTCTTTTTTCTGTCGAACTGGCTTCGTTCCTAATGTATCACTCAAATTGTGTTCTATCACATGCCTTGGGACCCCGACCATGTCAGTTGATTGCCAGATGAGCACGCCAGTCTGCTCTCTCAGTAAACTTAGCAGTTTTTCTTTTAACTTATCTGGCAACATGTCGGCGATGTAAATTTCTTGCTCTGGTATGCATAATTTATACTGATAATTAATGTTTCCACTTTATTTTCCTATGGTTCTTTGATTATCATCTTTTCCTTTTCTGCCATGAATGTTGATGGTGGATGACTAATGCTTCGCTGTGGATGGTCTCATACGTCGTCGAGATTCGAAATCGAACTAAACTGTGTATTGTTGATTCGATTAGTTGAATTTTTTTCATGGCACTTCTTTTAAAAATTACGGTATACGACGATGGGGATTGTATGATGATAAAATCCAATATATGCATGATTTGAGCTTTTGTTAGATGATTTTTCAATGTCAATGCAATGATATTATTTGTAAATGCCACACTAAATGTCCAACGAAACTTGTTAAGTGCAAATCGAGATTCTTGAGTTTGTTTTTCATTAACTCTGGCAATATGAATACACAGTGTTCATAATTATTTTTGTTGAACTTCAACTATAATAGTATATTCATGGACGCGTTCATCATGGATATGTCTGTAGATTAGTATTGGTTCGTCTCCCTTTATTCGAGCTTCCTGACTCCGTTTTTCTGCAAAGGTTTTGTACAAAGCTCTCGCTTCAGTTTCGTTTTTGCATGGCAAGGCGTTTTATGTTGCTTACGATATTGTGTGGTAGCCTTGTTGGCTTGTGACATTTTGTGTGCTGAGTGTGGGTATTACTTATGGAAATGAGTGATAGTCTTAGTTTAATGCTACAGATGATGCCAATGTTGCTATGTGCTCGTCCGGATATATGGTAGCTAGTTATTAAAGACCTCTTCTAAAGAGTACTCAAGAAGTCACACTACACAAGGTGGACAAAATCTAGGTTAGAAAGCTATATTGAAGGATGGACCCCAGAATTGCTCTTCGATGCCTAAGTTAGATGTCGATTAAGGCAGAAAGTACGATTGCTCGTTAAAAAAAACTTATCGATGCGTTCTTCAGAAGATTTTATAGGAATCGTGGATTTCTTTGCTGCGGGGTTCTACCCGGTAACTTGCATTAACCTAGAAGAAACAATTGCATTGCTTATTACTTTTATATTACTAAAATCATGTACCTATACATGATTCATGTGATATGTCTTTTTGGGAAACTTTGTTCATTGTGTATCGATATTGCCTTATGGTCAGTTACTTTGAACAACTGTTTTGTCGCTTATTCACCATTTTAATGTACCCAGGTCGGTATTGGTTGGAATGGCCGACCCGAGTACACCTCAAATTACACATCACAAGTACATAAAAATATAAATAAAATACTATAAAATCACATGTCAAATCCAAAGGAAAATTGCATGTGCACTACAAGAAAGGTTAGCATTAGCGGCGACGCCTTTAGCGGCGACACCGGGCAATAACGGCGACGCCTTTAGTTGCAAATGCTGCAAACAATACTATAGGACCCGACCTGTTCTGCAGCATTGGAAGAGTGGTTTCGCTAATTGCCGCCACCAAATAATAAAGGAGATGATTATGAGGACGAGTACTTACTTTAGCATTTTATGAAACGTTTTGTAATTTGGAAGAATACTTAATGTGATATGGATTAATATTTTGGATTGATTGTATAATATGTATTAATATTTCTATAAAAATTTATCAGATTTTTCAAATGCTATATGGATTAATATTTGGATTGATTATAAATTTAATGTTAAATAAATAAACTAAAAAAAAAAATCAAAAAAATCAAAAGAGTATTAGCGGCGACAACTTTTGTGGCGACACGCACGTATTAGCGGCGACGAGTGGCATTAGTGACGACACGTAATATTAGCGGCGACAATAAGCATATTAGCAACGAAACAATACCGGCGACGCATTTGCAGCGACACATCGCCGCTAAAGATATTAGCGGCGACACGCCTAACCTTTAGCGGCGACACGTGTCGCCGCTATTGCCCAATCTTCTTGTAGTGGTGGGTCATAACCGTCTATGAGTTAAAAAGATTAGAAAAATCAGGCTTTTATACCTACATATTATTAGGCTAACTATGGGCTCAAAATCACGAGAATGAGAAATTACAGCTGGCATGCCATTTTGGTGGATAATTTTGGAAAAACACTAACTTTTGTCAATTGTTGACTAAGGATGTGTTTGGCGTGCCACAGCTAGCTGATAAGCTAGCTTATTTTTCGAGTTTGGTAAGCCAAAAAGTAGTTTATAAACTAGGCTTTTGAAAAGCTACTTAGACTACCTTTTTAGGAGTTTTTTTTTTATTTTTTTTTATTTTTTATTTTTTAAATTTCCAAATATACATTTAATTAATTATAAAAACATATACCTTTACATGTAATTTTATATATTTCTGCTAGTTTTACCAAACTTTATTTTTTATCATATAGTTTTTTATAGCTATCAGCTAGTTTTTTCAGCTAACAACCAACTTTTCAGCTAGCCCACCAAACATAGCCTAAGTTATTAAAAAAATTTTGCTATCTTATAAATTTCTCGTCCATCATGACTTAAAGAATTCATGTCTACTGATGTTTAGAACCCATTTACATGTGGCATTGACATTTTTGGAGGCATTATTTTGTAAGGCCACATTAGTGGATTCCAAATGGACATGATTACCTTCTAACATACACCAATGTTTTGCTTAACATGTCATTTAGTACATCAATAGCTTAGAATGTGCAAAAAGAACTATTTAAAAGCAAAAGTAAGTGTTTGTAGGGTTTCGATGACAATAACCAATCCGAAAGTACTTAATACCAAATGGATGAAAAAGAATACACAGTATCGTACAAGACTAACGCTACCGATACGTGTATCGGCTACCAAGTATGGTGTTGATTTTCAGTACTAGCATGACAGTTCAAAATCCGGAATCTCGTGATTGTAGTGTACGGTAACCATCCCATATCATCCAATCATAATATTTTAACATGTAACTAAAGGGTCTTCGGGCTAAGGGTACGATGAGAACCAAAGGATGAGGGTTCAACTAACTTTTAAATGCGTTGTGTAAATTTAAGATTAGATTAGTGGCTGCGTTCATAATCCGTTAAAACAATATATTTTTACCACTAATTTATCAACAAGAGGTGATGAGTTCAAATATTCCAAGTACCCTTTCTGTTTTTATCATATATATATACATTAAAAAATATCAATATTATACTCGTGGAGAATTAAGAATTATAATTCTCTTATAATTTTATAAAGAAAAAATCAAATGTTTAACATATTGGTTTTAACGTTAAAAAAGAAAAAAAAATAGTAAATGACGTGGCTATGGATCGTAGTTGCGAAAACTAAAAAGAGTTTGTCTTCCAAACAATAATTGTTGTCGAAGCATGTGTGTAAGAATCGGTCAAACTCTTTAACCAGTAAAATCCTTGGTTTATAATGTTTATTCAACTAATGAATCAGACTTTCATCCACCAAATACCAGATTTAAAACTCACAAATATAGAATTAGCAATGAAATGAAACATAACACAGAGAAGAATGAGAAGCTTCAACGTGAGAATTTTAATGGGGAAAGCAACTATACTTGTTCTTTCACTTGTTTCACTCCACATTCATAGAATCTACACTGCTGAAATTGACTTGATTTCAGATTCAAGGTTCTTGACAGAAGCAGACACGTTGGTCTCACCGGCCGGAATTTTTGAACTTGGGTTTTTCAGGCCAGGAAGTTCTGAGAACAAATACGTTGGTATATGGTACAAGAAAATCTCCGTTCAAACGGTGGTTTGGGTCGCCAACAGAGACTTCCCACTCCCTGATGCATCATCCGGCATACTGAAAATCATCTCTCCAGGAAATCTTGTCATCATCAACGACACTAATGATATAATATGGTCAACCAATACAAAGTCATCAGTCAACGCAATTGCACAGCTTGACGACACCGGAAATCTAATTGTCAAAGAAAGAATCGAGGAGAAGATTCTCTGGCAGAGTTTTGATTATCCAACTGATACACTTCTACCTGGAATGAAGTTAGGGAGAAGTTTCTTGACTGGTAAGGAATGGCAGCTATCTTCATGGAAGAATAGTCAAGATCCAGCTCCAGGTGAATTCACATGGAGCACGGACACAAACGGCTTTCCTCAGGACCTACTAAAACAAGATACATCAATCAAGTTCCGGATTGGACCATGGAATGGTATATGGTTTAGTGGGTTTTCTCCAGTCAACCGGAACATCATTAAAGCCGACATGGTTATTAATGCAACGGAGGTGTCTTACAGTTATTCTCTTATCAATTCTTCTGTCATCTCAAGACTTGTCGTGAGTTCATCTGGCCAGATAGAACGTTGGGTGTGGGTGGTTGAAGCTAAGAAATGGCAGCTTTTCTTACAGTTACAAAGAGATTTCTGTGATGAATACAACATCTGTTATGCTCATGGAACCTGCAGCGTTTTGACCCCACAAAGATGTGGTTGTTTAGATGAGGAAAGGTTCGTGCCCAGAAACCAAAAGGCATGGGAGGTAGCTGATTGGTCGGGTGGTTGTGTGAGACGAACACCATTGGATTGTAGAACAGATGGGTTTATCAAGTATTCTTATGTGAAACTACCCGACACAAGGACTTCATGGTATAACATGAGCATGAACAGGAAACAATGTGAAGAAAAATGCATGAAGAATTGTAGTTGTATGGCTTATTCAGATACAGACATCAGAGGTGGGGGAAGTGGCTGCTTGCTTTGGTTCAATGAACTCAAGGACGTAAGAGTCTTCCCTCCAGGCAATGATGGTCAAGATATCTTTATAAGAATGGCTTCCTCAGAATTAGGTATCGATCTCTTTACCAAATTACACATACCTTGAATAGGTTTATAAGATATTTCTCACCATGTAATATTACTTATTTCATGATCCTAACTGCAGCTCAGTCACTACACGAGAAGAAGAAGAAGAAGAGACTAAACCTCAAAATCATCTTACTGGTAGTTTCTGTAGGGTTTCTTCTGATAGTCTTAAGCTCTACATGGTTCTGGTATGCATGGAGAAAAAGACAGGATCCACAACCAAGGAAAGGTAAGAAAAATACAGATTCTTGAAGTATGTTGTTGAATTCTCAACAGTAATATGAATTCTTGAAGCAGATTCTTGTATTTTCAATGCACAGATTCCATGGAGCTACCATTGTTTAGCTTTTCTACATTAGCTAGAGCTACTGCTAGTTTTTCACCAGAGAATAAAATTGGTGAAGGTGGATTTGGATCAGTTTATAAGGTAATAATAGTATGTAATGATAAGAATTGAAACACAATCCATGCAGTATAAGCATGCCACTTATACAAAAAGACAGATGAAATTCATCATTGTTTCTATTGTTTCTCACATGGAAAATGATGATCTCTAGGGTATGTTAGAAGAAGGACTAGAGATTGCAGTTAAGCGTTTATCTAAGACTTCAACCCAAGGACTTGATGAGTTCAAGAATGAAGTCATTTTCATTTCAAAACTTCAGCACCGAAATCTTGTTAAACTCCTTGGATGTAGCATACAGGGAGACGAAAAGTTGTTGATCTATGAATACATGCCAAACAGAAGCTTAGACTCTTGTATATTTGGTCAGAATCACTTAAATGTCTATTAATTTAATGTTTTCGAACAAAGCATTCATACCTTCATCTTGAGCAGATAAGACACGAAGCACCCTACTTGATTGGACTACACGTTTTAACATTATCAAAGGAATTGCTCGAGGACTTCTTTATCTGCATCAAGATTCACGATTAAGAATCATCCATAGAGATCTTAAAGCTAGCAATGTTTTACTTGACAAAGACATGAACCCTAAGATATCAGACTTTGGCATGGCTAGAAGCTTTGGAGGAAATGAGACTACTCCAGCAAAAACAGAGAGAGTTGTTGGCACATAGTAAGCTATATATATTAACTGTATATACATTTTATTCTCTTAAGTTCATTTTTGAGTCTTATAAGCATCTTCCTGTGTGCAGTGGTTACATGTCCCCCGAGTATGCAATAAATGGTGTTTTCTCAGTTAAATCGGATGTATTTAGCTTTGGTGTTATAGTGCTGGAGATAGTGAGTGGGAAGAGAAACAGGGGATTTATTCATTCTGAACATGGCAATAACCTCATTGGACATGTAAGTACACTAATATAGTCCTGTAACTATTTCTACATAAACTACTTGTTTGATTTACAATAATATAGTCCTGTAAGTATTTCTACATTAACTATATATTCAGGCATGGAGATTGCATCATGAAGGCAGGTCAATGGAGCTTATTGATACAAGTTTAGGCCAATCAATCAATTCATCAGAAGTTATAAGATCAATTATAGTGGGCTTGTTGTGTGTTCAACAAAGTCCAGAAGACAGGCCAGACATGTCATCTGTTGTTGTGATGTTGGGCAACGAGGGTGCATTGCTGAAACCTAAGCAGCCAGCTTTTTTCACAAAAGAAATCTTACATGGTGCTGATATTTCTTCAAGCAGTTACCCAACGATTTCAACCAATGATTTAACTGTTACAGAGGTAGTTGCTCGGTAAAAAGAACATACGAAGCTTTAACCTCATTATTTTTCTTCTTATTACAGCTTCAAAATTCACCGATCTATTATCTCCATTTTTAAACTTATCTACCACATGGTTTAGTTGCTGGATTGTATCATTGTATAATGTACTTGTTGAGGATAAACCGATCACAGTGACTTGAGATAAACCAAATCAACTAAAAAATCATATATATTTTTGAACGAATATGCAACTGAATAGAACATATATGATGCCACTTGACAAGCTCTAATGCCACTTGTTAGGAAGTAAAACGCATAATTCACGAAACCACAAACGCAAAGGCACAATACTTACGTGGTTCAATCAAGTGACCTACATCCACAGGAGCGAGTATTCTTATTCAAGAGTTCTTAAATAGAGATTACAAGTACAATTCAACAAAAATTCGCCCTACTCACTAAGGATTCAAGATACTAACAAATTATGAGCATGCATCCCTGTTTATAGACTATACGGTCAGATCTAAAACCCTAATGAGCCATGTCTATTGGTATATATATAGGTCCATGAAAGGTGTCAACCAATCATAAGACATCATCCAGCTGCTTTTAGAATCTTCTATCTTTGACTTTGGAGAACACCTTTGCACCAAGAGCACCTTTATCTCACCAAGAGAGCTTTCTGCCACCAAAGGGAGATTTCTCTCACCAGAAGAGCTGTCTACCATCAAAGAGAGCACCACAGTGCTTTTCAATGTTCTAACAGAAACCTCCATCAGAAAGCTTTGCTAGAAAAGTCTGTCAGAAAGCTCTACAACAATGATCGTCACAATGTTATGTCATAATGCTCTGCCATAATCTCCGTCGCAATTGCTAAATACTCATGCCAAATTTAAGAATAATCATTCAAGCGGAAATTGATTAAGAATAAGAACACTAGAATGTTTACATGGAAACTCAACTGGCAAAGGACCATGGGTATGTGATGCCAAGAACCAATTCAAAATATTGTTGAGTTGATTACAAATATATGAGAGACTATTATCCTAACTTACTCACACTCAATACCTAACCTGCTATATATTATTATCTGTATAACTATGGATATAATAATAATAATAATAAAATCTTGCTCTTTATTACATAACATTCCCATAAACGAGTAGATACTTGTGCCTAAAAAATAGGACAAGTAACCCCATAGAAAATTAGCCCAAGCAAACAAACTTCTGAAGCAAAGCTGACCAAAACCAAAGTTGTCTAATAACCAACTCCATATCAAGTTCTCAAGAGAACTCAAGTCCAAAATGATATGGACTTTGTTGAAATAATTATGAGTTCAGTTGTCTTCTGCACATTTTAATTAGTATTAAGTAAGTTTTTCTCATTGAATAAATCAAAGACCACGTGAGAAGGTGATTCCCTGGTTTTTAGCTTGTAGCTGGGTAGTTGCTACTTTTTTGCTAATTTCCTACTTTAAATAGCAAGGAATATGTACGATAGATTTGTATCCCTGTTTCATTCTGTTTTCAGTGAATAAAAGAAGTACTTTGCCTCAAATTGTCTTGTGTGTCTTTAATTGTCATCTGTGCTTCTCTGTTCACAGTACAGTTTTCCTTAAAGCTGTTTATTCCAGTTTTACCCTTCCCTATCATTTATCCATTTTTGTCCACTGTGAAGTTTGCTTTCTTGTGCCCTATTTCTCATTTTGATAAAAAGTCTTTGTTACCCCTGCAGAAGACCAACATCTGGTATCAAAGCTCTTAGGTGCATGCCCAAGTACCAGTCTCGATAAGAAATGACTGGAAATAATGGAAATGGCGACAAGGAAGGCCAGCTCACCCTTCATTACCCAATGCTCTCTAGAAGTAATTATGGTGCATGGGCTATAAAAATGAGAGTCTTCATGCAAGCTCAAGGAGTTTGGGAGGCAGTGGAGCCTAGGATTTAGAACACAGTTGTGGAAGTTAAGAAAGATAAGATGGCTCTGGCAGCTATCTATCAAGGTATTCCTGAAGACCTGTTACTCTCATTGGCAGAGAAGAGGACAGCCAAAGAGGCATGGGATGCCTTGAAAACCATGTTTATATGAGAAAATAGGGTGAAGACAGCTAGAATACAAACATTGAATACAAAAGTTGAAGCCATGACAATGAAGGAGACAGAAGGGGTGGATGACTTTGCTGCGAAAGTATGCAACATTGTGAGCACCATGCACACTCTTGGGGACATTATAGAGGAGGCTTATATTGTGAAAAAGCTGTTGAAAGAAGTACCATCCAAGTTTCTCCAAATTGCTTCAACAATTGAGCAATTTGAAGATATAAATTCCATGTCAGTTAAAGAAGTAATAGGAAGGCTTAAAGCCTATGAAGAACGGATGAAGTGTCATGTTGAGCAAGAAGATAGAAAGCTTTTCATGACCTATCAACAATGGTCAGAGAAGAACAAGAAGAAAGGTGATGGCGACTCAAAAAAAAGACAAACCGAGATGGTTTCAGTGGTTCACGTGGCAGAGGAAGAGGCACAGGAAGAGGTCGTGGTGGTCGTGGTAGAGGTGGTCACCATAATCAAGGAGGCCAAGGCACATCTAGTAGTCAAGATAAAAGTGGTGTGCAGTGCTACAATTTCCAGGAGTTTGGGCACTATGCAGCAGAGTGCAAGAACCCAAAGAAAGAAAGAAATCAAGAGAGTAATCTAGTCCAGGATGATAATGAACCAATTGTGCTGTTGTCAACCTTTGAAGAGACAGGGGAAGTATTTCTAAATGAAGAAAGAGTGAAGCCTGAAGTGAAGCCAAATGGGGGAGCCTTGAATCAGTCAGAGGTGTGGTACCTTGACACTGGGCCAGCAACACATTACTAGGGACAAAAGCAAGTTTCAAAGCCTGGACAGAAAGTCCATGGGGTTGTGAAATTTGGGAATGAGTCCAAAGTAAGAATCAAAGGGAAAGGATCGATTCTACTCCAGTGCAAGAATGGAGAAGAAAGAAAATTGAAGGATGTGTATTACATATCTGATCTTTGCAGCAATATAATCAGCCTTGGCCAACTTTCTGAAGGAGACGATGATATCAGAATCAACGAACCTTTCCTATGGGTTCATGATGATACTGGAAGGCTGCTAATGAAGTTGAAGAAGTCTCCAAACTAGCTCTACAAAATCCAACTAGAAGAGGCCACACCAAGGTGCTTAATAGCCAATCTAAGTGATCCATCGTGGCTGTGGCACACAAGGCTAGGCCATGTGAAATTTACCTCCTTGAAGTCCATGTCTGAAAAGGGAATAATTGATGGGATCCCCAAGATAGTGATACCATCAGAGCCTTGTGAGGGGTGTCTGAAAGGGAAGCAATCAAGAAACTTGTTCCCAGCAAGCACAAGTTTCAGGGCTAGGAAGAAATTAGTACTAGTCCATGGCGACCTTTATGGACCAGTCTCGCCTTCAACACCTGCAGGTAACAGATACTTTATGCTGTTAGTTGACGACTACAACAGGGTTATGTGTGTCTTCTTAATAAAAACAAAAGATGAAGCCTTTTGTACCTTCAAGAATTTTAGAAGCAAAGTGGAGATTGAAATCTGTGAAAAGATAAAGGTATTAAGGACAGATCGTGGAGGTGAGTTCCTGTCAAAGCAATTTGATGAATACTGCAGTGAAACTAGATTGGAACACCACTACACTGCACCCTACTCCCCACAACAAAATGGGGTTGTAGAGAGGCGAAACTGGACAGTGCTTGAGATGGCTTGGAGCTGTCTGAAGTCGATGGTAGTACCCGATGTACTGTGAGGCGAGGCGGTGAGTCATGCAGTCTATGTATGAAACCAATTAAGCACAAAAGCTCTAGATGGGGCTACACCATATGAATTGTGGACCGGAAGAAAGCTACACGTTGGTCACCTGAGAATCTTTGGTTGTGTTGTTCACATGAAGGTAGCGAAGGGGCACCTTAAGAAATTGGACGATCGAAGCAAGAAATTGGTGTATATTTGAATAGAGAAAGGCATGAAGGCTCACAAGCTTCTAGACCCTAATTCAGGCTTGATATATATATATAAGCAGAGATGTAATCTTTGAAGAAAATCGAAGATGGGTATGGGAGAGTACGTCTAAGATCAAACCGACACCAGAGATGATGTTCGTTGTTAAAGGCTTTGACTTTGGGGATGAGGTCAATAACGATGATGTAGAACGGGTGTCGAATACCCCTGATCATGAAAATGGGTCGAATATACCCGAGTAAGAATTTGGGCCATCGCATAGTAATAATGCTTGGGCCAAATCACCTCAGCCCACAAACTCACCAGGCTACCCAAGTCAATATGATACATCAGCTAATACACCATTAGGTTCACCCGGTTCATCAATTACTCCAAATCTCCAAACTCTGGTAATGACTCCAAGCAACACGTCGGGATCCACAGGTGGTGGAGCCCCAAAAACACTACAGATTTGTAACATTCGGATTTCCAGGTACATTATTTATTCATTCATTTTGGAGATTTTGAGAGGGACTCGGCAATTTGATGCTTAGACTACCGAGTAGAGTCGCGATTTTCCATCCGGGTTAATGACCGGACTCGGCGAGTCGACTAGTGGACTCGGTGAGTCCGCGCTGTTTAATGAAGCCCTAATTCCCCGGGTCTGAGCCCTATTTAAAGGGCTTTATAGCCTCCATTTGCGGCTACCTGTCCAGAGAGAGTATCCCTTTCGATCTTGAGCGTGTTGTGAGTGATTTAGAGCTCCTTTGTCATTTTTGGTGTGATTTAGCCAACGAAGAAAGGGCTTCCAGCAAGAAGGGGGCAAGAGGACTTCATTCCAGAGAGCTTTCAGCTTGAATCTTCATCTTTGAGGTATAAACTCGAGTCCATTCTCCTATTTTGTTGTTATAGTCGAATTTAGGGTTTCTTCATGCTTTATTTAGCTTAGATCTAGAGTAAGAGAGGTTCCATGGTGAAATGATTCATAGATCTGGACCCTAAGAGGTCCAAAGTGTCCATCTTATTCGGCTTTATGCCTTCCCCTTGGAGTAATTAGCTAGAGTTGCCATTAAATGAGGGATTTCACTCAAATGAGCATAGAGGACCTTGCATGAGTGCCCAAGATTCGACCTTTACGAGATTATGGACTATATGGAAGCTGGATCTATGGATTGGAGGAACAGATCTGACCTCAGGAGGTCAGATGGATGTTCTCATGGGAGCAACTCGCCAAGTCCATATGAAGACTCGACGAGTCGAGTCGGGGTTGCCCCACGATTCGTTGCCGAGTAACTCGACGAGTGAAGAGGGAACTCATCATGTCTGAGAGGTTTAAAAGGATTCAGAGAACCCGCATGGACTCGCCGAGTCACTCGTATGAACTCGACGAGTCGGGTCAAAGTTTGACCATTGACTTTTGTTGACTTTTAGGATTTGGTCAACAATGGCGCCTTTGTGTCAAGAGAGGGGTAAAATGCTCTTTTACCCTTCTGAGGGTGCCAAGAGAGGGTTGAGTCTAGTCTCGAGGATTATATTTATGAGAGTATTTGCTTTATGTGATTAGGCGGAGGCTAGACCATATTTCTACCGAGTCAGAGATTTACCGAGACATCTGAGGTGAGTCTTCTCACTATACGTTACCTAGAGTGGTATTTATATGTTGATCGGAGGGTCTTATGTGCTATGTATGATATTATGTGCTATGTATGATATTATGTGCTATGTGATATATATGTTGTTATATGAATGCATAGACCGGACCGGAGGGTCCAACGATACAGACCGGACCGGAGGGTCCAACGATACAGAATGGGCCAGAGGGCCCAACGAGCTATGACCGGACCAGAGGGTCCAACGAGCTATGGGACTGGAGGGTCCCGCTGAGACAGATCGACCGGAAGGTCGTACTTTAGCCTCGAGTGGCGTATGTGTTGTATGCGGTATTTTGGGGAACTCACTAAGCATTTATGCTTATAGTTTTTGTGTTATGTGTTTCAGGTACTAGCGAGGACCGTGGGAAGGCCCCGACGTGAACCGTACACACATAGTGGATATTTGTCTATGATCTTGGGGATATGTTTTGAGTAATAAAAATTGTGAAATACTCCTTTGAGAATGTTTTTATATGTAATTGTGGTTGTTGAAAAATGAAAATTTTGTTTTGAAAATTACGTTGTTACAAGTTGGTATCAGAGCCTTGGTTTGAGGGACTCGGATGCACCTTCAGGCGTATCTGAACTCAAACTGAGGATTTGAGAAATTTTGAACAATAAGATCTAAGTTTTATAAAAAGAGCAAGAAGTTTTGAGACAACCAGAGCAGAGCATTGTGTACGGTCAGCCAGCACCCGAACGGTGAATCCCCAAAATACCCTTACATTATGTGTTTTGAGATATGATATGTTATGTTATGCATGCTAAAGTAGGCTAGGTATTCATATTAGGACTAGAGTGGCCTGATTTGTGATGCCTTAGCCTAGGAGATTACTATTGCTATGAGATGCCTTGAGAGTGAGTAGGTAGCAGTGAGGAGCTCATGAGAGGTCTACCAGAGGGTAGCCAATACATAGAGAGAGTAGAGTACTTGCGATCCGGGATCCAAGGAGGAGGACTTGGGGTGAATGCTGATGCGGTGTGGTCGGTAGTTTAGGGCCCGTACTACTGAAAACACCGGATCAATGAGCAGTCCAAGTAAGAATCCTTAGGATACTGGAGGACGGGTAGGGTTGCGTTATCGAGTGCGAGTATTCTCGATCGAGTCTCTGATGTTTTTATGCTGTATTTCAGAGACATCATGGTTGGGACACGACACACACCTGAGAGCAGCGGTGTCAGCGACAAGGAGATCCGTCGGCCGATTCATGAGGAGGTGGCTGCGGGCATTCGGGCGGAGATACCGGAGATGTTTGGGTCTATCAAGATCACACTGATTGAGACTTTTGATGAGCAGTATGCTGCTCTTACTGATGTTGTTGTTGCTGCAGACACCACAGCTGGTGCGGCTGCTAGGCCGCAGGGGGGTGACTCATTGCTGTACCGGGAGTTCAACAACACGAAACCACCAGAGTTTGATGGGACACAGGATCCGATTGCTGCCATGAGGTGGATTACAGATGTTGAGGGGTGCTTTTACACTTGTTCATGTCCAGAGCACCTGAGAGTGCGGTTCGCGCTTGTCACACCCCCGAACCAGACGGCGGAAACGTCCGAGGGCTGTCGTGACTTAATTGAATACCATAACATTGAATATATATGAAACATAACAACATTGATCACCATGCATTAATATAGTACAACCGATAAAGTTTACATGAAGTACATTGTTTAAACATTACATTCCCAAAAATAAATTGTTCGATTCATTAATAAGTAAAGTGCAAGCCATCACTGAGTACATTTTCCTTTGATTCACTGGTTACCTGAGAATACAAGCATTTTGAAAAACGTCAACATGTAAAATGTTGGTGAGTTCATAAGCAGTTTTTGAAAAGCAACGTTTTGTATCATTTTGAAAACCACCAGAAAATCCGATATTTTCTGAAAAGAGTTTTTGAAAACATTTGTGAAGATCCATAAGTATGCTTGTTTGTTTCTATAGTTGTAAAAAAAATGTTCATCAAACTTGTGTACATTTCAAAACCGTATGTATTGAAAGAAAACCCTAGGAAAACCCGATGTTTTCCTAATTCTTTGAATTCCATGAAGTTGAAAATAAAACCATCGCAGCGTGTGAAGTCATTAATTCCAGGCGACGTCGGATTATTTTTGCGCATGATAAATTGCTATAAACACGCGTTACACAAACGACCAGTTTATAACTATACTAACGATCCCGTAGGCGTCGTCCGTACTAATCACGTTATCCAACCGCCCTGACTTCGAGTAATCCCACATCCGAAGAGAAACAGGGCACGAAGACCTCGATGACTCCATTAGCCGGTTGGGGATAAAAAAAGAGTACGAGGGGCCCTTGACCCGCCTCGCATAAAATACCGACTTTACTAGCAATACCAAAGGACCCTTGGGGACCAATAGTATAAAAGCCATTGAAAATCCTTTTACGCTGTGTTAGATCGTGTAAGACCCAACAACTCGTGAGGTAGAAGTCTTCGGGCCTTAAGATCAGGTCATTGGGCTAGCTAGGCCCAACAAACAAGATTTTACACTTTGGGGCCCAAAGATGGTGCGTCGACGTCTGTGCACTCTCACGTGTGTATTAAATTCCCAAATGTTACTTGTGTGAATCGAGATATCGTCGCGTTAGTAGTTTCGGATTTTTATTGGTTCGAGACCGAACCAATTCGTTTAACAACGATTTTTGGTATTGTTGTGTATTGTATTTCGTCGGTAGTTGCGGTGCCAATATTTGATCAAGTTGAGTGTATTGAATTAGCCTTGAAAATTTTCTGTTTTCAGCCCCTCTTTGTTTGTAAATTTACATTTTTCAACCCTCTAATTAAATAACTTTCCGGTTTGGTCCTTAAACCATTTTTCTTGACATTTTAACACCAAAAATTATTGAAATTGATATTTTTCAGCATATTTTTCATAGAAAACAGTTTGAGTCCCTGAAAATACAGTTTCCTCGGTTATAACCCCTCTTTTTCGCAGTTTTTACAATTTTGGCCCAAATTGGAAAATTTTTGCAAATTTGGTCCTTTTAAATTTGAAAAGCATTTTAAACCTTTGAAAAGTACTTGGAACACTAGTAGTCCACTGTTTTACAGAAAAACACAGTTTTGGTCCTCCAAAACAGAAAATTTCGCATATTGGGCCCTATTGGGCCGAAAATGCCATTTTTAGCCCATTAAGCTTGAAATTTATGTTTTTAATCCTCCAAAAAGTATATTTTCAGAAAATACATTATGGAAACTGTTTTGACTCATCTCACCCATCAGATTTCGAAATATTTCATTTTGGGCCCTTTAACTTTATATTTTTAACATTTTATGTCCAAAAATTGAGTTTTTAGCCCAAAGGAAATGTTATTAAGCCATTTAGCTATTTTTCTTGGAACACTTTGTATGTAGAAATATATTTGATGCTAGTATCCTTTAACATAATGTATATCACGATTTTTAGGGGTTTATGGCTAGATCCAACATCATAAACACACAAAAACACACATATAAGCATAGAAATCATACAAGGCATACAAAACACATATAGATCTACACTTTCACTTGTATTCCCCCCCCCCCACAAAACTTATAAAACAGAAAAATAGGGAGTATGAAGCTCACCTTAGGGTGTGATTTCGGTTTTTGAAGAAAAGATGGAAGAAAACTTGGTGATTTTTGGCCTTAGCACCCTTTTCTTGATGATCTCGAGTTTGATGTGCTTCTAGGATGTAAGATCACGATTTTTGCATGGATTAGGAAAAGATTTTGATAAAACAAAGAATCTAAGTCATAGATCCAAGCATAACCTTACCTTAGATGAAGAGTTTGTGGAAATATCCTCTTGAAAGCCTCCTAATTTTCGAGATTTTTGAGTGGAGAGGGAGGATGTGTTCTTGAGTATTCTAGAGAGAGTTTGAGAGATATTTGTGTATGTGTGTGTGTGTGTGTTTCGACCGAGAGTGAGGGAGGGAAAAGGAGAAGTGATCTTTGAAGTGATACTTGCTTGGAAATATGAGTTGTGTGCATGGATACCCAACAAATAAAAGTGAGGTGGCAATCCAAAGTCAACTCTCCCTTTTCCTTGGGCTTGGGCCGAGAATGGAGAGAGAAGAAAGGATTTTTGGGCTTTTTGCCCCTAAGCCCAATATTAAAGTTAGTTTGGCTGATCATTCGCCTTATAAAATAAAATTGTGATTTTTATGCTTTATTGAGCTAGATTAGGTTAATCATGGATCAAAGCTTTTAATTCATTTCATTCTAGGCGCAAAATGACCCAAAATGGCCCAAAATGTTGAAATAAATGATTGTGGGTCCCATTAGAGCCCAATTAGGGTTCTAAGCCCATGATAGTCAAATTGGAAGCTTATTGGTCCATTTGGGTCCAATAAGGAAGTCCTAGTCCAAAGTGGACCTAAACAAGAACTTCTAGGGTTTCCAATTGTTTGATGACTATTTGTAGTACTTGTATGATGTATTTGATTGAAGTTTTTGATGTCATAATAATAGGTATCACACATGCTCTTAAGTTTTTGATTCACATTAACTTGAGTATAGAGATTACATGACACAAAATTTCTAGTTGTGACATCATCCCCCCGTTAGAGGGAATTTCGTCCCGAAATTCTGTTTGAAAGCTAGATTTGAGAATGCTAGAATAGGTGAGGGTACTTTTGCTTCATTTGGTCTTCGCGTTCCCATGTGAATTCTAGCCCATGCTTTGCGTTCCACCGTACTTTCACGATCGGGATGCGACTTTGCTTAGTACGCTTCACCTCCCTATCCATGATTTCGATTGGTTCTTCAACGAACAGGAGATTCTCATTGATTTCGATTTCCTCAAGAGGAATGACAAGGGTTTCATCTGATAGGCACTTCTTCATATTAGAGACATGAAACACAGGGTGTACACCGTTTAATTCTGCGGGTAGTTGCAGTTGGTATGCTACCGGACCTATTCGGGCGACGATTTCGAAAGGTCCAATGTATCGTGGGTTCAGCTTTCCCCGTTTTCCGAAACGTATAACCCCTTTCCAGGGTGAGACTTTCAACAGTACTCGATCACCGAACTGAAATTCTAAGGGCTTTCGCCGTTTGTCAGCGTGACTCTTTTGTCGGTCACGCGATGCTTGCAATCAAGCTCTGATTTGAACGATCTTTTCTGTGGTTTCGTGAATGATCTCCGGTCCCGTTAGTGCCTTGTCCGACGTAGGTGTTCTTGCTAGCTGGGTGTCACCTACTTCCGCCCAACATAACGGTGATCTACATTTACGTCCGTACAGTGCTTCGAAAGGAGCCACCTTGATGCTCGAATGATAACTATTGTTATATGAGAACTCGATCAAAGGTAGGTGGGTATCCCAAGACTTCCTAAAGTCTATCACACATGCACGAAGCATGTCTTCAAGCGTTTGAATGGTTCGCTCACTTTGACCGTCCGTTTGTGGGTGATACGCGGTGCTCATGTCGAGATGAGTTCCCATTGCCTTGTGGAGTGATTGCCAAAAGCGCGAAGTGAATCTACTATCCCTATCCGAGATAATAGACACTGGTACTCCATGGAGTCTCACGATCTCTCGAATGTACAAACGTGTCAGTCTTTCCATCTTGTAGGATTCCTTTATAGGCAGGAAATGGGCGGACTTCGTCATTCGGTCGACTATTACCCATATGGTGTCCAGTCCGTGCGACGTCTTGGGTAGCTTGGTCACAAAATCCATAGAAATCCCCTCCCATTTCCACTCAGGGATTACCGGTTGCTGTAACAATCCTGAGGGTTTCTGGTACTCCACCTTTACCTTGGCGCACGTAAGGCACTTACCAACGTAGGTCGCGATTTCCGCCTTCATGTTAGGCCACCAATAGTGTTGTTTAATGTCCAAATACATCTTGTCTGAATCGGGATGAATGGAGTATCGTGTCTTGTGGGCTTCCTTCATAACAACCTCCCTAAATCCTCCGATTTTTGGGACCCAAATACGGTTCATGAAGTAGTATACTCCATTCTCCCTTGCCTCAAGATTCTTCTCCATCCCGCGTAATGCCTCGCTAGCTCTATTTTCCGTCCTCATGGCCTCCGACTGGACTGATGCAATTTGAGTGGCCAGATGAGATTGAATGGTTATCGAGAGAGCTTTAGCACGGCGATTAGAGTACTCCTTCCGACTTAATGCATCAGCTACCACGTTGGCCTTGCCTGGGTGGTACTTGATTTCGCACTCGTAGTCGTTTAGCAATTCAACCCATCTTCGTTGTCTCATGTTCAGCTCCTTCTGGTTCAAGATGTGCTGGAGACTCTTGTGGTCCGTGAAGATGGTGCACTTCGTACCGTACAGGTAGTGCCTCCAAATTTTCAGAGCGAAGACCACGGCTCCCAATTCTAGGTCATGGGTCGTATAATTTACTTTGTGCGTCTTTAATTGGCGGGACGCGTATGCTATCACCCTTTCCACGTTGCATGAGAACGCAACCTAAGCCCTGATTCGACGCGTCACAGTAGACTACAAAATCTTCCGTTCCTTCAGGTAGAGATAGTACTGGAGCGCTACAGAGAGCTTGCTTCAAGGTTCGAAACGCAATCTCTTGTTTGTCTGTCCATTTGAATGGTACGCCCTTTTGCGTAAGCGAGGTAAGTGGCTTGGCGATCTTAGAGAAGTTTTGAATGAATCTCCTATAGTAGCCCGCTAGGCCTAAGAACTGACGAATTTCTGTGGGCGTCGTCGGGGTTGCCTATCCTTCCACAGCTTTGACCTTAGAGGGATCCACATGAATTCCATCTTGGCTAGCTACGTGGCCTAGGAAGTTCACATTCCGGAGCCATAACTCACACTTGGAGAGTTTGGCGTAAAGCTTTTCTGATCGTAGAGTTTCTAGGACTTGTCGGAGATGTTGGCCATGCTCTTCTTTGCTTCGAGAATAGATGAGGATGTCATCGATAAACACAATGACGAAGTTGTCGAGGAACGGTCGACAGATTCGATTCATTAGGTCCATAAATGCGGCAGGTGCATTTGTTAGACCGAAGGGCATTACGACGAATTCATAATGTCCGTAGCGGGTTCGGAAAGTGGTTTTAGGAATATCCTCTTCCCGGACTTTGAGTTGGTGGTATCCGGACCGTAGATCTATTTTTGAAAAATAACTAGCTCCTTGGAGCTGGTCGAATAGATCATCGATTCATGGGAGTGGGTAGCGGTTTTTAACAGTGAGTTTATTTAACTCTCTGTAGTCGATGCACATTCTAAAAGATCCGTCCTTCTTTTTGACAAAGAGCACTGGAGCTCCCCATGGCGAGTAGCTAGGTCGGATAAATCCCTTGTCCAGAAGCTCACTGAGTTGGTTGGACAATTCCTGCATTTCAGTAGGAGCCAACCGATAGGGTGATTTAGCGAGAGGAGTTGCTCCTGGAACGAGGTCGATTCGAAACTCAACCTGTCTCTCTGGGGGTACTCCCGGAAGATCTTTAGGAAACACGTCTGGAAATTCACACGCTACCGGAATATCTTGGATGTTAGTTTCTTCCTTGGCCTTATCCACTATGTGAGCCAAGAACGCCAAGTTGTTCTTTCGTAGATGTTTTTGTGCCTTGATGCACGAGATGAGGCGAAGATTCATGCTGGGTTTGTCTCCGTAAATTACTAGGGTTTCGTGATTTGGGAGACGAAGGCGAACGGCCTTCTCGTGACACATAATCTCAGCATGGTGGGGGCTTAACCAATCCATGCCGATAATCAAATCGAAACTCCTAATTGACACTGGCATTAGGTCTATTCGAAAGACGTGTTGGTTAAGGGTTAGGGTACATCCGATGTAGATTTCCCCAGTGGATTCAGTTTTCCCATTGGCCATTTCCACCGTATAGGTTTCATTTAGCTTTTGGGGTTGTTGTTTTAATAAATGTTTAAACTTCTCGCTTACGAAACTTCGCTCCGCTCCGGTGTCAAATAAGATGCATGCATAAGTGTGATTTAAGAGGAACGTACCGGTCACAACTACGGGGTCCTGAACCGCCTCACCCTGACCCATAGTCAGTATCCTTCCTGCTCCTTTGTTTCCTGAATTGTTGTTGTTAGGGCAATCTCGGCAGAAATGCCCCGTCCTTCCACACCCGAAGCAGGTGGCTAGGCCCTGCATTATTGCCGCCGGCATTGGTGTTGTTGTTATTGCGATGGTTGTTGTTGTTGTTGTTGTTGTGGTTGTTTCCCTTATTTTGATTCTGGGGAGGATAATTCCTGCAGTACCTTGCAGTGTGTCCCCTTCGGTTGCAAATGGTGCAATGAAAATCCCTGCATTCTCCGTTATGATGGAGACCGCACTTATTGCATTTGGGAAGATTACCGGAATAAGGTCTTGAAGCATTTGAAGCAGCTGAGGCTGGAGCATGTGGTGCGGCTGGAACCGGTGCGGTGACAGCGTTAACTGCCACTGTCTGCTGCTTTTTAGAGGTCTCGGGGCCCTGACGTCCCTTCCTCTTGTTGTTCTTCCCTTTCTTGCCATCACCCGCATTTTTCTTCTCAGCCTCCACTGGCTTCTTGCCCTTCTTGTTGTTATGATCATACAGCCTCTTCGCCAATCTCTTCGCACTTTCAAATGTTTCAGGGTTCGCAACTATCACATTCCCTTGAATGGGTGATGTCAGTCCCCAGATGAATCGCTCAATCTTCTTTCCTTCCGAGGTGATCATACCCGGGCACAGCAGAGATAGTTCACTAAATCTCGATATGTAGGCATCGATATTCTCATTCTGCACAGTGAGGTTCATAGCTCTTGCTCCATCTTCTGTATTTCGCCTCGTGGGCAGTACTCAGCCATTAACATTTCTTTCATTTCTGCCCATGGTATAGAGTTGGCTACAGGGAGCGTCATGGCTTCCACGTGTCCGTTCCACCAAGTGAGTGCTTGGTCCACAAAAGTGCAGGCCGCGAACTTCACCTTCATCTACTCGGGGCATTCGCATATCTCGAATACCGATTCCACCTTCTCGATCCATCGCTTCAGAGTGATCACCCCTCCAGTGCCGTTAAAAGTTCGTGGTTTGGCGTTCGTGAAGTCCTTGTAGGTACATGTTTTGGTAGGTCCTTGATTCATCCCGTTGTTCGAACTTCCTGCCCCTTGCCCGTTGCCTCCTCCGTTATTCCCCTGATGGAGTTGTGCCATAGCTGCGGTGACTGCAGCAGACACGGCTGCCTGGAATGCAGTGGAGTCAACCTCGGGTGGAGTTGGTCCTGGGTTTCCACGAGTAGGTCGGAGAGGCATCTTTCTGTCACGAAACGAAAAGATGTTGAGGGTATGTGGTTTCTGTGAGGTTGTGATCCTACTAACTAGGTGCATGGTACGAACTTAGACATTACTACCATCGGACATACAATCATAACTTGTCAACACATAGCAATTTGTAATATCATAGCAAAGCACACAAAAGTTCATTAATATTATCCGCATTTAATACAAGAAAATTTTGCTCGTAAGAGCATACATAAGTGACGCTATTTCGACAGCATAACGGCTCTATGAGTAGTGTAGTCACTTAAACATAGAGTCGGAGTACATAGCATAGTTCCTAACGACCTACTAAGACAAGTCTATCCCTAACCGTGATGAGCTGCATCCGGAGGTGGTGCCGAGGATGTGGATGCTCCCTGAAGACGAGCCACCAAGCGTTCTGCGTCCTGAAGTCGAGACTCCCACCTTACCTGCCTCATGTGAAACTCCCAAAGGACGTCACGCGTCTCCTATTCCGCACGCTCGACCCTAGTCCACAGCTGGCGTACCTGATCAGCAGTGCCCTGAGCAAGGTCGCCGGTGTCCCGTAATCGTCTCACCATGACCGGTAGGGATCGGTCGGCCGGTCCTCCGTCCCTCAGGTCAAAGAACTCACGTGACATGCCAAACGGGGGTCACTGTCCCTGATGTCTACTCCATCTCCAAAGATCAATGCCCCAAGGAGGGGTAGGACCAGTGGGGCCCACACGGTAAGCAGGCACCCTGATCGGGTAAGGGGGGTTGATGACCTCGGACTCTGCGTCCGAATCATCCCCTTCGCTGTCATCGAGCTCCTCTTCGAAATTCTCTTCGTCTTCTTCGGGTTCGGCAGGCTCGCCCTTGATTTCTGCTTCCGGTTCCCCGTCAGATTCCTCTTCGGGGTCTTCCTCAGGTTCCTCTTCAGGTTCTTCCTCAGGCTCCTCCTCCTCTAGCCATCCATTGTTTCCCTAATTAGGGAAATAGGGGTCTCCAGGGTGATGAAAACCAGCCATGCTGTCTGCGCGAGTATGTAAAACGTCAACATGTGAAATACAAGCATTTTGAAAAACGTCAACATGTGAAATGTTGGTGAGTTCATAAGCAGTTTTTGAAAAGCAACGTTTTGTATAATTTTGAAAACCACCAGAAAATCCGATATTTTCTGAAAAGAGTTTTTGAAAACATTTGTGAAGATCCATAAGTATGCTTGTTTGTTTCTATAGTTGTAAAAAAAATGTTCATCAAACTTGTGTACATTTCAAAACCGTATGTATTGAAAGAAAACCCTAGGAAAACCCGATGTTTTCCTAATTCTTTGAATTCCATGAAGTTGAAAATAAAACCATTGCAGCGTGTGAAGTCATTAATTCCAGGCGACGTCGGATTATTTTTTCGCATGATAAATTGCTATAAACACGCGTTACACAAACGACCAGTTTATAACTATACTAACGATCCCGTAGGCGTCATCCGTACTAATCACATTATCCAACCGCCCTGACTTCGAGTAATCCCACATCCGAAGAGAAACAGGGCACGAAGACCTCGATGACTCCATTAGCCGGTTGGGGATAAAAAAAAAGAGTACGAGGGACCCTTGACCCGCCTCGCATAAAATACCGACTTTACTAGCAATACCAAAGGACCCTTGGGGAACAATAGTATAAAAGCCATTGAAAATCCTTTTACGCTGTGTTAGATCGTGTAAGACCCAACAACTCGTGAGGTAGAAGTCTTCGGGCCTTAAGATCAGGTCATTGGGCTAGCTAGGCCCAACAAACAAGATTTTACACTTTGGGGCCCAAAGATGGTGCGTCGACGTCTGTGCACTCTCACGTGTGTATTAAATTCCCAAATGTTACTTGTGTGAATCGAGGTATCGTCGCGTTAGTAGTTTCAGATTTTTATTGGTTCGAGACCGAACCAATTCGTTTAACAACGATTTTTGGTATTGTTGTGTATTGTATTTCGTCGGTAGTTGCGGTGCCAATATTTGATCAAGTTGAGTGTATTGAATTAGCCTTGAAAATTTTCTGTTTTCAGCCCCTCTTTGTTTGTAAATTTACATTTTTCAACCCTCTAATTAAATAACTTTCCGGTTTGGTCCTTAAACCATTTTTCTTGACATTTTAACACCAAAAATTATTGAAATTGATATTTTTCAGCATATTTTTCATAGAAAACAGTTTGAGTCCCTGAAAATACAGTTTCCTCGGTTATAACCCCTCTTTTTCGCAGTTTTTACAATTTTGGCCCAAATTGGAAAATTTTTGCAAATTTGGTCCTTTTTAAATTTGAAAAGCATTTTAAACCTTTGAAAAGTACTTGGAACACTAGTAGTCCACTGTTTTACAGAAAAACACAGTTTTGGTCCTCCAAAACAGAAAATTTCGCATATTGGGCCCTATTGGGCCGAAAATGCCATTTTTAGCCCATTAAGCTTGAAATTTATGTTTTTAATCCTCCAAAAAGTATATTTTCAGAAAATACATTATGGAAACTGTTTTGACTCATCTCACCCATCAGATTTCTAAATATTTCATTTTGGGCCCTTTAACTTTATATTTTTAACATTTTATGTCCAAAAATTGAGTTTTTAGCCCAAAGGAAATGTTATTAAGCCATTTAGCTATTTTTCTTGGAACACTTTGTATGTAGAAATATATTTGATGCTAGTATCCTTTAACATAATGTATATCACGATTTTTAGGGGTTTATGGCTAGATCCAACATCATAAACACACAAAAACACACATATAAGCATAGAAATCATACAAGGCATACAAAACACATATAGATCTACACTTTCACTTGTATTCCCCCCCCCCCACAAAACTTATAAAACAGAAAAATAGGGAGTATGAAGCTCACCTTAGGGTGTGATTTCGGTTTTTGAAGAAAAGATGGAAGAAAACTTGGTGATTTTTGGCCTTAGCACCCTTTTCTTGATGATCTCGAGTTTGATGTGCTTCTAGGATGTAAGATCACGATTTTTGCATGGATTAGGAAAAGATTTTGATAAAACAAAGAATCTAAGTCATAGATCCAAGCATAACCTTACCTTAGATGAAGAGTTTGTGGAAATATCCTCTTGAAAGCCTCCTAATTTTCGAGATTTTTGAGTGGAGAGGGAGGATGTGTTCTTGAGTATTCTAGAGAGAGTTTGAGAGATATTTGTGTATGTGTGTGTGTGTGTTTCGGCCGAGAGTGAGGGAGGGAAAAGGAGAAGTGATCTTTGAAGTGATACTTGCTTGGAAATATGAGTTGTGTGCATGGATACCCAACAAATAAAAGTGAGGTGGCAATCCAAAGTCAACTCTCCCTTTTCCTTGGGCTTGGGCCGAGAATGGAGAGAGAAGAAAGGATTTTTGGGCTTTTTGCCCCTAAGCCCAATATTAAAGTTAGTTTGGCTGATCATTCGCCTTATAAAATAAAATTGTGATTTTTATGCTTTATTGAGCTAGATTAGGTTAATCATGGATCAAAGCTTTTAATTCATTTCATTCTAGGCCCAAAATGGCCCAAAATGTTGAAATAAATGATTGTGGGTCCAATTAGAGCCCAATTAGGGTTCTAAGCCCATGATAGTCAAATTGGAAGCTTATTGGTCCATTTGGGTCCAATAAGGAAGTCCTAGTCCAAAGTGGACCTAAACAAGAACTTCTAGGGTTTCCAATTGTTTGATGACTATTTGTAGTACTTGTATGATGTATTTGATTGATGTTTTTGATGTCATAATAATAGGTATCACACATGCTCTTAAGTTTTTGATTCACATTAACTTGAGTATAGAGATTACATGACACAAAATTTCTAGTTGTGACAGCGCTGAACCAGCTTCGCCTGGGGGCGAAGGACTGGTGGAAGTTTGAGTCAGCAGATTTCACCCCAGCTGAGCTTACTGTGGTGACCTGGGAGAGGTTCACCACCATGTTCTGGGATGAGTACGTTCCCCTGTGGAAAGGGAACGACTAGCTCAAGAGTTCATGACCCTCAAGCAGGGTACTGATTCGGTTACTGGTATTACGCGGAAGTTCCATGAGAGGGCGATGTTTTGCTGGGAGGAGGTGTCTACAGAGCAGGCTCGTATGAGCCGGTATCTGAGTGTACTGAGGAGGGACATTCGGGAGTTGGTGGCGAATTCGACATACCGTACATTTGCCGAACTCCAGGAAAATGCCCACAAGAGGGAGATAGAGCTGGTGACTCAGGCCAGGGAGGAGGCGGAGTCGTAGCCGGTAGCCAAGCGGGCTAGGCCCGCTGATTCGAGATCTGGGGGTGCGAAGGTCCGTACTTGTGGGAAGTGCGGCAAGAGTCAAGAGGGGTCGTGCAGAGCGGGGTTAAGCTACAAGTGCGGGAAGGAGGGGCATATCGCAAGGGATTGCCCCAAGGGGTTTTCGGTTTGCTTTCATTGCAACCAGACCGGCCATCGGAAGGACGAGTGCCCTCAGCTTCATCAGGGATCTGCGCCTGCTGCTAGGGCTTATGAGGTTCGGCCAGCGAAGGTCGAGGCGCCGAAGGCTCGCGGGAGAGCCTTCCAGTTGACAGCGGAGGAGGTCCGCACAGCACCCGACGTTGTGGCCGGTATGTATTCTTCTTTCTATTTATTTTGAGTTGAGATATTATGCTTATATTATGTTATGCTTAGGTACTTTTCTTGTGAATTTTGTACCTGCCTTAGTGCTATTTGACTCGGGAGCGAGTCGATCTTTTGTGTCGTTAGCTTTTAGTCATCATATTAGTATTTGTCGGGAGGCATTGAGTCGGCCTCTGCGAGTTTCTATAGCTAACGAGCGAGCGGTGTATGCCACCGAGGTGATTCGAGGATGTAGTCTGGAGATCTTCGGTGTGGGGTTCCCGATTGATCTAGTCCCGACTGCGATGGGGGATGTATGTGTTATAGAGGGCATGGATTGGTTGAGTCAATTTGGAGCTATTATAGATTGTGAACGTCAGTTGGTGACTATACGAGACCCTAGTGGGGGAGTGCTTACAGTGTACGGTGAGGGTACCCGTCCTGAGTTAGCATTTTGTTCGGCTACCAGGTCAAGGCAGAGTCTACAGCAGGGCTGTAGGGGGGTTTGTGGCCTATGTGATGGACACGCGAATGGCTGCTGGGAGACCCAGTTCGATTGACGAGGTCTCGATTGTGTGGGAGTTCCCCGATGTTTTCCGCGAGGAGTTGTCGGGTGTGCCTCCTGAGAGGCAAGTGGAGTTTCGTTTTGATTTGATTCTGGTGGCGGCACCTATTGCCAAGACACCCTATCGCCTTGCGCCGCCATAGATGCAGGAGTTATCCTCACAGCTCCAGGAGCTACTGGGGAAGGGGTTTATTAGACCGAGTAGCTCGCCTTGGGGAGCGCCGATCCTTTTTGTCAAGAAAAAGGTTGGTTCACACCAGATGTGCATTGATTACCGGGAGTTGAACAAGTTAACGGTCAAGAACCGTTATCCGTTACCGAGGATCGACGATCTTTTCGCTCAGTTGCAGGGGGCGTCTTGGTTCTACAAGTTAGACCTGAGATTGGGGGTATCACCAGATGAGGGTACGGGATGAAGATATCTAGAAGACAACATTCAGTATGCCTTACAGGCATTACGAGTTTGTGGTGATGCCATTCGGGCTCACCAATGCAGCAGCAGCGTTCATGGATCTCATGAACAGGGTGTGTCGGCTGATGTTGGATCGTTCGGTGATCGTATTTATCGATGATATATTGGTATATTCGAGATCTAGAGAGCAGCATGAGGAGCATTTGAGGGAGATTCTCGGAGTTCTGAGATCGGAGAGGCTATACACCAAATTCTCCAAGTGTGACTTTTGGTTACGAGAGGTCCAGTTCCTAGGGCACCTCGTTAACCAGAAGGGGATATTGGTTGATCCGGCCAAGATCAAGGCAGTGATGAGTTGGGGAATGTTGAGGTCACCTACTGAGATCAGGAGTTTCTTTGGGTTGGCTGGATATTATCGGAGATTTATTAGGGATTTCTCCAAAATCGCCGTGCCACTTACCAAGTTGACCCGGAAGGGTGTTACTTTTTCGTGGGGTACGGAGCAGTAAACCTCGTTTGAGACACTTCGCTAGAGGTTGTGTGAAGCCCCGGTGCTCGCAGTACCAGAAGGGATGGAGGATTTTCTGGTGTACTATGATGCGTCGATATCAGGGTTGGGAGCGGTGCTTATGCAAAGGGGGCATGTGATAGCATATGCATCGAGGCAGCTGGAACCTCATGAGTCGAGGTATCCCACCCACGATCTGGAGTTGGGGGCAGTAGGGTTCGCCCTCAAGATCTGGCGTCACTATCTGTATGGGGTTCGGTGTACCATATACACGGACCACAAGAGCTTGAAGCTCCTGATGGATCATCACAATCTAAATATGCGTCAGAGGAGATTGTTGGATGTGGTAAAGGATTACGACTACGAGATACTGTATCACCCAGGCAAGGATAATGTTGTAGCCGATGCCCTGAGCCGTAGGGCGGAGGGCGCCCCGATACGGGATGTTTGTATGAGATTGACAGTGATGACTCTGGTGTGGGACACCATTCGAGGGGCCCAGGCGGAGGCCGTGAGACCGTAGAACCGCAAAAGGGAACAAGTGATCGGGCAGGTGTCGGAGTTAGTTACCGATAGTTGCGGACTTATGACCTTTTAGGGTCGGATTTGGGTACCGTTTGTGGGTGGAGCACGTACCATTTTGATGGAGGAGGCGCATAAATCGAAGTTCTCGATCCATCTTAGGGCCACTAAGATGTATTTGGACCTAAAAAGGGAGTATTGGTGGCCCTGCATGAAGAGGGATGTCGCATGGTTCGTAGAGAGGTATTTGACCTATCGTAAGGTCAAGGCCGAGCACCAGCGTCCGCATGGTAAGTTGCAGCCGTTAGAGATTCCCGAGTGGAATTGGGAACAGATTACCATGGATTTCATCACCAAATTGCCGAGGAATGCTAGGGGTGTCGATGCAATTTGGGTGATTGTGGACAGGTTGACGAAGAGCGCTCATTTTCTTGCCATTAGTGAGAGCTCTTTTGCGGAGAGGCTGGCAGAGTTATACGTGAGAGAGGTGGTATCGCGGCATGGAGTGTCGGTCTCGATTGTTTCAGATCGAGACGTGCGTTTCACTTCCAGGTTTTGGAAGAAATTTCATGAGGAATTGGGTACGAGGCTGCATTTTAGTACCGCACACCACCCACAGACTGATGGTCAGAGCGAGCGGACGATTCAGATGCTCGAGGACATGCTTCGGGCATGTGTATTGGACTTCAAAGGATGTTGGGACACGTACCTACCTTTGGTTGAGTTTTCCTATAACAACAACCATCATTCGAGCATCAGTATGCCACCCTTTGAGCTGTTGTACGGGAGGAGGTATCGGACCCCCATTTGCTGGGGTGAGGTAGGGCAACGTGTGATGGGTAGTACAGAGATTGTGCTTTAGACGACCGAGCAGATTCATCAGGTCAGACAGAGGTTACTGACGGCCCAGAGCCGTCAGAAGAGTTGTGATTATAGACGGAGTTCAAAGCTCGAGTTTCAGGTCGGTGACTTTGTAATCCTGAAGGTATCTCCTTGGAAAGGAGTGATCCGGTTCAGGAAGAAGGGCAAGCTGGGGCCCCGTTATATTGGTCCATTCCAATTGATTGCGAGGGTAGGCCGGGTAGCCTACCGGCTGGAGTTACCTGCAGAGTTGGGCCAGATTCATGACACCTTTCACGTTTCGCAGCTGACGAAGTGTATTTCCGATGAGTCAGCAGTGGTACCATTAGAGGATATTCAGGTGGATGCAAGCCTAAACTATGTTGAGAGACCGGTTGCGATTATGGATCGGAAGATCAAGGTTCTGAGGAACAAAGAAGTGCTCCTGGTGTAGGTCCAGTGGCAACATCGGAAAGGGTCCGAGCTGACTTGGGAGTCGCAGCGAGAGATGCGTGAGCAATATCTAGAGTTGTTTGTAGAGTAAGACTTTGAGGGCGAAGTCTGATTCTAGTGGGGGAGAATTGTAACATCCGGATTTCCAGGTACATTATTTATTCATTCATTTTGGAGATTTTGATAGGGACTTGGCGAGTTGATGCTTAGACCCGCTGAGTAAAGTCACGATTTTCCATCCGGGTTAATGACCAGACTCGGTGAGTCTGTGCTGTTTAATGAAGCCCTAATTCCCCGGGTCTGAACCCTATTTAAAGGGCTTTATAGCCTCCATTTGCGGCTACATGTCCAGAGAGACTATCCCTTTCGATCTTGAGCGTGTTGTGAGTGATTTAGAGCTCCTTTGTCATTTTTGGTTTGATTTAGCCAACGAAGAAAGGGCTTACAACAAGAAGGGGGCAAAAGGACTTCATTCCAGAGATCTTTCAGCTTGAATCTTCATTTTTGAGGTATAAACTCGAGTCCATTCTCGTATTTGGTTGTTATAGTCGAATTTAGGGTTTCTTCATGCGTTATTTTGCTTAGATCTTGAGTAAGAGAGGTCCCATGATGAAATGATTCATAGATCTGGACCCTAAGAGGTCCAGAGTGTCCTACTCATTTGGCTTTATGCCTTCCCCTTGGAGTAATTAGCTAGATTTTCCATTAAATGAGGGATTTCACTCAAATGAGCATAGAGGACCTTGCATGAGTGCCCAAGATTTGACCTTTACGAGATGATGGACTATAGGGAAGCTAGATCTATGGATTGGAGGAACAGATCTGACCTCAGGAGGTCAGATGGATGTTGTCATGGGAGCAACTGGCCGAGTCCATATGAAGACTTGACGAGTCGAGTCGGGGTTGCCCCGCGATTCGTTGCCGAGTAACTCGATGAGTGAAGAGGGAACTCGTTGTGTTTGAGAGGTTTAAAAGGATTCAGAGAACCCGCATGGACTCGCCGAGTCACTCGTATGAACTCGATGAGTCGGGTCAAAGTTTGACCGTTGACTTTTGTTGACTTTTAGGGTTTGGTCAACAATGGGGTCTTTGTGTCAAGAGAGGGGTAAAATGGTCTTTTACCCTTCTGAGGGTGCCAAGAGAGGGTTGAGTCTAGTCTCGAGGATTATACTTATGAGAGTATTTACTTTATCTGATTAGGCGGAGGATAGACCATATTTCTACCGAGTCAGAGATTTACCGAGACATCCGAGGTGAGTCTTCTCACTATACGTTACCTAGAGTGGTATTTATGTGTTGATCGGAGGGTCTTATGTGCTATGTATGAGATTATGTGCTATATGATATATATATGTTGTTATATGAATGTATAGAACGGACCGGATGGTCCAACAATACAGACCGGACCAGAGGGTCCAACGATACAGATCGGGCCAAAGGGCCCAACGAGCTATGACCGGACCAGAGGGTCCAATGAGCTACGGGACTAGAGGGTCCCACTGAGACACATCGATCGGAAGGTCGTACTGTAGCCTCCAGTGGCGTATGTGTCGTATGCGGTATTTTGGGGAACTCACTATGCATTTATGCTTATAGTTTTTGTGTTATGTGTTTCAGGTACTAGCGAGGACCGTGGGAAGGCGCTGGCGTGAACCGTACACACATAGTGGATATTTGTCTATGATCTTGGGGATATGTTTTGAGTAATAAAAATTGTGAAATACTCCTTTGAGAATGTTTTTATATGTAATTGTGGTTGTTGAAATATAAAAAATTTGTTTTGAAAGTTACGTTGTTACAAGATTGCTCACGGATTTGTAACACTGAAGAAATTGAAGTGCCACTGGAAGAATTAATGGTGGTAAGCAGTGAAGATGAATCTTCAACCTACACAGAGGCTAGTCGCAAGAAGGAGTGGGTACAGGCGATGGAAGCTGAAATAGCCTCGATTGAAAGAAATAATAGTTGGAGTCTAGTTGAATAACTAAGGAATCAGAAGCCAGTTGGTTTGAAGTGGGCCTTCAAAGTAAAACGTGACCCGACTAGAAGAATTGTGAAGCACAAAGCTAGGATCGTGGCAACAGGCTAAGTGTAGAAGTATGGAATCAACTTTTATGAGGTATTTGTGCCTGTTGCTAGAATTAAAATTGTTCGTGTTATTCTTGATCTTGCTGGTTCAAATGGCTGGGGTGTTCATCACCTTGATGTGAAGTCAACATTCTTGAACGGGAAGTTAAAAGAAGAGGTGTATGTCACACAACCAGAAGGATTTGAGAAGAAAGGTGAAGGAAACAAGGTCTATAAACTGTCAAAGGCACTTTATGGGCTAAAACAAGCGCCCAAGGCATGGAACTCGTGTCTGGATTCGTACTTGAAAAGTCTTGGATTCAAAAGGTGCCCCCAGGAGTACTCTGTGTACACTAGGATGAAGAATGGAAACACTCTAATCATTGGAGTTTACGTAAATGACCTGTTGGTGCTGTTGGTGATTGGAAGCTCCACTGCTGATGTAAAAGAGTTCAAGATGGAGATGAATGCAAAATTCAAAATGAGTGATCTTGGTCTCCTAACCTACGACCTGGGAATTGAGGTAAACCAACACAAAAACTCTATTTCATTGAAACAAAAAGCATATGCTAGAAACCTTCTAGCAAAGAGTCGTATGCTTGAGTGTAATTCCACCAAAAGTTCCATGGAACACAAGATACAACTGACCAACGAAGGAGATGGAGAGTTGGTCAACCCCACTAAGTACAGGAGTATAGTGGGTAGACTCAGGTACTTGACCGATACCCGTCCATACTTGGCTTTTGAAGTTGGACTAGTGAGTCGTTTCATGGAGAGACCTACCGTGGTTCATCTTCAGGTTGCGCAAGGGATTCTTAGGTATATAAAGGGTACCTTAGACCATGGTTTGGTCTATACAAAAGGAGAAAAGAAAGTCAATATTGCAGGGTATTCGGACAGTGATCATGCAAAGGATGTGACAACCCGAAACTTCCATCCTATGTAATTGATCCGTGTATCAGTATTAAAACTTGAATTCATCATCTTTTAACGAATTTTATGGGTCCATATGGGTTATCTAGACTTAGTATAATCTAGATATGAGTCTTGGGAAGGGTTAGAAAGTGTTTAGCATCGCAAAATCGGCTCAAACACACCAAAGAAGGTATGTGCGGCCACACACCTGTGTGTGCGGCCAGCTAGCCACACACCCAACCGCAAACACACTCCAGCCTCACACCCAACCCTATATATTGAGAAGACCCCCTTCATTCACTCTTTTCTTCTCTTGAATGCACCATCTCTCTCTCTCTCTCTCTAAAATCATCAACCAATAACACTTTGAAGGCCTCATAATCGTGAATTACTTCATCATCTAGTTGGTTATAGTGGTAAACATTTGAATCTAAGCTTAATACTCATAATTTTCATCATGTTCTTCATCCTTTGAAGGTGTACGGCCGCACACCTTCATATGGTGGCCGCACACATTCAAAACTCCCCTTAGTGAAGAGAAAACACTTCAAAAATTGTCTTTTGGGCTCAAACAAGGAGTGTACGGCCGCACACTCCTGTGTACGGCCGCACACACACCCTATATGGTCGTACACTCTTGTGCGTAGCCTCACACATAAGTCTGGCCACAAACCCTAGCCGCACACTCACTTGCATGGTCATACACTCACTCTAATGCCCATATTTGGCCCTAAACTTGTAAAGATCACTAAGTATGAATCATGGGACACTTAGTCTTAGTAATACCAAGTCTTTACCATTATGTTTTGTCATGAAACACCCTAGCTCTAACTCACATATGTGCCATCATATGTATAATAGGGACTACTTGCGTTCAGGGCATTCGTTGACACTCAACACTCATATCGATCACACTCGAACCCTACGTTAAATAGTGAGTTCATACCCCTACACCTTTTTCCGTGTTTTTCATGGTTTCGGGGGGGGGGGGGTGGGGGATTACAAGAAAAAGTACAAGGGAACTTGTACTCAAAGCTTATTATTTCGTATGAAATGTTTACGTGATCTGTATGTTTTTTACACTGAAACACATTTTACCAACCAACTTAATTGTGGATTTGGTTTTCAAAACTAAAACAAGGATACTTGTGAAATTTATTTTAAAATGTTATATTTTATATTTCACAAGGGATTTATGACATTCATAAAACACATTTTCTATATTATTACTTGTAAGTTCGTTATACTTATGGTTATGGACACGTTCTTGGTAACACTCCACGGGTACGAGAGTGTAGGACTACCCCTGTAACCAAAATCTCCTAGAGGGAGAACGTGACTTCTGTGTATAGATCTATACGGGACTGACTACCGCACACCTCGCTGCTAGCTACAGCCGGACCGACAGGTCTACGGGTGGCAAAGTCATAAATCGATACTGGCCCCGTTACATGCCGAATCTAGTTTATCGTATGGTTATAGAACTCGCAACTTAGATAATGGAGATTTACTTTAGTAATAATGAACCTAATAAACTAACCTCAAAGTAATACCTATTTTGATTACTAGAGGATATTTGTAATACACTTAGGAATAGTTCACTACTTACTTATTAGTTTTATATACGTGTTAAAACTAATGTACTTCATCGAGTGTAACCGAGCATTCAATGAAACTGCACCTAATAATACAAGTATGGTAGATACTTGTACACTTCATTCCGAATCGATAACCAAACATTAACTTTTAAGGAAAATAAGGGTTTTTCCTAGGATAACTTAACTTTTCATAATGAAGCTGTTTAACAAACTGATAACTAAACTCCTTTCATAAGAAAATATGGGATTTTCTTGGGGAAACAACTTTTCATAAAACTAAAGGAACATTTTTCTTTCACCAGAAACAAATCACTTATGAACTCACCAACTTTATGCTGATATTTTTAAAACTGCTTGTATTCTCAGGTTCTCATTAGACAGGTATCCCGTTTACTTTTGGAGAAGACGGAGCGTATAAAAGTCTCGTCTACTTTATTGTTTACATGTCGTACATTTAAAAACATGTATTACTATGTTTTCAAACATATGTAAATAATCCTATGTAATGTAATGGTTGTGTTTACTATGCTTACTATGTACATTGTTTGTGATACTACGCATGACGTCATCCACCCCGGAACGTTTCCGCCGTCGGTTTCGGGGTGTGACAGATTGGTATCAAACCCCTTGTTTATAGTGAACTAAGTATACCGAACCTTACATGGTATATAACTGTAAACACAAAGGGGCCTAAGTGCTCTAAACTAAAAGTATACTTTAAAATACAAGTATTTTTCAAAAACTATACTAGAATACCTAAATTATAGGAATCGTAACCACAACTAGAACAAAACATAACTAATTGGGTGTTGGGCACTACGGTTAAACCTGGGTAGTTATGTAGTCATGTCTAGGGTCAATATAGCCTAATCAACTATGTTCATTCGAGACACGACCAACATGTGCTTGGGAGTGACTGTGGTGCACATCAAGCCTAAAACTTACTAGATATCCAAACATCAGGTCATCATCGCAACAAAACATAAAATACTATGGGAGTATTTTCTAGAGTCAAATTCGTTTTAGAAATCCTCATTTAAGTGTTGCTACTCATTCCCTTTAGCGTTAATTCTCTTGCTTTAGTAGTTTTCCTTTATGTCATCGCATAGTAGAACACTCTATCTGCCATAATGAGATATCTATTGTTTCATATCTCTTGATTTAATCAAGAGGACATACCATCCACTCTTTCCTGATCATTTAGATCAAGATGCCTCCAAGAAAGAGACCCAGCTCAAAGAACAACAAACCTTCGCCACCACCTCCTCCTCTATTTGATTCGGTTATGTTTCAGGCAGCTGTTACTGCCGCAATGGCAGCTGCCATGTCTCAAATGAACCCTGGCGGCTCCGGTGGGCCAGGAGGTGGTACTCAATCTCAAAACTAGGAAGGTGGTCAGGGACACCGGAAGGAGTGTTCCTACAAAGATTTCATGAACGCGAAACCCACATCTTTCAATGGCACTGGAGGTGTTATTGCTCTGACTCGATGGTTCAAAAAGATCGAGTCTATTTTCAAAATCAGTTCCTGTTCAGAAGCTGATAAGGTGAAGTTCGCTGCCTGCACCTTCACCGAAAAAGCCTTGACTTGGTGGAATGGCCGAGTCAAATCCCTCACCTTACTAGTAGCCAATGTTATGGGTTGGGAGAGCATGAAGGAGCATCTGCTTGCTGAGTACTGCCCGCGGGGCGAGATGCAGAAATTAGAACATGAACTCTGGAACCTAAAGATGAGGGGTTCCAATATTGCTTCTTACACTTCTAGTTTTGAAGACCTAGTGCTCCTCTGTCCGGGAATGGTCACCCCGGAAAGCAAAAATATTGACAAATTCATTTGGGGGCTGACCCAACCAACCAAGGGAAATGTTTTGGCTGCGAAGCTAGACACCTTTGACAGCGCAAAATTCCTGGTGCAAATTCTGATTGACCATGGAGACGATCTCGATGAAGTGGCCACCACTCCTGAGCGGTAAAAAGGAGTGGTGAGAAAACAAAGTTTTGGAGACAGAAGAAGGGTCGGTCTTCACAGGAACCCTCAAAGAAGTAGCAAACTGTGGCAGTCCACGCTACTACCACCCCTGTTGCTACTCCTGCTACTCAAGCACCTACCGGTAGATATGCTGGTACCCTTCCTCGGTGCGACAAGTGCAACTACCATCATCTCACTTCCGGCCCATGCCATGAGATGACCTGCAACAATTGTGGTATTAAAGGGAATACGATTCGATTTTGCAAGGCGCCAGCCCAACCAACCAATCAAGCTTATAGAGCAGGTGTCAGTCAGGCCTGCTACAGTTGCGGCGAGGTCGGGCATTACAAGAGAAACTGCCCCAAGGCAGCAACAACTGGTAACACTGGGAGGATTCTAACTATGGGCTAAGAGGAGGCAGTCGCCGATCCCACCGTTGTCATGGGTACGTTCCTTCTCGACAACTCCTATGCATGCATCATTTTCGATTCTGGTGCTGAAAGAAGTTTTGTTAGCCATTCATTCAAACATCTCCTTAAACCTAATCCTCAATCGCTAACCGAAGCATTTACCGTCGATAAGGCTAACGGTGAGAAAGAAAACGCTAACGATATATTCATAGGCTGCACCCTTACACTCAACGAACATTATTTTCCCATTGATCTTATGCCAATCTCCATAAAAAGCTTCGATGTTATCATTGGCGTGGATTGGTTGAGCCCCAATCACGCTGATATCTTTAGTTACGAAAAAAGCTATCCGTCTCAATCTCCCTTCTGGTCAAACCCTCATGACCTAAGGTGATAAACTCAGTTCCAATCTTCGCATCATTTTCTGCATCGAAGCTCAAAAGCTTCTGCGAAAGGAGTGCCATGAATTTCTAGCCCATGTGATAAATGAGAAACAGGAAGTTAAAGGCCTCGAGAGCATCCCTGTGGTCTGCAACTTTTCTGATGTATTTCCCGAATAGCTCCCGGGATTTCCTCCCGAACGACAAGTTGAATTTCGCGTCGACCTAATCCCCGGAGCTACCCTCGTAGCCAAGTCTCCATATCGCTTAGCGCCAGCAGAAATGCAAGCGTTATCCAGTCAGCTTAATGAGCTACTCAGTAAAGGGTTCATCAGACCGAGTTCCTCACCCTGGGGAGCCCCGTTATTATTTGTGAAGAAGAAAGATGGATCCTTTCGGATGTGTATAGACTACTGCGAATTGAACAAGCTAACCATCAAGAACCGTTATCCTCTTCCTCGAATAGATGACCTTTTTGATCAAATCCAAGGAGCTAACTACTTCTCAAAGATAGACCTTAGATCAGGGTACCATCAGCTATGTGTTCATGAGAGTGATGTTTCCAAGACAGCATTCAGGACTTGATATGGTCACTACGAGTTTGTAGTGATGCCCTTTGGTCTAACTAACGCACTGGCAGTGTTCATGGACCTGATGAACCGGGTGTGTCGCCCCTTTTTGGACAAGTTCGTTATCGTTTTCATTGACGACATATTTGTCTATTCCAGAAGCGAAGAAGATCACAAACAAGACTTGAGAATAGTGTTGGAAATGCTTAGATCGGAGAAACTGTTCGCGAAATTCTCCAAGTGCGAATTCTGGATTCGGAAGGTAACTTTCCTTGGACACGTAGTAAGCGAGGAGAGTATACACGTGGACCCTTCCAAAATCAAAGCGATAGAGAATTGGTCGGCACTGAAGACACCCACAGAAATCCGACAATTCTTGGGTCTCGCCGGCTATTACCGTAGATTCATCCAAAAAATTTCAAGAATTGCCAAACCCTTAACTACTATGACACAGAAAGGTGTACCCTTTTGTTGGAGAGAAAAGCAAGACATTGCATTCCAAAAGTTTTAGCGAGCCTTGTGCAACGCACCTATCATGTCCCTGCCCGAAGGGATGGAGGACTTCATTGTCTACTGTGATGCGTCCAATCAGGGCTTAGGTTGTGAGCTTATGTAGAGGGGAAAGGTCATTGCTTATGCCTCGAGACAATTGAAGGCACACGAAGTTAACTATACAAATCACGACCTGGAGTTAGGAGCAGTGGTCTTCGCACTGAAGATTTGGAGACATTATCTCTACGGAACCAAGTGCACGATCTTCACTGACCATAAAAGCCTGAAACACATCTTCGATCAGAAGGACTTAAACATGAGACAACGGTGATGGGTAGAGTTTCTCAGTGACTATGAGTGCGAAATCCGCTACCATCCCGGCATAGCCAATGTGGTGGCAGATGCCCTTAGCCGAAAGGAAAGTTCAAGCCGCAAGGTGAAGACGTTAACAATAACCATCCATTCCCACTTATCCACACAAATCCGAGAGGCTTAGTTAGAAGCCCTAAAACCAGAGAACGTGTCAAACGAAACCTTGAGGGGAATGGATAAGAATCTTGAGATCAGAGGTGACGGAGTCTATTGTTTCATGGATCGGATATGGACCCCAAAGTTCGGAGGTTTCAGAGAGGTTGTCATGAACGAAGCCCACAAGACTAGATACTCTGTACACCCGGGCTCGGATAAGATGTACTTGGATCTCAAGAAGCTGTACTGGTGGCCAAACATGAAAGCCGAAATTGCTACCTTCGTGGGCAAGTTCCTGATTTGCGCCAAGGTAAAGGTCGAATATCAGAAACCCTCGGGTCTACTCCAGTAGCCCGAGATACCTGAGTGGAAATGGGAGATGATTTCTATGGATTTCATTACCAAATTACCCAAATCTCCGAGTGGGTACGATACCATTTGGTTAATTGTCGATCGATTGACAAAATCCGCTCATTTCCTGCCGGTAAAAGAAATGTTCAAGATGGACAGACTCACGCAAATCTACATTCAAGAGACAGTCAGACTGCACGGTGTGCCTGTGTCCATTATCTCCGATATAGATAGCAGGTTTACCTCGAGATTTTGGTAGTCCCTACACAAGGCTCTTGGAACAAAGCTAGACATGAGCACGGCTTATCATCCTCAGACAGAGGGGCAGAGTGAAAGAACCATCCAGACCTTGGAAGACATGTTGAGAGCATGTGTCATCGATTTCGGCAAGTCTTGGGACACCCATTTACCCTTGATCGAGTTCTTGTATAACAATAGTTACCACACCAGTATCAAGGTTGCCTCGTTCGAAGCCCTCTACGGTCGAAAGTACAGATCCCCTATGTGTTGGGATGAAGTAGGGGACACGCAGCTAGCTAAGAGTCGAGTCCCCGACAATTCTCTCACTGGTCCTAAAATCATCCGTGAAACTACCAAAAAGATCATCCAAATCCGAGACCGATTGAAAGCCTCTAGAGACAGACAGAAGAGCTACGCCGATAAACGACGAAAGCCTTTGGAATTCCAGGTTGGAGATTGTGTCCTGTTGAAGGTCTCGCCCTGGAGAGGCATGATACATTTTGGAAAGCACGGAAAACTGAACTTATGGTATATAGGACCTTTCGAGATCCTCGCTAGGATCGGTCTTGTGGCCTATAAACTCCGATTACCCCAAGAGCTTAGCAACATCCATCCTGTATTCCACGTCTCTAATCTTAAGAAGTGCCTATCCGATGAAACCATTATGATCCCTCTTGACGAGATCGAAATCAATGAAAACTTGAACTTCATGGAAGAACCAAATCATGGATCGGAAGGTCAAGTGTACGAAACAAAGCCGCATCCCGATAGTGAAAGTTCGCTGGAATGCCAAGCGACGTCCGAAATTCACTTGGGAGCATGATGACTCAATGAGACAGAAGTACCCTCACCTTTTCTAAAATCCATGAATTGTATTCGTATTCCTGAATTTCGAGACGAAATTCCCTCTAACGGGGGAATGATGTGACAACCCGAAACTTCCATCCTATTTAATTGATTTGTGTATCGATATTAAAACATGAATTCATCAACTTTTAACAAATTTTGTGGGTCCATATGGGTGCTCGAGACTTAGTATAATCTAGATATGAGTCTTGGGAAGGGTTAGAAAGTGTTTAGCATCGCAAAATCGGGTCAAAACACCAAAGAAGGTGTGTGCGGCCACACACGTGTGTGTGCGGCCAGCCAGCCACACACCCAACCACAAACACCCTCCAGCCTCACACGCAACCCTATACTTTGAGAAGACCCACTTCATTCACTCTTTTCTTCTCTTGAATGCACAATCTCTCTCTCTACTTTCTCTCTCTAAAATCATCAACCAATAACACTTTGAAGGCCTCATAATCGTGAATTACTTCATCATCTAGTTGGTTATAGTGGTAAACATTTGAATCTAAGCTTAATACTCATAATTTTCATCATGTTCTTCATCCTTTGAAGGTGTACGGCCGCACACCTTCATATGGTGGCCGCACACATTCAAAACTCCCCTTAGTGAAGAGAAAACACTTCAAAAATTGTCTTTTGGGCTCAAACAAGGAGTGTACGGCCGCACACTCCTGTGTACGGCCGCACACACACCCTATATGGCCGTACACTCTTGTGTACAACCTCACACACAAGTCTGGCCACAAACCCTAGCCGCACACTCACTTGCATGTCCATACACTCACTCTAATGCCCATATTTTGCCCTAAACTTGTAAAGATTACTAAGTATGAATCATGGGACACTTAGTCTTAGTAATACCAAGTCTTTAGAGTGACTTCCCATCATGTTTTGTCATGAAACACCCTAGCTCTAAATCACATATGTGCCGTCATATGTATAATAGGTAACACTTGCGTTCAGGGCATTCGTTGACACTCAACACTCATATCGATCACACTCGAACCCTACGTTAAACAGTGAATGCATACCCCTACACCTTTTTTTTGTGTTTTTCATGTTTTCAGGGGGGGGGGGGAATACAAGAAAAAGTACAAGGGAACTTGTACTCAAAGCTTAATATTTCGTATGAAATGTTTACATGATCTGTATGTTTTTTACACCGAAACTCATTTTACCAACCAACTTAACTGTGGATTTGGTTTTCAAAATAAAACAAGGATACTTGTGAAACTTATTTTAAAATGTTTTATTTTATATTTCACAAGGGATTTATGACATTCATAAAACACATTTTCCATATTATTACTTGTAAGTTCGTTATTCTTATGGTTGGAGACACGTTATTGGTAACACTCCACGGGTACGATAGTGTAAGACTACCCATGTAACCAGAATCTCCTGGAGGGAGAACGTGACTTCTGTGTATAGATCTATACGGGACTGACTACCCCGCACCTCGCTGCTAGCTACATCCGGACCGACAGGTCTACGGGTGACAAAGTCGTAAATCGATACTGGCCCCGTTACGTGCCGTATCTAGTTTATCATATGGTTATAGAACTCGCAACTTAGATAATGGGGATTTACTTTAGTAATAATGAACCTAGTGAACTAACCTCAAAGTAATACCTGTTTTGATTACTAGAGGGTATTTGGAATACCCTTAGGAATAGTTCATTGCTTACTTATTAGTTTTATATACGTGTTAAAACTAATGTACTTCACCGAGTGTAATCGAGTTTTCAATGAAACTGCGCCTAACAATACAAGTATGGTAGATACCTGTACACTTCATTCCGAATCGATAACCAAACATTAACTTTTAGGGAAAATAAGGGTTTTTCCTAGGATAACTTAAGTTTTCATAATGAGGTTTTTTAACAAACTAATAACTAAACTCCTTTCATAAGAAAATATGATATTTTCTTGGGGAAACAACTTTTCATAAAACTAAAGGAACATTTTTCTTTCACCAGAAACAAACCGCTTATGAACTCACCAGCTTTATGCTGAAATTTTTAAAACTGCTTGTATTCTCAGGTTCTCGTTAGACAGGTATCTCGTTTACTTTTGGAGAAGACGGAGCATATTGAAGTCTCGTCTGTTCTTTTGTTTACATGTCGTATATTTAAAAACTTGTATTACTATTTTTTCAAACATATGTAAATAATCCTATGTAATGTAATGGTTATGTTTACTATGCTTCCTATGTACATTGGTTGTGATACTACGCATGACGTCATCCACCCCAGAATGTTTCTGCCGTCGGTTTCGGGGTGTGACAAAGGACTTGGAAGACAGAAGAAGTACAGGAGGCATGATGTTTTATGTCAATGGAAATTTGGTTTCTTGGTCATCACAAAAGAAAAGATGTGTAGCTTTATCTTCATGTGAGGCTGAATTTATGGCAGCCACTATGACTGCATGCCAAGGCATTTTGGCTGCATAGACTCTTTTCATTAATAACAGGTCAAAATATCCCACCCGTGGCAATGTATGTGGACAAAAAGTCAGCACTAGAACTAATGAAGAACCCTGTTTTTCATGGAAGAAGCAAGCACATAGACATAAGATTTCACTTTATCAGGGAGTGTGTGGAGAATGGAGAAATCATAGCCACATGGACTATGATTGTTCTTTCAAACTAATAGATCTAGCACCAAGAGTAAACATGTACATTTTAATTGATCTTCGTTGGTCTATATCTTAGACATAAAGAGATATCCATTTGACAACATTACATTGTCCTCTCCCAGGGGTTTCTATGTATCTATTACCTATGTCATGATGTACAAATAATTAGGACTTACCTATATCATAACATAATATACATCAAAGACCTAATGATATTCAAATATGTATTTGTGTCATGTAAGAAACATCAATCTCACTAGTTGGAATTAAGGCTAATAATAGCCTCAAATGAGTTGCAAATTAAAGGGTGTGGTGACTTATTTTGCTTCATACATGTTAAAATGGTGTCGAAAACTTTTTCAATGTACCCTTTCCGAGAAAAATATAAAATCATTGTGGTCCTTTCTTGCATAATTTCTATCACCAAAATCTTATTAATCCCCATTATATATTTCACTACACTATAACCTCATCGTGACACTCCTTTTATTTACTTAGTCATCATATTTGCACTTTTTTTGCTTATGACTAGACAAATAAATCTAATCTTTTATACCATTGTATCAGAGATTTCTTGAATCCATACATATTTCTTTAACTTAAATGTGTACTCCTCCTTAGTAGAACAATGAAACCCTCAAGTTGTTGCATCAATATTTCTTCCATAAGCACATCATTTATGAATAATGTAGTTACATCAAGATGCTCTACTTCATAGTCATTAGAAGCAACTAATCCTAATAATGCATGTCCAGATATATGTTTGTCAGCAGGATAATAGATTTTAGTGTAATACCTTTTTTGGATCTAACTATAACTTTTATCTACCTACAAGTCTTATATCTAATCTTCTTAATAAAGTATCTCTTTTATCTTGTAAAACCATTTACACTTCACCTTCTTTCCTTTAGGAGAAAAGACTAAATTATGATCTATTTTCTAGAAATACTCCATTTCACCATATATGAAAACCATTCATTCAATCATGTATGTATATTTGATAGACTCATTATAGAGAATATGTTCTAAGAATAACTCAATTTCATTTGTAATAATAAGAGAATATGCAACAAAATTTTCTTAAGTATACCTTTTATAAGGTGCAATTAGCATGCTAGATCTATCTCTCGAGGGTAGGAGTCATGTGATAGGGTTAGGAGTCATTTAATCTCCCTTCGTACTAGTTTTCCATTTTCAACACATGCATATGTCATATATGCAAAAATTCTTTTTTGCCTTAGGTAGTCGACAACCTTTCCAGACCATAGCTTAACAAGAATATGTTTTTTCTATTGCCAATGGAGGGGACCATTTGATTACGTATCAAGTTGTAGAAGTTTCCTCTGCCCAAAAACACTTTAGAACTTGGAGTTAGAGAGCATGTTCTGGATTTTCTCCATTATTTGTCTGTGACACTCAGTTGGAGTGTATGTTTCACCAAATCTATGATGAGTAATACCTTCCTTTCAGTAATATATGTTGAATTCTTTTGAATAGAGCTTCATTATGTTATACACGGGAGAATACTTAGCTTTCATACTAATTTTCTAGTCAACTAATATATTTTAATCCATAAAATTCGGAAAGTCTTCTCCCTTGTGCTTCAAGAACGAGGACTCGACTTTTCTTGAGAAGCCATTAATGATAGTGTGCATATGAGAAGCTTGTTCAATTAATTTTAACCTGATATTAAACAATATGATGGTTAGTAATATGAACTAATAACGAATTATTTAAGAATGACTAATGAATATAATATATATATATATATATATATATATATATATATATATATATATATCACATTAAATATCCAAAACACTTTCACAAACAACCAATGATTAATATTGGGGATTAAACATTCAGATGTCGCAAGCTAATAAATTCAATTATGATTATTATTGTTACCAAGTTTCATTTGGAAATCAGAATGATCCTTCATGATATTATAAGAAAATTGTAGAAGTAGATTGTCCTGTTATTGAACAAATATAAATGCAAATCAATAAAGTAACACTGACGTGTTTGAAGTTGATCTAGATTGTAGAAACTTGCACGGATCAAACTTGTGTCCTTAAAGGTTTTTACTTCACATCTATTGGTTGTAAGCAATAGAGTAAAACCCTAGGATTTAATGGAGATTTATTGATTTTCGAACAAGTATGTGAAAAATAAACGCAAAGTAACAACTCAGAATCCAGAAGAAATCACCAAGAGAGAGAGAGAGAGAGTTTTGAATTTCTTGCGTCGAATATGGCTCCTATGAAGCGGTATTTATATTTGCAAAAACCCTAAAAGGCAGCAACAAACTCTCATATGCATGCCCTTAAAAACCCTAGGGTGACGCCTTGCTCTCTAAGAAAGTCATTTTTTGGGCCTTCTAGAATATTCTCACCTGAATCTTGGTGCGAGCCTACTGTCGCGATGCGATTTCCACGAACCCGATTCGGTCAAACTCAACCGATCCCGAACCTGCTAAAATTAAAAGCTCCTAAACTCCTAGCAATCGATGTGTTGTGTGAAGTGCCAAGGGCACCTAAATCGTGCCATTTTACACATTCGCGTTATTGGCTAGGCTACAATCACGTGTATGCTTGGACCATCTCTTGATCCACTTCAACCTTTGAAGACCTATCAAGACAAAATCATTATAAACCAACTAAAACGATCATAGTGACTTGATAAACCAAATAATCTATCTCTAAGAATATACGCAACCAATTAAAATGATAATGATTCAAGCATAAATTGATTGTAGCTTTTTGCATGTCCATTTTGGACATTTTAGATATCAAGCTAATCCAAACATTTTAAAAATGATAGCTTATATCTTTTCACCATCACATAAACTAATTCAAACACTTTTTAAAAAACTCATTTTTTCATCAAATAAGCTAATCAATGCTTTTACAAAACAAATTTGTATTAAGTTAAATAAGAGTATCTCTAATGGAAGGTGTTTTATAGCTTAGGGTTTTTGTCATAGAGACCCAACTATCTTTTATATCAGCTTTTAAAAAGATCATTTTTGTTTTCTTTGCCCTTTATGGAACCCCTAACTCGAAAATTATGTGTTTAATGAGCCACTAACATAAAATGTGACCTACGATTACTAGTTATCTATACGTGATGGTGTAAAGGTGGACAATGTTTTCCATGCATATACACAATTGGCTGGTGACTCATCAGCTTCATTAGTAAGTTATTATGTGTGACCTAAATGAAGACAACATCATCAAGATCATTTCCTATTTATAACAATTCTTTGTCTACTCTCGAACCCTTAAGAATCGATTCATCTTCGATGGTATACTCATCCGGATCACAAAGCTTTGAGAACCAAATTGTTGTAGCTACTAGGAATCGTGATAACAACTTGTGTAATTATCGTCATCCAAATCTTAGTGTAGAAAGGATGTCAATGTCTGATAAGAATCCAACTCATAGATTTTGTAACTGTGTTGACTTTTTGGTAAGCATCATCTTCTTTAGTCGTGTTGTTTACTATGTGGAATTAGAGGTTATGAAGCAATGGCGATAATGTTGAATTTAGGGTTTACTGTTGTCGATAAAGTCGTATTTTTCACCCGAAATCAATAATCTTTATCGATAATAGAAATGAGGTTGTTGTGCTCCGTTTAACTAGATATCTGTTTGGTATGTTTGTGTCACATCCCAAAAATACACGCCAAAAACTTCGTTTTCAAAATCATTTATCAAACATAGATATCAATGCCATAGTGTAAAACCATAAAACATGTATCTCGAAAACTCATAAAATCTGATAAACATATAACAGTCTCATAAAAAATATCAGAGTAAACTCCCAGGCTAATCAACTGGGGTGTGTGACATGCCATCAGCTCGAGACCTTCGCTTTGCTAGCTAACGTACCTGAAACCAAAAATGAAACTGTAAGCACAAAGATTAGTGAGCTCCCCCAAACTATCACATACCATACAAAGCACATATATCAAATAAAATAACTCTGGGACTATTCCTACTGCATCGGGACGAATCTCGACATCGGCTTACCCGACATCGGACTCATGTCCGGCATCGGGCTCACCCCGGCATCCGGCCGCACAGGGCATCGGGCTCACTCCGGCATCGGGCTTACCTCGACACATACATAACATAATCACATAATCTGCATCGGGCTTGCCCTGAAATTGGACTGAAGCCCGGAACAACAACATATAACACGTAACTAGCATACATCGGGCTTACCCCGAAATACATAATGTACAGCATAATGACTAACATACATCGGTCTTGCCCCGACATCGGGCTTACCCCGGAACACACATCATGTAACATATTCATATCTACTACATCGTGCTTGCCCGACATCGAACCGGAGTCCGGAACACATAGCACATAACACATAACATGCACGAATCACAAAGACATCAAGCATACATAACTACTTCTCAGGATCGCCCCGGCATCGGACCGAAGTCCAGAAACATATAAATTGCATTGGGCTAACCCCAACATACATTGCTACTTAAACGGGCCGGCCTTGGTTCCTTAGACCCGCTCCTACTGGAGGAAAACTCACCTTGTGTGACTGACTGCTGCAACTCTTGGTGAAAAATCTCTATCTGCTGCTCCGGCGACTCTCCAGCTATAATTTCCATAAAGACACTTAGTAAGAAACTGATAACTGATCTTAGGGTGAAAAGACTATTTTACCCTTGGACAAAGTCAATAACTTGGTCAAATTCAACATTCAGTTGACCGGACTTGCCGAGTTGGGCCGCCAACTCGTCGAGTCCCTATTCTTTCATCTGCCCCAACCCGGCTCTACTTGTTGAGTTCTCCTTCTATAACAACATCGAGTCAACCTTCAACTGACTCACCGAGTTGTATGAACAACTCGTTGAGCTCACCTTCATCATATGAACATGACCAGTCTATGATTGGCCGAGTTGTAAGAACAACTCGTCGAGTCTGTTCTTATGGGTAGGGAGATTTCATTGGACTCGCCGAGTATCCAAGAAAGACTCATTGAGTCACCTAATGTCCAATTATGAAACTCGACTTCTGATGTGCAACTCCTATCCAAATGGTAGATATGGGCTTCTTCACTTGATATCTCACGTAAAGTCATGAACTTTACGTTCATGTATGGGACTATAACGCTCAAAGGACCAAAAATGGGGTTTATTTCAAACATGGGGTTCTCATGGCCATAAAGATGGTACCTTTATGCCATGAGAACCCTCCAAGGTTCCAGATCTAAAGATGTGTCAACTTGGGATGTCCAAGTCTCAAGAATCAAGCTCCTAGGTCCAAAACTCCATAAACTAACCATAAGGAAATCTAATAACCATGAGTCAAGAGTTAAGCTTTATTACCAAAAAGTGGACAGAAGATCATGATGTTTCTGGATCTGTAACCCTCCCTTGAAGCCTTCATTCTTCTCCTTCTTTACACTAGCCCCAAATACACAAGATTACTCAAAAGGGCACTAAATAGCTCAAAGATGTTCACAACTGCTTAGGGTTTTGGGGACAGAGCTTAGGGGTGATGGAGGCTGGGGTGGAAGCCTCATAAGGTGTTTAAATAGGGTGCAAACCCTCCAGTCTAGGGTTTTGCCCAGACAGCTCCTACTCGCCAATTCGGTCTCCCGACTCGTTGTGTAGGTCACTTAATCCCCCAATCCAGAGTTGATCCTACTCGATGAGTTGAGACCCTAACTCGCTGAGTCTAAGAGCAAAATATGTAACTTGACTTGAATTAAAACGTACCTGAGACCGGGTGTTACAGTTTGTTTGATTGTAGGTGGAGATGGCAACTGAAAAGTGTAAATACTTTAAGTGGATCGATTGTGAGCAGACACCACACTATAAGAATGCATTCAACAATGTCAAGTATGAGCTGCAACTAATGAAAGAAATTAGTTACCCTGCAAGACTGGAGATAATGATAGTTATGCTGGAGAAATTGAATGTTGAAACCATTACTGCCAAAAGCCATTGTTGATGCTGACTTTGCCATGGCAGTTTAAGAAAACAAACAATTGAGGGGTGAATTGAAGGTGGCGAGGATGAAATTAATGGTTGCTATGATGTTCCTTGTGCTTCTTGTTGCTTTGTTGATGATTAGAAAGCTAATTGATGGGGGTGGTTCATGGTAATTTGTGGTTTTTGGTGGTTTAGATGCTCTCCCTTTTTGTAAACATAGGTTAGGGATAGGGATAGTTATTGTGGTTTTTGGTAGTTTGGATACTGATTAGTATTTGTAGGGATGAAAATGCCCTTGTATAGTAAATGCCCCTTCATTTTAACATATTTTTGTATGTACATGTACTATTATATTATGGAAACAAGCTTCTTTTTGTTACTATAGTTTTGTTCTAGTACATTGTCGTGTTAAGTGCATAGATACTTTCTACATACTCTAATGGGTAACCTTATTCTAATTCACATGGGTACACCAGACAAACATAAAAGATATTAGTTATTGTATTCAATTGTGGACCACATAAAAAACTGGACATAAGGGATCCACCACATGTCCGGATTGAAAGTGATTGGGAGTAGTGTACAATAATGAACATTGACCAAAACAATTGAATACTACTAAAATAAAGTACCATTCAAGGTTCTTAGAACAATAAGTCATAAATACAAAATACATATGTTGCATCCATATGAATAATTAAAGGTTCAGAAGACACAAATGTTCCCCATGCAGCAACAACATAAACTAGTACATAACATAAAGTTTCAAAAGACAACACATGGTCCCATTCAATCACTTAATCTAAATCCACTGCATTTGTTATTGAGCTTGCTTCACCATTTTTTTCCATAAACTACTTTTGCAAGTTTAGTCTTCAAAATTCCCTCAGAAGGCTTTCTTTTTCTAACAGTACCACCTATGCCTCTTGCGTTAACTAATAATTAGGGCTGGAAAATATGTACCACGGAAAACCAACCAACATGTTACCAACCGAGCCAAGAATATTGGTAACCAATATGTTTAGTAACCAACATGTTTGGTTGGTACTACCATACCAATTTCAAAATCATGGTATGGTAATGGTACAAAGATTTCAATACTACAACAATACCATACCAACGAATTCATATATATATATATATATATATATATATATATATATTGTATATTTAAATTTTTAGATTGTTTGGTGCTTATGATTTACGAGGTTTGATTAATATTTACCGAATTATTAAAGCTTAAAGTTTTAAACTTATATTAGCATGTCCAATATTCCTCCACCGCTTGAACATACAAACTCGTGATAGAAATTAATAAATCATTTTGGATTGAATTTTCAATCTCAACTATTAGAAAACTTTTATTCACGAAACACCCCATTGAAGTTTCATAATGCTTAAGAACACGAAAATCTTCATTCACAAAATGTCGTACATGTTGGTATATACCATTACCAACATGTACCAACCAAACTTATTAGTAGCCAAAAAAAGTTGGTACTAACTATAGTTGGGACGGTACTGGTAGAAAATTTTTTGTACCAACTATAATTGGTATGGTACTCGACTTAGTGAAAAAATGAATCACACCTACCAATTCCACCCTGCCTATAATAGAAAAATTACCATATTATCCTTTCATTGAAATATTAATTAAAATTTTAATAATTCATGGTGCAGAACATACCCTTTTCTTACGAACACCATGAACTCTACCACCATTCACTACATTCACTCCTCCTTCAACCATTGGAAGATCATGTATTCCACCACCATTCACTGCTCCATGCACTCTTCCTGCACCTTCTTTCACTCCTCCTTCACCTACATATTCTTGTACAAGAGCACACATCAATAATTATTAAAGTGTTTGCTTTGATCCAATAACAACATCATTACAATATACCTTGTTAGCCTTGCTTCTCTTTGCTCTTTTCACTCTGAGCTTACTTGGCTTATTTGTTGTGGTTAGGCCACCTTGTTATGGCTAGGCATATGACAAGCACTGCACACAATGGGTTTACCCTTCTTTGATACTTTATGCTTCCCCATTCTCTCTGAGACATCTGTCTTCCTCTTTACTACAAGTCTTCTAGGAAACCTTCTTTTTTAGGAGGTAAAGGTGGGGTGAATGATGTCTCTAACCACATCTTACTACCATTCATAAGCAATATATTGTTCATGTGTGTTTTATTGTAATTAGGCCTATAGAAAATAGGATCCATGAACGTCTCAACATCCCTATTATGAAAAAATATTGTGGCAACTGAATAGGCACACCCATATCCATTTAGTTTCCATAACCGACAAGAATATGTCCTGTTGTCAAGATCAACATCATAAGTTTGACCTTCATTTCTAGTGTCAAATTTGTTTATTCCACTTGGGACCAATTCTTAGTACCTAGCTTCAATCTTTAAGCCATTCATCAACTGCCTAATCGTAGGACTTACCTACATTGACCATTTTTTGTGTTTCAAGTTATAGATCCTCACCATGATATATAATCTCAGATCCTCCAACAAAGTGATAATTGGTCTCCTTCTGGCTTCCACAACAACTACATTAAAGCTCTTCGAAAGAATATTCTTCACGGTAGCACAAGCCCTGCCTACCATATAAAATGCTCTTGACCAGGTCTCTGTTCCTTTTCCATCAAATAGTTATGGCCTTCTAGGCTTAAAATTTTCATTTCTTTCTTGAACACATTAAAATATTATGGTGTTGTTGCATTGCAAGCCTTCCAAAATAGGTAGGAAGGGCTTTTGCTACCTTAGAGAATGTTCTTTCATAAGGTTGTGCCTTGCTCAACACAAGGAAGCACTTCCTTAACTGCCTCCATAAGACCCTTGTGTTGGTCAGACATTAACGTGAACCTACAAACCATAACTAGTTCAACATCATCTCTTAGAAACTATAAAAACCCCATCCAATTACCCTTATTCTCAACACACACTATGGCCCATGCAACATAAATGATCTGTTTGTTAGCATCTCTTCCCACAGCACACAGTAACACCCTTGTGCATACACCTTTAAGGAAACACCCATCTATCCCTACCACCTTTGTACACCCTTCTAACCAACCAATTTTCACATTATCAAAACATACATAGAACCTACTGAAGTAATTCAAACCATCAGGCATGCATTGGACATCGATTTTAACTATTGAACCTGGATTACTTCTTCTAATTTCCTCCCCATAAAACCATAATTTTGCATAATGCTCAGTAAGGGTCTCCTCAATAAGACTCATGGCATGTACCTTTGCTGAAACATCCCTAAAATACTAGCCAAAAATTTCGTATCAAAACTATAATCATCCATAATCAATAAGAAAGTCGAGTATCATGTATCTCAAAATCACATATCAAATACTGTATCAAAACCAAATGAAAAATATCAGAGTCTCAATCGATCTCAGGCTGAAGGCTGTGGTGTGTGCCATGCGATCACCCCGAGCTCTTCCCTCCGCTACCGGAAGTACCTGAAACCAAAACTGGAAACCATAAGCACGAAGCTTAGTGAGTTCCCCAACCTACCACATACCATATACGCATAACCATGAACACATAACCACGTACTGGGCCTCGCTTGCTGCATCGGGGCTAGACCGGCATCGGGCCCCGCCCGGAATCAGGCCCCGCCTGGCATCAGGTCCCACCTGGCATCGAGCCCCGCTCGGTATACAGATCTGTCCCTCTTCGGCCCCACCTATCTCTGGGCCTCATGCGCTACACACATACATATAAAAATATCATACTAGGATATAATTAGACACTCTCTAACTGAACACTAGTCTAAGGCCTAGCCTAACTAGGGCCCAGCCCCTGATCTGCTACTGAAGTTGTGGAACCCCCCTCCATACTCCTACTAGTAGTGAGATATGGGCCCCCGCCCACACTCACTCCCTTCCTATCATGGGCCTCGCCCCTACTCTGCTAATGTTGAGATATAGAACCCCATCCATACTCCACTAGTGATGAGATACGGGACCTCGCCCACACTTACCTTTCTACCAAGCACATACAAGTATCATAGAGACAACAAGTATAATCTAACATACAACATAAGAATCTTCCTCGAGATTTCCCTGGCATCGGACCCCGGACCGGAAACATACTATCATCTAATCATACTATGGACTTACCCCAACATCGAACCCCCTTCCTGAATCTATCATACCTACTCATGCAGGAATCACAAAGACCTCTAGCATTCTATCCTTCCTCGAGCCTCACCCGGCATCAGATCGTAACCCGAAACATATAATGTTAAGTGCCTAGGGCTAGCCCCCGAGTCTTCCTACTATACATAAGCATAAACACAATTGGTCGACATTGGTGCCATAGACCCATATAAACAGTGAGGAGACTCACCTTGCACTGTTGAAGACTAGCTGAACACTTCTGAATGCTATCCGGTAACTCCTGAACTGCTGATCCTTTGTCTCCCTGAACTATTAATACCCAAAATAACATTTAGACCATAATACTCTCAAAAGTCAAACCAGTTCAGACTTGGTCAAAGTCAACGGTCAAATTCAACGCTCCGAGTTGACTCGTCAACTCGTCAAGCCCCACAATTCACAGATTACTTCTGGACTTCGATCCTACTCGTCGAGCTCTCCTTGAACTCATCGAGTACACCTTCAACACATCGGGACCCTTCTTCATCTGACTCGCCGAGTTCTCCTTTGAACTCGTCGAGTCCACCTTCATAAGTTAGAGATTGCCTTGGACTCGCGCGAGTTCATTCCTTGAACTCGTCGAGTACGAGGATCCTCAAGTCCACTATGAACCCAAACTGGTTGAGTCCTTTACCAACTCAACTCATACTTGCTAGCAGAAGGGTTTTGGGCAAGGAAACGGCCTGACTCGCCGAGTCCTATAAGTGACTCATCGAGTCCCTCTATGTCAAAATCTATTCAGATGATTTTTGTCGAGCATAAAGCATCCAGGACCCAGATCTAACCTTCTAGGGTTGGAATAACACGCAAAGCTACTGTCTTTACACCTATGCATGGCCGTTTTTGCTCAAAAGGCCATAACAACCTCTTAAACTTTGCATGGGGAGTTCTAATGGCATAAAGCTTCCACCTTTATGCCTTAACTACCCATAATACTCTCAGATCTAAAAGGTTTTTGCTTGGGGATGTCCAAATCCCACAAGCACCCATTCATGGACCAAAATCTTCATAAAAAGGGACTATAAAGAGATCTAATAAGTCAAAAGCCAAGATGAAGACTTGATTACCAAGAAATGTAGCCACTGGAGTGTCTCTTTTGGATCTACTTCCTCCTCCTTGAACCTCCAACTTCCTTCTTCTCCTTCTTCCTCTTCAAGAGCACACAAATCACACAAAGGTAGCTTAAACACTCACAAGATGCACTAGGGTTTCTTGAGTGAGGGTTTGGGGTCTGGGGGCTAAAGACAAGGCTGAGGAAATGAGAATATGATGCTTAAATAGGGCACCAAGTCCCGAAATTAGGGTTTCCCAACCCAGGCTAGACTCGCCGAGTCCGTCTACCGACTCATCAGTAGGTCACTTACTCCGTAACATGGAGCCCGCTCCTACTCGTCGAGTTCCTCCCTGGACTTGACGAGTAGACCTCTTGACTTGGGGGTTTTCTTTACTTTCTTGACATTCTGAATTCAGGGTGTTACATTTACTCTTCTACATTGACTTAAACTTACCTATATTCCAAACTTCCTGATGACCTCCAATCTCAATTTTCTTAGCTTCTGCCTGTGCAAAATTTCCTTAGTATAATGTTCTCCTATCCATGTGTATGTGACAATTGATCGTAGTTTATATTTTGTAGCACAATTATGCTCAACCTTTAATGACTTGATTAGAAATGACACCTCCTGGCTCATTCACGTAGCCCATAATATGAATAGGTAGGCTCATTTGCAATACACCACTAACAACCATTTACTGTCATTCTTCCTAAAGCATAGTTGACATCCATTTGCCATAACATAATTACATAACATATTTTTCAACTACTTTGGACTTTCACACTTCATCCCAAGAATAGGTACTTGCCTCTTCTATTACAAATCAGGTTTGAAAATGAAATGGATTTCTATATCTTCTTTTTCAACTTCATTGTCACCAGTGTGTTCTTTGTGATGACATAACTTAGTAAGAAACTCATCTCCACTGGTCTTGTTCAAGGGTGTATTATCATGTCAATGACTTCATCTTCAAGACCTATATTGGGATGTGTTCCATCAGAGTCATGGTTTTCTTCAATTCTAGCTCCACCCTCATCTTCAAGGCCAATTTCATCATCTTCATTAACAGCTAGATTCATGTCATCATCCCATCATTCCCATCAGGATCAACATAAATTGAAGTTTCCCCATATTCATACATGGTATCTATAAACTAGGCATAATCCAAGTTATCTATGAATCCTTCTAAATAAAGCAATGTTAGGTATGCGGTAGTAGAAGTTTTGAAACTCATCCCCTATTGCTCTTTCAAGAAAACCAAAACAAACCCTAACATCCATACCTACCTAATCAACGTGGTAAAGAGGAAGTGATTCTCATCAACATATTAAGAAGGGTGTCACACAAATACACCATTATAGTGTAGATGAGCTATTAGATAGACAACTTCGTTATCGTTCTCAGCCATGCAATAGAAAAAAAAATCAAAGAGTTGAATACCTCGGAGAGCAGCTGTGTAATCTTAAAAGTGGCATAGATGGTTTAAAACCCTAGTTCGAGATCTTCCTTCCTTTTCTTATAAGACATACGACACAGGTAATAAAAATGGATTTTAATATTTACACTCTCGAAAGATGACTAATGGCAGGGGTAAAGGTCAAATAAAACCTTATAGCTTATTAATATAAATTTATTTAATTTGGTCTTTTAAAACCTTATGTAAAAGGTAGTTGGGTCTCTATGACAAAAACCCTACAGCTTATTACTATACATTTATTTTTTTTAAGCACTTAATATCATTGGACTTGATAACTTATTTGCTTTTTTATTTTGACCACTCAATATATATTGAGTGTCAATATACATTAGTAATTTGTGCACATAACCCATTCTACTTTACGCATATTTCATTTTACCCTCTTAATTATAATTTAGTTATAGACGATAATATAATATTTTCAATGACATCACATTTTTAAAATATAAATTTTATGACGATAATATAATATTTTCAATGTTTTATTTTATTTTTATAACTATAGCATAATATTTTTTTTCGTATTTTACGTATATAAATAATGAAACGATATATTTGTATTTATATGTTCTTCTAAAAATATATATATTTTTTTTTAAAATTGACTGATTGAATGTGGAAGTTTTATAAAACATTTAAAATATATGAGAGTAAATTAGTTATGGTTATTTAAAAAATAACTATTTAAAAAAGCTTTATCACTAAAGTGGTAACTTATTTAGAGGTAACTTATAGAGGTCCACAATAATTATACGATGATGTGACACTTATTTTAAGTCATAACATAGTGCAACCATTGAAGATGCTTTAAGAATCTAAAACACCCCCTACAATACATGACTGTCTACAAACTTAAAAACTTTTATCTTTTGGCTTGGTGGAAGAAAAAGAACCTTTCAATTTTACTAATCATCCAAGCTTCTACATAACTTTGAAATCCGTTTTTTCTGTTAGCGTTAGAGTAGGATCAGAATGAACGTCACGGATAACCATTGAATCGATGGAAGTATGAATTCATCCCTCAAGAAAAGTTGCACTTTGGATGTCGTTCCAACGACCAAAGTAGATGAGCACCTTTAAGAATTTTGAGATTTGATGATGAAGACCGAGCATTTGACAAACTTAAACTGATTGTATTTTTAATTTCAAGGTTTCTGATATTGTAAATTTACTCTTGTTGTTTTTTATTTTGTATTAGAAATTAAATATAATAGAAATCTTAAATTTGACTGGAACTAAATTTACTTTAAAAAATCGGATATTCGGATAAAAAAATCCGGTTCTAAACTTATCATAACAGATACTGCCTGAATCGCTTCCCATTTATAAATATCCTGTTTGGAAATATTCCAAATTTTGTGCCAATTTCTCTTAAGTTTCCTAGAATCTATTTTCAAAATGCAGAATGTCTGTTAGTACTGTTGATCTTGTGACTTTCTTAGGTTGACCGAGATAAACCATTCGAACATTTTGGTGATAAAGAAACCATAAGGCTTGCCTTTTTCTTGGATCCGTTTTGACTCAGGTTATTCAATAGTATTGTTTATCTGAGTTCTTGTGTTCTTGATTTTTTATTGGAAAATAAAACTCAGTTCTGGTTCTTGTTTCGGATCAGTAAATCTTATACCCACAAGATGTGTTTGTTAATGTCTTGAGATACAGTTCTTGTTTATGATCACCCACAACTATAGAACTAACAAGTATCTATTTTTCAAGATTCGATAGCTCTATCGAGTATCATATCTTTGTTGATGTAGTTTCTTTCTACAACAACTCTGTTTTCTTTATCATTTATCAACAAATACATATATGTACTACAGATGAATTGGAATTTTCAGATATGTACTAAAGATGAATTGAATTTTCTTAGTTATATATGTTATGCATAAGCTTTAAATACATACAGATATCTATTTATCTAGCATTCAAAATTGTAATGCTAAGGTCATTTCTAGAACTTGTGTCGTATGTGCCTGAAGAATGCCGTGTATCTTCTGTATTTTTACCAATGAAAAAACCTGGTTCTTTAGGTGAAGGCACTGGTCCTTCATTCCCCAACATCAAAATCAAAGAAGCCATAGTTGGTCTATCGGACGTCTTTGAACACATAACAAACCCACATGGATTGATCTTAGAACTTGAGGAGAATCGATTGATTTAAGCTGACACATGATAGCAACAAGTTCTAGTGATTTCCCTTCTTTATGGAGTTCCCACGCCTAGAAGAACAATAAAACACCAAGTAAACATATTGTTTTAGATGTAGAATGAGAAGGTGATAAATTCTCTAGGGCTATTTTTAATGATGAAGATAAATGAGAGATTGTCGGTGAGTCCTTGTCCCACTTTGTTGCGTCTTTTGGGTGGAACAAAAAAATTCTATTTTTCTCTTACTATGTTTGTATGGCTGTTCTTAATGATGAAGATGGAGAAAATTTATGTCTTTTCCACATACAAGAGAACTAAAGTGAGTCCTTGTTCCACCATTTTCCCACTAAGCAACGGTCATGGTCAAAGATAAAACTTACATGTCCAATAAGGTTGTTGTTATGTTGTTCGTGAAAAATTCCCCTATTTTTTTCCTCACTTACAATTTCAAGCACCGAAGCTATATACATCTAATTTTATCGAATAGATACCATCTCCCACATACTCTGGTGCCATGTAGCCACTACAAGAAATCATTAGTTAATGTTAATAAATCAAAAAAGAAAATAAAATAAAGTTAAATTCAATAAATCTTACTATGTTCCAACTACCCTATTCGTGTTTGCCTCAATCTGATTTCCTCCAAAGTTTCTAGCCATCCCAAAATCTGATATTTTAGGGTTTATCTCCGAATCAAGCAAAATATTACTAACTTTGAGATCTCTATGAGTAATTCTAAGCCGAGAATCATGATGAAGATAAAGAAGTCCACGAGCAATTCCATTTATAATTTTGAATCGTGCGGGCCAATCAAGCAATTTGCTTTGACGTTTATCTGTGGATTGTAAAATGATTTGAATTTAGTTTATTTATTTCTTGATATAATACATATAGTTTTTGTATTATAAAATTTACCAAATATAAATGAGTCAAGGCCTTTGTTTGGAAGGTATTCTTATATTAGCATTTTTCCAGCTCCCTCGATGCAACATCCCAAAAGCTTTACAAGATTTCGGTGTTGCAGTTTAGATATTGAGATGACTTCACTCTTGAATTCATGAAGCCCTTGAGTTGATGTTTCTTCTAGTCGCTTCACTGCTATTTCTTGTCCGTCTTCTAGCACACCTTGAAATCAGCATTTCAAGATAAGTTTGATTAAAAAATATCAGTTCAATGGTTAAATCTATAAATTTGTGAAAGTACATTGTACTTTTCAGTATTTTACATTTTCTTAAACGGTATAAAAAAGTACAATAGTTTAATCACTATAGAATATAGTTAAGTGGCTAAAAATATATTGTAGTTTTATGTACTTCCCATTTTAGTAACCTACATACACCATAGACAAGGAATGTTACTGGAAGTGGCAACCTATTTTACTCGGGTTACTGTTATGGGAATATACATTAATTTTTACCCTTAACACCAACATATTTACATTTGTTTGTCAGTTATAGCAATGTACTTTGGTTTTTACTCATACTAGCAATGTTGTTACATCGAGTTGCCTATATGGACGTTGTACTTTATTTGTTACATAATTTTTTCGTTAAGAAATGTAAGTACATTGCTATTATGGATAAGAAATTGAAAACATGTCACTTTTAAATGTAGGAAAATGTAAGTAGGTTGCTATATGATGCAATTTACCATGGAAATGTAAATATGTTGCTATTATAGATAAAAAAATAAAGTACATTGCTTATATCACTTGATGGTAAGAGTAAAGCAAGTTGCTAATTCATACAATGGATTCATAATATACCTTGTAAACTGGTCCGAATCCTCCATCTCCAAGTTTATTGTTCAATGAAAAGTTGTTTGTAACTTTAAGTAATGTAGCAAAGCTAAATAGTGGTAGCTCGAGATCTTCCTTGTTGCTATTGTTTTCGGAATCATGCCCAAATTTGTCTTCATGTGTTTCTACTAAAGGAATAAACAAGTATTTACAAAAAAAAAACAGACCACTTTAGTTTTCAAAGTGCAATGCTATAATAGAAAAAAAATATGAATGATTATGATATATTGTATTCAAAATCCCTACGTTCTTGTATGCGTCTCTTCCTCTTATATCGGTAAAATAAGAATATGCAAACTAGCATAATGACCAATACTATGGATGCTATAGGTACATTAATAATTCGTACTTGTCCTCCCACACTTGAGCTTTGACTATTTTCAGTCATGTCTATACAAAAAGATAAATAAAATTAATAACGAAAATAAACATATAAAGAAGCACATGAGATTATGTCTAGTTGATGTGGGACACTATCCGATTTACCTAACTCAGAAGGCGGCAATCGTATAAAAAGATCCTGCCCATTTTCAGAAAACATTCTGATATCCATTAATTCATCCGACCATAGCAAGCAACCACTCCCTGAACCAGATATATTCGAATGTGTGTACGCACTACACAAACAATCTTTTTTACAAACCCGTTCACATTTTTCAAGGGTCCAGGTTTGTTTAAACCTGGACCCTTGAGTATCTGGCAACTTCACATTCGAAAACTTATTGAATCCTTCCCCGGTCCCACAGTCCAAAGGGGTTCGATGTCGACACCCTTGATCCCAATCAACAACTTTCCATTGGTCCGGTAATGTTGGTTCAAACCCCTTTAAGCATTCACAAGCTGGTGAGTCATCGATGTTGCAGCTAGCATATGGTCCACAGAGGTCGAACTGGTCACAATTATTAGTTTCTGGAGATAAGTAAACATTCCACTCTTTTCTACTATTTACCTGTCCATATTACCATTGGGCTTTAACATTAACCTAGTGAAAACTGAATTATTTATGAGGTTATAATGGTAATAAATTTCTCTTTCGTTTAGAACAAAACTGAAGTTGTAAATCGGGTTAGGTCTCAAATTAATGAAAAGAAAGTAAATTGTAAAATAGTTTAATCAAAATAGCTCTTTGATTAATGAGAAACTTGGTCAAAACTCAATTGTTTACAATTAGTATCTCATACCCTAACACGGCTATGAAAATTTTTATATAAGATCTAATAACCGACTTGCTACTAGAATGGAATTAGGAAACATGAACAACTTGCCATATTATGATTGCTTGGTCTCCAAGGTCCTACGTGACTTAGGATTCCAACAATCACCCCCAAATCTCTAAGTCCTTCTAGAGAATTCTTCAACCCCGATCAAGCTCCGCATTTCTTTGAACTTGGTTCGAGCTAATGGTTTGGTAAGAATATCCACCCTTTGTTCTTCACCGGGATGTACTCCACCTCCACTTGTTCTTTTTCAACACAGTTACGAATGAAGTGAAACCTCGTGTGAATGTGTTTACTTCTTCCATGAAAGACATGATTCTTCATGAGTTCGATAGCCGACTTGTTATCAACTCTAAGAATCACTTTCTCTTGCATTTTGTTCATGATTTCTCCAAGCAAATCTTGAAGCCATATTGCTTGACATGCACTCGCTGTGGCTGCCATGAACTCCGCCTCGCAAGATGATAAAGCAACGGTATATTGACTTTGCGAACACCATGTAATTGGTGATGACCCGTAGTAGAAAATGTGACTGGTTGTGCTTGTTTCGTCATCCGGATCAACATTGTGACTACTATCACTATAACCAATAAGTCGCCTTTGTCCCATCCTCTCATACTTGATTATGTATCCCGTTGTTCCTTGTAAGTACCTTAGAAAGTGTTTGATTGCACCACCATGCGATTCTCTTGTACTTTGCATGTATCGGCTAGCAACCCCAACCGTATATGCCATATCGGGTCTTGTTTGCAAGAGATATCTAAGACATCCTACCACCTTTCGATATTGTGTCGGGTCGATTTTAGGTTCATCATCGGCCTTTGACAATTTATTTCCTGGTTCCATTGGTATGTGGGTTGGATTGCAATCATGTAAACCAGCTTCTTTTAAAATGCGTTAAGCATATGCTTCTTGGTTTATAGTAATCCCCGATTCTTCTTGCTTAACTTCAATGCCAAGGTAATAAGTCAATCTTCTAAGATCCGACATCTCAAAGTTCTTGGACATCTCTAATTTGAACTTCTTGATCATGCTCAAATTTGTACCTGTGACAAATAAATCATAAACATAAATTGCTAAAATTAGCAAGTTAGATCCTTCACTTTTCCGGTACACTGATGGTTCTTTCATGCACTTTTGAAATTTCATACTCTTCAAAATCTCATCAAGCTTCGTGTTCCATGCTCGAGGTGCTTGTCTTAGACCATATAGTGCTTTTGTAAGGCGATATACTTTATGCTCGTTGCATTTCTTTATATAGCCTTCCGGTTGTGACATGTAAACAGTTTCTTTTAATTCTCCATGTAAGAATGTTGTTTTAACATCTAAGTGGTGGAGCTCCCACCAATGAGTAGCTGCTAAGGCTATAAGAAACCGAATGGTTTCAATTCGAGCTACCGGGGCAAATACTTCCTGAAAATCAATACCGGGTTATTGCACGTAACCTTTAGCAACCAACCTTGCCTTGTATTTATTAATGGTGCCATCTGCATTTTTCTTCAATTTGAACACCCACTTGAGTCCAATTGGCTTCACCCCCATAGGCTTGTTCACAAGAGTCCAAGTATTATTTTTTTTATCAACTTGATTTTCGCATCCATGGCCTTGACCCATTCTGGTTCTTTCTTCGCTTCTTCATCCGATACCGGCTCGTCATTGGTTGTTAGAAGGAGTTCTTCGAGATTGTCAAGATCAAGCTCATAATCTTCAAATCGTCTTGGACGTACTCTTGCTCTTGAAGGTCTTTGGTTTACAGCTCCTTGTTGATCATTATTATTTACCGAACTTAGTTGTTCATTATCTTGTACTTCTGCTCCGTCTCCAATCTCATGATCCGATTCAATTGGATCATTGTTTACATCGTTTCCTTGGTTGTTGTTCGCATCTTCTCTTGGATAGTCCCATGGTATTATGAATGAGCCCGGTTCTTCATTGTTGGTTCCTGCTTCTTTAATCCAATCCAACCCTTTGGTTTCATCAAAAATAACGTCTCAGCTCACGATTATTTTTTGTATTATCGGGTTAAATAACCGGTAAGCTTTCGTACCCAGTTCGGAACCAACATGTACTAGTGGTCTTGATCTTGCATCCAACTTCTTTAGATTAACCGGTTCAACTTTTGCATGTGCTAGACACCCAAATATACGAACATTTTCTATATTCGGTTTTCTTTTATACAACTTTTCGTATGGAGTTGTATCACCAAGGACTCTTGTGTAAACTCGATTGATTAGATTTGTAGAGTGATTTACCGCTTCTCCCCATAAGTAGTTTGGAACATGCATTGCCTTCATTATACTTCGCGTCATGTCCATAAGAGTTCGGTTTCTTCGTTCCACAATTCCGTTTTGTTGTGGAGAGTATGGGGTGGTAAGATGGTGTTTGACTCCATTTTGTTCACAAAAAGAATTAACCTCGAGAGAAGTAAACTCACCTCCTCGATCACTTCTAAACACTTTCAAAGGCTTTCCAATTTCATTTTCCACCAAAGCTTTGAATTTTTTGAAGTGTGTAAACGCCTCACTCTTTTTTTTATGAGATAAATCCACATAAATCGTGAAAAATCATCAATTAGTGTAAAAATATACCTATTTTGACCCTTGGTTGTCGGCGTGATCGGACCGCATAAATCACCGTGAACAAGCTCCAATGGTTGTTTCGCTTTGTATGTCGTCATGGTTGGGAATGACTTTCTTGTTTGCTTGTCGACTAAGCACGATTTGCATAATTGATTCTCATGATGTAATTGAGGTAACCCTTTGACTAAACCCTTCTTGAACATCTTTTTCATCGACTCGAAATTAATGTTGCCAAGTCTTGCATGCCATCGCCATGCATCTTCACTTAGTCTCGAATGAAGGAAAATAGGAACTCCAATTTGTAATTTTATTTTATAAAGGCGGTTTGGAGTTCTTTGTACTTTCATTAATAAGCAATTATCAGCATCGTGCATGGTCAAATACTTATCTTTCATACGAATATCACACCCGGCGTCCGTTGCTTGTCCGAGACTTATAATGTTGTTCTTGAGATCCAGTATGTAATAAATCTCCATCATCAGCCTTTGTTGACCCCTTTTACCTTAGAAAAGTATAGCACATTTTCCCTTGATTTTTACACACGAATTATCTCCGAATTTAACTCTCCCAGTTATTCCTTCATCAAGCTCGGAGAAAAATGATCGGTTTCCAGTCATGTGATTGCTCGCCCCATTATCCAAGTACCACACATCGTTGTCTTGTGAGTCGTATCGGGACATTATCACCTTTTTTCGTTTAAAAATACGGTCTCGTGTAAAAATACGGTCTCGTCGGCATCGTCATATTCGGCAAAATTACTTTCTTCTAATTTTTTAATTTGGTCCGGGCATTGAGACGCAAAGTGGCCTGGTTTATCGCACCGATAACAAATGATTTTGGATCGATCCTTTTTTGTTTTATTCTTATTTTGGTTATTATTATTGGAATTGGTCCGATCAGAGTTGGACTTGGTTCCTTTATTGGGCTTGCCACCTTGCGGGACCCGATTTACATACTTAGATCCACTTGATCCATTCGTTCCATTAGACCCTCCTGCCCCATTTACTTCCTTCGTCCCTTTCCCTTGTGTTCTACGATTGCTTGAACCTCTGCTACTTGAAGACTTTGTAAACAGCGCCTTCACTTGATCTTCTTCGTTGTCGTCCTCCTCTCTAATTTGTTCTTCATACGCCTTTAACCGCCCTACTACATCTTCAAAGCCAACGGTTTTCAAGTCTAGTACCTGTTCTAATGATGCGACGATGTGGATGAATTTTGCCCTTGGTAGTGATTTCAAGAATTTCTTCACCATCCTTTGTTCATCGATTGATTCACCTAGTGCGGCTGCCTTGGATGCAATTCCAGATAGCTTTCCCGTGAAAGAGTCGATTGACTCCAACTCAGTCATCTTCGATCGATCGAAATCAGACATTAAGGTCTGTAATCGTGCCTCTTTCACACGGTCAGCCCCCATATGCCTTGATTTGATTGCTTCCCAAAGTCCCTTGGAAGATTCTTGTTCACCGATTTGGATTATGAGTTCTTCTAGGTATCGATTGATAAATTAAACCTATTGCTAAATCATCTTTGTCTTGATTTTTTGTAGTTCCAGGTTCAGTTATCTCCCAAGCTTTGTGAATCTTTAATACTACCTTCATTCTCATTGACCACACCGTGTAGTTTGTTGACATGAGCATAGGACACTGAACAGAGGTTGATCCAATCTCTTTCACCCTCACCGAAGCTTCTCCATCCCCCTGACATGTTGACCTACTTATCAACAGGTAAGAATTGATCTCACAACTTCTTGTTTATGTGCTCTAATACCAATTAATGAAAAGAAAGTAAATTGCAAAATAGTTTAATCAAAATAGCTCTTTGATTAATGAGAAACTTGCTCAAAACTCAATTGTTTACAATTACTATCTCATACCCTAACACGACTATGACAATGTTTATATAAGATCTAGTAACCGACTTGCTATTAGAATGGAATTAGGAAACATGACTAACTTGCCATATTATGATTGCTTGGTCTCCAAGGTCCTACGTGACTTAGGATTCCAATAATCCGGCTCGCCACTAAACTGGAGTCCATTCCATGGCCCGACCCGTAATATTATTTTCCCGCCATCCATTAGGTACATCTGCGCGAACCCTCTGGTATCAATCAACGCAAGTAAACTCACCAACAGAAGGATTATTCTGGGATTTCCACGACGTGAAGTTTCTTTCGATTCCATTGACCAAATCCTGGTCGAATTTCATTCCAGGAAGTAAATGATACGTGGAAAATCAAAACTTTGTCATATGAGATTCTCTGTATCGGTGTCGGCTTCCTCATGGATGATAAACTTACCGCAATCCAGAAGCTTACCCATGGGATTTCTCAGAGACGGTGGTGATGCAGAGTTTGCTGATGACCAAATGACATCTCCGGTGGCGTTACGGAGGATTAGAACTCCTTGAAAAGTTAGAATTAGGTCGCCGGAGGTGTTGCTGAGTGGTGTGTTCCGGTTGGCAACCCATACAACAGTTCCGGTGGAAATCTTCTTCTACTAAATTCCGATGTAGTAGTTTGTAGAGTTACCGGCTTTAAGGAAACCGAGTTCGAAGGTTTCATGTGGTGAAACGATGGTGTCACCATACCTGATTGTTTGGTTTGCGGATATGGTGTCTAGGGCTGTCGTACAAGTTATCGATGCTTAAAGTACAATAACGAAGAGGAATAACAACTTGGTCTTCGAAAGTCCTTCTTCTGCCATTGATAGTATTTCTTTAACAATGAATAATCTTTTTCTTTGTTGTGTTAAAATCATCATATTTTTCATTCAGATTGAATAATCATTTAGATTGAAAAAAATCTGAAGAAAGCATTACTCTAAATGGATGTCGCAATCGTGAAAAAAAATTATTAATGGGGAAAGCAATGTGTAGAAGATACATTGAAATCGATAAAAATTATAGTTATTGATATTATTGAAATGTGTAGAAGATACATTGAAATCGATAAATATTTGTAATCGTGATAATTTTAATGGGGAAAGTAACTATACTTGTTCTTTTAATTGTTTCACTCCATGTTCAGAAAATCTACACTTCTAAAGTTGACTTGATTTCAGATTCAAGGTTTTTGACAGAAGCATACACGTTGGTCTCATAGACCGGAATTTTTAAACTTGGGTTTTTTAGGTCTGGAAACTCTGAGAACAAATACGTTGGTATTTGGTACAAGAAAATCTCCGTTCAAACAGTGGTTTGGGTTGCCAACAGACACTTCCCACTCCCTAGTGCATCATCTGACATACTAAGGATCATCTCTCCAGGAAATATTGTCCTCATTGACGAGACTAATGATGTGGTATGGTCATCCAATACAACCTCATCAGTCAACGCAATTGCACAACTTGATGACACCGGAAATCTAATTGTCAAAGAAAGAATCGAGGAAAAGTTTCTCTGGCAGAGTTTTGATTATCCAACCGATACACTTCTACCTGGCATGAAGTTACACTACAAGGATATGGAGCTATGCAGACGACACTTATCCCGATGACAATTGTCCTCGTTAAAAGTACCCCTATCCCGACGACTAGTCATCGCCATAACTTTAACTTTGACCAATTTACTTTGACCAGGACCTCTGTTCCGACAACAAGTTGTCGGCAAAAGTCTGGCGGGAATGACAAAAATATTGGCGGTATTCTGGAATTCTATCCCGACGACATATCGTTGGTATAGGTATCAAAAAATATATTTTCCATTTATTTTTAATCCATGTGCCAGAAAAACAAAACGACGTAGTTTGTGGATGGACCAGTTGATAGGGAGGAAAGTCCCTTAGATGTTTAGACTCGTAAAGGGACCTAGGAATCATGGGACCGGACGAGTGTATGAATAGACTCGGTGATTCCAAGGCAATCTCCAAATCTTTGAAGATGGACTCGACGAGTTGTTCATACAACTTGGTGAGTCATAGACCGGACACATTCGTATGAGAGAGATGAACTCGCCAAGTTCAAAGAAGAACTTGGCGAGTCCGATGAAGATGGCTCCGATGGTTTGAATGAAGGAGAACCCGTCGATTTCTTGCTAGACTCGACGAGTGGATTTCGGTTGGATCGGGTTAATGGAGTATGGACTCGACGAGTTGGTAGACCAACTCGGCGAGTTAGGTCAACTGGGTGTTGACTTTGACCAATGTTGACTTTGCCTGGTTTTGGTATTGACCGTGGTTAAGGTTGTATGTTCTCTTTGAAGACTTGAGGGTTGTCGTGTAGGGATTGAGGAGTCGAGGAGAGCCTACCTTCTTGCCAAGGACAGTTCAGACACTACACGACATCAAGGTGAGTTACCTTCCGGTAGAAGTGGGTCTAAGGCACCAAGGCCAGCCCCCTAGTAGTTGACTATAGTTGAGATGATTGTCTCTGTGATAATTATCTGGTCTGTTATTGTCGGATATGTGATTATGCTAGTTTTCTAGTTGCTATGTTATGTGAGATAGTAATAGTAGAAGGGGACTAGTCCCCGCTTCAGTCGCTAGGACCAAAGGGTTGGTCGGACACCCCAGATATGTCTGACAGCATGATTATGTTATGATATTATGTGTTAGTAGTAGGGGTGAAATAGTCCCTGTGTTTGGTTGAGATAAACCGGAGGGTAGGTCAACACCCCAGAAGAGCTTGACATGGGTAGGTCAGCACCCCAAAACAGCTTGACATAGGTAGGTCAGCACCCCAAAATGGCTTGACATGGGTAGGTCAGCACCCCATAATGGCTCGACATGGGTAGGTTAACATCCCATAATGGCTTGACATGGGTAGAACGGGCGCCCCAGAATTGCCTGGCAGTATGTATGCTATGTGATTGTATGGTATGTGGTATGATGGGGGAACTCACTAAGCTTTGTGCTTACAGATTTGGTTTTGGTTTCAGGTACTTCTTCGTTCAAGGGGAAAGAGTCGGCGGTGTAGCAGCGCATCACACACACATACATGATTTCCGCTTAGAATTTTCTAGGCTTGTACTCTGATATTTCGTTACTTCAGATGATTTGGTTTTGAAACATGATACTATGGTTTTATGGATTGACGTGATATTGGCACTGTTTGATAAACTAATTTATAAATCACTTAATTAAAAACGAAAATTGTGGCCTCAAATTTTGGGATGTTACATATATATAGAGAAATGCCAAATTTTTGTTCTATTATTGGTTTTATATTAATTGGTAACAATTTTTCTAAAATTGTGAAATTTTATATCTCATGTTATTAAGACAATTATGGATATTATTTTCTAGATTTTTGTAATATTATTTGAGGCATTTCAACATATTTAAAGGTGTTTCAAACTCTTAAAATCCAAAAAATGTTATCAAACGGTTTCCAAAAATTTTCAAACTTTACATTTTCATTCCAAATTTTGTAGAGGTCTTCCAAAAAATTTCCCTTGAGTTTTTAATGCGATTAGCTATTTTCAAAAAAATTTAACCCTTCATATCAATATAAATTCGTGAAAAATAGCATTCGGATGATAAAAAATTTCAAACTTTTTATAATACGACAACTAAACATACTTAAGCTGAAAAAATATGAAAATGGATTTCTAAATAGTTTAACCAATTTTATTATTTTTGTGCATTTATTGTAACAAAAATGGAGATAAATAGAAAATAGTTTCCAAAATTCCTTAAACTTTTTGTACCAATGTTATTAAACATATAGAATTTGCAAAAAATATAAAAGTTATTTTTCAACCAGTTTGGCTATTTTTCATTGTTTTATTCACTTAAATAATCATTAATTCATGAATAATTATTAAACAGTTAAGGTAAATTACCAAACTTTTTCTAGACTTTATAAGGTGTGTTGATAAATTTTCATGAATTTTGGATGAGAAAAACTATTTTTCCCATTTTATTCCATTATAAACACAAAATTCATGGAAAAATAGATATATGTTATGAAAAATTCCCAAAATGTTTTTCTAAGTGTTCCACATGGGGTAGGAGCATTGAAAATTCATATATGATCACACCAAATTTCATAAATTGGTTTTATGATTTATTGGGACTGAACAAAAAAAATTAGAAACCATACTAAAGGGTAACAAAAATCGATGAAACTTAATGATAGGCCATTATTTACTTTACGGGTCATAAACGCATTTATCTAGGATTTATATACCTCATAAAGTGTTTTAAATGATTTATGGCATTGTTTTATTGTACCAACTATAATAAATCAAAGAAATGATAACAACTCTTAGGATTTTTCATATCCTCTTATTACCTTATTGGGATTCTGAGAAAATTTTGTTTTGAATAGAAAATGATATTTAAATTTTTTATGAATAAAATTCTTTACATGCACTATTAACGATGTACTTTGATCATCAAGTCGTTAAACTTGATGTTCATTACATGCATCACGGTTAGAAGACCATGCATGAACATTTTTTGTTCATAGTGATGTTTTTAAAGGAAAACTTTGGTGCATAAGGTGGATGAACCTTTAAAACTTGTAAAAATCTGTATTTTAGGGTTTGACAAAGGTTTTGGTCCTTGGATTTCACCATTAAACAACATGCATGTTGTTCTTGGGTGAAATCCTACCATCATCATCATCAAACTCGACATTCATGGCTATTCGCATGAATGTTCATAAAGAATGGTGTAGGAGAAGGAGAAGTGTAAGAAAAACCTTTAAAACTAGAAATAAAAGTGAATGAGAATGAAGGGTTTTTCGTGATTACCCGGAAGAACAACCCTAGATGATGAAGATTTGAAGATTGAGAGGTGTTCTTGGCTGAAAATTTTCATGAGTTTAGAGAGAGAAAGAGAGAGTTTGAGTGTTGTAAGTTGTAGAGAGAGAGAGAGAGAGAGAGAGTGAGTGAAGAGAGGGAGGTGAAGTAAAGAAGTGAAATAGTGATTGAGATTTTTTGGAATAGAGAGCCTTGGAGAGAGGGTGGCCGGATCTTGGGTGGATGAGATAGGTCCTCTCTCTCCTAATTCAAATTTAATAAATTATCCCTTCATTTTTTAGAAAATCCTAATTTTTATAAATGGCTTCTTTAGATTTTGAAGAAACGGGTAAAACGAGGAAAAAAATTGTAGTTTTAAAAATCGAGCATGAGCGGAGCAAAAATACAAAAAAAGCTTGTATTTATTTTGCTTTTCGGTCAAAACTGAGGGGTAACAAAACACAAATAAATTTTTTTCTAGTTAGAACAAGCAAGAAAAAAAATCGTGTGCTTTTCATACAAACAAACTTCTTTTAAGATTTTTGGAAAAATATTAAGAAATTTTACAAAAATAATTATAAAACACAAAATTAGTCGAGGCCGATATTTAGCACCTTAAAAACAAATTTGCTTGTAACGAGACATTTCTTTCTCGGTATGCAACAGCTAGAAGTGGTTCTTCGAAACCGAACCTTGTTAATTAAGCCCGGATTTTGCCTTGATATCACCATAAATTTATATAGAGATATTGTAACGTTCATAACAGAATAGTCACGACCAAAACAGTAAAAACCAAAAAATTAATGTAGTCATTAACCAAAAAGTCATAACCGACACTACATTTAATCACAATTCATATCTAACAAAGGGCTTCTAGCCCAACGGTACCAGATATTGCCCTCTCTCTTTAGGGTCGAGGGTCGAAGTCTCATCTGGGATATATGTGATATTAGGAGTAGTTTAGCAGGAATTAATTATATTTGCTGTTTCAAAAAAAAATCACATCTTTAAGGTGGAGGGTTCAAGTCAAATTACTTTTTAGTCTTTCCAACTACCTAATTTCAATGATTAATTTTTCATTCGTCCATACCAAAACGAAGGTATGATAAAGGAGAATACAAATGTATAAATGTTTATCCATTTAGGTTTCAAAATTCGTGTTCAAAATAGGAAAACTCCAATTTATAAATTGTTTGGAACCGATTTTTCCAACAAATTGTTGTAATCCTGCTTTAATTGTGCAATATACAAGATATCAACCCTTCCTTGCGGATGTATACAACCTCTTCTGGTGTGGAACCACCATAAATCTCTTATCTTGTTATTGTTGTGTGTTGCCATATTGTGTTTTGGTGTTTGTTAGACATTGTTATCTTAGTATTTACGCATCAAGGGTTTTGGGTATTTCAAGCAGAAGATCAAATGGCGGATGTTTTGTACGCATTTAGCGGACATGTATTCAAATGAAAAGTAAAAATGAAAGACCGAGAGCAATTAAGTAGCAAGTTATATGTACAAAAAGCATTGTGTTGTCATTATAATAAATTAACTTGTAGAAGTGAACATTAATCTAGATAGTGAAAGATCTACAAATCAAATAGTCTGGACTGAAAAGTGCAGAAAGTTCAAATTCTATTGATGTGCTAAGAAATTCAACGATGATGTGATTAATTAAGAACAAAAATATTCTCCATTTCAATGTTGTCTTTAAAGAAAGTAACAGGAGATAAAATAAAGCCCAATACTATAAATATATCTAAGAGTATTGTCCAACAATTAAATCAATTTAGTAGACATGTTTAGAAATGGGGATAACAAATAGCTTATATTTTGAATGTACTAATTATAAGAAGAAAAAGAAAAAAAAAAAAACTGAAGGTTGAAACTATGCATGTTCTTTCTATCGAGCAACTACCTCTGTAACAGTTAAACCATTGGTTGAACTTGTTGGGCAAGTGCTTGAAGAGAAATCAGCACCAAGTGTGTTCGTTTTTGAGAAAAATGCTGGTTGCTTAGGTTTCAGCAATGCACCCTCGTTTCCCAACATTAGAATAACCGATGACATGTTTGGCCTATCTTCTGGATTTTGTTGAACACATAACAACCCCACTGTAATTGATCTTATAACTTCTGATGAATTGCTTGATTGGCCTAAAGCTGTATCGATGAGTTCCATTGACCTGCCTTCATTATGTGTTCTCCATGCCTGAATATAATGTAGAAATAGTTAGAGGACTGTATATGCAAATCAAACAAATACTTTGTAGTCAGAGAACATACATGTCCAATGAGGTTATTATCATGGTCAGGATGCATGAATCCCCGATTTCTCTCCCCACTCACAATCTCCAGCACTAAGACACCAAAGCTAAATACATCTGATTTTATTGAGAAAACACCTTTTAGTGCCTCAGGCGACATGTAACCACTGCATGCAGGATAATGCTTATATGAGTAAAAAACAAAACTTAATATATATATATATATATATATATATATATATATATATATATATATATATATATGGATTATCTAGCTTACTATGTGCCAACAACTCTCTCCGTGTTTGGTTGAGTCTCGCCTCCTCCAATGCTCCTAGCCATGCCAAAGTCTGATATCTTAGGGTTCATGTCTAGATCAAGTAGAACATTGCTAGCTTTAAGATCTCTATGGATGATTCTTAAGCGTGAATCTTGATGCAGATAAAGAAGCCCTCTAGCAATTCCTTTGATAATGTTCATACGCTTTGTCCAATCAAGTAGCATGCTTTGTGTCTTATCTATATGAAGGTGCAGTTATTTTTAGTTTCTATGAATGCTTAATTCTTAGAAGTTAAATTAATGGCATTTATGTGAGTCTGACCGAATATATATGAGTCTAAGCTTCTGTTTGGCATGTACTCATAGATCAACAAATTTTCGTCTCCCTGTATGCTGCATCCGAGGAGTTTAACAAGATTTCGGTGCTGAAGTTTTGAAATGTAAATGACTTCATTCTTGAACTCAACAAGCCCTTGGTTTGAAGTCTTAGATAAACGTTTAACTGCAATCTGGAGTCCTTCTTCTAACATACCCTGGTTATCATCAACAGTTGCCATGTGAAAAACAATAGAAACAGTGAAGATGAATTTCAACCATATCTTTTTTTATAAGTAGAATACTTATACTTCATGGCCTGTATTTCTTTGTTTTACGTACAGAATCTCAATATACAATTTTGAGTGTTATTGAACTCCGAAACCTCTGTTGGAATCACATTGTATTGTACCTTATAAACTGATCCAAATCCACCTTCTCCAATTTTATTGTCTAGCGAAAAACTAGCAGTAGCTTTAGCTATTGTAGAAAAGCTAAATAATGGTAGCTCCATGGAATCTCTCTGACTTTCACCAACATGTAAGAATTCGCCTGCACATAAGAATTAAAAGAATTTACTTCAAGAATTCTATTACACCTAAATATTCAACTTACTTATGTTGAGATTAATTAGTCTCCTATTGAATATTTGTTACAACCAACTGTAAACTAATGAACAAAATAGTATTACGGTTTCAATATTGAATCATAGGAGTACAAACTAAAAGAAAGAGAAGTACAATATAAATAGGAAAGCTAAAAAGATTAAACCTAGCTATATGGCTAAAGGGCCAAACAGCGCAAAGGCCTAATAACTTTATTATGCCAACCCCCCCCCCCCCCCCCCCCCCAATTAAACTTATAATGTTACACTAATGATCATTGAGAGTTTGTTCGGACATAAAATGAAACCAAGGAGCAGTCAAGGATTTCATAAATGTATCAGTAATATTCATTGTGGATGGGACATGCGGAAGAGAAATAGTCTCCTGCTGAAAATGTTGATGAATAAAATGACAATCAATCTCAATATATTTTGTCCCCTCATGAAACAACAAATTTTGTAGATGAACGAGAGACAACATATTCGTTCTTACTTTTCCACGAAATCAACGAATCTCCAAGAAAGATACAATACCGAGTAATGGACTTGTCATCATAAACATTGTTGTCTGAGTTTGCATCCCTATAAGCACACAACTCAAGAGAGGAAGTAGAAGGAAATACCAAACTGTGAAACAAAGTACCACAAAGTATCTCAAAATACAAAGAATAGCTCCCTAATGAACCGTGAATGGAGTGGTAAGAAAATGGCTAACCACTTGAAGTATATGAGCAATATCTCATCTAGTAACGGTAAGAAAGATCAAACTCCACAAAATGGTACTATAAAGGCTCATATCTGACAAGAGAACACCGTTGGTTGGAGAATACTTCGCATTACTATGTAGAGGGGTATCAAGTATTTTGTTATCCGAAAATCGAGCAAGTTTAAACAAATATGAGATATACTTTGTCACAGAAAAAAGATAACCCTTTGTATATTGAGCAAATTCAATACCTAAGAAATAACGCAATAAACTCAAGTCTTTTCAAAGCAAAAGGGCTAGCCAAATCACACTTCAAGGATTCTATACCATCATGATCATCACCAACAATAATAACCATATCATTAACATATAAGGAAAGAAGGATCCGACCTACACTTGTACATTTAGCAAACAATGCAGAATCATGGCAACTAGGTTGAAAACCATGGGAAGTAATTATTGTAGAAAATTTCTCAAACCAAGACCATGCAATGCTTTGTGAAGCCGAGAAACTTCACCTGACTGACTGGTGAACAACACCTAAAAGAGGAGACATGTAAACATCCTCATGAAGATCACGATTCAAGAATACATATTTGACATCCATTTGATAAATATTCAATTGTCGAATAGAAGAAACAATAATCAAAGTGCAAACAACTGTCATTTTTTCAACCGGAGAAAATGTCTCTTCATAATACATACCATATTCTTGTGAGTATCCAATTGCAACAAATCTAACTTTTAACTTTCAATAGACCCATCAAACATGGTTTTGATCTTATATGCCAATGACAACCAATTTTGTGTTTTGCAGGTGGGAGCGGAACTAAATTTCATGTATGAGTCTAATAAAGAGCTACAAGTTCCTCAACTACAACATTTTGCCAAAAAGGATTAGGGATGGACACTTTAAAGGATGTTGGTTCTAAGAGACGATGTATATTCCCAATAATGGAGGAAAAGGATCGTGATTCAGAGGAATATACAAATTATGGAAGCTTGGTACACTTTTGAGTACGAGTAGGTCTTTTTGATGGGGGTTCTTAGGTAGGTGGAGGTTCTTGAGCAACAACTGATAGGGGTTCTTGAATAATAGTAGGTGTGGCATCAGAAGTTGAAGGGGTAGATGAAGTAGCAGAAGCATCTGACTAAACGTTATCATTTTAAATGCTAAATGGATCAATAACCCGAAGTTCCGACTGAGTCACATTATGTGACTGAACAAGAATGTTATAGAAAGGAATGTTTTCTAGAGTGGTGACATGTCGAGGAACATAAAATTTTTTACTTGTCAGATCATAACATCAATAACCTTTTCAACCAATACCATACCCCAAGAATAAACATAGAGCATATTTTCGAGACAACTTGGTTCGCTCAGCGTGAGGTCGTAAAACAAAGCATGTACACCCAAATACACATAATGAAGAATAATCAAGAAGTTTTCCATATAGGTTTTCATAAGGAGACATCCCATTATTTTGTGTAGTAGGAATTCGATTAATGATATATGTAGCGGTAAGAACAAATTCTCCTCAAAATATACTAGGAAGCTGAGAGGTTAAAAGCAAGGATCATGCAATTTCAACAAGGTGACGATGTTTTCTTTCAATAATAACATTTTTCTAAAGGATATATATACATGATAATCGATGCATAGTGCCATCGGATACTAGTATTTAACCAAAATCATTAGAAGTATATTTGCCTCCTAAATCATGACAGAAACATTTTCTAACATCAAAGTGTTGAATCTTGACTATGGATCTAAATTTGATATATATTGTGAAAAATTCAGATATGTGTTTCATAAGATAAACCTGCGTATAATGAGTGTAGAGGTCTATAAAGGAAACATATTAAGTGGATCCTCCTTTAGAGGAAACGGGTGAGGGACCCCACACATTAGAATGCATATATCAAATGAAACAGCAAAGCGAGTGACACTTTTATTAAATGGTAGAGCATAAAATTTTGCTAGTTTGTAACCATAACAATCAGAAATATCATGACTTTCCAAACGACCTAAAACACCAGTAGAGGCTAAAAATGTAAACGAGAAGTTGAGACATGTCCCAAATGTGAATTGCAAAGTCCAAATTAAGAAGACGAATCACTCAAATGGAAAGAAGACAAGTAAGCACTATTGGAAACAACATCCGACAAATCAACACTACTGACAACGACATAATTCATTTTAAATTGGTCGAACAAATATAGTTCTCCTAACTTATGGCCGATTCCGATCACACTCTAGGAGTGAGAATCAAGAAAAGAACAAAGAGAATCAAAAAAGAAAACCCAACAATTAGATTTACACAACTAACTAAGGCAAGATTTAAAGAAAGTGTGAAAATATAATAGACATCATTAAGGGATATAACACACACACACACACACACACACACACATATATATATATATATATATATATATATATATATATATATATATATATATATATATAGGGAAAGGTTATATGGAAAATAAAGAATTAGGGAAACACATGTTGGAACCAATAAAAGAATGACAACACATCACTTTGGAATAACTACATAAATAACTTCCATAGTACATTGCTTATGAATAAAGAAATGGACACGTGTCACTTAATCATTGGTTCCAACATATGTTGCCCTAATTAATCATTTTCCATTGAACCTAAACCTATATATATATATATATATATATATATATATATATATATATATATATATATATAATGAGATGGACCATAGTCCAAGATCCATAAAAATGAAGGAATACTTGAAGTACCGGATGAGAAAAGACTTGAATGAGATGTAGATGCAGGCATAATTACAAAATTAGGAGGAAGGAACTGAACTCCTTACAGAGTTAAGTATCCGATACAAAAGATGATGTGGTAGCATGAGTATTAGTTTCTAATGTGGGGTGAAACGATCTAGATGATCTATCTTCTTGCTATTTTGACTTGTTCAATAACAATGGGCACTGATACTTCCCGTGGTTCTTCTGTGTGCAATAAGCACATTCATAAAAATTAACTCGTCGACTGGTCTATCCTTTGGATCCATACCGATAGTAAACAACCAAACTATAATCCCAAAGTAACAATAAACGAACAATTCAAACCGTCGAAACCAATAACGAATAGCAATAGTCAAACGGAACAAAGAAACCTAAAAACTGACAAATATGTTAAATAACCAAACAAACTAAACTATGAACAATAACTAAAACAGAAAAAAGATGCTTTCAGTCAAAAAAATTGTGGCGTGATAACAAATTCACTGCGATATATGTATGAAACAATACTCTCAACTTAAATCGCGGTGCGAATATAAAATCATGGCAAGATATTGACGAATAGTTTAATTTTGTGGCGGTAGAACAGTAGAACCTAATTCGGGGCGTGAAAAACGACGAAAAACCCCAAAATCAAATGAATACCAACGATAATTGGAACCCTTGAACAATACAGACAAATCAAAATAAACCAAATACACTTGCAGATCAGAAGACATAACAAATCGTCAAAATACTGCTAGGGTCGCATTATTGAACCATAAAAGAGAATATTCGATTTGTATTTTTCAGAAAAAAAAAATACAAAAAAAACAAACAAACAAACAAACAAAATCTGACCATCGAATTTGTCAGTATTAACTCTTTCATCTTCAACCATAGCTCTAGCTCTAATACCATTTTGTTAGGAATCAAAAATCACTTGTAAAGAATCGGAAGAGCTCTTATAACACTTGCTATGCTCTAATAACGATTTGTTGAAATTTAGCAAAAGAGTTAACCACATCAGAAGAAATGATAAACGAACTTTGGAGAAACTTGTGAAATAAAACTTTTGAAAAAGTATAAAATCAAAACAAATATTTAATGTGGTTCGGTCACTCTGACTTACATTCACGAGAGAGAGAGAGAGAGAGAGAGAGAGAGAGAGAGAGAGAGAGAGAGAGAGAGAGAGAGAGAGAGAGAGAGTTTTATTAAACCTCCCCAGAACAATTATAAAGGTTGCACCTCATTAGATCTCTCAAAGCAAAAAAATATCTCTTGCTAATAACTAATAAACTGCTCTAAAGGATGTGGTTTCAACCTCACGATGATTTCGTTTTTTGGAATTTTTATGCAAGAATGTTGATGGAGATGTGTGCCTATTTAAGGAAATCATGGGAAACCTAATTTTGGGTGGCCATACCCATCTATAATTAGCCCATGAAGGGGTGCTATAATTTTTAGCCAATCACAGAATGTCATGTAGTTGTTTCCTCCTTCATGATAGAGTTTTCTCTCACCCACATAGCTTTCTGCCACCAAACAGAGTTTTCTCTCACCGACAGAGTTTCTATCAAGACTCCACACCCCAACACACACTGACAGGGATATGTTACCCATGACTTACATACAGAGGGAAAGAAAAATGAAGACTATAAGATTGCAAACACAAAGATGTGGATTTGATAACTTACGAATTAGACGGTCTAAATCACTCGAAGGAGTCTATAACCGTGTGATCGTTATAACAAACCAAATGAGATTAAATGGTGAAGAATTCAATGATAATAGAATTGTGGAAAAGATATTTAGAGGTCTAAGTTGAAGATTTTTATTGTATGGTTGTGGCAATAGACGAATCAAAGGATCTATCAACCCTTTACCTAGAAAGTTTGCTGAGAACTCTACAATCCCTTGAGTTGCATATGAAGCATTCCAATCACAAATCAAAATGAAATTCAATTCAAATTAATCATAATAGAAAAATATAGTTCAATACATATCGATTGAAGGCAAACGGACAAGGACGAGTGCCCACGGTTGATCGATGTTATCACCCTTCAGCAGCATCAGGTCAGTCGCTCAACAGCTTCTTTGCTGCTGCATTGCATTACGATCATACCTTCAGGTTCTTTCATTGGTTTGCTACTCATCCGTTTTCTTATAGTAGTGTTCCATTCGTGTTGGGTAAATCACGTGCCCGGGGTTGATATTGGTGTGTGTATTTTATTCGTGTGGTGTTGGTGTCAAATCATCGAGTTGTTGAAAAGAGGGAGGGGCAATATACTATTCAGTTGAGTTTGAAGTTTAAGTGATATCCTTTCAATGCTCTTTGACATGATGGTGCTATTTTAATCTGCGCTTAAAGCTCTCTGAATGAATTATCACATGGTGGAGGCAAGCACTTCAAGTTATAGGTGCTTGACTACGATCGAAATACTCTGTTTTACCCTGCTACAGAAAATGCATACTATTTCATAATTTTGGAAATAGAGGATTTTGTCTAAACCTAACGGATTCAAGATTTCGAGATTTGTTTATGTGTTACTGTTGGCTTCAAAGACACTCGGGTCAGCCTAGAAGATCTTATGCTACAGTTTGGAATTCTCTTATCTTTAAGCGTGGTCAATGCAAGGCTTCAAGATAACTCACAATGAAGGAGACTATTGAACGGGTGAGAGTGGGGATCTAAAGAAGGCAAATGATGAACATAACAATTTAATATAGAATGGTTGAAAATAACAATGTAAACTAGTAGATTGATGTAATGGGAGCATATATTACAATGCAACTTAGGATCATTAATTTGTAGTTGTGTATTTTTCTTACCTTGCCTCATTGATTGTGGATCACGCCTTTTTCTACATGCAAAAAGGAACCATGTAGAGCCCAAGCCTATCAGAAGAACCCCAAGAAAAACTACTGGTAAGATGATTTTAAGGTTTGCTCTCTCCTTATTCTCTGAAACTGGTTGAGCTGTAGTAACTAGTAAGAATCATAAAATAAGTAATTTTACATGGTGAGATTCATACATCTATTTGAATAAATATCAAGGAATATTTTTGTGAAGAGATGGTTACCTATTTCTATTTCTGAGGAAGCCATTCTTACAAAGATATCCTGACCACCATTGCCATCAGGTATCTCTCTCATGTCCAAAAGTTCACCGAACCAAAGCAAGCACCCACTTCCTCCCTCTCTAATGTCTATATTTGCATACGCCATACAAGTACAATTCATGAAGCATTTTTCTCTACATTCATTCAGACTCATGCTTATGTTAAACCATGAAGACTCTGTATCAGGCAACTTCACATTAGAGTACCTGATAAACCCATCGGTTCCATTTTTGCAATCCAATGGTGTTCGTCTCACACAACCACCCGACCAATCTGTTATCTCCCATCCATTCTCGTTTCTGGGCACGAATCTTATCGCATCTAAACAAGAACATCTTTGTGAGGTTAGAACACTGCATGTTCCATAACCATAACAGATGTTGTACCCATCACAGAAATCTCTTTGTAACTGAAAGAACATCTGCCATTTATTCACGTCATTAACCCACACCCAACGTTCTAGCTGGCCAGATGAATTCAAGACGAGCCTTGAGATAACAGAACTATTGAGAAGAGAATAACTGTAATACGCCTCTGATTCATTAATAACCATATCTCCTGTAATGATGTTCCTAGTGGAAGCAGAATCTCCGCTAAACCAAACATCATTCCATGGTCCACCTCGGAACTTGACTGTTGTGCCTTGTTTTAGTATGATCTGAGGATAGCCGCTTGTGTCAGCGCTCCATGTGAATTCACCTGGAGCTGGATCTTGATTACTCTTCCATTGCGACAAGGTCCATTCCTTACCCGTTAAGAAATTTCTTCCTACTTTCATGCCAGGTAGAAGAGTATCAGTTGGATAGTCAAAACTCTGCCATAGAATCTTCTCTTCTATTGTTTCTCTTACAACTAGATTTCCATTGTCTTCAAGGTGTACAGTTACGTTACCTGATGAGGTTGTATTGGTTGACCAGATTACATCATTTGTATCGTTCCCTTTCATGAGGACGAGATTTCCTGGAGAGACGATCCTCAGTTTGCCGGATGATGAACCATTGACTGGGAAGTCTCTGTTGGCAACCCAAACCACTGTTTCAACAGAGATTTTCTTGTAAGAAATACCAACGTATTTGTTCTCAGAGCTTCCTGGCCTGAAAAACCCAAGTTTAAAAATTCCGGCCGGGGAGACCAACGTGTCTGCTTCTGTCAAGAACCTTGAATCTGAAATCATGTCAATTTCAGCGGTGTAAACTTTCTGAATGTGCAGTGAAACAAATAAAACAACAAATAAAGTTGCTTTCTCCATTGAAAGTCTTTCGGTTGAGCTAATCATTCTTCTCTGCCTTGTGTTTTGTTACTATCTATAATTCTCTATACTCCAATAGAGTTATTACATTTTTGAGTTTTAAATCGGGAAATGGGTTAGTCAAAGTCTGATGATCGATATCTTGTTTGAATATCTAGAAGACATAATTAAATAAACAATGAAATAAAAGTATTAACAACCCAATATTATTATATACGAATAGGAATGTCGACGCAGAAGTCTTAAATTTTATCAATCGTTAACGGCTTTATCTTGAATCCTTTTTTATGTTTATGTGGTGTACCACGTCAGCATTGACCGCGTATTTTGTCTCACATGGCTGCCTACATGGCATGCCATGTTTCCTTAGTTAAAAAGCATGTCTCTTTTACTTGAATGTGTTTCTTTTACTTAGGCCATCCGCTATACTCTTCACGACAACGGTTGTGGAGAGTTTCCAGATCGATCACCACCACCCACCACAAAGCCATGGAGTACCCTCCACGACCACAAACAAAAGAACGAAGAGAGAGAGAGAGAGAGAGAGAGAGAGAGAGAGAGGCAGAAGAAGCAGAAGAGCTGAGAGAAGAAGAAGCCTTGATTGGGCGTTGTCGTTCGTTTTCCCCACCACAATCCACACCACCAAAATGCCCGACCACGGTAGGCCGGGGCGGTGTGCACGAACAACGCTCATGACCACATTGGCCACGAGCCTCTTCGTCGTTGGTATACCAGAAAGCCTTAGAAAAAAATAAGGCTGAGGGGAAGTAAAAAGGCTAGTTGTATTCCAACCGCCACCTACCACATACAATTTTTAAAAATTATTTATATGATTAAAAACATATGTATACATTTTGAAAGCCAATGCATACATTTAAGAACATACTCTATTCAATAATAAATATATTAATTTGTATTTGATAGGTATAAATATCTATTTACTCTGTAAAACAAAACATCATATATAAATATTGTTTTAAAGATTTAAAAAAAATTCAAAATATAAATAAGTCTCTTAAATGTAAAAATATATTATTATTATTATTATTATTATTATTATTATTATTATTATTATTATTGGAAGTATAAATACTTATATTTATGTTTTGTTTAGAAGTATAAATATGTATACACACATATTTTTAAAGATTTAAATATGATTTTAAAGATAAAAATAAGGTTTTATAAATATCTTTTAAATGTATAAATACATTTTAAAAGATATGAATAAATATTTAAAGGTATAAATATGCCTGTATAACTAAACTTATCTACACTTTATAAAACATCTTTATACATTTTCAAGGTATAGATATGATTATAAAAATATAAATATATTTTACTTTTTCATGGAGTCGTAAATCAAAAACGTGGTAAGCTTGCTATTTGTGGCGTGTTTTCAAATGGGGATTGGATTGATAATCCGGTTTATGTTAAAACAAGCTTTTCAATCACTTTGTTGATCGATTTTCTTCTCCTACTTCTTCTCAGTTTGTGGTGGATTTTGAGTTCCTGAAAAAACTTTCTTTGGACCAGGGTGTTTTTTGGAAGCTGATATTTCGATTGATGAGGTGAAGGCTGAGATTATGGGGGCGATAAATCCCCAAGCCCTAATGGTTGTACGTTTGATTTTGTTTTTTAAAAAAATATTGACATATTGTGGAGGATATTGTTGTTCAGGTGGTTATTAATTTCTTCTCTTCTATGGAGTTTCCTAAAGGTTGTAATCCCTCTTTCATTACATTAATTCCTAAAGTCCTGGATGCTAAGTTTGTGAAGGATTTTTGACACATCAGTCTTATTGGATGTCAATATGAGATTGTTAGTAAGATTCGTGCCAACCGTCTTTCTTCTGTTATCGGTGATTTTCGACCCATCGATCGTTGATCTTGAGTGAGATTATTTCTTGGTGTAAAAGCAAGAAGAAAAAAGCTATGGTTTTCATGATGGATTTTGAAAAAGCTTACGATTCTGTGAGATGAGATTTTCTTGATGATATTCTTCTCAAGTTCGGGTTTAGTATTCAATGGAGGAAGTGGATTCAGGGCTGCCTCAAGTCTTCTATGGGGTCGGTCTTGGTCAATGGTAATCCACCTAAAGAGTTTAGAAATACAAGATTCTTGGGATCGGTGTTACGGGGTTACGGTAAGGAGATCCTTTATCGTCGTTTTTTGTTTATTCAGGTAGTTCTTCATATTTCTTTTATTAGAGTTGTGTCTTATGGAGTTTTTACTGAGTTAAATATTGGGTCCTTCGACCCAATATTTATACCTCATCTTTTTTATGTTAAGGTTGCAATGTTCATTGGCGAGTGGTGTGACTCTAATCATCAAAATATTGTCAATATCCTTTAATGTTTCATTATGGCTTCTTGTCTTAGAACTGATATTTAGAAATACAGGATTCTTGGGATTGGTGTTAGTTTTGATGAGGTGGTTTTGGTAGATGCAAGGATTGGGTGTGTTGTTATGAAGTTACCGTTTACGTTTCTGGCATTCATGTGGGAGGTTCTATGTCTCCGTATGTCACAACTAGAAATTTTGTGTCTTGTAATCACTACACTCAAGTAAAATGTAGAATCAAAAACTTGAGAGCATGTATGATGCTTACTCTATGACAACAAAATTTCAATCCAATACACCATACAAGTACTACAAATAGTCAACAAGCAATTGGAAACCCTAGAATTTCTTGTTAGGTCCATTTTGGACTAGGACTTCTTTATTGGACTCAATGGACCAATAAGTTTCCAATTTGACTATCATGGGATTAGAACCTTTAAATGGGCTCTAATTGGACCCAATTCCATTTAATTCAATATTTTGGGCCATATTGGGCCTAGAATGAGATAGATTAATTATATGAACCATTTGGGACCATAATTAACCTAATCTAACCTAATGGGTCATAAAAATCATATTTATATTTTTTTTAGGCCAAAAATCATCCAACCTAGCTATAACATGGGCTTAAGGGCAAAAAGTCCAAAAATCTCCTCTCACCCTCCCCATTCTCGGCCCAAGCCCAAAAAAAGAGGGGAGTTGACTTTGTGAGTGACACCTCACAATTATCCAAGGGACTTCCATGCAAGAGGACTCCTACTTCCATGCACCATCCTTTCACACTTCTCTCTTCTCTCCTTTCTTCTTGATTCTCGGCCGATCCCAAACACACACACACACACACAATTCTCCCACAAATCTCTCAAGGAAACTCCCTCCACTCTTCATCAAGATCTCGAATTTTAGAAGGTTTTTCAAGAAGATATTTCCACAAATTCTTCATCTAAGGTAAGATTATGCTTGGATCTATGATCTAGATTCATGGTTTTATCAAAAATCTCTTTCTAATCCATGCAAAAATCATGATCACTCTCTTAGAAACTCCCTAAGTTCGAAATCAACAAGGGAAGACTTGTTAGAGCTGAAAACAACATCAAACTTCTTCCAATCTTCTCTAAAACCGAAACCCAACCCAAAGGTGAGCTTCATACCCAATATTTTTCGGTTTTTATAAGTTTTGTGTGTGGGGGGGGGGGGGGGAATACAATCAAATGTGTAGATCTATGAGTATATGTATGCTTTGTATGATTTCTATGTTCTTATGTGATTATGGTGTTGAAACTAGTCAAAAAGTCCTTAAAATCGAGATTTGCATTAGGATGTATGAAACAAGTATTAAACATATTATTACACACAAATCATTCCTAGAAAAATAACCAAGTTAGTTAATATGAACTCCTTGGGCTAAAAATCCCATTTTTGGACTCAAAATGTTAAAAATATAAGGTTAAAGGACCAAAATGACAAAAATGCAAATTCTGATGGATGAAATGAGTCAAAACAGTTTCAACAATGTATTTTTCTGGAAATATTCTCTTTGAAGGATTAAATGTGAAATTTTTAAGCATAATGGGCCAAAAATGAATTTTTCGGCCCAATAAAGCCCAATTTGCGAGATTTTCAAATTAGAGGGGCTGAAACTGTATTTTTCTGTAAAACAGGGGACTACTAGTGCTCCAAGTCCATTTCAAGGGTTAAAAATGCTTTTCATATTTAAAAGGGACCAAAGATGTAAAAATTTTCTACTTTGGGCCAAAAGTGTAAAAATTGCGAAAATAAGGGTTTCAGCCGAGACAAATTTCATTTGAGGGACTAAAACTGTTTTTCAAATAACTTTCAGCTGAAAAATACCTTTTCTACAAGTTTTGATACTAAAGTGTCAAGAAAAATGGTTTAAGGACTAAAATAGAAATTCTTGTATCCAAAAGAAAGGGGCTGCAAAAATGTAAAATTCTAATGTTTTAAACAATAAATCCGACATGATGAAATACTAGTACCTCGACTATCGGCGAAATATAATACACCTTCAACACCAAAAATCGTTATCAAACGAATTGATTCGGTCTTGAATCAACAATGAATCCAAAATTACTAACACGACGATACTTCAATACACACGCGGAAATCTCGGGAATTCAATACACACGTGGAAATTTCGGGAAGTCAATACACACGTGGGAATACACCAGACGTCGATACACCGTCTTTGGGCCCAAAAGTTTCAAATCGTATTTGTTGGGCCTAGCTAGCCCAATGACATGATCTTTAGGCCCGAAGGAAACTCGCTTACATGTAGTTGGGTCTTATATGACCTAATTCCATGTAAAAGGACTTTTACAGGCTTTGTGTTGTTGGACCCCAAGGGCCCTCTGGTGCTGCTAGTAAAGTCGAGAATTCACCAAATGCGAGTCGGGCTAAGGGCCCTTCGCATTCACGATAGCCTTGAACGACTTATGGAAAATATCGGGGGCTTCGCACCCTCTTTTCCTCCTCGGTTGTGGGGCTATGAGAAGTCTGGGTGATTGGATTAAGTGAATAGTGCGAGCGACGCCTAAGGGATCGTTTGTATAGTTGTAAACTAGTCATTTTCATTAATGTGTGTTTATAACAATTCACAATCCATAATTAATCCAACGTCACCGGGACTCAACGAATACACCCGTCGCAACGAAATAACAAAATATAAATCATTTGATGCAATGTATTAGGAAAACATCGGGTTTTCCTAGGGTTTTCAATTAATACACCTACGAGTTACATACCGAGTTTTACAAATTGTACTTTTACATTTATAGAAACAAACAAGCATACTTACGGATCTTCACACTTTTTATACTATGCTCTTTTCAGAAAATATCGGATTTTCTGGTGATTTTCAAAACAATACAAACCGCTATATTTAAAACATTACTTATGAACTCACCAACACTTCATATGTTGACGTTTTTCAAAATACTTGTATCCTCAGGTAACAGGTAAATCGAAAAGGAAAAATGTACTCAGTAACGTCTTGCTGTTGTTTTAATTAGTATCGAACAATTTACTTTTGGGCATGTAATATTATGGATCATTGTACTGAATGTAAACGCTACCAGTTGTAACATTTCAATGCTTGGTAATGTATGATGTTATGTTTCATGTATATTCATTGTGATGGTATTCAATTGAGTCACAATAGCCCTCGGACGTTTCCGCCGTCTGGTTCGGGGGTGTGACAGGTTGGTATCAGAGCCAGGTTTATAGTGAACTAGCATATCTAACCATACATTGATATGCAACTATAAACCAAAGGAGGGACTAACATAAATCTGAACAAAACAAGTAAAATACAACAATAAAACACCTTTGCTTGCATTAGGAATAAGGAACATAACGCCGAACCAAACAAGATAATGCTAGTATCTCGGTTAATTCAAGACTATTCTTAGTGGTACCAAGGAGTGGATGTAGCCTGATCAACTACATTCTCTCCAAAGTATAACTAACACACGTTCTGATGAGATCGTGATAGCTAGGGAACCTAAAACTATACCCCTTTATCACCAAAAAGAGAACGCCTGCTTAGTATGTACAATAGTTGTAGCATCCTAGGAATAATGTTAGCATATTTACATACTCACACAGACAGCATGGCTGGTTTTCATCACCCTGGAGACCCTTATTTCCCTAATCAGGGGAATAACGGATGGTTAGAGGAAGAGCCTGAGGAAGACCCCGAAGAGGAATCTGACGGGGAACCGGAGGTTGGAGACGAGGGCGAGCCTGCCGAACCAGAAGAAGACGAAGGGAACTTCGAGGAAGAACCCGATGATAGTGAAGGGGGTGATTCGGACGCGGAGTCCGAAGTTATCAACCCCCCTTACCCGATCAGGGTGCCTGCTTACCGTGTGGGCCCCACTGGTCCTACCCCTCCCTGGGGTATTGATCTTTGGAGATGGAGCAGACAGCAGGGACAGCGACCCCCGTTCGGCATGTCGCGCGAGTTCTTCGACCTGAGGGACGGAGGACCGGCCGACCGAGTCCTACCGGTCATGGTGAGACGATTACGGAACACTGGCAATCTTGCTCAGGGCACTGCTAATCAGGTACGCCAGTTGTGGACTAGGGTCGAGCGTGCGGAACAGGAGACACGTGACGTCCTTCGGGAGTTCCACATGAGGCAAGTCAGGTGGGAGTCTCGACTCCAGGACGCAGAACGACTGGTGGCTCGTCTTCAGGGAGCATCCACATCCTCGGCACCACCTCCGGACGCAGCTCATCGCGGTTAGGGATAGACTTATCTTAGTAGGTCATTAGGAACTATGCTATGTACCCCGACTCTATGTTTAAGTGACTACACTACTCATAGAGTCGTTATGCTGTCGAACTAGTGTCACTCATGTATGCTCTTACGAGCAAAAAAATTTTCATGTATCAAATGCGGATAATATTAGTAAACTTTTATGTGCTTTGTTATGATATTACAAATTGCTATGTGATGAGAATCTATGATTGTATGTTAAATGGTAGGAGTGTTTAAGTTCGTACCTTGCACCTAGTCAGTAGGGTCACTACCTCCCAGAAACCCCAAACACTCAACATCTTTTCGTTTCATGACAGAAAGATGCCTCACCGACCTACTCGTGGAAACCCTGGACCAACCCCACCCGAAGTTGACTCCACTGCATTCCAGGCGGCCGTGTCGGCTGCGGTCACCGCAGCTATGGCACAAATTCACCAAGGGAACAACGGAGGAGGCAACGGGCAAGGGGTCGGGAGTTCGAACAACGGGATGAATCAAGGACCCACCAAAACATGTACCTACAAGGACTTCACAAATGCCAAACCACGAACTTTTAACGAAATTGGAGGAGTGATCACTCTGAAGCGATGGATCGAGAAGGTGGAATCAGTATTCGAGATATGCGATTGTCCTGAGGAGATGAAAGTGAAGTTCGCAGCCTGCACTTTTGTCGATCAAGCGCTCACTTGGTGGAACGGACACGTGGAAGCCATGACACTCCCTGTAGCCAACTCCATGTCGTGGTCGGAAATGAAAGAAATGTTGATGGCCGAATACTGCCCACGAGGTGAGATTCAGAAAATGGAGCAAGAGCTGTGGAACCTCACTGTGCAGAATGTGAATATCGATGCCTACATATCGAGATTTAGTGAACTATCTCTGTTATGCCCGGGTATGATCACCTCGGAAGGAAAGAAGATTGAGCGATTCATCTGGGGACTAAAATCACCAATCCAAGGAAACGTCATAGCTGCAAACCCCGAAACCTTTGACAGTGCAAAAAGATTGGCGAAGAAGCTGTATGACCATAACAACAAAAAGGGTGAGAAGCCAGCGGAGACTGAAGGCAAGAAGGAAGGTGATGGCAAGAAAGGGAAGAACAACAAGAGGAAGGGGCGTCAGGGCCCCGAGACCTCTAAAAAGCAGCAGACAGTGGCAGTTAATGCTGTCACCGCACCGGTTCCAGCCACACCACATGCTCCAGCCTCAGCTGCTTCAAATGCTCCCAGACCTTATTCCGGTAATCTTACCAAGTGCAACAAGTGCGGTTTCCATCACAATGGAGAATGCAAGGAGTTGCAGTGCACCAGTTGTAATCGAAGGGGACACACGGCGAGGTAATGCAGGACTTACCCTCCCCAGAACCAACAACAAGCAAACAACAACAACAACAATCGCAACAACAACAACATCACCACCGGCGTCAACAATGCAGGGCCTAGCCACACCTTCAATGGGTGTGGGAGGACTGGGCATTTCCGCCGAGACTTCCCTAACAACAACAATCTCGGAAACGGAGGAACAGGAAGGATGCTGACCATGGGTCAGGGAGAGGCGATTCAAGACCCCGCTGTTGTTACCGGTACGTTTCCCCTAAACCACACTTATGCATGCATCCTATTTGACACCGGAGCGGAGCGAAGTTTCGTAAGCAATAAGTTTAAGCATTTATTAAAACAACAACCCCAGAAGCTAAATGAAACCTTTACGGTGGAAATGGCCAATGGGAAAACCGAATCCACCGGGGAAATCTACATCGGATGTACCCTAACCCTAAACCAACACGTCTTTCGAATAGACTTAATGCCTGTGTCAATTAGGAGTTTCGATGTGATTATTGGCATGGACTGGTTAAGCCCCCACCATGCTGAAATTATGTGTCACGAGAAGGCCGTTCGCCTTCGCCTTCCCAATCATGAAACCCTAGTAATTTACGGAGACAAACCTAGCATGAACCTTCGCCTCATCTCGTGCATCCAAGCACGGAAACATCTACAAAAGAACAATTTGGCGTTCCTGGCTCACATAGTGGATAAAATCAAGGAAGAGGTTAACGTTCAAGACATTCCCATAACATGTGAGTTCCCAGACGTGTTTCCTGAAGATCTTCCAGGAGTGCCCCCAGAGAGACAAGTGGAGTTCCGAATTGACCTCGTTCCAGGAGCAATTCCTCTCGCTAAATCACCCTATCGGCTAGCTCCTGCTGAAATGCAGGAATTGTCCAGCCAACTCAGTGAACTCTTGGACAAGGGATTTATCCGCCCTAGTTACTCGCCATGGGGAGCTCCAGGCCTCTTTTTCAAAAAGAAGGACGAATCTTTTAGAATGTGCATCGATTACAGAGAGTTAAATAAACTCACTGTTAAAAATCGCTACCCACTCCCACGAATCGATGATCTATTTGACCAGCTCCAAGGAGCTAGTTATTTTTCTAACATAGATCTATGGTCCGGATACCATCAACTCAAAGTCCGGGAAGAGGATATTCCAAAAACCGCTTTCCGAACTCATTACGGAGATTATGAATTTGTCGTAATGCCCTTCGGTCTAACAAATGCCCCTGCCGCATTTATGGATCTGATGAACTGGATCTATCGACCATTCCTCGACAACTTTGTCATTGTCTTCATCGACGACATTCTCGTCTACTCCCGAAGCAAAGAAGAGCATGGCCAACATCTCCGACAAATCCTAGAAACTCTGCGATCGGAAAAGCTATACGCAAAACTCTCCAAGTATGAGTTCTGGCTCCGGAGTGTGAACTTCCTAGGTCATGTAGTTAGCCAAGATGGAATTCATGTGGATCCCTCTAAGGTCAAAGTTGTTGAAGGATGGGCAATCCCGACAACACCCACGAAAATCCGTCAATTCTTGGGTCTAGCAGGCTATTATAGGAGATTCATTCAAAACTTCTCTAAGATCGCCAAGCCACTTACCTCGCTTACACAAAAGGGCGTACCATTCAAATGGACGGACAAACAAGAAGTCGCATTCCGAACCCTGAAACAAGATCTCTGTAGTGCCCCGGTACTATCACTACCGAAGGGAACGGAAGATTTCATGGTCTTCTGTGACGCGTCAAATCAGGGCTTAGGTTGTGTTCTCATGCAGCGTGGAAGGGTGATAGCTTACGCATCCCGCCAACTAAAGGCGCACGAAGTGAATTATACGACCCATGACCTAGAATTGGGAGCCGTGGTCTTTGCCCTAAAAATTTGGAGGCATTACCTTTACGGTACGAAGTGCACCATCTTCACGAACCACAATAGTCTCCAGCACATCTTGAACCAGAAAGAGTTGAACATGAGGCAACGAAGATGGGTTAAATTACTAAACGATTATGAGTGTGAGATCAAGTACCACCCAGGCAAGGCCAACGCGGAAGGAGTACTCTAATCGTCGTACGAAAACTCTCTCAATAACCATTCAATCTCACCTAGCCACTCGAACTGCAGTAGCCCAGTCAGAGGCCATAAAGACGGAAAATAGAGCAAGCGAAGCATTGCGCGGAATGGAGAGGAACCTAGAGGCAGAGGAGAATGGAGTATACTATTTCATGAACCGTATTTGGGTCCTTAAACTCGGAGGATTTAGGGAGGTAGTTATGAAGGAATCCCACCAGACGCGATACTCCATTCATCCCGGCTCAGACAAGATGTATTTGGATATTAAACAACACTATTGGTGGCCTAACATGAAGGCATAAATTGCCACCTATGTGAGTAAGTGCCTTACGTGTGCCAAGGTAAAGGTGGAGTACCAGAAGCCCTCAGGGTTATTACAGCAACCGGTAATCCCTGAGTGGAAATGGGAAGGAATTTCTATGGATTTCGTGACCAAACTACCTAAAACACCGGATGGACTAGACACCATATGGGTAATAGTCGACTGACTGACGAAATCTACCCATTTCCTGCCAATAAAGGAATCCTACAAGATGGAGAGATACATTCGAGAAATCGTGAGACTCCACGGAGTACCAGTGTCTATTATCTCAGATAGGGACAGTAGGTTCACTTCATGTTTTTGGCAATCACTCCATAAAGCACTGGGAACTCATCTCGACATAAGCACCGCTTATCATCCACAAACGGATGGTCAAAGTGAACGAACCATTCAAACGCTCGAAGACATGCTCCGCGCATGTGTGATAGACTTTGGGAAGTCTTGGGATACCCACTTACCCTTAGTCGAATTCTCATATAACAACAGTTACCATTCGAGCATCAAGGTCGCTCCTTTCGAAGCACTATACGGGCGTAAGAGTAGATCACCGTTATGTTGGGCTGAGGTGGGTGATACCCAACTAGCAAAAGCACATACGTCGGACAAGGCACTAACGGGACCAGAGATCATTCGTGAAACCACAGAAAAGATCGTTCAAATCAGATTTCGATTACAAGCATCGCGCGACCGACAAAAGAGCTACGCCGATAAACGGCGAAAGCCCTTAGAATTTCAGGTCGGGGATCGAGTACTGTTGAAAGTCTCACCCTGGAAAGGAGTTATTCATTTCGGAAAACGGGGAAAACTGAACCCACGATACACTGGACCTTTCAAGATCGTCGCCCGAATAGGTCCAGTGGCGTATAAACTGCAGCTACTCGCAGAGCTAAACAGTGTACACCCCGTGTTCCATGTCTCTAATCTAAAGAAGTGTCTATCGGATGAAACACTCGTCATTCCCCTTGATGAGATCGAAATCAATGAGAATCTCCTGTTCGTTGAAGAACCGGTTGAAATCATGGACAGGGAGGTGAAACGTACTAAGCAAAGTCACATCCCGATCGTGAAAGTACGGTGGAACGCGAAGTGTGGACCAGAATTCACATGGGAACGCGAAGACCAAATGAAGCAAAAGTACCCTCACCTATTCTAGCATTCTCAAATCTAGCTTTCAAACAGAATTTCGGGACGAAATTCCCTCTAACGGGGGGATGATGTCACAACTAGAAATTTTGTGTCTTGTAATCACTACACTCAAGTAAAATGTAGAATCAAAAACTTGAGAGCATGTATGATGCTTACTCTATGACAACAAAATTTCAATCCAATACACCATACAAGTACTACAAATAGTCCACAAGCAATTGGAAACCCTAGAAGTTCTTGTTAGGTCCATTTTGGACTAGGACTTCCTTATTGGACTCAATGGACCAATAAGCTTCCAATTTGACTATCATGGGATTAGAACCTTTAAATGGGCTCTAATTGGACCCAATTCCATTTAATTCAATATTTTGGGCCATATTGGGCCTAGAATGAGATAGATTAATTATATGAACCATTTAGGACCATAATTAACCTAATCTAACCTAATGGGTCATAAAAATCATATTTATATTTTTTTTAGGCCAAAAATCATCCAACCAAGCAATAACATGGGCTTAAGGGCAAAAAGCCCAAAAATCTCTTCTCACCCTCCCCATTCTCGGCCCAAGCCCAAAAGAAGAGGGGAGTTGACTTTGTGAATGACACCTCACAATTATCCAAGGGACTTCCATGCAAGAGGACTCATACTTCCATGCACCATCCTTTCACACTTCTTTCTTTTCTACTTTCTTCTTGATTCTCGGCCAATCCCAAACACACACACACACACACAATTCTCCCACAAATCTCTAAAGGAAACTCCCTCCACTCTTCATCAAGATCTCGAATTTTAGAAGGTTTTTCAAGAAGATATTTCCACAAATTCTTCATCTAAGGTAAGATTATGCTTGGATCTATGATCTAGATTCTTTGTTTTATCAAAAATCTCTTTCTAATCAATGCAAAAATCATGATCACTCTCTTAGAAACTCCCTAAGTTCGAAATCAACAAGGGAAGACTTGTTAGAGCTGAAAACAACATCAAACTTCTTCCAATCTTCTCTAAAACCGAAACCCAACCCAAAGGTGAGCTTCATACCCAATATTTTTCGGTTTTTATAAGTTTTGTGGGGGGGGGGGAATACAATCAAATTTGTAGATCTATGAGTATATGTATGCTTTGTATGATTTCTATGTTTATTTACATGTTCTTATGTGATTATGGTCTTGAAACTAGTCAAAAAGTCCTTAAAAGCGAGATTTGCATTAGGACGTATGAAACAAGTATTAAACATATTATTACACACAAATCATTCCTAGAAAAATAACCAAGTTGGTTAGTATGAACTCCTTGGGCTAAAAATCCCATTTTTGAACTCAAAATGTTAAAAATATAAGGTTAAAGGGCCCAAAATGACAAAAATACAAATTCTGATGGATGAAATGAGTCAAAACAGTTTCAACAATGTATTTTTCTGGAAATATTCTCTTTGAAGGATTAAATATGAAATTTTTAAGCATGATGGGCCAAAAATGAATTTTTCGGCCCAATAAAGCCCAATTTGCGAGATTTTCAAATTAGAGGGGCTGAAACTGTATTTTTCTGTAAAACAGGGGACTACTAGTGCTCCAAGTCCATTTCAAGGGTTAAAAATGCTTTTCATATTTAAAAGGGACCAAAGATGTAAAAAATTTCTACTTTGGGCCAAAAGTGTAAAAATTGCGAAAATAAGGATTTCAGCCGAGAAAAATTTCATTTGAGGGACTAAAACTGTTTTTCAAATAACTTTCAGCTGAAAAATACCTTTTCTACAAGTTTTGATACTAAAGTGTCAAGAAAAATGGTTTAAGGACTAAAATAGAAATTCTTGTATACAAAGGGTCAAAAGTGTAAATTTATCCAAAAGAAAGGGGCTGCAAAAATGTAAAATTCTAATGTTTTAAACAATAAATCCGACATGATGAAATACTAGTACCTCGACTATCGGCGAAATATAATACACCTTCAACACCAAAAATCGTTATCAAACGAATTGATTCGGTCTCGAATCAATAATGAATCTGAAATTACTAACACGACGATACTTCAATACACACGCGGAAATCTCGGGAATTCAATACACACGCGGAAATTTCAGGAAGTCAATACACACGTGGGAATACACCAGACGTCGATACACCGTCTTTGGGCCTGAAAGTTTCAAATCGTGTTTGTTGGGCCTAGCTAGCCCAATGACATGATCTTTAGGTCCGAAGGAAACTCGCTTACATGTAGTTGGGTCTTATATGACCTAATTCCATGTAAAAGGACTTTTATAGGCTTTGTGCTGTTGGACCCCAAGGGCCCTCTGGTGCTGCTAGTAAAGTCGAGAATTCACCAAATGCGAGTTGGGCTAAGGGCCCTTCACATTCACGATAGCCTTGAACGACTTATGGAAAATATCGGGGGCTTCGCACCCTCTTTTCCTCCTCGGTTGTGGGGCTATGAGAAGTCCGGGTGATTGGATTAAGTGAATAGTGCGAGCGACGCCTAAGGGATCGTTTGTATAGTTGTAAACTAGTCATTTTCATTAATGTGTGTTTATAACAATTCACAATCCATAATTAATCCAACGTCACCGGGACTCAACAAATACACCCGTCGCAATGAAATAACAAAATATAAATCATTTGATGCAATGTATTAGGAAAACATCGGGTTTTCCTAGGGTTTTCAATTAATACACCTACTAGTTACATACCGAGTTTTACAAATTGTACTTTTACATTTATAGAAACAAACAAGCATACTTACGGATCTTCACACTTTTTATACTATGCTCTTTTCAGAAAATATCGGATTTTCTGGTGATTTTCAAAACAATACAAACCGCTATATTTCAAACATTACTTATGAACTCAACAACATTTCATATGTTGACGTTTTTCAAAATACTTGTATTCTCAGGTAACAGGTAAATCGAAAAGGAAAAATGTAGTCAGTAACGTCTTGCAGTTGTTTTAATTAGTATCGAACAATTTACTTTTGGGCATGTAATATTATGGATCATTGTACTGAATGTAAACGCTACCAGTTGTAACATTTCAATGCTTGGTAATCTATAATGTTATGTTTCATGTATATTCATTGTGATGGTATTCATCTGAGTCAAAATAGCCCTCGGACGTTTCCGCCGTCTGGTTCGGGGGTGTGACACCGTAACATTCTTGGAGTGATGTCATTCAAGAGGTGTCTGATTGCTTATCTAAATGGAGACATAAAACTTTATCCATTGGTAGTAGATTGACCTTGTTAATGTCAGTGTTGGGCTCGGTTCCTACATTTTACTTATCTCTTTTCGAGGCCCCGACGGGTATTCTGGTTAAGTTGGAATCATTAAGTAGAAATATCTTCCTTGGTGCCGAGGAAGGAAAGAAAAAGTTGGCTAGGTTTAGTTGGAACAAGGTCATGGTTTCTACGAATTATCTGGGTGTTGGAGTTAACAGTTTTTTTTCTTACGAATCACGTTCTTCTTTCTAAATGGGTGTGGTGTAACATCCTGTTTTTGATCGTAGGGCTTCTCATCACCTTTCCATAGATATGAGGTTCATTGGAAATGGAGTTATATTGAGGAATCTATGGAAGTTTGAAGTTTTTTTAAGATAGGTCCCTTATTTGAGAAGGGTAGAAGCTGAGTATGTTGGGTGTATGTGTGAGTACGCTTAGCGTACTAATGTGCGTGACTTGTAAGCGGACCCACCTAGTATGATTGGCGTACCAGAGGGTACGCTGGGCGTACTAGGCACTGAGTGACAACCCGAAATGGGGGGTGTCCCTATATAAAGAATAACATGGCCTCATTCCTATCCACCATCCTCAAACAATCAACCCTCTCAAACCCTAATCCTCGTTCTTGAGCTTGTGTGTGTCCATTTGAGAGCATTTAAGCGATTTTGTGTGTTCTTGGAGTGAAGAAGGATCTTTAAAGAAGAAGGAGTGGGAGTCTAGGCTATAGATCTGAGCATATCTATGTTGGAAGCTTCATTTGGAGGTATAAAGCTCAAAGCTTTCTAACTCTTTTGTTTTGTGCATCATGTTAGACCATTTTAGGGTTTTAGTCCCAAAGTTGCATGCTTTATGGGAAAGTGCGCTCCAGAGATTATGAGCAGCTCCTTTGAGTGTATTTAGGAGTATAGTGTCATAAGAATCGAGACTCAGACGTTTGAATCAACCCATGCATGAGATATGAACATTTTGAGATAAGAGAAAGAGATTTTTGGGTGTTTGTGACTTTATCAGCCATGCAAAGTCTTAAAGTCACAGACTTTATGGAGTAAGAGACTCTAGGGAGTCCAGATTTGTGATATGAGCTAAGGTCTTAACAATTATTTAAGATCAAGAAAGTGAGAAAAGCCATATTGGACGTATGTCGGGCGTAATCCTAGTACACCCCACATACTAGGTTGGTGTCCCCAATCAGATTTCGTGCATGCTTGTGAACCGTACCAAGGGAGCTACGCCCTGTAAAACCTCGCTATGGGCTTTTTTGGGGCTAAATCTAATTTTGGTCCTTAAGGATTGGGCCTGGATCTTTAGGCTTGTGTACTAGAGATTTTAAGCAGAGAAATAATGTATATATGCCTTGGGCCCTTGTGTTGGGCTTGTCGCTTGGACTTGAGAGTTGGGCCTCGGGAGAGCCCATTCATTATTGGGCCTTGGTGGGCCCAATGAGTTTTAGGTTGTTGATGGGCTAGTTAGTGGAATACCTTTAGACCTAAAGAGTGAGGTTTTGGACTTAGATCTTAATCGGGTAATTGTGGATTTTGGTCTAGTGTTGGAGGTCAGTGCAACAACAGCATCTATAGGAGTTGTTCATCATCCGAGGTGAGTCTTCTCACTATACTTTACCTAGAGTGGTAACATTTGTGTGACCAGAGGGTCTTATATGCTTATATTGAGTATCGTGATATCCTACATTATGTCTTTGTGATTTATGTTGTGTATTATTCTGAGCTTACTGAGTTAGGACCGGAGGGTCCCACTGAAACACATTGACCGGTCTTATCTGAGTATAGCAACGAGAGTCTGATGAGATATGTGTGGTATTTTTGGGAACTAACTAAGCTTCGCCCTTACCGTGTTATGTGATATTTGTTTCAAGTTCTTCTCAGGATCGCGGGAATGTGAGGGCTTGATTGTACACGCCATAGAAAGAGATATGTTTTGAGGATCCTGGATTATTACTCAAACAATTATGGAGTTGCGTTTTGTAAATTAAATAAATGGGATTTTTGTGAAATCTGTTATGAGAATTAAGTGATTTTAAAATGAAAATTTTGTTTGAAATTTTACGGTGTTACAAGTTGGTATCAAAGCCTTGGTTTGACGAATTCGGATACACCTTCAGGTATATCTGGACTCAAACTGAGGATTTGAGAAAAAAATTCAAAAGAAATGATTTTTCTAAAACGAGCAAGAGTTTGTAAGAGAAAAACGAGAAGGTGCAGTGTGTACAATCAGCCAAAGCCCGAACGGTGATTTCCCAAAATACCCTTACTTATTTGTATTATGAGTTATTATTGAGATATGAGTGATGCATGCTAGAAGATAGGCTAGGTATTTCATATTTAGAGTTACCTGATTTGTGATGCCTTAGCCTAAGATTTTTTCCTATCTGTGACGTGCCTTGAGTATATGTGTAGTAAGAGTATCCAACAAGAATCTTTTAGAGAGAACTTTGTGTAGAGGAGTAATCTAGGAGAGATACCTAGATGAGCATTAGAGGAGCCTACTGAGGGAGTAGTTAGATACCCACAAGAGGTAGGGTTGCTTGAGTTCGATGATACCTTTTGAGTGTGAGTAGAGCAAGTGGAGTTGTAACCTAGAGTGGTTTTATGTGTTGGTGGAGATTATTCGATGCCCTAATGCTGCTTGCTTCGTGCTTTGTGGAACTCTTGATGATGGGAGCCAGCTACTAAGTGAATATGACGATATTCAGGAGGTAGATGGCTGACATCATAAGAAGTTCTTCAGCAGCTGATGGCAAAGAAGTGTGAGAACCTAGGGAGAGCCTAGGGAGTGACCTTAGCTAGATGAGTACGTTGATAGAAGAGAGTGTTCGTTGGAGATCGACCAGGTATAATGGGATTGGTGATCGAGAAGGTTGAGCAGCTACTTAGGAAATCTAGGATGATCTGTGTGGAAAGTATGGGTAGATGTGGCAGGTAGTATGGGCTCGTACTACTGAAAGCAGAGGACCATACTCGAAACAGGGAGAATTCCAGGAGTTCTAAGTAGCAGATTGAGAGGTGATCGCATGGTTCGAGTACCATGATTCGTGGCGGTTAGTGCTTTTGATTTTACCAGTTATTCCGTTGTGATTGATTAGACTGAGAACATATATGTTAGAGTGTGGGGGCCAGAGGTCCATGTCGAACTAGTTTCAATGGAGCATACATTGAGAGGGAAACCGAGTTAGTTTCCAAGAGATTTTATTGGTGAGATTCCAGTTGGAGTTGCAAGACTTAGGGATGAGTAAAGATGATGCTTATTGGAGGATCGCGGTCTGAGTTAAGCAATTGACCGATAATGAAACGTCACCTTATGTGACAAGAGTTGCAATGTCCCCGTTTCCTGAGAGAAGCAAAAGAGATAGCGAGCTTCCGGTTTCAGAGTTTGGAGGTAAACCCCATGGGGTAGCATAGGGTAGCAACCTTATCACCAGAGTATTTGGGAAGTATGTTTGTTGCAAGGTATTTCTTATACCATGATAGAGTCATTAGTGGGACTAAGATGGAAGAGAACAACGAGGTGCCTTATTGAGGGAGGCCTACTTTTAGCAGCAGTTCCAGGTGATTGAGAGGAGTATATCGGGGTGGTGGCCCTTGTTGTCTACGTTGTGTATCAATTGTGAGAGTGAGGTCTTGTGCTCTTATTATGATTTCCGGTGATGGGAGGTTGGTCGAGGAATCAGAGGCGAGGTGCGTGATAGTGCATTATTTCCATATTGAGAGTTAGGACTAATTCGGAACAGTTAGGGTATCCGGCGTGCGTGTCGGTTTGAGGCTTTGAGATAACTAGAGGCAGTCACATTGGGAGGATGTTGGGATTTGTGTCTGCGTTATGGGATATTTGGTTTCCATTGGGAAGATCATTGAACTGATTACGTGGTATGTTCCAATAGTCATGTCTGATATACCTGGTGAAACAGTCTATGGAGTGGATTGTTGGTATGCCAATTGGTTATGGTTTGAACCCTCAGTGGGGCAGAACTGGGTATTCTATTGAGACGATCAGTGATCCGTTTAGGCACGGTTAGAGAACTGGGTAGGGAGATTTGTGGTGCGGAGATATGAGACCTAGGTTATTGGTGAATGAGGCAAGGTGCAAGGAGAGATGATGTATGTGTGTGTGCTTAAGAAGGATGAGTGAATCCACAGCAAGTGGTCATTGGTCCGAGAATTTACTATGGCCAAGGATTTTCAGGTTTGCAAATGTTGAGTTCGAGGTGGTTGGGTCGCTGAGTTCAGGGTGCAATAGCTGAGACTTGCGGGTATAGGTATAGATTGTGATCTATACTCTAGGAGGGCAGGAGTTGATTTGTTAATCAAATTCAAAGTTGGTATGAGTAGTATCGTATAGGTGGTGATCAGTAGAGGATGGAGCTTTGGATTTTCGTCAACGTGTTTTCAATCATTGATGATTCCTCTTTGTTTCAATTGGTGAGATGGGAGTATTTCAAGGTTTCGAGTTGCGTGAGTGGAAGATCAGTGATTGAGGCAAGACATTGTGAGATGATGTGATGGTGTACCAAGGTACCTGAGTATGATCTCCTAATTTTAGGTCATGTTGAGACTCGAGTTGTGAGATGGCGAGTGGAGTACCGAGTGACTTTTGTTCTAGTGTGAACCCATCAGTTAATTGTCACCTAAGTGGGACTGTCTGAGGGTGTATCTGTGCTGAGAAAAGTGCCTAGCCTACGAGAACTTACATCAGGAGTGGTGGTGCATAACTTGAGTGGGTGTAAGCACCTATCTATGTTGAGCTACAAAGCATGAGTTGGTGAACTCCTTGTAGTGATGACTATATGATGCGATTATGGGGTGATAAGAGAGCAACTGGATCCGAGTGGGAGTAATCGCTTGGGATTATCAGGAAAAACCATGGAGTGAGCTCATGGTGATTTAGTGAGCGAAAGAGTGTCGTGATACTACGGGGAGCCGTAGTATTCACTAGTGAGAGAGTGATGTGATATTGCGAGGAGTCGTAGTACTCACTAGTTAGCGGGAGAGTGTTGTGGTACTGCGGGGGGGGGGGTAGTATTCGCTGCTTAGAAAGAGAGAGTGTTGAGATAGTGCACGAATCCGTAGCATTCACGAGTCAGTGAGAGGGTGTCATAAGTCTACGGGGAGCCATAGAATTCATGAGTTAATAAAGGAGCGTCTTAAGACCACGGGGGAACTATAGCACTCAATAGTCGATAAGAGTAAATATCGTTCTACAGGGAGTTGTAGTATTCACTAGTCAAGGTATGACGTAGAGGAGCTCTTAGGCTTGGGTAGCCTTACCCCTTGAGTCCTCAACGAACTGGTTGTCGGACCAAGGGCAAGACTGGGGTTTCCATGGCGGTCGGAAATTCTTATATCCGAGGTTGAGGAGGGATTATCGTGATCAGAAGGAATTGGAGAGATGGTGTATGCATAAATTCAGGAATCGCGGGTATGGGTTGAGTATCATATTAGAAATGAGTGGTTCCAATTCTGATGTTGAATCAGACTCTCGAGTTGAGTTTGGGACAATTCGTGTATTGAGTAGGTGAGATGAGATTTCAGATTCGTAGATGGGTTTCATTTTGAGGGGTATTGATCTCCATCTGATGTCTTAGACCGGGGTGGGTCAGTTCGTTGGTATGGGAAGAACCACAAGATACATGGAACTAGTGAGTAGTAGACGACAGAGGTCGGAGGTGTGGCGACTTCAGTTGAGATTGTAGTATTCGCTTGGGATAAAGCAAACTTCGTGACTTGTGTGTCACAATGTACTGAGATAGTTATTGTGAGAAGGAAGCCAGTGAAACATTTTTTTTGGTATGCAATGGGTAACCTTTAGATGTTCAACTATTGGGTCCGGAGCTGACCTGGTGCTCAGTGTTGAAGGGGATATTTGAGAGGAAGCTGGGACTTATGTCTATAGATGTCATAGGATACTTCCAAGCAAGCATGATCATTCTCTTGTGTCTGAGGACAGAGTTTTGGAGGTTCATTCTTTCAGATGAGTTCTGATAGTTGTTCAGGCGGTGGGTCCTTGGTGGGATGTGACCTTTCCATTCCTCTTGAGTTATGATCGGGATAGATTAGAGAATCAGAATTGGTAGAGTGTTCTTAGAGTCTATTATTCAATGAGCGATTAACATGATGATATATTGTAAGGATGGTTGTCACACCCCCAAACCAAAACAGCGGAAGCGCTCGGGGGCGGAGGACGTCATGTTCAGTATCATAACAATGCACAATAGTAAAACAAGCAACAACATCATCCATTGAATTGACTTTAGAAGTCAATTGAAACAAGTCTGCCTTTGTATTGCATTTATTGACTTTACAAGATAGAAATTCCGGGTTGTCACAGTGGTCTGGTAGGGAGACAGACCACTAGAGTTTTCAAGTACTGGAGAGACAGATTGAGTACCACAGCGACAGGAGGGTATGTCCTTCTTCGGGGTCGGGAGTTCCTTTTGGGTTCAGGTGTCTTTGGAAGAGATTTTTGTATGATATGAGGTCCTTTTGGTGGTGATTCTCGGGTTATTGGGTTCAACCTAAGTGTTAATAAGGAGCGATTTCGAGAGCAAGATCTTATTCAAGTGGGGGAGAATTGTACATCCTGTTTCGGATCATTTGTGATTAGAGATCGTGGGCTTAACTCGAGCATGAGGAAGCCTCGGGGCTACGACAAGTTACTGGAAGTGTAGGGCTTCTCATCACCTTTCTGTGGATATGAGGTTCATTGGAAATGGAGTTATATCGAGGAATCTATGGAAGTTTGGAGTTTTGTCAAGATATGTCCCTTATTTGAGAAAATTGACAGTTGGGTATGTTGGGCGTACGCATGAGTACACTTAGCTTACTTAAGTGGAGCCACCTTGTACGTTGGGCGTACTAGAGGGTATGATAGGCGTGCTAGGCATAAAGTGAAACCTATATGAGGGGGTGTCCCTATATAAAGAATAAGATTGCCTCAGTCCTGGCCACCATCCTCAGACAATCAACCCTCTCAAACCCTAATCCTCGTTCTTGAACTTGTATGTGTGTCCATTTGAGAGCATTTAAGTGATTTTGTGTGTTCTTGCAGTGAAGATGGAGCTTTGAAGAAGAAGGAGTGGGAGTCCATGCTATAGATCTGAGCATCTCTGTGTTGCGAGCTTCATTTGGAGGTATAAAGCTCAAAGCTTTCACACTCTTTTGTTTTGTGCATCATGTTATACCATTTTATGGTTTTGGTCCCAAAGTTGCATGCTTTATGAGAAAATGAGCTCTAGAGATTATGAGCAGCTCCTTTTAGTGTCTCTAGGAGTATAGTGTCATAAAAACTGAGACTTGGACGTTTGAATCAACCCATGCATGAGATATGAGCATTTTGAGGTAAGAGAAAGAGACTTATGGGTGTTTGTGACTTTATCAGCTATGAAATGGCTTAAAGTCACATACTTTATGGAGTAAGAGCCTCCAGGGAGTTTAGATCTATGATATGAGCTAAGGTTTTAACAGGTTAAGACCAAGAAAGTGAGAAAAGCCATACCAGATGTACGCCGAGCGTAATCCTAATACGCATCGCATACTGGGTAGGTGTCCCCAATCAGATTTTGTGCATGCTTGTGTACGCTGACCGTACCAAGGGAGGTACGCCCCGCGTAACCTCGATGTGGGCTTTTTTGGGGCTAAATCTTATTTTGCACCTTAAGGGTTTGGCCTTGATCTTTGGGCTTGTGTACTAGAGATTTTGAGCAGAGAAATATTATATATATGCCTTGGGCCCTTGTGTTGGGCTTGTCGCTTGGACTTGAGAGTTGAGCCTCGGGAGAGCCCATTCATTATCGAGCCTTGGTGGGCCCAATGAGTTTTAGGTTATTGATGGCCTAGTTAGTGGACTACCTTTAGACCTAAAGAGTGAGGTTTTGGACTTAGATCTTAATTGGGTAATTGTGGATTTTTGTCCAGTGTTAGAGGTCGGTGCAGCAGCAACATCTATAGGAGTTGTTCATCATCCAAGGTGAGTATTCTCATTATAAGTTACCAAGAGTGGTAACCTTTGTGTGATCGGAGGGTCTTATGTGTTTATATTGAGTATTGTGATATCTTGCATTATGTCTTTGTGATTTATGTTGTGTATTATTCTGAACTTATTGAGTTAGGACCGGAGGGTCCACCCAAGTTTTGGGATCGGAGGGTCCCACTGAGACACACTTGATGGTGTTTTAGCCATAAGAACATCCTATGTGCTCATACAAACCCTAATGCTTGGATCTAGGTTTCTCTATTGTACATGCAATCCATCCAAGACTTTAAACCCTAGATCTAGCATATGATAATCAATATTAACATAATAATGGGTTTAAGATATTACCTTGATTGTTATGTAGCAATAACAATCTCAAATCCTCCTTGTAATGACTTTAGAAAGCTTAGAGTCACAATTGTCACTCCTCTAATGGTTGACAAACACCAAGAGCAAGAGGATGAAGAATAAGGAGAGTGGTGGCTGCCCAAAACGTGTGGAAACCCTAATCAACAAGTTCACCACGTTTTTGAGCCTTAAGGGTCCTTTAAATAGTGAAGCTATTAGGGTTATCTAACAAGGAAACCCTAATTTGGATGCTTAAGACCTAAGCAACCCATGGACTCCTTCCTTAAACGCCTAGGACGATTTCTAATGGGTTTCCACATAGAATTCGTCCACCCCGTTAATATGGAGTCCATTAGCTCAATATTCAACTATCATACAATTGACAGTTCTAGTCCCTAAAGTTCAATTAATATCTTTTAGCCACAAAATTAATTCCTAATTAATTATTGACTAATATTAATTAAACAATATGATTTCTCCTTTAATATATCATTCTCATAATATATTAATAAATAATAATTAATCCTTTCTCTCCATAATTCATCCTATCAAGTTGCTTTGGTGAAGGCAACCCAAAAGGACCATGCACCATCGGGTCAAGTACATACCAAAATAGTTATGGACTTAGACACTAATCCAACAGTCTCCCACTTGGATAAGTCTAATAACTATTTTGCGTACGACTTCAGATCTTGATCTGTAATTGTAGCTTTCCAAAGCCGCTGTCAACTCTGATCTTATCAGATACGCATGTCCTTTAGATAAGGGATCATATATTCCTCCATTCTAGATATTGTACAGATATAAGACATGAACTTAATCATTCACCTCTATTCTATTTCTCGACTTCCGATTTATGATGACTAACAATAGACTACAATTGAGCACATCAATTTAGTCCTGGCTTGGCCAAGCGCTTAGGTACCATCACTAAATCATCGAGGGGCCCAAAGATATCACTTTTATCCTACTTTGGATAAAAGGAACGGATAAACTTTGACTCAATTCTCGCTTGCACTCACTTACCGAATTACACAAAACAATATGTTTTATAACACCAAGTTACTGGTGTGTTTACATATTATCAATGTGCAACCAACTTGCAAGATACAACTCACACATCTCGGTTTTAAGAATATAAGATATTATCGTCTCACCTTTCACTCGTGATAAAATCTATGAAGTGATCCAAGTGAGCGTGGGTTTAATCCAATGCTCAAATCATATTCATAAGCACTCATGAACGTTGCAACAAACAATTGCTTATGTCTAATACACTTTAGACAATTCACACACCAATTCACGACAGTCTTCATTCATACCTACTTCCAACATATGAACGACTGTGGTCCGTTTGAATAATTTGATTGTGCTAAACCAATTAAATTATTCAGGTTGTCAAAACATGCAAAGTGAAACACAAGAATAATACTAATCCCGTATGGCCTCAAACCTTTGAGTATAAATAAAACACCTTTTATTTATCACCATATCGATTACTCATTATTTGTTGTTTCGGGTAATCAACTTCTTATTTGAATTATAACTATACTTGTACCATGCTCTTAGCATGCACACAATGTTTACCTATGGTCCTTACTTTGTGAAATAGGTCAAATGAACACATTTCCAATCACACTCATTTCACAACTCCCAATCCTTATCACAAGTGTAAGAATATCAAATTCTTGCTACTTATAGAATACGTTAGATTCTAACATTTTATGCAATGATCCTTTTGTAATGTCACTGCACTAAGGTCACAATGACTATTGCCAATGAATTACAAAACTCTCTATCGGAAATTTTTACAAGACAATTCCATAGATGTGATGTCTCTCAATCAAAGTACATTTCTTTGAACATCCTTTTGCATAAAAGTTTCTAATCTAGACATAGATTCTCAATATCCAACTCCCAATATGGAAACCTTTCCATACTTACCATATGACAACTCATTCTTAATAGAATCTTATCTATTCATAATAATGTCAATATGCTCCATCCAATATCATACTTCCAACTACTCACAAGCAACCAATCCTTAGCAAGCTTTGGATCGTCCTTTGATAGTTGTTTAATTATCTTAGTTAAAACAGATTCTAGTCCTTTTTCCCTCTAAATGCGCTAGACATTTGGAAAATTTTAGAATGGTCAAATATTATAGCATGCACAATTGATCCTATACCCGAAGCGTATGGGACACGATGCATAATGTCTTACATAAAGATATGATACTTTATCAATCTTCTGCCATAATATTTTATATGTCTCGTTCTTACAATTCGAACTATGAAGAGGGATATCGTAATCATAATCAAAATTTAAGAACACTATATATATCCTTGACTAAATCTATTAACATTCCACAACCTAAGCCTTTAGATTTGAAATGAAGTACAATATTCTCTCCCTTAATTATAGCAAAACAACTATTCAATCCTTACGACTTTGTAAAGTATAACTCTTGTTTTCTATAATTAATATTGCTAAATTGCAATACTTTCCTTAACAATCATACAAGCATACCATTTACTCCGACTATCACGATGATTATTATAAACATAACACTTATGCTCCTACCAGCTTTGACATGTTTTCAGAAACAGCTTAACTTTCAGAAAAACAATACCTATTGAATTTCTTAAGTTCATATTTCTAATACTTAATGATTTGATAATCATTTATCAAGCCTCTTAGTCTTTTACACCATTGCATTAGATAGCCCATATGTGTGTCTAAACAATTCATACTAATTGCCAAATCTCACACTTCGAATTATGGAAAAGGATACCGTAACCATAATCAAATTTGAGAATACAATTCTACAATCGCTATCTTCTTAAAATCTCTCTTAGTGAAAGCATTTCCTCACAGTCATCTTCATGAAAGAGGGAATCTTATGACACTTAGATTTTAATGGTGTACTTGTTCTTATCCATGTGAATTTGTCAAAACCAAAGTTTGCGACAAATCCAAACCCTTATGGACCGAACTTTTCTTAACCTTGAACTCTTGTCTTATGGTAACACGGCTGCCCACCATGTCTTCCAAGTAGTTAAGCAGCTCACCCTTTCTTATCATTGTACTTTTCATTGATCAAGGTCCTTGCCTTTTATTCATTCAAATGAGAACTCATAGAACTCACATGCATAATTAACTCAATTGGAATTGCATAGAAACCCGATAGTGTCAACACGATAGGCTGTAGACTTCAACTCGTGTGCTAGTGATGATCGATAAGGTTTATTCATGGTAAGTTCTTGAACCTTTTCAAGACCATTAAGACTCCCACTGACTCCTTGACATATAATATTCTCTTGTCAATAAACATTTCTTGACAAACAAATATTCAAGAGTTAGTGTAGCTTTTATCAAGACAGAACACTTCATAAAATTGGTCCTAGTTGGTCTTTGTGTTATCCAAGACATCACAACTCTCCACATTTGATGAATGTTATAAACCTTCTTAAGACTTGTCACTCAATGTCACAATCTTAACTCTAAGACTTGTTTTGGAACAAAGTATGATTGACTTCTTGATTTTAACCATTTCTTCAATTCTTGATTCCTCTTCTCAGACACACAATTATACTAAGACTCATTTAGAGGATCAATTGAGATATGGTTTTTAATCATTAAAACCTATCATAAAACATAATAAAAGGTACTCTCCCTTCTTCTTAGAATAGAGAAACTTTTATCCTTCTGCCTTCTTGATTCTTCTTATTCATTTTGCTATTGATTTAAGCTCTTTCAATCAACTAAGAATTACACTTAATCTCATAAGTGTAATCATATTTACTTAACCTTAGTAAATCATGACGAATATCTTTGTTACTCTTGTGGTGGACTTGATCAATACACAACCTTGTGTACTCTATCTCCTAGTCCTTCACTTGACATTTTGTCAACGAATTAGTCTAATTTTCCCAAATGTGAAAGTTTTTCATTAATCATACAATACTTGTTGCATGATTCCAAGTTTCTGTCCACTTGAAACTTGGGCGATGAGAAACTCTCCCTATTTGGTAAATTCTTGATATTAGCATAATTAAGAATCATATCCATTTGTTGTAGAAATATGCAAACATCAATTTTTCATAACGATTTCATTGCAAGGAAATAAATAAATAAATAAATACGTCAAACAAAAAAATTTATTTTATTCATAAAAGTAGCGGAAAACATTTTTCCTTACAATGCAAAATCAACTGAAAACTATGTAATCAAATATTCCTAACAACTCTATCATAACTTTCTAAGCTCAAAATCTAATCTTCGAATCCATGTGATCGAGATCCATCTCTTCGTGATCAGACTCATCTTGCTTTTCCATCAGGCTTCCTCTCTTTTCACTGATCCTAAAAAACATTCAAATGCAATCTTATCACATTATGTATTAAGAATCAATGAATAGGAACTTAATGGAGTTAGATAGTGGATTTTACCTGAAGCACAACCATACTCTTTGACTATCCCATCTTCTGGAATCTTTAGGCTTTTAGGGTAGACTTGTATCCAACGCCCTTTCTCTTGGCAGGAAATGCAGGTTGGTTCTCCTAGAACGTCCTCGGAAGCATGGTTGGTTGACTTTCCCAACAAATATGCTCTATTGTCTTGCCAAATCATTTCTGATTCAGCAGCAATGAGCATGTAAGTTAAGTCAATGAGGCTTGCGTCATGATCCATCGTATGATACTTTCTTTTGAACTCATTATATGATTCAGGGAGTGACTTATCAGGGAATGACGCACCCAACATTATCAACCTATCGATGTGTGATTTCATTCCTAGAATGTGGGCACACACGGGTTTACCATCTTCATGTTTCATTTCCAATAGGGCTTTAGTGACATTGAACCTTTCAATTCTTCGATTTTGTGGGTTAGGGAGAATAATTGGAGGAAGTGGAGGAAGTGAAGCATGATCTCTTGTTCCTCGATTGAATCGTGGAATATCATCTTCATCTGGAATGCTTGTTCCACGGGATTAGGGAAGACCATAGTTGTCGTACTTTGACATCTATAAAACGGGAGAAAATAAATTTAAGTTAGTTGATTGATTGAGTCCTTAATAAATCACCCAATGAGATATTAAGGCTAGGACCCAACACAATACGCTACAACCTAGAAAAGGGATGCCGTAATCTAGTTGCAGAATATTTGAAGGTAAGTGAATGACGATTCACTAATTTTCCACCATGAAAAATGAAAAACCGATTAAGTTTTAAATGCTTTGAAAACTCCTAGATCCTTTGAGCTTCATTGAATTTTTCAATGGCATGTTTGAATCTCCATATGCCCCTCGAGTTTGTGACTGGGATACCGAGGATCACAAAGCGGGTGTGAATAACCATGCAAACTTACATGGTGCCCCCATATGTTATAGTCAGCTATTCGATGTGCCGGTTAACCACACACGCTCCACCGAACTATGACAAACATTGAGTCACCCTTTGCTTAGAACCATTTAGTGTTCCGGTTAACCACACACGCTCCACTAACGTCTTCGCAAGGGCACAAAGTGTAATTTCATGGAATTGCATCATTTCACTTTTGCCTAAACTAACTAAGATTGGGAATTTTGTAAAAACATTTAGTTACTTTTGTACTTCACTATACTTATAATGGAAGGTTTCTGTCCTATCTTACCCGTTGGGCTAACGACCCTTCACTAGTCAAGAGTGCGGTGGGTAAGAGTGAATACTCATTCAATCGCCATTTTATAGGCAATTTCCTTAAACACCCCTTATAAACCAGCTTCGTGAATGAGGCCTACTAATGGTAAGACTGACTTTTACTCATACATATATATAATGTTAGACTTTTAATGTTATATATAGTATAGGGTGTATTTTACACTTTTAAAATACTAGGTGGTCAAATTTAATAATTATACTTTTAATTCAATTATATTGTAAACCAAAAATTATATGGATTTATTAAATCTCATTTAATTATACAACTTAATTAATTAATAAAACCATAAGGGTGTGATTTGAACTTTTCAAAACAATACTAGGGTTTTAGAATTGAACATTCCTAAATTAAACTTTTAATCAACTTTTAAATTCCAAAACTTGAGGGCAAGTTTTGAAACATTTCAAAACATTTGGGTTTACAATTTAAATATTTCAAAATCAAACCTTTTAATCAAAATTTAAATTCCAAAACTTGAGGGCAAGTTTTGAAACTTTTCAAAACACAAGGATCAAACAGCAAATAACTTAAATTAAACAATTAATCTAATTATTATCTGATTTGACTTAAAATCAATTTCTTGCAAGATAAGTTACCCAATTAATACAAATAATCAAACTTTAATCAAATAAGGAAGTTATTATCTAATCAATTGGTAATTATCTTTTGTTTAATCAAGGATACACTCAAAATATGATTAAAATTTGAATTTTAATGACCCATAACAGTTAAGACAAGTATCTTTGAGTAAAAACAGCAAGAAATCTCGAAACTGCCTCCTTTTGACGCTCGAACTCGTCGAGTTCCTCTATGGACTCGCCGAGTAGGAGCAACTCGCCGAGTCCACATTGGAACTCGCCAAGTTCATCAGACAGGGGACCAAAAAATCGATTTTTGAAGCTTGAACAAATAACCAAGGCATCAATACAATAGAAACCAATCTAGGCTCTGATACCACAAATGGTGTTTTAGCCATAAGAACATCCTATGTGCTCACACAAACACTAATGCTTGGATCTAGGTTTCTCTATTGTACATGCAATTCATCCAAGACTTTAAACCATAGATCTAGCATATGATAATCAATATTAACATAATAATGGGTTTAAGATATTACCTTGATTGTTATGTAGCAATAACAATCTCAAATCCTCCTTGTAATGACTTTAGAAAGCTTAGAGTCACAATTGTCACTCCTCTAATGGTTGACAAACACCAAGAGCAAGAGGATGAAGAATAAGGAGAGTGGTGGCTGCCCAAAACGTGTGGAAACCCTAATCAACAAGTTCACCACGTTTTTGAGCCTTAAGGGTCCTTTAAATAGTGAAGCTATTAGGGTTATCTAACAAGGAAACCCTAATTTGGATGCTTAAGCCCTAAGCAACACATGGACTCCTTCCTTAAAGGCCTAGGACGATTTCTAATGGGTTTCCCCATAGAATTCGTCCACCCCTTTAATATGGAGTCCATTAGCTCAATATTCAACTATCATACAATTGACAGTTCTAGTCCCTTAAGTTTAATTAATGTCTTTTAGCCACAAAATTAATTCCTAATTAATTATTGACTAATATTAATTAAACAATATGATTTCTCCTTTAATATATCATTCTCATAATATATTAATAAATCATAAGTAATCCTTTCTCTCCATAATTCATCCTATCAAGTTGCTTTGGTGAAGGCAACCCAAAAGGACCATGCAGCATCGGGTCAAGTACATACCAAAATAGTTATGGACTTAGACACTAATCCAACAACATTAACCGGAGGGTCTTATCTGAGTATAACCACGAGAGGCTAATGAGATATGTGTGGTATTTTGGGGAACTCACTATGCTTCTTGCTTACCGTGTTATGTGATTTGTGTTTCAGGTTCTTCTCAAGATCGTGGGAAGGCGTCAGCTTGATTGTACACACCAGAGAGAGAGTTATGTTTTGAGGATCTTAGATTATTACTCAAACAATTATGGAGTTGCATTTTGTAAATTAAATAAATAGGATTTTTGTGAAATGTGTTATGAGAATTATGTGAATTTAAAATGAAATATTTGTTTGAAAATTTACGGTGTTACATGTGGCTTTTTTTATTTGATTCAATGCTTTATGGGCTCGTCTTATCAAAGCTATTCATGGATCTCATGGGAAGTTGCAATCTCGTGTCTATCCTTATAAGTCGATCTGGGTATATATAATTTGTCTATTTCTAATCTTCGAGACAAAGGTGTTGATTTACTGTCTAATTGTCCGAAGATTGTTGGCAATCGGGATTTTCTAATTATACGAAGATGTCAGGTTGGATAATACCCCTCTTATTTCTAGGTTCCTTATATTATTCTCTATGGAGAATTATAACGAAGTTATTGTAGCCGATAAATTTAGTAGTTCACTTTTTTCCTCTTTTAGAAGACTTCCTAGAGGCGGGACTGAGTTGGAGCAAAGTAATTCTCTTGTTGACTTTCTGATTATGGTTATCTTGTCTTCTGTTGTAGATAGATGGCCTTAGAGACTTTCTAGTACCGGTTCTTTTTCACTAGTTTCTGCTAGGGCTCTGATTGACCACATATCACTACATGAGTGCGTCTATTACCTCTTAAAGTGAACATTTTCAAATGGAAATTAGCTAGAGATTTTTTACCTACTAGTTTATTCCTTTCGAGAAGAGGAATGGATATTCCTTCCCTACAATGACCGTATTCTATTGTATTATCATGATTGGTTAATTTGGTTGTCATGTCTTCGGATTAAGAAACTTAAAAAGGAGTTTCTAGAAGCAGTTTGCTTAGTTGCTTGGTAGCATAGTTGGTCATTTAGAAATAAGATTCTCTTTGGTATCAATTTAACAAAGAATCTATTATTTTTGATGATATTGATTTGCATTCCTTTTCTTGGTGTCAAAATAGGTTTAAAGGGTCATTTAGTTTGTCGAGTTGGCTTCATAGTCCTATGTTTGCTTTCGTGTAATGCGTTTATTTTTATTTTGTTACTCTAGCTTCTTACTTGCTTGGTTTCTATAAATTTTCTTCGTTCTAAAAAAATACATTTTAAAAGTAAAAAAAATATGTTTTTAAATATACATGTATATTTTTAATGGTTGAAATATGTTTTTAATAATAATAATAATAATAATAATAATAATAATAAGAATAATAATAATAATAATAATAATAACCGTTTAAAAAATAAAATAATACATACATATATTAAGTATGAATTAATTTCAACACGATATTTAAAGACACGTATATAATATATAGATTTTTTTTTCATATAGTGTATAGAAATTTGTGATGTAGCCTGTGGAAAATCAACTATCTATAATAACGTTATTTTCCCGTGAATTGGCATTTGGCTAATAATTTCATTAATACAATGGACTAGATTAGAATAAAAAAAATAATACTTAGGCCTAAACTAATATACGTACATACATGATGCACTAATACACCTGTAACATCCGATTATCAGTTATTTCAATTTTAGCCCTTAACCTAATTGAAGTTTGCACAGTTGGTCCCATGTGGTTCATTTACGCATTTCACCCCGTACGATGGACGTACATGTGGGAACGCAAAGTATATTCATGAGAACTAACTACAGAAGCCATGCTAGTACGTTGGGCGTACGTGTGGTACGTCGGGCGTACTAGCTTAGTATCAAAACCCTAATTTCAAGGGTTTTCTCTCTAAAGTAATCCACCTTATTCCTCCCTTGGACATTCCTTATCGACTACCTTCCCTAAAAAACCCTAATCTCGAGTCTAAGCCTTGTTTGTGAGATTTCGGAGCTTATTAGTGATTTTTGGTGCTTATTTGTTGAAGAAGAAAGCTATGGAAGAAGGAGACATCGATGGTCCCAGTTGAGGAAGTGTATAGCTGACGAGACAGCGATGGTTCCTTTGAAGGTTTTTCAGTTCGATGATCGCCTGAATTATATCGAGAAACTTGTGACAATTCTGGATCGAAGAGTGAAGACCTTGACGAACACGGTAGTGAACTTGGTCAAAGTTCAGCGGCAACAGAGGAAAGGGTCGGAGTGGACGTGGGAGGTCGAGTCTGAGATGCACGAGCTCTATCCTGATCTGTTTCCCGAGGATGACTTTAAGGGTGAATGTTGATTATAGTGGGGAAGAATTATAACATCCTATTATTAGGTATTTCCATTTTATCCCTTAACCTAATTAAAGTTTGCACATTTTGGTCCCAAGTGGTTGAGTTTCGCATTTCATCCAATAAGTTGGACGTACATGTTGGTACACGTAGCTTACTCATGAAAACGGATCATAAAAACCATGCTAGTACGTAGGCCGTATATGCGGTACGCCGGGCGTACTAGCTTAGTCTGAAACCCCAAAATTTAAGGGTTTACTCTCTTATTTAATCCACCTTATGCCTCCCTTGGACATTCTTTATGAGCCACCTTCCCTCAAAAACCCTAATATTGAGTCTAAGCCTTTTTTTTGTGAGAGTTTGGAGCTTATTAGTGATTTTTGGTGCTTATTTGTTGAAGAAGAAGGCTATTGAAGAAAGAGGTGTTACTTGCAAAGCATAGTAGTTGTCCTTTCATGCATATTAGGTTTTTTAGATTCATAAAAATGTTTGCTTAATGGTCCTTTTCTAGTCATGCAAGAGTTTGGTGGTGTTGAGTGTGGATTAAGCTGGAGATTTACGGTTCAAGCTCTTTTCTAACATGCAAATGTTTAAAATTTTCGACTTTATGGATTAAGACGTTCTAAGAAGGTCAAATATGTGTTTGGATGCATGTCTTAATGACTAAGACAATATTGGAGTGGTTTTTGGGGTTAGACGGCATACCCCCCATGTACTACTAGTAACGCCCAGCGTAGCCAAGCTAGACCCCCATCCCGCTTAATTCTTGAGTACGTCGCACGTAGGAAGAGTGTACGCTCCGTGTACGCGCTAGGTAGTTAAATTTTGCTGAATTTTGACCTTTTGGTCAAGGTTTAGGTTTTTGGACCATGGGATGGACAAAATGGTTTTTTTGCCCTAAGCAACTTAGTGGTGGGATTTGGACTCATGAGCTGAGTTGTAGACTTGAATTATTAATTAAGGATAATTATTGTGTTATTAGGCAGAGTCTGGTTCCAGCAGTTCGGGTGTGAGATTTCTTTGTCATCGGTATCAGGTGAGTCTCCTCACTTATTCTTACTTCTGTGGTAGAATAGTTGTATTTGTGATGACTAACTGGGTCTAACTGTGTTTTGTATTATGTTATTTATGTGCGACTGAGCCTGTGGTTAGTCACTAGGGTTGTTGTTAACCCATATGGCATGGGGTTTGGCCACTAGGGTTGCTGATAATCCTAGGGTTTCTGATAACCCATAACTGTTTATTTATGATGTGTTATATATGGTATCTTATGGAGCTCACTAAGCTTCATGCATAAAGTTGTTGATTATATGTGTTTCAAGTACTTCTAAGCATCACGGGAAGGAGAAGGTCTGATTGTATATACTTGCTTGGAGATTTTTTACTGGAACATCTTAGACACTCTGATATTTTTGATGATGATTTGTATTTGACACTTATTTTTTTGTTGACTTGGTTTATGAAAAATGTTTTGGTAATTTTACAAACGAAATTTGTGTTTTAAAATTTGAGGTGTTACAACACCCCCGCAGTTTGAGCGGGAGGTTGAGTTCGAACGCTCAAACTGAATCAGAACTCAGTAAACAGAGTAATTGGTAGACCTTTGTCAAAGATGTCTGCATATTGAAGGTTGGATGGTACATTGTAACATCCTATTTTCACAAACAAATATTTCATTTTTATTAAGATAAAAACTTCCTAATTTATTAATCCATTAACTAAGAAAACCATTTATTCTGAATTACATTTATTAGAAATAGAGTATTGTAGAAACGCGGAATCTTCAATGTTGTTAATGAGTGTGTATAGTCCCGCCTTCACCTCCCAGCAATAACCGATGATATTTGAAACCATAATCAATTGGGTAAGCATAAACCTTAGTGAGTTTCCCCCAAAATACCACCATATAAACAGGTCACATATATAATCAAACATGTTGGGTCCAGTCAACCATCAGGTTGGAATACCTTAGGCCCAGTTAACCTCCGAGTCCAGTCATCCTTAGGATGGAATACCCCAGGTTGGAATGCCAATATACAACAGGTCCAATCAGCCATCGGGCTAGAATACCTAGGGTTTGTTGGCCTACTACCTCAACCCTACCTCTCTTCCAGAGTCGCCGTGCCTACAACTTACATACGGACTGCATCGAGTGTGTTGGCCTACTGCACAAAGCAAGACCGCCTCAACCCAAACCAAACATAATATTTTAACATATAAACAATCAGGATCAAGTAGGCACATAATAAATGCAAAAAGTAATCATACAACTCACTACTGCCTACTAATCCTCTCATAAGATATAGTCCGACTACCAGCTAGCCCCCATAGAATGTGTAACCATAAGTAACCAGAGGTGAGATGGCCACTCGAACAGATGGTCATACTCTAGAGCCACAACCAAATAAGGAACATGTAAGAGAGCCTTGACTAAGAGTTCTCAGGTTATCCTACAAGACCACTGACAGTCCCTAAGGGCACTCCATAGATGAAAACCAGCAAGCACAGATAACATACAATTCGACAGGTTATTACGACATAGCAGCATACTCGATACCAGAACACAGATCTAACAGATCCCTACAGCATAACATCATACTTAATACCAAAACACAGATATACCAGATTACTACAACATAGCAACATACTCAATACCAGGACACATATCTAACAGATTACTACAGCATAGCAGCATGCTAAATATCAACAATCCAAGGAATGCATGGTCATATATACTCAGAGGTGAGATAGTCACCCAGATAGGTGATCCTACTCTACAACCATAACCAAACATGGAATAGGTAAGAGAGATTAGATAAAGAGTCCACATTCTATCCTACATCACTAAATATAGTCCCTAGGGCATCCCTCTACTAACAGAAAACCAAAACTAATGGGTCAACATTTGTCACAACTAGGAAATTTTGATGCCTTGTAAGCATTTAACAACGATAACAAATGTGAACCAACAATGTGAAAGCATGTATGATGCTTACTCAATAACAACAAAACATCCATCAAAACGCTTTTTAAGAGCACATCAAATAGTCAACAAAAGTTTGGAAGCCCTAAAAATCCCGGTTTAAGTCCATTTTGGACTACGATTTCCTTATTGAACCTAATGGACCAATAAGCTTCCAATTTAATTATCTTGAACATAGAACTCTCAAATAGGCCCTAATTGGACCCATATACATGAAAATTAATATTTTGTACCTTATAAGCCTAAAATGAACTAGGTTATCTTTAATGGGCCTTATTGGACCATAACAAATTTAAATTAGCCCTAATAGGTCATAAAAATCATTCTTTGATTTTTGTTGGGCCAAAAATCATCTAACTTAACCATAAAATGGGCTTAAGCATACAAGGCCCAATTACTTTTCCTTCCCCTCTCCATTCTCGGCCCAAACCACAAAAGAAAGGAAGGGTTGATTTCCATTGCCACCTCTTTATTATCCCTAGGACTTCCATGCTTATAACTCATATTCCCATGCAGCCATCTCATCAAAGTCTCTCTTCCCCTCTCTCTTTCTATCCTCGGCCGGAGACACAAGGGAACAAACACACACCTTACAAAAAAAATTCTCTCTAAACCACTCTCAAGATCATCTTCTTCTCCTTTGAAGATCTCGAAATTTTGGCTTGAAATCTAAGGATTTTCATCAAGTAGTTCACATCTTTGGTAAGTTATTTCTTTGATTCATAAAACATCTTCTTCATTTTACCAACAATCCCCCTTATCTCATACAAAATCATGATCACTCTCTTAGAAATCATCTGAGTTCGAGATTTACCAAAAGGACTTTCTAAGATCGAAACTTTCTTCATTTTCTCTCTTCAAAACCGAAACTACAACTCAAGGTGAGCTTCATATCCCTCTATTTTCGGTTTTCATGTGTTTTATGGGGGAGAATACAAGAAAATGTGTAGATCTATGTGTATGTGTATGTTATGTGTGATTTTATGCATGTATGTGTATTTTTATGTGTTTTTCTGATAAACATGTAACTAAAAAGGGGTGAATCTCGAGATCTATGATATGAGAAAGGAAACAAATATAATATAAATTATTTTACACTAAAGAAGTCAAGAATAATAACTTATAAGATTATGATAAACATATTTCAACATAAAAACCTATTTTTGGGCTTAAAATGTCAAATATACAAAACTAAGGTTAAAAATGGCCAAGTAACGGTTTCTTAAGGGCCAAAAGAGTCAAAACAGTTTCCATAATTGTTTTTCTGAATAATAAAATTTACAAAGGACTTGAAATGTAAATTTTTAGCTTAATGGGCTATTTTTGGGCTTTTTGGCCTAATAAGCCTAAAATTGCGAAAAATGACAATTTAAGGGGCTGAAATGAAACTTTCTTCAAAACAGGGGACAAATAGCGTAATAAAACTATTTCATGGGTTAAAAATGTTTTTCACTGCCAAAAAGGATAAAAAATGTAAGGTTTTTGGATTTTGGGCCAAAACTGTAAAAGTTGCGAAAAATAGTGTTTTAACCGAGATACCATTCTGGAATGGCTAAATCTGTTAAAAAAATAAATTTTGGGTTAAAACTATGTTTTCAACAAATTTGTGATGCAAAAGTGTCAAGAAAATGTTTTAAGGACTAAAAATGAAATTCTTGTTTATAAAGGACTAAAATTGTTATTTTTATAAAAAGAAAGGTAGTGAAAAGGTCAAACTTCTACTTATAAACAAATTAATTCATTAAGTCAAAATACAAAATCCACGACTACCGACAAAAAGGAAAACGAATACACGTTTAACTCCAAATATCTTTATAAACGAAACGATTCGGTCTCGAATCAATACAAAAACAACAACCCTTAAATCAAACACTTCAATAGATACGCGATAACTACGATGAGTAAACTTACAAACATTGGGCTTGAGATTTCAAATCATGCTTGTTGGATCTTGCAAGTCCATCAAAATGATCTTTAGGCCCAAAGGGATAACGCTTATATGTTATTGGGCCTCCTATGTCCCAATTTCGTGTAAAAGGACTTTCAATAGCTTTTATGTGCTATTGGGCCCTAGCGGCCCATTAGTAAGGCTAGTAAGGTCAAAGTAATCAAATGCGTGTTGGACCATCGTGTCTTTCGCATCCCCGACAGCCTAAGGTACTTACGATAGTAGTAGGACATAGTGCTCCTCTTCTCTTTGTTCGCTAAGGCTTATGAGAAATCAAAGTAGACGGAATTAGGACGCTATTCAAGGTGGAGTAATCAATATTCATTCGATATGACGATACAAAAATCAGTAATCACGGATACCTTTCAACATTGGAAAACATCGGGTTTTCCGGGGAATTCAATACTACCCGCTCGAAATTTCTATAACTACAATACAAAATACCCTTCATATATATGTTTTTGAAATCATTCATGCATCAACTTATGGATCTTCACACTTTGATAAACAAATGTCTATTCAGAAAATATCGAATTTTCTGGGTTTTACAAACTACACAAATCATTTTATCACAACATTGCTTATGAACTCACCAACATTTCATATGTTGACGTTTTTCCAAAATAACTTGTATTCTCAGGTAACAGGTAAGCGGAAGGGTAATATGAAGTAATGTTAGGATGTTATGTTGTTGAAAACACTCAAACAATTTATGTTATGAATGTGTAATGTTAAAACAATGTACTTGATGTGAACAATTCCAGTTATAATATATTGATGCATGGTGATGTTTATATTATGATTAATGTATATTTATTGTGATGATATTCAATTAAAGTCACACGAGCCCTCGGACGTTTCCGCCGTCTGGTTCGGGGGTGTGACAACATTGGTGCCTTCGACGCACGCATACAATAAGGCGAAACTCACCTTGATAGGCGCGTAGATAACCACTGTAGCAATGAAGGAGTCTACCAGCTTCAACTCACATCCAATCATCTACAGGAAGATGCTTGAGTCGATACCCGATCACATGTCATAGTCACTTGCAACAATGACCACCTCATATGAAATGACGATTAGGGTTTCATATAAAATAACAATTAGGGTTAAGTAAGAACACTTAAACCATTATGGACTTAATCACATAAGGGTATGAAAAATTTAGGTTTGACTTAGTCATTCTCTGATGAAATAATAATCCAATCAACTGCCCAAATACATGCCTGATCAATTTCCAAAATAGAGCTTCCATATTCTAGGGTTTTTACATAAAATGATAACTAGGGTTAGTGTTCCACTCTTAACCCATTAAGGACTAAATCCATTAAGTCCAATATTACATTAAGTTAATTGTAGGGGCATTAATATGTATAATTTAAAGTTTAATTAATAGCTTTAACGCAGGTCGTGACCATATAAATTATATGTGATTAGATACATATAATCACATGTAATTAAACACGAGACCAACTATTGAATCGAGTACACGAAAATAGTTTTTTTTTCCACATAAATTATACGTGACTAGATACATATAATCATCTGTGATTATATGTATTTATACATATATGATTTATGTGGACAATGTTAATTTTTACATTTTCGATTCAATAGTTGGTCTCGTTTATTTACTCACATATGATTATATGTATTTAATCACATATGATTTATATTGATAATATTAGTTTTCATGTTTCAATTCAATAGTTGTACTTAGTTATGTGTGATTTATATGGATAAGCTTTGTTTTGGCGTTTTCGATTTCATAGTCGTTCTCGTATATTTAATCACATGTGATTATATTATTTAATCATACATGATTTATATGGACAAAATTCGTTTTTTTGTTCTTCGTTTAATAGTTGTTCTTTTGTTTTTAATCACATGTCATTATATGTATATAATCATATATATATATATATATATATATATATATATATATATATATATATATATTACCGTACACTAAATAGACTAATGTACTCTTATACTAATGTGTATAAATTATGTAAACAATAAAAATACAAAAATAAAAACAAATAGTATTTAAAATTCATATGCACATATAAACGAATAAGTGCAATATATATATATATATATATATATATATATATATATATATATATATATATATATATATATATATATATATATATATATATATATATTATTGAAAGTGAAAATATGATATAATAGAATGATGAAAGTAAAAGAATCAAATCTTAATGGTAAGAAAATCAAATATTACTTTCGTGAAGGTTTGTGAAAGTAAAAAGTTTGATCTATTTAAATTATCCTAAATAATTATTATGTACGGGTAGTGGAGAGGCAGTGTCTATTTACCAGATTGAATTGATCATTAATGGTCATAAATAGTTACCTCACACCTTTTGATTTTAATTTTTTTTTTGATATAGAAGTATAATGCAGTGTACGATTTACACTCTTTAATTTAATAATCCTTTGGATTTTCGTTCATATTTAATAAACCTAATTCATATTTTAACATGACCTTCAAATTTGTATTATAAGAAAAAGGCATAAAGAGTCCTAGAAAAAGTCAATATAGATTTGAAGTTTCTAACCTCCTCATCCAAATACGCATAAGATTGACATATGAATTCCAACACAGACAACTATTTTCTCTTCCGGTGACACCTTCCTTTCTGGTGGCTCCCTCTTCCGGCAAATCTTTCTTCTTTGACGAAGTTGGAGACTCTAATTCATATTGCAGCAACAGCACTATGCTGTGAAACAGAAATTAATGAAGTCAGAGTCTCAAATCCTCCATGAACTTCTTTATCTTGTCAGTCTCGTGCAACTGCCTGACCTCCTCTACACCTCCTATGTACCTACCGCTAATGAAAACCCTATGCAAGGTTAGTTTGGTCTTTTCAATCTCTTCTTCATCGCCTACGGCCATGATGGTTACACTGGTAGTCCATCGGCAAATCTCGCTCATTGATCGAGAAACAAAATTCTTTTAAGATCTATTGAACGATGCAACAAGCCATAAATGTCGGTCGGACCACACAGAGGCTCGTAACGTATACCACCGCTCGCTTTTTTGCTCTCAAAAATGAAATCATGCGGTCAAAATTCCTTAATTTTACCTCTTCCGTGATAATATTTGATTCCTGGATTCTTGATCTGTCTTTGCGGCGATCGGGAACCAGATCTGGTGGCCTTCAACTTCAAATACATATGGTGGCCTTCAACTTCAAATATAGATCCGATGAGACTATATATGGGAGATGGTTCATACGAGAAGAGAAAGTGAAGCTCAGATGTGCAAGCATATTCAAAGAGAGCGAAAATCAGTGTTTCGACATGGGTTGGCGATGGTCCGGTGGCCGATGGCGGCCCGACGATGGGAAGTGGTTTGGTGGTCTTGGTTGAGCAGCTTCAAGGGGTGTGTTGTGTGATAAATTAATGTGGTTGGGGGTGTAATGTCCCAAAATACGACCCAAAAAATTTTGTTGTATTAATAATAAAAATCACATCATCGATAACATATCAACAAAACCGTGGAACAAGTATCCCAAAAGGTCATAACAAATGTAACATAACAACCGTATCAAAACATATCATAGTTTCTACTGAAAACTCCCTGGATAAAAAGCTGAAGTTGTGGTGTGTGCGATGCTATCATCACGAGCTCTTCCCGTTACTAGCGGAAGTACCTGAAACCAAAAACTGAAATTGTAAGCATGAAGCTTAGTGAGTTGTAACACCCAGGGTTTTGAAAGCCAAGAAAGTAAAGGAAACCCTAAATTTAAGAGGGACTCGACGAGTCCAAGGAAGGACTCGGCGAGTCGGAGCAGGATCCGGGTCGATAAGTAAGTGACCAACTCGACGAGTCGGCCAAGTGGACTCGGCGAGTCTGGTCTGTGCGAGGAAAACCCTAAATCCGGGGCTTGGAGCCTATTTAAACGTGTCAATCTTCTTCCTAGGGCTCCTTTCAGCCTCTCACACCCAGAACGCCGCACCTTAAGCCCCCATTGTGTTCATTCAAGCTTTTAGCCATTTTTGAGTGGTTTTAAGGAAGAAGGAGTGGGAATCTTTGAAGCATCAAGGAGTGGTCTTGGATCCGAAGTTTGGGGAGCATTTCAGAGCATTGGAAGGTATTAAGTCGTTTCTCTCCTCCAGATTTTCCTTGGTTATGAGTTTTGGGGCTTTTAAGCCATGTTTAAGACCAATCTTGAGCTTGAGGTCCAGATCTGAGGTTGCTACCTCATATCCATGCTTGTTTTGGAATGGAATCCCATAAAGTATCAGCCATTGGGTGGAAATTGGAGCCTCTTGGTCCTAAACCCTAGCTATGGGTGTATTTTGCCTAGATCTCCCTCTCTACACGTAAAGTTTGCAACTTTACGTGGGAAATAGGCTTGGGAGGATAGATCTACAGTTTGGAGCTCATGCATGACTCGGAAGTCCTCTACATGTAAGTGGATCTTAGTGGACTCGACGAGTCCTTCGAGTGGACTCGGCGAGTAGCTTGAAGATGATGAGGAACTCGACGAGTGGGATGAACAGCTCGTCGAGTCGGATAAAGATAGGCATAAACTCGGCGAGTTGGATGAACAACTCGGCGAGTTGGATGAAGATTGCCGTGTGCTCGGTGAGTCTGTTCTTAGACTCGGGGAGTCAGGTCGAGTGGTCCCAAACCCTTCGAGTTAAGACTCGAGTCAGCGAGTCGAGCCAGGACTCAGTGAGTTGGACAGGATAGGAATCGGGAATCAGTAGACTCGGCGAGTCAGGGGCTGACTCGGCGAGTAGAGTCGCGAGTGGAAGGACTCTGGACTTATGAACTCGGCGAGTCAGTAGGGTGACTCGGCGAGTAGGGTTGACCTGGAAGGTTGACTTTGACCAGGACATTGACTTTGACCAGAGTTGACTTGGTTGACCTTTGGAGGTCAGTTAGACTAAGTGTTAGGTTGATATTGGTAGCTCGGGGAGCTAGCGGAGCAACAGTTCAGAGTCAGTGGTCAGGTAGCGGTCAAAGGGGTTAGCAGCAGCAGTTCAGCAGTATCAGGTGAGTTTCCCTTTGTATTAATGGGTCTACGGCCACAATGTCGGCCCATGTAGTTATGAGTAGAAGACCTGGGGGTTAGCCCTAGGCACAGTATGCTAGTATGATATTTGGACGAGGTCCAATAACAGAGGGCGGGTGCCCAAGGAGCGGTTTATGTGATAGTTTATACTTGTTGTCTGTGTGATACTTGTATGTGCCTGGTAGGGAGGTGAGTGAGGGCGAGGTCCCGTATCTCACCAATAGCAGAGTGTGGATGGTGTTCCACATCTCAGTAGCAGCAGAGCAGGGGCGAGGCCCAAGTTAGGAAAGGAGTGAGGGTGGGCTGGGCCCATACCTCACTATCAGCAGGAGTATGGACGAGGTTCCATGACTCATCAGTAGCAGGACTCGGGCGGGGCCCAGAGATAGGCGAGGCCTTAGAGCAAGAGTTGTTAGTATAAGTTTAGCTTATGTAATGTTATGTGATATGTTTATGTGCTATTATATGTTAGTGGGCGAGGCCCTGTGACAGGCGAGGCCTAAGTGAAACAGATCTATATCCGAGCGGGGCTCGAAGCCAGGCGGGGCCTGGAGCGGCGGGGCCGTTATAGCGGGCGAGGCCCGAAGTAGAGGGCGAGGCCCAGGATAGCGGGCGTGGCCCAGTATGTGAAGTATGTGATTTTGCATGGTATGTGGTAAGGTGGGGAACTCACTAAGCTTTGTGCTTACGGTTTTCAATTTTGCTTTCAGATACTTCCGGTAGCGGAGGGAGGAGCTCGGGGTGATCGCATGGCACACACCATAGAGTAGTCAGCCTGGGAATGTTTACTCTGATAATAAACATGTGTTTTGAAAACTTATACTCAGATTATGTTTTGGAATGATGTTTTGTTTAAAGTAATGTTTTATTAAAAAGAAATTTTTGGTCTTAAATTTTGGGATGTTACAAGTTGGTATCAGAGCCTTGGTTTGAGGGATTCGGGCATACTCTCGGGTGTGCCTGAACTCAAACTGAGGGGTTGGATAAAAAGTTTTCAAAAGTGAAAAGACAGTTTTGTAAAAAGAATTTTGAGAATGAAAAACAGTTTTAGAAAAGCAAAAAGAATTCAGAAAGAAAAGAACTTTGAAAAGAGCAAAGAGGTGTGGTGCATGCAATCAACCAAGCTCAAGTAAGTACCCCAAAATACCCATACAAGTTTATGTTATGATTATCAGTTGGTAGAACAGCATGCTAGAATAGGACTAAGGATCTAGGGATGATGCCTTATGTGCCTGTTATTCGTGCTTTTGAGCTGCATGATAGTGCTGATTAGACAGTAGTAGGATAGCCTGTTTAGGTTATGCCTGAGTTTATGAGTTTGTGTTGCATGCTAGTTCAGGTTCTTGCTATGTGGATATGATTGCTTGAGTATGTTATGGTTAGATTTTCCCTTGACCGAATGCTGCTTGCTTTGTGCATTGTGGGATTCTGAGTGATGGGAGTTAGCCATTAGGTGGCTACGACACGCCACATGTGATCAGGGTTGAATAATCTCAGAGTGTTGGATTTGGTCCTATTGCGCAGCTCTTGTTTGAGTCCAACCGTTGTAGGAACGAGTCTTATACTTGAAGGATTATCTGAGCCTCGTCACATGTGATGGTATCCAGGTGGTGGCTAATTGGCATCGCGAGGAAGGCTTCAGCAGTTGAGGACTGGTTTGAGTAGTGTTAGAGGTTTCCCTAGGGTAAGCCTAGGATGAGATAGTGCTGGGAGCAGTATTAGTGGATGAGGGACCTGGTGGAGTCAAAGCAATTCCTGAGGAAAGTACGGATAGATGTGGAAGGTAGTATGGGCCCGTACTACTGAAAGCAGAGGATCTGTACTTGATTCGGGAAGGGCAGAGACAAGACCGGGAACCTGGTAGGGCATGTTTGATCTCACATCAGTGATGAGTACTCTGATAGTGGTTGTGGTATATTTTCAGCATGGTGACATTGCGAGAGAGACCAGCGGGCGGATCAGGCACCGGAGAGGGATCAGGCTCGGGTTCAGGGGCCGAGCAGCTCGAGGAGCGGATGAGAGAGTTGATATCAGCTGAGGTTACGCACAGTATTCTAGCTCAGACTCCTGTGATCTTTGGCACAGTCAAGGAGGGCATACTGGAGATCTTGGAAGAGAGGTTGGGAGTCTTCCGTACTGAGATGATGGCATTGATGGGAGCGCGTACCTTGACATTTCGAGAGTTCAGAGCCTGCGGGGCACCAGATTATCATGGGGCTAGGGACCCCATTGCTAGCAGCAGATGGTTGGCTGATGTTGCCAACGCTTTTCGTATGAGCAAGTGTCCCGAGGGGGACAAGGTTAGACTCGCCTCCTGTCTTCTGAAGGACAGAGCGAGGGATTGGTGGGAGGAGATTGGTCATGCTTTGGGGGATGATGCCACGTTGGACGCGATGACTTGGAGCGATTTCTCGGCCAGGTTCAGGGCGGAGTTTTCGCCGATTATTGAGGTGCAGCAGCTGGCACGAGAGTTTCAGGATTTGACGCAGACTACTGAGACTGTGGCGGAGATCACCGCCAAGTTCAGGGAGAGGGCTCTTCTTGTACCGCAGTATGTAGCGGATGAGGAGATGAAGAAGGCTCGGTACCATGCGATGTTGAGGGACGACATCAGGGAGTTCATGAGCAGGTCCAGTTGTAAGACGCTGGAAGATATGATTTCTCGGGCTAGAGAGAGGGAAATTGATTTGGAGCAGATCCGGAAGAGGAAGCCGGATGAGGTTCAGGTGGCTACGGGTTCGGGCAAAAGGCCCAAGGGATCGGATTCGAGATCGAGGGATCATCAGGACCGCAGTCGGTGCGGAGAGTGTGGCAGGGCGCACGGGGGCGCGTGCAGGAGTGGTAGCGGTGGTGAGTCTGGCTGTTTCAAGTGCGGTCGGACTGGTCATTTTAGCAGGGATTGTACTGTTACCGCCGCACAGGGATTTGACATGATATGTTTTCATTGCAACCAGTAGGGTCACAAGAAGGCTCAGTGCCCCAGTTTGTCTTCGGCAGGACGGGTGATGGCACCCGCCCCTGCAACCTTGAGGATCACGGATGGCCGTCAGGGCCGGGTAGAGGCACCTGCAGCAGGGAGCAGGGCTTTTCAGATGACGACCTTGGAGACGCGAGCATCGCCGGACGTTGCAGGTATGCAATTTCCATTCTCAGTTCTTTTATTTTGTGCATGATTTCATTGTTATGGTTCTGCATCATTATCGGTATGAGTATTTTATTTTGATTGGTTGATTGTGATCGACTTATATGCCATCTGCATACCTTGGATATTTGTATGGTAGTTAGGGGATGTGCTCTATTGAAGAAGGTTTCGAAGGATGCAGTAACTGTAGCATGCTTGGGAGGGATTTGGTACGTTTCGCTAGTTCGGAGTGGTACAGTGATTGTGATGGATTGGCTAAAACCCTAGTTATGGCGGGCTTGGGTTCCTCAGTAGATGGGTTATGGAATGGTAGCAAAGATCGGGATCTCTTTGAGTATTGAGCAGCAAGGGGTAAGCAGGATCGAAGTGGGGGAGAATCCTCCGGGTGTGCCCAGAGAGGAGCACGCAGACCCAGAATGAGTACGTGACCTCCAAGAAGGAAGAGAAGTAGTTCAACGTTTGATGGATTGAGGATTTCAGGGTTGGGAGTTTGAGAAACTCCATATCAGCTAGCGCATGGGATGGTAATGGTTGGTTATGGTTGAGAATTCAGGTTGTGGATCGCCTGAAGGACTCGCGGGAGTCGGAATAAGGATCTTGAGAAGCTGATGGCACGTGGGTGCCTTCGTATTAGCAGTCAGTGGTAGGAAGTATTGTAAGACTACGGGGCAGCCGTAGCATTCACTAGCAGTCGGCAATGGTTGGTGATGTAAGACTACGGGTAAGCCGTAGCATTCCTTAGTAGTTTCGTTAGCAGAGTCGGGGCGAGGCCCTTATCTCCTAGTGATCAGGTAGGGATCAGGAATGGGTAGTGGATGAGAGTAGTAGGGAGTTGCCTGTATAGCTCTAGAGAGGTGAGACCTTGGGAGAGGCCGCTCCAGGATATAGTTGGGTGAGACCTGTGAGCGAGGCCCGTATGAGATTAGCAGTGTAGATGAGACCTGGGAGCCAGGTTGCTCAGTAGTATGGTTGGGTGAGACCCGTGGGCGAGGCCCGAGCGAGAGTGACTAGACTAGTGCGACTAGAAGGATAGAGGCGGGTGGGACCCGTGGGCGAGGTCCGTGAGTTTTAGCAGCGCAGGTGGGACCTGGTCGGGACCTTAGTGTCAAGCTAGGGGATCGGGGATCCTAGGTTTGTAGTGCCTGGATGGCAGGATTGATTGAGCAGTTATAGATGGTCGAGGTTTCTTTGGAAGTCGCTGAGAGCGACCAGTGATGGTGTTGGGACTAGCTACCGGTGGGAACCGGTAATCCAGTCATTGATAGGTTGGTAGGGACCAGGGTGGTCCCAGTTTATCAGGAAGTCAGTCGAGGAATACCTGAATTGCCAGTCGGTGGCAGTGCGAGTATGCAGCGTATGGTGGAATTCAGTTAGTTGAGTCGAGGGGTGCTCGACACCAAGTGTTGGCAGGAAGGAGTGTCAGTGAGTGTTGACGGTGATGACCCGTTCTGGGAATAGCAGGGAGGTGATGGAGTTAGTGAAGGATAGGACCTTCACAGTCAGGGGAAAAGTCGGTTATGAGGCTTTGCCTTGAGAAGGCAAGGGATTTGCACAAGGAAAGAAGTGGAGAACCTCTACGGGTTTAGTGCAGTACTCGGTGGCAGACCAGCGCAGGTAGGCGGCTGGTGTTGGGTATTGGAGGCAGATCGCAGGCGGTGGACCATGGTAAACTTTGAGGCCGAAGTTCAGTTTAAGTAGGGGAGAGTTGTAACACCCAGGGTTTTGAAAGCCAAGAAAGTAAAGGAAACCCTAAATTTAAGAGGGACTCGACGAGTCCAAGGAAGGACTCGGCGAGTCGGAGCGGGATCCAGGTCGATAAGTAAGTGACCAACTCGACGAGTCGGCCAAGTGGACTCGGCGAGTCTGGTCTGTGCGAGGAAAACCCTAAATCTGGGGCTTGGAGCCTATTTAAACGTCTCAATCTTCTTCCTAGGGCTCCTTTACAGCCTCTCACACCCAGAACGCCGCACCTTAAGCCCCCATTGTGTTCATTCAAGCTTTTAGCCATTTTTGAGTGGTTTTAAGGAAGAAGAAGGAGTGGGAATCTTTGAAGCATCAAGGAGTGGTCTTGGATCCGAAGTTTGGGGAGCATTTCAGAGCATTGGAAGGTATTAAGTCGTTTCTCTCCTCCAGATTTTCCTTGGTTATGAGTTTTGGGGCTTTTAAGCCATGTTTAAGACCAATCTTGAGCTTGAGGTCCAAATCTGAGGTTGCTACCTCAGACCCATGCTTGTTTTGGAATGGAATCCCATAAAGTATCAGCCATTGGGTGGAAATTGGAGCCTCTTGGTCCTAAACCCTAGCTATGGGTGTATTTTGCCTAGATCTCCCTCTCTACACGTAAAGTTTGCAACTTTACGTGGGAAATAGGCTTGGGGAGGGTAGATCTACAGTTTGGAGCTCATGCATGACTCGGAAGTCCTCTGCATGTAAGTGGATCTTAGTGGACTCGACGAGTCCTTCGAGTGGACTCGGCGAGTAGCTTGAAGATGATGAGGAACTCGACGAGTGGGATGAACAGCTCGTCGAGTCGGATGAAGATAGGAATAAACTCGGCGAGTTGGATGAACAACTCGGCAAGTTGGATGAAGATTGCCGTGTGCTCGGTGAGTCTGTTCTTAGACTCGGCGAGTCAGGTCGAGTCGTCCCAAACCCTTCGAGTTAAGACTCGAGTCAGCGAGTCGAGCCAGGACTCAGTGAGTTGGACAAGATAGGAATCGGGAATCAGTAGACTCGGCGAGTCAGGGGCTGACTCGGCGAGTAGAGTCGCGAGTGGAAGGACTCTGGACTTATGAACTCGGCGAGTCAGTAGGGTGACTCGGTGAGTAGGGTTAACCTAGAAGGTTGACTTTGACCAGGACATTGACTTTGACCAGAGTTGACTTGCTTGACCTTTGGAGGTTAGTTAGACTAAGTGTTAGGTTGATATTGGTAGCTCGGGGAGCTAGCGGAGCAGCAGTTCAGAGTCAGTGGTCAGGTAGCGGTCAAAGGGGTTAGCAGCAGCAGTTCAGCAGTATCAGGTGAGTTTCCCTTTGTATGAATGGGTCTACGGCCACAATGTCGGCCCATGTAGTTATGAGTAGAAGACCCAGGGGTTAGCCCTAGGCACAGTATGCTAGTATGATATTTGGACGAGGTCCAATGACAGAGGGCGGGTGCCCAAGGAGCGGTTTATGTGATAGTTTATACTTGTTGTCTGTGTGATACTTGTATGTGCCGGGTAGGGAGGTGAGTGAGGGCGAGGTCCCGTATCTCACCAATAGCAGAGTGTGGATGGTGTTCCACATCTCAGTAGCAGCAGAGCAGGGGCGAGGCCCAAGTTAGGAAAGGAGTGAGAGTGGGCTGGGCCCGTACCTCACTATCAGCAAGAGTATGGACGAGGTTCCATGACTCATCAGTAGCAGGACTCGGGCGGGGCCCAGAGATAGGCGAGGCCTTAGAGCAAGAGTTGTTAGTATAAGTTTAGCTTATGTAATGTTATGTGATATGTTTATGTGCTATTATATGTTAGTGGACGAGGCCCTGTGATAGGCGAGGCCTAAGTGAAACAGATCTGTATCTGAGCGGGGCTCGAAGCCAGGCGGGGCCTGGAGCGGCGGGGCCGTTATAGCGGGCGAGGCCCGAAGTAGAGGGTGAGGCCCAGGATAGCGGGCGTGGCCCAGTATGTGCAGTATGTGATTTTGCATGGTATGTGGTAAGGTGGGGAACTCACTAAGCTTTGTGCTTACGGTTTTCAATTTTGCTTTCAGGTACTTCCGGTAGCGGAGGGAGGAGCTCGGGGTGATCGCATGGCACACACCATAGAGTAGTCAGCCTGGGAATGTTTACTCTGATAATAAACATGTGTTTTGAAAACTTATACTCAGATTATGTTTTGGAATGATGTTTTGTTTAAAGTAATGTTTTATTAAAAAAAAATTTTTGGTCTTAAATTTTGGGATGTTACATGAGTTCCCCCAAACTACCGCATACCATACAATTACATATAAGCAAATATTGGGCCCCGCTCGACGTCGGGCCGAAGTCTGTAATAATTTGGCCCCCGCCCACTACGTCGGGCCCCGCCCGGCATCGGACTGAAGTCCGGAATAATTTGGGCCCCACCCACTACGTCGGGCCCCGCCCGGCATCGGACTGAAGTCCGGAATAATTTGGGCCCCGCCCGACATCGGACCGAAGTCCAGAACTATCTAGCATAGAATAATCATATATCTTAAAAACATATACTGTACCGGGCCCCGCCTGACATCAGACCGAAGTCTGGAACATATAGCACATAACATAACATGCATGAATCATGAAGACATCAAGCATACATATCTACTTCTCGAGACCCTCCGGCATCGGATCGAAGTACGGAACTACTATCTAAACGGGCCGGTGTTGTTGCCGTAGATCCGTTACTACTGGAAGGAAACTCACCTCGTAACTCTAGTTCCTAAGATGCTAAATCCGAAACTGGATGACTGTTGCTCCGGAACTCCCCGGCTATAATTTCCATAAACACTAAATCAGATACCGATAACTGAACTGAGGGTGTAATGACTATTTTACCCCTGATCAAAGTCAAAGTCCTTAGTCAAGGTCAACAATCCATGTTGACCTTCACTCACCGAGTACCCGAGGCTACTCGCCGAGCTCCTTGAAACTCCTTCCCACTCGCCGAGTTCTTACGATTTTCGGTCGAAACCTTGAGGCTACTCGTCGAGTTTTCTACTAGCAACACGACAGATACACACACATTCATAACATGGGGAAAACTCATCTGACTCGCCGAGTTGTTCATACAACTCGTCGAGTCTATGGCAATCTTTATCGGACTCGCTGAGTTGCTCATCTAACTCGTCGAGTCAATCTTGCGACTCGCCAAGTCCATTCAGTCCTTTTTCCATACAAACTTGTTTTGAGCCATGCAACAGTTCCAAAT